>NC_052154.1:39014716-40408417 GCF_902713615.1 Scyliorhinus canicula
CTGAGAGGTGGCAAATGGAGTTTAATGTGGAGAAGTGTGAGTTGATTCACTTTGGAAAGAATAACAGGAATGCGGAATATTTGGCTAATGGTAAAATTCTTGGTAGTGTGGATGAGCAGAGGGATCTCGGTGTCCATGTACATAGATCCCTGAAAGTTGCCACCCAGGTTGATAGGGTTGTGAAGAAGGCCTATGGTGTGTTGGCCTTTATTGGTAGAGGGATTGAGTTCCGGAGCCACGAGGTCATGTTGCAGTTGTACAAAACTCTAGTACGGCCGCATTTGGAGTATTGCGTACAGTTCTGGTCGCCTCATTATAGGAAGGACGTGGAAGCTTTGGAACGGGTGCAAAGGAGATTTACCAGGATGTTGCCTGGTATGGAGGGAAAATCTTATGAGGAAAGGCTGATGGACTTGAGGTTGTTTTCGTTAGAGAGAAGAAGGTTAAGAGGTGACTTAATAGAGGCATACAAAATGATCAGAGGGTTAGATAGGGTGGACAGCGAGAGCCTTCTCCCGTGGATGGAGGTGGCTAGCACGAAGGGACATAGCCTTAAATTGAGGGGTAATAGATATAGGACAGAGGTCAGAGGTGGGTTTTTTACGCAAAGAGTGGTGAGGCCGTGGAATGCCCTACCTGCAACAGTAGTGAACTCGCCAACATTGAGGGCATTGAAAAGCTTATTGGATAAGCATATGGATGATAAGGGCATAGTGTAGGTTAGATGGCCTTTAGTTTTTTTCCATGTCAGTGCAACATCGAGGGCCGAAGGGCCTGTACTGCGCTGTATCGTTCTATGTTCTATGTTCTATCTGTGGTGCTGCTCCCAGAACAGCTATGGGCTGAGCCTCCCCCTCTTCTGTAGGACACTGGTCCTGGCCAGGTTCAGCGGCATATTAATGTCTCTGCTGCTGCTCAATCGCTACGAGTAGAATAGAGAACTAAACTGGCTCTATAATTCTCCAGAATCATACATACACTGAAGAGAATCTCAGAGTGAGCAATGAGGATTCCTGACAGATTGCAGATCCTCAGCCCTCCACGCCTCTGGGACATCCACCCGTGCACTTCCCCCTTAGTGAGTGCCTCTCCACTGAGCCTCATACCCTCCCCTCTCACAACGTGCCACTTCCCTGCAGTTGTCCCTCTCAATTCCACCTGGATGAAGCACATAGATCCTTGAGAGTCTTAGTGACACCTAACCCCCAACCATTCCCCCCCCCCCCCCCAAACCTGGCATGAGGTGAAAGGGCAGTTGGGTACCTGGATTCTCGTGGGGATGGGGATCAGCATCCTCATGGGGAGCCTCAAAAATGCGCCCAAGTCATGATCTTGAACAGGATGAGTGATAATAGACATCACCATCGTATCTTGCATAGGAATACACATCACTATTACTTGTGTTATGTTAATACTTGCATGAGCTTCAGCGTTCAGTGCATGGGGCCAAAGGGTTATGAACTCGGCTCCAATCCATGGCACTCATGTTTATCTCGCCTGATTTTAATTGGCACAATCGGCTAGTTAAGAAAGGGTGAGGGAGCTGATCAGGCAATTGGCCACCTCTTGTAGCAGACGATGCACAGCTGAATCATGTGAAGACTGCAATTAGCATGTCAAGCACATCGCTTCATTCTCCCAGGTTATAAGTGCTGCAGATCATTGTGAAGCTTCACTGACTGTGCCAATTTATTTAAATTATGTTACCATAATGGCTTTTAAAAAAAATAAACATATAAAAATGCTGCAGAGTTAACCGACTTTCCATCAGCCACAGCCATTCACCTTACACACTAATTCCTGACACTCAAAACTCCCTGACATGGACTTGAACTTCCAACCAGCTTTTCCCCCTTAACCCTCACACTGCTGCCTGCCTGTGGGGTTCTAATTATACTGCATCCTCCCCCCAGTGAGAGGGTCTTCAGGCCTCATGAGGCAGGGATACAATCCATTCCTGAGCCCGCCAATCTGCCCTTACAGCCTGACATCTCGGGGACCTCCACCCAAGTAGGTCACAGTGTCCCCCTGTGCTGACCCTCTGTATTCACCTCCTGCCACCCGCTCTCCAGCTTCCACCAAGTAAGATCACTCCCTCAGCAGTGATTTGGACACAAGCCCAGCAAGGAGGACATGGGAAGCAATGCAGGCCAGGCTCCAGACCCCCTTAAAACAAGGGGCACTCCGACATGAAGGGAAGATAAGGCCTGTAAGCCTTGCGATTTCAGGACTGAACTCCACCCCCGGCCCCACGTTGAACTCACCCGGGTCCTCCTCATCCTCTCCAGTGCATCCTGAGTATTTAACACCCTGGAGGGCGATGGCTGCCTGAGAGCTCAACTCCAAAATCCCCTTTGGAGGTGAGGTCACCAGGTTCACGTTTATATAAATTTCCTGTAAGTGGCCAGCGCCTGCTGAATATTTAGTGAAGGGGGAAGTTCTGGGGTGAGGGCTCACCAATAACATGCTAATGTATTAAAATTAAGTTGCGGGCTCCTGCGCAGTGTTTCACACAACTCCACTGGCAAGAGTGATTGAAAACCAGAAACCACGATCCTGCCGGAGAGAATCGTGTTTTCCGATTCTCTTTGGATTTTGCGCCCACGTCACCGACGGCTAACACAGATTCAAAATCGCCCCCATGTGTTTAGGTCTGTGGAGTGGGACCTGACTCCATAACCTTCTGAGTCACAAACAGCCGGGCTGTGACTGAGCCAAGACGAAGACCAGCAGTAACCCATCTCCTGGTCCTGGTGGGCCATAACGTTTCTTTCCTTATTTGTTCTTGGGTTGTGGGCATCGCTGGCTGGGCCAGTATTTATTGCCCCATCCCTGAGGGAATTTAAGAGTAACCCACATTACTGTGGATCTGGGGGTCACATATTGTAGACCAGGTAAGGATGACAAATTTCTTTCCCTAAATGACATGAGTGAACCAGATGGGTGTTTAAAACAATCAACAATGGTTTTAATTATTGGAAAACCCCACCTGGTTCACTCATGTCCTTTAGGGAAGGAAAACTGTTATCCTTACCTGGTCTGGCCAATATGTATTCTAATTTCATCACCTTTCCATTTCCATTGAATTCTGTAACCCAGTAACGGTCATAGGTTCCCCTGTAGAGCTGTGGAGTGGATACTAACACTTACAAACCTAATCTCTAATATAAATAATGCAGTGTGAAGTCAATTAATTACTTTCTCAAAATATTATTTAACTTTACTTCAACTGGGCCTTCATCAGACATGTGTCAAAATGACTGAAATATAAGTTAATATTTAACTAAAGCTTAATTTAGTTTATTCCACCCATTAATTATTTGTTAAATTGCTGTTTATTTTTCTGAGTAGCAATGTGTAATGCTTCCTATTAACTTAAATTGCTGTGCGTGAATTATTGCTATTAACAGCCCATCTTGATTTAATGCCAGCAAAAAAAAAAATCCTCTACCCTCTCCATTGCACCATCTAATTCTCTTACATAATTGCTGGATTTTCAACCAATCTTTTGTCCACAAGTCCATTCAAAATATCAATTGTTCTTTGTGTGAAGAAGTGCCACCTGATATCAATACCTTTTACTAGCTTGTGTTCCCTATCACTATTTGCTTTAATATCCTGATTAACCTTAAGTCCTGAGTTGTAGGCGGGTTTAGTGTCCAGTTAGTGTCCCCGAGCATTTGCAGGAGATGGGACCTGCCTGCAGAGTTTGAGCGGTAAAAGCAGCCGGCAGCCATGATGGGGCCTGCCAATGCTTTATCAGGGAGAGCAGCTGCACCTTGGAGGACCAGCAGCAGAAAAACTCATAAATTTGTCCGATGGCCAAATGAGCAGTAATGCACATGTTCCAGCTCAGGATTTACCAGGGCCTGGTACATTAAAATGTCGCATTAAAAAAAACTTCCCCTTCTCCCCGTATTGAATCTGACAGCGTGCACTACCGTGCACCAGAGCGTACACTACCGTGCACCAGAGCGTACACTACCGTGCACCAGAGCGTACACTACCGTGCACCAGAGCGTACACTACCGTGCACCATAGCGTACACTACCGTGCACCAGAACGTACACTACCGTGCACCAGAGCGTACACTACCGTGCACCAGAACGTACACTACCGTGCACCATAGCGTACACTACCGTGCACCAGAACATACACTACCGTGCACCAGAGCGTACACTACCGTGCACCAGAGCGTACACTACCGTGCACCAGAACGTACACTACCGTGCACCAGAACGTACACTACCGTGCACCAGAGCGTACACTACCGTGCACCAGAGCGTACACTACCGTGCACCATAGCGTACACTACCGTGCACCAGAGCGTACGCTACCGTGCACCAGAGCGTACACTACCGTGCACCATAGCGTACACTACCGTGCACCAGAGCGTACACTACCGTGCACCAGAGCGTACACTACCGTGCACCAGTGGCCCGGCCGCCCCCAGCAGGTGAGATTGAAGAGAGTGCGATCACACCTGTTCAGGAAATCCTCATCATGCTGGAGCCTTCTAGGCTTCAGACCACCAGAGTTTTGCAGCCAAGGCTATCTCAGGCAACGGGCCATGCCTCCACCTCAGTTCTGGCAGATGAGAGGAGTGGCAAAGCACCCTTTCAATGCCCAGAGATGTTGCTCCTGGGGCAGCTTGCTGGCACTTCTTCCCCCCGTTGGTGCACGATGGCATCCTCCTGATTCCAGGATTAAGGGACCGAGAGGGAGATCCAGGTGCCTCCCTCGCTTGCCGAGCCATGGCTCAATAAAGCACATGAAGGGCTGGTTTAGCACAGGGCTAAAGAGCTGGCTTTTAAAGCAGACCAAGGCAGGCCAGCCTCCCCGAACAGGCGCCGGAATGTGGCGACTAGGGGCTTTTCACAGTAACTTCATTTGAAGCCTACTTGTGACAATAAGCGAGTTTCATTTCATTACATTTTCATGTTAGGGTTGGATTAAGGTGTAGTGTTAATCAGTTGCATTTAGAGCAAGGCACTGCACTGCTGATCAATGATGGGTGACATGGAAACACCACTAATTGTGTGGCTCAGAGGTAGTGACATCTCTGTGTCTTTTCACATGTGAAGGTTTCTATTTTAATAAATACCTTGGTAAATCCAGAGGTATATGAGGTTGTGTAGGGCACCGCAGGCCACAATGATCCTGGGGATTATCTGAAGTTCCGTCTGCAGTTCTCTGCCTGAGCAATCCAGGCAGCAGAATCTGATTGTCAGCAGTCCAATGGTCTGTTATACTGCGCACCTTGTTGAGGAATGGGAGGCATTGTGCTATTCCTCTGCCGAGCTACGTGGACACACGTCATGAGCCAAGTATTCAGAGAATGTCCCTTTAGGATCCATCACTGAAGTTGCTGAAGGGAAGCAACAGTGGTAGAAGCTGACAGAGGAGGTCAGAATAATGAGAGCTCCCTGGGAGCTGAGCACACACATGCAGGATGCATTTTCAGTGGTCACAAAGCAGCTGCACATTGAGAGAGTGAAAACCCTTGCAGTTTATGAAGACCCCGAGATGATTCCTGGGAGCTCGTAGCCCATCATGTATGTAATCAATTGTCCCTTGTAGCTATGGAAATCTAACAATGGCGCCAAATCACATAGCACTGGCTGCCTGGCTCTTCAAGTCCATGGTGAATTGTCCAAATCATTGGTTCTTTTTAACAGGCATTGGTGACCTCCCTGGTTGATTTGTGACTGACAGCGAGATGTTAGGTATCCTCAGCCCTGGAGCAATCTGGTGACATGGAAATTCAGTGACACGGTAACTTTTAAAGCTACTGTTGTTGATTTGCCTTCCAGTCCATGGGAACCGAGGTCATCCCTGAAGCAGCTGGTGAATAACAGAATCCCTTGACATCCTCAGTCAACTTGGATGTTGCTCTCTGACATTTGCAAACAGTTATTCAATTTCATGCCACTGCTCCGTGTCTCACTGGCCCCTGGTTGCCATCGCCCTGAACTGCCTGTCTCACTGCTGGCACACCTTGTTGGCATTCTGACCATTGTTGTGCCTGGCCATAGGGCACCCTCTACTGGTTTCTGGCAAAATGTGCCAAAGCTGGCAGCAACATGAGGTGCACTTGACCCAACTTGTCTGGCTGAGGTGGACTGCGGACACAAAGCAGGCAAAGGTCTGATCCACATTCATGAACTGACAACATTTGGCTAATGGGGAGCCCTATACTTTGCATTGGCCACATCCTAATCTCTACCCACCCCACTGTGGGCACTTCCGTCCTCAACCTGTACTCTGGAGACCTCTTTCTGTCATTGCAGCTATTCCCCAGTACACTCCTACACTGATACTGAGCTGGAAACCAGCACCTTTGACCTTTCCTCCATCAGCCTTGCCCTTGACCATCACGCCTTGGGGACTTGAGAGTTATCAAGTAGAATGGAAACCAGAAAAAGTGGGGTACATTTTCAAAACAAGTGACAAAACACATGGACAACTACAGACCCATTAGTCTTACCTCCGCTGCATATAATACTGTGGAATTGATTATCAAGAGTAACCTGAGCTTCATTTGTACAACAACAAGATAGTTAAACTAGTTAATAGCAGGCAGCATAGATTAGGAAAGGTCTGACCAACAGCTCTTTCTGAGGCGATGAATGTTTAAATTGCACAGACTACCTTCATGCCTGTAATATTCATGCTGCAGTGTGTGTATGAATTCATCAGATGACTGACATACTTTACAGGGGAACTGGATAATGCATCACCATATTCCGCACAGCAAGGTAACAGAAATAAAGGACAATAGAATTTGATAGGGTTGCTGGGTTCCCCAAGGTAAAGGTGTAATCAAAGGCACACATATTCCTTTGAAGTTCCCTAATTTACTCCCTCAAGTATCTCAACAGGAAAGTCTTCCACTGCCTTAATGTACAGACTTTGTGACAACATGCAAAGGATCCTACATGCCAACCATAGATGTACATTCCTCCATGCTCCCTTGGATAATGATTCCACTGAGAGGGCCTGTGTAGCAGCCCATGAGTCTACTGCTGAGGACCAGCATATTCCATCTGGGTCAGGCAAGAGGAGTTCTGCAAAATGTCCCAGATTGTATGTCATAAATAGTTATAGCCTGCTGTGCCCTTTGTTACTTTATAAAAAAGTCTGGACTTTGATATTGCTGGCAAGGAGCATCGGGCTCATATGGAGCTCCAACTTACAGCAGCAAAACATCATGATGGAGTTGGTCAAAGAGGATTTCTCCACGACTGCCATCGGAACACATCTCAATGCTGAAATCTACTCTTGTGCACACAACGTATCTTTGAAGACAGAGAATGACCTCCTTCATCCTTCAGCTTCTGTCGAATAAAGGGACATTCTTCAAGCTATATTACATGAAAATACATCTGTCTCTTGGCCCCCAGATGAGTTTATACTAATCATCGTGTGAATATATAAGTCAGTAACAAAAAAATGTGTTTTTTTCTGTATAACTCTGATCCCCATTAATAATAAAGCATAAGATTGGTACTTAATTTATTTTATTGCAATGAAGTACAAGGTTAATACAAGTCCGCCTATTCTTTCCTAACACCAGGGGCCGGATTCTCCGACCCCCCGCCGGGTCTTTGTCTTATGGATGTTGCAAGAAAAGGTTACGGGTTACTTATAGAATATTGTATCTATGGGGATTTATTGGTGTTGATAGTTGTTAAGATGTTTACTGTGGGTTTATAAAGTGTTAACTGGTTTCATAAATAAACATTTTTTAAATTTAAAAGTACTTTAGCTCTCTGTTGCACCACACCTGTAAAGTCGGCCCTTGTGCTCCCCATAACCACAGGCTATTAAAGGTTGTGGGTCAGGTGAACTCCATGATACACTTTGGGGTTCTCTAAACCCTGGCCCATAACAAGGTTCACTCCAGCCATTCCGCTGACCCCACTGATCAACAGGCTGTCTGTTCAAATGGCAGCTATTAGTTTCATTGCACTTTCCTCATCGGGTTCCTAAAGAAAAGTAACCTTTCCAGTGACCTGGAATGCAAACATTGTTGGCCATTTTACCTGCAGAGGGATTGAGTAAATGATAGGCTAGCAATTGTATACCAAGTGGTATGGGGGTACAGGGGTCGAAGAATGGAGCATATCAGACTGGATTGCAATTTACTCCAGCAAGCTACCCCCATTTTCCATAGATTGACATCAGTCAGCACACTGACATATATACATTCAAGCTGACCCAGGAAACCTGTATAAATCCCATTACACAGCCATGGTAGCTGCAGATCTATTCAATCGGAGTGAAAACTGTACAGCTCACCGACCACGGAGCCAGGTTTAACTCCGTGTTAGTGAATGGTTTTGAGTGTGTTAAATTCAGTCCTATTAGAGTAGTCAACATTGCTTAAATGTATTACTGGAAGTTTCATCACATGACTTGCCCCCACGCTCCAGCCATCAGTCAGCCAACAGATCCATCCTCCCTCGCTCCTCCACGCTGGAAACACAAATCAGGATTGGACGGAGAATTGGGCATCCGGCCAAAACCGAGGTTAGCGCCCGCCAGCGAATCGAACACCATGCTCCAGTCCCTCGCTGGTGGCGATAATGAGGTTTGCTTCCCGCGCTAGCGGAGGCATGCAAAACCGGCATTTCCATTCATTTACCTGCTATTAGCAAGTTGGGCCTGGTATGCTCCGGGCCTCTGCGATTCTCCGACCCTCAGGGATTGAAGTCTGTGTGGAATCTGCACGTTCTCCCCGTGTGTGTATGGGTTTCCTCCGGGTGATCCGGTTTCCTCCCACAGTCCAAAGACATGCAGGTTAGGTGGATTGGCCGTGATAAATTGCCCTTAGTGTCCAAAAAGGTTAGGCGGGGTTATTGGGTTACGGGGATAGGGTGGAAGTGAGAGCCTAAGTGGGTTGGTGCAGACTCGATGGGTCGAATGGCCTCCTTCTGCACTGTATGTTCTATGTTCTAAGGTACGCAGACGTGGTTTACTACAGGTATTTACAAGCGGTGATTGGGCGCCTTGGCTGCTGAGGGAGAGAGAGAAGGTAAGTAAAGTTGTCAAAACTCTTAGACATTGTAGTGATTACTCGACGTCGCTGCCAGGATCGAGGGGAGTTGTGGGGACTGACTTGGTGACAGTTCCGTGGATTCAGGGATTGGGGTAACCTGGCTTAGACTGCCATTGCTGCAGTATTTGTTTTAAACGTGCCCATTTGGTACAAGTTACAGACCCCTGGCTGTTCACACTCTGACTGTTCACTGTGACCTGCAAATGTTCACAGAGCTTCTGGTCATTTGGGAGGCCACACAGGCCACTCCTCTCCAATCCCTCAGACCCCAGCTGACCCATCAATGGGATGGACGTGGCAAAGTTCAATCAGTGGCCCACCAGGTGTTGGCACCCCTCAGTTCCCTTATCAGAAGCTTAGCCCCACTGCAGGGCAAGCAGGGAAATAGCAGAGCTCACCCCAAAACAAGGACAAATGCAACCATGGTCTTTGGAACCCTCCTTGGCACACTGCCACTCTCAGGGCAGAGGCCTCATCAGTGACACTGCCAGCCAGCCCATTCTGCAGGATCACCAGCTGTCTCCAAGCCCTGCCTGCCCATTCTCATCCCTGCTTCCAACCATCCTGCCCCCAGTCAGGTTGGCACAACCTGTGTGGCACACCCAAGACCCACATCACACTGTCCGCTCCCCACACCCAAGACCCACATCACACTGCAGCTCCGCTCCCCACACCCAAGACCCACATCACACTGCAGCTCCGCTCCCTACACCCAAGACCCACATCACACTGCAGCTCCGCTCCCTATACCCAAGACCCACATCACACTGCAGCTCCGCTCCCCACACCCAAGACCCACATCACACTGCAGCTCCGCTCCCCACACCCAAGACCCACATCACACTGCAGCTCCGCTCCCCACACCCAAGACACACATCACACTGTCCGCTCCCCACACGCAAGACCCACATCACACTGTCCGCTCCCTACACCCAAGACCCACATCACACTGCAGCTCCGCTCCCTACACCCAAGACCCACATCACACTACAGCTCCGCTCCCTACACCCAAGACCCACATCACACTGCAGCTCCGCTCCCTACACCCAAGACCCACATCACACTGCAGCTCCGCTCCCCACACCCAAGACCCACATCACACTGCAGCTCCGCTCCCCACACCCAAGACCCACATCACACTGTCCGCTCCCCACACCCAAGACCCACATCACACTGCAGCTCCGCTCCCCACACCCAAGACCCACATCACACTGCAGCTCCGCTCCCCACACCCAAGACCCACATCACACTGTCCGCTCCCTACACACAAGACCCACATCACACTGCAGCTCCCCACACCCAAGACCCACATCACACTGTCCGCTCCCTACACCCAAGACCCACATCACACTGCAGCTCCCCACACCCAAGATCCACATCACACTGTCCGCTCCCCACACCCAAGATCCACATCACACTGTCCGCTCCCCACACCCAAGACCCACATCACACTGTCCGCTCCCCACACCCAAGACCCACATCACACTGCAGCTCCGCTCCCCACACCCAAGACCCACATCACACTGTCCGCTCCCTACACCCAAGACCCACATCACACTGCAGCTCCGCTCCCCACACCCAAGACCCACATCACACTGTCCGCTCCCCACACCCAAGATCCACATCACACTGCAGCTCCGCTCCCCACACCCAAGACCCACATCACACTGCAGCTCCGCTCCCCACACCCAAGACCCACATCACACTGCAGCTCCGCTCCCCACACCCAAGACCCACATCACACTGCAGCTCCGCTCCCTACACCCAAGACCCACATCACACTGTCCGCTCCCTACACCCAAGACCCACATCACACTGTCTGCTCCCTACACCCAAGACCCACATCACACTGCAGCTCCGCTCCCCACACCCAAGACCCACATCACACTGCAGCTCCGCTCCCTACACCCAAGACCCACATCACACTGCAGCTCCGCTCCCCACACCCAAGACCCACATCACACTGCAGCTCCGCTCCCCACACCCAAGACCCACATCACACTGCAGCTCCGCTCCCTACACCCAAGACCCACATCACACTGCAGCTCCGCTCCCTACACCCAAGACCCACATCACACTGCAGCTCCGCTCCCCACACCCAAGACCCACA
The DNA here is from genome assembly GCF_902713615.1 of Scyliorhinus canicula. NCBI lineage: Eukaryota > Metazoa > Chordata > Chondrichthyes > Carcharhiniformes > Scyliorhinidae > Scyliorhinus > Scyliorhinus canicula. Next base: position 39,025,888 of record NC_052154.1, read on the forward strand.
TCACACTGTCCGCTCCCTACACCCAAGACCCACATCACACAGTCCGTTCCCCACACCCAAGACCCACATCACACTGCAGCTCCGTTCCCCACACCCAAGACCCACATCACACTGCAGCTCCGCTCCCCACACCCAAGACCCACATCACACTGCAGCTCCGCACCCTACACCCAAGACCCACATCACACTGCAGCTCCGCTCCCCACACCCAAGACCCACATCACACTGTCCGCTCCCCACACCCAAGACCCACATCACACTGCAGCTCCGCTCCCCACACCCAAGACCCACATCACACTGTCCGCTCCCCACACCCAAGACCCACATCACACTGCAGCTCCGCTCCCCACACCCAAGACCCACATCACACTGCAGCTCCGCTCCCCACACCCAAGACCCACATCACACTGCAGCTCCGCTCCCCACACCCAAGACCCACATCACACTGCAGCTCCGCTCCCTACACCCAAGACCCACATCACACTGCAGCTCCGCTCCCTACACCCAAGACCCACATCACACTGTCCGCACCCTACACCCAAGACCCACATCACACTGCAGCTCCGCTCCCTACACCCAAGACCCACATCACACTGCAGCTCCGCTCCCTACACCCAAGACCCACATCACACTGCAGCTCCGCTCCCTACACCCAAGACCCACATCACACTGCAGCTCCGCTCCCCACACCCAAGACCCACATCACACTGCAGCTCCGCTCCCCACACCCAAGACCCACATCACACTGTCCGCTCCCCACACCCAAGATCCACATCACACTGCAGCTCCGCTCCCCACACCCAAGACCCACATCACACTGCAGCTCCGCTCCCCACACCCAAGACCCACATCACACTGCAGCTCCGCTCCCCACACCCAAGACCCACATCACACTGCAGCTCCGCACCCTACACCCAAGACCCACATCACACTGCAGCTCCGCTCCCTACACCCAAGACCCACATCACACTGCAGCTCCGCTCCCTTCACCCAAGACCCACATCACACTGCAGCTCCGCTCCCTAAATCCAAGACCCACATCACACTGTCCGCTCCCCACACCCAAGACCCACATCACACTGTCCGCTCCCTACACCCAAGACCCACATCACACTGTCCGCTCCGCTCCCCACACCCAAGACCCACATCACACTGCAGCTCCCCACACCCAAGACCCACATCACACTGCAGCTCCGCTCCCTATACCCAAGACCCACATCACACTGCAGCTCCGCTCCCTACACCCAAGACCCACATCACACTGCAGCTCCGCTCCCCACACCCAAGACCCACATCACACTGTCCGCTCCCTACACCCAAGACCCACATCACACTGTCTGCTCCCTACACCCAAGACCCACATCACACTGCAGCTCCGCTCCCTACACCCAAGACCCACATCACACTGTCCGCTCCGCTCCCCACACCCAAGACACACATCACACTGCAGCTCCGCTCCCCACACCCAAGACACACATCACACTGCAGCTCCGCTCCCCACAACCAAGACCCACATCACACTGCAGCTCCGCTCCCCACAACCAAGACCCACATCACACTGTCCGCTCCCTACACCCAAGACCCACATCACACTGCAGCTCCGCTCCCCACAACCAAGACCCACATCACACTGTCCGCTCCCTACACCCAAGACCCACATCACACTGCAGCTCCGCTCCCCACACCCAAGACCCACATCACACTGCAGCTCCGCTCCCCACACCCAAGACCCACATCACACTGCAGCTCCCCACACCCAAGACCCACATCACACTGCAGCTCCGCTCCCCACACCCAAGACCCACATCACACTGTCCGCTCCCCACACCCAAGACCCACATCACACTGCAGCTCCGCTCCCCACACCCAAGACCCACATCACACTGCAGCTCCGCTCCCTACACCCAAGACCCACATCACACTACAGCTCCGCTCCCTACACCCAAGACCACCATCACACTGCAGCTCCGCTCCCCACACCCAAGACCCACATCACACTGCAGCTCCGCTCCCTACACCCAAGACCCACATCACACTGTCCGCTCCCTACACCCAAGACCCACATCACACTGCAGCTCCGCTCCCCACACCCAAGACCCACATCACACTGCAGCTCCGCTCCCTACACCCAAGACCCACATCACACTACAGCTCCGCTCCCTACACCCAAGACCACCATCACACTGCAGCTCCGCTCCCCACACCCAAGACCCACATCACACTGCAGCTCCGCTCCCCACACCCAAGACCCACATCACACTGCAGCTCCGCTCCCTACACCCAAGACCCACATCACACTGTCCGCTCCCTACACCCAAGACCCACATCACACTGTCTGCTCCCTACACCCAAGACCCACATCACACTGCAGCTCCGCTCCCCACACCCAAGACCCACATCACACTGTCCGCTCCCCACACCCAAGACCCACATCACACTGCAGCTCCGCTCCCCACACCCAAGACCCACATCACACTGTCTGCTCCCTACACCCAAGACCCACATCACACTGCAGCTCCGCTCCCTACACCCAAGACCCACATCACACTGCAGCTCCGCTCCCTACACCCAAGACCCACATCACACTGCAGCTCCGCTCCCCACACCCAAGACCCACATCACACTGTCCGCTCCCCACACCCAAGACCCACATCACACTGCAGCTCCGCTCCCCACACCCAAGACCCACATCACACTGTCCGCTCCCTACACCCAAGACCCACATCACACTGCAGCTCCGCTCCCTACACCCAAGACCCACATCACACTGCAGCTCCGCTCCCCACACCCAAGACCCACATCACACTGTCCGCTCCCCACACCCAAGATCCACATCACACTGCAGCTCCGCTCCCCACACCCAAGACCCACATCACACTGTCCGCTCCCCACACCCAAGACCCACATCACACTGCAGCTCCGCTCCCTACACCCAAGACCCACATCACACTGCAGCTCCGCTCCCCACACCCAAGACCCACATCACACTGCAGCTCCGCTCCCCACACCCAAGACCCACATCACACTGCAGCTCCGCACCCTACACCCAAGACCCACATCACACTGCAGCTCCGCTCCCTACATCCAAGACCCACATCACACTGTCCGCTCCCCACACCCAAGACCCACATCACACTGCAGCTCCGCTCCCTTCACCCAAGACCCACATCACACTGCAGCTCCGCTCCCTAAATCCAAGACCCACATCACACTGTCCGCTCCCCACACCCAAGACCCACATCACACTGTCCGCTCCCTACACCCAAGACCCACATCACACTGTCCGCTCCCCACACCCAAGACTCACATCACACTGTCCGCTCCCCACACCCAAGACCCACATCACACTGTCCGCTCCGCTCCCCACACCCAAGACCCACATCACACTGCAGCTCCCCACACCCAAGACCCACATCACACTGCAGCTCCGCTCCCTATACCCAAGACCCACATCACACTGCAGCTCCGCTCCCTACACCCAAGACCCACATCACACTGCAGCTCCGCTCCCTACACCCAAGACCCACATCACACTGTCCGCTCCCCACACCCAAGACCCACATCACACTGCAGCTCCGCTCCCTACACCCAAGACCCACATCACACTGTCCGCTCCGCTCCCCACACCCAAGACACACATCACACTGCAGCTCCCCACACCCAAGACCCACATCACACTGCAGCTCCGCTCCCCACAACCAAGACCCACATCACACTGCAGCTCCGCTCCCCACACCCATGACCCACATCACACTGCAGCTCCGCTCCCCACACCCAAGACCCACATCACACTGTCCGCTCCCCACACCCAAGACCCACATCACACTGCAGCTCCGCTCCCTACACCCAAGACCCACATCACACTGTCCGCTCCCCACACCCAAGACCCACATCACACTGTCCGCTCCCTACACCCAAGATCCACATCACACTGCAGCTCCGCTCCCCACACCCAAGACCCACATCACACTGTCCGCTCCCCACACCCAAGACCCACATCACACTGTCCGCTCCCTACACCCAAGACCCACATCACACTGCAGCTCCCCACACCCAAGACCCACATCACACTGCAGCTCCGCTCCCCACACCCAAGACCCACATCACACTGTCCGCTCCCCACACCCAAGACCCACATCACACTGCAGCTCCGCTCCCAGCAGATGCAAACTTCCTTGCCTCACCCCCTCTGTACGACCTGTCCGCACACAAGGCTCTAAGCATGGAGGCGATTGGTGGCATTTGGTGGCACACCGTAACCCTCTCCACCGTACAACCAGCTGCCACCCTGCTGGCAGGACAACACACTAGCATGCCCCAAATCCAGGGGGTGATACATGGGACACTTGTCCCCTTATGAAAACCAATTCAACAAGGAGAGCCCTTCATCAACAGGAAGCTTTTCCACTCCCTGAATGTGCAGTCGGTCTGCGACCACCAGCTGCGCATCTTGCACGTCTGCGATCGATACCCGGGCAGCGAGCACGACTTTTACATCCTGGCGCACTCGTCGGTTCACGGCTTCGAGTTGTTCCCTCGGTTGAGGAATTGGCTATTGGGTGACAAAGGTTACCCGCTGATTCTGTGGCTAATGATGCCTGTCAGGAGGCCCCAGACCGAGACAGAAACCGCTACAACGACGCGATGCATTGGCATGCTAAAGGTGTGGTTCCTGGCATCTGGACCGATCCGGCGGGGAGCTCCAATATAACCCCTGTGGGGTCTTGAACATCATGGTGGTCTGCTGCATCCTGCACAACATCGTGCAACAGAGGTGGGACATTGTGGAGGAGGAAGAGCGCCAGGCCTCATCTGATGAGATGAGGAGGTTGCCCAGGACGATGCGGGCATGGAATCCTGGCTGGCATGGCAGGCCTACTGTCCCCAACCACCACCCCACTTCCTTCCCAGTGGTGCCTGCCCTCCATAGCCACTCACATCCTCCCCTGTCCCTCCTCCATTCCAACACCCCAGCTTCCCACCCCCTCCCACTGAGGGTCCGACCATCGTCACAATAGGGTGTTGGCCCCGGGTTGGCAATGTCAGCGGGTCTTGTCCACGGTATGGAGGATGATGACGAATCGCTCTGAGATGAGCTCTGGTGGTCCTCATCACTTGACAAAGTCGGACTCCATCCTTCAGGATCATATTCCACTGTCTGCTTGGGTGATCCCTGCATGGATGACGGCTATTCCATCTCCTGGGCCCAAACATCCTTGGGGGGAGGGGGGGGGGGGGGGGGGGGGGGGGGGGGAGATGCGGTGAGTTATGGAAATGGTGAATGGTGATGGGTCACTTACTGGCTAAGGTGTCCTTCAAGACGGCCTCACACTTCTGGCCCCATTCTCTGGCACCTCTGAGGGTGACCTCAGGTGGAATATCCAATTGACATGGGGGCCCGGCCCCATGTCATCCTGCAATACCCACACCACCATCCTCCCACCACATCACCCCCCACCCCCAACCCGGCACACCCAGCCCAGCCCCAACCCGGCACACCCAGCCCAGCCCCAACCCGGCATCCCAACCCAGCCCAGCCCAGCCCCAAACCGGCACACCCAGCCCAGCCCAGCCCAGCCCACCCCCAACCCGGCACACCCAGCCCAGCCCCAACCCGGCATCCCAACCCAGCCCAGCCCAGCCCCAACCCGGCACAGCCAGCCCAGCCCAGCCCAGCCCCAACCCGGCACACCCAGCCCAGCCCCAACCCGGCACACCCAGCCCAGCCCCAACCCGGCACACCCAGCCCAGCACCAACCCGGCATCCCAACCCAGCCCAGCCCAGCCCCAACCCGGCACAGCCAGCCCAGCCCAGCCCAGCCCAGCCCAGCCCACCCCCAACCCGGCACACCCAGCCCAGCCCCAACCCGGCATCCCAACCCAGCCCAGCCCAGCCCCAACCCGGCACACCCAGCCCAGCCCAGCCCAGCCCAGCCCCAACCCGGCACCCAGCCCAGCCCAGCCCAGCCCACCCCCAACCCGGCACACCCAGCCCAGCCCAGCCCAGCCCCAACCCGGCACACCCAGCCCAGCCCAGCCCAGCCCCAACACGGCACACCCAGCCCAGCCCAGCCCCAACCTGGCACAACCAGCCCAGCCCAGCCCAGCCCACCCCAGCCCAGCCCCAACCCGGCACACCCAGCCCAGCCCAGCCTAGCCCAGCCCCAACCCGGCACACCCAGCCCAGCCCAGCCCAGCCCACCCCCAACCCGGCACACCCAGCCCAGCCCCAACCCGGCATCCCAACCCAGCCCAGCCCAGCCCCAACCCAGCCCAGCCCAGCCCAGCCCAGCCCAGCCCCAACCCGGCACACCCAGCCCAGCCCAGCCCAGCCCAGCCCCAACCCGGCACCCAGCCCAGCCCAGCCCAGCCCACCCCCAACCCGGCACACCCAGCCCAGCCCAGCCCAGCCCCAACCCGGCACACTTAGCCCAGCCCAGCCCAGCCCAGCCCAGCCCCAACCCGGCACCCAGCCCAGCCCAGCCCAGCCCACCCCCAACCCGGCACACCCAGCCCAGCCCAGCCCAGCCCCAACCCGGCACACCCAGCCCAGCCCAGCCCAGCCCCAACACGGTACACCCAGCCCAGCCCAGCCCCAACCTGGCACACCCAGCCCAGCCCAGCCCAGCCCAGTCCCAACCCGGCACACCCAGCCCAGCCCAGCCTAGCCCAGCCCCAACCCGGCACACCCAGCCCAGCCCAGCCTAGCCCAGCCCCAACCCGGCACACCCAGCCCAGCCCAGCCCAGCCCACCCCCAACCCGGCACACCCAGCCCAGCCCAGCCCAGCCCAGCCCCAACCCGGCACACCCAGCCCAGCCCAGCCCAGCCCCAACACGGCACACCCAGCCCAGCCCAGCCTAGCCCAGCCCCAACCCGGCACACCCAGCCCAGCCCAGCCCAGCCCACCCCCAACCCGGCACACCCAGCCCAGCCCCAACCCGGCATCCCAACCCAGCCCAGCCCAGCCCCAACCCAGCCCAGCCCAGCCCAGCCCAGCCCAGCCCCAACCCGGCACACCCAGCCCAGCCCAGCCCCAACCCGGCACCCAGCCCAGCCCAGCCCAGCCCACCCCCAACCCGGCACACCCAGCCCAGCCCAGCCCAGCCCCAACCCGGCACCCAGCCCAGCCCAGCCCAGCCCACCCCCAACCCGGCACACCCAGCCCAGCCCAGCCCAGCCCCAACCCGGCACACCCAGCCCAGCCCAGCCCACCCCCAACCCGGCACACCCAGCCCAGCCCAGCCCAGCCCAGCCCCAACCCGGCACACCCAGCCCAGCCCAGCCCAGCCCCAACACGGCACACCCAGCCCAGCCCAGCCCCAACCTGGCACACCCAGCCCAGCCCAGCCCAGCCCACCCCAGCCCAGCCCCAACCCGGCACCCAGCCCAGCCCAGCCTAGCCCAGCCCCAACCCGGCACACCCAGCCCAGCCCAGCCCAGCCCAGCCCAGCCCAGCCCCAACCCGGCACACCCAGCCCAGCCCAGCCCACCCCCAACCCGGCACACCCAGCCCAGCCCAGCCCAGCCCACCCCCAACTCGGCACACCCAGCCCAGCCCAGCCCAGCCAAGGCCCAACACGGCACACCCAGCCCAGCCCAGCCCAGCCCAGCCCCAACCTGGCACACCCAGCCCAGCCCAGCCCAGCCCACCCCAGCCCAGCCCCAACCCGGCACACCCAGCCCCGCCCAGCCTAGCCCAGCCCCAACCCGGCACACCCAACCCAGCCCAGCCCAGCCCAGCCCCAACCCGGCACACTTAGCCCAGCCCAGCCCAGCCCAGCCCCAACCCGGCACCCAGCCCAGCCCAGCCCAGCCCACCCCCAACCCGGCACACCCAGCCCAGCCCCAACCCGGCACACCCAGCCCAGCCCAGCCCAGCCCCAACACGGCACACCCAGCCCAGCCCCAACCTGGCACACCCAGCCCAGCCCAGCCCAGCCCAGCCCAGCCCAGCCCCAACCCGGCACACCCAGCCCAGCCCAGCCTAGCCCAGCCCCAACCCGGCACACCCAGCCCAGCCCAGCCCAGCCCACCCCCAACCCGGCACACCCAGCCCAGCCCAGCCCAGCCCAGCCCCAACCCGGCACACCCAGCCCAGCCCAGCCCAGCCCCAACACGGCACACCCAGCCCAGCCCAGCCCCAACCTGGCACACCCAGCCCAGCCCAGCCCAGCCCACCCCAGCTCAGCCCCAACCCGGCACACCCAGCCCAGCCCAGCCTAGCCCAGCCCCAACCCGGCACACCCAGCCCAGCCCAGCCCAGCCCCAACCCGGCACACCCAGCCCAGCCCAGCCCACCCCCAACCCGGCACACCCAGCCCAGCCCACCCCCAACTCGGCACACCCAGCCCAGCCCAGCCCAGCCAAGGCCCAACACGGCACACCCAGCCCAGCCCAGCCCCAACCTGGCACACCCAGCCCAGCCCAGCCCAGCCCAGCCCACCCCAGCCCAGCCCCAACCCGGCACACCCAGCCCAGCCCAGCCTAGCCCAGCCCCAACCCGGCACACCCAGCCCAGCCCAGCCCAGCCCAGCCCCAACCCGGCACACCCAGCCCAGCCCCAACCCAGCACACCCAGCCCAGCCCAGCTCAGCCCAGCCCAGCCCAGCCCCAACCCGGCACACCCAACCCAGCCCAGCCCAGCCCCAACCCAGCACACCCAGCCCAGCCCCGCCCAGCCCAGCCCCAACACGGCACACCCAGCCCAGCCCCAACCCGGCACACTCAGCCCAGCCCAGCCCAGCCCCAACCCGGCACACCCAGCCCAGCCTCAACCCAGCACACCCAGCCCAGCCCAGCCTAGCCCAGCCCCAACCCGGCACATCCAGCCCAGCCCAGCCCAGCCCAGCCCCAACCCAGCACACCCAGCCCAGCCCAGCCCCAACCCAGCCCAGCCCAGCCCCAACCTGGCACACCCAGCCCAGCCCAGCCCAGCCCAGCCCAGCCCAGCTCAGCCCAGCCCAGCCCAGCCCAGCCCAGGCTACTCCATGGGATAGTGGTGAGGCCGGATTGAACTCCACAGGCTGCACAAGACCTGGCACTGCCAGCCCTGGGGGCCCGCTCCTGTCTGAGCCATGGTCTTGATGCCCTCAGCCATGGAGAACTGAGACTGGGCCATGCCACTCAGCGAGTGAGGCATATCCCTCACTGCCTTGGTCATGTCCCTATGGTCCCTCAGCGCCTGGCTCAGGTCAGTTAACGCCCAGCCAATGCTCTCAACACCGTCACCCTTTGTGATTGGGCCAAGCTCTGGAGAGCCACAGCAATGACCATGTGGGCTCGGTACATGGCTGCTTGTGAATGGGCTCCCTTCTCCTGAGCCTCAGCCATTGACCACACAGTGCGCCCCAGCCTTGGACACCTTGAGTCATGGCTATGACTTTTTACCCAAGGTTTCCACCGTGGATGCCACCCGTTCAGTGTTGGCCTGGGTACCACGCATTGGCGATATCATCTCCTGCACCTGAAGGAAGTTGGATTCCTCCAGCTACAGCTGCAAGCGATGGAAGGTTGCTGAAACCCCTCCTGGCTATGTGTCTGCATCTCTACCAGTGCTGGGATCACCCTTTCCAGGAGTGCGATACCTGTCCGGACTACAGCTGGTTCCTGGGACCAGGCAGCCCTCCAACCGTCCACTCCTTCGGGGTTCCTATCTCCATCTCATGCGCTGTAATAATAATAATCTTTATTGTCACAAGTAGGCTTACATTAACACTTCAGTGAAGTTACTGTGAAAAGCTCCCAGTCGCCACATTCCGGCACCTGTTCAGGTACACCACAATTCACCTAACAGCACGTCTTTTGGGACAGTGGGAATAAACTGCAGCATCCTGTGGAAACCCACGCAGACACAGGGAGAACGTGCAGTCCCCACACAGATAGTGACCCAGCAGGGAAGAAAACCTGGGATCCTGGCGCTGCGAAGCAATAGTGCTAGCCACTGTGCTACCGTGCTGCCCATGTAGCATATGTGACATCCGCTCAGAAACCGCAGGAGAGTTGCCAAGTCAAAGGCCCATAAACATTTGTCCACTATGCTTCTGCAAGAATGTAGAAGTGTGAAAGGACAGTGTCCTATGATGCCACTTATTTGGGCAGAAACTCAAAACTAATAAAATGTGTTAAGGATACCAGGCTGGTGAAATGGGTTGTGGGTGGAAGGATTGTGCTCATGGAGTAGAATGAAAAGAAGTAAGGCAGGATTCTCCGTTGCCCGCGGCGATATCATAATCGGTGATCAGGCAGAGAATCCCTTCCAACGCCCAAATCTGGGGGGTAGCGGTTTGATGCCCGTTTTGAGACTCCGCCCCTCCAAAATGGCATCATCGCATTGCGCGCCGCTGGAACGGCGTTGGCTCGTCATCAGAAGGCCCTCCCCCGATGCTCCGTCGCCGATGGGCCAAGTTCTCGACCGCACGGTTGACGTATCGTCTGAGCGGTCGGGAACCCGGCATGGTGGCCGCGGACTCTGTCCAGCGCCGTCACAGTCAGACAGGAGCCGAGCCGCTGGCCGGGGGGGGGGGGAGCTTCTGCGGGAGTGAGGGGGACTGGTGGGGTCTGGTCAGGGGCTGGGCAGGGGTTTTCCTGTGGTGCTATAGTTAGCAGGTCAGGTCCACGGGCCATTCTCTGGCCAGATTTGGTGCGGGAGCCAGGAGTTTTACCCGGCACCGCTGCTAGGCCCTCACTGGACCCGCAATCGGTGAGAGTGTGATAGAGAAGCATGGTAGCACAATGGTTAGCACTGTGGCTTCACAGCGCCAGGGTCCATGGTTTGATTCCCGCTTGAGTCATTGCCTGTGGGAGGTGCACATTCTTCCCATGTCTCCGGTTTCCTCCCACAGGTCCCGAAAGACGTGTTGTGAGATGAATTGAACATTCTGAATTCTCCCTCTGTGCACCCGAACAGGCACCGGAATATGGTGGCTTGGGGCTTTTCACAGTAACTAAATTGCAGTAAGCCTACTTGTGACAATAAAAGATTATTGTGGTTAGCACGGTAGCACAGTTGCTTCGCAGCTCCAGGTACTAAGTTCGATTCCCGGCTGTGTCACTGTCTGTGTGGAGTCTTCCCGTGTCTCTCTGGGTTTCCTCCGGGTGCTCCAGGTTTCCTCCCAAGTTCAAAGATGTACAGGTTAGGTGGATTGGCCATGATAAATTGCCCTTAGTGTCCAAAAGGATTAGGTGGGGTTACTGGGTAATGGGGATAGGGTGGAGCTGTCGCCTTAAGTGGGGTGCTCTTTCCAAGTGCCGGTGCAGACTCGATGGGCCAAATGGCCTCCTTCTGCACTGTAAATTCTATGATTCTATGGTTTGGCACCGATGTTTGCGTGGTAAAACGCCCGGGAATTCTCCATTTCAGACAGCACTTAGCTGCTGAAATGGAGAATCCAACCCGTAGTCTTCTACCTACAAAATAAGTTAAATAAAATCTGGAAATGGACAGAACGATAAGTACCAAATATTGCACCTTGGAAGAAAAATTAGGTGCTAAGTGTACATTATAGATGATAATTGTGTGGAAATAAATTAAGATGAAACTGAAAGGAGTAATGATGTGGCACTTAATGTGAAATCACTATAGAATAGCAACGAACAAAGTGAATAGAGAATGCTGATTTAGTAAGTTTAGATTCATTGAAAATCCAGTCAGATAATAAGACGTGAAGGACTTATTGTTCACGTGAGATTTGTTTTCACAATGATGAAGTTAGCTGGAAAATCTTACCTCTCTTACTGAGATTCAAATTATGAAATGGATGTTGAACTATGAAGATTGTAATTCTGGAAGAAGTACTGTAATATTGTGTTATATTTTGTGCTCCCTCAGTGAATGAATGTTGTCTACAATATAGATAATTGCAAAGCGGTTTGACAGGTAAAAAGAAAATCATATCAGCGCTCATTGCACAGCAATTTATAACAGGAGCTTGCACCCTTCACCATATGTTGTTGGGAATACTATACTTGCCTGTTGCTGTAGAGCCATATGTTCTGGTTCCTTGTGTTTGATGCCCTCCGACTTCATTTTGTCAATTGCTAGATTCCCATTCTTCGCCTCTGTATTGATTTGCCTCTCTCTCAGATTCTCCTCATCCATTTTTTCTAGTTTCTTGGCTTAAGAATAATTGCGAGAGTACCTATAGGATTAAACTTTGTCCAGTTATTAAGCGATAACCATCACAAGTCAATATAGTTCACACACAGCTTGAAGTGAATAGCATATAAATGATGATCTCCTGCTAAGTTCTTATTTGTCTGACCACATTTGTGTTTATTCTTCATTCATGAACTTTGGGATTGATGTTTTGCATTTTTACATTTCAGGATTGGAGACTTCACCAAATCCTTTTTAATTTTTAATCCAAATTGAATCAGGCCTTCCATCAGGCATGGACTTAGTGGGGTTCCCCTAGAGCTGCAGTTATAAATTAAATTATTTCTGCAAGAAGACAATAGGAATCGACTGTCAGCAAAACAGTCCTTTTCCCCCCATTTTCAACATTTTCACACCTGCTAACGAGAAACATTCAAAGAAAATGACAATTTTTATAATGTCCCAATGATTTTTCTCCAGGGTTTCACAGCAGTGTCTTGGAGAACGATCTTGAATTTCTGGAGACTCCAGGCCAATCCTGGAGGGTTGGCAACATGGCTGAATTAACTATTGTAAAAATAAGACTAAAATGAATGAGACCGAGCAATACTGTCTTAAATCCCAGGACTTGAGGCACATGATGGAATCCATTCATTTCATGAATTTTACTTAGGTTTCCTTAACTAAACCATATAAATGTTCTGTACTTAACATAGCAACTCTTGTTATCCTAATTATACTCAACATTAATTCTTTATTTACTCTGATGCAAATTAAATTATTGATTGCCTTTTGTGGATGTTGAGCTTCGAAGTGCAATTACTTGACAATTCTGTGGTGAATGCCCAGTGGGTACTGTTGAAGAATGGTGACACAACCATGAGCTTTCCCTTCAGGCACATATGTCTTCTTCGACACCAAAGGGCAATCTCCAGCAGAAAAATGGTGCAGATTGCATGGGAAATTGTGAAGGGCAGCACGGTAGCACAAGTGGATAGCACTGTGGCTTCACAGCGCCAGGGTCTCAGGTTCGATTCCTTCCTGGTCACTGTCTGTGCGGAGTCTGCACGTTCTCCCCGTGTCTGCGTGGGTTTCCTCTGGGTGCTCTGGTTTCCTCCCACAGTCCAAAGATGTGCCGGTTAGGTGGATTGGCCGTGATAAATTCCCCTTAGTGACCAAAACGGTTAGGAGGGGTTATTGCGTTACGGGGAAAGGGTGGAAGTGAGGGCTAAAGTGGGTGGGTGCAGACTTGATGGGCCAAATGGCCTCCTTCTGCACTGTATGTTCTATGTTCTATGAAAGAGCAAAGCCAATCGGTAAAGATAAGGATCTCAACAGTAGAAGATCTGTAATGTGATAAATGACCGGTTAATCTACTTAAAGTCATAATGGTTGGGAAATAAATATCAGCCAGGAGACTTTGGTGAACTCGCCTGCTCTTCTTCAAAATGGTGCCGTGCCGTCTTTTACATCCATCTGACAGGGCAGGTGAGGCCCAGGTTATGCACCTTATTTGAAAGCTGGCACCTCGGATGTTGCAACACTTCTTCAACATTGCTCCGAGGTGTAGTTTGGTGCTACAAATCTCTGGCAGTTCTTCTGACTCCAGGGCAAGAATGTTACCTAATCAGCCACAACTAACATCTTGGATAGGAAATTATATATACAACATACATAGGTCCAATTTCCAAACGCTGCCAATAAATGTACAAAGGTTTTTGCAATTTCTAACACTGCTACTTTATGTAACAATATCACCAGCACACTATATAATTATACAATTGTCAATGTCCGAATCTGAAAGGTTTGCATCTTTAGAAATTGAAATTCTGATTAAAAAAATCAAAAAATATTAGTTGATTGGTTACATTATCACTATTGTTAAATTGATATTTCCATGAACTTAGTGTAATACAATTCTGTTCTAGCAAATAAAACTTTAACTTGTCCACTTTATTAAAATAAAAAATTTCCCCACCCTGTCGTTTGCACACAAAATGTTATACCTAAAGATTAAATCCAGGATGTTGTGTTTGAGGAGTCTACAATACTCCTTCAGGATTACCCTTATTTTATTGCTACTTTGGTTAAAACCTGATAGTTTGGACCTGGGGATTTAAGTCAATACCGTCACAGATGTCTCCAGTTGTGGCCACACAAATGGGACCGGATTCTCTGTTCCAGAGTCTAGGTGCTCCCACCTATATAGAATTGCAACATGTTCACGCTGTTGCTGGCAGTGCCAGGGAAGCACGATTCTATCAATGCAAATAGGTCAGCACCCTGGCCACGTGCATCCCGCCCAGATCTCAATTCCCCAGGCATGTGATTCGCTAGGATTGGGAATCGCATAAATAAAAATAATTTTTTTTATTAGTGTCACAAGTAGGCTTAAATTAACACTGCAATGAAGTTACTGTGAAAATCCCCTAGTCGCCACATTCTGGCGCCTGTTCGGGTACACTGAGGAGAATTCAGAATGACCAATTCAGCTAACAGCACGTCTTTCGGGACCTGTAGGAGGAAACCGGAGCATCCGGAGGAAACCCACACAGACACAGGGAGAACGTGCAGACTCCGCACAGACAGTGACCCCAAGCTGGGTCTCTGGCACTGTGAAGCCACAATGCTAACCACTGTGCTACCATGCAGCACATAGAAAGGCTGACAAGCTGGGGTAGCTTTAGAGCTCCAGTCACCCCAGACTCTCCTTCCAGCCATTAGGACGGCTGCCAAAAGACCTGTACCCCGATTCCTCGAAGCGGACATCCACAATATGTTGGACTCCGTTGAGGAGAAATGTACACCCTCTTCCCCAGGGTGGGGCGGGGACAATAGCCAGTTATCGTGAATAAAGCCTGGGATTAGGGGGTGGATGCAGTGAGTGCTGGCAGCCTTATCAGGAGGACCAGCATGCAGTGCAGGAGGAAGATGAACAACCTCCTTTGAGATGCTGGCATGTGTAACCACCTGTGTGACCCTGGCATCATTCTGGCTCTTGACCCTTGACATCTGCCCCAAACCCTGACATGCCAGTAACACTCCACCTACCAGTATGTCCCTCAGAACCCACCCTCCAGGAACCCCCAACACATTGTCACGACCCCCTGGGCTAGTGCATGGTCAATTCCAACCCCACTTGACCCAGAGTTGCAACACAAGTGAAATGTTATTTTAAAATACCTGAGTACCTTGGCTGAGCCCAGTAAACTGCAGTCACCAGGTTTGTAAATTTTAACACAAATAATTGTTATTTAACAGTAATATAATTAAACTAACAAAAATGTAAATGACTATCTAATACCCCTTTCCCAACCCACCTTTCTAACTACCTCCACTCTGTACACACAGACACAATGAACAACACAGGGAATAGGGTGTTTGAGAGGTATAAAAAATATCAATAAAAAGAAAAAGATATTTGATGCATGAGGATAGCTTCCAGTTAGTGTCTTTCGGGAGCTCAAGCTTTTGAATCTCAAGTTTTGTAGATCTAAGATCATTTCAAGTTTATAATAAGATGTGCCAGACACTCACTGGATTTATGACAATAAAGCAGTTCTTTACTTCAGCAGCAAGAGAGAGAGAGAGTTCCTTATCCTTTCAAGGTCTAATCACTTCTGCCCAGCTCTCTCGGAAGCATCAGGCAGGAACAAACTGGCGTCTCGGAATCTCACAATGTCCTTCCTGTGTACCCAGGGATAAAGCAGGCCATAATAGACAGGAGACGGGCAGGGCCATGCCTGGCATATTGTCCACAACTGCTTTGAAGAAACGGCCATGAAACTCGCGGGTACACCAAGGAGAGGGCAGTGGCTGGCATGGAGTTCGCCCTTCACCAAGGAAGTGAGTCCAATGCAACTCCCGCAGTACAGCTGTGATATTCTCCCTAACCAGTAGCACAACTCCTCCACCCCTTTTACATCCCCCTCTATCCCACCTGAAACATCTAAATCCTGGAACAGTTAGCTGCCAATCCTGTCCTTCCCTCAACCAGGTCTCTGTAAGGGCATCAACATCATAGTTCCAAGTACTAATCCAAACTCTAAGTTCATCTGCCTTACCTGTTATACTTCTTGCATTAAAACATATACACTTCAGGCCACCAGTCCTGCTGTTTTCAGAATCATCTCCTGGTCTACTCTTCCTCAGAGCCATATTGGCCCTATTCACTAGTTCTCCCTCAATTTTATCACCTTCTGACCTATTGCTCCAATACCCACCCCTCTGCCATACTAGTTTAAACCCTCCCACGTGACACCAGCAAACCTCACGGCCAGGATATTTATGTCTCTCCAGTTTAGATGCAACCCGTGGCTCATGTAGTAATTAAGAGATAATTACCTTTTTGGTTCTGCGTTTTAGTTTAGATCCTAGCTGTTCATACACCCTTAGCAGAACCTGTGTCCTTGTTCTACCTATGTCGTTGGTACCTACGTGGACCACGACAACTGGATCTATACCCTCCCACTCCAAGTTCCTCTGCATCCCAGATCAGATATCCCAAAACCGAGCACCAGGCAGGCAACACAACTTTCGGGACTCTTGATCCTGGTCACAGAGAACAGTGCCAATGCCCCTGAAGCTACTATCCCCAATTACAACTACCCATTCGAGGCAGGGTGATACAGAGCGGTCCATACATGGCAGATGCTATTTGAGGCCCCGAATGTCTCAAATTCCCTGATGGTGAAAGCAGCCATTGTCTGACACTAACACTTCAGGGATGCCATAGGTGCTGAAAGTGTGTTGCAACTGGTCCATGGTCACACTTGTGGTTCTGGCCTGCATCTTTTGGACCTCAAGCCATTTGGGTAGTGATTGTTGTAACTCCCATATAATATGGGTATAATTTGCTGGAATGCATGGGACTAGAGTGCATACTTGAAAAAACAGTGTTCTACCTGAACACTTAACCGGCAGACTGGGAACAAGAATGTAAAGAAGAAATAGTTCTTGACTCACACAACTGACTGGGAACTAACTTCACCTGAATGTCTCCCCGTCTTTTTCTGATTTTTTTGGAAGTATGTCAATGGCATGTTCTACTTGAACAAAGTACAATAAGGCAACAGGACAGGGCACCACCCAGAGTTCATAGTTTCAGATCTGCAAACTTTGAGGAAATTGAATTGAGGAAGACAGACTGTTGGATGTCTGCCAATGCCAGGAACCTCACTGGCTCCACTTGGAAGGAGGTAATTTTTTCACTGAGAGGCAACTCTGTCACTCCCTACTACAAACCAATTTTGTAAGAGTTGAAATGACTTCAGTCAGGAAGTTACATTTACACAATAGACGTCCTTGTCCTTCCTAGACCACCCTGAACATCACCACACACTTCATCCTCTGAAAGGCACATATGTACAACTAACTCTTCACTAAGGACTCTGAGTAAGGCGGGTCTCTAGCCCATCATCATGCATTATAGGCATCCAACTTCCCAAACTCCAATTACTTACAACCCTAAAACCCTTTGCTGCACTTGAACCTGCCAATGTTCCTCCATCTCGTCTTCCAGCTCTCTTATGTGCCCCAGCTGCTAGTCCTGCTCTTTATTGTTCAATAGTATTGCTGCAAAAATGTCCAAAAGCAGCAGGTTATCATACTGGGCATTCCAAACTTAAAAACGGTCCCTCACACCATATGTGTAGGCGCTCATGGAAAAGAACGGTGCTCGCTCTGTGTGTGATAAATCTGACCCTGATACCTAATGGGTGTCGATGAAACGATTTGGGGATTGCAGAATATTATCAATGTGGTTTGCTTGTTGTATGTAGCTGTGGAACCCTTTTCAACAAAGCACAACAGCAAAAAAATAACTAGAAGAGGTCGACAGATCAGCATCCTCATTTTCTGTTTTCTTACTTATTTTCAGTCTTGCTTTTGATTTTGTTCGCACAAGAGAGCTGCGTGGCCAAAGTCGTTCTTTGATTTTCACTTTCCCTTTTTAAACAGTTAAGGAATAATGCTCCAATTTCGTATTTCTGACCGACTGCCACGAAAGCTGTACTTAAACGACGAGCCAGAAACCCAGACGGTGTGTGTCCCTGTACGTCTGAGAGTGCTGAGAGTGAGCAGGTGACTTGCTGCAAGCAGACAGCAAATGATTCCATGGGTGTTTCAATGAAACATCTTTGGTGTAAATTGACAAATTAAAATTCTCTTAAAGATAAATAATATTGCAACTGTGCCAGTTATTACTGATCCCACTGCCCAGAAAAACACAATGTGAATACCTGACTGTTACCATTCTATCAGTCAACCCACAATGGAAGTGGCAAACCTGTTGGAAAAACAGGAATCTTCCCCTATTTTTCCACTGAATAGAAATATTTGTAAATTTAATCTGAAGCCTCAACTCGCCTGTTCCCCCTCTCAACATCATTGAACACACAAATAATGCACTCTGAAGTGACATGGCATTATACTACCCTCTCAGGAAAGCAGTCTTTCATTTCAGATGTTACTAAACCATTTGGCTCAAGTTAGGAGTATGAGATATGCACAACTCTAGCATACAACTGAGCGACAGCATGTTCCTTCACTGAGCCTCCACTACATATTATGGTCATGTAACATTAAAAATCTCACAAGATACAGATAAATTAGAACATGTTTTCCTGAGAAGTAACAGGCACTGGGGTAAATATCTCGAGCACAATTTTTCAATCATTTGCCCGATACTTTGAAATAATTTTTTTTCATAATAAACACCACTTCGAATCACAAATCCTACCTTGGTATTGAGCGACCGATTCTTCTGCCTTGGCAATGAGAGAAGTACTGTGCTTGGAAAGCTGTTTTATTAGTACACCATACAATTGTAAAACCTGTCGCTGTTGTTTACTAACTAATTTGTCAGTGAGAGATGTCTGAACTGATGTATTTTCTGCAGAGACTGATTGCTGCTGACTCAGTTCTCAGGATGTACTTTGCAGGCACAGGATTACATGTAAAGTAATGATTAATCAAAATGGTACATTTCCACACAGTAATTACCAAATTTTGTTTTGTTGAAGGGCTCTGGAGATAGAAAAGAAGCAAAACTTTCATGCACTCCTGTTTCTCCAGCAGGTTTGCCACTAACTTGTGTCCATTCGTAGTTTTAACACAAATTGTATCAATGCACCAACTTGCAACATTCCAGGTATGTTCATTTTTACAGTTACCTTTGTAGAGTGAGAATATAGCTGATAAATTTGCTTCCATTAAGACCTTTGTAGCATGTTAAGATACGGAGTCTACGTCCTTTATCAGCATTATTCATTAACTTGTGAATTCTGGTGAATTTTTTGGAATGGAAGCATTTGGCACATGCAGCTATTTTATTATAGAATTTGCATGAAAGTGTGATGAGGTCAGATCTTTTCTAGTTAAGATTGCTGAGACTTGGTGGAGTGTTACGGTTGTGAGCTGGGTTTGTGGTACCAAATGTCACATTCATACTATTAAATCTAAGATTATTCCTGGCAACATCTGGATTTGTTTGCTCCACACCATGTGCTGTTTTAGTATTTAATTCAATGGCTTTGAAAATTGACACATGTAGAGAGCTTTATCTAAAAGGAAAAAGCATGCACTTGACAAAGTTTAGAGGCATCAGATTGCTCGTGTTTCTATGCCTGAACTGGTGCAAATTCCATATTGTTTGAGATGACACTCTGGTATTGTGTAAGAAAACATATTGAAATTTTACCAGGAATAATTGTTCCCATGACCAAGTTTTATAGTGCTAATGTACATCAGTTTGAATCAGGTGCAGTTTATTGCAGTACTTTTCTGTGTACTGTGTCTGATTGAATCAATCATCCATATATATGAGAACAAAGTATTTTTAAATAGGAAGAGCTGATTTTAGACACCCATTAAACGCACGGCAGTGGCAGTGAGTGGGAGGAGTGCCTCTAACTGTGAGATACTGTACAGCCTACTCTTATCCACTCCTGAAACAAAACAGAATGACAAATTTATAAGCTGCATGTTCAGAAAATTAAATAATGGATTTTATCTATATAACCATGGGCAGCATGGTGGCACAGTGGTTAGCACTTCTGCACAAAACCAGGGATCCGGGTTCGACTCCAGCCTTGGGTGACTGCATGGTGTTTGCACGTTCTCCCCGTGCCTGCGTTGGTTTCCTCCTGGTGCTCCAGTTTCCTCGCACAGACCAAAAATGTGCAGATGAAGTGGATTAACCGTGCAACATTGCCTCTGAGTGTCCATGGATGTGCAGGTTATGTTACAGGGTTATGGAGATAGAGCAGGGTGGACAGAGGAGTGGACCTAGGTAGAGTGCTCTGACGGAGGGTCGGTGCAGACTCGTTGGCCAAATGGCTTCATTCTGCACTACAGAGATTCCATGATTCTATTTTCAAGGATATCTCTTCTTTCATGAACCCTGGCCTTACAGTAAAAGCAATCTTACGGTCACCCCCTTGAAATCAGTCTGCACAGCCATGTGATAATTACAGAATCCTAAATTTATTATCGTTTGTTTTTCATGATGTGAAAAATTCAATTGATTTTTTTCTCTCATGCTCCAGTCAAAAACCCTGCAACATTGTAGGTGCACGACCAAAGGTTTGTTTATTCGACAGCTAATTCTTAAGGCTGCATTCGGTGACGCCACTCACTGCAATTAACACAATTTGTAGCTGCACTGCCAAGATGTGGGAGGACAATAATCACCCAACACTTTGCCTGGACCGTGTAATTTGACGCAGTCAACACTATGAAGTGGGACTGTACCAGACAAGCAATGTTAGGGTTCTTCTATTACAGTTCTGTGGGATGTTAATCACAATCCCAATTCTTATCAACACTTTAAGGAGAGATGGTGAGAATTGCCCCCCCCCCCCCCCCCCACCATGGGAATAAAACAAGGCTGCATTTAATGACAAGAGAGTGTGCTGTATTGAGATTCCCTACTGAAGTTCTGAATTCTATTGCATTTCCTGTAATATTTGAAATGTTTTTCCCTTGGCTGTATGCCTGACATAGAATCCATAGAACCATAAAATTCCTACAGTGCAGAAGGAGGCCATTCGGCCCATCAAGTTGGCACTGGCCCTCTGAAAGAGCACCCTGCCTTTCCCTCGCCGTATCCCCGTAACTCCACTTAACCTGCACATCTTTGGACATGGAATGTATATTGTAAATATCTCGAGTATTTCAATTGTGCTGAGGCACCTCGGAGTGGAACGTGCTGTATGGAGAAAAGTTGAATCTTATTGCACTCTCAAAATATGTTATAATGTGCTTTTGCCCTTTTTATGAATAAAGTATATTTTGGGAGAAAATCTCTACTGACATGGCTAATGCAGAACTTAATAAAAATGCTTCAATACAGCACAGCAATCAAACTAGACTTGAATGACTAAATGTCACCATGCATAAGCATGATATTAGCCTGGTGGTGTTGTCAATATTCACTCTGAATTTGTAATGGTAGAAAAAAGCAGGTGGGAGTGTCTACTTTCGAATTACATGAAAAATGTGTCAGTAAGTTTATACATTTCCCAGGTAACCCTGCAAAAGGCTCTAACTGTATGAAGTAGTTTCCTAGAAGATCTCTAGATGTAGTTTTATTATTTTGTGGAATCAAATGGAGAGCTAGATAGATTCTAGATTTACAAGGGGGTTATCAGAGGTAGGCAGGAATGTAGGGTTGAGCTTACAATCAGATCAGCCATGATCTTTGTGACTGGCGGAGCAGGCTTGAAGGGCTGACTGGTCTACATCTGTTCCTAATCTGTCTGTTCATGTGTATGTTTTCATTTTTTTTTGGATAGTGCTGTACACCTATTGCAACTTTTCAGCTTTCTAACACCGTTCTTGGATCTAAGGAAGATTGGAAGATTGTGGTCAGCACTTCTGCAATCCACAATTGTACAACCCTCGGCAACCTGGGATACATCCCATCCAGACTGGGTAATTTTACCTACTTTAAGCACTGGAATAGGAGGACTCTTGTAGATAATGGAATTTTCCATCATGGCAGTGCCACATCCATCCCACCCACTCAACTGAAATGACTGGTAATAAGTTGGATTGTGAGGTCCCCATTGGGCATTTTCTCAGCAGGGGGTGGAGGCACATAAAATTATGATCAAATTATGATAAAACTATGAAAGTGGCTCGCCCACCAGTTTCCTGCCCACCCTTGATCCGGCCCACATAATAGGGTGTGTAAGGAACCCACTAGCTCGCTTGACCTTAGACTGATTGAGGCCCTTAAGTGGCCAGCTATCGGTCACTTAAGGCCCTGAATCTTTTTCTACTATCATAGTATGCTGGGCAGTGGCAGGCAGGTGGGAGTCAGAAGGTTTTTTTGTTTAACAAATTTATTGAAAAGGCAGGCAGAACGGGGGAGATACATCATTCAGGGGTGGTGCCTGTAATGTTCTTGTCAGATGGCCTGATTTATATTACAAGAACACTTGTAGCTAAAGCTATAATTGTTTATTAACATTAACTGTGGGTCAAATATATACAAAACAACAGGTGAATAACAGTATTAACATGCACAAGCAACCTCTCTCTTCCAGCTGCCTAATCAGTCTGAGGTCATCTGACTCTAACATTCACTTATATACTAATCAAACTCCTAGAGGTCATTCGGTGAATTACAACACAACCATGATATCACTGCATCCTCTTTCCTTTGAAGGAATAAATTAATACACTATGAACAGTCTATTTACATGTGACATCATTAGCCTGTGAGTCTAACGGTAGGGCTGGGAATATGTGGCTCTTTCACTCCAGATTTTCTGGCGTGGAAGTCCACATTTTTGACGCTGGCATGGGGACTTATAACGGAGAATCCAGCTCACAGTGTCCCAAACAGAATTCTGGCCATAATACACTTTCCATATAGACAGTGCAGCGAAGAGTCACCAAACTGAGTCCTGAGATGACAGTATTGTTGCATAAGGGAGATTGGGTCGACTGGACCTGTATTCACTGGAATTTAGAAGAATGAGAGGGGATCCCATTGACACGTATAAAATTCTGGCAGGGATGGACAGACTTTACACAGAGAAGTTGTTTCCTCTGTCTGGAGGATCGAGAACAAGGGGTCACAGACTCACAAAGAACCTCAAACAAACCATTGTTTGCAGCAAACTACCCAGCCTTCAGAACAGCGACCATGACACCACACAACCCTGCCATGGCAATCTCTGCAAGACATGCCAGATCATTGACATGGATACCACCATTACATGTGAGAACACCACATACCAGGTACGCGGTACATACTCGTGTGACATGGCCAACGTTGTCTATCTCTTACGCTGCAGGAAAGGATGTCCCGAAGCGTGGTACATTGGCGAGAGCATGCAGATGCTGCGACAACGGATGAACGGACATTGCGAGACAATCACCAGGCAGTAATATACCCTTCCAGTTAGTGAACACTTCAGCAGTCAAGGACATTCAGCCTCTGATCTTCGGCTAAGAATTCTCCAAGTCAGCCTTCAGGACGCGCGACAACGCAGAATCGCCGAACAGAAACCTATAGCCAAGTTCTGCACACCTGAGTACGGCCTCAACCGGGACCTTGGGTCCATGTCACATTACATTCACCTCCCGCCTGGGCTTGCGAGATCCTACCAACTGTCCAGGCTTGAGACAATTCACACCTCTTTAACCTGGGATTACCCCCATCTCTGGATCTGTAAAGACTTAATTACCTACAAATGCTCGCATTCAATGTATCGTCTTGCATCTTTGACTTTGTCCATATATATGTTTCTGGAACCTCCCTCTTCATTCACCCGAGGAAGGAGCAGTGCTCCGAAAGCTAGTGATTCAAAACATACCCGTTGGACTTTAACCTGGTGTTGTTAGACTTGTAGTGAATTCTGTATGTGCATATACACAAAGGGTTAATTTGTAATCAGTAGCACCACATCATCACTGGAGAGCTGGACCAACAGGGGTATAAAAGGCAACCACATTGGGTCTCTGGGCCTCTCGGGGGGTGCACTGTGACTAGGGCAATAATAGAGTAGTTCAGATGGCTAGTGGGGTTACGTATAGTTACTGTAGTTAGATCTTGTTAACCTTATCACTAGTATCAAAGTTAAAGTAAAGAACACATGCAATTATTGTTAGAGTTACTTGATGAACCTTTTATTACTACTGGATGAGTTTGAGTCTTCTTCATCGAGATTCAGAAGACCTCTTCATTAGCCAAGGATTGAGTAGCACATGTTACCTACCACACAGGTAACAAAACAGGGTACCAGGTGTGTTGGCTTTAACAGAACTAGTTAGATTAGGTTAGACAAAAAGAGAACAAAATTCAGACCGGATATTCGACTGTGGAAGACTTTGCAGCAAATGGATCCTCGATGACTAACGATGGGACTCATTGGACCTCTAGGGCAGTTGGAAACAACCGTAATTTAAGTTATAACTGGAAAAGATTTGAACAGATATTCCAAATATTTATTGCAGCTAATGATTTAAGCACGGTCTCTGATGCACCGAAAATAGCACGACTACTCTCAATAGGAGGGCATGAAGCTAGAGAAACCTATAATTGCTTTAATTACTTAGAAGGTGAAGACAACACCAAAATAAAAGTAATACTCAAAAAATGTGATGAACACTGTAAGAGTCAGTCTGGAGAGATGCTGGAAAGATTTAACTCTTGTCATAAATGCCAGAGAAACGGAGGGCCCATCACTGATATTATCACAAATTTCAAGTTAATATCACAAGGCTGTGATTATGCTGATTTCAGAGACACTATGATAATGGATCAATTAATTTCTGGACTATCTGACAAAAATTTGAAGGAAGAACATTCACACGATAAGTATCTAACTCTAGAAACTGCTGTACAAAACTGCCTTGCTTATGAACAAAAACAAAATCAATCCTGTGAGTCATTACAAATACAGAATCAGTATCTAGAAAACAAAATTGGTAAAAGTGGCACGAACACTCAGCACGAGGCAGAGGGAGGATCTCCCTCGATTCAACAGTGCTTTTTGATTGGCAGCCATCTTGAGCGAGCGTTCCGGCCAGTACGCACATGCGCACTTCTCAAAAAGAAGGAAAATGGCAAAATACACTCGGGAAGCCGCGCATGCAGTAGTGAAAAGAGCGCACAGAAAAGGAAATTCAAATTGCGCATTAGCAATCGATTCCTAGCATGATGTCACGAGCATCATGATGTCAGAGGACCCGGATCACACCCGCTTAAAAGGGAAATGCACGAAAATGAACAAAAAGACATTCAAAGCTGCAAAACCAAATTTTCTTACATCAAAAGACAGAACAATGCCCGAACGTACACCAACAGTTAAAGATAACCTCCACAGCACCCTGGCACAAGCAATTTGCACCACCCAAAGAGGAGAGCACAGTTATTTGTTCATTGAAGAATACTACTCAGAAAATGATTTCTTCATCACTCACAGAAAGAACAATGACAAATCCAAAACAAAAAGAGATGATTTGTTCATTGAAGACTACTGCTCAGACATGGATGAGTTGTTCGGAATTGATGATCATTGTATCAGCAACATGGTTGAAATGCTCAACACGACTCTTCTCATGGTAGATGAATCCAATACCATGATGCCATGGCAGATCATCGATACATTGGATGACAGCAATACCCAAGATGAAGACGACGCCACACAGAGAGCGATGACAGACTCCACAGAGAGAGCGATGAAAGACTTCACATAGAGAGCGACACAAGCCTCCACAAAGAGAGCGACGCAAGCCTCCACAGACAGCTCGGTGACAGACTCAAAAATGGAAGCAAGCAAACACTCCATAGCGAATGCCATGCATGAACAAGACTATGAAGGTCTATCCACCTTATATGCGCAACCAGCAGCAGAATATGAAAGTGTACCAAGCTCACCTGAACAACAAAAAGACTATGGCAGTCTACCCAGCTTATGTGAGCCACCAGAACCCAGCTCATTTAACCAACAAGAAGACAGTCTACCCAGCTTATTTGAGCCACCAGAAGAAGAATATGAAAGTCGACCCAGCTCATTTAACAAACAAGAAGACACTGAATGTCTACCCACTGTATGTGAGACAAGTGACAAAGAAATCACAATTCCCATACAGGATGTTCAGGATCACAGCGAGACTGACAGATTTCAGCTCATCTGCACAGAAGCACTCAGCAATCAGAAGAGGGCTACTCATGAGTCCAGAGAGATCACGCCAATTGAAATCTTGAAGAATTTGACTCCAGAAGAGGAGCACCATGAGTCCAGAGAGACCACGTCAATTGAAATCTTGAAGATTTTGACTCCAGAAGAGGAGCACCAAGAGTCCAGAGAGACCAAGTCAATAGAAATCGTGAAGATTTTGACTCCAGAAGAGGAGCACCAAGACCCACAACAAAATGAAATTGTGAAGAGTTTGACTTCAGAAGAGGAGCACCAAAACCCACAAGAGAATGAAATCTTGAAGATTTTGACTCCAGAAGAGGAGCACCAAGAAACCAAAGGTGATTCAAATGAACCAGAACTAAATCCAGAAGAGGAGCACAAAGAAATCAATGATTATTCAAGTGAACCAGAAATGACTCTAGACGAGGAGTACCAAAGAAGCAAAGCAGAGGAATCAAATCCACCACAAATGACTGATGATGTCACCAACATCAATGCAACATCAGATCACTCTCACAATTCGCAAGAAGAAACGCTCAATGCAACAGATACCACAACAGACACTGACACTAATAACTGTGACAATGACTCAAATCATCCACACGGAACACTCATTGAGCGCAACAAGAACAACAAACACCGCAAGATGCACAGCAGAAACAAGAACAACAACAGCAACAACAAAAACAACATGCAGCGCAACAAGAACAACAAAGACAACAAGAAGCATAACAGAAACAACAAGCATGACAAGAAAAACGACAAGAAGAGCAACGAAAACAACAAAAACAGATACAACAAGCACAATAAGAAAAACAACAAGAACAACAGTGAAAACAACAAAAACAGAAACTACAAGCACGACAAAAACAACAAGAAGAACAACAACAAGAACGACAATGAAAACAACAAACACAGAAACAACAGAGATAACAACAATGAAACAACGACCTGCGCAACATGGTACAACTCTGCACATGAAGGACAATGCCACAGCACACTGCAAAACAATGACAAGACTACAAACATGCCAAGGCATGACAAAGAATCTCACAAATTCACATCTGCTCCAGAACAAGCAAAATTCTTCGCCTGCTCCACGATGACATGGAAGCCGTGATCCTCACCAACGAAGCCACCACAGACTCAATAAGTGTGCAAACTGGGGTCAAAGAAAACTGCATCATCGCATCAAGGCTCCTCTCTATCTTCCTCACAGCAACACCCCTCCCCATCACCATGAAGCTCCCTATTGGAGTGGAGTTAACCTACCAGACAAGTGGGAAACTGTTCAAGCTTCGCGCTTCCAGGCCAGAACCAAGAGCACCCCAACCTCTGTCATCAAGCTGCAGTATGAAGACTGAGCTACAAAAAAATAATTGACGCATTCATTGAGGCATATGAGAGAATGGGCCTCAGATTAAACATCCGGGAAACAGTTTCTCTACCAGCCTGTTCCTGTCACACATTCTCTCCCCCCCCCCCCCCCCCCCCCCCATCCCCAACCATCCAGATCCACGGTGAGCCCTTGGACAATGCGGATAATTTCCCATACCTAGGGAGCCGCCTCTCGGTGCGAGCAGACATTGCTGATGAAATTCAACATGGGCTCCAATGCACCAGTACCATCTTCCGAAGCCTGAGAAACAGAATATTCGAAGACTGAGACCTCAAAAGTAGCATCAAGCTCATGGTCCACATATAGACCCTGATCCCCGCTCTCCTGTATGCATTAGAAACATGCACAATGTACAGCAGACACCTCAAATCCTTGGAGAAACAACACAAAAGCTGCCACTGCAAAATCCTGCAAATCCACTGGCAGGATAGTCATACCAACGTGAGCGTTCTCTCCCAGGACAATATCAAGACACTGGATATGCTCGAGCAGCTGCGATGGGCGGGGCCACATTGCCCACATGCCCGATGGAAGACTCCCAAAACAAATGCTCTACTCCGAGCTCCGCAATGACAAGTGATCTTTAGGAATCCAGAGGAAACACTGCAAGGACACTCTGAAAGCCTCCCTAAATAAATGCAATATCCCCACCGACACGTGGGAATTGTTTGCCTTGGAATGCAGAAGCTGGAAGAAAAGCGTCCACAAAGGCCCCAATCACCTTGAGCGTTGTGGGGTGGTGCACGCGGAGGTCAAGTGGAAGGATAGCCTAGAATCCTGAATGTCTCACCCACCAACCTCATCAAGTACCACCTGCCAAATCTGTGGCAGAGTCGGCAGACCCAGGACTGGACTTCTCAGCTACCACAGAACCCACTGCCACGGAGTGGAAGCAAGTCATCCTCGATGCTGAGTGACTGCCCAAGAAGAGCCTAGCTAAGGTGCTCTTTAAAAGGTACATAGCAGACACGATGGCCTCCTTCTGCACTGTTGGGATTCTATGATTCTATGAAAGATGCTCTTGCCCCTCTTCAGGCGAACACCTACCTCCGAAAATCGATAAAAGACTTCTTCTAGATTGTTCAGGTGTTCCTTCTCGGAGGCTCCTGTAATTAGTGCATTGTCCAGGTAGACAGCCACCCTGGGGAGCCCTTAAAGAATGCATTCCATTACCCACTGGAAAATTGCACAAGCAGATGGTACCCCAATGGGAATAGGATGTGCTCATACAATCCCCTGTGGGTGTTAATGGTTACATATTTTCTGGACACCGTGTCCAACTCCAGCTGGAGGTATGCATGGCTCATGTCCAGCTTCGTGAAAGAATGGCCCCCAGCCAACTTTGCCCACTGTGTGGGTTATCTCCGGGTGCTCCGGTTTCCTCCCACATGTCCCAAAAGACGTGCTGTTAGGTAATTTGGAAATTCTGAATTCTCCCTCTGTGTACCCAAACAGGCGGAGGAATGTGGCGACTAGGGGATTTTCACAGTAACTTCATTGCAGTGTTAAGATAAGCCTACTTGTGGCACTAATAAAGATTATTATTATTTTAGGTCTTCCACATGTGGTATGAGGTACCTGTCCAAACAGGATACCTAGTTGGCCATCATTTTCTAGGCCACATAAGTGGACGGACTTATCCGGCTTCAGCACTAGGACCACCGATAGTGCCCACTCTGCAATTTGGACTGGGCGTATGATCCCCAAGTTCTCCAGCCAGCTCAGCTCCTCGTCCACCTTTGACGCAGGGCATATGGGACGGGATGGGCCTTAAAATATTTGGGTTGGGCATCCGGGTCAATGTAAATTTTAGCTGTGGTCTCCTTTATCTTCCCTAAACCTTCTTGAATGACTTCTGGGTATTTCCCCAGGACCTCATACATCTGCCCGTACTCATTGGAAAGATTAGTTGCCAATCCAGGCGGCATGTCTATAACCAGTCGTGGCCCAGAAGGCTGGGTTCGGATCCTTGAACCGCTACCAGTGGTGGTCAGACGGATTGTTGTCCATGGGTAACAGGGGTCACTGTGGTCCCAATAATTGTCAATGGCTCCCAGGTAATCATCATCAGTCGAGCCTTGGTGTCCTTTGGACCCAGATGCTGGATCCCCAAACGAAGTATCTGGAAAATATGTTGTCCGATGACCAAGACAGCAGCCCCCACATCGATTTCCATGTCCATGGGGTGACCATTCACTCGGAGGGTTATCTTCATTGGGGCTACTTTTGGTACCGTAATGCAATTTAGTTTATTGCAATCGTCCCCATCGGGCAGGGCAGTATGTGGAGTCCTTGCTCGGGATGCTTGTGTTACCCACTAGGACAATGTGTTCGCTATCGATTCTGGTTTCCTCAGCCACCATGATTCCTGTGACCACAAGTACAGCACTGTTATGAGTCTTTATCCTTGTCCTCAAGGGAGATATCTTGTCGGGCTGTGGTGATTCTTGGTCTACAGGTCTGACCATGACGTTGCTCAGGTGGTGACTGAGCCCCCTAGGTCCTGCTCTTGGGGGTTGGGGGGGGTGACCCAGGGTGACCCAGCGGAATGGGGGCGGCCAACCCTGTGTACATCATAATCCATGGAGCCCTGGCATTTCTGGACCCCCTATTCCACGTTTTCATGAGATAATGATAGTTCTATAGCCCTTTGTAGATCCAGGACCGATTCTGCGGACAGTTTCCATTGGGTCTGCTGGAGGGAAGATAAACTTCAAAGTCTGTTCTCGACCGCGTGGTGTTGCTAAAACTTTGTTTACTTCGGAAAAGCTGTGTGCACACAGGAGAGATAGATTCCACGACTATCCTGTAGCTTGCAAACGTCAGCTCTGCCTGTCCTCAGAATTACATGCATATATATATTTAAAGTTCGTTGGAGTCACAAGCAGATATTGACGTCACTGAATCATTCGGAACAATACAAAGTGATCAGTACGCATATATTCCGGTCCCCGTAATGGGAAAACGATTAAAGAATACAATGTTTCCTTACAATCTCATGGGTTTGTGCTCAACATATTTAACTTCGAGAAGAGGTGCGAATGTGTTGGACAATGGATCCCTTAGACTTACTGTGTTTCCCTTTTCATATTTAAATGCTCTGTGAGATGATTAAATCATTTCTAAAGTGGGTGACTTTAACCCCTTGCTTGCTGATTTTCCCTTGATATATGTTTAACCCCTTGCCTGCTGGTTTGCCCTTGACCTGTGCTATTACAATACTTTGAGACATCTTTATTATACCAATCCTGACACATTTAGCAATTTCTTCCGCTAACAGGGTTGCCATGTTGTTAATGCTACACACGAGGCGATCTTTCAGCATCCCTACGAGGGATGGGCCATAATCACAATGCTCAGCCAGCTTGCAAAGGCATGTCAGAACGTCTGTGACCGATTGGCCTGGGGGTCACCTCGCCATGCTGAACTGGTATCTCTGCACGATCACTGATGGTTTAGGGTCGGAATGATTTGCAACATGAGTTCATTAAAGGTCTTCAAATCTTTTTTTAAAAATGTTTTTTATTGGGTTTTTGTAGAGAGTATACTTCGCCATTATGTACACAGGATATGATGTATCTATATACATGTAAGTAGGCATCCGTTTGTGTTGGCGAGGCACTTCCGGAGGGGAATCCTCGAGTGGGTCTGATGCCAATGTTGCCCCTCGCTTCTCCCGGTCGGATTTCGCCGCTGTTGTCTTTTCGTGCGCGCTGCCGCTTCCGCCGGCCCTCCCGTCCTCCGCCTGTGTTCTCCTTTTTCTCTGTTCCTGTGGATGTCAGGTTGGTTAACATTTTCCTGCCCCCCCCCACCTCCCTGGCTCTCCTCTATTGTTCCCTGTCTCTTCCCTCCTCTCCCCCCCCCCCCCCCCCCCCCCTGTGGTTCGCCTTTCCTTTCCTCCTCCCCCCCCGTGGTTCGCCTCAATCCTGGAGCCACTGGGTAAGTAAGGCTTTTGTTCCCACTGTCTACAATACCATTTGCCTGGAAGAAATACCCTATCCATCCCGGTATACTGGGCCCAATCCTCCACAGCTACGTCAAAGGCCTCCAGCCTTCCAAAGAACAGCATTTTTTAAATCTCACTGACCTTGTTCTCGTGCTGAGGAATTCAAGTGGGTTAAGGACGTCCTGAATCGCAGCCATAGTTTTTCCTCGTCGTCAGTATAAAAGCTCAGGAGTTGTTACTGCATATTGTTTGTGGGTGTAAATTTGGGAGAAAATGTGAAAAAAGAGGAGAATAAAATTATTTTAATAAAAATAAATAAAAGCTCAGGAGACCCGAGATGGTGAATCAAAATAACAGTTTATTTTCATCCGAAAGAAAAGACTGCAATGCGGCATACAGCACAGAGGTCCCAACCGGGATGATCAATCATGCCAGTCCCAATCTGGGCCGGCTTTTAAGAGGTGATTCGATGAGTCCCAGCTGATGCAGGTATTCCATGAGTCCCATGAGTCAATTGGGTCGTTGCCGTGGGTTTCATGAAGATTATTACAGTGGAGAACCTGTGAGGTTCTCTGTCACAGAAAGTTGCAGAGGCCATGTCACTAAATATACTGAAGAAGGAAATAGGTAGATTTCTAGAACCTAAAGGAGTCTAACGGGAAGAACACAGGAATGTGGTGTTGAGGTAGAAAATCATCTTCCTGTTAGACACGCTACAGCTTTGCGGTCTCAACATTGAATTCAACAACTTCAGATGATTAGCTCTGCCCCACCTCAATGTGGAGATGCCGGTGTTGGACTGGAGTGGGCACAGGAAGAAGTCTTACAACACCAGGTTAAGTCCACAGGACCTCTTTGGTTTCATTCCATTTCATTTTAACTCTTTTACCTTTTATTTATTTCTTTATACATATTTCCTCCCCACTCTTTCTCCCTATCTTACCCCCCCTTTCCTTACCTTTTATCCCCTTTGCTTCCCCCCTTTTCTCATTTTATCTCTCTCTCACCCATCTCCCCCCTCCACCCACATCTACATCTGTCACAGCTTACCTCTGATTTTAGTTTCTCTACTGTTTGGCCTTTCACACCGTTTGTTCTCTCTGGGGACTGCCATTAGCACTCTTTTCCCTTGGTTTCTGTGGCTATGACTCATCTTTCATTCCCTCACCCTACAGTATAAATGTCTTCCACTTTCTATGCATTTTAGCTTTGACAAAGGGTCATCTGGACTCGAAACGTTAGCTCTTTTCTCCTTACTGATGCCGCCAGACCTTCTGCGATTTTCCAGCGTTTTCTCTTTTGGTTTCAGCTATAATCATGTTGAATGCAGCAGCAGGTTCGTAGGACCAAATGGCCGATTCCGGCTCCTTTGTTCTTTGCCGTCTTCAATATGGGGCATCATTTCTGCCACGGAAACACAGCTACTGAGTTCTGGCACCGCTGGAAGCCAACCAGATTAGCCTGAAAGTGCCGAAGGCAGACTGCCTATGACAGAGGGATAGAAGTCCAACTCTCTTGGCCAGGGAGAGTGCGTTCTCACTGTGGGACAGCCTTATTTACAATTGGTTGGTTTGAAAGCAACTTTTCTCCTGTGAGGTCATGCAGTACACACCCCACCCTCTCCCCATTAAATGCAGCACAATGATAGACAGTGCAGTATCAGTCAGCCCTTGCACGTTACCTTAGAAACCATCATTAGGAGTTACTGGAGCATCCCAAGAAGTATTCACTGTTAACAGCAGCTACAAGGCTGCTTTCTTTGCCCTGCTGAAGAATCAGTTGAGATTGAGCACTATGTCCGGTATTAGACAATGAAACACCGCACACTTTCAGAATTATGAAGTGCTAGTTCAAAATAAGTTGAGCAGGCATACACATCACAAAACAGGGAAATAAAATTAGTTTATTTAATCAAAATTCTGACACATGAATTGGAATGTAATTGAATATGGTAGGAGATCAGTAGATTGCTTGATATGGGGCAAAGATCAATGATGAGGATAGTACATCGGGTCACTCTATTTGGCACATGTGAACATAACTAGTTTTACATTAACTGGAAGAGCCACTTAAATAATAATAATAATAATAATAATAATCTTTATTAGTGTCACAAGTAGGCATTAACACTGCAATGAAGTTACTGACGCCTGTTCGGGTACACAGAGGGAGAATTCAGAACATCCAAATTACCTAATAGCATGCCTTTAGGGACTTGTGGGAGGAAACCGGAGCACCCAGAGGAAACCCACTCAGACACGGGGAGAACAGTCATGACTCCAGTCAGTAACCCAAGCCGGGAATTGAACCTGGGACGCTGGTCCTGTGAAGCAACAATGCTAACCACTGTGGGAATGGTGTGTCAATTACAGCTGCCTTAATAATGGTTTGGCTTACAGAGCTTCCCAGCAGAGCCGGCTTCCACATTGCTGGAGGAGGTGCTGACGACAGGGGGACTGGAGAAGGGGGTAGTCTCGGAGGTTTACGGGGCTGTTTTGGAGGAGGGGAAGGCGCCGCTAGAAGGGATCAAGGCAAAGTGGGAGGAAGAGTTGGGAAAGGATATGGAGGAAGGGTTCTGGTGTGATGGGCTGCGGAGGTGAATGCCTCCACCTCGTGTGCGAGGTTGGGGCTGATACAGCTGAAGGTGGTGTATAGAACGCAACTTACAAGGGCGAGGATGAGCCGGCTCTTTGAGGGGGTAGAAGATGTTTGTGAACGTTGCCGGGGGGGGCAAACCACGTTCATATGTTTTGGTCCTGTCCAAAGCTTGAAGATTACTGGAAGGAGGTGTTGTGGGTAATCTCTAAAGTGGTGGAAGGGAAACTGGACCTGGGCCCTCGGGAGGCCATATTTGGGGTGTCAGACCAGCCGGGGTTGGAAACGGGCGCGGAGGCAGATGTTGTAGCCTTCGCCTCGTTGATCGCCCGAAGGCGGATCCTGTTAGGGTGAAGATCAACCTCTCCACCCTGTGCCCTGGCGTGTCGGGGGGACCTGCTGGAATTCTTGATGCTTGATAAAAAATCAAATTTGAACTGAGGGGAAGGATGGAGGGATTGTACAATTCATGGGCGTTATTCATTATGCACTTTCGAGAATTGGATCACATCGAACATTAGGGGGTTTGGGGGCTGGGAGGGTTGGGGAGAGTGGGACTGTATGTATTAATGGTGACTATGGGTGATTCCTGATTCCTCTTTGTCACTTGTTTATGTTAACATGCGGGCCAATGTTTGGAGGTGTGGTGGGAGGATGGGATCGTTGTTATTGATGTGGAGATTGACATTACATTCATTACTGATTATTGTTTATTGTTGGGTGTAAATTTGGGAGAAAATGTGAAAAAGGAGAATAACAAAAATAAAATAATGGTTTGGCTGAATCTGGCTTACTGAACAAAGGTCCTGCTTAGTACTTATAAGACGAACTTGCAAAACAAATAACAATGATCTTTGGCACATTTGTATGACCAAACCGCAACACCCATCTTGAACTATCTCAGAATTTAAATCTTTGTTGCAGTACGCTCGAGGTCGGTTTGGCTAAGATTTTATTGACTGCAGGTCCCTCTTTATATTTCTCCTCTGTTATTGTTTCTGGTTGACCCCTGAGGATCATGATTATGGAGGTTATCCTTGGTCTCCAGCAACCCATCCCATTCTCTTATCAGTTAAAAAATGTTGGCACCATAGATTGCCATACTTCTTTTTCTGCTTCCCCCCCCCCTCCCCCTCCAACCTGTGTTCACCCCACCCCTTCCAATTTTATCTCTTATCTCCCGACAGAGCCCTGCTTCCTCTTTAACCTTGTGCACCACTCTCCCGGCCTCTCCCACCTATCCCACTTCTTTCTTTCCCCTCCATGTCTCTCTCCCAAACTCCCTCCTCGTTCTTTCCAGTCCTCGCTTCATCTACTTTTCTTTAATGCTTCAACAGTCCCCATTTTTTAAGGCTCTTCCACCTTAGGATACTGCAAGAATTGAACTTGATCCCGACTCACCCTGTAAAATACTGTGGGAGGTCAATTTGTTATAAGGTCAAATGTATGATATAAAATTTGCAAAGGGGCCTGCATATTGATGTCATTCAATCTTTTTCCTAGTGTAAAGTGTGGTTTCAATGAACTTACATTTTGTTCTCCATTTCACATTTTAAGTGCCACTTAAATCTGCTAAATTAGCCCATAAAATGATGGTAAAACCATAATAATGCCACAGTTCCATGGCAAGACCATTGTTTTATGATTGTAACATAAAATGTCTTTAAATATTGGAATATTGCTGAATAAAATCGGTAGTCAACTGTTTAAAATGTTGACAGCAACAGAGGGCAGCACAGTAGTTAGCACTGCTGCCTCACAGCACCAGGGACCAGGGTTCAATTCTGGCCTTGGGTTCGCACATTCTCCCCATGTCTGCATGGGTTTCCTCCAGACGCTCCGGTTTCCTCCCACAGTTCAAAGATGTGTGTGTTTGGTGAATTTGCCATGCTAAATTGCCCCTTAGTGTCCAAAGATATATGAGTTAAGTGGGGTTTCAGGCATAGGGCAGGAGAGTGGGCTTTGGCAGGGTAGGTGCTGACTCAATGGGCTGAATGGCCTCCTCCTGAACTGAAGGGATCACCGGTTTATCCCAAACTTACAATTTTTTTCAACACTGGGGAGCTGAACTCAGAGATTGGGCCACTATTTTGAAAGTGTGCCCCGATCTCTAAGTGAGCTTGTGGGAAGGTGCCAGCCTGGCTGTGCAAAGGTGCCCGCGTTCGAGGCGGAGGGCCAGGGAGCCAATCTGCACCTACCCTGACCGCCCAGCGGTCTCCGATGGCTCAGGGGACACCCCGGGTGCCATTCAGCCTGGTCCATCTTTGTGTGGACCAGCACTAATCGACGCCAGGCTGCAGCCTCCCTAGGGAGGCCGGAAAATCAACGGAGGCCAGTGAATTCCGGGCAGATAGGTCGCAAGTAGGTTTACAAACCTACTTCCGCGAGCGTCATTTGGTCTCACCCACTTTGGGCGGAGGTTCGACACCGACGTTGCGCGGGACTTCGGTAAATCTTGCTAGGCACGAGACTCTCCGCAGATCTGCTAGTGGCCTCTCCTGATATCTTCCGGCCCCTCAGCTTGGAAGTTACTAAATTTTTAAAAATGTCAAAACACATTTGTCTCACATCTGTTTCCTTTTGAAATTAAAAAAAAATTATAACCCCCACGAGTCCCACAGGAATGACACAATTATTCTGCCCATGAGCCTCATGGAGTAGGAGCTCCCCCACTGAGATGCCCATCAGCAGGCCTGTTAATTCATTGCCATCAAAGCCGGTCCAGGTAGGAGCCGAGATGTGGAGTAGTCACGGCTGGGACCGTTACTTGTAAAGACTTTCCTTTTGGAAATAACCAATTTTTTGACTCTCCTTCCTGGACTCCTTCATGACTACTAAAAAAAAAAAATCTGTTTTTGACGTTAGTAAAATATATCATAAAGATAATCCTTACCAGGAAGTAAGAGTTTTTTTTTACAAAGCCTCTGAAGATTTTTTGTAGCATGGAAAGAAAGTTCTGAAGAGTTACAAAGAATCATGAGGAATCTCAGAAGGTAACAGGTGATCATGAGGAATCTCAGAAAGTCAGAAGTGATCATCAAACTGCATTGTAACACTGTTAGCTGTAGGATGTAAAAGTGTAAAGGTTCCCGACTCCACACCTTATTTTATTGCCAACATGGCTTTAAACTTCTACTGCCCAAATAAACCATTACATTCAATAAATCTAATTTGATCAGATAAAAACAGGGAGTGATTTGCTGACTTTCTACAAAATCTAACTTAATTGCTGGCAAGTTTCTTTGGCAATAGTGCAGAACAATTTTTTAAATTTGCAATCACATTTGGCAGAGTGTAAATGACTCAATGTGGAACACCCTGTTAGCCAAGTTATTTAAGTAGCTATCTTCAAAATTTGTATTGCGAAGCAAGTTTGGAAATGGAGAGTGGATGGACTGCAGCTAATATATTATGAAGTGTGGCGACATGTTTCTACATTACGTTTTTAAAATTATTTTGAAGCTATTCTGGCATCTGCACTTTCTGCAGTCATGTCTTTACCAGTTCCAGAGTAGGACAGCTTTAAGGGCAGACAGCCAGTTAGGAGCTGCTAGTACCAGTTAACCCACCCTTCACACTGGTCCACACTGAGTACATTATGTGCTGTGCACCAGATAAACTGTGTATTTATTAAAATCAACTGACCTTGCATTATCGTGTGAGGTTATGTAACTGTGGCACTGGGGGAGTTCAACCCCCCCCCCACTCCAGTACCAATAGGTTAACTGGTTATTTATCTCATTCCTGTTTGTGGGATTGTGCTTTGGACAACTAGACTAGTATTTGTCTGTGGCAACTGCTTGTACATTCCAAGAATGATTCATTGGTTGTGAAGCACTGCGGTATCTCCTCGATTTGTGAAAAGTGCCTCAAAAGTGTGAGTTTTTTGTTGTATTTATTTTACCACTAACAGCAGTAATCCTTGCCTCTGTGCCGCCAGGGTAGCATTGACAGCTATTTGATTTTTTTTTATTGCTATTTTGCTGAGTTCCAGGTTAATTGACCTTTCAGTTTCTCTTTTCTTTTATTGTTAGCTTGATGACTAGGGCTGCATGGTGGCACAGTGGTTAGCACTGCTGCCTCTCAGCTCCAGAGACCGGGTTCAATTCCAGCTTCGGGTGACTGTCTGTGCGCAGTTTGCACTTTCTCCCCGTGTGTGCGTGGGTTTCCTCCGGGTGCTCAGGTTTCCTCCCACAGTCCAAAAATGTACAGGTTAGGTGGATTGGCCATGCTAAATTGTCCCAAAGTGTCCAAAAGGTTAGGTGGGGTTACTGGGTTATGGGGATAGGATGGAGGCATGGGGGTAGGGTGCTCTTTCCAAGGGCTGGTGCAGACTCGATGGGCTGAATGGCCTTCTTATGCATGGTAAATTCTATAATTCTAGTGTGCGCTGTGCTATCTTCCCATGTTCAAAGTTGGTCCACATTGGCACATTCCAACCAATTTGTCAATTCATGAAGGAAAAAATTGACTTGACATCATACTGTAGTCCTGGCCCTAGGCCTGATGGGAAATGTAATCCAATAGCAAAAATACTAAAGAAATCACAAAGGCTTTCTGCAGACTTTCTGGGATCGCAACTTTTACAACAGGATGCAAGACAGCATGAGGCCCCTGACCTCACAGATCATTGTCAGCTCAAGGAAACAGAAGAACACGGTCTAGGAAAAAGGCAGAAGCAGGATGCGAGATAAACAAGTGAGGAATTAACAGTCTATAAAACATTAGCAGTTGCTATGGTTTGATCAAACATCAGAATTTGCTGGAATCTATTTGCACAAATGGATCTTGTTTACTGGATCTGTGAAACACTTCCTCAGGAACCAGGTAGAAGTAAAACAGATATCATTGAACCTTTTAAAAAGCTGGAATATGGCCTTCAACTTCTCAAATGCTGTTTGACAGTCTGCGGACCACACCATTTTCACTTGTTTCCCCAGTACATTGGTTAAAGGTACCGCTATAGTACCAAGTCAGGTACGAATTTCCTACAGAATCCACACATGCCCAGGAACCTCATAATCTCCCATTTGGTTTTGGGAGCGGGGAAATCTAATAATGCCCTTACTTTGGCTGTTCTGAGCACCACTCACCCCTACCCCACAACATGCCCAGATAGAAAACTCTCTTTTGGCCAAATTAATTACAGTACTAACTTGGCCAACTCCAGTTGTTTGAATAATTGCTCCATATGTTCTTCACACGTGTCCACATACACTACCACATTGTCCCACGTGGACCACACAGTTAGGCCCTACAGCCACCTCTTGGTACGTAAGCAGTTGGAATGTAGCCAATGCATTCTTGAATCCAAACAGCATCATCTTACATTGGGACAACCCTTGGGCATTACAAAGGCAGATATCTCCTTAGCCCTGGCTGTTAACGGATCAAGCCAATATCCTGTTAACAGATTGATCTTCGACAGGAATGAGGCACTGCCGATTCTATCAAAGCAATCCAACAACCTTGGAAACAGGTGTGAATCGATGCAGATCCGGGTTGTTCCATCCAACTTAGGCACTAACACTATCGCCGAACTCCAGCTACTCTTACTCGGCCCAATTAAATGATTCTCCAACATATGTTGGATTTCTGCTTCCAACTCAGCCAGTTTTGGAGGGTTCAGCCAATACGGATGTTGCTTTATTAGTTCAGAGTTTCCTATGTCTATATCATAGGGGATTTTCACAGTAACTTCATTGCAAAGTTAATGTAAGCCTACTTGTGACAATAATAAATATTATCATGATTAGTTAACGTAGTACGCCCTACAAATCTGCCTACATTTTTCCAATATCTTTATTAGATCTTTCTG
Source organism: Scyliorhinus canicula (assembly GCF_902713615.1). NCBI lineage: Eukaryota > Metazoa > Chordata > Chondrichthyes > Carcharhiniformes > Scyliorhinidae > Scyliorhinus > Scyliorhinus canicula. The sequence continues at coordinate 39,065,901 of NC_052154.1, forward strand.
CTGTTCTTCATTTTAACAGACAAACAGGGCCTCTAATCGTCCTAGGATGTTTGCATTTGTTCGTTGTACCACCAGAGGGTCATTCTGTGAACTGTCAACCTCTTCTCCTACCTCACTCTTCCCATTTCTATCCTCTTCCACTGCTTGTCTCTTCCTATTCTCTTCCCTGTGATGGTATTTCTTTAACAAATTTATGTGGCACAATCGGTCCTTCTTCCTACAGTCTGGAGTATGGATTAGGTAAGTCAGCTTACTCGCTCTCCTAATTATCTTAAAGAGGCCACTGAATGTTGTTTTCAGAGGTTCACCCTGTCATGGCACCAATACAAATACCTCATCTCCAGCCTGGAAGGTTCTGGACCTGGCATGTTTGTCTGCCCACAGTATTATTCTTGCTACAGAAATCTTTAAAATGCTCTTGGGCTACCTGACATGCTCCTGTGAGTCTTTCCAAAAACTCTGTGAGACTTAGTGGAGTTGCAGACAGGGGTGAAGGAGGGTTCTCTTGCCTTCGCTTCCTTAATAGCCCAAAGGAGACTTTGGTTTAGTTGGCAGTCTTCAGCCTGCCCAGGGCCGCAGTGTGGTTAAGTGACCTAATGGATTTTTTGCACTTGGAAGTAACTAAGTATGTAAGGAGAGGCTTGGCTGAAAGGTTCTACCGAAGGTGCAGCTGTTTATTTTCTATTTCAGGGAGTTGTTCACTGTCAGATGTTTGGGGGGGGGGGGGGAAGGGGGGGGGGGGGGGGAGGGTCGAAATATTGTTAACGTTTCCACGTATATGAATCATTGATGTTATATTGGAAAATTTGTTAATAAAAATATAATTTTTTGAAGGCTTCACCTCCGTGTGCCACGAGTGAGGACTTTGATTTGTTTGGTGTCTTCCTGCATCAACAGACATTTTGGTCGGTCACGAGATAGGGACTCCCATGAATTGGAGGGTATGTTTGACCTCTTCAGGTGTGCTGAGGGCACTATCCTGGGAGTCTCCTGCCATGATTGGAGAGCAGGGCGGCACAGTGGTTAGCACTGCTGCCTCACACCAGCGACCTGGGTTCAATTCCAGCCTTCCATGACTGTCTGTGTGGAGTTTGCACATTCTCCCAGTGTCTGCGTGGGTTTCTTCCACGTGCTCCGGTTTCCTTCCACAGTCCAAAGGTGTGAAGGTTAGGTGTATTGGCTATGCTAAATTGCCCCTTATTGTCAAAGATGTGCAGTTTAGGTGGGGATTATGGGTAACGGGTAGGAGAGTGGGCCTAGGTAGAGTGCTGTTTAAGAGGATCAGTGCAGACTTCTTTGTTATTTATTTATTTAATTTTAAAATAAATTAAGAGTACCCAATCAATTTTTTTCAATTAAGGGGCAATTTAGCATGGCCAATTCACCTAGCCTGCACATCTTTGGGTTGTGGGGGCGAAACCCACGCAAACACGAGGAGAATATGCAAACTCCACCCGGACAGTGACAGAGCCGGGATCAAACCTGGGACCTCGGCATTGTGAGGCAGCAGTGCTAACCACTGCATCACTGTGCTGCCCTGGATCGGTGCAGACTTGATAGGCTGAATGGCCTCCTTCTGCACTGTAGGGATTCTATGATTCTATAACTGAGTTCCAAGTAGAACAGTTGCTTTGAGAGTCTGGTGTCAGGTATACAGTCACCATGTCCTGCCCAGTAGTGTCTTTGCAAGACCATCCAAATTCAGTGGCAAAGCAGTCCAACAGCAGTGTTCGCTTCCAAACCAATATGTTCAGCAGCGAGGCAATAATCGCTTTCAATCATCAGCAAAATAATGGAAGGTGTTGACAACACTGCCTTCAAACAGTCGTTACCAATAGCTTGCTCACTTATCCTCGGTTCCGGCTTGTCCAGGGCCACCCAGCTCCTAATCTCATTACTACCTTGGCCCAAACATGGACAAAAGAGCTGAATTCCAGAGATGAGGTGAAAGTGGCTGTCCTTGACATCAGGGAAACATATAACCAATGTAGTGATTTGTACATCTGTACATACATCTGCACATAGACCAGGGACTACAGACAGATGTAACAGCCACAGCATCACTAGAGGGCAGCATCAGAGATGGGTCCAGCCCAAGGGAAGATCCCCCTCTTTCAGAAGCACAGGGCTAGTGAGCAGCAGCAGACAGGGACAGCTCAGCATAGACAGTTTACCTTAGCTTCACTGATCATACCTCTTGACTATTATATCTAATCAAGTTCTGGAAACAGTACAAACCCATTGAATAAAGTATTTGTGTTAACTGGAAGTCTACAGTCTTTATTCAGACTTAGAGAATAACATATGATACCAGGAGTGTATCAGAAAGCTAGCTAGACACCAGCAAGAGAAGAAAAACTTAAACTGGATATTCGACTGTGGAAGACTTCACAGTAAATGGATCCTCGATGACTAACTGATTCGATGGAACTTGTTGGAACTCCATGGCAGCTGGAAACAACCGGTAATTTAAGTTATAACTGGAAAATGTTTGAACATTGACCACGCCCACTTAAAAGGGAAATGCACACAAATGAAATTTAATCTTGGGAGATGGCTACCCCAGTACCAAATCCGAACCGCAACTAGAGGTGTTGTACCGTGAAGACCCTGACGATGAGTTGTTCGGAATAGGGAACTTTCAGCCCAGCATATATGACATCCCGACTCGTGAGTGCAGGATTATGCTGCGGCCTGACGCCAAGAAACAGAGAGTGGTCCCCGCACCACGAAGGGCCCCAGCCTCCACACAAGAAGATGATTTGTTCATTGAATATGAAGAGAACTGGGCAGCACGGTAGCATGGTGGTTAGCATAAATGCTTCACAGCTCCAGGGTCCCAGGTTCGATTCCCGGCTGGGTCACTGTCTGTGCGGAGTCTGCACGTCCTCCCCGTGTGTGCGTGGGTTTCCTCCGGGTGCTCCGGTTTCCTCCCACAGTCCAAAGATGTGCGGGTTAGGTGGATTGGCCATGCTAAATTGCCCGTAGTGTCCTAAAAAGTAAGGTTAAGGGGGGGTTATTGGGTTACGGGTATAGGGTGGTTACGTAGGTTTGAGTAGGGTGATCATGGCTCGGCACAACATCGAGGGCCGAAGGGCCTGTTCTGTGCTGTACTGTTCTATTCTATAGAATGATCACAACTCTGAAACAAAAAGCGATGATTTGTCCAACGAACAATACGCACAATACTGCTCAGACAAGGCTGAGTTATTCGGAGATCCTGATCACAACATCCGCAACAGGGTTGAAAAACTCAATACGACTCTTCCCGTGGGAGATGAATCCAATACCATGGTGCCATGGCAGATCGTCGGTACATTGGATGACAGCAATACCCAAGACGAAGACGACGTCACACAGAGCACAGAGCGACTCCATTGACAGAGCACAGAGCGACTCGACAGCAAGAACACTGCACGACTCCACAAAGAGAGCGATGACAGACTCCACAGAGAGAGCGATGACAAACTCCACAGAGAGAGCGATGACAGACTCCATAGAGAGAGCGATGACAGACTCCACAGAGAGAGCGATGACAAACTCCACAGAGAGAGCAATGAAGGACTCCACAGAGAGAGCAATGAAGGACTCCACAAAGAGAGTGATGCAAGCCTCCACAGACAGCTCGGCGACAGACTCAAAAATGGAAGCAAGCAAATACTCCATAGTGAACGCCATGTATGTATAAGACCATGAAGATCTATAAAGCTTATTTGAGCCACCAGAGGAAGACACTGAATGTCTACCCACTGTATGTGAGACAAGTGACGAAGAAATCACAATTTCCATACAGGATGTGCAGGATCACAGCGAGACTGACATATCTCAGCTCGTCTGCACAGAAGCACTCAATAATCAGAGGACGGCCACCCATGAGTCCAGAGAGACCATGTCAATTGAAATCTTGAAGATTTTGACTCCAGAAAAGGAGCACAAAGAGATCACAGATGATTTAAATGAACCTAGAAATCAATGATGATTCAAGTGAACCAGAAATGACTCTAGAAGAGGAGTACCAAGTAAGCAAAGAAGAGGAATCGAATCACCACAAATGACTGATGTCACCAACAGCAATGCAACATCAGATCATTTTCACAATTCTCAAGAAGATACGCTCAATGTAACAGATACCACAAAGGACACTGACATCAATAACTGTGACAATGACTCAAATCATCCACATGGCACACTCACTGAGCACAACAAGAATAACAAAAACCGCAAGAAGCACAGCAGAAACAAGAACAGCGACAACAAAAACAACATGTAGCGCAACAAGAATGACAAAAGCAACAAGAAGCATCCCAGAAACAACAAGCATGACAAGAAAAAGAACATGAATAAAAGCAAAAACAACAAAAGCAGAATCAACAAGAGCGACAAAAAGAACACGAAAAACAACAAGTATGACAACGAAAACAACAAAGACAGAAATGACAGAAACAACAACAATGAAACAACGAACTGTACAACATGGTACAACTCTGCACGTGAAGGACAATGCCACAGCACACTGCGAAACAATGACAAGACTACAAACATGCCAAGGGCATGATAAAGAATCTCACAAATTCACATCTGCTCCAGAACAAACAAGCAAACCAGCTTTCACAAATTATGACATACAGAATCAATACCACAAACACAGGAAAAAGTTGAGGTCAGACAATGGTGCGACACAGAATCGCTACCTGCAATCAAATGGAACAGGGGAAAAAGGTGTCCACATCATTAAACGACTCATCAGCAAAGCAGCCGAGTCACGTTCCGACATCGACCTAGTTCTGTTATCATACCGAGCAACCCTCAGGACTGTCGCCAGCACAAATGCTCTTTGGCAGAGACATCCGGACAACCCTGCCGGCAAAGCAATTCCGAGACCCCGGCAAGGCACCGGTTCTCGACGACATGCGGGCACTATGCTCCAAACAAAAACTATACAACGATCAACATGCAATCCCACTCAAGCCACTGACAATAGGTGACACCATCAGAATCAGGGACCCAGAAGGCGGATGGTCTGAGTCAGCCACGGTGATCAGGCAGGAGGTACCGCAGTCCTACATTGTCAAATCGTCTGCGGGAGTACTTTTTCACCGTAACCGCCGGGATCTATTAGAGATTCGATCTGCAACGCCAGTATTTCCCACACTGGACTTGACCGAGCCCATTTGTCCACAGGACGTTCCTCGCCACACAACGCCAGACAGTATTCTTGATGACATCAAACCATCATCCCTATTACCACCGTTAAGACGCTCCAGCAGAAACAGTAAGGCACCTGACTGCTAGATTTGTAACGACACTTCAACACACGCACAAGACGAATATGGACATTTCTCACGATGGACTCACAGCACAGTTAATTGTTTCTGTATTACTTTTATCATTTTCACAGTGTGCAGATTTGCATACTCTCACCACTTGTTATGTACAGTTTTCTTGAGGCCAGTCTAAAAAACATGTCCACTAAAAGGGGGAGGGGGGATGTAGTGATCTGCATCAGTACATACATCTGCACATAGACCAGGGACTACAGACAGATGTAACAGCCACAGCATCACTAGAGGGCAGCATCAGAGACGGGTCCAGCCCAAGGGAGGATCCGCCTCTTTCAGAAGCACAGGGCTAGTGAGCAGCAGCAGACAGAGACAACTCAGCATAGACAGTTTACCTTAGCTTCACTGGCCATACCTATTGACTGTATTATATCTAGTTAAGCTCTGGAAACAGTATGAACCCATTGAATACAGTATTTGTGTTAACTGGAAGTCTACAGTTTTTATTCAGACTTTGAGAATAACGTAACCAAGTGTGGCATCAATGAGCATGGTAAAATTGACGTCAATGGGAATAAAGGAAGGTGCACTAACTTTATGTTGCTTGTGTCCATTATATATGTGGACATATACATTTTTATTCAAAATATAAGAGTAGAATATGTGAGATAGCAACTGAATCACATCTACACACCCTAGTCCAACAAAATGCTACTTCGCCTGAGGGAGCATGGATTTGAGTAATACTTGGCACTATAGAAACATTTATTAATATTACACTGATCACTTCCATTGCATGTGTCAAAAACTGATGAATAATCAGCAGTGATTAAAATGGATGATTAATTATTAAATTTGGAATAACAATAGTTTAGTTAGACAGGAATTTATTTCATTGGCTGGTGAATATTGCAGCACAGCTAGGATAGAACTACAAACTCTGTGCAATTTCAGTTTCCTGAAGGCTACTGGGAGGGTTGTCAGAATGACTGCTGCTGAAGCTCAGAGATTAATAATATGAACTTAGAATCAAGGAAATCACTGAAAATAAGGTAGGACTGAATTACTGTAGAAGTTACCAAAATCAGTGGTTACATGCAAAGATGGAAGCGTGTCCTGGTGTCTAACAATGTTGAAATGGGGTCACGATACATTATGTCCTGCAGGGGGCACTTTGAGGGATTCAGCTGTAATCTCAGTGATGCAAATTGCAACCTCAGGCCCGCTCATTCTTATCTGATGCAATTGGATTAGATTTTTTTCAGTCAAATGTGCTACATTAAAGTAGAAATCAAAATGAAAACAAAAAACGTGAAAAGGAAATGGGTAAAATCAAGATACAAATACTGTGTGGAAGGCTGGACCCAGAGGTGTTGCAGAATCGATTGGAAATTTCGAGGATGAAATGAAACATGAACAACCATCAGAACATGGGTTAAGACACGAGCCCTGCTGTAAATTGTGCAGACGGCTAACTTAAATAGACAGAAGGCTGTGGGCATTGCATTAAGAGCCTGCAAGACTTCAGGTTCCCTGCAGGGAAAGAACAGAAAATATGAAAGGAAAAGACAGACCCCAAATTGGCAGGCAATAGAGAACATGGGAGGGGACGAAGGGACAGTGAGTATTTTCAGGTGCGGCGGCATAGAGTAGCGGCCGCATCGCGGGTGGCTCCTGCACAGGCTCCGGCACTTCGGGCTTATCTACCCCATCCAAGGAAAACCCTTTTTTTATTTTAAAAAAATGTGGATGTCCTCAGCAGGAAAACCGGACGTGGAGTTCAGGTCCCGAGGATGGCGGCGAGAGAGCAGAGGTGCCGACAGGTGTGGCTCAGGCACGTCCAAGCGGGGCCCTAACAAGGCCATGCGGAGCTCAAATCCAGGCAGGCCAGCTGGGTCAGGAAGACCAAGATCACCAACCTCCCCATCAGAGAAAGTGTCAGATTTCGGGGGGAGGGGGGTGTGGGTGCAGCACGAGGTGATCATGATGTGGCGAGCGAGACGTGTCATGTGGTCTCCCTGGCCACCTTCTCCTGATTGCTTCTGAGGATGGTCCTTTACGTCCTCGTGTTTCCTTGCAGAATCATGGCATCTCTCCTCCTGTCTGTAGTTTAAAGGGTTAAAGCGACACGCTAATGTATGATATAGATCAGGGTTTTTCGAAGTGCAGGTTGCGGAAGGGGTTTGGATGGATCGCGGAGTAATTTGTCACATGGTTCCTGCAGTGGTCCTGGTCGTGGGTGAAGCCACTATCGGCTTTTACGTCGGGAATGGTGGCTGCTGCCATCTTTTAAATGGAAATAAATTGCCTGTGTGGAGACTTCTGGCCAGGAGTGGCAGCAGAGAGCAGGTCTTGCACCCTGCACACATACTTGATGTCAAGCGTCCTCCAGTGCGTGCTTTTGGCACCAAATCACAGAGCAGTGTTGCTTCCATTTTCCAGCTGTTGGCAAGCAAGGCAATTGAACTGTGAAGACGCCCAGAGAGTCAAATAGGCAGTGTACCTATTGGACAGAATCTCACAACAGGATCTGCTGGTGAGAGCTACGCAGGAGAGCCCAGGGCAGGACAGAGCAATGCCAGTGTTAGCTCTGTACAGAGCTCCAGGGCCTCTGGTTAACAGCCTACAAAGAAGAAACTTAATTCAGGAAGAAAAGCAGTATATAGATGATTTCTTTAGGTATGGTTTTGTCAATTGTCCCAATGCAAATAAGGATGCAAAACCCAGGTGTGTTATATCCAGATATGTATTGACAAATGGAAGGCATTTCAGATTTTGAAAGAGAAGTGGTAGGTGAAAAATTCCTTTTGAGATTGAGACCCCAAAGTCAGTTGTTAACGTAGAGCTGACTCCAAATTAAAAGACTATGCTGCTGTAGCTGACCTGTAATACCACATTAAATACACACCATGAGGCTGTCAGCATCGTGGTTCAGCATCTATCAGGAGTATTCAGTGCTGAGTAAAACACGCATTTTGTTGCTATTGTCCTTCACGGCGACCTACATGTGCAAGGTTTGATTTTCCGGTTTCATAAAGATGAAGATGGCACAAAAGAACTGGCTGACGTCTGCACCTGATATGTGCATTGCTCTCTGTTCATTTGACTGGATTCAAGTGAGATTGTGAGGACCAAGCAGGCTCCCCTTTCACATTAAAGGTTAGTAAATGTGGCGTGTGTCATAAAGGTCAGCTGGCATGGGTCATGAAGGACAGCCGGTTGGCAATAGCGGGTTCTGGGAAAAAAAGTTTTAAAAACACTGACATAGATGATGATGTACCACTGATACTAGGCAGTCATGTGTTAGACTCTCACTTGAGAGACAGAGTTTGGTATCATGCCGAAGAGATTTGTGCCTACTTTGAAACTTGTTTAGAGGTAATGGTAATAAACAAGTGTTAAGCAGATATCAGAGTATGTCTACAGATGGTCAAAAACTAAGTCCTAAGCCAGACCAGGTAAAGACAGCACCAATGCAATGAAGAATAAGGCTTCAGTGAGGGCAAAGGGGGCTGGAAAGAGCAAGAATTTGAGGAGAGCAGGGGTTATACAAGAGTGGGGGTATACAGGCACAGGCTATACAGGAATGGGGCATAGAGGAGCAGGGGTATACAAGAGTGGGGGTATACAGGCACAGGCTATACAGGAATGGGGCATAGAGGAGCAGGGGTATACAAGAGTGGGGGTACACAGGCACAGGCTATACAGGAATGGGGCATAGAGGAGCAGGGGTATACAAGTGTGGGTTATATAGGCACAGTGTATAGAAAAGTGATGTATACAGATCCAGGCTATACAGGCATGGCATATAGAGGAGTAGGATATACAGGAGCAGGGGTATACAGGCATGGGGGCATTTAGGCAAAGCATATAGAGAATTTGGGTATACAAGAGCAGGGTTTTACAGGCATGATGTACAGAGGAGTGGGGTATACAGGAGTGGGGTATAAGAGGGGGAGAGCAGGAGTATATTGATGGGTGCCAATATGATCCAAGGCAAACAAATCTGTAATAGGTTTATGCAACTGGTGAAACCTCAATTCAGAATCGTAGAATTCCTAGCGTGCAGGAGGAGGTCATTTGGCCCATCAAGTCTGCACGGGCCCTCTGAAAGAGGGCTCCACCCAGGCCCATTCCCCCACCCATCCCCGCAATCCTGTAACCTAATCTACACATTTTTACACACTAAGGGGCAATTTAGCATGAATAATCCATCTAACCTGCACATCTTTGGAAACCGGAGCATCCGACAGAAACCTATCCACGCAGAGAGGGAGAGAATGTCCAAACTCCACGCAGTCACCCAAGGTCAGAATCAAACATGGATCCCTGGCCTTGGGAAGTAACAGTGCTAACCGCTGTGCCACCGTGTCCCCCAACTCGAGTCAATGAGGTGGAGGCCGATCATCAGATACTTTGATGCATCGGCGAGGAGACAGGTTACCTGGATAGTTTGTTGCAGAAGTCAGTCACATCCCTGAGGAGAAGATCTTCTGATTTGGTCCATGGCCATGGACAGGATATTTGACTGCGAGTGAGGCAGGTATGGGGATCAGGAAGGAGCAAGAGGCAAAGCATCAACATTTGTAATTGTTCAATAGATTTAAGGTTCTTGCAGCCTGCACAGATAAAAGCAGGGTTGCAAGGTGGATGAGCAAACTGACCATGGCACCATGGTGCAGGAAGCCATTCAAGCAAGGGAGTAAATAATAATGTAGTGGTAGTGGGAGTAGTGTAGTCAGAGGGATAGGCACAGTTCTCTGTATCTGCGTATGGACATCCATAAGGCTACAGCGACTGCCCAGTGCCAAGTTCGGGACATTTGCTCTGGGCTGGAGAAGAACAGCTAGTGGCTAAATCAGAAAATGGAATCTCAAAAGTGAGCAGGTTGCAAGATAAATAAGATTTGAGAGATGAATGCGTGGCTTAAAGATTAGTGCGGGAGAAATGGATTTTGATTCATGGGGCACTGGCACCAGTACTGGGGAAAGAGAGAGCCGTACTGTTGGGATGGTCTGCTTCTGAACCATGCTGGGTTTAGGGGGTCACATTACGGGAGATGTGATAATTTAAAGGGAAAGAACGAGGCAAGAGAGCAAGGTAGCAATAAGGGAATTGACAAGAAGAATGTGACAGGGACAGAGCGTACAAACTTAAAGAGCATGCCAGCAGATATGGGTATAGGTTGCAAAAAAGCAAAAGGCTAAGACTAAAGGCTCTGTAGATGAATGCATGTAGCATTCGTAATAAAAGAGATGAATTGCCAGTTCAAATACAAATACTTATACATGATCCGATAGCATTAAACAGATGTGACTGCAAGATGATAAGGGCTTCATCAATGGCTTTCTTTTCATCATAAGGTCAGAAGGGAGGATGTTCACTGATGATTGCACAATATTCAGCACCATTTCATAGAATCATAGAATTTACAGTGCAGAATGAGGCCATTCAGCCCATCGGGTCTGCACCGGCCCTTGGAAAGAGCACCCTACTCAAGCCTACACTTCCACCCTATGCCCGTAACCCAGTAATCCCACTTAACCTTTTTTTGGACACTAAGGGCAATTAAGCATGGCCAATCCACCTAACCCGCACATCTTTGAAGGAACCTGGAGCACCTGGAGGAAACACACACACACACACACACACACACACACACACAGGGAGAACATGCACACTCCGCACAGGCAGTGACCCAAGCCAGGAGTCGAACCTGGGACCCTGGAGCTGTGAAGCAACTGTGCTAACCACTATGCTACCGTGCTGCCCCAACTCCTGGGGCAATTCCTTAGATACTGAAGCAGCCTGTGTACATATGCAATAAAACTTGGACAACATTCAGGCTCGGGCTGATAAGTGGAATGTGAAATTCACGCCACACAAGTGCCAGGCAATGATCAGCTCCAACAGAGAATCTAACATCGCCCCATGACATTCAATGGCATTACCATCATTGAATCCCCCACTATCAACATTCAGGGAGTTACCATTGACCAGAAACTGAACTGTCATCAGCCATATAAATAATGTGGCTACAAAAGCAGGTTGGGAATTCCCTGACTCTGGAAAGCCTGCCCACCATCTACAAGTCAGGAGAATGATGGAATGCTCTCCAATTACCTGGATGAATACAGCTTCAATAACACTCAAGAAGCTCAACATCATTTATGATGAAGCTGCCTAATGATTGGCCGCCTATCCAACACCTTAAATATTTACTTCCTCCACCACCAATGCAGTCGCTGGGTCAAGGTCCTGGTACTCCTTTCCTACCAGCTCTGTGGGTGTACCTACATCATGTAGGCTGCAGTGGTTCAAGAAGGCAACTCCACCAGCTTAAGGGCAAAAAATGCTGGCCTAGCCAGCGGCACCCACACTGTGCGAAAGAATAAATTAAAAAAATATTCAAGTGCATATGATATTTTGGAAGATAACAAAGATAAACATATTCACAGTTGGCAACATAAAGTGGCACAAATTATCAATGGGTTCTGAATGCACATGAGTTCTAAAATTGAGAATCTTGGCAGCAAATTATTTGTCATGCCATTATTCTAAGTAACGTAAAGAAAAATGATTGGAATGACCCCAGGACAACCCAATGTGTTTCACAAACAATTAACTATTTTTGAAGTGCTGCAACAGGGTACACTACAGCACAGCTTTTTAAATTGTATATCAAAGCCTTCATAAATTATTTTTCTGTCATTTGACTCAGAAATGTTTTCCTGACAGAAATTACCAGCAAGTGCTGCATTCCAGGATTTATGCTTTCAAAGTACCAGCATGCTCTCTGATGCCCCTCTAGGGTATTCCTGTGATTTTGTCTTTGTCATTTTGGCCTTGAAATGTCACAAAAATTACTTCAATAAGCATGAATGTATTAGTGCTGCTACTTGCTTCTGTTGGATGTTTTTTCTTATTAACTCTTTGACATCTCAGAAACTAGAGTCACAAGCTCTACAAGATTCATTTACTTTCATAGAATCATAGAAATTACAGTGCATAAAGAAGGCCATTAGAGCCCATTGAGTCTGCACCAACCCTTGGAAATAAACCCCACTTTAGCCCACCCCATCCCCATAACCCAGTAACCCCACCTAATTTTCTTTTTGGACACCAAGGACAATTTACTACGGCTAATCCACCTAATCTGCACATCTTTGGACTGTGGGAGGAAACCGGAGCACCCGGAGGAAACCCATGCAGACACGGGAAGAACGTGCAGACTTTGCACAGATAGAGACCCAAGCAGGGAATCGAACCTGGGACCCTGGAGCTGTGAAGCAATTGCACTAACGCGCTGCTCTAAGGAATATTTTCATAATCTTGAAGTATTTTTGTTCTCTGAATACTTTTTTCACTAAAGATTTGTGTAAAAAAATCAACCATGTGCATTCCTTTAACATAGAAAACGCCTGAAGGAGAAAGTAGGAAACATAGCAGCACAGACATTGTTTTGTGAGGGCCACGAAGAATCCAGCACACGTTTTCAGGATACAAAGTAATAACATTTATTTACAATCACATATATATACAACAGCAACAGCAACTTCCCTTGCTGCTCACTCCTCTCTCTCTCTGCTGGTTCCAAACTGGCCAGCTCTATTTATGCAGGGAGTCTGCTAATGATTTTTCGGCCCCCCTCATTGGGGAAGCTCATACTCCCACAGGATTGAGGGATTGTCATTAGTCCCCAGCCAATGGTAAGCAGGCAGGTTATAACATCCCCCCCCCCCCCCCCCCCCCCCCGGAAGTCCAAGGAATCCACCAAAGACCCTGGCGAAGGAGGGCGTCGGACTTGTTTTGCCGCAGGCCGGACACCATTTGCACGAGGCGCTGGATCGGGCGGCGTGTAACGAGATGGAGACCAGCGCTTCCGTGATGAACGGCGTAACGGTTGTACATCCACGGCCCGTGGGCCCGAGGATTCCCCCTCTGAGGTGTCTTGTGTCTCCATCTCGGAGTCAGAGTCTGCTGCCTCCGTCATCTCGGCGTCCCTATCTCCACGCGGTTCTGTCACGACCTGCGCAAGCTTTGAGTGAGGCACCAGAGGAAGATTGTGAGGAATACTTTCCATTGTGTCTGGTCTCTGTGGCTGTCGAAATGACCTCCTGGGGTGGGGAATCTTTGGAAGGGATAGTCTTCTGGACCGAACATGGTCTACATGGTTGCGCTGCAGACGACCCTGGGCTTGCACCTGGTACGAAATAGGGCCCATTTGGCGAAAGATTACGCCAGGGACCCACTGGGCACCACCAGCAAAATTCCGAACGAACACTGGGTCACCGGGCGTAAACTGCCGAATCGGCCGATGCCGAGAAAAACCATGTCCCTGCCGTTCTTGTGTGCGGCGTACTTTTGCGCCAATGTCCGGGAAAACCATGCTACGGCGGGTGTGAAGTCTCTGGCCCATTAGTAGTTCTGCAGGAGCTACCCCAGTCACCGCATGGGGGGTGGTCCTATATGAAACCAAAAACCGAGCCAGTCTCGCGTCCATCGACCCGGAAGACTGCTTCTTTAGGCCTCGTTTGAATGTCTGGACTGCGCGCTCCGCCAACCCATTTGAAGCCGGGTGGTAAGGGGCAGTGCGGATGTGGCGTATGCCGTTCATCTTCATGAACCTCGCAAACTCCTCACTTATGAACGGAGGTGCCATTGTCCGTGACCAGCACCTCGGGGAGGCCATGCGTACTGAAAGACAAACGCATCTTCTTGATTGTTGCGCAGGACGTTGTGCCTCCCATCTTATGCATCTCTAGCCATTTAGACTGGGCGTCGATTAATAGCAGGAACGTGGATCCTTGAAAAGGGCGGCGAAATCCGCATGCAAGCGCGCCCAAGGCCGCCCTGGCCATTCCCAGTGATGTAGGGGCGCGGCCGGTGGAAGCTTCTGATGCTCCTGGCAAATGGATCAGTTTTGGGCCACCTTGTCAATGTTGGTGTTGAGGCCTGGCCACCAGACATAACTCCGGGCCAACATTTTCATTTTGGCCACACCTGGATGCCCATTGTGCAAGTCTTTCAGTATCAGCTCCTGTCCTTTTTCCGGGATAATCACACGCGTTCCCCACAAAAGGATGCCGTCTTCCACGCTGAATTCGGACAGTTGGAGGTAAATGCCCACCTGGGAGCTGTCTATGCTGCCCACCATACAGGACTATGTGCCGAACCTTTGACAGGACTGGCTCCGTCTGGGTCCACTCACAGATCTGTGATGCCGTGACAGGAAAGGTGTCCATAAAATTTAGGGTTGCAACCACCTCACCGGTCATGGGGGTCGACATGGGGCCGGTCGATAAAGGCAATCGGCTCAGTGCGTCGGCATTCCCTATCTGGGTTCCTGGTTTGTGCTCCAGAGAATACTCGTATGCAGTGAGTAACAAAGCTGTGATGAATGGTATCGGTTACTGCTGTAACTGTACCTTGCCTTTAATACATTGGCCCTTTAAGACCGGGCTTGGAACCCTGGGGGACTCTGCCTCTGGCTCCGCCCCCAGGAAACGTTATATAAGATGATGCTCACTGGGCATCACACTTCTCGGCAGCTGTCCGGTTCTCTGATGATTAAAGCCTTTGAATTACCAATCTTCTCTCCTGTGTCGTAATTGAGGGTATCTCAAAAGCCCAGTGCTGGATCCATGCGGAAGCAATGGGCGGTATTGGCTTATCCTCTCTGAAAAGTCCCAGCAGAGGCTTATGATCAGTCACGATAGTGAAGTGGCGGCCATATACATACTGGGTTAGTAACCCAGACGACGACAATTGTTGTTTTACCCGCCGGAAAGCGATTTCTTGCGGCTGACCCCAAACCCAGGTGTGATTCTTCTTTAGCAGAAGGTGCAACAGGGCCAGCATAGTTGCCAGATTGGGGAGGAACTTTCCGTAATAGTTCACGAGGCCGAGAAACGAACGAAGATGCGAAGTGTCAGTCGGGCGGGGGCCTGTTGAATCGCGCGCACCTTCTCTGCGACGGGGTGCAAACCTTCGCGGTCCACCTGATTACCCAGGTAGACTACTTCCTTTGCCTGAAAGATGCACTTTGTGCGACGTAAACGGACTCCAGCCTCCGAAAAGCGTCTAAGGACAGCCTTCAAATTTTCCAAATGTTCCTGCTCCGACTAACCCTGTGATGAAAACGTCATCTAAGTAGACAGCAATACCCGGTAAACCTCTCAAAATGCCCTCCATAACGCGTTGAAAAATAGCACAGGCAGAGGATCCTCCAAAGGGCAAACGTTTATATTCATACAGGCCCCGGTGTGTATTAATCGTTACATATGGCCGGGAGGCAGGGTGCAGCTCCAACTGTAGGTAGGCATGACTCATATCTAATTTTGTGAACGAGAGTCTGCCTGCAAGCTTCGCGTAGAGATCCTCTATGCGAGGCATTGGGTATCGGTCGAGTCGGGAAGCCGTATTCACTGTCAGTTTATAGTCGCTGCACAAGCGAACTGTGGCATCTGGCTTCATTACAGGTACAATTGGTGCTGCCCAGTCAGCGAAACGGATGGGCCTGATGATACCCAAAGTCTCCAAACGAGTGAGCTCCCCTTCTACCTTCTCGAGCAAGGCGTAAGGCACCGGGCGCGCCCGGAAATAGCGCGGCGTGGCTCCTGGTTCGACTTGGATACGGGCTACAGCCCCTTTTATTTTCCCCAAACAGGGCTGGAATACATCTGGGTATCGTCCTAGCACCTCAGTCAACCCTCCAGAAACTGTTTGAAGGATGTGCTGTCACTGCAACCGCAAATGGCGCAACCAGTCCCGACCCAACAGGCTGGGCCCATGTCTGCGCACCACGATAAGTGGGAAACGCCCCTCCTGGCGTCCATAAACAACAGGGGTCATCGTAGTTCCTGCAATGTCCAATGGTTCCCCCATGTAGGTGGCCAACCTGGCCTGTGTGTCGGTTAATGTAAGGGTCTGTATACCCTGCTTGATGTGGTCGAATGTCCTCTGGGCGATCACGGAGACCGCTGTGCCAGTGTCCAACTCCATCTCAAGCGGGTGACCATTGACCTGTACTGTCACTTTAATGGGGGCCACATGGGGAGCTGCCACACAATGCAGCTGCAGGCAGTCATCCTCCATCTCCACGTGGGAGTAGTCGCTGCAGGTTCATCCAAATGAAAGGTACGGCCCCTGGGCTGGCCCTAGTTTCGGTCGGAACGACGCCGCCTCTGGCGCCCCCAAGACCGGCGTCCGCGACGGGGTCGGCGCCTTCAAGTCTGACACGGACATGGCTCCTCATCCATTGGTTCTGGAGAAGGCTCCCTTCGGGGAGGAATGTCCGACGGCCACTGGCGTCGATCCAGACGTCGCCTCGCCCAAGGTACCGCAGGGGTGCAGGGGGACGCTTTCGGACGGAAGGGGTTGCGCCCCAAGGCATGCACCTCCATTCCCTGTAGCTCCTGCACTCCTCGTTCTGCGCTCTCTCCGGACAATACTATTTGAATGGCCTGTTGAAAAGTCAATGTTGGCTCGGCTAACAACTTTCTCTGGGTGGCCGCATTGTTAATACCGCAAACCAAACGGTCGCGTAACATTTCTGACAAGGTCTCACCATAGTCACAGTACTCCGCAATCCTGCGTAGCCTGGATAGAAAGTCGGCAAGGGATTCTCCTGGGGTCCTCTCAGCGGTATTAAACCGATAACGTTGGACTATCGTGGATGAGGTTGGGTTAAAATGTTGCCCCACTAAGTTCACAAGTTCATCAAACGTTTTGGTGTCCGGCGCAGATGGGTACATAAAGCTCCTAATCACCCCAAACGTATGCGGGCCGCAGGCAGTGAGCAATATGACCACCTGGCGCTTGCTTTCGGTAATGTTGTTTGCCTGGAAATAGTAACGCATCCGTTGTGCGTACTGGTTCCAGCTTTCCAGCGCAGCATCAAAAACATCCAAACGTCCATACAGAGGCATGGTGTAATAGAATGGTTCAACTTTCAACCTGTATCCAACAAAAATCCAGGGAGGTGGCTTCAGCAGTGTAGACAGCTATTCAATTTAACCCTCGTCGCCAGTTTTGTGAGGGCCACGAAGAATCCAGCACGAGTTTTCAGGATACAAAGAAATAACATTTATTTACAATAACATATATATACAACAGCAGCAACAACTTCTCTTGCTGCTCACTCCTCTCTCTCTGTTGGTTCCAAACTGGCCAGCTCTATTTATGCAGGGAGTCTGCTAATGATTTCTCCGTCCCCCTCACTGGGGAAGCTCATACTCCCACAGGATTGTGGGATTGTCATTACTCCCCAGCCAATGGTAAGCAGGTAGATTATAACACATTGTTAAATATAAAATGAATTTGGTTCATCTTCTATAACCCTGGTTATTGTGTGGTGCAACAATAATGGAGTAGTCAACCAATCACAACAATCAAGTATTCGACAACCCCGCCACACATAATGCAAGAAAAACCCATTTTCTGCACCTCTCAAGGAACTCTGGAGTTTATCGCTTTCTAGGGCCTGTTGATACTCCGATAAATAGTGAAAGACTGTTTCCGCTGGTTGGTAGATGGCGAATAAGGGAAATTAGCACTTTGCACGGAGAGTTGCTCAAATATTTTACATCACAATCTTCAAATGATAGGAGTTGCAGGAGGGCCGAGAGTGGGTTTAGAGAAGTCTGTTCCTCCCGCTCCATAATAGAGAAAAAAATTTGCCTTAGCATTTCTTTGATGGAAAGGAATGACTGACTGAAACAGGGCCTTTCTCTAAATTGCATGCTGAAATTGAAGCAAATCTGATTTCAGACAGCAACAAAGGTACATCTAAAAATAGTGAGGATCAATATATTTTGTCCAAATTAGATTTGATCTGCCGCCAAGCAGATGAGCTGCAGCACCTCACATTCAAAAATTGGAATACATTGCACCCATTTTACACAGTGGATCCAATTTCTGTCCGGTGCTGTGAATAACTTTTGCTGAATTTGGTCATCGCCAAGGTCAGGCCTACCATGTAAATTGAGTTTGAAGCTTCAGTCTATATACAAGCCTTTTTCTTTCTCTCTTAACATTCCACCTGTTTAAATAGGAACAGCATGCGCTCCATCGGCAACCGGAAGGAATAAAAGAGCAATAATACATTCTAGCACCTAGCCCATTCCATGTGTTAGTCTATTATTCTAGTAGCCTCAAATAATACTTCAGTATTTGAATATTAGGTTTACGTTACCGCACTGGATTAGACAGGTAAACTCCTAAACAAAAAGTACTGTCAAATATAGGAAGCTGTTTAAAACTAACACTCAAATACAAGCAGGCAAAATACAAAAGAACACCAAGACAAGAAGCTGTTGCATGCCTCCAAGATCTTTGGAAGCACACAATGGGCACAATTCTCCGACCCCCACGCCGGGTGGGAGAATCGTGGGAGTGCCGGGTGATTCACGCCACACCGCCCTGGCACCCGCACCGGATTCTCCCACACCCACCCCCAAAACGGCGTGTCGTGTTTTACGACAGGTCACTCGGAGAATCGCCGCTCGCCGTTTCTAACAGTTGAGCAGCGATTCTCCGGCCCGGATGGTCCGAGCGGCCTGCCTAATCCGACCGGTTCACGCCGGCGCCACCCACACCTGGTCACTGCCGGCGTGAACAGCGTGCGACCACTGCGTGTGGGGCCTGTGGGGGGGGGGGGGGGGGGAGGATCGAGCACCGGGGGGTGCTCTGCAGGGATCTGGTTGGCGATCGGTGCCCACCGATCTTCGGGCCGGCGTCTCTAAAACACGCACTCTTTTCCCTCCGCCGCCCCGCAAGATCAATGCTCCATTCTTGCGGGGCGCCCGCGGGGAGGACTGCAACCGCACATGCACGGGTGACATCATTTAGGCGCCGCCGGCTGCGTCGTTCAGGTGGCGCCGCTTTGACGCGGGCGCCAAGGCCTGGCGTGCGAAATTGACGCGCCGCCGCTCCTAGCCCCCTGGGGGTGGGAGAATAGGGGGTGAGGAGCGGCCTCCGACGCCGGAGTGAAACACTCCGGTTTTCACTCTGGAGTCGGCACTCTGACTCCCTTTGGGAGAATTGCGCCCAATGTTCTTCACCCTAATGAGCATGTGCCTAGTTGGAAACCGCATACTGCACAAAATGTAAGTCATCTGAGCATGGTGATATCAGTGTATTCACCTGTGCTGGGGGTGGAGAGAGGAAAAAGTAGCCTTGAGGATGTATCTAAAGACAGGGGCTGGATTCTCCATTTCAGCTGCCTGGTGCCGGCTCAAATGGAGAATTCAAGGCTGTTTTACAACCAGTGAGGGGCTAGCAGCGGCGCCGTGACAATCCCGGCCCCCCCGCCAAAAATAGCTGGAGAATGGCCGGGTCCATGGCTGTGCATGCGCACACCAATGACCTGTAGCGGTCGTACCGTACAATATGGCGCCAGCCTTGCACGGACCCGACCCACCATCCGCGACCACACAGGCCACCCTACAAGTCCACCTGGCCAGTGGCACGGATCGCGGCCGAGTGTGGCGGCAATGGACACAATCGGCAGCCACCGTCCCGGGTTCCCGACCACTCAGACCACACGTCACCCGAGTGGTCGGGAACTCGGCCCATTGGGGGCGGAGCACTGCGGGAGGGCCTGCCGATGACACGCCAACGTCATTGCAATGGTATGCGGCACGCTTACGTCACTTCTGGGGGTGCAGAGAATGGCTGATTGGCGTCAAACCAGCGCCAACCCCGATTTGGCCATCAGAGTGGATTCTCCGCCCGATCGCGATTTCGATTGTGCAACGGAGAATCTTGCCCAGAGTTTTGAAACATCCCTAGCTTGTTAAGTTATATGGATTAGCAATTTAGAACCAAACTTTTGGGTAAAACTGTTTATTTTAATTCTTACATCTAACAAAGATGAACTAGAAATGTATACAATTGTCACAAAAACACCCTCACAAAGGCATTGATAGAAGACATAATGGAAACAATGCAAATGTTTTGTATAGGTTGGCAAATGTTATTGTAAACTGAAGTGTTATTTTACCACAAAAAGTTTTAGTACTTGCAAACATTTTAAATACATGCTTTTCCTACTGTTATGTTTATTCCTTATTGGTATGCCATAAATTTGATGGTCCATCTAAGTGAAATATTCACACATATGTTTCAGTAAATTCAATGTTAATGAAAAGCAATTTAACTAAGTGTTCTTAACATTTAATAAACTCATTATGAACTTGTGATTATGAACTTGAGCAGATACACAGATGAAACATTTCCTCCTTGGTTAGCTTTGGAGGATACCAATCATTACTAATAAACATTCTCTTGTCTAATTTATTGATTTTACTTCAATCAGGAGTCACATTCAAGTTGAAGTACAAAATGTTTATAGAGATACTCTGCAATTTACTGACAATTCTCATCATACTCATTTGCCCAATGTCCAGAGGACAGAGAAAAAAATAATGTTTTTAATAAATTTGTTTCCAATATATAAATTTCAGAACCCTGTATACAAAAGTCCCAATGGTATAAATTTCAGTCATTCCCCCCAGCCCCATCCTTCCAAAATTCAAAAGCCCCAAATTGTGCAATGCCCCTTAGCTGCACAAAACTCACTTCTATACATAATTGTGTCTGCAAATCACTGTATGAAAAGATTAAGGATATAATGACTAATTATCATTAAAAAAGAAAGTTACCATTTCATTTTATTCTGTGTCTAGGAAACACTGATACACGATTAAACTAAATTTCAAAGGGAAATGAAGGACAAGATTTCCCAGTCTCATAATGGCAGCACATACTGCAGGATATTTGACGACTCGGCCAAAAGTTCATTGACTATCTGTGGGACTGGACAATTCCAGCAGCGGGTGGGGCTGTATGTCCATGTCTCTGAATGGGTGCAAGCATCCGCTAAACCAGGTGAAAATCTGGATAATTTCAACTAGAGGTGGCAGGATATATTCAGGGATGAATACCATTATGACATAAATAGAGCAGGGAAGGCATGCATCTTTAAATGACAATTTTAAAAATCTGCACATGAAGCAACTAAAAAAATAATTTTTTAGTACATATACAACATTTCTACTTTAACAAGCATATGAGTGAAAAACATAATAATTCTGAGATTTAGAAGATTGTTATATTATGAATTGTAATGCAAGTTGAATGGGGGTTGTGTGACCTTAAGTCTGCCTGACAGTAAGGTTCAAACCCCGCCACTGCAGATGGTGGAATTTGAATTCAATAAATATCTGGCATTAAAAGTCTGATGATGACCCTGAAACCATTGTCGATTGTCGTAAAAAACCATCTTGTTCACTAATGCCCTTTCGGGAAGGAAGTCTACCATCCTTACCTGGTCTGGCCTACATGTGACTCCAGATCCACAACAATGTGGGTGACTCTTAAGTTCCCTCAGGGATCGGCAATAAATGCTGGCCCAGCCAGCGATGCCCACATCCCATGAACAAATAAGAAAAGAAACATTGTGACCCACCAGGATCAGGAAATGGGTTACTTCTGGTCTTCGTCTTGGCAATGTGGTTGACTCTTAACTGCCCCCTCAAGGGCAATTAGGGATGGGCAATAAATGCTCACACAGCCTGCGACACCCACATCCCATGAACAAATAATAAAGCCAGAGTCCTTTGATTGTTAGGGATCAAAAATAAGCCTGATAAATTGTTTTACCAGGAAGAAGTTGCAAGGTTTATAAGCTTGGAGACAATGACAGCAACAATGTTAACAGTGGAGACTGTACATCTCGAAAGTCCCAGAAAAATATTGAGAATATTGGTTGTACGTGAAACTTTTCATTTACTTACAAAATGAGAGAAAGTTAATCTCTCACAGATGGATAATTAACATTTTTATCTAGATCACAAGGCCCATGTGATTGAAGTTGCCATGGGGCTGGATGTAGAGCAAGTCACTAAAAAGATCAGGTTACAGCTTTTCCTGGACTATCATTGATTATCACAATCAGTGATTTTAATCTCCCTGGATCTGGGAGGGAGCAGTTAGAAATCAAAAGATTTCCTTGATTCACTGCGCAGGAATGTGGTTGGAAGTTTATGCTCAGATTGAAAAGACCATGGCTGAATTCTCCGCACGCCAATGCCGAAATCGTGTCTGGCGCCAAGGCGGAGAATCCAGTTTCACTCATGGAATCGGGACCGAAGCTGGTTCCTCGGTTCCCGGCCCTCGAAAAGCGGGGCACTCCACCCGTATCCCCCACTTGCGGCCATTGCCTGAGGCCCACCCCGCTATTCTCCGCCCCTGACCGGCCGAAGTCCCGATGGCGTATTTCTAACATGGTCCCAGCCGTTCGGGAAACTCACAAGGTGGCTGCGGTCTTAATCCGTGGCCGCCGTGGTCGGGACGATTGGAGGGCGGGGGGGGGTCCTCATATGGGACTGTGCTTTTATTGTGCGGGCGGTCGGGGTTGGGCACATGGCCGATCAGGGGCACTATTTCTGCGGTCCAGCTCCACGATCCAAGTCCCCCATGGAGCACGGCATGGCCGCTGGAGGCCGCCGTATGCGTGGTCTCTGACCCGGAGGTGCAGGAGGCCGTATCGGCAGCTGGAGCTGCGGGCTCCACGACGTCACCTTGCAGCCAACTGGTCTTTTGACGGCAGTTTTTCTGGCATAAACGGCCACAGGTTTCACGACGGCGTGGGGACATAGTCCCTGAAATGGAGAATCCATCCTCATATTCAACGTGAGTTAAAACAAGGCTGGAAGAGTCTCCAAGAAAAGAAAACTGTGATAGACAGTTGAAAATTACCTGTATGAGGCTGAGAAAATAAAAGAACAGGAATAAACCCTCAGGAGCCAAGAATCACTTTAGATTGATTCAGGGAAAATTGACTGCCTACGTTAAGGGCAGTGTAAAATATACTTGCAAAGTGTCTTTTTTGGTTGGCCTATGAAAAAATATTCTATTATGTTGTTTAAAGTATAAGTTGCCTGCAACAAGAAAATAGGGTTTAATCAATAGTCCTGCAAAAAGAAAATAGGATTTAATCAATAGTTCTTTTCAGTCAGTTATTACAGTAAAAGTTTTGAAACTTGAAATCTTGTCATATCATTCTTTAAGCTATCAATTGAAGTTTGAATTTTTTTTGTTATCGGTCAACAAAGATTGTAACAACATTTACAGGAATAACACATTTGAAAACATCCCTGGTGGTCTTATTAAGAGTAGAAATCATGCTCATTTTTGTCACTTTCATCAGAGGAAGCAATTTGTTGTTGATCCGAGTCAGACTCAAACATTGGGCTCTTAACACTTTCTTCTCTGGGCTTTTGCTTTCTTTGTTGAGTGATAGCACAATCTCCACTTTCAGCCACATGATGAGACAAACGTTCATCAATGTTTGGCTGCAGGTAATTTTCATGTGTCCTTCTATCTTCTATCCTTCTAGCGGAGGCGAGCATCACATCACAGTAGCTGAATGCTCTGAAATCCGACTGGCTGCCTAAATATCTGTGAGGGTTTACTTCTGAAGCTGATCGATCAAATTTGACAGTGTCCAAGAGATTACTTTTATGTAAAGTGCCATGCAAAAGATCTTTTATCCGCCGATTTTCTCGTGTGGTTGATTCCCAAACCGTCTCAAGTTCAGATTCTACTTGTCTAAAGGAAACAGACAGTTAGATCTATTAGCTTTACTGAACATTTATTTTATCTGCACGACTAGGAGTTAAATAATGTAAAAATTCAACTTGTATTCGGCCTTCAGTCTCTCTGGTATAAATTCTTCATATTGTTAGGAGAATTCTACAATTAGTCTGCTTTGGATAAATGACCCATAATGCTCAGAAACAAAGAGGATTGAGAATTACTTTAAACAAAACTACTCAAAATGTTGCTATGTTTTATCTGTACTTAGTATTAACATGGTTGAGAACAAATCACTCGAGTGAAAGTTCAACTGAAATGAAAAATTACAGGTTTCATTAGTAATAATAATTCACTGTAAACACTGTATAAAGTATGCTGACAAAGAAAGCACAAATCAGTACCCATATTTCAATTGGACGGCATTGTCTTTCATAGTGATGCCACACTATTTATAATTCACCATATTATATTGTTCTATAGGTTTAAATAAGGCTTTATTGATGACATTGATTAAATAAGTGGAATTTAGAAACACTGCATTTGCTGCTGTACATTGAAAAAAAATTGCTTGATGAATAAATCAAAAAATGTAGGTTAAACACTCAGGTTTTTGCAAGAATATTAGTTTGTTCTATTGTCTAAGATCCAGTTTATTTTAAGGAGGCAGAAAAAAATAACAGGTACAGTTCCAACATCTTCTCATTATCCTGGGATCCTTCTTAGAAAGTACATGCATCCTTATGCTGGGTGAAAATAGGGTCAGGGTTGGTTACAGAAGTGTAAGTACCCAACAAATTCTGTCTTAACTGACACTTGCACTAAATATTGTATAGAAGCAGTAGAGAACTACAACTAGCATGGAAGCCAAGAAAAGGTATTGCTTGGAGGAGATTAGGGGAGAAATAGAGATGTTGAGAGAAGGAGCAAAGTGACTGGAGAAAAGACCACCATCATGTCGTGAATGAAAAATAAACTAGTGTTGGACAATTAGGATTGCAGGCCTTGAGGGAGGAAGTAAAGCAAAGGCCATGGAAGGTTACTTCTCTAGGTGGTCTCAAAGTTTCAATGGGAGAGCAGGAAGGTCACAGCAGAAATTCCAGGCGCTAGTAACTAAACTCTCCTTTCATAACCAGAATTTCTCATCTTTGTTATCACGCCGATGAATCGATATTGCACAGTCTCTGATTTTAGTATACCTAAAATAACATACAGTATTCTAACTGTGACCTAACTAATGTTTTCTTCAAATATATGTCTTTACTCTGATATTCCATATTCATAATTATCAGATCCAAAAACTTTTTGGCAGTAAGATTTTATCTTATGAGATCCATGACTTTATTGAAACAGGGGACAAAAGCAAGGAAGTTACGCTGAACATTTAGAAATTAATATTTATGCCTCAATTGGAGTATTGTGTCCAATTCTGGACACCGCACCAGGAAAGATGTCAAAGTCTTGGAGAGCATGCAGAAGACATTTACTTAAATTATATCTTACATGAGGTACTTCAGTTATGTGGTGAGATTAGAAAATGGGATTATCCTCCTTCGGTTAGAAAAGGTTAATGAGAGCTTTACTGGCTATGTTCTAATTTATGAGGGATTTTGTTAGTGCTTCCACTGGCTGATGGGACAGTACCAGAGGGCACAGATTTAGGAGAATAGGCAGAAGAACCAGACAAGGATAATTTTTTTGGGATGGTGATTTTTGGTGATCTAGAATGTACTGTGTGAAAGGGTGGTGGAAGCAGATTCAATGTTAATTTTCAAGACTTTAGATTTAGGTACGGCTGACTGCAATGTGATGAGACAAAGACTGTCCACAGTAAATTGGGTAAATCTGTTAATAGGCATAAAGACAGGAGTGCAGCAAGAGGTGTTCAAAAATATAGAACCATTTTATACTCCTAAGGGGCAAGAGTTTTAGTTGCCAAAAATAAGACATGCATGACTAAAGAGGAGAGAAACAACTAAAAGAAAAACAAAACATACAGTTGCATGAAGTAACCCAGATCTGGATAAATGGGAGAGATAAAAAGAATGCCAAAGGGCATCAAAACTAATAGCAAGAGGTGCAAAAAGAGAGAATGAAAAAAACTTGCGAGGGTTATCAAAATCAATGTAACATTTTCACAATTTTATTAAGAAAGGGTGGTCATGATAAAATAATGAATCTGGGTCAGGAACTCGGCAAAATTAACAGAAGGAAAAAACAAGACTTCCGGTGGCAGCCATGAATTAAGTGGTCGCACATTTGGCAGCTCCCGCTCGAGTATTTTTTTTCAGTCCTTTTCAACATTTACTGAGCAGATGATTTGGTGGAAAAAAGGTGTAGAGGTGGTAGAGGAAAATAAATCTCCACTGGTGGTGTCGGTGGATGGATCAGCAGACCAGAAGAGGGTCGAGAAGGAAGGAGTTGTTGGAGCATGACATTCTTCATGCACCACAGGTGAAGATGGTGGAGGGTATAGGCTCGGCCCTACCAGCCCAATATACGGAGCAGCTGGGGAACTTCTTGAAGGAGCCGTTGAGCCAGCAGAGGAGGGATGCTCAGGAGGAACTGGCTAAGGTGGGAGAACTGCTAAAAACAGGGATCGATTGGGAGGTGCAGAGGCTGGAGAACCAGAGCCAGGCCATCCAGAAAGTGAATGAGGCGGTGGGGAAGCACGAGGAGTTTACCTCGTTGGCAGCCGAGATCAGGATGATGTGGGAGACCCAGAAGCGGCTAAAGTAGAAGATGGAAAATTTGGAGAACCGCTCCCGCAGACAAAAATTTAAGAATTGTTGGGACGCAAGACGGTATCGACGGAGCGGACACTTGCTCATGTGTAGCCAAAATGATGGAGCAGCTAGAATAATAATAATCTATATTTGTGTCATAATTAGGCTTACATTAACACTGCAATGATGATGATGTACTGTGAAAATCCCCTAGTCGCCACACACAGGCGCCTGTTCGGGTACACTGAGGGAGAATTCAGAATGTTCAAATTACCAAACAGCACGTCTTTTGGGACTTTGTGGGAGGAAATTGGAGCACTTGGAGGAAATCCACGTCGACACGGAGAGAACATACAGACACCATACAGACAGTGACCCAAGCCGGGAATAAATCTGGGATCCTGGCGCTGTGAAGAAATAGTGCTAACCACTGTGCTTCCATGCAGCTGATGGAGGAGGGGGCCCTTGATCGCCCCTGGAGGTCGTCCAGGCGCCTGGGCGCTGATGAGGAAGCCGCAGGCGATTGAGCTGCCGAGGGTGTTGAGGCTCGAACAATTCCTTGACAAGAAGATTTTGCGGTGGGCTCGGCAGATGAGGAGGGACACGTAGGTAGGTAATGAGCTCCGAATGTACCAAGACCTGGGTGTGGAGCTGGCCAAGAGGAGAGCCGGGTTCAACCGAGTCAAGGCTGTCCTCTTCAGGGGGTGAAGTTCAGAATGCTGTACTCGCTCCGCCTCTGGGTGACTTACAATGGCAGTGAGCATTATTTTGGGACACCAGAGGATGCAATGGAGTTTTTGAGAGATAATGAACTGGCAGGAGGTGGAGGACATTGAACTCTGGAGGAAGTGAGAGAAGATGTTGGCCTCTCTGCCTTTTTGCTTTATTGTTTTTGGGTTGTTGGTTAGGAGAGAACCTCTCTTCTTTGAGATGTTTTTTGAAGGCTGCTGTGACGAGATGCTTGGGGAACATGGAGGATGAGTGCATTTTTAAAGAATTTCAATGTTATTTGCGCTATGGAGGTATGCGAGCGAGGGGGGAAATCAGTGGAGGGTAGGAGGTTTGGCGCCCTGGGCAGGGATGCCAGATTAGCTAGGCGGCTGGTTAATGGGAGCGCAGTGGGGGGTGGGCAGGTGGTTATCGTAATAGAAGGGGATGGGAGTGTTGATTTGGGGGGGGGGGGCTGCTGACAAAGGTGAGGCTGCTGTGGCGAAGTTAGAAAGCAGTTGATGATAGTGGACATACAGGGGTGGGCCTGGGGGGGGGGGGGGGGGGGGGTCATGTGACACGAACAGATATAGTTGATCGGCAGAGGAGGGGGCGGGGTGCCGTCTGACCAGGCTCGTCACCTGGAATGCGAGAGGGCTGAATGGGCCTGTCAAATGGTCGCGCGTGTTTGCGCATTTGAGGAGCTTGAAGGAAGATCCCAGACCTGGACTCGCACCAGTTGATTATGGGGGGTGCGGGACACACACACTTTAATAAGGTAATTGAGCCAAGTTTGGACCAGTTGAGTCTGCAGTCAGAGAGGATGTCAGTGGTAAAAAAGGGTTCACGGAGTGGAAAGGGAAGGGGAGACCCATAGAGGTTTGGGAGACTGAGGGCGAGCTTACGGATGAATCGGGTGAGTTTGGGATACTTCAGACTACACCGTGGGACAAGGCAGGGATGCCCACTCTCCATGTTGCTTTTTGCCTTGGCAATAGAGCCACTGGCAATGGTGCTTAGAGCGTCAAGGAGCTAGCGATCGATAGCTGGGGGGGAGGGGGGGGGGGGGGGCGACGTGGAGCACAGGGACTTGCTATATACGGACGATCTGCTGCTTTATATATCAGATCCACTGGGAGATATTGGGGGAATTATGAACATTTCAGAGGAGTTTGGCTGGTTTTCTGGATATAAGTTAAACATGGGGAAGAGTGAGGTCTTCCCAATCGAGACAAGGGGACAGGAGAGGAGGTTTGGCTGGCTGCCGTCTAAGATGGTGGGGGCGAGCTTTAGATATTTGGGCATCCAGGTGGCGTGGGGATGGGAACAACTACATAAATTGAATTTGGCACGGTTGGTGCAACAGATGAGGGGGTATTTTAAGAGGTGGGATAAGAGGTTATCACTGGCGGGGCGGGTGCAGACAGTGAAAATAACGGTACTCCTGAGACTCTTATTTGTTTTCCCAAACCTTCCGATCTTCATTCCAAAATCGTTTTTCAGGAAAATTAATGCTCTCATTTCTGGGTTTGTGTGGACGGTGAAATCCTCACAGGTAAAGAAGGTGCTGTTGGAATGGGGACCGGGGAGTGCGGGCTGGCCTTACCAAATATAAAGGGGTTAAAATGGGGAAGGCAGGATGGGTGGAGGGGAACAGCAGGGAGGTTGGGGTTGTGTCGAGTTATTTATTTGTTATGAGGTTTTCTGTTTGCTCTTACTCTGATTTTGGTTGTGTTTAATGATACACAAATGCCTTAATAAAAATATTTTCTAAAAAAGGAAGGAAAAAATGTGCGTGCGATTTTGAGCACACAATAGCCATCAGCAAGAACGACAACACAGGCAGAATTCGGCAAGAATAAGAAAACACAATTCTCACCGGCAAAATCACATTTTCCGATTTTCCAGACCTACCACCAGTAATGTAACGAGAAAAGCACGCTGCAACCTGGCTAGGAACAGTGTTCTGCAGTGGAGGCGGGGGGGGGGGGGGGGGGGGGGGGCAGGGCCCATTGATCTTCCGGGAGGAGGGCCACAAATGGAAGAGCCTTGGAGGAGACACTATTGGCCACAGGTATTCTGACAGTTTCCTACCTCCAGATGCCAGGGATTCAGTGCTGGAGAAAACCGCGTCTGACCTGGGGGATGGTGGACCACCTGTGTCAGGTGATGCAACAGTTGGCACTACATGGACTGGGAGGTAACCCATTGTCTGTGAATGCTCTGAATGTCTATGCCAGTGGCTCATTTCAGGGCTGCGCAGATGACCTGTGTGGTATATCCCAGTCAGCTGCACACAAGTGCATAAGAGAGGTCATAGACGTGGTATTTGCATGGGCCCACATGTACATCAACCTGGACTGGGTCCGAGTGAGCCAGGATCATGGGCTTCACCCACATAGCAGGAATGTCCAGATGCAGGGTGTTATCGACTGCACCCACATGGCTCTGCACTCCCCATGGAAGGGTGTGACTACTGGTGTCCCACAAGGAACTGGGTTGGGGCCTCAACTATTCACCATATTAATTAATGACAATGGGGATGGAAAGCAATGTATCCTAATCTGCTAATAATGCAAAGATAGGTGGCATTGTAACAAGCTCAGATGGAAGTGTAAAATTACAAAGAAATGTCGATAGATTAAATGAATGGGCAAAACTGTGGCAACTGAATTTGAGTGTTGGCAAATGGGAGGTCATTCATTTTAGATCATAAAATTAGAGCACAGAATACTTTCTAAAGGGCAAAATGTTCGAAGCAGCAGAGGTCTAATGAGTCAGAATCACAGGATTGTTACAACTCAGGAGGAAGCTAATTGGCCTACCATACCTCCACTGGAGACTTGGGGTCCAGGTATATAGATCCTGAAAAAGTCATTGACAGGTACAAAAAATAATCATATTGATTAATGGAATGCTGGTATTTATGTCTAGAGGAGTAGAAAAGAAGAAGGTAGAAATATGCTGCAGCTATACAGAGTCTTGATTAGGCTACACCTGGAGTACTTTGAGCAACTCCGAGACCCATACCTTACAGAGGCTATATTGTTGTTGAAGCGTGCGCAGGGTAGGTTATACCTGGACTCCAAGGCTTAAATTAGGAGGAGGAATTCCAAAAAGCAGAGTTGTATTTCCTGGAATTTGGAACATTAAGGAGTGATTTGATCAAAGTTTAAGATATTAGGGGAACAGATAGATTAGATAAAGAAAGCATTTTCCCTGTTTGGGGAGTTTAGGACTCAGGGCAGAGTCTGTAAATTAGAGCCAGACCTTCCAGGGATGAACAAAAGAAACATTTCTACATGCAAACGGTGGTAGAAATTTGGATCTCTCTTCTGCAAATAGCAATTGATGCTGAATCAATTGTTAATTTGTAAACTGAGATTGATAGACTCTTGTGAACCAAAGGTTTTAAAGGATATGGGGCAAAGGTGGGTATATAGAATTAGGTCATAGATCATCCATGATTGCATTAAGTGGCATAACTGGCTCAAGCAGACAAATGGTCAATTCTTGTTCCTGTGTTCTATTTGTACTCAAACCCTCTGGGAATTATGCATTTTAGCAACAGTTGACAGTTCAGAATGGAATCTGCCAATTATATTTTATTACTTAATTGTACAAAGATATAATGGGGCTTCATAGGAACAGTACTGTTCAAAGAATATAAATATTGTTCACTCTGCATTACTAATTAAGTATTTTTGTTTAGTATTTTTATACATTGCTCTTTTCAAAAATAAGAGTACTAGTAAATTTGTACAGATTAAAATGGCCTAAATACAAAAATATCTTCAGGAACTCCCAAAGTGCTAAATGTATCAAAATATTATTGGTTATTATCCATTGTGCTGTTTTTAACTTCATTTAATTCTTATAAATGGCTCTGCAAGCAGCGGTTGCTGCTTTAACTACTAAATGGTTCAGTAACTACAGCAACCTGGCTGCTTGAACCTATTATCCCATAAAAAACAATGAAGAGCTGTGAAAGAAGATGGTGATTAGGTTTGTTTCATTGCTCTCTCTCTCTCACTCTGCAGATAATGGGACTGCACTGCACAGCTGCCAATAGGATGCACA
The DNA here is from genome assembly GCF_902713615.1 of Scyliorhinus canicula. Classification (NCBI taxonomy): domain Eukaryota; kingdom Metazoa; phylum Chordata; class Chondrichthyes; order Carcharhiniformes; family Scyliorhinidae; genus Scyliorhinus; species Scyliorhinus canicula. The sequence continues at coordinate 39,097,294 of NC_052154.1, forward strand.
TCGCTGCTGACAAGTACTGCTAGAAACAGGATTGCATTCTTCTCACAATCATAACCTCTCTTTTGCAAGGACGAGTTTAGCTTAGTCTCAGCTTTCCCTTCAATATCCTAGACACTGCCAACATGTATTATATGAATGACGTCTGGTATTTGTCTCTGTTCCTCCTCATCCTGTACCAACTGAGAGGATTAACTGAATTTTTTCATCTTGCAGTGCTTCAATCAACATTACAGAGCTGACAACATTGAACAATCTGATAATTTTACCAGCATTATTAACTCAAAGGAAAATTTACCATTTCAAGCAGCAGTATAAATCTAGAACCAATTGGTCGGATTATGTTGATACTGCTCCTCATTCACAAATTCTATATATTATATTTCTAACAGTCAATCTATTCAGTGCTGGCAGGAAGCAGAAAGAAACAAGTAGCTACAAATCTTGAAACAGGTTCTGTTGTGGTTTCTGGTGTCAAAAAGGGAAAATGTTATTAAAACCAAGTTAACTGAATTTTGACTTCTTTCACCATTTGTTTCTCTGCTTTCATGTCAAATTTAGCGTATAAGATAAGCCATTCAAAAAAGTGCCAGATGGGAACACTAGAATACAGGAACCTGCAGCTGTGCATCTTTTTATCTACCAGTTTGCTCTAATTGGCTTGCTCTGCCTATGACTGCTTTACCTTTGCTGTTCAAGCAGTCCATCAAGGGTTTCCTGCTTGTCCTTCAGTAGCTGCTGGAGATGCCGTATTTCCCGCTGGTACTGAGCAGTCCTTCTGGCAAAATCCTCTTCTTGTTCCTTCATACGGTTGTTGATGTCTCCTAGCTTCACTGCAGCTTTTGTTTTGTACATCTGTGTGAATGAATAGAATGATACTGTTACAGTCATTTCACTGCTGTACGGCAAGTGCTTATACAATGATAAACTACTGGCCTGTGGATTACCCAGAGAAAAACATTTTTCCAGACCGAAATGAAAGCTTTTGAAGGTGATTAAGGAATGATCAGGTATGTTTTTTTTAATTTTAAATAGGATATTCACATGGAGGATATTCACATGGAAGGGTTGAACCAACAAAGGTTTCATAACATAACTAAATCTGGTATCTTTCTTTAAACTTGTTTCCTTTAACCTTTTTGGGTTTAAACATTCTTGTTTTCCACAAACTGTTATGTAGAGGCATTTATGGGGGTGACATGCTTGTTTTGCTGTATCTATAATACCATGTATGATTTGTTAATAGAAGTAAAATTAGATAGAAGAGATACATCAAAAATTTTATTTAGAAAAATGCAATGCTGCCTTTCTGTAGGTTAAATATTTATGATTAAAGGATAATAAAACCATTAGGGTTGTAGATTAAAAATTAAAATCCATAATAGCCCAACACTTAAATCTATATTCTTCAGAATTCAAATTTCCTATCAGGAATGTAATAAAATGCTAATACGTAGAATGTTTATTTATCACTTAAAATCGTACGGTATTCAAACTCATGATGAATGCATCAGACTAATAGTCCTTGAGATCTGCCCCCAAAGCTGCATCCACATAAATGGAGCTGATCCTATACAATTTGCTCTCTGTTAGATACAGTCACCAAGCACTATCTCAGACTGCAAACAAACAATTAGACATTGTTATGTAATAAGGTAGCCACATAAAAATAATTAAAAACATGAAAATACCATGTTAACTTGATTTGGATCTATATTGGCTTCTATACAGTTAGATGGCCTTGGTAAAGAAACAGCTGTAAACAAGTTGAACTGAAATCTATCAAACAGAAGGTCAAAAGGCTGTGAGTCAGTGTTTAACAGGTTTGCCTCATTTGAGTAAGTTCAGCTCGTTCTCAATTCAGATATTAGTTGGAGCGCTACTTAGAAGGAAGAGATGTTTCAAAGGAATAAAATTAAGATCCTGCTTTAGGTCACACTACTTGAATGCTGCCTCCTCACAATCAATGAAAAAAACTAAAGAGACAAAGATACTTTTATAGCTCTAACCTAGGGCTAATTGCAAACCTCAAAGACTGAAAAATAGTTTCAGCAGTGATAAAGTTTATAAAGCATCATTTCCAGTCTTCAAGACAATTCAATGTTTCACAATCGATGAAGTATATTCTTCAAGCATGATCACAGTTGTAATGCAGGGAAACACTGCAGTCAATATACATGTAGCAGAGTCCCATTAACAGCAAAGCTCAAAGTGATTAAATGATATTTTAGTGATATTGATTGAGGGATAAATATTGCCAGTTTAACAGAATCGCCTAGGTTGGAAATTCAGGTATTGAGGGCACCTGGTGTCATAGTGATCCAAAAAGACAGCACTGCCTCAACACTACACTGAAATGCCGGCCATGATTTTGAGTTCCAAGTCTCTGGAATGGGGTCTAACCACAGACTTCCAGCTCAAAGGTGAGTGTGCTACCATGGAGTCATAGGAACATAGAAATTTGCAGGTTCAGAAAATACAGTTTTGTCCATTCCGTGCACCAAGTTTCATATTATACTGTTAACTATATACCATAAATTATTTTCTCCCCAAATACCCACCCATCTCTTAAAATTGCTCTCAACTGTAATTATTTTGCTGGCCAGCCCATTCCAAACAATTTTCTAATGCTTCTCCAGATCCCACAAAATCAGTTCCCGACACCTCAGATGTCCAATCTCTCGGGCCCTCCCACTTTACTTCCCTGGAGAAGCTGAGTTCCATGATAGAGCTGCAAGTATCCCACCTCAAAAATATTAACAAATCAGCAGCGAAAGTCATGAACATGAAAATGGAGTGGGGCCAGCAGATTTGCTCTGCCTGCCCCCAACCCAACAGAAGTGATTACACCGAAATTCAACCCAAATATGTGTGAACTAGCTACACCAGATCTTTTCCTTTTTATGCCACTACAAGCCTTGCTGTGGTCATGGGGTAAATAGTTTCTCAGGGCTCAATTTGTCGATATCTTTAAGGAACTTGATTGCTTCAATAAGATGCCCATACAATCTTCTCTTATAATGTGGAAGTAAATTCAACCTCTTCAGTATCTGCTATTGCTCAGGGGTACCTGATGCTACAAATAGCTCACTGGTACCCCTGTTTCAAAATGCCTTCCTGTAATGATGACCACAACTACATGCAGTATTTAGTGTAGGGATGAACCAATGACTTGAATGGACTCAATATTATATTCTGCAATTTATATTCTCATCCAGTGTATTATACAATCAAAATCCTATTCACCTTATCAAATGCTGCTGCACCATGCAGATAGTTGTAACTATCTATTCAATGCTTCCACACCTGCCTTATGTGGTGCTGTTGACTAACATTATTTACTTTACAGTTCAAATGTTCATTCTACACTGAATTTCATGTCATTTCTCAGCTTAATTTCCTAATCTACTTTGATTCCTCTGCACCTAAACTGCCTTTGCATGATAGTTTACAGTTTCACCCTCCACATTTTAGTGTCATAAGCAAATTTGGACACCTTTGTCTACATTTTCATTTAGAATCACAGTACTGAAGGAGGCCATTTATCAAGCCGGATCGGTACTGTCTGTACATGTCAATTCACTCCACGTGATTCCTCAGGTGATGAAGGAGCTGCGCTCCAAAAGCTACTGATTCGAAACAAACCTGTTGGACTTTAACCTGGTATTATAAGGCTTCTTACTGTGCCCACCCCAGTCTAACGCCAACATCTTCACATCATAGCTTTAGTCCAAACATGGACAAAAGGGTTGAATTCAAGAGGTGTGGTGAGAGTGACTGCCCTCAGCATAGAGGCAGGATTCATATTTTCATTTTTAAAACTATCCATGATTGAACAACTTAAGCTGTTTTTTACTAGCCATGGGCATGAACTGAATGTTTTACACTGCCGACATCAATTTGGAATAATCAGCAGAATATGAATCAAATTGCAGAAAGCCATTTAAAAACATAGGGTCTGATGGAAGTATCTCTAAATATAAATAAATAGCAATATAGTCTATTTTATCTTCTTATATTTAAATAACTTTTGATTAATGTGGCTGATGTCAAGTGCCAGGATATCAGATCAGGTCCAAATTATAAAATTACAGGTAGTTTGACTCTCCTGTTCTATGAAGAGACAGAAAGTGTGCTTGAAAAAAACCCACAGAAAAGTTGGTTTACTAAGGAAGTTGAAGCACTTGTCAAGAGGAAGAAGAAGGCTTATGTTAGGATGAGACATGAAGGCTCAGTTAGGGCACTTGAGAGTTACAAGTTAGCCAGGAAGGATCTAAAGGGAGAGTTAAGAAGAGCGAGGAGAGGACACGAAAAGTCGTTGGCGGACAGGATCAAGGAAAACCCCAAGGCTTTCTATAGGTATATCAGGAACAAAAGAATGACTAGAGTAAAATTAGGGCCAATCAAGGATAGTAGAGGGAAGTTGTGTGTGGAATCAGAGGAGATAGGGGAAGCGTTAAATGGATATTTTTCATCACTGGAGAAAGACAATGTTGTCAAGGAGAATACTCAGGTTCAGTCGACCAGGCTAGATGGAATTGAGGTTCAAAAGGAGGATGTGTTATCAATTTTGGAAAATGTCAAAATAGATAAGTCCCCTGGGCCAGATGGGATTTATCCTAGGATTCTCTGGGAAGCCAGGGAGGAGATTGCAGAGCCTTTTTCCTTGATCTTTATGTCGTCTTTGTCGACAGGAATAGTGCCGGAAGACTGGAGGATAGCAAATGTTGTCCCCTTGTTCAAGAAGGGGAGTAGAGACAACCCTGGTAATTATAGACCTGTGAGCCTTACTTCGGTTGTGGGTAAAATGTTGGAAAAGGTTATAAGAGATAGGGTTTATAATCATCTTGAAAAGAACAAGTTGATTAGCGATAGTCAACACGATTTTGTGAAGGGTAGGTCATGCCTCACAAACCTTATTGAGTTTTTTGAGAAGGTGACCAAACAGGTGGATGAGGGTAAAGCGGTTGATGTGGTGTATATGGATTTCAGCAAGGCATTTGATAAGGTTCCCCACGGTAGGCTATTGCAGAAAATAAGGAAGTATGGGATTGAAGGTGATTTAGGGGTTTGGATCAGTAATTGGCTAGCTAAAAGAAGACAGAGGGTGGTGGTTGATGGCAAATGTTCATCCTGGAGTTCAGTTACTAGTGGTGTACCGCAAGAATCTGTTTTGGGGCCACTGCTGTTTGTCATTTTTATAAATGACCTGGAAGAGGGTGTAAAAGGATGGGTTAGTAAATTTGCAGATGACACGAAGGGCGGTGGAGTTGTGGATTGTGCTGAAGGATGTTATAGGATACAGAGGGACATAGATAAGCTGCAGAGCTGGGCTGAGAGGTGGCAGATGGAGTTTAATGCGGAAAAGTGTGAGGTGGTTCACTTTGGAAGGAGTAACAGGAATGCAGAGTACTGGGCTAATGGCAAGATTCTTGGTAGTGTAGATAAACAAAGAGATCTCGGCATCCAGGTACATAAATCCCTGAAAGTTGCCACCCAGGTTAATAGGGCTGTTAAGAAGGCATATGGTGTGCTAGCCTTTATCAGTAGGGGGATTGAGTTTCGGAGCCACAAGGTCATGCTGCAGCTGTACATAACTCTGGTGCGGCCGCTCCTGGAGTACTGCGTGCAGTTCTGGTCACCACATTACAGGAAGGATGTGGAAGCTTTGGAAAGGGTTCAGAGGAGATTTACTAGGATGTTGCCTGGTATGGAGGGAAGGTCTTACAAGGAAAGGCTCAGGGACTTGCGGTTGTTTTCGTTAAGAGAGGAGAAGGCTGAGAGGTGACTTAATAGAGACATATAAGATAGTCAGAGGGTTAGAAAGGGTGGACAGTGAGAGTCTTTTTCCTCGGATGGTGATGACCAACACGAGGGGACATAGCTTTAAATTGAGGGGTGGTAGATATAGGGCAGATGTCAGAGGCAGTTTCTTTACTCAAGAGAGTAGTAGGGGTGTGGAACGCCCTGCCTGCAACAGTAGTAGACTCGCCAACTTTAAGGGCATTTAAGTGGTCACTGGATAGACATATGGATGAAAATGGAATAGTGTAGGTCAGATAGGCTTCAGATGATTTCACAGGTCGGCGCAACATCGAGGGCCGAAGGGCCCATACTGCGCTGTAATGTTCTATGTTCTATTAGGCGACTTTAATTAACCTCCATAATTTAGAACAGTGTTCTTCAAAGTCGGGCGCGCGATCCGCGGGCGGGTGTCGGGAGGGTCACGGAGCTGTTGTCCGTGGCGCTCCCGATCGCGCAAATCCCCGCGCAGCAGCCAGCTTTTCATAATGCCGGCTGCAAGCGGCCGGGAACATGTCAAAAAAAATTTGGCCGCATTGCGCATACGATGATCGGCACGCATGCGCATTCCGCGAACATGTCAAAAAAATATTCGGCCGCATTGCACATGCGCGCACGATGATCGGTGCGCATGCACAAATCGGGCACGCATGCCCAGTGCGACCCCTATTTTTTTTAAACAGTTGCAGCTTTTTGTTTTACAAGTTCTGTAGTGGTTTTTATTCATTTAATTTTTATTTTTTTCATTTATTTTCATTTTTGTTTACAAGTTCGGGGGGGTTTTATTCATTTTTTTCATTTATTTAACTTTTTTTTTTACAAGTTCAGGTGGGGGGGGGGGTGTTTATTTGATAACATTTTACAGGAAAAAAATTCTGAACTTTGGACAGATGGAGACTCCATACTTTCCGACATCGAAAGGCTTCACCTTCATCCAACAGGTTCCATTGGAGGAGCGTGTACGAGGGCCAAAGGGACCCAAAACCATTTCCTCCATTTTTGTCAGCAGCAAACAAGGTAAGAGAAAATGGTGGGTCGCGCAAGTCGGCCGGAGTGGGTCACGAAAGTCGGCAGGGTTGGGTCCCAAACGTTGGCCGGTTGGTAAAAATGGGTCCCCGGAAAAAAAGTTTGAAGAACACTGATTTAGAAAATCCCAAGTGGTTTTGAGTCACAGCTGGTAAATGTAATGCATAAGCATTTCATGACTCTAAGTGTCATTGACCTGAATGGAAAAGAAAATCAGGGCAGGTATAAGTGAGCTGTTGGTTTGCCAGCCACAAACGTTACAATTATAACCACTGCATCCAACCAATAAATAACAGTAATCAACAAAGCTAACAGGCAAAACTGTAGAACACAAGTCAGAGAACGTCATAATCAAATTCAATAGTGCACAAGTCTTCAGCATTGTTGATCGAGGCACAAAGGAGAAAGTCAAAGGTGTGAGTCAATGCCAAGAACAGCCACAAGATTGATCCCTTACTGCTGGATATTCAAGTAATTAATAGAGACTGGTGAAACTTGGCACTAGAAATGTGATTCGGCTGCACCAATTCTTTGTGTGTTAAATGGCCTCATAAATTCCAATATAGCGGGCAGGAAGTGCTCTGCTTGCCATATTGATCAGCATTTCCTTAAGAAACCTAACTTCAGAGCTATGGAAAACACTGAAACCCTGATAGAATTTAGGACCTGTTTCTGATTCTGGTATGCCTCAGCACTCAATTTTCAATGTGCTAAATTCACCTGGGAAACTTGTGACACAAACAGGCAGAAAGGACACTTTAACAGCTGCCTTTGAAGTTGAAAGAGGAGAGCAGCAAAGTAGATAGTGGGAAAGAGTAGCAGCTGCCACAAGAGGGTGGAGGATAATGACATTTAATGCAGGGTACCTTACCCACAGTGGGTAATCAGGAGGCACCTTTCCTACGTTAACTTTACTTCAGAGCAGTGCATGAGGTGACTTTGCTTTATATACTCTAAAGCCAGAACTTTAGCCTATAACCAAAGCTGACAGCACTGCTTGTGCCTGACAAGGTCACCGTGGCCCTCAACTTTTATTTTACAGACTCCTTTCAGGCTTTAGCAGGTGACATCAGCAACAATGCCCCGATTCACTACCTATGGAGAGTACTAGGTTGTCTGCAAGGTACCATAGACTGCACCACATATCCTTTTTTTCTCTCCATCCAGAGCATGAGTCAGGCCCAATCACTGATAACAGTTATGTGAGGGGCGCTGTGACCCCCAACAATAGCCAACACTTAGGACACCTTGTTATCAGTGGATTCTTCATGCTGCATCAGCATACCGAAATGAGGTCCAATATTTTGAAAACATCAAGCCTCAATGATCACAGCAATAAGTACTGGCCTTGCCAGTGATGCTCAATTCCATTAAATAATTAAAGAAGCAGGTGTGTCGGGGGCAGAGGGGCCCAAAATGGTGATCTAATTGTAGACCAAAGAGTGGTCAATGCTTGGAACAGATTTATGGATAGAACAGAACTCTGGATAAAATTGAGAACTCCAAAATTATTTTAAAATAACTGGATGCTACAATAAGAGGGAACATTGCGGATGGATGAACCAAGATTGACCAGAAAGACGTCCTCATCTGTAATTATCCTGTGGTTTCAGTTAGAAAAGCCATAAAGATGGATAAGCTTTCAAGTTAAAAAGTAAACAGAAAAACTTGAAGTTTTGATAAAAAATGCTATTCAGGCAGATTAGGTGATGTTTTGACCTGTATTTAACACATGCAGTATCCTGATACAAACTGCTGGATGTGTGGGTGTTGTTTGTTGAAGTAGTTCTTGTTAGAACATAGCGTTTGCTGTTAACTCCAAGGTATTTTGAAAAAACTCTGAGGATTCAATATCCTGTTTGTTTCACAGGATTTTGCGAAAGCAAAGCAATTCTCAATTGCTTGTAGGATGAAGGATGCGCTTTCTACCTTTCAAGTCATGTTGATGCACAGTTTACATTTTGGGAAGTTCTGCAGACTACACAGACTCAGAATGCATAGATTTGGTTGAAAGATCCAAACTACTACTGTAAGGTAAAACATATTTTTGTTTAAAACTGTATTTTGGACATTAGAAATTGAAGATTAAAAATTTCAATTCCTGAGAAAAGATGACAAATTTTGAATTATTTGATTGTGGTGATGATTATTTGAATCAATTTTAAGGCCAGGATTTGACATTGATCAAGTGCACGCAACATTACAGTTGTCGGGTGCGTACGAGAGTCTTTCATGTACTTGCCAACAATTAAATGCACAATTAAGCCCATTAAGGAGGCAATTGATGGCAATCTTACTTGACCCGTCCACTTTTACGGTTGGTGGATAAGCCAATTGGCCAGGTGGCCTTCACATTTTTGCAACAATCACGTTCCAGGGTGGGATAAAATGTCCATGATGATATAAAATAAAAGACATGTTTGAGGGCTGAGTTACTATTAAGTCTGCTGTTAGGTGCTTCAATTTGTTGTGCAGAGTTTTGCAACTTTTCTTTGAGATAATTTCATTTATACAGTACTGCAGCTCCTGGCGGCAGCTCGCACCAGCTGTCAAGCCTTCAGGAGGCTCACTGGAAACGCCCACCCTCACCTCGCTCAGTCCACCCTTGTCTCACCCGCACCCCGGCAGCACTGAGCCTTTATCAGTGAGTGTTTCACACTGGTTGCCAGTTAATTGGCCAGCCAGTCTGAAATGGCAGTTGGGGTCAGATTGCACCAGGAAGCGCATATCATGTCCGCTCCCGGTCTTGCCAATCACATGTGCCCGATGAGTGCAAGATTCAGGCCCAAGTTCCTTTTCAACATAAATGTTGATATAAAAGTGTTACTCAAAAATCACAACATGTTGAAGCTTTGTGCTCATATACAATTTTTTTGATATAGGAAGAGTTGAAAAAAATCAGGATATTCCAAATGTCCTTAGGAACTGAGTGAAATTCAAGACATTAGATCTGTAGTTACCCTTTTAATAAATCAACATCTTTCTCAAATGCTACAAAGATTACAGTCATTCTCTAATTTAAATTTGGAGACAAACAAAACAAGATATATCTAGTTATGAAATAAAGCATTACCCCGGTTTCTCATGCAAACTTTTCTCATTGTCTATGCTCCTAGGAGTGACTGTAAAATTCTAACTCTACAATTATTTTTGAGACATCAATATTTTAAATCAAACTTTTATACCTTTTCACCAGATGATTTAATCTATTCTACTCCGAGGAATGAACCTGGATTTGAATCAAATTCTAAGAATACTTGTAGCCAGACTACTAATCTAAGTTCACATTGGTTCAGCTTTGTATGTGGGCAATATACCAAACATCATTTTCCTGCACCATAATGTAACTGCCCTACAACATTAAATGAGTATATAATGGACTTGTATAGACTGGACCTTTAAAAGGGCTTGCGGAAGTGCTGTGCAATAGCAATAAACATGACCCTTTATGTATCCGCCTTTTTAAGCAATTAGCACAGTTTGCACCTCCTTCATAGATCTTTAAAGAAAATTAGCATTTGCTTCTAATGTACATGAGCTCAACTGATAATTTTATATTTCCACATAACTTGGTCCTGAACTACAAATCTTCACTCCATCCAAGGTCATATGTCTTTGCCATGTTTAATCGTCAGTACCATCTAGCTGTGGAAACCAATTTCTGTTCACAGCCCTAGGGGAGAATGGACTTAAGGGTGCCGATTAATTAGATTGCTTTATCCTGGAATGCATTGAGCTTCGCGAGTGTTGTTCCAGCTACACCTATCCAACAATTGGAAAGTATTCCATCACCTTCTGGACTTGTGTCTTGTAGATGGTAGACAGGCTTTGGGGAATTGTGAGGCGAGCCATTTGGCAGAGAATACTCAGCTGCTGACTTTTTCTATTCCACTTGTTTCTGGTTGTTTGTCACCTCCACCACCCCATCCAGTATGTTAACTAACAGTACACTTTATAATCCAAATAGATTATCCCAGTGTTTATCTTCCAAATAAACCTCCTCCCACCCTACCTCACCTGACCTTATTGGCATAATTTTTCTTCTTTTCTTCTTTGTATTTATCTAGCTTCCCATTAGTTGATGGCGATGCCATTGAATGCCAAACAGGAGTAGTTTAACTCTCTCTTGTTGGAGATGATCATCACTTAATGCTTGTGTGGTGCACGTTTTAATTCCACTTATCAGGCCAAGCCTGGATGTTGTTGAGATCTCGAAACAGACAGGTGTGTACTGCTACATTACCTAAGGAATTGTGAATGGAGCTAAACACTTCAATCATCTGTAAACTGCCCCACCTCTGACTTTATGATAGAGGGAAAGTAATGATGAACCATTTGTAAATAGTTGTGCCTAGAACGTTGTCCTGAGGATATCCTAGGGCTGCTTCCTTTATTCCAGGCACCAGAGCAATTTCCCCTGATCCTTCACTCAGGTTTCTTGGTGCCACACTTGCTTGAATATGCCTCTATGTTAAGGACAGTCACTCTCATCCCACCTCTGTATTTCAACTTATGTCTACTATTGGACCAAGACTGAGTCATGCCTGGAGCCAAGTAACCCTGGCAAAAACCAAACATCATAACATCTTGCATTTAGTATGCGTTTATCTAGATCAATTATTTTAATTCATTAACAATGAAAAACAATCTTAAACTGAGAAAAATATAGTTAGGTAGTTGATTCTAGAGCCTTACATTTACAAACAATTTACTGACTTCTAATTTACCTGTGGGATTTATAAGCATTTAAAAATACCAGTATCCCTAGAGTAACTAGTTGAGCAGTGGCCTTAAAGGGCAAGCTAGGTAACTTAAAACATCAAAACTGCACACCATTTTGGAGATATAATATGAGACATGTGAATATTCTGAAAGCCCTTTCAATTCCTCATTTATGGGCAGATAGAAAATAATCTAATAATAAACTATGCATTCGTTGTTATTTGAAAGAAAGGTCATTACATTCAGCTGACATGGTCAGAAACATACCTGTAGGTAAAAGGACAGCAGAAATTGATTTTTGCTTGAGAAACCAGCATATACAATAGTAAAAAACAAATAAAAATGTTCAAATAGAATTGGAAAAACTTGCTTCGGTTTGGATTTAGTCAGTTTAAGTGCGCAGACATATTTCACCAAATTCAAGCGCAGATACAAATCAGTGAATTTTGTATATCCTAGTGTACGATCCAGGTAAAGTCCAGACTCGCTTGTTGGACCAATACGTTAAATTTCTTAAATACTGAAAATTATTTCTTTAAGAAAAATTCAAGCTAAACATATGAGTAAGCTGCTTGTGAGGCCAGCTTCATGTTTAGCAATGCAGTTACCTCATGTTAGTTCATAATATTATAATAAAACTGCCATTCTAACCAGGCCAATAGCCTGGTGCAATGAAAATGATGTTGTTACGAGAGCTCATCAGTGTCATAGAAGGACATATTTTAACAGTACAGACAATACAAATGGTGTCACAAACAGGATGACCAGTTCTCGGGGAGAAATTAAGGGACACTTCAGCATGGTGGGCAATATGACCAGGTTTGAGGGGGCGGGGGCAATTGTACTGGTAATGCTGTGAGAACGGAAAGAACATAGAACATACAGTGCAGAAGGAGGCCATTCGGCCCATCGAGTCTGCACCGACCCACTTAAGCCCTCACTTCCTCCCTAATCCCATAACCCAATAACCCCTCCTAACCTTTTTGGTCACTAAGGGCAATTTAGCATGGCCAATCCACCTAACTTGCACATCTTTGGACCGTGGGAGAAAACCGGAGGAAACCCACGCAGACACGGGGAGAACGTGCAGACTCCACACAGACAGTGACCCAGTGGGGAATCGAACCTGGGACCCTAGCGCAGTGAGGCCACAGTACTATCCATTTGTGCTACCGTGCTGCCCCTAGTGAGCATGTGATGCCATCTGATGTACAAGTCATGAATCAAAACTAGGGGCCATAACAGCATCACGGCAGCAAACAACTGAGGACAAACGCCCAATATCCGGGATGGTGGAATTGTTGCCACCCTAGTCACAAATCTAACCATATCGGTTATTGGTCCATCTTTTGATTAGCCACAAGCAGCCTGACAGGCTATGCCTCCTTGTTAATAATATTATTTTAGGAAAATGGAAATAGTGACTATTTCCACCATTTTGATCAAAGGAAAGAACAAAATAGTGTGCTGCAGTAGTGAACCAACAGTTCAGTTAGACAAAGTTCAACGGCATAGTTTCCAATTAACATATATAGGCAGAATATATTGCTTACTTTAAAGGTTAAATGTGAATCAATCTCTATTATGAACCAATTAATATAAATCTATGTACTGTTTCTCGAGAATGTATTTTTTTCTATTACGTGCCTTTTTTCTTTTCCCAGTGTGTTTGATTTAAAGATGAGCTGCTCTCACACAGAAGGAGACAAGAGCATTTCAAGTGCTGATCTGGAATGTAAAATCTGTTACCAAAAGTACAATGGTCACAGCCGAAAGCCTAAGATTCTGGACTGTTTACACAGAGTATGTGCAAAATGTCTAAACAAAATCCTAGATATCAGTGATGGTTCCCAATGCATTAGCTGTCCCTTCTGTCGCCATGAAACAGAGGTCCATGAGGATGAAATTGCAAGTCTCCCTGATGATACCAACATCATGTGCAAACTTATAGCAAGAGACAGGACAACATGGAATTCAGGTTGCAAAGAAGTAGTTTTAACACCAAAGAACTTGACTTCCTCCAGTTCAACTCTTGGTTCTTCTAACTGCTTGGTTATTACTATAAGGGAGGTACAAAGGAATTCCCCGAGGACTCCAAGCATACATACCACCTCTGACTACTATGCAGATCACAGTCTTGACACTATGTCTGTTACATCCCAAAGCAGGATTGATCAAGATGTGTTCTCTAAAATTTGTAACCGTGTGCCAAGAATACTCGTGTGGCTATTAGGTTTCTTCTATTTCAGTTCATTGCCACTTGGAATTTATCTTCTTGTAATCCAAAAGGTGACTCTGGGAATTGTGTGCGTCAGCCTTGTTCCTTCTAGTCTGACTGTTTGCTTGGTCTATGGTTTTTGTCAGTGCCTCTGTCAGGGTATATGTGATTGCTCATCCAGAAGCTAATAGTTGCTACCAGACACTACATCAGAATCATGGATTTGGCAAGGACACCCAAACAAAGGTGTCTGTGACAATAAGTATTCAATTGACCAAGAATCCACAGATTTCTGGCGCCACTGTTCCAAGTTTTGATTATCTTTTGTGTGGGAAAATGCTTTCTGATTTCACTCCTAAATATTTCAACTCTAATTTTAAAGAAATAGTTGCACTTTTATAGTACCTTTCATGACCGTAGGATGTTCCAAAGAGTTTAACAGCCAATTAAGTATTTAAAAAATATAGGCACTGTTGTAATGTAGAACATACGGCAGCCAATTTGCACACAGGAAGACGTCATAGAATTATGCTCCTAGGTCTGGATTCCTGCACCGGAAGACTTTTCTCTATCTATTCTACTATTACCATTTTAATTTTTTTCCATTATTGCCTTTATCATTTTAAGCACCTCGATTAGGTCGCTGCTCAACCTTCGTAACTCAAGGAAATACAGACCCAGTTTATGCAAACTATCCTCAATTTAACCCCTTCAGCCCTATTGTCAGTCTGGTGAATCTATACTGTACTCCATCTGAAATCAATATATCCTTCCTGAGGTGTGGTATCCAAAACGGAATGCAGTACTTGAGATGGATTCTGTACAAACATCGCTTTCTTCCTGTTGTATTCCAAACTTCTTTGAAATAAAGATCAATATTCAGTTCACCTTTTTGATTACATTTTGTACCTGTTCACTAACTTTTAGTGATTTGTACACATGGTTATCTAAACCCCTATGTTCCCTACATTCCTCACTATTAAAAAACAATCAATTTGTGTTTCTCAGATCCAAGTTGGATAATCTAACATTAACCATTGAAATCTATCTGCCAAATTTTTAACACTCACTTAGTCAGTCTCTGGCTTATTGTAAGTTCCTGTGCCTTCCAACTTAGTGTCACCTGCAAACTTCAATATATAACATTCTAATCCTTTATCCAAAGTTGGGGCCTTGATAGGGATTCATGGGAAACACCAATGTGACATTCAACCAAAGAACATTTCCTTTATCCCTACTCTCAATCTCTACCTTCTAATTACCCTGGAGTGAAAACCAATAGTTCAGGAGATTTGATTATCTTAAATCCCATTATTCACCCCACTAGGGGCTTTTCATAGTAACTTCATTTGAAGCCTACTTGTGACAATAAGCGATTTTCATTTCTTTTCATTTTACTACCATTTTATACTTGTTTTAAATTAATTAATTTCCTTACCGTAAGTACTTTTAGGGTATCACATACCTGTGGCTCAAATTACCCATTTAACAAGAACTGCTGTTTCCCCCCAACATTGATGCAGCCTCCAACACTCTGTTTAAGAAAAAAATTATAATAGTGACAGCTGCCTGGCTGTGGTCGTGGAAGACAACCCCTTCAGGGAATAGTCAGCTGCGGCAGCTGTGGCCTAGTGGCTATCATGGGTGCAATGGGAAGGTCCCTTGTGGGATTAATTTCAGTCCCATCTTTCCTGCTGTGAGTCCACCTTGATATATTGACTGTGATTTGGGCAAATGTGCAAATTCCACATGCTGACTGGAAATCATAGTCAGCATAGGATAAGGAGCCTTTTAATCTCCTTAATGGCCTACCCGCCACTTGCAGCCTCTTTAAAAATTGCTCTATGTCAGGATTATGGCTGAAACCAGCGCAACAGCTGATGATGCAAGACTGCAGGTCCGGCCACCTCTGAACCTGACCCCATGGCCTACAGAAGATCCTGTCCATAGTCTCACGTCCATATGTGGCTCATATTCTCCTTAATGGTGTGCCTCATTTTAATAAACCATTTTAAAATTCTTGCAACGCTTGGCTAGGGTGTCAAAGGCCATAGGGCAGCACAGTAGTACAGTGCTTAGTATTGTTGCTTCACAGCGCCAGGTCCCATGTTCGATTCCGGCTTGGGTCACTGTCTGTGCAGGGTCGGCACGTTCTCCCCGTGTCTGCGTGGGTTTCCTCCGGGTGATCCGGTTTCCTCCCACAAGTCCCAAAAACCGTGATTGCTAGGTGAATTGGACATTCTGAATTGTCCCTCAGGGTACCCGAACAGGCACCGTAGTGCGGCGACTGGGGGCTTTTCACAGTAACTTCATTGCAGTGTAATGTAAGCCTACTTGTGACACAAATAAAGATTAATTAAAAGGATATGGAACAAAAGGAGATTGATGAGAGTTGAGATACTGATCAGTCGCAATCTAATATAATTAAGAGGAAGCTACAGCAATCTCGAGGAGCTGATTGGCCTACTCTGTTCCTACACTGCACAGACAGTGATTATGATTTTCCATAAGTTAAATGAACTGTTTGATTCACAATAGGTTTTAAATTTTACTTCTACAATACTTCCATGTGGTGTGCACTTGCCATTGATAGAAAATTTAGAAACAAATACTTTTTAAATGGCTATTTTTCTAAATAATTTCTATATTTCAGAATGGTAAAGGATTACCGCTTTTAACAATAATATTACATTTCATTTATGCAAATTTCATAGAGATGCTAATAAACAAATGCCTGGAACATTTTTCTCATTCCATGAATGAGGAAGATGGATTGACTTATGAATAAAGTATTATGAAGATGTTCCTTACAAGCCAGAAAACATAATATTGCAGTTGCCTATTTTGATTTGAACTATCAGCACTTGGACATAAATTTGCAAACTGCAAAATTAAGTAGTCTCAATCTGTGAATCAAACGGCGCACACAATTCGGTTAATCAATTGATCAAATGTTAAGACTTGCAGTCCAACAAAATCAGACGGGAATTATTTATCCCATGTACGTAATTGACATTTCATATTTTCTTCTGCAATCTTTTGTGTCTGCAACATTTAAATTAATCATATTTCTCTAGTTCAGGAAAATATTGACAGGAAGTCAACAAATGATCTTTGATGCCCACTAAATAAATGCCATTTTAAAATGAAGCAAATCTCGGTATAAATAGTGCAATATGTCCCATTTCAATTTTTAACACAGCTCATTTGTTAGCCGATAGATTTCGATGTAACACCATAAGCTTGCACAGCACTTATTTAAAAAAAAAGATTTTGTTGATAATCTTGTTAATGAACTGTTTTAAGATTGTTAACATTTTCTGTAGACTATAATGTTTTCACAAAATACCTACTTCAATAGTCAAGTTTCTCTAATGAAGTAAAGTCTAAGAGGACAAGGCTTACTTGTGATGATTGTGTAACATTTTCTAACAAACATCAAATGTTCTTTGACAATGGCCATTCAGTACTAAAGCCCTATATGGCATTGTTATACCATATGTGTGTCTGTGGGATACACATATCACTTACTTGACCAATATATTGAAAATCAAGTTACAAGCAATGTTCTTCCCTGTGTAAGCTTTACAGAAGCCCTAAAGTCCCAAAACAGCCCATGGATCAGTCAGCCTCCATAAGTTGTTCTTCTTCTCGAGTTCTCTGCCTGAAAGCAGGTCTGATTCACAGTGCTGCGATCTCCACCATAGGTAGTGCAAAGAAGGAGGTCTCAAATTCATCCAGCTAGAACAGGGATTGAACAGCGTGTTGCTGGCACCTATCTGATCCACATAAGCCATCGAGCTAACAGAGCCAACCAAGCCTCCAAGGAATCTGAGTTGCTGTGGCAACATACACTTTTACATGTCTGCTATAGACTGGAGCTATGGATAATGATGGTTGAGGCTCCAATCTCTTGTCTGACAAGGAATCACATGGCTGATAGGGAATCTCTCCTGCTCTTACCACGTGCCATTGGTGTATGTTGGAAGGAATCACAAGTTGACCCTCAACCTGTTTAGTCACGATATAAACATCCTTGTCATCAAGTCCTGAATTAGGATTTGAACCTGGAGTTTCTGGCCACTGTGCCAAAGACGTCCTATTCCCTTTAAGTTACCACATGCCAAAAACTAAATCAGAGGGAACATTGGTTGCAAATGCTAACTATAAAAAAAGAGTGGTGTTGGCAATCAATGCATCTGTCTTAGTTCTAAGCAATACATACTCAAATCTGATCTTTTATGGATTCAACACTTGTTTTGGTATTGCTCACGCGATTATGGCACAAAAAGATTTAGATATGATAAAACGTCTATTGATATGCGTTAGCACAAATTACATGCATATGAATAATTATGGGCAGGAAAAGGTCATTATATACATCAAATCAATCTTACATAACTGCAATGCCTTATGCATCTCTATATACACTACCCATCCTACCTGAAAAACAATATGATCCCTGGGAAGGTGAAAACCTAGATTTAAAAAACATAGGTCCATCTGGGGTAAATAAATCAGCAATATGTCTCTTCTGAACTCAATAGGTATTCCAAACTAGTTCAAGGTATCCCGCTGGCCCTGATTAATATCAAACAATACCTACTTTGTACAAGATCATCACTGCCCAGCCAAAAATAGGTCCAAAATGTATTAAAAAGACTTGTATTTATACTGCACCTTTTGTGATCACTTGACATCCCAAAGTGCTTTACAACCAATTAAGTCCTTGTGAAGTGTAGTTACTCTTGTAATGTAGGAAATGTGGCAGGCAATTTGTACACATCTCCCACAAACAGCAATGCGATCATGACCAGATCACCTTTTCTTGTGATTTTCACTGAGGGATATATATTGGTCAGGTCACCATGGATAACTTCCCTGCTCTTTGTCAAAATAGTGCCTTGGGATCTTATGTGTCCACCTGAGAAGGCAGATGGTGTTAATTCTGTTTAACTGAATGGAAGTGGAGGACATAGTCCACATAGGAAGAGATTCCTCCTGAAACTGTGGTGAGGTTGAGTCAGGCGGTGTTTGCTTGTCATTTTTACTCTGTAAATAAAATGCAAGGCCGAATACAGATTGGCTCCAGTATCATCTTTCATCTGCTGGTTTTCCAGAATAGAACAAATCGAACTTTGGTTTAACATCTCATCTGACAGCAGCACCTCCAACAGAGGCCTGCAGGTGAATTCATCTTCGAATCCTCACAAAAAAACCTACAAAAAATTAAAGACGGGGCAAAAAATTTAAAGTATTGGAAGAAAGGTCACCCCCTTCTATACACTGTAATCTTTTTAAATTTAACTCCAAAATCCGGAAACAGAATTATTTTCCAGCTTGCCCTAAACTTCTCAGACTTGACACTTAAGGTTCTGCAACAGTCCTTGACCAATCGGTGCTGCAACAGTCCTGGGCCAATCGGTGCTGCAACAGTCCTGGACCAATCGGTGCTGCAACAGTCCTGGTCCAATCGGTGCTGCAACAGTCCTGGACCAATCGGTGCTGCAACAGTCCTGGTCCAATCGGTGCTGCAACAGTCCTGGACCAATCGGTGCTGCAACAGTCCTGGACCAATAGGTGCTGCAACAGTCCTGAACCAATCGGTGCTGCAACAGTCCTGGTCCAATCGGTGCTGCAACAGTCCTGGACCAATCGGTGCTGCAACAGTCCTGGACCAATCGGTGCTGCAACAGTCCATAAAATGAATGGCTTCTTCAAACTTTGCTGTGTTTCTGCTTCCTTGCACTTTGTAACCAATCCATGTTGGATCCTCTCCATTAATCTTTGCAGTGTCGCAACAGAGTGTTGTACTATTGTGCTGCTTCTGCATCTTTATGCATTGCCCTCCCTCCCTCCCCAGATCTAGGCTGTTTGTGTTATATTCATCTCATTCTACGCTGCTGATGACTCTCTTGCTTTCCCTGGTTTGTTACCAGGATCTTGCATGTTAGAGAAAATGAAATTAACATGAGCATCAAAGTGCTGCTTCACACAATGACAATGCAAGTGGAGAGAGAATGCATCCGTTGCAAATTAAAAAATATATATTTTTAATCAACATTTTAACACGAACACCCACACCCTCCTCCCCACCCCGACTGCATCTCATTCGTCTGCACACAAGCTGTACAATCCTTCTATAGCAATTTTACCCAAGCCACTAACTTGAGCCCAATCCCAAACTTTTCCAGTACCGCAAAGATACCTCCACTCCACTCTGTCAAATGCTTTCTCCACATCCAATGCCACCATCACCTCTGACTCCCCGCCCTCTGCCAGAGAAAGCACCACATTCAGTAGCTGCACATTCAATGATAGCTGCCTGCCTTTAACGAACCCCGTCTAATGCTGTTGCACGACCATTGGGAGACCCCTCCACTCTCATTGCCAGCCCCTTCGCCAATATCTTGCATCCACATTCAGTGGAGAAATGGGCCTAAAAGGCCCACACTCCTCCCGATCCTTCTCCTTTTTCAGTAACAGTGAAATAGTTGCTTGCGTCATTGTCTCCAGAAGGCCCCCCTTCGCCATTGCATTCTCAAACATTTCCACCATCAGCGGCGCCAACTTGTCCCCTAGGAATCCAGCCAGCCCCCGCGACATACCTGACTGCATCTTCCCTATCGCTACCTTAACGTCCTCTAACCCTAATGACTCCTCTAATCCAGCCCTCTCCTCTTCTCTAACTTCCGGCCACTCCAGTCACTCCAAAAACTCCCTCATCTCCAACTCATCCCCCAGCGGCTCCAACTTATACAACCCCCTACAAAAGTCCTCAATACCCTGTTCACCTGCTACGGAGCCATCACCACCCCTCCCATTCAATCCCTAATCTGCACAATCTCCCTTGCCCCAGATCTGGATCTTCGGTGTATCGTCCTTCCACCTCCAATGTCTCCTCTATCAGCTGCTGCCGCTCCTCCTGTGCTTCCCTACTCACCTTTGTCTTAAATGTGATGACCTCCTCCCTCACTACCACCTACAATGCCTCCCAAATCATCGATGGCGAGACATCCTCATTTTGGTTGAACTCCACATACTCCTCAATCACCGCCCCCACCTTAATGCAAAAATACGGGTCCGCCAACAGGCCCACATCTAGCCTCCGGATGTGGTCCAACTCCAGGACCACATCCACCCAGTGCGGCGCATGAACCGGTATCATGACTGCAGAGTATTCTGTCTTTGTTACCTGAGCCAGCAGCGCCTACCCTACCACAAAAAAGTTAATCCTCGAATACACCTTGTGTACTAGGGAAAAGAACGAATACTCCCTGTCCTGTGGGTGCAAAAACCTCCACTAATGCACCCCTCCCATCTTCATTTTTTTTTTTTGAAACGTATTTTTATTACAAACATGAATCAAAGCAGGTTACAGCAAATAAAACCCCGGGAAACATACTTCCCAACAATCAACTATACAGTCTGTACAGATTTTTCCCTTTTTCACTCCGCCCCCCCCACCCTTTCATAAACTCAGTTGACGCCTTTGCCCCTGCAAAGGAACAAGAGAGCGCGGCCGAGACCTATCCATCCTCAGGTCCAGCACCATATTCCAATCCCCCATCCCCATTATTAACTGGTGAGTATCCAGGTCCAGAATGGCTACTAACACCCTCCTCACAGACCCAGAGTCGTCCCAGGTTGGAGCATACACACAAATCAACATCGCCAACCTCCCCTCCAACGCACCTATCGCTATCACATACCTGCCCCCCTGGTCCACTACCATCTTCTCATCTGTCACCCGCTTACCCACCAGTATTGCCAACCCCGTGCCCTACTATCGGAGCCAGAATGGAATACCTGACTCACCAAGCCCTTCCTCAGCGTCATCTGGTCCTTTACCCTCAGATGACTCTCCTGTAACAGCATCACCTACACTTTCTAGCCCTTTAGATGCAAGAAAACCCATGCTCTCTTCACCAGTCCACCTAACCTTCGCATGCTCCATGCCACCAATATGACCGGTGGTCCCTCCCCCCACCTGGCTACCATTCACTAGCCAACAATACATTTACTCGGGCGGTGGCCCCTGCCTGAGATCCTTCTCCCACATCAAAAACAAAACCACAACACCCCCAACTCCCCCCTCACTCCTCCAACCCCCAATACCTCAAAAGAAAAACAAAACTGAGTTATCCATAACACCCCATACAAGAAAAAGAACCCAACACAAGACAAACAAAGAAAAACAGTCAAAACCGTCAAAAGTCCAAATTCAGTCAAACCCAAGGCCATCTGCCATCACAAATGCCTCCGCCTCAAAGTAATAGTCTCTGCCATTGTGCGCAAACCTCAGCCTCACTGGGTAGACCACACCAAACCACACGTCACACTTGTAAAACACCACCTTGGACCATCCAAAGGCTGCCTGCCTCCTTGCCAGCTCTGACGTAAAGCTCTGGTATATGTGTTTACCATTTGCTTCCCACTCCACCTCGCACCTCTGCTTTGCCAACCTCAGCACTCTCTCCTTCACCTGATAATCATTATATGTCCAAGATTTTGACCCATGTTCAAATTTTGAAATCATGCTCAGACAGTGAAGGATAGAACTGAAGCCTAATTTTAACATATCTTACAAGCTTTTATTTGCAGAGATATGGGCCCAGTTCGTCTGATGCCTAGTGTGTGGTTCAGAATAAAAATGGGCCCTGGAACTAGGGGTCACTGTTTACAAATAAGGGGTCGCTCATTGAAGACAGAGATATGTCTCTGGAACTCTCTTTCTCTAAAGGCAGGGGAGGCAGAGTCTGTGAATATTTTTAAGGCAGAGGTGGCTAGATTCTTGATTAACAAGGGTATGAAAGGTTATCGGCAGGCAGGAATGTGAGGTTGAAGTTACAAGCAGATCAGCCATGATCTTATTGAATGGTGAAGCAGGTTCAAGGGGCCGCGTGGACTACTCCTCTTCCGAATTCATATGTTTGTCTGTGTCCTTCCCGAGAGTGAAAGCCAATTAAAAACCACCACTGAAAAACTGCTAAACAAATGCCTCGCAATGAAGCACCAGCAGACGAAAAGCAAAGGATCAGCCTCTGAGCAGAGTACATGTTAATGAATGAAGACTACAAAACCTGAAAGCAGGGGGGGGTTTGCCGAATCTGCTTCACTATTATTGGGCGGCGAATGTGGCTAAGGTGCGGCGATGATGGGAAGGAGAAGGGGTAGAAAGGGTTAGGATGGAGGAGGAATCTTGTTAGGGGTCCAGCTTGAGAGCTATGGTGACAGCAGCGTTGCCAATGGCTCCGAGCCGGTATTCAGTGAGCCCGGTGGTGTAGTCCACGATGAAGATATGGTATCAGTTGAGATGACACTTTAGGATGGGAGGAATGATAGTGTTAACACTACTGTGCATGAATCAGGGGTTTGAGCCAGAGGGGCATGAATAGTGTATACAGGAGATGGAGGGAAGTGGGCCTGATCAAGGTGAGGAATCTGTATTTGGTGGAAGGGTTCACCGGTTTGGAGGAGCTAAGGGAGAGGGTAGAGCTGCTGAGGGGGAGCGAGTTCAGATATCTGCAGGTTAGGGAGTTTGCACGAAAGGTCTGGAGGGGAGTTCCCTTGGTTGCCGGGATTTACCCTGCTGGAGCGGCTGCTGCTTTCAGATATGGAAAGGGAGGGAAGAATTGGGGATATGTACAAGTGGCTGGGGGTGCAGGGAGGCAAGCGGGTGGTGAAGATCAATTAAAAATTAGGAGAGTTGGGACGGGATATCAATAGGGGAGTATGAAGTGGGGCACAGCGTAGGGTAAATGGGACCACCTCCTGTGCAAGGATGAGCCTGATACAGTTTAAGGTGGTGCACAGGGTGCATATGACTCGGGCGAGAATGAGTGGGTTCTTCCAGGGGATAGCAGATGAGTATGAGAGGTGTGGGCGGGGGCCAGCGAATCATGTTCTGGAGTTGTGAAAAATTGGAGAGATTCTGGGCGGGAGTGTTCACGGTTCTAGCCAGGATAGTGGGGGACCTTTACCTTTTGGTGGTAATAGTTCGGATTTCAGAGAAGCCGGAGGTCATGGAGAGGAGGAAGGCTGATGTCGTGGCCTTCGCCTCTCTGATTGTACGGTGGCAAATGTTACTGGAGTGGCGGTCGACATCTCCAACGGGGGTAGCGGCTTGGTTGGGTGATCTGCACGACTTCCTACGGTTGGAGAAGTATGAGTTAAGGGGCTCTGCAAAGGGGTTTGAGAAAAGGTGGAGGGGGTGTTTGTGACCATGCTTGAGGAGTTGTTCGTCGTGCACGAGGGGAGGGGGTATCAGTTAAACATGTTCTGCCTTTAACAAATCTGCATTGACTTTCCTTTTTTTTAAAATTTAGATTACCCAATTATTTTTTTCCAATTAAGGGGTAATTTAGTGTGGCCAATCCACCTACTCTGCACATTTTTGGGTTGTGGGGGCGAAACCCACGCAGACACGGGGAGAATGTGCAAACTCCACACGGACAGTGACCCAGAGCCGGGGTCGAACCTGGGACCTCAGCGCCGTGAGGCAGCTGTGCTAACCACTAGGCCACCGTGCTGCCCTGCATTGGCTTTCCTTAACTAATCTGCAAATTCAAATGACTATCTTCTCCAAATGACCATCAATGTTTCTGGGTCTATAATTGCTGGATTGATCTTTACATTCTCTTTGAACAGGAGTGTAAACATTTGCATTTATTCAGTCTACTGGCACCACTTCCATCAAAACAGGACTGGAAGATTATGACCAGTAGTTCCACAATTTCCACCCTTACATAGCTTAGCAACTCAGATCCATCTTAATAGGCGATTTACCAACTTTAAGTACAGCCAGTCTTTCTGGTGCCTCCTCTATCATTTTTAGCCCATTCAGCATGCCAATTTTCTCCTCTTGTACCATGACTTTGGCAGCATCCTTTTCCTTATTCAAGACAGATGCAAAGTACTCAGTTGTACCTCAACAATGATCTGCCTCAATGGATAGGTCTCCTTTTTGGCCCAAATCAACCCTACCAGACTTCTTCCTCCCCTCTTACTATTTATTTACCTATACAAGACTTTTGGATTCCCTTTTATGTTAGCTGCCAATCTCATCTCATAGTTCTTCATGCCATTCTTATTACCGTCTTCATTTCCCCTCTCGACTTCCTAAATTCAATGTGGTTCGCACTTATATTATCAATCTAGCGTCTTCATTGGCATCCTTTTTCTGTTTCATTTTACTCTCTTATCGCCTCAATCATTCAGAGAGCTCCGGCTTTGTTTTCTCTATCTTTCCTCCTTAAGGGAATGTCCCTTGAGTGTACCTAAACCAATTCCTATTTAAAGACAGCCCATTGTTCCATTAAGGTTTTGCCTGCCCATCTTTGATTCCAATTTAAGTTCTTCTTCTTGGGCAATCCCTCAGCGTTGAGGATGACTTGCTTCCACTACGGGGAGGTGGGTTCTGCAATGGTTGAATAGTCCAATCCTGGATCTGCAGACTCTGCCATAGGTTTGGCAGGTGGTGCTTGGTGAGGTTGCTGTGTAGGCCGCTCTGGATTTTGCGTTCTGCTTCTGCTGTTTATGCTTAGCTGCCATGTGCTCCACCCTATGACACGTGGTGACTGGCACCCTCGCAGGTGTTTTCTCTTCAGTTTGTGCGTTCTCAGGCAAGTGATTCCCATGTGTCGATGGAGATGTTGCATTTATTTAGGGAGGCTTTCAGAGTGTCCTTGTAGTGTTCCTCTGCCTTCCTAGTGATCATCTGCCCTTGCGGAGCTCGGAGTAGATCACTTGTTTTGAGAGTCTTGTGTTGGGCATGTGGAAAATGCGGCCCACGCATCGCAGCTGGTCGAGCATGACCAGTGCGTCAATCCTGGGAATATTGGCCTGGGAGAGGACGCTCACTTTGGCACGCCTATCCTGCCAGTGAACTTGCAGGATTTTGCGGAGGCAATGTTGGTGATCTCTCTCGAGATTGGAGTTGTCTGCTGTACATTGTCCATGTTCTGACGCATACAGGATCACAGGCGGGGATCACAGCTGCTCTGTAGACCATGAGATTGGTGTTGGGATTGAAGTCTTGATCTTTGAACATTCTATTCCCCTGGCATCCGAAGACTACACTGGCACATTGGAGTCGATTGTGGATTCCGTTGGCAATGTCTGCTTGCACTGAGAGGAGGCTCCCGAGGTATGTGAAATGATCCACATTGTCTAAGGGCTCACTGGAGATGTTGATGGTCGGGAGCGGTTTTGTTTGGCAGGAGCAAGTTTGTAGAGGATCTTTGTTTTCCAGATGTTTAGTCTGAGGCCCATTCTCTCATATGCCTCGGTGAATGCGTTGACCATGGTTTGTAGTTCAGCCTCTGAATGTGCACATACACAGGTGTCGCCTGCATACTGCAGCTTGATGATAGAGGTTGGGGTAGTCTTGGTTCTGGCCTGGAAGCATTGGAGGTTGAACAGTTTCCCGCTTGTCCGGTAGGTTAGCTCCCCTCCAGCGGAGACCTTCAGGTTAGTGGGGTGGATTGTTGCTGTGAGTAAAATGGAGAAGAGCTTTGGCGCGATGATACAGCCCTGTTTGAGCCCAGTTTGCACATGTATCGGGTCTTTGGTGGTTCCGTTAGTGAGGATCACATCTTGCATGCCATTGTGGAGCAGATGGAGAATGGTGCCGAATTTCTGCGGGCTGCCGAATTTGAGGAGGATGTTCCAAAATCCCTCACAGTTGCCTGAGTCGAAGGCCTTTGTGAGATCAATGAAGGCCATGTTGTCATGTGAGAGCACCTTTAAGAAATGTGTGTTTATACTGCAGTGATGTCAGAGAGTGGATGGAGCTGGGCAGTCTGGCAGTTTTTGAGTAGGCTGCAGGGTGTGTTTTAGTTTCGTTTTCAGTGTTGGAGCTGAAGCCAGACCAAGCAGGTTTACTGCTCTTCTCTTTGCCATCAAAAGACTATCTCTGGATCATTTGGTGAATTCAGAATTATAAATGTTTTCAGTAGTGACTTTAACCTGATGTGCTTCTGATAAAGGTTTGTTTTTAAGTCTTCTGGATGTTAAAAGGACAGTTTACGGATTACTTAAGAGTTGTATTCTTTGGTGGTTGTATTTGAATTAATCATTGCTAAGATGTTCACTGTATGTTTTAAAAAGGTTAACTAGAGTTCATAGAATAAACATTGATTTGCTTTAAAAAATACTTTTCCATTTCTGGTCTACCTGTAGAGTGGGCCGTGTGCTCCCCATACCACAATCTATTAAAAGTTGTGGGTCAGATGAACGCCATGATACACTTTGGGGTTCTCTAAACCCTGGCCCATAACAATGTACAGAGGTCAATGCTGCTCCCTGCATCTTTCCTGGATTTGTCACATCCTGAAGATCATGTCCATTGAGCCTCTTCGTGGGGGGAAGCCGCACGAGACTCGGGGAAGGGCTCTTCAACCACAGGGAGAAGACAATTGAGGAGTGTTCGCGCGATGACCATTCCCGTTCTGGAGAGTAGGGAAAACCCTCTACTTTCCACAGATGGACCTGTCTCCTTTCTTGAAGATGGTCTCAATTAAGGCATCGCAGAGATCGTCTGGCATACTCTCTTCCTTCCAGACAAGGGTGATGAGGTTGCGGATTCTTGTCAAGTGCCTCTCTGCCGTATTGTAATACTTCTCTGCCAGAGACCTTGTTGTTCTTCAGCTGCCGGATGGCCATTTTGACCTCACGATGAGCTGAGGTTGCGCTAAGATGGTGGCGGGCAGTGTATTGCGGGATGGTGTCGCGTGGACTTGCGTTGAAGGCTGTGTCTTGGTTGAAGAGATCTTCGAAATTCTCTCTCCAGTGAACATTGACTGCCTCTGTCTTTGATGAGCGTTTCTCAGTTTTAAGGTCTCAGTGTATTGCCACCAAAAGGTCCGGCTCAACATCCTCCCCCACTATCGTTGCTGGATCCGCAAACACTCTGCCCAGAATCTCTCCAATTTTTTGCAGCCCCAGAACATATGTGCGTGGCTCGCTGGTTCCCGCCCATACTTCTCACACTCGTCTGCCACCCCCTGAAAGAACCCACTCATTCTTGCCCGCGTCATTTTTACACAGATTTACACAGAATTTACAGTGCAGAAGGAGGCCATTCGGCCCATCGAGTCTGCACCGGCTCTTGGAAAGTGCACCCTACCCAAGCCCACACCTCCACCCTATCCACATAATCCAGTAACCCCATCCAATACTATGTACTGGGTGTACCCTATATGTACCCATATGTACGACCTTGAACTGTATTAGGCTCATCCTCGCGCATGAGGGGATCGCATTTACCCATCATAGCGCCTCACTCCATACTCCTCAGTTTATCTCCTCTCACAGCTCCCCCTCCCACTTCTCCTTAACCGTCACCACCCACTTACTTCCCTGTTTTCCCAGCCACCTATATATGTCCCTGAGCCTGTCCTCCCCTTCCACATCCGGAAGCAACTGTCGTTCCAGCAGGGTGTACCTCGGCAATCTGGGGAACTCTTTCCAAACCTACCGCGTGAAGTCCCTTACCTGCAGACCTAAACTCACTTCACTACATCTCGGGAGCTCTACTGTTTCCTTCAATTCATTTATACTGGCAAACCTTCTTCCAGGTACAAATCCCTCACCTTAACCAGCCCCACTTCTCTCCACTTCCTATACATGCCACGGCTCAAAGTCGTGGTTTTCACACAACGGCGTTAACACCAACATCCCCTTTATCCTGAACTGCCCACTCAACTGGTTCCAGATCTTCACCGTGGACTGTACCACAGAGCTCTCCGAGTATCTGCTTGGTGCCATTGGCAATGTTGCCGTTGCCATAGCCCTTAAGCTGGAACCCCTACAGGATTCCTCCTCCATCCTAACGCCGTGTAGTGGCGGTCCTCCGGGCAGATTGGGAGCTGGTGGTATACAGACTTCAGATCCACCGTGGAGAACACGCGGTAGTGTGCGATCTGATTCACCATGTCTGCAATCCGGGGAAGGAGGTACGCATCAAGGTGCGTAAAACGGTTAATGGTCTGGCTATAATCAACCACCATCCGGAACTTTTCCCCGGTCTTGACGACCACCACCTGAGCTCTCCATGGGCTATTGCTGGCTTCTATGATTCCTTCCTGCAAGAGGCGCCGGACCTCGGACCTAATAAATGCCCTGTCCTGTAGACTATACCTCCTGCTTCGAGTGGCTACTGGCTTGCAGTCCGCGGTGAGGTTAGCAAAGAGGGGAGGGAGGTTGATTTTTAGTGTTGCAAGGCTGCATATAGTGGGCAGGGGTCCGCCAAAACTAAGAGTTAGGCTCCTGAGATTGCACTGAAAATCGAGTCCTAAGTGGAGAGGGGCGCAGAGGTCTGGGAGCACGTACAATTGAAATTATACTGTATTGTTAAGATTGCAGTAGTGCGCCCTTGGATTTGTACTGAGTGCGACCCAGAGGCGAGGGAGATTGTTTGTTGCGTCGGGAATATCGAGACTGAACAGCGTCTTACCAGATCTGGGTGGACAAAGCTCTCGGTGCTCCCAGAGTCGAACAGGCAAGGTGTCTCATTCATATCCGTTAACCCAGACGGCCATCATGGAGCTCTCGAGGTGCGTGGGTCTTGACTGGTCCAAGGTGACTGCACTGAGTTGGGGATAGTCGGTGGCGTGGTCGGCGGTGCTGGGGCAGTCCCGCGATGACTGTCCGTGCAGATCGTATGTGTCAGGCGGCGTAGCGGGTGATGGCCAAAATGGCGACCCCCGTTGATCGCACGTGGCGGGCGGCGAGGAAGATGGCGCCCAAGATGGCGGCCCCCATGGATCGCACGTAGCAGGCGGTGAGGAAGATGGCGCCCCCCCATGGATCGCACGTGGCTGGCTGCGTGGGGGGGGGGGAATTGCCAAGATGGCGGCCCCCGTGAGTCGCACGTGTTGTCTAAAGTCGGGGTCGGCAGACACGCTGCCACATTACGGGGTCGGCGGGCCTGAGAGTCGGTGAATCAAGTTTGTGCATTCGTGTTCGAGTGTTTGTGTTTGGCCAGGCAGATCTTTGCGAAATGTCCTTTTCGCCCACAGCTGCAGCAGTTCACGTTGCGGGCCGGGCATTGTTGCCGGGGGTGTTGAGGCTGGCCGCAAAAATGGCAAGATAGCCCCCCGTGGTGGGCGGGCAGCAGCGCGGCGCAGGCCTGGGGTAGTCTCTGGTCGGGGGCCCACGAGGGGGTCGCGTGATCGGCTGGGAACGCAGTGAGACTCTGAAAAGCGACCTCCAGCGATGTCACTAGTTTTACCGTGACCTCCAGGTTCTGGGCCCCTTTTTCAAGCAGGCGCTGCCTCACATAGTTCGATCGGACCCTGCAACGTAAATGTCTCGGATGGCGAGTTCTATGTGCTGAGTGGCTGTAACGGCCTGATAGTTACAGTCGCGCGTGAGGGCCTTGAGGTCGTGCAGATAGTCATCTAGCGACTCCCCAGGGCGCTGGCGGCGAGTAGTGAAGATATGTCGCGCGTAGACTTCATTCACAGGCCGCACGTAGATGCTTCCAGTGTCGCGAGGGCCTCGGTATAGGAGGTGGCTTCGTCGAGTTGGGCAGAAATGCGATGGCTCACCCGTGCGTGGAGCAGACTCAATCTCTGTTCGTCCGTGACGGATGATGTCGAGGACTGTACCACAGAGCTCTCAGAGTATCTGCTTGGTGCCATTGGCAATATTGCCGTTGCCATAGCCCTTAAGCTGGAACCCCTACAGGATTCCTCCTCCATCCTAACGCCGTGTAGTGGCGGTCCTCCGGGCGGATTGGGAGCTGGTGGTATACAGACTTCAGATCCACCGTGGAGAACACGCGGTAGTTCAAGGCCAGGTAGGCCTTGAAACACCGAAGCCAATGTGAAATAATTATTTCACCTCCGCGGCCTGTGGATCGAGTTCCAGTCTGTCAGGTTTGAGGGCTGACTCCATAGTAGTTCTCTAAGCTGATTAAATTGATGCGACCATCAATTCACTCGGAGACTCGAGTCGAAGTAAACAGTGGTCTTAATCAGCTTACAACTTTGCCTACCTGCGACTGGTACATTACTGAAGGTGGTCCCATAGGTCAGCTGCTCTTGTACTTCCTATAAGGGGCAGAGCCCGTACATGCTCCACATCTCCCCCTGTAGGTGTAGCCACACAGTGGCCCATAGCTGGGGCCCACAGGGTTAATGGCATGGCATAATGCAACACAGTATACTGGTGAATTAATAGTGCTTATACATTCACCACACACTTTTCTACGCCTTCAAGCAGGAGTTGTCCTGTGTGTGGCCACTCACACCATGGCTGCCACCGGAAGTGACCCTCCGGCACTCTTCCCACCCGCCATCTGTTCTTTAGATTGTGAGTTGCTTGTCGGCTTTTTTCTTCTCACTCAAATTTTGGTGGAGCTCCCAGTTCAGGAACGCTTTGCTTTTGCATTCAAGGAGATCCTGGATCTCCTAATCGTTCTCGTTGAACCAGTCTTGGTCTTTCCTGGTCAAGAGCTCGAGCGTCTCCTTATAGGTGTTGACTATGGTGGCTTTTAAGGCGGACCAGGCGTTGTGGGCATCCTGCGGCTCTGGCTCATTGCTTGTCCTCAAGTTAGCTGTGAGGCGCCAACTGAGTAGCTCTTTCTTGTCGGACTCTTTGAGTCCAGCGGCATTGAGTCCCCTGTGGCAGAGTTTTTCTGTCAGTGCCTTTTTTTTTTGCTTCTCGGACAGCAAAACCCGTACGGCCATGAGCCATTCGCTCACCCTGCAGGGGGCAAGTTTGTTGAGATGTCCGACCAATTTGATTTTTTATGGCGAAGTCGATCCCTTAGAGGCAGTGTTCTTCTTCTGGTTTGCCTTTCCAGAAGAAGGTGTATCTACTACCTTGTTCCCTTGTTCTTTAAGCTGGCTTTCTCCTGCCAGTCGTGTCTCGCTCAGGGCAGCGTTGTGAAGTCGGAGCTCCTGGGCTATGATGGTGGTGGAACGTACAGGTCTGTTGTTGTTGGGGTTGTTTATAAGGGACCTGACGTTCCAGGTCCCGAGTTCATTTGGCTGGGTAGGGTAGGGTTGGAATGGAAGTGCATGGGTTCTTTTAACGTGGAGTGGTCGTTGCACATCAACCACCACACGGTCCCAGCGGAGCGAGGTTGTTGTTTCATCTTGTTCTTTTCCAATGCGAATTGATATCTTATAATGCTATTATCACACTTGGATCACAGTCAAGACTGACACTGCAGTTGCTAATGAAAGAGAAAGCTTGTAGGGGAAAGAATGGGTCTTTCTTATCGAATCCTCAACTCTTGGTTGAGGACTTAGGCCTAGGTTAACACAGAAATACCAACATGTGGCATCACAAACATGGATCTATGCTCACAATATCTACAATTCTGCTTCTTATAATCTTAACAAAGCAACAAATGTGATAAAATAGCTTTTCAGAACACAGAACATACAGTGCAGAAGGAGGCCATTCGGCCCATCGAGTCTGCATCGACCCACTTAAGCCCTCACTTCCATCCTATCCCCGTAACCCAATAAGCCCTCCTAACCTTTTTTTTGGACACAAAGGGCAATTTAGCATGGCCAATTCACCTAACCTGCACGTTTTTGGAGTGAGAGAGGAAACCGGAGCACCCGGAGGAAACCCACGCAGACACAGGGAGAACGTGCAGACTCCACACAGACAGTGACCCAGCAGGGAATGGAGCCTGGGACCCTGGCGCTGTGAAGCCTCAGTGCTAGTCACTGTGCTACCATGCTGATGCGAGTCCAGATCGGGAATAGAAGCTAGCAACCTGTTGACAAAAGCCGTATCATGTTGCAGAAGGAGGCCATT
The DNA here is from genome assembly GCF_902713615.1 of Scyliorhinus canicula. NCBI lineage: Eukaryota > Metazoa > Chordata > Chondrichthyes > Carcharhiniformes > Scyliorhinidae > Scyliorhinus > Scyliorhinus canicula. The sequence continues at coordinate 39,129,842 of NC_052154.1, forward strand.
CGGCCCATCGAGTCTGCATCGACCCACTTAAGCCCTCACTTCCATCCTATCCCCGTAACCCAATAAGCCCTCCTAACCTTTTTTTTGGACACAAAGGGCAATTTAGCATGGCCAATTCACCTAACCTGCACATCTTTGGAGTGAGAGAGGAAACCGGAGCACCCGGAGGAAACCCACGCAGACACGGGGAGAACGTGCAGACTCCACACAGACAGTGACCCAGCAGGGAATGGAGCCTGGGACCCTGGCGCTGTGAAGCCTCAGTGCTAGTCACTGTGCTACCATGCTGATGCGAGTCCAGATCGGGAATAGAAGCCAGCAACCTGTTGACAAAAGCCGTATCATCATGTTGCTCGTTTTACTGGAGTGTGATTAACACGCCTCCGTTTAAAGGCCGTGTGCTTAACACTACTATGGCTCTGTATGTGTAATTATGCTCGGAGTCGCCAGGTGTCGTATTGAGACACCGTCACAAGTATATCAAGGTCAGGTTCAAAGTAATAAATCCATACACCGATTAGTAAGTCCAAACGATTGGTGTTTATTATAACAAATATAATAAATACACATGCATACGCTAAAGAGACTAACTTACTTCTAATACTAAACAACTAAATACTTATCTAGACAGGAACAGGCAAGATCAGGGAGCAAGGCCTTCGTCCCGTTCTTGGTCTGTAACTTTCTGATTCGGCAAAGTTGTCAAGGGTTAGCAAGGTCTGGATCACGTAGCGATCGTTGTACATAGAACATAGAACAGTACAGCACAGAACAGGCCCTTCGGCCCTCAATGTTGTGCCGAGCCATGATCACCCTACTCAAACCCACGTATCCACCCTATACCCGTAACCCAACAACCCCCCCCCCCTTAACCTTACTTTTATTAGGACACTACGGGCAATTTAGCATGGCCAATCCACCTAACCCACACATCTTTGGACTGTGGGAGGAAACCGGAGCACCCGGAGGAAACCCACGCACACAGGGGGAGGACGTGCAGACTCCACACAGACAGTGACCCAGCCGGGAATCGAAGTGTGTTGGCACTTACAGTTCGATGGCTGATGCTCAACGGCCGGTGATGAAACTGGAGTCAGGATGCGATGGAACAGGTCTGGGCCGGAGTCTGGAAGCAACAGACCGAGTCATGTGCTTGACCTTCTCTTTATAGGTCCTAGAAGTCCGTGCCCCTTGGGGCGGGTTCTTTCACCTGCTAGGTATCGATTGGGTCTTTCCCAATCGATATCTTTCAAACTCCCAATCCTAGGGTCGTTTCTCGATGTTTGGGGCGGTCTCTACGGCTCTTTGTTTTGGTTGCTTTGGCGCCATTCTGTCTGGGCGTCTATGGAAAAGTATCCATTGATACTTAAATGTTTCTATTGTACCTGAGCCTGAGCCGAGATCACCTCATTAATATGCAGATCTGTTTTCCATTTGCACCTTTGGCTGAAACTCTGCAACTCTTTGGAAACTGGTTTCTGTACGTGCAAAATGCAAAACAGTCTTTTGCAAGCTGTGTGTCCTCACTATGACTGTTTTTCCCTGTGTTCCTTGCGGTTCTCCATTTTGTAGCCCAGTGTCCATCTTAGATGACTACAATCATGATGGAACCATCAATTCACCAGACAAGTGCTTTCCGATATGAACAGTGGTTTTAATCTACTTACTACAGAGCCAGCCTGTTACCCATTGATGAGCTCTCGGTGAACTGCAGGCTGACTCGGGACAAGGGTATTTATACAGCAGCACAAGGGGGAGGAGTTGTGGGCAGAGCCAAGGGTGGAGCCCCGTACAAACTCCTGAGCATTCCCAGAGCTACTCCCCCTAGTGGTCGGATAACGCTACTGCGCTTACAAAGATACAGTGTGAATTACCAAGTTACATTCACCACACATCCCAGCTCTGTACATAAATTAACTAAGTCCACCGGGTACCAGCCAACGACCCACTTTGACTACAACATACCTCCCATTCGGATCTATCAAAATCTTAGCCACCAAAAAAGATACTCTCTTATTAATAAAAATCGCAGCGGTCGTCTACCACCTCCACCCCGACCCAGAGTCAGCTATTTCCACCATGTGGGTAATCCAGCAACTACTTAAAGAGAGTCAACACCAGGCCCATCAAAGATGGCTGCCATACCCCCTCATCAAATCAAAACAAAGAAATGTTTATAGCCACTGTCAAAATACCACAACCACATAGCCCAGCAAACAAGGCAAACAACAACTCCTATCCTTCCTCCACTCCTTCCCAAACCCCAACCAAAACAAAGATAAAAATTCCATGCTCATGCTTAAAATCCACCACTCCCAAAGTTATGAGCTGCAGATAACCCCATTCCTTCGCTCCTGTTAACTAGCTATAAAGTTATCAGGATGGCGCCCAGAGTAATAAACATAACAAAAAACTATAACGCCACCCAGCCCTTCCATTGAAATTCTACTTTAATTGTTCCAGAAAAAAACCTGAGAACAATGCCCATCCCTTAAAACCCTCAGTAAAAATCCCCAAAAAACTCCAAAACGGCCAATAAACACATCACCAAATACTCAAAGTGCACTCCCATCCCCAGATGCATCTCTCAACCAATATGATTCACAACTATCTCAATCCAAGTCTATGTTTCTGCACAAATGCTTCTGTCTCCTCCAGAGCCTCCAAGTAATAATCTTTCCATTCACAAGTCACTTGGAGGCACTCAGGGTAAACCACACCAAATCAAACATTATTCCTGTACAACGCGGCCTTGGCACTATTGAATGCTGCACACCTCTTGGCATGCTTCACTCCAACATCCTAGTAGATCCTCACAACATGGCCCTCCCATCTGGAGTCTTAGTGACCTTTTGCCTACAGCAGGACTGTTTCCTTTTTTCATAGCTATGAAAGCGGATGATGATCGCATGTGGTGGCTCACCAGCATGGGGCTTCTGCCTCAACGACTTGTGGGTCCAATCCAGCCTGCAAGGAGATATAATTTCCCCATCCCACCATCTTCCCAAACATCTGTGCCATATACTCCATTGGATTTGGACCCTCCAGCACCCAAACAACCCTCAGGTTCTGCCTTCTGGAGGTTCTGCCTTCTGGAGGTTCTGCCTTCTGGAGGTTCTGCCTTCTGGAGGCTCTGCCTTCTGGAGGCTCTGCCTTCTGGAGGCTCTGCCTTCTGGAGGTTCTGCCTTCTGGAGGCTCTGCCTTCTGGAGGCTCTGCCTTCTGGAGGCTCTGCCTTCTGGAGCTTCTGCCTTCTGGAGGTTCTGCCTTCTGGAGGCTCTGCCTTCTGGAGGCTCTGCCTTCTGGAGGCTCTGCCTTCTGGAGGTTCTGCCTTCTGGAGGTTCTGCCTTCTGGAGGTTCTGCCTTCTGGAGGCTGTGCCTTCTAGAGGTTCTGCCTTCTGGAGGTTCTGCCTTCTGGAGGTTCTGCCTTCTGGAGCGATTTTCCAAATCATTCACCTTGGCCCTTAATGCTTTGTTGTTACTGGTGGCCCACACCATCTCCACTTCCAGGGAGATGGGGCGGAATTCTCCGCTCCCGGGAAAAATCGGGAAGGCCGTCGTGAACTCGGCCGAGTTTCACGATGGCCTCGGAGGCCGCTCCTCTCACCGTATTCACCCCCACCCAGGGGGCTAGGAGCGGCGCTCAGTTATTCTCGGCCGCCGGGCCTTGACGCTTGTGTCAAGACGGCGCGCCGAGAAGGACGCGACGGCGGCGCCTATGTGACGGCAGCTGCGCATGCGCAGGTTGGCCGGCTCCAACCCGCGCATGCGCGGCTGACGTCACAACGGCTGAAACCCGCATATGCGCAGTGGCCGTCTTCCCTCCGCTGCCCCGCAAGACGTGGCGGCTTGATCTTGCGGGGAGGCGGAGGGGAAAGAGTGCGTCGCTTTTACATGCCGGCCCGACGATCGGTGGGCACCGATCGCGGGCCAGTCCCCTCCCGAGCACGGCCGTGGTGCTCACTCCCCTCTCCGCCCCCCACAAGCTTCAAACGGGCCTTTGGCGCCCATCCGGGCCGGAGAATCGCCGGTCGCCGTGAAAAACGGCGAGCGGCAATTCTTCCGGGCGGGGGTGGGTGGGAGAATCGCGGGGGGCGTGAAATCAGTCGCCCGGCCCTCCCGCAATTCTCCCACCCGGTGTGGGGAGCGGAGAATCGCGCCCATGATCTGGTCACATTGCCTTGAAAGGGCCACTTCCAACTCCTTTAGCTATGCGCCCTGCACCTCTACCACTTCATCCATTTTTTCCGAGGCCGCTCGAATATTGGACATAGTCCCCTCAACTACTCTCTCATTGTCCTCAGAGACTTCCTGCAGCAGTTTCTGGAGTTCCCCCCCAATCAAGCTGCCTGTAAGCATCTCAGCAGTTAGTGGAGTCGCCATCGATGCTGCAGGAGTCTCCTCCATTTACTTAACAAAGCTCTCAAAGCTTCAGAGTCCTACAGTTCTTAACCCATCAAATTGACCAAATTCCACCTCAAATCTCCTCTGAAAACCGGGCGAAAAGAGCTTACATCAAAGTTCTCTGGAGAGAGCCAACTTGTGTGCGACTGGTCTCTAAATGTCACCACCGAAGTCCAAAAAGGAAGTCGAACTTTGAAGGTCAGAACGTCGACGTTGATTAGAAGAGTTGAACTGCTTCAACAATCAATCAAGCAGATTAGCAGACGGTCAGAAATTGCACCTCACATCGAACTGGTAATGTTTTGGGGGCAAAAATGCAAAGAAAGAGCCCATACAGATTTTAAACTGGCACTTCAAGCTCACCACGTGCAGTTCAGTAAGATATGGACTTAGAGCGGGGCAGAGAACAAAATATTCTCACAGCTTTTTGGATCCTCTTGCTTGTTCTGAGCTTGTTCACAGCTTGCAATGAGAGTTAAGCGGTTATAAATTGGTAATTCAACTTTATTTAATGCAGCCTTCAATTTAAGGGAGGTTGGGAGAGCATTCTAATACTGTGAAAAATGGTGGGTAATTGTGGCGCGATGTGCTCAATTGACGATGCCTCAGAGAACAGGAAACCATATTCAGAAAGATTCCATTATTATATCCTAGCCAATAAGATTTTGGAAGAAATTAAGGTCCCCGCAATTCAAAGCAAAACCTTCAATTCGTTAAGAAGCTTGGTTTGGCCTGAGAAACGCAGAGATAAGAATTAGTTCAAATATTAGAAAATATCACACGCCAAAGCTGTTGATTATAATGGAGACGTTACAATTTAATCGAAGGAATCAATTAGAAGTGGAAAACATTATGCAGTTTGTTGAAACCCTCAAGTGATTTGCAGAGTTCTGTGAATTTGGCGACTTGTTAGACAATACAATTAGACAATCCTATTGAAACCATTATATACCTTGTTGTGCATACATGTCAGTGGACATCTGACTGAGAAAAAGCATATCAGCAAAATAAAATGAAAAAGTCAGAAATGTTGGTACATTAGTTACCAATACAACTTGCCTGTGATGCTTAGCCATACGGTGTTGGCGATGGGGTGTCTCATATACTACCTTCAGGGGAAGAACAAGTGCAGAATCTAACTGCACTCGTTGGAGGAGGAGGCACCGAATATTAGATTTGGTGTCCAGAAATTTCATCAATACCTGTTTGGTTGTCACTTCACATTAGTGACGGACTACAAGTCCTTCACAGATATTTTAGGGTCACACCAAGGTTCATTGGCTGCAAGTAAGCTCCAACAATGGCTTTCGTACTATCTGCAAATCCCAATGAGACCGAATGCCATCAATCTGAAAATCGTGCCAATGCTGATGTATTATTAGATCTGCTTTACCAGCTGGTCAGATACTAACTAGTCATGATAATATTTTTTATTTTGCACAGATCGAGAATGTTCCAGTGATTGCAGTTCAAGTCCAAAGACAGACCACAAATGATTCTATGATGGGGAAGGTACTGGAAATAGTGTTAAAGAGGAGGATAGCAGGAAAACATCCCAAATTGAAACTGTACATTTCCTGGAGATTTGAATTAACAGCACATGTTGTGGGGGATAAGAGTGATTATTCCTCCAATTTTGCGACAATGACCATCGGAACAATTAAATGAAGGACACCCAGGTATAGTCTGAATGAAGGAAAAAGCACAAAGTTATTTTGATGGCCAGGAATTGATGCCCAGGTAGAAGAAAAAGCAGGACTGTGCCAGTCATGTGTACGGGTAAGGAACATACCGCTGTTGTCCCCTTACATCCATGGGAGTAGCCTAAAATGCTGTGGCAAAGTCTGCACATTGACTTTGCTGGTCTAGTCGAAGGGCACATATTCATGGTCATTGGAGACTCGCATCAAAGTGGCCTGAGGTAGCCCTAATGAAGTCAACCACTGCAGAACAAACTATTGAGAAACTCGACAAGATCTTTGCAAGATTTGGACAACCAGAACAGATAGAGTGACGATGGGCCCACATTTACAGCCCAAGTGTTCAAAGGCTACTACAGATGTGTGGAGTGCAACATATAAAGTCAGCACATAACCACCCATCCACAAACGGTTTAGCTGAAAGGTTTGCGGAGTCCTTGAAGCATGCACTGAAAACTGCCAAAGACCAAGGTTCACTTCATTGCCATGTGAACAAGTATTTAACAACATACTGGAATACGACACGTGCAACTACATGAAGTTCCCCAGCTTTGCTATTGATGAAAAGGAAACAGAGGACTACCTTTAATTTATTCTTACCACAGGAGACATCTGACATGGCAGAGTGAAATGAACAGACACAGATCTTGAGACTAGAAAGTAGCTCAAGGAAACGCTCATTTCAACACGGGGAATAACTAGTATTTCAACACGTTCGTGCGCAGTTACAACACTAGAGAGAAGTAAGTCCCTGCGACGGTATTGGCTCAGACGGGTCAATCTCCTACACAGTCCAAACAACAGATGAACTAGTGTGAAGCCATGAGGATTAATTATTGTCAACACACAATGATGTGCCAGTGCGAAAACTACCTCACACGGCAGTGGTCTCTATTCCATCTGACTGTGTGACATTTAGTTCATTTACAGAAGTAGAGATGGCACCTGCTACTACTAGTCATCCCTTGGAAAAATGCCTTCCAGTGTAGAGACATCTACTGGAGAACCCGGAAAATACATCAAAAATAACAAAGTTCCGGAAGTGCCAAGGTAACCAGCGAGAAAAAAATGCCCACCTGATCGTCTATCTCATTAACTGTTATTACTATGTAATAATTTGACGGCTGCACTTGTTATATTTGTAAACGACAATGTTAAAATACTAGTTATTAGTTGTGTTGGATCTTAGAAGTAAAGGGGAGTGATGTTATATATGTGGATTAGTGTAGTTGTGTGCAATGTCTCTTTAGGAACAGTCACGTGACGTGAATTATGTCATTGGCTACTTCACAGGACTTTAGCTCTTAGTCTTGCACCAGTCCTTGAACAGTGACCTATCTAATACCCTCTGTTCATGTTGCATTCAACCCACATGCATCTGCAATCTATTTATTTGTACTGTTAATCTAAAGATAAAACAATACTATTAGATTGAAAATGGAAGACACTCTTACCTTTACTTGCTCCTCCAACTTGCCTAAACGTACATTGCCTGCGACAATCCTGTTTAAAACTCCATGTTTCTCATTTGCTAGACTTTTGGTCTGCAGAAGAAAAGGCAAAAGAATATTTAAGGCTTAAATACCAAAGGTTTTGAAAGAAAAATAGGTGAAGAGGGTAAAAAACAAATATCAACACAAGGAAAGTTCTTTAAAACAAAAACAACCAGCCATTTGCGTCAGTTGTTTGAGTCACACAGACTAGGATTCTCAGGTTTGGAAGTTATTCGAAGTTACCTGATCTCAGGCAGGGCAGGAGTAAAGTTAAGAAAAGACAAGAAAATCATCTGCATATCCATTTTCATTCATTGTCCAGAAACCCTTTCTCATGAGCACACTTGTGTGCATGAATTGCAGCATACTGTTGTAGCCACCTAAAATGGACGCTGAGCTACAAAATACGCCAAGCGCTAAGACTGCTGGGAAACAGACAGTTTAGCCAGAACAGCAGTCTGCAAAGAGAGCATTTTTGCATTCTGCAGCAGCAGAAACCAGTTTGGGCTCAGGTGAGAAGACCTTAGCTAGGTGCAAATGGCAAAACGCTTTGCATGCTAATGAGGCAATCAGACCTGAACACCCACACAATAGATACATTTGATTCTGAATGGACACATTTTAATCAAGGCCCAGACATCGAGGCACCAGAAACCTCCAAACAAAAGGGCATAAGAAACGCCCCCCCCCATCACGGAGACCCCCTCGCATTGGGGAATTAAAACAGTATCGATGAGGAATTGACCCAATAGGTAAAGCCCGCCCAAGAAGAGGGAAGGACAATGGAATCCCTATAAAAGACAGGGACCTCGTGTTGTCCGGTCTGTTTTTCCGTGCTCCGGCTCTGACCAAGACCTTGAAGATCCTATCTGACTCCAGCCGTCGAGCACCAGCCGCCGAACCGTAAGTGCCAGTACGACGCTCGCTACGCGAACTAAGCCCGCTAGAACCCCCAGTGACCAGTACGCTTGCTGAAGGTTGCAGCCCAAGACCAGGACGAAGGCCTCGCTCCCTGACCTTGCCTGTTCCTGTTAGATAAGTATTCTGATTACTTTAGTTTAGTCATAGCTTAGTCTCTTAGTGTGTGCATGAATATTTATTATTACTGTATAATAAATATTATCGTTTGGACCTTACTAATCGGTGTATCGTCTTTATTACTTTGAACTTGACCTTGGAATACTCGTGACGTTGTCTATATGGCAACTGGCGACTCCTAAAGCTGAATAAATACATAAGACAGAGCCTAGTGGTGTTAAGCACTTGGAAGTTAATACACCCCAATAAACGCGTTTTACGCCCATAGTAAAACGTGCAACATTTAGTGGCGACTCCCTGGCGGGACACGGTTGTAAGTGGAAACCCCACACCGTCCAGGACCCTGAAATTTGAATTGGAACTCCAAATTACAGAGAAAGTAAGAAAGTAAAGAAAATCACGAGTATTCAAGGTGTTCAAACTAATAAGCGTAATTCGGAAGTGTGTTTAGTGCATGCGTACTAACAGGGCTGTAAGGTAAAACTGAAAGCATTTTGTTGCGACAAACTTTCGGCAGTTTTTGAACGGAACATAGCGTAAGCCGTACCCGTTTCTTGAAACACAACCCCAGCAACCCCCTGTTCCAAATTAACTAAAAGAGAGTCAGAGAAAATGGCCATGCAGGCAATGGAACGTCTGATGGATCCAGAAAAGTTTGTGGTCGCAGCGACCAGCAACAGTAGCAGGGTAGGCCAGTGTCCCACGTGGGAGCTGGAACTCCGCAAATATTTACAAGGAAAGGGATGGCCCCTTTGGAAAGAGTTTTGTTTGAATGAGGAGACAGGTCCCGGAAGTATAGGACATACTTGGTGGGAGAACCTCTCTCAAATTCACAAAAAGAACCTCAGTAAAGCACGTAGGCCGATGGCGATTGTGTCCCGGACGCTCCGGGCAGAATTAGAGGAAAGGAACCGAATGAGTAAGGTCGATGTCAGGGACATTGAGAAAGAGAATCTGGATCTAAGAGGGAAGTTGGTAGAGAAAGGTAGAGAGGTGGATGATGCCAAGAGGGCACATCAGTCTTGTCTAGCCCATCTCAGCAGTTCCCAGACCAAGTACGAAAAGGCTTATCAGGACGTGCAACGTGCCGTTCTGATAAGAGAGGAATCAGAGAAGCAGGTGGAGGCATTGCAGAGGCAATGGTCTGATCTCAAAGCAGCTTTGAGAGCACTCCATGCTGCAACCACAGAGCAAAGGCAAAGTACTATGGATCACGCGAAATGCAGGAAACAGATTGCAGAGCTGCAATCGCTGCTTTCGGTGCAAAATGGGTTCCAAAGGTGCTTTGGAACCCAGTTAGATGGAGAAAATGCCCCAGATTGGCAAGAATTAAGTGAAACAGCGCAGCGATATGTTCAGGGAACATGTGCGCCAGCAGCGCAACAGAAAAGGCAGGCACCCCCACAGATCAGATCATAACCGCTCCCATGAACCCAGTAACCACGCAGAGAAAAGCCATAACAGAAGGCGCACCAGATATAACCTACACCACCCCCTTAACTGTAACCCAGCTCAGGGACGCATGTGAGAAGATCACTCCGTTCCTCCCCACCGCAGACCCCCACCAGTTTTTCGCTAAAGTAAAACAGCAGGCTACCATGTACGGCCTGGATGAGAGCGAGCAGGTTAAGCTCACCGTGCTGAGCTTAGACCAGTCAGTAGTAGCAGCCCTCCCCGACCCACAGAACGTTGCAGGAGGCACCCTAGAGGAGATGCACACCTCCATTTTAGATGCCATCGGGTATAATCGAGGTGACCCCGTGGAAGGTCTTAATAAGTGCCGGCAGAAAAGATCCGAACACCCCACAGCATTCGCAGGAAGGCTGTGGATTCATTTCAACGCAGTTTTCGGCGAGTTAAACAGAGCGCATTTGAACCGGGAAAATATGGTCAAATGGACGCGCACCATTATCTCACACGCAACAGAGGCAGGACAGAGCGCTTGCAACAGTTATGACCCCTCAGAAGAGGCCCATAATGAGAAATGGGTCCTGAAAAGGTTGTCCCGCGCATGGGAGCAATCAATTCAGGCAAAGAGCAAGGTTCAATCCCCAGAAGAGGCTCAGGCTGCCGCAGATATTCAGGCAGTGAGAGAGCATCAGAAACCCGCATGGGTAAATGAAGGGAAGAGCAGCCCACAACAGAAAGGACAGGAGTGCTATAACTGTGGACAGTTAGGGCATTGGGCAAAAGAATGCAATGCACTCCAGCGATCTCAGAGAGGCCAGCAGACAGGCACTCTGAACCGCAGTAAGGCAAAACCCATCCACAATATAGCAGTACAGTCAGGACCCACCAATGTGGGCGAGACGAACTGACGGTGTTCGGGCTCCCCCACTTGGGTCTGTGACACACTATGGGATTCATCAGGGAGACCCGTAGTCACAGCGAGAGTAAAAGGGAAGCCCATAGAGTTACTGTGGGACACAGGAGGCTCCCGCACCACCATTAACTCTACGACCACGGCACACGCAGACACGTGGCCGACCACATCCACCATTACACTTAGCGGGTTCACCGGACACTCGCAGCAGGGACATATCACAGCACCCGTAGCGATCCAGCTAGGGAACATCTCAACCAAACACCCCGTTGTTTTAGTAAATCTTCCCCGGACAGCAGAGCACATCCTGGGGATAGATTTTATGAACGCTCATAGCTTGTCGTTCGACCCAGTGAACCAGTGTGTCTGGCGAATGGCTAGATCAGACAGAGCACCAGCCACCCTCACAGTAGGAGACTATGCTAATCGGATTAGCGCAGTGGGAGAGTACTCATTCGACCTGACTACACTCCACACCGACAGACAAATAAAAGCCCTACTGAACAAACACAGGACAGCATTTGCAAGTCACCGTCATGACTGTGGCAGAATGACTGGACCAGTTCACGTTACCGGACAGGACCCCCGACCACAGAAACAGTATAGATTTCCCCTGGAAGCAGAGGTGGAAATAGAAAAGGTGATAGGAAGCTTATTGGAGCAAGGTGTGCTCAGAACGGTAGCCTCGACCAATAATGCCCCTATTTGGCCAGTGAGGAAGCCCGATGGATCATGGCGTCTGACCATCGATTATCGGGAACTCAACAAAGTCACCCCCGCAGTAGCCCCAACGGTAGCTACTAGTCCCGAGACCATGCTCAAGCAGGGACTCAACTCCAAATACTTCACGGTATTGGACATCAGTAACGGATTCTGGTCAATACCATTGGCAAAAGCGTGCCAGTACAAATTTGCCTTCACTTTCAAATCGCAGCAGTATACGTGGACATGCCTTCCACAAGGATTCCACAATTCCCCCTCCATTTTCCACCGACAGTTGGCAAGTGGTTTAGAGAAATTCTCCCACCCCGAATGTCTGGTACAGTATGTAGACGACCTACTACTGCAGACAGACACAAAGGCAGAGCACATTACGCTTCTGGCCGAACTCCTGGAACTGTTGACTTCAATTGGATGTAAAGTTAACCCAAGAAAGGCCCAGATTTTGGAAACTAAAGTGATGTATTTGGGTACAGTCATCACACACGGCAAACGCGAGATCGAATTCAAAAGAATTGATTCGATTGTCAAATTGCCCCTTCCCCAGAATGTATCAGCCCTCCGGTCGTTTTTAGGACTGGTTGGCTATTGTCGGAACCACATCGACGGATTCGCGACAAAAGCCGCCCCACTCTCAGACCTCCTTAAGAAAGGAGCCCCCTGGGAATGGCTTCCGCAGCATACAGAGGCTGTGGAGGAGTTAAAACGAGCCCTTAGCGCAGCACCCGCGCTGCTAGTCCCAGGCCAACTTTCACCCTACGCAATAGAGGTAGCGAGCACCGATCTGACCCTCTCGGCCGTGTTGCTTCAGGAACGGCACGAACAGCTAAGACCAGTGGCTTATGCCTCCCGACTGTTAGACCCGGTAGAACAAGGATTCTCTGCCTGTGAAAGGCACCTCCTTGCTGTCTTCTGGGCAGTACAATACTTCTCATACATTACCGGACTCAACCCCATTACTATTCTGACCGAACACACACCCACACAGCTACTCCTAGACGGTCGACTGAAGGACGGTTCAGTTAGCCAGATTAGGGCAGCTAGATGGACACTACTCTTACAAGGACGGAACATTACAGTAAAACGGACCCGCACACACACATATTTAGCAGACAACCTCCAATACCCAGGACAGCCCCATGACTGTGAAATTGTAGCTCCCCTACATAACACAGGACCCTTTATCGCAAAAACACCCCCCAGGAAGATAGGGAACCCAAAACAAAGCCCCCAACCCACAGACACGTGTGGACCACTGAGGATTTATGTAGACGGTTCCTCCACAGTTTTAAATGGTGAGCGTATCACAGGATGCGGCATCTATGTAGAGGACGCGCAGGGGCGCGCTCTCGAAGAAATCGCTCTTAAACTACCAGGTCACTTAGGCGCGCAGGCAGCAGAGCTCGCGGCCATAGCGTACATAGTGGACCACCCCGCTTCTTTCCCCAGCCCAGCAGACATATATTCAGACAGCTTATATGTCTGTAACAGTTTGACCGATTTTCTGCCCCTGTGGAGGACACGAGGTTTTGTCTCCGCAGACGGGAAACCCCTTCCATCAGCCCCTCTACTCCAGCATATTTTAGAAAAAGCGAAGGACAGGACCTTCGGCATAATAAAAGTAAGAAGTCACCATAGGTCATCCCCCCCTGGGAATGTAAAAGCCGACGCACTGGCTAAGGCAGGTTCCAGGCGAGGACACTTATGGACCCCCCCAGCTAGCGCACCAGCTAGCGCCCCTGTGAGCGCAGTCCAAATCTCACAGACAGATATTAAAGACCTTGTGGCAGCACAGAAGCAGGACAAGGACCTCCGGGAGGTTTTTAAAGGCAACTTTGTGCCAGAGTACGAGAGATTTAAACACGCACTGACCACACATGAGGGTGTGATCATTAAGGAACAACTTTATGTGGTCCCGCAGCAGGACAGGAATGCAATGATTGCTTTATTCCATGATAACCACGGGCATCAGGGAATTGATGCAACAACGAGGCACCTCAGGCAACTCTGTTGGTGGCCTAATCTCAGGACTGATGTCACACATTACATAGAGAATTGCCTTATTTGTGCACAGAATAACCCGGAGAGGTATTCTAAGAAGGCACAACTTCGGCATACTCGCCCAGTAAACGGCCCCTGGACAAACCTCCAGATCGATTTTATAGGACCATTGCCCCCTTGCAGGAATGGCTATAAATACGTTCTGGTGGTCATCGACACCTTTACCAAATGGGTAGAGGCATTCCCCTCTAGAACAAATACAGCAAAGACAGCTGCAAAGATCCTGACCCACCACATCTTCACGAGATGGGGTTTACCCCGAAGTATTGATTCGGACCAGGGATCTCACTTTACAGGACGGGTCATGAGGAACGTCCTGACAATATTTGGAATAAAACAAAATTTTCATATTGCGTATCATCCACAGTCCAGCGGGATTGTGGAGCGCATGAATCGGACTCTAAAAACTACCCTTAGAAAAATGGTTCAGGAGAATAACTCCACATGGGATTCAGTGCTCCCATTTGCACTCATGTTCATAAGGAACACTGTTTCCACTTCCACAGGCTACACACCACACACACTCATGACCGGACGCCCTATGAAAGGGACAGAATTCCTTTTAGGACTGGACATGACCAGCCCCGAGGTGACAGCCCTCACACACGAAAAGACGGTTAGAGACTTGGTTGAGACTGTGAGGCCTGCACAGATTGCAGCCGCAGTTCAGCTAGGCAAACACCGTCAACAACGCACAGCTTGTTTTAATAAGACCGTACACCCCACAGAATTCCAGGTTGGGCAACAGGTAATGTTATCTGTTTACAACCCCAGCAGTTTTTTGGCTCCAAAATATTCCGGCCCATACTCAATTTCGGATAAAATTAGCCCCTCAGTTTACAGGATAAAATATCCTAATGGGAAGACCGCGTGGTTCCATATCAACCAGTTAAAGGCATATGGAACACAGGCCAACCATGCTCACCATGTCCTGCTAGACGCAGCAGAACACTTCACCCCACCCACCAGAGACACTTTTCCACCATCCCCCTCACAGACCAGTTCATCAACGGACTCGCCCACGACTCCGCCCACAGACCACAACAGACCACGCCCCGACACGCCCACAAGCTGCCACAGCAGAGACAGCAGGACAGACACTGACTCTGAAGACAGCGACAGCACACAGCCATACAGCCCACACTGCACCAACTACGACCCCGACTCCAGTGACCCCATGGAAGTCACTTACCTTAAAAACCCAGAACCACCACCCGACCCCGACTACCCCGACAACACACTTGACACAACACTATGGCACAGGGACAATTCATACAG
This sequence comes from Scyliorhinus canicula, assembly GCF_902713615.1. Lineage (NCBI taxonomy): Eukaryota > Metazoa > Chordata > Chondrichthyes > Carcharhiniformes > Scyliorhinidae > Scyliorhinus > Scyliorhinus canicula. Next base: position 39,144,857 of record NC_052154.1, read on the forward strand.
ACTTGTCCGCAATGATGAAAGTGACCCCCGGTCACACAATTCGAAAATAGCATGCCTGATCCACACAAGGGTGTGGGATCCGGGAGAGCAGGACGACACGGTGTCTGAATCCCGACACGGCAACCCCTTTGTGACCCTGTTCACAGAGACAGAGGAAAAGTGAGGTGTCCAGATGATGTAAAATAGGAATCGTTTGAGGGAAACGATGTCCTTTCTGATGGAACCTGCACGTATGTTTGTCTTCGTTTTATGTTTGTTTTGTTTCAGGAATGTAAATGGTTCAGCTGGAGGATGGACATCTTCTTTTCAGCTGAAAAGATTGTGACCACCTCACATACACGTTAGCTTGTCCGCCGATACCTTTGAGAACTTCGGTTCCAAAGAAACCAGTTTGATTGGATATCTTTTCAAAGTTGTAAGGCTTGTAACCACCTTACACACACAATAGTTTATCTGCAGATACGTCTGAGAACCAACTTTGGTCAGCCAAGCTCGGGTATGGCACAGCACGCCCTACCCGGGGATCCCATCCAAATCGTACCCGTCGCGGCCCATACGCAACTCATTCGGACGTTTCTTTCAAAATTTTGTTTTCATTTTTCGTTAGGCAGCCCTTCGGCCGCCATCCCACATGCTATTTACATCCAGGAACATTCGGATGGTAAACTAGCAAAGCCTGCGAGACGGCTCGCAGGAGAAGGATTGTTAGGTGTATTCTGGTCTTCAAATTCGCTTTTGAAAAAAAAAAAATGAGGGGAGTCACAGGGTGTGACTTGGCCAGTCATTTTTAAAGGGTCAATCGGAATATAAAAGACAGATGCACTAACAGGTAAAGATCTTAAACTGTGTATTGACAGATACTGTGCTTGATCCCATAGCTTTCGAAGGAAGAGACAGGGATCGAAGCAAGGATTGTCCATACAGGAGGAAGAAAGAAGGAAACCAAGATAAAGATGATGGAAGCTCACCTATTGTTGTCAACTGTTATATTTGTTTGTGTGGAAACAAGACACGTTTCCCCCACAACCCCCACAGTAAATGTTTCCCTTACAACCACTCCCCAGTGCTCAGCTCTGATCAGTGAGGTTCAGACCTGGTGCACTAAATTTATGACATGGTACTCCATGTCATACGTAATCGAATCACTACTGGTGATTGCGATCGTCGTTATCCTTGTACAGACGCTCAGGTTGAGGAAGTGGAAGAGGAGAGCCTCCCGTTCTTGCCCTTCCGTCTATGGAGTTCGATCTCCGATTTTCCGATTTCATCAATCCCCTCTGCCCCATGATGAATAAAGAACTGTGTAATGAATAAAAAAATTCGACCCTGTATTGTATTGTCCTATACTCGACTGCCGAGTTAGGAAATGTGATGTTGTGGTGTGAATGGTTAAGGTTTTAGAGTGTGAGGAAATGTTTAAGTAAAGTTAAGGATAATTGTGATAGGTAGAGGTTCCCAGTTTATGGTAATGCATGTCCCCTTTGACATAGCGCCAAGTAGAATGTTAGGTAAAAAAATTTTTCTTCCCATAGTTTAAGATAGAGTAGCCCAGGAACTGGCAAGAGGTCAGGGGACACAAAGAAGGCAACCCAGATGCACTCAAGGCGACGTACATTGTGATCCTTCACAATATTTTGATTGTGAGGATCACAAGGAGGGAATGTAGCCACCTAAAATGGACGCTGAGCTACAAAATACGCCAAGCGCTAAGACTGCTGGGAAACAGACAGTTTAGCCAGAACAGCAGTCTGCAAAGAGAGCATTTTTGCATTCTGCAGCAGCAGAAACCAGTTTGGGCTCAGGTGAGAAGACCTTAGCTAGGTGCAAATGGCAAAACGCTTTGCATGCTAATGAGGCAATCAGACCTGAACACCCACACAATAGATACATTTGATTCTGAATGGACACATTTTCATCAAGGCCCAGACATCGAGGCACCAGAAACCTCCAAACAAAAGGGCATAAGAAACGCCCCCCCCCATCACGGAGACCCCCTCGCATTGGGGAATTAAAACAGTATCGATGAGGAATTGACCCAATAGGTAAAGCCCGCCCAAGAAGAGGGAAGGACAATGGAATCCCTATAAAAGACAGGGACCTCGTGTTGTCCGGTCTGTTTTTTCCGTGCTCCGGCTCTGACCAAGACCTTGAAGATCCTATCTGACTCCAGCCGTCGAGCACCAGCCGCCGAACCGTAAGTGCCAGTACGACGCTCGCTACGCGAACTAAGCCCGCTAGAACCCCCAGTGACCAGTACGCTTGCTGAAGGTTGCAGCCCAAGACCAGGACGAAGGCCTCGCTCCCTGACCTTGCCTGTTCCTGTTAGATAAGTATTCTGATTACTTTAGTTTAGTCATAGCTTAGTCTCTTAGTGTGTGCATGAATATTTATTATTACTGTATAATAAATATTATCGTTTGGACCTTACTAATCGGTGTATCGTCTTTATTACTTTGAACTTGACCTTGGAATACTCGTGACGTTGTCTATACGGCAACTGGCGACTCCTAAAGCTGAATAAATACATAAGACAGAGCCTAGTGGTGTTAAGCACTTGGAAGTTAATACACCCCAATAAACGCGTTTTACGCCCATAGTAAAACGTGCAACACTGTTTCTTGGTTAAGGGTCAGTCTCTGTTCTGCAGCTTGTCAATATTCACTGTTAAGGCTCAAAGATGGATAAAAAATACATTTAGGATGAAAATCAACTCAACCCCTTTGGAAGGGATGGGGCGAAAGTCACAAAAAGAAAATTGCAAAAACTAAAATACTTTTAAAATTTGAGCACATTTAAATCTCAGTGCTCTGTTTTTAAAAAAACTTTTCTTCAATAACTGGTTATAATTTCTTCCAATTGCATATTAATTATATTATAAGAATAAGATGCATTGCAGGAACTCAACAAGGCTTTTAGACTGCATCTTCCAAATCCACTACCATCTGGTAGGATAAGGACAGCAAATACATGAGAACACCACCACCTGGAAGTTCCACTCTAAGCTATTCCCAATTCTGACATGGAAATCTATCACAGAGTAAATTAATAGATTTAGTATAAAAAGGGGAATAGGTCTAACACGTGCTAATCAAATACCTCAAGGACTTGAGATCAGCAGAACTCATCAGAAAAATTGTAAGGTTGTTTACTTTTTTGAAGAACAGACAATTTGAAGCTAGAAGATTATAGACAAGCTTTTGGGTGAAGGTTTAATAATAAATCTAAGGAAACAAGATTGGAATTTTGTTCATTTATTTATAAATTTAGAGTACCCAAATCTTTTTGTTCCAATTAAGGGGCAATTCAGTGTGGCCAATCCACCTGCCCTGCATATCTTTATGTTGTGGGGTGAGACCCACACAGACATGGGGAGAGACCCACACAGACATGGGGAGAATGTGCAAACGCCACACAAACAGTGACCCAACCTGGGAGATTGGAATTTTAAAACAGTGTTCTGACTAACTGTACAGTCATCTGTATCTGTGACATGGTAGGAGATAATTAGAATGCTCTCCTTGTGATTGTTGTGTTAGAATTGTGAGCGCTGCATTAGAAGAAGGTGCTACTCCAGAGGTTTCTCGAGGGTAGTTCCCTCCATGCTTGAATTACAAATAAACTATTGTAACCTGTCCCTGTGATTAGTTGGATGACCACCACAACAATTTGGTACAGTTGGCAGGATACTCGCAGCAGGTCATTGGAATGCCTCTGCAAACAAGGTGAGTATATGTTGTTTACCACCCTGTGTCAATGCAGCAAGCCTGCCTGAGTAACAAAATAACGTGAAAGGAGAACTCAGGACAGGGGTCTAGGTTGAGGTAGCAGAGCCATGCAGAGAGTTCAGACCCCTAGATATGTTGAGGAAGCAGAGCCTTGCTGGTGGGTTGCAGTTGGGAAAGACAGTAGCCACTTAGGGACGTCAGTCTCCTAAAAAGAAACCACTTGCAAGCAAGTTGATAAGAAACGCACAAGTTTGAAAACAAACTGCACAGAGACAGGCAGTGATAGATTGCAGTCAGGAAAAGAGGAATAGAGTACCATAAACATCGATTGGAGAGTTGAGGGCTCCATCACAAGGTTTATACCAGAACAACATCCCAGATTGTTGATTGGTAAAAGCAAAGAAAATTATGGCCATGAGCCCAGTGGTAGTAACCACGCTGAGAACTTGGCCCAACTGTGACAACACTTCGGGCTAACTAAAATGTCCCCCATCTGCGGCAATCACAGACTCCCCCCAGCAACGCATGGAACCATTTTCAAAAGATGGAGGCGGGACGGGGGCACACTGACTGTCGGGGGCTTTTATGTAGGGCACACACTTGCGACATTGGACGAACTGACGAGGAAGTGGAAGCTAACAAAAGGACAGGAAATGAGACAGCTCTAAATAAGGCACTTCTTATGCAAGGAGACAGTAGGGTACCCCGGGGCCCCAGAAACGACACTATTAGAGGACCTGATAGGCACAAGTGGCAAGGAGGGGGGACTATGTGGGAAAATATACGGACAATTACTGGACAGAGCTCGAACACCACTCGACAAGACCAGACTAAAATGGGAGGACGAACTGGGGACAGAGGTAGCGTGGTGACTCTGGAGCGAAGCACTGAGCAGGGTGAGTTCCACCTCCTCCTGCGCAAGGCTCAGCCTATTGCAGCTCAAGTGGTGCATAGCGCACACCTGACCAGAACCCGAATGAGTCAGTTCTTCCCGGAAGTGGAGGATAAATGTGAACAGTGGCAGAGGGGCCCAGTCAACCACATCCACATGTTCTGGGCCTGTACCAAACTTTTTTTTTTTAAAAAGACAATTTTATTGAGGTATTTTTGGCATTGTAAACAGTAACAATATACATTAGTTTGCAGATACCAATTGCAAATAACAATACCACTCTCGCAGATAGACCCGCCTATTCTTTCCCCCTCCTCTACCCCCCCCCCCCCCCTACATACTCTTACACCCGCCCCCCACCCCCCCCCTGACGATTAGTTCCCCGTGAAGAAGTCGATGAATGGTTGCCACCTCCGGGCGAACCCTGATAGTGATCCTCGTAAGGCGAACTTGATTTTTTCCAAGCCGAGAAAGCTTGCCATGTCCGACAGCCATACTTCGGTCCTTGGGGGCTTTGAGTCCCTCCAGGCCAACAGTATTCGTCGCCGGGCTATCAGGGAAGCAAAGGCCACAACGTCGGCCTCTATCAACTCCTGTACTCCCGGGTCTTCCGACACCCCAAAAATCGCCACCTCTAGACTCATCGCCACCCTTGTTTTCAGTACCCGGGATATGACGTCCGCAAATCCCTGCCAGTATCCCCTGAGTTTTGGACACGCCCAGAACATGAGGACATAGTTCGCTGGCCCTCCCCCACATCTAGCACACTTGTCCTCCAGCCCAAAGAATTTGCTCATCCGGGCTACCGTCATGTGGGCCTGGTGAACCACCTTGAACTGAATCAGGCCGAGCCTGGCACATGTTGCGGTTGCATTTACCCTCCTCAGAGCGTCTGCCCATACGCCTCCCTCCAACTCCCCACCAAGCTCCTCCTCCCACTTAAGTTTCAGTTCCTTGGTCCCTGTGCCCTCCGCTCCCATAAGCTCCTTATAAATATCTGAGACTCTCCCCTCTCCTACCTCACCCTTGAAAACTACCCTGTCCTGGATCCCCCTTGGTGGAAGGCGTGGAAAGGACGGGACCTGCCTACGTACGAAATCCCGCACCTGCAAGTACCGAAAGTCATTCCCCCTCGCCAGCCCGAACTTCTCCTCCAGCGCCCTCATGTTCGCGAAGCTCCCTTCCAGGAACAAGTCACCCATCCTTCCCACCCCCGCCCTCCGCCATGCTCTAAACCCGCCATCCATCTTCCCCGGGACAAATCGGTGGTTGTCACATATTGGAGACCAGACCGACGCTCCCACTTCCCCCGCATGCTTCCTTCATTGGCCCCAAATCCACAAAGCCACCACCACTATAGGGCTGGTGGAGTACCTGGCCGGCGGGAGCGGCAGGGGAGCCGTGACCAGGGCTGCCAAGCTGGTGCCCCTGCACGAAGCAGCCTCCCCCCGCTCCCAAACCGACCCCGTACCCACCATCCATTTCCTTATCATGGCTATGTTAGCCGCCCAGTAGTAGCTGAGGTACGGCAACGCCAGCCCCCCCTCGCTATGGGTCCATTCCAGCATCCCCCTCTTTACCCGCGGGGACTTCCCCACCCAAACAAATCCCAGGATGATTTTATTGATTCTTTTAAAGAAGGACCATGGAATGAAAATAGGGACACACTGAAAAATAAACACGAATCTCGGGAGGATCGTCATCATCACCGTCTGTACTCTCCCCGCTAGTGACAGCGGGAGTGCATCCCACCTCCGAAACGTGCTCCTCATTTTCTCCACCAGCCTGGACAAGTTCAACTTATGCATCTTACCCCAGTCGGGCGCCACATGTATCCCATGATACCTAAAACTTTCCCCAACCAGCCAAAATGGTAGCTCCCTCAGCCTATTCTCCTGACCCCTCGCCTGCACCACAAACATCTCGCTTTTTGCCATGTTCAACTTGTAGCCCGAAAACTGGCCAAACTCCCCCAGGATTTCCATAATCCCGTCCATCCCTGCCGCTGGATCTGACACATACAAAAGCAGGTCGTCCGCGTAGAGCGACCCCTTGTGTTCTATCCCCCCCTGACCATTCCCTTCCATCCCCTTGCCGCTCTCAGAGCAATTGCCAGCGGTCCTATGGCCAACGCAAACAGCAGTGGAGAGAGGGGGCATCCCTGTCTTGTCCCGCGGTGTAGTCTAAAATACTCAGATGTCGTCCTGTTCGTCCTTACACTAACCTCCGGGGCCTGATATAGCAGTTTAACCCAGTCCACAAAGCCCTCTCCAAATCCAAACCATCCCAACACCTCCCATAAATAGTCCCACTCCACCCAGTCAAAAGCCTTTTCGGCATCCATTGCCACCACTACCTCCACCTCTCTGCCCTCCGGGGGCATCATAATCACACTGAGTAGCCTTCTTAGATTGGCTACCAGCTGCCTGCCCTTAACAAACCCCGTTTGGTCCTCCACAATCACGTCCGGTACGCAGTCTTCAATTCTAGACGCCAGGATCTTGGCCAGCAGTTTAGCGTCTACATTAATCAGGGAGATTAGCCTATAGGACCCACAAACCTCTGGATCCTTATCCTGTTTTAATATCAGCGAGATGGTGGCTTGTGACATCGTCGGGTGTAGCACCCCATTGTCCCTCGCCTCGTTAAACACCCTAACCAGCACCGGCCCCAGTATACCCGCATAATTTTTGTAGAACTCCACTGGATCCCCATCCGGCCCCAGGGCTTTACCCGACTGCATGGCCTTCAGGCCCCCCATTACTTCTTCAGCTCTAATCGGGGCCCCCAGCCCCTCTACCATCCCCCTGCCCACATTTGGGAAGGTCAGCCCATCTGAGAAGCGCCTCATCCCCTCCGGCCCCGTGGGGGGGTTCCTAAGTTGCTGTGCAAACATTCTGCTGGCTTTCTCCCCATACCCCTACACTGGCCTTTCTGAGTTGCTCTACGGCCTTCCCAGTGGATAGCGCTCCCAGCTCCGCCTGCAGTCTCAGTCGTTCCCTGAGTAGCTCTGCCCTCGGGGAGTCCGCATATTCCCTATCCGTCCGTGTCATCTCCTGCACCAGTCTCTCCATCTCTGCCCTGTCCGTTGTGTCCCTATGGGCTCGGATTGAGATGAGTTCCTCTCTCACCACCACCTTCAGCGCCTCCCAGAGCACCGCTGCTGAGACTTCCCCTGTATCATTGACCAGCAGGTGGTCCTGCACGCATTTCCCCACTCTCTCACACACCCTCTCCTCTGCCAACAATCCCACCTCTAACCTCCATTGTGGGCGCTGGTAACTTTCTTTGCAGACCAGCAGGTCGACCCAATGTGGAGCATGGTCCGAAATAGTGATCGCTGAGTATTCAGTATCCCTCACCCCATCCAAAAAGTCCCAACTCATAATAAAGAAGTCAATACGAGAATAAACCTTATGAACATGTGAATAGAACGAGAACTCCTTCCCGTCGGCCGGCTGATTCTCCAAGGGTCTACCCCCCCCCCCCCCCCCCCCCCCCCATTTGTTCCATGAACCCTCTCAGTTCTCTTGCCATTGCCGGGACCCTGCCCGTTCTGGAGCACGACCGGTCGAGGTCGGGGTCGAGGACTGTATTAAAGTCCCCACCCATAATCAACTTGTGCGAATCCAAGTCGGGGATTTTCCCCAGCAGCCTTCTGATGAAATCTACATCATCCCAGTTTGGAGCGTAAACATTCACTAGGACCACCTTCACCCCCTCAAGCTTGCCCCGGACCATGAGAAATCTACCAACCCCATCCGCAACTGTGCTGTCCGCCTCAAACTTAACCCGTTTGTTAATCATGATCGCGACCCCTCTGGTCTTAGCGTCAAGCCCCGAATGGAAAACCTGGCTAACCCAGCCCTTCCGTAATCTAATCTGGTCCGCCACTTTCAAATGTGTCTCTTGCAGCAACATTACATCCGCCTTCAGAGCCCATAAGTGCGCGAACACACGTGTCCTCTTGACCGGCCCGTTTAATCCTCTAACATTCCAGGTGATCAGCCTGGTTGGAGGGCACCCTGCCCCCCCCCCCCCCCCCCCCCAGTAACATCCCCTTGTAACCTAACCCCTGCCATATACTGGCTGTATACACACCCCCCACCTTGCTCCCGTTGACTAGTTCAAAGCAGCTAGCCTGGTAGCTCTCAACTCCGGCGCCACCATGTCTCACACCTATTGTCCCCCTGCTCCCCCCCCCGCCGCCCATCAACACCACCTCCCCAGAACAGCCCTATTCGAGCAATCGCTCTGGGACCGAGGCAGAGAGAAAACAAACAAAGAACAAAGCAACATTCCCAGAAGAGAAAAAAAAGCAAAGAGAACCCGAACAGCCCCAGGCACCCAGCAACTTAAACTTTAACTATCACTTTGGCTTTCACTTTAAAACTTTCAAACAGGCAAACACAAACATAAGAACACCCCCAAATTTAAATAAAAGAGCATGCCAAACGATATCGCTAACACGAAGGGCAATCTGTGAACAACTACAGACATCCCTGAGAACACTCTAACTCGAGTCCATGGGTCCTCAGTTCGGCACCGGCACCCTTAGCGAAGTCCATCGCTTCCTCCGGGCCGTCAAAATAATGTTGCTGTTCCCAGTATGTGACCCAAAGCCGCGCCGGGGAAAGTAGCCCAAACCTGACCTTTTTAAACAGAATCTCTTTAATTTGTCTGTAGGCTGCCCTCCTTCTGGCCACCTCCTGGCTCCAGATCCTGGTAGATGCGCAGGACACTGTTGTTCCATGAGCAGCTCCTCGTGCTCTTGGCCCACTGTAGAACCCGCTCCTTGTCCACAAACCTATGGAACCTGACCACCAGCTCCAACCGACACGGGAAGAAATCATCCCCCACCAGCTTCTGCAGCATGTCTGCCACATATGCCGTGGCATCCACTCCCTCGGCCCCCTCCGGGAGCCCAATGATTCTCAGATTCTGCCGGCGAGACCTGTTTTCCAGGTCTTCCAGCTTGTCCATCAGCCTTGCTTGCTGCTCCTTCAACTTACTAATTTCCACGTCCGCTACCGTTTGAAAATCCGCCTGCTCTTCCACTGTCTTCTCCAGTGCCTGGACCTTATCCTGAGCGTCCAGCCTCTGGTCAAGTCGCTCCACCGCTCTTGTGAGGCATGGTATCAGTAACTGTACCTTGCCTTTAATACATTGGCCCTTTAAGACCGGGCTTGGAACCCTGGGGGACTCCACCTCCAGGAAATGGTATATAAGATGAGGCTCACTGGGCAGCATGTGGTGAGCACACTTCTCGGCAGCTGTTCAGTTCTCTGATGATTAAATCCTTTGAATTACCAATCTTCTCTCCTGTGTCGTAATTGAGGGTATCTCAGCGTTCTGGAGCGGTTCCAAATTATCCCGCTTCAGTGCTGCGAAGCTCTCTTTCATGACCTGCAGCATGTTGTCCAGTGCTGCCTGGACCGTCCTTTCCCTGGTCCGTTCATCGGCCATCTTTCCTCCCACTTGAGCTTCCACACCACCTTTGTTCAGCCCCTTCTTCGCCTGTTTTCGCTCCCTTCTGTTCCTTAAGTTCATACAACTCTGTATGGATTCAGATCTAGAGTGCTATTGCTTTTCACTCCAGCGCTCAAAAGTTTAAAAAAGTCGGGGAAAAGGTCTTAAAGTCAGACGAGAGCCACCAAATGTGCAACTTACTCCCTCATAGTCGCCACCGGAAGTCTGAATTTTGCATTGTTGACATACACATGGAAGCTAGCCAGATGGCCAGCATACAATTGAAGCGCAAGATGAAACACTGGCACCAATTCTGTTCCTTCTGGCCCACAAGGGTACTTAATCAGTCGGTTCTTCCAGCCTCAGATCTGCCACCAGATTATTCCTTAAAAAGCAGTTTAGTTTAAGTTGTGGCTTTGAAAATATCCCAATTATTGTTTTTAATTTAAATGCCAGCAATGGAGTCAGGTTTCTGACTTATCTTAATCACCCCAGACCCTCTCCAACCTGTTATCATCAAAAAACAATTGACAGGAGTATCATTATCAGAGGAAGGATCTTTAATATTACTCACCACATATACAAGCTGGTCACGTTCGTGAGCTGCCTTTTCAGCAAGACTGATCAAATTTGCCAGATACTGGTGAGCTGCGACTTCTTTCTCCATAGCTTCTTCCACCTGCTGTTTCAGAAGACCAATCTTTTTCTGTGCTACCCTGTGAATAAGGTTATTTTTATTGGACTAATCATGGAAAATGCAATGATTGTATTTTGCACATGCAATTATTCTACCCTTTCATATACCTGCAGTAAAAGAAATACACATGGCCACATTTGAATAATAAAATATAATTAATGGGAAAAATACAAATGAGCTATATTGCCTGTTTATTATTAATTTTGGCAAGTAAATTCAATTAAGACGGAACCTTTCCCTGTCCTAATTTAACTGTCCAAATTAATAATGTCAAGTACTCAAGAAACTTAAATTGATATCTTCATATTTTGATGAATTCTGGAAGTAAAAGTAAGTGTAAGTAAAAAGAACATGATCGTATAATATCTTGGCTGGGATTCTCCCCTACCCGGCGGGGGGTCCCGGCTGGTCGGAGTGGCGTGAACCACTCCGGCGTCGGGCTTCCCCAAAGGTGCGGAATTCTCACATTGAGGGGTTAGGCCCGCGCCGGAGTGGTTCCCACTCCACTGGCTGGCGTGAATGGCCTTTGGCACCACACAGCCGGGGCCGAAAGGACTTCGCCGGCCGGCCTACGTCCGCGCATGCGCCGGAGCGTCAGTGGCTGTTGACGTCATACCAGCGCATGCACAGGGGAGGGGGTCTCTTCCGCCTCCGCCATGGTGAAGACCATGGCGAAAGCGGAAGAAAAAGAGTGCCCCCACGGCACAGGCCCGCCAGCCGATCGGTGGGCCCCGATCGCGGGCCAGGCCACCGTGGGGACACCCTCCGGGGTCAGATCACCCCGCGCCCCTCCCAGGAACCCGGATCCCGCCCGCGCCGCCAATCCCGCCGGTCAGGTAGGTGGTTTAATCCACGCTGGCAGGAGAGGCCTGTCAGCAGAGGGACTTCGGCCCATCGCGATTCCCGCCCCTGCCGAATCTCGGGAGCAGAGAATTCGGGACACGGCGGGGGCGGGATTGACGCCGGGCCCGGGTGATTCTCCGAACCCCCGGGTCCTTATTATGATTTCAGGATACCTAATGGTCCTTTCTATTTTTAAGTGCAGTTACTAAGTCCTTATCACCTCCATCACAAATACTACATTGTTCCATCTCTGTAATATCACCCAACTCCATCCCTATCTCAGGCACCAATTTGCTAAAGCCCTTATTGATGCTGTTGTCACCACCAGACTCAATAATGCAAATGTTTTCCTGTCTAGTCTCACATCCTCTACCCACACAGATTTCACCTCATCCAACATTTTGCTCTCCATATCCTACCCTGCTCCAAGTTCAAATCACTTATTTCACTTGGCTGCAAGTTACTTCATATTTAGAATTCATTTTCTACGTTGAAATCCTACTCTGGTCTTGCCCTCACAATCTCTATGACATTCTTCATGCCTGAAACCTCCATGAACGCTCCACTCCTCTGACTCTAGCTTCTTGTGCTTCATTCCTCCCTTCACACCAATGGCAATTGTGTTTTCAGCTAAGTCTCAGCATCAGGATTTTCTTTTCCATATGGCATTTAGTTTCCACCTCAGTTTCTTAGAAGACCCTCCATTCACTTAAAAACAAACTAACAAAGATTTTGGCCATCAGACCTAATCTTTCCTTCTTTGGCTCAATGCCTTTGTGAGCAATTGTAGAAGTTTTTATTACATTAAAGACACTGTATAAATGTATTTGATTGTTCCTGTTTCTAACTCTGAACAGCTGCCAAAACATTAAGCTCAATAATAACAGGCAGTTCCTGAGTGGAGGCAGTAGCAGGCATAAAATCCAGAAGAAATTTCAAAGTGTTAGTTTTAATGCAATTCTAACATTACTTCCAATGTGTGACTGCGGAAGTGGTGCATCCCCACGTGACACGATCTTAACTTAACTATTTAAAGGGCCAATTCAAAGATGACATCTGGTCAAGTTCAGTTTATTCAAAGAGGTGGCAAATAGATGCACTCAGAGGTCAAGGACTATGTCGTAGTTTAACAACATATCATTCAAAGTATACTGGGTGCAGCGAGGAACTGGAAGGAGATCACCGTCCCCAACAACAGGAGGAAGAACCTGGGGCGGGATTCTCTGAGTCCACGCCAGGCCGAGCGCGAATCATGCCACGCCAGACCGCATAAAAATCCGAGACCCGCCGGCACCGTCCACCTGTGGTTTTACCTGGCGGGACCTTGGTGTGCATCCATCCGGGTGCGGCCTGTTGGGAGGGGGTGATCCGACCCCGGGAGCGGGGGGGCCTCCACTGTGGCCTGGCCCGCAATCGGGGCCGACCAATCGGCGGGCCGGCCTCTCGGGCTGGGGGCCTCTTTTGCTCTGCCCCGGCCTCTGTAGCCCTATGCCATGTTGCATCGGGGCCAGTGCGGAGAAGGGAGTCACCGCTTATGCGCATACGCAGACCCACGGCGCCCATCTGACACCGATATCGGCAGCTGGAGCGGTGTGGGTCGCTCCAGTGCTGTGCTGGCCCCCTGTCGGTGTCAACACAGCCTCAGGATCAGAGAATCCTGCCCCTGATGCCGTCAAAGGTAACTGTGGTTGGGGGTGGCTGAGGACATCAGCAGCAGGAGCATTATTTTCCATTCCTCGACCCAGTGTAGAGTGAAGAAAGGTGAGCAAAGTTGCAAATTCACTTACATCCTGTGCTGCACACTTCCTTCCACTCACTGTCTTGACAAGTATCGATGGGGATAGTAACAGTGCAAGGGTAGAGGGGAGGAATTCCTGAAATGTGTATAAGTGATTAAGGAAGTAGTGTTATATTTGGAGAATGAAGTACAGCATATCGTTCCATCAAATTTAGAATATTTAAAGAAAAGGACAGGTAAAAGCAAGCATAGAACATACTCATGCAGAAATGGGTACATTGGGGATGTGTTGTGGCCACGTTCCTCATCTTTAATATTTTAGCCTACCACTCTGACATTAATCCCCTGGTGGTTAAAAGCCCCCCTTAGTTTATGTATTCATCACTTTAGGGTTAAACTTCTTTGATGTCCTCGTGGCCAAGCACCCCACACCGATCCTTCTACAAATTGCTAGCCCTCCTGAAAGCCATGACAAATATCCTCATGTACACAATGTCTCATAACCCTATCATACCCACCCTTTCATGTTCCACTAGATCCCCAAGTTCTAATAAACCAACTACCAAATAACTCACCCTCACTTTCTTTTCAATGATTTCAACCCAGGGATTTCCTCCAGCCATGCCTCCATATGCATTCCATCATCTCCTTCAACTCTAGATTCTCCACTTCATAATTAGTAGCTGTCCTTTCAGCTACTGCATTTCTGTTTGTTGGAACACATTGCCTAGATCCCTACATTAGGGCGCTTCCCCCCTGGCAGTCAGAATATTCTTTGGACCCCTTCATGACAATATCTTTGGACCCCTTCATGACAATATCTTTGGCCCCCTTCATGACAATATCTTTGGCCCCCTTCATGACAATATCTTTGGCCCCATTTTCTAACTTTTGCAGATTTGCTCCATTATTAACATCAATCATTTCTCACCAATATGGAAAGTGGTTTGCAGCATTTCCAAGCCTGTTACATCCACCAGCAACCTGGAGTCGTTATATTTTGTACAAGATTCCAAGCGGTTCAGTAGCAAACTTCAGGGAATTGAACCTAACTATTTTATCCTATCTGGCATGCATGCGACTCTCACTATCTTCTTACATGGCCTAGCAAGCCATCAAATTGCACAAACATTAGGTGGTTGATTAGATGAGGACAAAGCCATGTACAACTTTAATGACCTTTAATATTATGTGAAGAATGGATACTTGGGCAAGATATAATATGGTTGCCTGCACAGATGAACTGTACTCCATCTGGAGTGTGTACCTTTAAGGAAACAGAGAACCAATAAAAGGTGAAACTGAGAAAACAAAATCAGATATACCAAAGATATAAAAACCTCAACACTTTCTTTCAAATATTTACAACATGAAAATTGGAATTTAAATTTAGAAATTGTAACTGTCCCAGTAGAATGACATTTTAATTCAAAGTACAAGTATTGGTTACCTATTTATTGTACCTGTTTGACTTCTGTGATACCTTCAGCTCTGCTTCTAAAGTTTTATTGTCAGCTATTAATTCTGTCTTATCGAAGAGTAGGCTCTTTTTCTCAGCTTGCAAAGATGCAATTCTTCCCATCAATTCCTCCACTTCTACGTGCTGTTTCTCTTGTTCAAGCTGTAGTTTTCTAACAGAAAAGAAAACAATAATCACTGGTAGTCCTCTGGAGACTGGGATAATAATTGAGAGGCTCCCTCAGGTCATACACCAAGGTATATTTAGTAAATACATAATTTGTGGCAGTTGAATGGCTACGCCATAAAAATAAACATAAGTTCTTCAATTTTACTTTCTATTTGGATTAGTCCCTTGAAAATGTGTCCACCAACCGTAAATAATTGCACGGATTGTCACTTATGCTCTTTTTCAAGTTCCTTACTTATTTTCGTAAGGTTCAGCAATTCGCCCCCCAAAATAATATTACTTTCATAATTTTCTTGACATTTACCCGAGTTTGTTGGAATTCAAGCTTAAGGCTGAATTCCGCCCCCCCCCCCCCCCCCCCCCCCCCCCCCAGTATTTTCTACACTTTTACACAGATGACACAAATCTGCAACTCTCTGTTCAATAATTGTATTCATTTTACACCACCCTCCTTCTGATGTGCTTTCTATTTCTTCCTACTCTTTCTGTCTCTTTTACATTCCATTCTGCTTCCTCATCACATTTCTTTCCCTTTGTCCCCCATATTGGTTTAAACACTTCTATGAAACAGAGTTCAATTAAGACTAGTAAGATCTAATAATTGGGATTAATCTCTTTCACCACTGGATAGGCCAAAACATCAGAACATTACCGATGGGCCGAATGGCCTCTTTCTGCATTGTAAATTCTTTGATTCTATGATTATTTAGGTTCAATCTTCAGTGCAGTACTGTGGGTGTGATGTATTGGTCAGAGGTGTAATGTTTTAGCTAACAGAACAAATGGTAAATTTGTTGCTGAGGTGTAAAGCTGGTGCATCCAGAGCTGCCAACCTTTCCCAACAGAAATGTGTACTCCAGATACCAAAGATCAGTATTTTGGCAGTAAAATCAGATTTACATTTCAAAGGGAAAATGCCTACCAATCTGAAGTATAGCTTTACACCTTTATTGGACAAATCTAAAACACAAATGGAAAATGCAAATCCATGCTTCATGCATGTGTGGGTGTTTTCAAATTAAGTTTCACACATTCAGTAAATCTAAGAATGAAAAATGTGAACAAAACATTTGGCTTTTTATATGAAGTTCAAAATTGTCCTGAACACTTGATTAACTGAATTGAATTCTTACAAGAAACTGTATATAGACAAAAGGAATCCATTGCATTTCTTTCTTTCAAAAAATATTTTCATGAAGTAGCACTAACAGATTTGATGTTCAAATTCGGGTTTATGATAGTAAAGGTAAAAGAGCACAAAGAATGGCCACAAAAAGTAGAAAACAGAAGGTAAGTTTAAACAGATGCATGATGACTCAGGTTTATTTTTTCAGCATTTTTGTTTCATGCTCACAGCAAAAAGCACAGTTTCCACAAGTAAAACAATGATTTATGAACTGAATCTTGCTGAAACTTAATAATGTGCAATGTATTATCAGCTGCACTCCATCAGTACAGAAAGAGGGAAGTCGAGTTAAAATTTCACATCAATGACCTTTCAACAATTCTGAAATGTTAACTCTCCTTCTCTCCCCATTGATGCTGCCGGATCGAAGTATTTCCAGCACTTTCTTTTCTTTAAATACAGAGCAGTTCTCTACAAAGATCTGTGATAGAGCTGGTGTTGAGTCTACTTACTGCAGTCCACCCTCCCTCAATGCGACTTTTATATCCCAATAAAATCCAGACACCTCAAGCCTTAGAAACCGCGCGCAGGTCAGGATCACCTTCGGTCTCACACAAGGCATCGAGGTGCATCTTGGTTTCCTTGGCGATAGGGCCCCGCCGCCTCTCCTCTGCGCCCCGCACACTACGCACCTCAATGCCCCATCAACAGCGCATGCGTTTCTGACAGATATGCGCCGTTAGTGCGCGGGGTGGAGAGGAGAGGGGTCGGGGTCTCTGCACGGGACCTGAGACCAATGAAACCAAATAATGCATTTCGGGAGGCGACTTTTCCGTATTGCAATGAGAGAAAGCGTACTTCCGTATTCGAACAGATTTGCCGTACAGATTCTGGAAAATTTGTACTAGTTGGCATCTCTGTGCATCCGATCAAACACTCTTCATAGAAATAGCCCAGCTTTCATTTCCATTCAAATCCATGGAAATAAAAAGCAGTTAGTTTATATAACAGATAGGTGTAAAAACTGAAATTGCAGATTAGCTAAGTGGCAAATTGAAAGTCTGCCCTGCAATGTCAGAGGCTCTGTCTCCCTAATCTTGTGGTTCAAATGGTTGTAAAAGATTCCATGACACTCTTCAAAGAGACCAGGGACTTTTTCTGGCCAGCATTCCTCCTTTAACCAATCAAAAGTCCAGGTTAAACATTTCACAAGGCACAAACCACTTGAAACGTCACTTCCTCAAAACTTCTAAGGAGGTTGGTTAGACTGTATTTTCCTCTCTAAATCTATGTTGACAGGTATTTACTAAGCTATTGTGTACACTTAACATTCAGGCTTACATTAAATAAGCAATTTCATTATTTTACTGAGAATTGAAGCAAGACCGATGAATAATAGTTGTTCATTGCTGATTTATTATGTTTTTCAAATACGAGCACAATGGGCGGAATTCTCCGCTCCCGCGAAAAATTGGGAAGGCCGTCGTGAACTCGGCTGAGTTTCATGACGGCCTCGGAGGCCGCTTCTCTCACCTTATTCACCCCCACCTGGGGGGGCTAGGAGCAGCCCTCCATAACTCTCGGCCGTCAGGTCAAGGAGGCGCGTCGTGAATGACGCGGCCGGCGCGGTGACGTCAGCCGCGCATAGGCAGGTTTTCCGGCTCCAACCCTACATGCGCGTCTGACGTCACGACGGCTGACGGCTCAAACCCGCGCATGCGCGGTTGCCGTCTTCCCCTCCGCTGCCCCGCAAGACGTGGTGGCTTGATCTTGCGGGGCGGCGGAGGGGAAAGAGTGCGTCCCTTTGAGACGCCGGCCCTACGATCGGTGGGCGCCGATCGCGGGCCTGTCCCCTCACGAGTACGGCCGTGGTGCTCACTCCCCTCTCCGCCCCCCACAAGCTTCAAACCAGCTGTTGGCGCCATGCTCACGACGGCGGCGACCAGGTGTGGTCGCCGCCGTCGTGAACCAGTCGCGAACGGCAGGCTACTCGGCCCATCCGGGTCGGAGAATCGGCGGTCGCCGTGAAAAACGGCGAGCGCCGATTCTTCCGAGCGGGGGTTGGGAGAATCGCGGGGGGTGTCAGGGGGGCGTGTCGTGAGTCGCCCGGCCCTCCCGTGATTCATCCACCCAGCGTGGGGAGCGGAGAATCGCGGCCAATGTCTTCTTTCAAAGTACTAATACTTCACCAACACCCAGCGAATCCTTCACATTAACTGTTAGAGTCGCATGAATCTGCTCTTTGATATATTTTACCACAAGATAAATATCATCTAGCCCGAGGGATTAATTACTTTTTTGCCTTTTTAACCTGTAGCTTCCATCACATTTAAAAAAAAATAATTTACAGGATCTAGTCGTCGCTGGCAAGACCAGCATTTATTGCCCATTCTTATTCGCCCTTCAGAAGTTGGTGGTGAGTTGCCTTCTTGAACTGCTGCAGTCCCTGAGATGTAGGTCCCCTCCAGTGCTGTTAAGACAATTCCAGGATTTTGACTCAGCGACAGTGAAGGAACGGTGATACATTTCCAACACAGGGTGGTGAGTGACTTGGAGAGGAACCTCCAGGTGGTGGGATTCCCAGGTATCTCCTGCTCTTGTCCATCTAGATGGTATTGGTCGTGGGTTTGGAAGGTGCTGCCTGCGGAACCTTGGCAAGTTCTTTCCGCAGTTCATCTTGTAGATGCACTCATCCAGGCAATTGGAGAGTATTTCATTACACTCCAAACTTGTGCCTTGCAGATGGTGGACAGGCTTTGGGGGATTAGGAGGTGAGTTACTCGGCGTAGAATTTCTAGCCTTTGACCTGCTCTGATAGCCACAGTAATATGGTTAGTCCAGTTCAGTTTCTCATCAATGGCAACGCCCAGGATGTTGATTTACCAAGCAATTAATGTTGCCTGGATAAACTCTGTTTAATTTCCCATGCGGATACTTGGGAGAATATAATCATTCAGAATGTTTATCACGGCAAGAGATTCATCAGGTAGTACAGCACAGAGGGAGGTCATTCAGCCCATCAAGTCTACACTGAGTCGAGACTTCCGGTTGAGGTGATGCGGAGCTAAGCCGCACGTTCGGTGGCTCCCGCTATTTTCGGTCTTTTGGGCTCTTTTAAGGGCCTGTAATGGCGCTGGTTGGACTTTTCCCGGTGTGGGAACACATCTGCTGCGCTTATCTGCCGGTGGATGGACTGGACCAGGAGCGGGGCGGTCAAAAAATCGGCTTTGGAGCAAAGAAAGGTGCGAGGCAGGAAGAACAATATGGCGGCGGGCGAGTTATGGCAAAAGGCCTCGGAGAACGGGGATGATATCCTAGGCCTGGCAGTGAAGGTGGAGTCGCACGAGGCGCTCCACAAGAAATGGAAAGTAAGGATGGAGGAAATGGAGAACCGCTCGCGGCGGAAGAACTTGCGGATCCTGGGTCTCCTGGAGGGGCTGGAGGGATCGAACCTGGGGGCCTATGTGGCCTTGATGCTGAACTAGCTAATGGGAGCGGGGTCCTTCCAAGGGCCCTTGGAGCTGGAAGATGCCCATTGAGTGTTGCTGAGAAAGCCCAGGCCGAACGAGCCTCCAAGGGCGGTGCTGGTCCGTTTGCACCGCTTCGTCGACCGGGAATGTATGCTGAAATGGGCTAAAAAGGTGCGGAGCAGCAGGTGGGAGAACGCAGAGATCCGGATTTATCAGGACTGGAGCGCGGAGGTGGCGAAGAAAAGGGCTGGTTTCAACCGGTCGAAGGCAGTGCTGCACAAGAGGGGTGAAGTTCGGCCTGCTACAGCCAGCACGCCTCTGGGTCACTTATAAAGACCGCCAGCTCTATTTTGACTCCCCGGAAGAGGCCTGGGCCTTCATCCAGGCAGAGAAGCTGGACACGAACTGAGGATTAAGGGGGGGGGGGGGGGGGGGGGGGGGGTTGGAGACTGACGTACATTGTCCGGAGGCTCTGTTCTCCCTTGTACTTCTTTGTTGGTCTTTTTTCCCCCTCTTTTTTGGGGCTTTTCTACTATTTATTTCTGTTCCTTTCTCTCTGGTGGAAAGTTGGGGGGGCTGTTTTGTAGGCCCGTTGGGATGTGCGCCTTGGGAGGAGTATGTACTGGTCGGGGGGAGTGGCGGTTGGGTTACACCGGGGGGGTGTCGTTGAGGTGGCGGGAGCAGCCGGGGTCAGCAGGAGTTGGCTGACTTACGGAAGTACGACGAGAGGGGTAACGCAGCTAGGGGGGCCCTAGGCTGTAGGGGAACAGATGGTGATGGGGGGGGGGGGGGGGGGGGGGTCAGGATGGGGATCTGCCACCGTGGGGAACGGGCTGTGGGGGTGCTGCGGGCACGTGGTGGGCCGAGGGAGAGTTATGGCTGGTCACATGGAATGTAAGGGGGCTGAATGGGCCAGTCAAGCGGGCCCGGGTGATTGCACACTTGAAGGGGCTAGGGGCGGATGTGGCTATGCTCCAGGAAACGCACCTTAGGGTGGAGGATCAGGTTAGGCTGAGAAGAGGGTGGGTTGGACAAGTGTTCCATTCGGGGTTAGATGCGAGGAACCGGGAAGGGGCGATTTTGGTGGGAAAGAGCTTGTTGTTTGTGGTGTCGAGTGTAGTGGCGGATAGCTGTGGCAGATACATAATGGTGAGCGGTAGACTCCAAGGGGAGCGGGTGGCACTGGTTAATGTGTACGCCCCAAATTGGGACGATGCAGGCTTCATGCGGCGCATGCTGAGCCGGATACCAGACCTTGAGACGGGGGGCTTGATATTGGGAGGAGATTTTAATACAGTGCTGGACCCAGCCCTGGCTCGTTCTAGGTCCAGGACCGGTAAGAGGCCGGCGGCGGCCACAGTGCTGAGGGGGTTCATGGACCAGATGGGAGGGGTGGACCCTTGGAGGTTTATGAGGTCGGGGGGTAGGGAGTTCTCGTTCTTCTCCCATGTCCATTAGGATTACTCCCGGATTGACTTTTTTGTCTTCAGCAGGGCGTTGATTCCGAGGGTGGTAGGGGCGGAGTATTCGGCGATAGCCATATCAGACCACGCTCCGCATTGGGTGGACCTGGAGCTGGGGGAGGGGAAGGATCAACGCCCGCTGTGGAGGTTAGAGGTGGGGCTGCTGTCGGACGAGGAGGTATGTGAGCGGGTCCGGAGGTGTATAGAGGGGTATTTGGGAACTAATGACGATGGGGAGGTGCAGGTGGGGGTGGTCTGGGAGGCGTTGAAGGCAGTGGTTAGAGGGGAGCTGATTTCTAATAGGGCACACAGGGAGAGGGGGGAGAAAAAGGAGGTAGAGGTTGGTGGAATAAATGGTAAGGGTGGACAGGAGGTACGCGGAGGTCCTGGATGAAGGGCTTTTGAGGAAGTGTCGTAGTCTCCAAGCGGAGTTTGACATATTGACCACCCGGAAAGTGGAGGAGGACGCAAGGGGCGGAATACGAGTATGGGGAGAAGGCAAGTCAGATGCTGGCCCACCAGCTCCGGAAGCGGGGACAGCAAGGGAGATAGGAGGAGTCAGAGAAGGAGGAGGGAGTCTGGTGCGAAGTGCAAGGGGCATTAACGGAGTGTTCAGGACCTTCTATGAGGAGCTGTACCGGTCAGTGCCCTCTGGGGAGGAGGGTGGGATGGACCGCTTTTTGGAAAAGCTGGAGTTCCCGTGAGTAGGGGGGGAGCGGGCGGAGGGTCTGGAGGCGCCAATCGAGTTGGAGGAGCTGATCAAGGCGATGGGGAGTGTGCAGTCAGGGAAGGCACCGGGGCCTGACGGGTTCCCGGTGGAATTTTACAAGAAGTTTTCAGACCTGTTGGGCCTGCTGTTAGTGAGGACCCTGAATGAGGCAAGGGAGGGGGGGCCTTGCCCCCGACGATGTCCAGGGCATTAATTCAATTGATTTTGAGGCGGGATAAGGACCCCCTCCAGTGTGGGTCTTACAGGCCGATCTCGCTCCTCAATGTGGACGCGAAGCTGCTGGCCAAGATACTGGCCAGGAGGGTGGAGGAAGTGGTCCCGCAGGTCATTCACTAGGACCAAATGGGTTTTGTGAAGGGGAGGCAGCTGAATGTCAATGTGCGGCGGCTTCTTAACGCCATAATGATGTCGGTGGTGGACGGGGAGGCGGAGATAGTGGCATCGATGGATGCGGAGAAAGCTTTTGACAGGGTGGAGTGGAGCTACCTGTGGGAGGTGTTGAGGAGATTTGGGTTTGGTGAGGGAATCATTAGGTGGGTGAGGCTGTTGTATAATGCTCCGGTGGCGAGCGTGGTGACGAATGGGAGGAGGTCGGAGGACTTGGAAATGGAAATCGCTTATTGTCACGAGTAGGCTTCAATGAAGTTACTGTGAAAAGTCCCTAGTCGCCACATTCCGGCGCCTGTCCGGGGAGGCTGGTACGGGAGGCTGGTTTCGGTTGTACCGGGGGACGAGGCAGGGGTGCCCCTTCTCTCCCCTGCTGTTCGCGTTGGCGATCGAACCCCTGGCCATGGCGCTGAGGGAATCGAGGAACTGGAGGGGGATTGTGCTTCAGATACCTGAGAGTCCAGATAGCCAGGATCTGGGGGGCCCTGCATTGTTAAACTTCACGAGGCTGGTGGAGCAGATGGAGGAGGAGTTCAGGAGGTGGGATGTGTTGCCACTCTCCCTAGCGGGCAGGGTCCAGTCGGTTAAGATGATGGTGCTCCTGAGGTTTTTGTTTCTCTTCCAGCGTTTACCCATTATGATTCCGAAGGCTTTCTTTAGGAGGGTTAACAGGAGTATTACGGGGTTTGTGTGGGCGCAGAAGACTCCGAGGGTGAGGAGGGTATTTTTGGAGTGAGGCAGGGAGGTGGGTGGATTGGCGCTGCCCAATCTGTGTGGCTTTACTGGGCTGCGAACGTGGCAATGATTCGTAGGTGGGTGATGGAGGGGGAGGGAGCCGCATGGAAGAGGATGGAGGTGGCGTCCAGTGTGGGCACGAGTTTAGAGGCGCTGGTGACGGCCCCGTTGCCGCTCCCCCCGGCAAGGTACTCTTCGAGTCCAGTAGTGGTGGCTCCCCTCAAAATCTGGGGGCAGCGGAGCCGGTATAGGGGGCAAGTGAAGGCCTCAGTTTGGTCCCCGATACGGGGGAACCACTAGTTTGTACCAGGGAGGGTTTCTGAGTTGGCACAGGGCAGGTATCAGGCGGATGGGGGACCTCTTCCTAGACGGGAAGTTTGCGACCTTAGAGGAGTTGGAGAGGAAGTGGGGTCTCCCCCCAGGGAATTCTTTTCGGTATATGCAGATTAGGGCATTTGCTGAGCGGCAGGTGGCGGAGTTTCCGCTATTGCCGCCAAGGGAGGGGTTCAGGATAGGGTGCTCTCGGGGACGTGGTTTGGCGAGGGTAGGATCTCTGCAATTTATCAGGTGATGCAGGAGGGGGAGGAGGCCTCGGTGGAGGAGCTGAAAGTGAAGTGGGAGGAGGAGTTGGGGGAGGAGATTGACGAGGAGACATGGGCGGACGCCCTGGGGAGGGTGAATTCCTCCTCTACTTGCGCACGGCTTAGTCTAATCCAACTAAAGGTGCTACATAGGGCGCATATGACTGGGACCAGGCTGAGCCGGTTCCTTGGGGGAGAGGACAGGTGTGGCAGGTGTTCGGGGAGCCCAGCGAATCACACCCACATGTTCTGGGCGTGTCTGGCGTTGGAGGGTTTCTGGAAGGGGGTGGCGGGGACCTTGTCCAAGGTGGCTGGCTCCAGGGTGGAACCGGGCTGGGGGCTCTCCATTTTTGGGGTAGCATCGGAGCCGGGAGTGCAGGAGGCGAGAGAGGCCAGTATTCTGGCCTTTGCATCCCTAGTAACCTGGCGAAGGATTCTTTTACAGCGGATGGACGCGATGCCCCCGAGTCCGGAATCCTGGATTTACGACATGGCTGGGTTCATTAAACTGGAGAGGGTCAAGTTTGCCCTGAGGGGGTCGGTGCAAGG
This sequence comes from Scyliorhinus canicula, assembly GCF_902713615.1. Classification (NCBI taxonomy): domain Eukaryota; kingdom Metazoa; phylum Chordata; class Chondrichthyes; order Carcharhiniformes; family Scyliorhinidae; genus Scyliorhinus; species Scyliorhinus canicula. The sequence goes on from NC_052154.1 coordinate 39,168,910, forward strand.
GTTCTTCCGGCGGTGGCAGCCTTTTCTTGATTTCCTGGCGGAGCATTAGAGGGGGGTCAACTTCAGCAGCGACCCGGGGGGGGGGGGGGGGTTTGTTCTCATGGTTTTACGCTTATTTCTTTTTCTTGTTGTTAATTTATTGTTTTTGTATTGGATGGAGGGGTTACTGTTTTTCTTTGTTGTGATAAAATTTGTTGTTGGAAAATTTGAATAAAATTTTTTTTTAAAAGTCTACACTGAGTCTTTCACAGAGTAATTAAGTTAGTTAGTTACTCGCTCATTCTGCATTTTCTCCTTTGAGTATTTATCAAATTTCCTTTCAAAGGGATCTGTATCTACCATCCTATCAGGCAGTGCATTCCAAACTCTAACTTCTTGATGCATAAAATAATTTTTCCTCATGTCACCTCTGGTTCGTTAGCCAATCACCTTAAACCTTTGTCCTCTAATTACTGACCCTTTCACTACTGGAAACAATTTCTCATTTTTTATTCTATCTAAAACATTCATTCTTTTGAACAAATCCATCACATCTCCTATTAGCCTTTTCTGCTTCAAGGAAAACAACTGCAGCTTCTCTACTCCATCCACGTAACTGCAATCCCTATTGCCTGGAATCATCCTACTATATCTGGTGAGGGATTCTCCCTTCCCCCAGCTGCCCCACCACCGTTCGCTGGTGGCAGGATTCTCTCTTCCCACCGCTTGTCAATGGTATTTCCCATTGAAGCCATCCCATGTCACTGGAAAATCCGTGGCCGTTGGTGCAGTGCCAGCGGGAAAAGAGAATCCGAAAGGTTGGAGAATTTGGCCCCGTTCTGTTCCCTCTCCAAAACCTTTGCATCCTTCCTAAGGTGTGGTGCCCAGAATTGGACACAATTTTCCAGCTGAGGCCAAATTAATGTTATGTGCTCAGCCTCTGTTTCAAGCCAGTCTTCAAAATTCTCACATATTTTCTGACTTACTTTTTATTACTGAATTGCTGTATGAACATTTTACTGTTATGTTCTGTGTTTGCAGGTATACTTTTGTTTAGATCTCTCTGCCCCTCTTGTCACTCCTTTCACATTTCTGAATATTCTTTATGTTTATCCCATTATTCTATCCAATTCTTCCTGCAACATATGTACAGCATTTTTTGTTTCTATTTTACCTTTGACTTATTTGCTAATTCACCTAGGGTCATACCTGCTTAGTCTGAAATCACAGGTTTTATATATTTCAGGTAATATAAAATTTGCTGACAACTCAAATGTAAAAGGATTCGATATTATTGAGATGTGAATAAAGGAGATAGGCAAAGTAAAGTCAAACAGATTTTTAAATAGGTTAATAAAGATAATGCTTACTGGAAGGTGAAATAAGGTCACGTAACAGGTACTATTTGGAAGGAAACGATTTGGGTATGATTCACAATGAATCTAGTCATTGTGAAGCAAAGCTATTCATCTTGAGTGCCTTGGATTCCAAGTTAAAAAAGAGTTATTTTAATCCTGTATTGGCACGGCCGCATGAGAATACTTTGTGCAATTTCAAATAACCAACCTTCAAAAATTAGTATAAACAAGAGCAACAGGATTGGGTCATGGGAAGATGCGACATTTGAATTGTTTACCTTGTTTCTATATTTACAGGTACCAGCATGCTTACCGTTGGTCCCTATCATTCCCTAGTCTTATTTAGGAATTTTGATCCACCCTTGTTTGAAATTCTATTTGAGCTGTCTAAATGCATTTATTTAAAATCTTTGTATCACCATTATACCGTGATCAATTACAAATATCCTACAGTAATATGACAAAATGGCAATCTATAATGGTTGTAAGTTTTTTTGATGGCTTCTTCATATACCCCTCCCAATTCTATATGCAAACGTTAAGGATTTTTAGTATCTAGAAGCATATTTTAAGCTTTTGAGGAATTAAAGAATATATATATATACCTTTTGAAGTCATTCACCATTGTTGTATGCTCATCAATTCCCACTTTAGCATCAAGGTTTGCTTTTAGTTGGTCATACTTTGAGCAAACGTTGTTCAGCTCTTGTTGAGTCTCATGTAACTCTTTTTGCTGGCTTTGTTTCTCTGCTTCTAGCAGCTTCAGTTGTTTTGTCAATTTTGACACTAACATCAAAATAAAAAAATATAGATTGAGGCATTGGTTTCTTTTAAAAGTAAACCATGGTTGATGGGAAACCAAAGTGGTGACCAAGAGTATGAAAAGCTCCAGAACATGATAGGCCAAACGAGAAACCAAAGCCATGCAGGATAATGGTAATTATGTTGCCGTGTAGAACAGATTACATTTCTGAAATATTAGAACACACAAATATGCGATGTACCTACGTGTACCAAAGTCTGCTGTTATTCTAAGTTGGAAACTGTCAGGCATTATTGAAGGAATATTTTAAAACATTATAAACAAAACAAACATCAGGAGAAACACCCAAGAAGGGAGTGTTTTCTTCATCATAAAACAGCATTGGGATAAAATAAAATTGGCAGAAAGGAGGGGGTTAATCTGGAGTCTATTAATTGACAATTATACTTCAGGGAGAAGGGGGGGAAAGTCAGATGATAGTAAGGAAAAGTCTAGTGGATGGTTGGGACAGTTATTAAAATAAGAAAGAGTCAATTTAATTATTTTAATTCCGGCTATATTTCTCTCGGGCTCACCTTCCTGTACGTGTCTGTTATGACTGCCTTTTCCTTTGGCTTGCTGTATCTCAAGCTGCTCCATCAAGATTTGATTTTCCTCCAAAACCAACTTTGCTTGATTCTGCAACTGGTTCCTGGGAGGGCACAAAAAATTGAAAGAACTGTGCTGCATCCAACTCCAAGAGCTAGAAACTAGAAACAACATTACTTGTAAAGAGATTACAAACTAATTCTCTATTATTGCTAAAAAAAAACATGCTGTTGAAGCTTTTCATCTTGTACTCGTCATAACAGGTGCAAGAATGCCAAAATTTAGAATATACTGGGAGAGAAAAGGATTCTGATTTGCTGGCAAGTCAACATTGACTGGTAAATACATTGCCATGGAGAATGCATGAGGGAACTATTGTCCCCACATTGTTGGTTAATTTTTTAAAAAGGTGAAATGGCTGGACAAGTTCCTTTTGCCTACAGAGGAAAAGTCCCTGCGTATGAATATGTGTTGCTTCCAGCAGGCGTTAATTGAGCTCCGTTACTGCCAATAGGTACTTTTAAAGTATAGTCACTGATGTAGTATTGGGAATGAGCAACCAATTGCAGGCAGCAATATGCCACAAACAGCAATGTGATAATGATGAGATACTTTGTTCCAGCAATGCGACTTGAAGGATAAATATTGGCCAGAGTTCCCCTGCCCTACTTTGAAAAGGCAGATGAGGTCTTTGGATGAACTGATAAACAAAAACACAATTCCAAAAGTGCAATACTCTCTCATATTGCACTGAAGTGTGCTCAAGACTGGAGTAAGGCTCAAAATGGTAGCACAGTGGTTAGCACTGTTGCTTCACACGTCAGGGACCCAGGTTCGATTCCCAGCTTGGATCACTGTCTGCGGGGAGTCTTCAGGTTCTCCCAGTGTCTGCGTGGGTTTCCTCCGGGTGCTCTGGTTTCCTCACACAAGTCCTGAAAGACGTGCTTGTTAGGTGAATTGGACATTCTGAATTCTCACTTAGTGTATCCGACCAGGAACCGCAGTGTGGCAACTAGGAGATTTTCACAGTAACTTTATTGCGTTAATGTAAGCCTACTTGTGGCACTAATAAAAATTATTAAAATGTGAAGAGTCTATCAACTTGTCTATACTTTCCGTTACAAATTTGAAATAAATTTATTTCAGCCTAAATCTTTTGTTGGTATGAACATTTAATGGCTATATTTTCATGGTCCTTGTATTTTATTAGTCTGTGCTAACCAAGTTATATTACTGGTCAACCAGTTGATAAAGAAAAGCTAAAATCTATCAGGTGCAAGGGTGATGATTAGTGACCTTCCCTTTTCAGGTCTAATTGAGACATTTGCCTTATTGCACTCAACATGGTTGAGTGGAACTTGTGTTGCTGGCTGGTAGCATGCTCATGAGGTAGTGGTATAGTGGAATTGTCACTTGACTGGTGATCCAGAGACCCAGGGTAATACTCTGGGGGCCAGGGTTCAAATGCTGCCATCGCAGATGGTGGAAATTGAATCCAATAAATATCTGGAATGAAAAGTCTAATGATGACCATGAAACTATTGTCGATTGTGCTAAAAAACCCAGCTGGTTCACTAATGTCCTTTCGGGAAGAAAATTTGAAGTCCTCACTTGGTCTGTCTACATGTGATTCCAAATCCACAGCAATGTGGTTGACCCTTAAATGCACTCTGAAAAGACCTAGTAAGCCACTCAGCTGTAACAAAACTGCCACAAAGTCTAAAAGGAACAAACCAGGACTGACCACCTGGCATCAACAACACAAACCCAATCCTCTGGGGGCTTGTGCCAAAATTGGGACAGCTGTCTCACAGACTCAAGCCAGCAGCAGCCTTATATAGTCATATTCAAGGATTCATACTTTACAGATAACATCCCAGACACTACTAGCACCAGCCCAGGGTATGTCCTGTTCCCTCAGAGGTGACAGAACAGTGGTATAGTCGGGAGGGAGTTCCCCTGGGAGTCCTCAACACCAACTCTGGACCACATAAAGTCTTATAGCTTCAGGTCAAACATGGGCAAGGAAATGTCCTACTGATTACCATGTAACATCCACCGTCAGCTGATGAATCAGTACTCCTCCATGTTGAACCCCACGTGGAGGAAGCACTGAGGGTGGCAAGGACACAGAATGTACTCTGGGTAGGAGACTTCTATGTCCATCACGAAGAGTGGCTGGTAATACCACTCCTGACCAAGCTGGCCATGTCCTAAAGGACCCTGCTAGACTGGGTCTGTGACAGGTGGTGAGGGAACCAAGAGGGAAAAACATACTAGATCTCATCCTCACCAACCTGCCTGCCGCAGATGCATCTGTCCATGACAGTATCAAAAGGAGTGACCAGCACACATTCCTTGTGGAGACGAAATCCTGTCTTCACATTGAGGATACCATCAATCGTGTTGTGTGGCACTACCATCGTGCTAAATGGGATAGATTCAGGACAGATCTAGCATCTCAAGACTGGGTATCCATGAGGCACTGTAGGTCATCAGCAGCAGCATAACTGTATTCAGCCACAATCTGTAACCCCAAGGCCCAATATATCCCCCAGTCTACCATTATCCCTGAAAACAGGCTGACAAGACCCATAGGGCTCGAAAAGAAACTGCCAAATGAAGCCCTGGCTGAATTGATATTGACCGTCTGCAAGAGCACTCATGTCAACACAAACTATATGGATTTTGTGATTACCCACTCACGTTTACACAAAAGAACAAAACCATGCTATGAATATGAAACTAACTTCGAGACACAGGTGATCAACTTTGCAGCAGGACGAATGATAGACAAAAGAAGCCATAATGGCTCCGTAATGGGCTAATAACTGGTCAGACAAGTGTTTCAGAGGACAATGGATAGTGATTGAATCACCCTGGCTGATTAACGAGTTTAAGTACAGATCGGACAATAGAACTCAAGCCAGGTATGGGCATATACCTATCATTCAGTGCAAGCAGAACCAGTATAAAAGAAGGAACATAGGAACAAATCTTCAGCAATAACCTGGGAGTCCTCCAGGCACAGACGTTACAAGGAGGAGGAGCCTTGGGTTCCCAGCCCACAGAAGATATCCACATTGAGTGATCGTAGCTTCGCCAGCCTCCTTCACTAAGTATGGGTAATACCTAGAGCTCAGCTGTGAGTCTGAGCCATATTTTGTGAATGAGATAATTGTGAATAAAATTGCGTTAAACCGTAAACTTATATGTCTCCTTTGTTCATCTCACAAAGAAGAGCACCTGGATAAAACGTTCAAGTAATAAACTGGTCGAAGTGTCTGCAGATTTTACAGACAACAAACCAAATCAGGGGATCCAACCCTGGTTCAACGAAGAGTACAGGAGGACATGCCTGGAGTAGCACCAGGCACACGGAAAATTAGGTGCCAAGCTGGTGAAGTTACAGCACAGGAATACTTGCACGCCAAACAACATAAGCAGCAAGTGATAGACAAAGCGAAGCAATCCCACAACCAACGGATCAGATCTCAACTCTGCAGTCCTGCCATACCCAGTCAGGGCAATTAAACAACTCACTGGAGGAGGAGGTTCCACAGATATCTCCATCCTCAATAATGGAGGAGCTCAAAACATCTGTTCAAAAGACAATGCTGAAGCATTTACAATAATCTTCAGCCAGAAGTGCTGAGTGAATGCTCCATCTTGGTCTCTTCCAGTGGTCCCCAGCATCACAGATGTCAGTCTTCAGCCAATTTGATTCACTCCACATGATATCAAGAAACGGCTGAAGGCACTGGATATGGGCTTTGTCAATATTCCGGCAATAGTACTGAAGATTTGAGCTCCAGAAGATGCCGTAGCCCTAATCAAGCTGTTCCAGTACAGCTAGAACACTGGTATCTACCCACGATGTGGAAAAATTCCTATAGTATGTCCTGTACAAAAAAAGCAGGACAAATCCAACCTGGCCAATTCCTGCCTGATCAGTATATTCTCAATCATCGGTAAAGTGATTGAAGGGGTCATCATCAGTGCTATCAAGTGGCACTTACTTATCAGTAGCCTCCTCACTAGTGCTTAGTTTGGCTTCTGTCAGGGTCACTCAGCTCCTGACCTCATTACAGCCTTGGTTCAAACATGGACAAAACAGCTGAACACCAGAGGGGAAGTGAGAGTGGCTGCCCTTGACATCAAGGCAACATTTTATTGGCAGCACAGTGGCGCAGTGGTTAGCACTGTTGCCTCAGGGCGATGAGGTCCCAGGTTCGATCCCGGCTCTGGGTCACTGTCCGTGTGGAGTTTGCACATTCTCTCTGTGTCTGCGTGGGTTCCACCCCAACAACCCAAAGATGTGCAGGCTAGGTGGACTGGCCATGCTAAATTGCTCCTTAATTGGAAAAACTAAAAAATATATATGTTGTTTTGGGGAAAGTGTATTCACGGAGTTTAGGAATGTAGATAGATTTAGATTGGAGGGGGTAATTAAATGGGTAATGGGTAGCCATTACAGTATTGCAGTTAATTGTAAATGTTGTTCCTGACTGTTACCTTTCTAGTTTCATAAACTATGTTTCATAAACATTTTGCTATTTGGATAATTTCTAACATGATTGACCCCTTTCCTCACTGGGTTTCATCGCTTATCTTCCAAGTCGCAAAAAGAAGTTGTTCAGAACCAATTTATCTATAGGATTCAGGATGCCCTCGCAATGAAGATCAACAGGATTCATAGCAGCATGACAACACATACAATAAGGCTCCAAGTTCATGCTCCCAAAATCAATGTTCTATGGTTGCTTCTACAAATATTACTTTTAGAAGGTAAAGAGGGTTTAAGGAAGAAAAGAAAGCAACCAAAGAATTAGCCAACCTGTCCACACAAGTTATTGAATGTGTCAGAGCTATGGCCTGCAGTTCTAGGGACATTAATGATCTGGAATAAGGAACTGAAGGCATTGTTGCTAAGTTTGCAGATGATACAAAGATCTGTAAAGGAACAGGTAGTATTGAGGAAACAAGGGGGCTGCAGAAAGATTTGGACAGGCTAGGAGAGTGGGTAATGAAGTGGCAGATGAAATACAATGTGGAAAGTGTGAGTTCTGCACTTTGAAAGGAGGAATTTAGGCATAGACTATTTTCTAAATGGGGAAATGCTTAGAAACACAAGGAGACTTGGGAGTCCTTGTTCACAATTCTCTTAAGGTTAACGTGCAGGTTCAGTCGGCAGTTAGGAAGGCAAATGCAATGTTAGCATTCATGTCAAGAGGGCTAGAATACAAGACCAGGGTGGTACTTCTGAGGCTGTAAGGTTCTGGTCAGACCCCATTTGGAGTATTGTGAGCAGTTGTGGGCCCCGTATCTAAGGAAAGATGTGCTGGCCTTGCAAAGGGTCCAAAGGAGGTCCACAAGAATGATCCCTGGATTGAACAGCTTGTTGTATGAGGAACGGTGAGGATTCTGGGTCTGTACTCGTTGGAGTTTAGAAGGATGAGGGGGGGGATCTCATTGAAATTTACAGGATACTGCAAAACCCGGATAGAGTGGACGTGTAGAGGATGTTTTCACTTGTAGGAAAAACTAGAAGCAGAGGACACAATCTCAGACTAAAGGGACAATCCTTTAAAACAGAGATGAAGAGGAATTTTTTCAGCCAGAGGGTGGTGAATCTATGGAACACTTTGCTGCAGAAGGCTGTGGAGGCCAAATCACTGAGTGTAGACAGAGATAGATAGGTTCTTGATTACTAAAGGGATCAGGAGTTATGAGGAGAAGGCAGGAGAATAATGATGAGAGAAATATGAGCCATAATTGAATGGCAGAGCAGATTCGATGGGCCGAGTTGCCTAATTCTGCTTCTACGTCTTATGGACAAGGAAAGTGACTTTCAGTGTCACTGCCATCTCCCTCCACATGGCAGGAGGCATTTTTAAAAATTTCCTCCAATGAAGACACAATCACAATCTCTCTGCTTTGCTGAATCTCATTGAGAAGACCCTGTAACTCAGTCTCATTGAAATGATGAAGTCTTATTTTCTGCCTAGTAATGTCCTTCTTTGGCTAACTATACTAGATATTCTGGTGGAAGATATTATTTAAAATTGGGACAAAGAACAAGAAACTATCAAGTTGAGCTATGTGATTCCAGTCAACTCAGTGACCCAAACATTCTGCTATTTGTATCCTATTCCCTGAGCTTTCTGCTGCATATTTCAGCCATACATGTCATTTGCATTCAAATACCTAACACATCACTCTATTATACAGGCTTTGCACTACCAAGCCACTAAGGCTAAATGTGGTACCAACAAAATTTTAGTGGGTGAGTATTTTAGAGCACTGCAGGTCCAAGTACTGATTCAGGGGTGCAAAGTCAAACACATATATAGCCTTGTGGAACTTTGGGACTGCAGCCCAAGTACTATTTTTCTGCTAATCTGCAATGCACTGCTAAAGGACAGACAGGGTATAGTCACAGCAAGTCAAAGCATCTGGTGCAGTTTAGTTTGTCATACCACTCTCTGCTGCTTATAGCACCAAAGCTCTCACGCTGCTGATGAAGCTGCTTATTCTCTCTCACCACCTCTTCCACTCGAGCTCTGAAATTCTTCATTTCCTTCTGTGAATGAATAGATAAATAGAGATCAGGTAAAGCAATCACAAATAACTAAAGACAGAAAAGTAATAAAGAAACTTTCCCTCAAATAAACATCTGCTTGATTCCTAAGTAGGATTTAATCCGTATCAAATGTTTGGCAATGCTAATATTTGTTGATTTAAAATAATATATATTGAAACAATTTATATTTATGATGGATTCTCCTGTTACTTTGACAGTTGAATGTTCAGAAAAAAAAGTTTACAGTCGAGGTTGATGTCGTCTCATGTGTGACGTTAGACCAAGTCTCATTTTTCCGAACTAATTGCAAATACTGTATTTAAAGTCAGCGTTTGAGGGATGTTTGGATGCATTGGTTTTGCGCCACATTCAGTTGTCCTGAAGGCTATGTTCTCTTCAAATGTCAAAATCACTTGGGTAATGTCCAAGAATATTTTTCCCCCCTCGTATATTGGGATCTTGGTTACAATCTCTGAGGTTGACTTTCAGATTGTCTTCTTATCCAAGTTTGGGATGTCCTGTGGTGCAGGTTCCCATGCTCAGCTGGCTGTAGAGTACTACCTTTGTATGCAGGAATTCTCTATTTGAACCACATGACCAACTCAACAAAGTTGAGCTCTGATGAGCATGCTCGAGATGCCAAGTGTGCAGCATTATGCACCTTGGTGTTGGGGATTTTGTTGTGCCATCTGATGTTGCAAATAGATCGCAGACAGCGAGAGTGGAACCCTTCTAGCTGCTTTATGGGATGCCAGTAGGTTATCCAAGTTTTCCACACATAAAGAAGTGGTGTGAGAACCACTGCCTGGTTGACTTTGATCTTTGTTCTGAGACAAACTTCACACTCTTCCCAAAGTCTGTGAATGAGCATTCCAAACACTGAGCATATTTTTGCCAGGTGACGTTTTGTTTTGTTATCCAACGTAGTGTTATTAGAGAGGACACTCCTTATATTTCCAATATCAGTGATTATAATCCCAGCCAAACTCATATCCAAACTCCAAAACCTAGGAGCTGGCTCCTCTCTCTGCAACTGGAACACGATTTCCTGACCCATAGACTACAATCAGTAAGGATAAACAATGATGCCTCTTCCACTATAATCCTCAATACCGAGGCCGTGCATGGCTGCGTACTTAGCCTCCACCTATACGCCTTATACACACATGACTGTGGCAAAATTCAGCTCCAACTCCATCTACAAGTTTGCTGATGACAGGATTGTAGTGGGTCCAATCTCAAACAATGGTGAGTCAGAGTACAGGAGGGAGATAGAGAACCTAGTGACATGGTGCAACAATAACAATCTCTCCCTCAATATCAACAAAACTAAGGAGCTGGTCATCACTTCAGGAAGCAAAGTATCGTACACACGCCTGCTGCATCAATGATGTCGAGGTGGAGATGGTTGACAGCTTCAAATTCCTGGATGTGCACATCGCCACATTATGTCTTGGTTCGCCCACATCAACTCTACGCCCAAGAAAGCACAGCAGTGCTTATACTTCTTCCGGAAACTAAGGAAATGTGGCATGTCCACATTGACTCTTACCAATGTTTACAGATGCACCATAGAAAGCATCCTATCTGGCGGCATCACAGCCTGGTATGGGAACTGCTCAGCCCAAGTCCGTAAGAAACTACAGAGAGTCATGAACACAGCCCAGTCCATCACGTGAATCCGTCTCCCATCCATGGACTCTGTCTACACTTCCTGCTGCCTTGGGAAAGCGGGCAGCATAATCAAAGACCCCTCCCACCCAGGTTATTCTCTCTTCCATCAGGCAGGAGATACAAAAGTCGAAGAACATGCACTAACACGTTCAAAAACAGCTTCTTCCCCAACGTTTCCAGACTCCTGAAATACCCTCTTATGGACTGAACGGATCCCTCTTACGCATCTTCTCTACTGTTGCTAGCACTATACTCCATATGCTTCACCCGATGTCTATGTCTATGTATTTACATTGTGTATTTATCATATGTTCTATGTTTTTTTTATGCATGGAACGATCTGCCTGGACTGTATGCAGAATAATACTTTTCACAGTACCTCGGTACACATGACAATAAATCTAAATCTTTTTACAAGCATCCATCCTTTAACATATTACATTTCACAAAGGTGGAAACAACATCAGGAAGTAGTAAGAAAAATTAGTCATGTTACCTGAACAGTTAGGTTGAGAGATTTTTAAAAAATTATTGAGAGAAAGGTAACAAGGGAGGTTTACTTTCCAGAATGAAGGACTCAGAAGGTAAATGGCTCTGCCATTGATGGTAGAATGGAAAGAGGAGCTGGAAAAGAGGACAGAGTCAGAAGAGTGGAGGACATGTGTAGGCCTGCAGAAGGTTACATAGATGGGGATGCACAAGTCTATGAAAGAAATTATAAACAAAGACAATAATTAATGCTAATACTTAATATTCAATTTACAGGGGAACAAAAAGCCAACAGAGGTTAATGAGGACAGAAGTGTCAGGAAGTGTAATTTACTGTGAGACATGTTGGGGTGGGAACGTTCTGAAGATAATTGGGAGTCTACACAATATGGAACATAAGAAGTCAATGAGTCAAATCTGGATGGGACATGGGGAAGAGGCAGGGGTGTGGTGTGTTGAGGAAAAGCATTATTGATATGACAATGTGACCTGACGGAAGAAGCCATTGCAGATGATGTGTTACATAGAACCTAGAACGACACAGCGCAGTACAGGCCCTTCGGCCCTCGATGTTGCACCGACATGGAAAAAAAAACTAAAGGCCATCTAACCTACACTATGCCCTTATCATCCATATGCTTATCCAATAAACTTTTAAATGCCCTCAATGTTGGCGAGTTCACTACTGTTGCAAGACTACTGTTGGCTATTACATTAACCAAAATGTGTGTTGTCCAATTTGAGTATTAACGTGGCTCATCCACATTGGGGCTTACTCCGTAATTTACCACTTCAAAAGGAAAAAGCCTTGTTGATTGGATACAGGGGCTTAAGGTATCCAACTTTAAATCTTGATATCGCCAAGCATGGAGTATAACCCAAAGGTACTATTAACTGAATTATTTCTGCATAGCTAGTGTTACAAGGACCTATCCTTAGGTACATCATCGGACTGTGCCGTCATCTCATTTAAATAAATAGGACATGCATCCACCACCAAGAATGAAACCAAGAAGGTGTTTACAAACCATATACAAAATTGTCCCAACTAATTTGAATGCCACACAGTACCTGGTCCTCTGGGGTTCAGGTGCTGATAGGTGCCATCTCCACCCTGAGATTATACAATACTCATTACTGTTCCACGTCTGATCTTTTGCTTCGGGTAATTTCTCCCAGGAAGGCCTTTATGTACGATACTTGTCTCCATATATTTGTAAACGTTCAAATGACAAAGATATCGCGAATCTGGAGACAAGCTGGGTGAAGTTCTTGTACATTTTAATTCCCAGGAAAGGCATGGGGCTGTTGTTATCTTCTGTCCACTTTCCTCGCAAGGCCATTACTAATCCGAACAATTTTTTGATCGGTGTGCCTCGGGTCAGTTCCATTAATTAATTTTTCAGGTGCTGGTATTTTTGATGCTTCTCGGCCCAGGCTTTCTCCAACGAGTTGTTGTTTAACCTGGTACCATGTCACATCCATGACCAACTCTCCTTTCAGCCAAATTTGGAGATCAACTGCTGTAACTGGTTCAGGATGTTGTGTCTTTTGATTCAGGTGTTTTTGATGAATGGGCCGCCCCGGAGATATGCACCAGGGACCTGAAATGGCCTCACATCTCCTACACAATTTTATGGTGTTTAGGTGCCCCGTGTCAATGTTGGCCTGGTGGGGTAAAAGTTGCAATGGAAAAGACCATTGATTAGTCTTGTCTATTTGATTTGTAATAGGTTTTCAGCCAGGTGTTTGACATATAGTCGTTACCATAGTGTTCCTTGCATTGGAGCTTGGTCCACTTGATGAATTCAACCTCTCTCCATGCTGCATATTTATTTACAGGTTTTGGATTTAGAGACTGTGTGATGCCTGCTCATTACATACCCAGGATCATATGTATCTTGAGGATTTGAATCCTTTGGATAGGTTATAGTTCAGCTCCTTTCAGACTCATTTCCAATTCCAGTCACCTCGTAGCCAGGGTCAATTCTCGCTTCCAGGTACTTTTCCGTATCTCCAAGTGGTGTGTTTCCCAGGTACTTTCTGTATTTCCAAATGGTGTGTAAATTATAGGGCTGCATCTGAATTGCTAGTACTCCCTGTAGTTATATAGGTAGGTCTTCCCTTGATGTATAAAGTGGAAACTGTTATGTATTGTAGTATACGGTTGGCGTTGTCAAGAGACTTCAGACTTTGTTATGAACAAGAAGATGTTTATTAATAAAGAGTAGCTTGGTACAGGAGGTTTTGCAGCACTAGACTGCATTGGAGCACAGATCCAAGTCCTTACATGCTTACTACATGACTGCTGGATATATTCTGCTTGAGAGAGGACTCCACCCTCTGGAGTGATCATTCTCGGTTCCCATTGGCCCCTCAAGTCAGGTGACCCTCTTCTGCTCTATTGTCTTAAAGAGAAAGTCACCGCAAACACGACATTCCTCATCTACTTTGTTTATACAGTCTTTAAAATCGATTTACTCAAACCCCACATTCAAAGTAAACATTATACACACAAGTTAGACATTTTAAAATCGATGTAGCTATTGTTCAATGATGAAATCTTGAGGCTTGATTTGACATAACACTTCAACTCGTAGCCTTCAACTATGCACAATTCCTCAGTTCCGGGGGTAATTAATTGACACTATTATCCAGGCTTGCTGTTTTCAGAGTCCTAGTTTCTAGGCTATGCTGACCAAAGACTACATACTTCACTTTGCAGACGGTGTCACTCTCCAAACCTTCGTTGATCTATTTCTCTGTCATGTACCTTACTTTACAATGCATGCAGGTCTCATCGTCACAATACAAAGCAGTCTTACATCTTGCCAAGTCATTCAGAAACTGTCTGTCACATGTGAAGGAATGGTAATGATACTCCGTTTCTGGTACTTAGGTTCCCCGACCTTTGGGAAAAGATGTTGACTATCTACCTTATCTATGTCCCTCATTATTTTATAGACATCCATAAGTTCACCCCTAAGCCTCCTACGCTCCAGGGAAGAAGTCCCATTCCCATTCTATCCAGCGTCTCCTTATTACTTAAACCAACGTGTGACCTCCACCTACATGTCGCCACCGGAAGTCTCCCTTCTCGGAATTTCTTGTCCTTTGTCCCTTCTTGTGGCTGCTGCATTAAATGTGGTACATTAAATACATTACTGCTAGCACCTTTTTTTTTAACTGCCACAGCTGCCATTTTCCAAACTTCAATTAAATATAGGTAGGCTGTGCCATCCAATTGATCCGCCTCGCCACTAGTATATTATGTATTATGGCACACTCCTAGCATTAACAAGACACTTCAGACTTTGTTTATTAATAAAAAGTCTTTGGCACAAAAGGTTTTGCAGTATTAAGCTGCCTTGGACCTAATTTGAGCGGGATTCTCTGACTCCCTGCCGGGTCGGAGATTCCCCCCGGCAATTCTCCGGGCCCCAATGGGCCGAGCGACCGTCCGTTTTTGACCAGTCCCGCCGGCGTGGGTTACGCATGGTCCCACACGGCGGGACCTGGCAGGTAAGTCGGCTGGACAGTCCTCGGGGGCGGCGCGGGGAGATTCGACCCGGGGGGGGGGGGGGGGGAGATGACACCCCCATGGTGGCCTGGCCCGCGATCGGGTCCACCGATCAGCGGGCAAGCCTGTGTCGTGGGGGCACTCCTTCCTTCCATTGTAGGGCTCCGCCATGGCCAGTGCGGAGAAGTGAACCCCATGCGTAGAACCACGCTGGCGGTTCCACGCATGCGCGAGATCAAGCCGGCCCTTCGGCACATGCGCGAACTCGCGCAGTCCCTTCGGCGCCGACTATGGCGGAACCAACCCCTCCGGGGTGCTGTTGACACTGGAGTTGTTGGCACCCGTTCTCCCGCCGGTGTGGGGACTTAGGAAGAATCCCGCTGAACATCTTTACAACTTGGCTGCTAGATGTATTCTGCCTTAGAGGACTCGACCCTCTGGGGGTGATCACTCACATGCGGTTCCCATTGGTCCCGCAAGTCAGCTGGCCCTCTTCTGCTGTATGAAACTCATGGAAGGCACCTGGAATTTTCAAAAGACAGGATAGAATTATTAGGAAGTCTTATTAACTGTTTTCTACCAGCACCAGTATACCTCATGTGCTTGCATTGCTGCATCCTTTTCCCGTAATCGGTCTTCATAGGCCAAAAGAAGGGGTGACAAGTACTTCGTATCTACCTGAGAGATAAATTATGTTTAATTTTACTATCAATTTTAAAAGGGCTTAGAATAAATAGTACTACACACTATAATACTGAAATATGTACAACAGAGGACATCTCAATTAAATTGCCTCTCCCAGGACTATGGCTACAGGTGGGGGTTTGTGAGTATGGTGTGGTTAAAGAAGTGTTTAGTCATGATGCCAAATCTTCATAGTGTAGGGCAGGATCGATGAACCATCTTGTCTTTTCCTGACCATTGATTTTGAACATTCATATTTCACATATATCAGTAAAGTACAAAGAGAACAAGCTACACACCAGTTTGAAGTGACTTTGAGCTGTTACAATCTCAGTCTAAAATAATGTATGAATATGCAAAGATTAACTGGTCCGGTTGCAAATTACAAGATTTAATATAAAGGAATGGTAAACATTAATTCAAGGGATAGAATTCCTCAATACTTTGGGAAAATGTGCATGCACTGCAGTCCAGAATTTGCACTTGAGTTAGACACTCGCAAATTAGACCCACTGTAACAGCCGGAGCATATTATGTATACAGAGCAATCTCTATGTGATGTGACCCCACTGCTGGATACTGGTGACAATACAATATTATGGTTTTATAGAATTACCGTGTTAGGATTTGAATTGTGTTAGCAATCAGTTTACTAGACCGCTACTTTGCTTTCTTTGAGAAATGAAGGATCATATCTAGAATAATACTTCTGTACATACATCTAATCTTTTGTGTGCACAGGAGTATTATGAGGAAGAGAAGGTATTTATTTACTGATAAATTGGTGTTAAAAGTACATTCAATAATACTTGGCAGGCTGAAAAGTGTGGCGCAGGTTACTTTATTATATGGGCAAAGTATAAAATTGGCAGTGGATTAATTATCTCCTTTTTACACTATCATCCAAGTCAAATTTCAAACCTAATAAGCAATTTTCAATACATACATAAAAAGTACATTTAAAAACTGAGGTATTACTACATGAACAATGGTTTCATCCTGGAAATGTTTTTGTACAATTTTATAGTTCTAGGCCTCTGGTCCTGGAATAATCATAATAGCAATACTCATAATAATTTGAATAAGTTGAAACAGTGACTAGACAGTAGTAGCTTTCAATAGGACAGTGTTCATTAGTTTCATGATGAGAAATCAATTTATTGCACACTTGAAGGGAAAGGGAAATCTGCAACAGATTAGAATCTAGGCCATAGCTTTACATGGGAGCTCAGGGGAATGCATCAATTTTATGCTGCACACAACTTCCTGAAATTCTTAGAATTCTTTTTTGATTCTACAACATGGCCAAGGCTAAAAACACATTAACAAAATTTATAAATTGCATATGTCAAACTAAACTTGTTAAAATCGTAAAATGTTATGTACTTACGAGCCAGGGTGGTGGTGGTCCTGATGCTGGAATGCAAGAACTATGTAATTCCTGAAATAAATGCAAGAATTAGTTATGCTCAGAGTACTAATTTATAGATTAGCAAGTCACCCAGGGTGGTGTCAACAGTACATGAGAAGATATATTGTTTTGAGAGAAAGTAGATCAGATGGAGCACTGGCTTATTGAAGCTGAGACAATGTGGCTTTGTTACTGACTTTGGAAGGCCTGCAGTTGTAATTAAGTGACCAGTAGAGAGTAGTTAGTTGTGACAGCTGTTAAAACTAGCAAGGAAAATATTCAGGTTTTTTGGTGATCGGCGATAACCTAAGTATAGTAGAGAAAGTAAATAATAGTGTTCAGTTAGGAGCAGATGATAGAAGTTGGGGAGGACTAAGGAAATGTAAATTCTGGGAAGGAAGAAGAGGTAGGGCAGAACAAGGAAAGAGGAAGGACAAGAGAGGATGGACAAAAGCTGGCGGGGAAGTCGAAAGCGGAGGTGAGGGCAGCGTAAGCAAGAGTGGAGGGGCGACAGCAAGAGGGAGGGTGAAAGTAGATGGAGTGGTTTGGGAAGTGGGAGAGAAGAGAAGAGGCATTCCGAGTCCCATTGCTTCAGATATACAGCTCACAAATGGCTTTTTATTCATTAGATGTGCGCATCGCAGGCTGGGCGAGCATTAATTGCCCATCCATAATTGTCCTTGAACTGAGTGGCTTGCTAGGCAATTTCAGATGGTGTTTAGGAGAGAAGAGTATTCCTCCCTAAAAATCATCAGCAGACCATATGGTGAAATTTGAGGAGGCTGTACCCAGTCTCCATGGGGGCGCTGGGACCAACCCGTCTCCAACCTCACATCCTTGTAGTGTGGTGCATGGTCTAAGATTACTATTGCAGAGTATTCTGCCCCCACTACCCTGGAAGAACTGACTTTCCCATAATGAAGAAGTCTATACGGGAATAGACTTTGTGGACATTGGAGAAGGAGAACTCCTTAACCCTTTTGTTAAATAGTATGGTCAGCCCCCTCGCCCTTGTGCCGAAGCACACCAGTATGCCTGTTCCACCTAACATTTCCTTACCCTCAGTTGGTCCTTCTCTCTTAAGTGGTTGAAGAAAGACTATATCAGCCCTCAAGCATTTTAGATGGGCAAATACTTTGTCAAGACCCCTCAAGGTCTTGTGTTTCAATCAAGTTGTGTCTAACTCTTCTAACTCCAGTGGGTACAAGCCTAGCCTTTCCAACCTTTACTCATAAGATAACCCGCTCATTCCAGGTATTAGTCTAGTTAACCTTCTATGAACTGCATCCAATGCATTTGCATCCTTCCTTAAATAAAGAGACCAATACTCAGTACTCCAGATTTGGTCTCGCCAATGCCCTGTATAACTGAAGCATGATCTTCCTACTTTTGTATTTGATTCCCCTCGTAATAAATGATAACATACTTTAAGCTTCCCTAACTATTTGCGTTGTGTCTACATACTGACCTTTTCTGATTCGTGCACTCAGGGCTCTGCAATCTCTCACCACTTAAAACACATGCTGCTTCATCCTACCAAATTGACAACTTTGCATTTTCCCATATCATACTCCATTTGTTAGATCTTTGCCATCTCACACACCTATCTAAAATCTTTTTATAGCCTTATGTCCTCTTCATAACTTACTTGCCTACCAATCATTGTGTCATTGGCAAATTTAGCAACCATGCCGTCATTCCTGTTATAACCCGACCAGAGACATTGGGGTGTGTAACATCAATCCCCTTGGCCATACCAGAATGTAATCTCTCCAGATAAGATGGCAGAACTACACCCTGAAGCAAGGGTTCCATGAGACATAAATACCCTGGCCCAAGTGTCGACTGGGTGCGGGAGACCCATTAGGGGGTAGGAGTTGTATCTAGTAGGCTAAATAAATAGAGTTTTTCTAACAGTCTTTGCTTCCATGTGGTTGCTCGCCTGGAACTTTACACTGGCAACGAGGGTGAAGTGGAGCCACGGGAGACGCCATTTCCTCCAGACCCAGCCCACCTTAACTAGGCCTCAAGAGGCTTCCCAATTGGCTGCAGGAATACCACTCATTAAGAAATTGGAGACGTTCGACACCAAGACGAGTGACATGACAGGACCCAATATATTAAGCGGATGCATTATTTCTTTCGGCTTAACGCCATTGTGGCCGACAAAACGCAAACAGTGATCCTCCTCATTGCCTGCGGAACGGAAACTTATAACATCATCAAAAGTTTAACTTACCCAGCTTCACTCGATACCCTTTACTTTGCAGAATTGGTCGCGTTGGTGGGCAACCACTTTGATCTGAAACCGCCTCTTATTGCCCGCCGTTTTCATTTTCACACAGCAACACAGCACCAGGGAGTCAGTGGCTGACTTATTGGCCCGTTTGTGAAAACTCACCGAGTTTTGCGAATTCGGTCCAGCTTTACCCAAGTGGCTCAGAGACTGGCTAGTCTGTGGCAACCCAAGAAAACTTGTTTGAAGGCATTCGACATGGAACCTTAGTTAGGCCACACTTGGAGTATAGTGTTCAATTCTGGTCGTCACACTACCAGGAGGATGTGGAGGCTTTAGAGAGGGTGCAGAAGAGATTTACCAGGATGTTGCCTGGTATGGAGGGCTTTAGCTATGAGGAGAGGTTGAATAAACTTGGTTTGTTCTCACTGGAACGACAGAGGTTGAGGGGCAACCTGATAGAGGTCGACAAAATTATGAGGGGCATAGACAGAGTGGATAGTCAGAGGCTTTTTCCCAGGGTAGAGGGGTCAATTACTAGGGGGCATAGGTTGAAGCTGCGAGGGGCAAGATTTAGAGGAGATGTACGAGGCAAGTTTTTTACACAGAGGGTAGTGGGTGCCTGGAACTCGCTGCCCGAGGAGGTGGTGGAAGCAGGGACGATAGTGACGTTTAAGGGACATCTTGACAAATACATGAATAGGATGGGAATAGAGGGATATGGACCCCGGAAGTGTAGAAGATTTTAGTTTAGACGGGCAGCATGGTCGGCACAAGCTTGGAGGGCCGAAGGGCCTGTTCCTGTGCTGTACTTTTCTTTGTTCTTTGACATAGCCTTGACCAGGGGAGAGTGTAGGCGCAGAGCAACGGGTTCAGGACTTCGGGTCATGGCCATCCTAAGCCTAGGGCATTTGGTCTGACGCGGAGCATTGTGTGCCCCCTCCCCCCCCCTCCCCGGCTGCAGTTCAGGACTCCCACCACTGGGGGAGCCCGGACCAGTGTCAGCGCTTTCCCGACAAGCGAGAGGCGCAGGTGCCCCACAACACCGGAGACATCCAACCGGCTGTCGCGAGGATGCACTGGTACCTGGAGAAACAGACGGAGAAGTGCCAGCGGTAAAGCCCCTCCACCTGCCACGTCCGGGGAGGACCAGGTTGATGGCAACCAGCACCTCTACTGTATCTCCACGCCAAGTGTTGCACTTATTCAGGTCGCGGTCCGGATAAATGATTTTCCCATCCAAACAGAGCTTGATACGGGGCCACGGTCTCGGTAGTCAGCCAACACACGTACAACAGTGTCCGCTCTGGCATCCACAGTATGGTGTTGTGAGATACACTGTCGAGGTTGGCGACGTATACAAGGGAACTATTGGAAACTGCAGGCACCTCGGAGGCCCCTGTTGAGTGCTGTGCGCAAATCGCCAACCGACCAATCATTGCTGTAGTTCGAGGTTCGGTCACCAGCTTGCTGGGGCAGGATTGGCTGAAACACCTCCGACTGGATTGACAGGTGGGCTGCATGTATCCTGATGGTCCAGATGAGGTGCTGGTGTTATTCCTAGGCATTTTTCAGGACTGATTGGGAATCATCCGAGGGGCCTCCACCAAGATCCTTGTGGACGCTGAGGCCCAGCCACGATATTTTTGGACCTGCCCTGTCCCCGATGCATTCAAGCCTACGGTAGACATGGAGATGGACAGCCTGGAACAGCTGTGAATCATCCACCCCGTACAGTTTGCGGATTGAGCTGCACCAGTAGTGCCGGTCATGAAGACTAATGGCTCTGTTTGTCTGTGCGGAGACTATAAAATTACGGTTCAACCTGTTTGGACCGTTATCCAGTGCCCACAATTGTACGCTAGGCTCAGTGGCAGGCGTACTTTCACCATGCGCGACATGTGCTATGCTTATTTACAGTTAGTCTTGGCCCTGGCTTCGCGGAAATAGGTGATTGTCAATACCCATCGGGGTCTTTATGAGTATACGAGGTTGTTTCTTGGAGTCTCCTCCACCTGTGCCATTTTCCAGCGGGTGATGGAGAACATTCTCTGCGAACTGCTCCAAGTTGCGGTATACCTCAACAACATATTGACCACCGGATCCACCGACCATGACCATATGAAGGATCTGGAGGACAGGCTACGTCAGTTCAAGGCTGCTGGAGTTCGGCTGCGAAGGGAAAAGTGTGTCTTTCACACCAAAGAGGTGACCAACATGGGTTACAATGTGGACCGAGATAGCTTACATAAGAACTAGGAGCAGGAGTAGGCCATCTGGCCCCTCGAGCCTGCTCCCCCATTCAATGAGATCATGGCTGATCTTTTGTGGACATAGCTCCACTTTCCCGCCCGAACACCATACCCTTAATCCCTTTATTCTTCAAAAAACTATCTATCTTTATCTGAAAAACATTTAATGAAGGAGCCTCTACTGCTTCACTGGGCAAGGAATTCCATAGATTCACAACCCTTTAGGTGAAGAAGTTCCTCCTAAACTCAGTCCTAAATCTACTTCCCCTTATTTTGAGCCTATGCCCCCGAGTTCTGCTTTCACCCACCAGTGGAAACAACCTGCCCGTATCCATCCTATCTATTCCCTTCATAATTTTATATGTTTCTATAAGATCCCCCCTCATCCTTCTAAATTCCAACGAGTACAGTCCCAGTCTAGTCGACCTCTCCTCGTAATCCAACCCTTCAGCTCTGGGATTAACCTAGTGAATCTCCTCTGCACACCCTCCACAGCAGAATGCCATCCAAGAAACTGAGCTATGCCACCTTCATGGTGAATGCACTCAGATCATCGAGGAGAGCGTGAAGTTGAGTCCCGTACAGTACTATGTGGCAGACCCATGGCCAACAGTGGATCTGTCTGGGTCCACGCCTTTACCTGGGCCGCAAAGAGTCCATGAAGTGCAACGCTGCAATCATCTCATCTAAGGTTGCTGGTGTCGGCATGCTGGTGGGCAGTGGAAGTTGGCTGAGGGCGTCTGCGTGTGGGATATTAAGCTGTAGTTTCTAGCTTTCTGTCTTTCTCCTTTTTTGAATAAAGGAGTTACATTCACTATTTTCCAATTTAATGGAACCTTCCTTGAATTGGTAATTTTTGAAAACTAAAACCAATGCATCAACTATTTCACCAGACAACATTTTAAGACCCCAGGATGAAGTCCATCAGGATTAGGACACTTGTCAGCCTGCATCTCAAACTATTTGCTGAGTACTAGTTTCCTGGTGATTGTAATTTTCACGAGTTTCTCCCACCCATCCATTTCCTGATTTAAAACTACTTCTAGGATGTTACTTGTATCCTCTATCATGAGGACCAGTAGTTAGCACTGCTGCCTCACAGCGTAAGGGACCCGGGTTTAATTTTTAAAAAATAATTTAGAGTACCCAATTAATTTTTTCCAATTAATAGGCAATTTAGCATGTCCAATCCACCTACACTGCACATCTTTGGGTTGTGGGGACGAAACCCACACAGACACGGGGAGAATGTGCAAACTCCACACGGACAGTGGCCCAGAGCCGAGATCGAACCTGGGACCTCGGTGCCGTGAGACAGCAGGGCTAACCCACTGTGCCACCGTGCTACTGTCCAGGTTCAATTCTGACCTTGGGTGACTATCTATGTGGAGTTTGCACAATCTCCCCATGTTTGCGTGGATTTCCACCGGATGCACCAGTTTTCTCCCACAGTCCAAATGTTGCAGGTTAGGTGGATTAGCCACGCTAAATTGCCTTTTAGTGTCCAATGTTCAGGCAGTGTTACAGGGATAGGGCAGGTGAGAGGGCCCAGGTAAGGTGCTCTTTCGGAGAGGCAGTGCAGACCCAAT
This sequence comes from Scyliorhinus canicula, assembly GCF_902713615.1. Classification (NCBI taxonomy): domain Eukaryota; kingdom Metazoa; phylum Chordata; class Chondrichthyes; order Carcharhiniformes; family Scyliorhinidae; genus Scyliorhinus; species Scyliorhinus canicula. The sequence goes on from NC_052154.1 coordinate 39,192,036, forward strand.
GGGCTGAATGGCCTCCTTCTGCACTGTAGGGATTCAATGATTCTATGAAAACACCTGTTCAATTCATCTGCTATCTACATATTTTCTGTTTTTAATTCCCCAGACTTACTTTCAATAGGGCCAATGCTCAATTTGTTAACTTTTCATTTTAAAATATCTATATAAACTTACTCTCTCTTCATATTTCTAGCTAGCTTACCCTCATACTCTAACTTTTCCCCCCTTATTATTATTTTAGTCTTTCTTTGCTGTTTTAAAAATATTTTATCCAATCTTTTGACCTGCCACCCATTCTTGTGCAATTATACCCTTTTGATTAAGTTTGATACTTTAACTTTTTTAGTTGACCATGTATGGTAGGTCCTCCCCTTGAAAATTTTCTTTCTTGTGGGAATGTATTCTGTGTGTTCTGAAATATCATCTGAAATGTCTGTCACTACATTTCTATTGACCTATTCCGTAACCCAGACTTGTCCAACCTTTTTACTCGGGGGAACAAATTTTGCATTTTTTTCTCACTGAAGGGGTCAGACGAGCAAATTTAAGAACCGTAACATTTGGCACAATTTTTAAAAAACATTTTTTTAAACATAAATTTAGAGTACCCAATTATTTTTTTTCCAATTAAGGGGCAATTTAGCGTAGCCAATCCACCTAAACTGCACATCTTTGGGTTGTGGAGGTGAAACCCACACAGACATGGGGAGAATGTGCAAACTCCACACAGACAGTGACCCAGGTCCGGGATTCGAACCCGGGTCCTCGGTGCTGCAGTCCCAGTGCTATCCAACGCGCCACATGCCGCCCTCCATTTGGCACAATTAACTGAATTTCAAAAAATCGTTATATATTAAAGTAAAAGGTTGCTGAACAAAAGTAAAGCAAGGTCATTGCATTAATTTGATAAGTTAAAAAAGTTATTAAAACTGGCCATAATCCCAAAGTGAACCAAACTCCCAACTTCTCACTTGGTCTACATCTCACGCAGGCATAGTCTTGTTGCCACGCGCCCTTTTCTGAAGCCAAGTTGGAGCCAGGCTCCTCTGTGTTCTTAACAATGGCAGGAGGCTCTCTTGTAGGCCTGACAATTCACCAAGGAACTCTATGTGGATGCCCGTCAGTCTTCTTCTACATAGCATCCCACCAAAGTCCCGAGTACTCTGGAGAGTGTATTGCCCAGTCATCTTGTGTGCTTAAAGGGACTTTGTGTTAATAAGATCATTGTTGATTAAAGATGTACTTTATAATCCGTGTTAATCCTAAAACCTGAATGTAATTGTTAAGGGAGGGCGGGGGGGGGGGGGGGGGGGGGGGGGGGGGGGGGGTGGGGGATATTGTCATAATTTTTTCCAGGCGTAATAAAAGTCTTTTCCTTGTTAAAACTAATTAGTGGTCCTCTGACTCTGTTCCTACATGTGCTATACATAAAAGTAAAAGCCACAATCTTTTGAGCCAGGTTTCATAAATTTCATAGAATTTACAGTGCTGAAGGAGGCCATTAGGCCCATCGAGTCTGCACCGGCCCTTGGAAAGAGCACGCCACGCAAGCCTACACCTCCACCCTATCCCCGTAACCCACTTAACCTTTTTTTTGGATACTAAGGGCAATTTAGCATGGCCAATCCACCTAACCTGCACATCTTTGAAGGAAACCAGAGCACCTGGAGGAAACCCACACACACACGGGGAGAACGTGCATACTCCGCACAGGCAGTGACCCAAGCCAGGAATCAAACCTGGGACCCTGGAGCTGTGAAGCAACTGCGCTAATCACTATGCTACCGTGCTGCCCTGCATGCTGGGATCTTCACGTCCAGTTATAACATCAACTGGGATCATAAAAGGTGGCGCAGTGGTGAGCACTGCTGCCTCACAGCTCCGAGGACCCTGGTTTGATCCTGGTCCCGGGTCTTTGTTCATGATGAGTTTACGCGCTCTCCCCGTGTCTGCGTAGGTCTCACCCCCACAACTCAAGGTGTGCAGGGTAGGTGGATTGGCCACGCCAAATTGCCCCTTACTTGGGAAAAGAAATTGGGCACTCAATTTATTTTTTTTTAAAACTTGGATTGTAACAAGGTGCGTAGGACAGTAAATTTCTGGATATTACCAGCAATGCCAGTTGCTCTCTGTCACTGCCAGCCCAATAATTCACAGCATCATCCATTCCAAGTGGTTCAGTAGCTGCAGACATGCCTCTCCCCTCCCAGCCCAGTGTTAATGTAAGCCTACTTGTGACAATAAAGATTATTATTACTTTGCAATGTATCAGAGAACCTGGTAGCTCTCTCTCTAGCCTGCAGTTCGATGGGAATCTTAGTCCTTCTCTGGAACATTTTATGATATACGGTTTCACCAACTGCTGCTGTCTGAATGCACTTCCCCTTTAGGAGGTACAGGTTGCCTATGAATTGTGCAGTTAGCTAACCACATACACACCTGGGCTGCCTGCTAAATATGTAGCAGTCAGTAGTACATTTAGCGCTATGTCACATTCATTGGAGTTAGAAGGCAGCAAAGATAGGGGGGTTGCCTGCATTACATCAGTTGGGTACAGTTTAATAGCACATTGTGATCTTTGCATCCTAAAACCGCCACTTCTTAAATTTTTAGCCCCAGGGTGCAGACCATTCTACTAACCATGCAGCAGTAGGAGATTCCCAATCCCAAAAAATAGCTCACAACAATCCCTGTTTCATGATGCACTGGAGCACCTATCAGAAATTACAAGGACCTTCAGTATGAGAGAAGAATGGAAACTGAGGTTCAGGTTCTGAGTTGCTTAAGGCACTATTAAATCTTGCCCCTAGCAGAGAGAAGAGATACACTACGGGGCTTGTTTTGAACAATGTGGGGATACAGAGAAATCAGAGAAGAAGTGGGATACAGAATTGAAGTGGGAGAGTTTAACAGCTGTACATGTAACAAAAATCATAACCTTAAGTCTGGTCAGTACTTCAAGTAGGCCCCATTGACTAGATTTTTAATACTTTAAGTTTATATATATATCAAACATATTCTTTGGAATATTTTAACATTAAAATGAAATTAATAGTTTTGTAAATACAAATGCATGTGTGCATGTTACAGTAGAATCCATAGTCTGAAAAGATAAATTAATCAACAGCCAAACAAGGAAAATAACGGAACAAAAGTTGCTTCACAATTAGTAGCAATTTCAAATCCCAAAGCTCTGGCCTTGCATTGCCACCGTTAACTCCACAGTAATTCTAGGTTAGCTGTTAGCTGGACTTCTGATTTGTGATATAGAGCAATGCCAACAGCGCAGGTTCAATTCCCCTTTTGGCTGACCTTCTCAACCTTGCCCCTCACCTGAGGTGTGGTGACCCTCAGATAAAATCACCACTAGTCAGCTCTCAAAGGGGAGAACAGCCTGTGGTCCACAGGGACTGTGGAGGCATTTAATCCTACTGAATTTAATGAGAACAGCTGTCAAAAAACAATATTTATAAAGTTAGACCTTTCTGGGTCCAGCTTTGTAATTCTAACAACTTTACTTTGAGGTTGTCTCTGGCTGCGTAAAGCCTACACATCAGAGGTAAGCAGCATTACTACTGTGCTGAGCCAATCTTTTTATTCTATTTATAAATTTAGAATACCCAATTCATTTTTCCCAATTAAGGGGACCAATCCACCTAGCCTGCATATCTTTGGGTTGTGGGAGCAAAATCCACGCAAACATGGGGAGAATTTACAAATTCCACACAAACAGTGACCTAGAGCCGGGATCGAACCTGGGGCCTCGGCATTGTGAGGCAGCAGTGCCAACCACTGCACCACTGTGCTGCCCATGCTGAACCAATCTAACAGCACTTACAAAATTCCTCATTATCTGAAAACAGATTTTATCATAGAAGCATACATCAATTTCACCACTTACAAAAACTCCCTCTTCGGAATCTGAAGAGAAGAAACACTACTTTCATATGGAGAGATGGGAGTAAAAAAAAGGAAGAAACTAATAGAACATTATCTGCACATGTTTCCTGGTATCAGGCAAGTAGTTGAGGACCAATTAGGATTTTTTTCAAGAGTTGATTTGAGTTAGATTGTGAGATACAAACTAAAATCTAAAAGGAAGCAAAGGACAGCTGCTAATGGTACCAGTTCAGGTTATATTTTCAAAGCTTTAATTGGTGTCTCTGGGGAATAACGCCAATGAAGCTTGGATATTAATATTTGCATGGGGATGAAAATTAGGATTAAATATATTGATAGATTTCAGGAAGCACAGGTAGCACAGTGGGTAGCACTGCTGCTTCACAGCTCCAGGGTCCCAGGTTTGATTCCTGGCTTGGGTCACTGTCTGTGTGGAGTCTGCTCATTCTCCGTGTCTGCATGGGTTTCCTCCGGGTGTTCCGGTTTCCTCTCACAAGTCTCGAAAGACATGCTGTTAGGTAATTTGGACATTTTGAATTCTCCCTCTGTGTACCCGAACAGGTGCCAGAATGTGATGACTAGGGGGCTTTTCACAGTAACTTAATTACAGTGTTAATGTAAGCCTACTTGTCACAATAAAAAAAAGATTAAAATGTGCAATTGTTCATGATTAGTAATACTGCTGCTTGCTCCTGATGTGAATGTCTCATGCAGTTAAGTGTTTTTTGGCCAGCAAACATACCAGATTATTTGAGGCTGAATATTAAGATTGTTTGTACCTGCCGTCTGACACCTGTGTGCGTTCCCAAGCTGCTTTTGGATAAAGTTTGGCACAGCACGGGTACCAATTTATTTGATGAGCACATTTCAATGGTGGGAGAGTGAATGTATTGACTTAGAAGTTACTGAGCTCAATGCTGTTAAAAGTCTACATTAAAAGGGAAAAGGGTGGAAAATTCGACTTCGAATAATTTGTTTTACCTCATTACGCACAGGTCTGTATTTGGTTTGATAATGACTTAGTTCCATATTTAAACGATGGATGGTCATTTTAAAGGCATCATTTTCATCCACGAGTTCCTGAGCTTGCTGCCTGAGTCCAAGTAATTCTGTTTTTTCATCTAGAAATGGTCATTAGAAAGTTAAAAGGAGTTTTAATACTTGTTCAAATTTTACTAACAAATTGTTTCAAAAATATTTGATAAAGAAGAAAGTAGATTTCTATTGTGCACAATAAATTATAAAAAAGCATCTGCAGTATTAAAATACAATTCACTTTGTAGTGATGTTTTCAATAAATGTTTTACTTTTGAAATTAAAGAGTTTTAATCTTTCAGCTGCAACAATATTATTGAAGGAAGGATAATATTTCAACCTCCTCTTGGTTGGCGACTCTCATCTTCATGTCGCTTATGATTGTCTTTTTCCAGTCGTTCCACTTTATACTTCATCCTTTCGAGCTGTTGCGTCAGGCTGTAAGCCTGTTGGGCAATGACCTGATTTTCAGAAACCAATGTTTGGTTTCTTTCCTTTAGTTCTTGTAACAGCTCCTTTCGGATCTCCATCAGATCTCGGTTAGCTTTAACTGTTAAATCTGCAGTATCACAAATACAACATCATTTCACATTTAACACACCAAAACAAAGGATAACAATATGCATATCCATGAAAATAATTCAAACCTATATACAACATTTGAAAATTTTAGATTAAGTTAAATCACATGCATATTTTACATAGTTTTTAGGACGTTATTTCTGCTGCACCATAGATTTGTGTGACCAAAATACACCAAAGTGTTAAAATTATTCTTAGTTTGAAATAAAAGCCATTTGCATTGCATTTTGCGTGCTCCCCTTATATACCCCTCCTTAAAACCTCTTTGTTCAAGCTTTTGGTTATCTTCTCCAATATGAGATATGAATCAAAATAATTTCTTGACATACCTGTCTGCATAGAGTTCAAAGGACAATCTCAATAAAATATTTAATGTCAATCTAAGTCAACATTGCTAAAAACGTATAACTGAATTCCTCCTTTACATGGATTTTTTCTTTTAAATTGCAGTTGAGAATCTACTTGTAATTTGTAGTAGATTGATTTGAGATTTATATAAATGAGTAAAAATACATTTTTCTAAATCAGTCATTTAAACATGGCTAACAGTTGCAAAGAATAATTAAAATATGTTAATCATCCAGAAAGATTCATAAACAATAGTTCTTTATAAGTTGTCATTTGTAAGGTTATGTAATGTAATTCAATACATGACTAGTTCTGATAGGAACGTTTGTTGGATGGGGTGAGTAATTGAAACCAGTTGAATACTCAGCTACCAAATACAAGATAATAAGCTCTAATTCCAGGTCCACCTACATTTAAATTTTCTTACTTCAATGACTAGATTTTCATAATTTCTGAACAACTATAAATAATGGAATGACCAATATCCAGAAATTACACACGGAATGTGACAACATATTCTATCATTCCACGTTTCAATTTTTGGTCTGTGCCAATTAATCACAAGCTAGTGGCAGCTAGAGTATCACAATTGGCCTCATTGTTCATCATTGTCATTGTTTCTCATTTTCAAATAAGGAAAACCCTCACCCAACAATGGATCACAAGGTAATTGGTCCAATACTGTACATTTGATTACGGTATATTTTATGATTAAAATTGCTCTCCCACCTGGTTGCGTCTCCTCTGAAATTATTTTTATTTTTGATTTCTTCTTTTTTCGAGTTGAAGAAGATGGTGTTCTGGGGCTTTCAATGCTCATGCTGTTCTTCAAAGCTGAAGAACAAGGTGTTATTATCAAAAGCAGCAATTGCATCTCTGCTGTTGATACTGACAATACCATTTTAAGACATCTTTTCTTCAAACAGTGTAAATAAAAGCTCAGCAAAGAAGAAGTTATCAATCACACGTCAGTTTCAATTAGTATGTAAACTCCTTCTTTAGTTATCTGCCAGAAGGCAGACCCACAGCCTCTACCATGGACAAGGAAGCAAGTCCCAAATTCACCCCGACTGGAATGGGGGTCAAACGCCGTGCTGTTAACACCAATCTGACCAATAATCAGCTAACCAGCCAGCCACACCTCATTCCCTACCAAGACAAAGGAGGCATTTTCGGTAAGGTTGCAAAAAAAAAAAAGGTAAAAGTAAAGGGAGAAGAAAGCAGAGAATCAAGAACTGCATTAATCACAGACAGAGAATTGAGGTTGAAATGACCTTTGGATATATTTTACAATTGACCTCTTCGTAAAAAACACTATATAAATGTAAGGCTTTTTTCCCCTTCTAGTCCGTTATTGAGGGTTGCAATATTCTGTCCATTTGAGGCAAAAAGCCACTTCTATTTCCTCTAAGTTCCTCCCTTCATTCCCACTCTGGCTTCAATCTCATAACATTATTCAAACAGAGCTCAACACATGTTTCAAGTACAGTATCTTCTCTTTCTGTGTGACAAAGCAGTCCACTTGATCAGCACCCATCCACCACCAATGCACAATGGCAGTAGTGTGCACCATCTTCAAAATGTGCTGCAGTGCCTCACCAATCCTACTTCAACAGCATCTTCAAAAAGCCACAACCTCTACCACCTAGAAGGACAAGGGCATGAGATGCAGGGAACACCATCATCTGCAAGTTCCCTTCAAGCACACACCATCCCGACTTCGAATTAATATCAATGTTCCTTCACTGTGGGTGGGTTAAAAACCTGAAACTCCTTTCTTAACAGCACTGTAGATGTATATATACCTCATGGACTACAATGCTTCAAGGCGGTGGCTGGGCTTGCCAAGGACATCTAAGGATGCACAATAAACACTGACCTCACCAGCAGTACTCACATCCCAAGCAATAATCTTTAAAAACCTCCCCAGACTGCTAAACAATTACTTTATTAACTTCAGAGTTTTCTATAATACTTCATTCCCTTTACAGCAGGGGTGCTTGTGATGTGGGGTGAGTCGTCTTCCAATTTTGGTCTTTCACACATACCACCCATATCTGTTCCACATCAGTAGCAGAGCCTTTAGTGGTCTCACACATGCATTCTGGAATGTTCTTCGCAAATCCTTCCATCCAGCCATTTCACTGCCTACTTTAAAATGTTTCCCCAAAACTGCCTTCTGATTTCCTCCGCAATGTCACTTCTCTTGCGAATGCTTTGGAAGATCTTCCTATGTTAAAAGCACTTAAACTACATTTTTGCTTCTATTCTCTGGGCGGGATTCTCTGCCGATGGGATTCTCCGATTTGCCGGTACCCGGGGGTTTCCCGACGGCATGGGGCTGCCCCAAAATGGGAAACCCCATTGACCGGCCGGCGTAACGGAAAATCCTGCCGGTGGGTCGAGGCTGAAAAAAGGCGTGCCGGGGCGGAGAATCCAGCCCACTATCTTTCTCCAGGTGTCAAATTCTCACCCTTCATTCTAGACTTTTTCTTGCTCCCACATTAACTTTCAGCTATTCTCCAATTCCTGTCAGCAAATCTTTACTCTCCGTATCCTGTAAATGTCTGCTTGTTAAACCTTCTCTTTTGACCTGCTATGTGTCTGTCTGTCTGATTTGAAGCTGCATCTTCTCTCTGATTTGCAGATCACAAAATCAATCCCAGTGCCTAAATATCCAATGTAGTCTTGTCCCAATCCACTGGCCAGGATATCAACTGGGGCTTCCGGTTGCGGCTATGACCAGCTAAGTCGCACGTTTGGCTGCTCCTGCTACAAAGGTGTTTTCGGGCCGATTGGAGGGCCCCAACGGCGCTGTAAGGACAAATCCCGGTGGGGGAAGGCTCCCTGAAGAGAACCAGACCAACTTTATGGTCGGTACCCGGAGTGGGGCGGTAAAGAAAGCAACAGCAGCTCCCAAAAAAAAGCGGGGGAAGAAGACTAAAATGGCGGCCGGTGGCGCACCCGAGGAATGGAGGAAATGGGCGGAGGAGCAGCAGGCCGCTCTCCTGCGCTTCTTTACGGAGCTGAAAATGGAGCTCTTGGAGTCAATGAATGCGACGACCACCAGGCTGATGGGAGCCCAGGCGACCCAAGAGGCGTCGATTCGGGAGCTGCAACAGGAGATGACTGTGAGGGAGGAGGAGGCCACGGTCCTCGTGGGAAAGGTAGAGGTGCACGAGGCACTCCACCTGAAATGGCAGAGCCGTTTTGAGGAGCTGGATACCCGAATGAGGCGGAAGAACCTGAGGATCTTGGGCCTGGCAGAAGGCCTGGAGGGGTCAGACCTCCCGGGATATGTAGCAGAAATGCTGAGCTCCCTGATGGGGGCAGGGGCCGTCCCTTCGCCCCTGGAGCTGGAAGAGGCCTACAGGGTCATGGCTAGGAGGCCAAGAGCAAATGAGCCCCCGAGGGCGGTGCTGGTGCGGTTCCAGCGACTCAGCGACAGTGAGAGAGTGCTGGAGTGGGCCAAGAGGGAAAGGAGCAGCAAGTGGGAGAATTCGACGGTGAGGGTCTACCAGGACTGGAGTGCGGAGGTGGCAAAGCGGCGGGCCCGGTACAACCGGACGAAGGCGGTGCTACATGCAAAACGGATCAGGTTCGGAATGCTGCAGCCAGCGCGCTTGTGGGTCACCTACAGGAACCAACACCACTATTTTGAGTCCCCAGAGGAGGCGTGGGCCTTTGTACAGGAAGAGAAACTGGACTCGAATTAGACCCAGGGGATACTTGGCGGCCGTAGCCGCTCGGGTACTTTCAGCTGAATTCTTTGTTTGGATTTTGAACTCTTGCTGTGGTTTTTCTTCTGATGTTTTTTCCCCCTTTGCCAACTTCCCTTAGTTATTGTTATTGTGGTTATTCATGGTTATTTATGGTTATTTATGCTGTTTGGTAGAGGGCGACTGTTAAGTACATTGTTATTTGTTATTTATCTGTTATTATAATGTTAAGTTGGGGAGGTGGGACGGGGGGGAGAGCAGATCGGGGATATGGGCCCCTAGGGGGGGTTCTTTTACAGGCATGGACGGGGACAGGGGTGGAACTGAAGATGGCGGGGTGGGGTGTGGCAGGGCGAAAGCGCGGGCTTTCCTCTGTTTTCCCGCGCGCGGGGCAGAGGAGGGGGGAGGGGAGGAGTGCGGGGCGTGGCTAGCAATGGCGACCTTTCCCGCGCTGGAGCGGGGCCAGGGAGGAGTGGCAAGGGGGGGGAGGCCCCCCCCCCCCGAGCCGGGGGGAGTCGGAGTGTGGCAGGAGCAGCCGGGTCAGCGTGAACCAGCTGACTTACGGGAGTACGATGGAGGGTACATCGCGGCTAGGAGGGGTCCTAGCCTGGGGGGGGGGGGGGGAGGGGGGTTAGGGAGGGACACCGGGTTGCTGCTGAAAAGACCAGAAACGGGAAGTGGAGGACTGGAGAGGTGGGGGGAGGGGGACATCGCCATGGGGAGCAGGTCAGAAGGGGAGGGTCGACCCGGGGCGAGCAGGGAACAGGACATGGCTAATCGGCAGGGGAAGGGGGCGGGTCGTCCCGCGACCCGGCTGATTACTTGGAACGTGAGGGGGTTGAATGGGCCGGTCAAGAGATCAAGGGTATTCTCACACCTGAAGGGACTGAAGGCTGATGTAGCAATGTTACAGGAGACCCATTTGAAGGTAGTGGACCAGGTTCGCCTGAGAAGGGGGTGGGTGGGACAGGTGTTCCACTCTGGATTGGACGCAAAGAACCGGGGGGGTGGCGATTCTGGTGGGAAAGAGGGTGTCGTTCGTGGCGGAGGAGGTGGTGGCGGATAAGGAGGGTAGGTATGTGATGGTGAAGGGTAAGCTGCAGGGGGAGAAAGTGGTGATGGTCAACGTATATGCCCCGAACTGGGATGACGCGGGTTTTATGAGGCGCCTATTGGGCCTCATTCCGGGACTGGAGGCAGGGGGCTTGATCATGGGGGGGGACTTTAACACAGTGCTGGACCCCGGGCTAGACAGATCGAGCTCAAGGACCAATAGGAGGCCGGCAGCGGCAGAAGTGCTGAGGGGGTACATGGAGCAGATGGGAGGAGTAGACCCATGGAGGTTTGGTAGGCCGAGGGCGAGGGAGTATTCCTTTTTCTCCCACGTCCATAGAGTGTACTCCAGAATCGATTTCTTCGTGTTGAGCAGGGGGCTGATCCCGAGGGTACGGGAAGCTGAGTACTCGGCCATTGCGATCTCTGATCATGCACCGCATTGGGTGGATGTGGAAATGGGGGAGGCGCGGGACCAGCGCCCGCTGTGGCGGCTGGATGTGGGGCTGTTAGCGGACGACGAGGTGTGTAAAAGGGTCCGGAAGAGCATTGAGAGCTATCTGGACTTGAATGACACGGGTGAGGTGCAGGTGGGGATGGTCTGGGAGGCCCTGAAGGCAGTGATCAGGGGAGAGCTGATCTCCATAAGGGCGCACAGAGAAAGAAAGGAGAGGCAGGAGAGGGAGAGGCTGGTGGGGGAGCTATTGGAAGTGGATAGGAGATATGCGGAGGCACCAGAGGAGGTGCTGCTGGGAGAACGGCGCAGCCTGCAGGTCAAGTTCGACCTGCTGACCACCAGGAAGGCAGAGACGCAGTGGAGAAGGGCACAGGGCGCGGTCTATGAGTATGGGGAAAAGGCGAGCAGGATGCTGGCACACCAGCTTCGCAAACGAGATGCGGCTAGGGAGATTGGGGGAGTGAAGGAGAGGGGCGGGAAGGTAGTGCAGAAGGGGCAAGAAGTGAACGGGGTCTTCAGGGATTTTTACAAGGAGTTGTATCGGTCTGAGCCGCCGACGAGGAGAGGGGGAATGGAGGACTTCCTAAACAAATTGAGGTTCCCAAGGGTCCAGGAGGGGCTGGTAGAAGGGCTGGGGGCGCCAATAGGGCTAGAGGAGCTAGTCAAGGGAATAGGTCAGATGCAAGCGGGGAAGGCGCCGGGGCCAGATGGGTTCCCGGTGGAATTCTATAAGAAAAATGTGGTCTTGGTGGGACCGGTACTGGTACGAGCCTTTAATGAGGCGCGAGAGGGGGGGGTTCTGCCCCCGACAATGTCGCAGGCTCTGATCTCCCTGATATTGAAGCGGGATAAAGACCCCGTGCAGTGCGGGTCCTACAGGCCTATCTCGCTTCTGAACGTGGATGCCAAGTTGCTGGCAAAGATCCTGGCAGCTAGAATAGAGGATTGTGTGCCAGGGGTAATCCATGAGGACCAGACGGGGTTCGTGAAGGGGCGGCAGCTCAACACGAACGTGCGGAGATTGCTGAATGTAATTATGATGCCGGCAGTGGAGGGGGAGGCTGAGATAGTGGTAGCGCTGGACGCGGAGAAGGCATTCGATAGGGTGGAGTGGGAGTACCTGTGGGAGACGTTGGAACGGTTTGGGTTTGGGGAAGGGTTTATTAAGTGGGTGAAGTTGCTCTACTCGGCCCCAACGGCGAGTGTAGTGACAAACGGGAGGAGGTCGGAGTATTTCGGGCTCCACCGAGGGACCAGGCAGGGATGTCCCCTATCCCCCCTACTTTTCGCACTGGCGATTGAACCGTTGGCGATGGCACTGAGGGGTTCAGGGGGGTGGAGAGGACTGACTAGGGGAGGGGAGGAACATCGAGTATCGCTGTATGCGGATGATCTACTGCTGTACGTGGCAGACCCAGAAGGGGGAATGCCGGAGATAATGGAACTATTAGCAGAGTTTGGGGACTTTTCGGGGTACAAACTAAATTTGGGCAAAAGCGAGGTTTTTGTGATACACCCGGGGGACCAGGGAGAGGGTATTGGGAGACTCCCCTTCAAGCGAGCAGGAAAGAGCTTTAGGTACTTAGGGGTGCAGGTGGCAAGGAACTGGGGGACCCTCCACAAGTTGAACTTTTCCAGGCTGGTGGAACAGATGGAGGAGGAATTTAAGAGGTGGGACATGGTACCGTTGTCGCTGGCGGGGAGGGTGCAGTCAATCAAAATGACGGTCCTCCCAAGGTTCTTGTTTTTATTTCAGTGCTTGCCCATCTTCCTCCCTAGGGCCTTCTTCAAAAAGGTGACGAGTAGCATCATGAGCTACGTGTGGGCGCATGGCACCCCAAGGGTGAGGAGGGTCTTTTTGGAGCGGAGTAGGGACAGTGGAGGGCTGGCACTGCCCAATCTCTCGGGGTACTACTGGGCGGCAAATGTGTCAATGGTGCGCAAGTGGATGATGGAAGGGGAGGGGGCAGCTTGGAAACGAATGGAGAGGGCGTCCTGTGGCAACACAAGCCTGGGGGCCCTAGTAACGGCACCATGGCCGCTCCCCCCCACGAGGTACACCACGAGCCCAGTGGTGGCGGCCACCCTCAAGATATGGGGGCAGTGGAGGCGACATAGGGGGGAAATGGGAGGTCTGTTGGCGGCGCCAATAAGAGGGAACCATAGATTCATCCCGGGGAACATCGACGGGGGATTTCAGAGCTGGTACAGGGTGGGCATACGGCAGCTGAAGGACCTGTTTATAGAGGGGAGGTTTGCGAGCCTGGGAGGGCTGGAGGAGAAGTTTGAGCTCCCCCCGGGAAACATGTTCAGATATTTACAAGTGAAGGCATTTGCTAGGCGGCAGGTGGAGGGGTTTCCCCTGCTCCCCAGTAAGGGGGCGAGTGATAGGGTGCTCTCGGGGGTCTGGGTCGGAGGGGGGAAGATATCAGACATCTACAAGATAATGCAGGAGGCGGAAGCAGCATCAGGGGAGGAGCTGAAAGCCAAGTGGGAAGGGGAGCTGGGAGAGCAGATAGAAGACGGGACGTGGGCGGATGCACTGGAGAAGGTCAACTCTTCCTCCTCGTGTGCGAGACTGAGCCTCATTCAATTTAAGGTGCTGCATAGAGCTCACATGACGGGGACAAGGATGAGCCGGTTCTTTGGGGGTGAGGACAGGTGTGTCAGATGTCTGGGAAGCCCAGCGAACCATGTGCATATGTTCTGGGCATGTCCGGTGCTGGAAGGGTTCTGGAAGGGGGTGGCAAGGACGGTGTCGAAGGTGGTGGGGTCCAGGGTCAAACCAGGATGGGGGCTTGCGATCTTTGGGGTCGGGGTAGAACCGGGGGTACAGGAGGCTAGGGAGGCCGGAATACTGGCCTTTGCGTCCCTACTGGTTCGACGAAGGATATTAATTCAATGGAAGGACGCGAGGCCTCCAAGCGTTGAAACTTGGATTAACGATATGGCTAGCTATATTCAGCTAGAAAGGATCAAATTTGCCCTGAGAGGGTCGGTACAGGGATTCGCCAGGCGGTGGCAACCTTTCCTTGACTTTTTAGATCAGAGATAGACGTTCGGGGTCGTGGCAGCAGCAACCCGGGGGGGGGGGGGGGGGGGGGGGGGGGGGGAGAGGGGGAGGGGGGGGGAGGGGAGGGGGGGGGCAGCAAGGGTCGTGGGGGGACATGCACGACTGTAACGCGGGCAAGTCTGCTCGCTGCTCATGTCTGAAACTGTAGGCTGCCTTGTTTGTTAAGGTTGCCTGGGGGGGGGGGAGGACTGGTGCGCGCGAGAGGGCGGGCGAGGGAGGGACATTTGCCTAGAGGGACTGTGTTGTAAATAATTTAAAAATTAGTAGGGGTAAATGTCTGTATGGAAAAACTCTTTCAATAAAAATTATTTTAAAAAAAAAGGATATCAACTGGTACTTCAATCTTTATAATAACTTGCATTTTCCCTGTCTGACAGCCTAATATGTGATACTGCAGTTTTCTGATTAATTTATACAGGATGTTCTTTTTATCTTCACATTAGTGCACTATTACTAATGTGATTGGCACCTAAAGCATATACTTATTGTACTTAAAAAGCTTCTGTGTGATACAGCTGATTAAAAGGAAATAAAGACACTGACTAGCATTACCTGGGACTGGACTGGACTCCTGAATTGCTTGCTCTGTTTCAATTACTTGTTGTCCCTGAAATCAAAATTAATAATATTTTTAAAACTTTATTTCACAAAACCAATTTGCATGTGGAACTATTGCCACTTTAACCTATTATGCCTCCTCTGAAATGAAATGAAAATCGCTTATTGTCACAAGTAGGCTTCAAATGAAGTTACTGTGAAAAGCCCCTAGTCATCACATTCCGGCGCCTGTTCGGGGAGGCTGGTACAGGAATTGAACCTGGCCTGCCTCGGTCTGCTTTCAAAGCCAGCTATTTAGCCCAGTGTGCTAAACCAGTCCCTGGATACCAGCCTCTGCAATACACCCGTGGCAATATTACATATTTTTTATAACTTTCAACCCACAAGAGATGGTCATTGGACAGTGACATAGTCTATTATTTTACCAATTAAGTCCAATAACTTACCAAAGAAATATTCTTTGAAGAACACATTACAGACTACTGCAAAGTTGTCATATGAATGCTCAATCCACTCATATCAAATTATTTATTATTTAAAATAAGGATTACCTCATTTATAATATATTTAAAGGATAATAAAGCTCTGAGCAATTTCTGAGTCAATATGTGGTTGAAAATTGAGTCAAGCTTTATAGTGATACAGTTGATATGTTGCAGCTGTAGCATGTGGGCTTGACAAATTTCATCCCAGAGTTGATCAGCTGGCGCCCAAGGTTTGAATATTGTTAATCATTCGGGGGGGGCTATTTACAGAACACTTTGTACTCCTTAGGTACTTCAGATTTAATCTGTGATCAGGAATGATGAGTGAGTCAGGTGTGGGAATCCAGAAGATAGCAACAGCAGAACCTCAGCCCTTGCATTTGTCCAACAGGTTTGATGCTCTTGCTGCTTGTGTGGATGAACGCAGAGACTGCAGGGAGGATAGGCAAACTGATCACAACATGCATATATGGGAGCCATTCAAGTGGGTGAGTAAGAAGGAATTCGTTGTAAAAGGAGACAGCACAGTTAGGGGGTGCATACTATTCTCTGTAATTGAGAGCATGAATCCCGACAGGTGTTTTGCCTTTGTGGCGCAAGAGTTAAGAGGACAGCTCCTCGGTGTTCGAGAGTACACAGTAATTACGTACTGTTTGAAACATACATACATGGGCAATTTTGATCATATAGATTGAACAAATTAAATGTGCAAAGTTAGTCTGAAGGATGAGGTGACATGGTGTACTCAGGACAGTATATATTCTGGAATCAACCAAGGAGCAGCATATTTTAGTCCTGGTAATGTTTATTGAGACAGAATTAATTAACAATCACATAGTAAAGGATCCACTTTGCAACAGTGAATATGATAGAATTTCCCATTCGATATGAATGCAAGAAACTTGTGCCTGAAACTAGTGTTTTAAACTTAAATAAAGGCAATTTCAAGACTATGAAGACAGAGTTGACTAAAGTGGATTGAGAAAATAGGTTAAAAAGTAAGGCAGTAGAGAAACATTGACACACATTTAAAGAGATATTTCATACTTCTCAACGAAGATGCTTTCGATTGAGAAAGACAGAGAAGGGTGTGCCATCATTGCGAGCTGTGTCAGGAAACAGAGGTAGTTTTAAATAATCTATATCTGTATTTGTGGGTATTAGAAATAAGGCAAAGTTTTAAATAAGTTTAATTTTGTGTTTCTGCATTTGAAAGGGTTACTGACTTCAGTTTGGTTTTGATGCATGCATGGTAATGAGGGTTTACAACGTGAAAGCAAAAAACGATTTAAAGGAAAACTAGGTTGCCACTTAGGAATCAGCGGCTATCTTAGGACAGAAAGAACTTTTGACCTAGTTGTGAGCTAGAGCCAGGGAAAACTAGACAGGACAAGGGAGCAGACTTGAAATGAATGAAATGAAATGAAAATCGCTTATTGTCACAAGTAGGCTTCAAAAATGAAGTTACTGTGAGAAGTCCCTAGTCGCCACATTCCGGCGCCTGTTCGGGGAGGCTGTTACGGAAATCGAACCGTGCTGCTGGCTTGCCTTGGTCTGCTTCCAAAACCAGCGATTTAGCCCTGTGACTTCTGAAAAGAACAAAAAGAAGTCCCAAGAACAGGATGTTGGAACATAAAGAAATTCTCAAAAGGACAGTTTAAGTTAAAGGACCTTATTTAACAAGAAGTTGAACAAGGTCCTGTTCATGAGAAATCAATTAAAAAGCGACTTCTGGTTTCATCCATGAGCTGAGCTGTCACATGAAAGGTGGCTCTCTCCAAGAAACTTCTGTTCAAACCCTTTAATCCGTTAAACAGGCACCAAAAGTGCAAAATGTTCCCCGGCTTAACCCCCATCTACTACTTAACTGACCAGGATGCCAAAGAGCCAGCAACCAGGCCGCAAAACCAGTAAAAGCAGGGAGAGGCAAACCTCAACTCCAGAACAGGGAGACATGCGTAGTCGCCCAGAACGAAGCATGACGGACCAAACAAGATCACCAATGCCAGCCAGCGTATGATGGAGAAGCTGATGGAGTTCATCACAACAGAGCTCCAGAAGCACAAAGAAGCGGTGAAAGAGGACCTCATGGTGGCAATGAGGTCAGCAGTAGAGGCTGTGTTGGCCCCATAAAGGAGACAATGGGGCAATTAAAAATCAAAGATGGTGCTCTGGAGTAAAGAGAAACTGCAAGAAACAGAGTTAAAGATGGTTAGGTCAGAAGCCAGATGTCAGAGATAAATCAAAGGTTTTGTGAAGCAGTCGCGTTCTATTAGCATGGCTAGGTATTGGAGAGACTGTGTGGAAGCTTGAATGCACATGGGATTCAAGGCAGAGGAATAACAAAAGGAAAGACCAAAATCCAGGAGGTAGATAAAAGAAAATTACTGCGGATGCTGGAATCTGAAACGAAAGGGAAAATGCTGGAAAATCTCAGCAAGTCTGGCAGCATCTGTAGGGAGAGAAAAGAGCTAACGTTTCGAGTCCGATGACTCTTTGTCAAAGCTAGCAGACAGAGAGAGTGGGAAATATTTATACTGTGGAGTAGGAATGAAAGATGAGTCATAGCCACAGAAACCCAGTGTAACTTGGTGCTAATGGCCACAGAAACCAAGGGGAAGGAGTGCTAATGGCAGTCCCCAGAGAGGACAAAAGATGTGAAAGGTCAAACAGCAGGGAAACTAACATCAGAGAATGAACTGTAGGTGTGGGGGGAGGGGAAGGGGGAAGCAAAGAGGAGAAAGGTGCAGGAAAGAAAGAAATGGTAAAAGACAGTTAAAATGAAATGAAAACAAATGGGTCGAGGTGGGGCTGATCATCTGAAGTTGTTGAATTCGATGTTCAGGCCGGAAGGCTGTAGCGTGCCTAACCGGAAGATGAGATGTTGTTCCTCCAGTTTGCGTTGCGCTTCACTGGAACATTGCAGCAGGCCAAGAACAGACATGTGGGCATGGGAGCAGGGTCTTTTGTTAAAATGGCAAGCAACAGGAAGGTCAGGATCCTTAATGCGAACAGACCAAAGATGCTCAGCAAAGCGATCACCCAGTCTGCGTTTGGTCTCTCCAATATAGAGGAGACCACATTGGGAGCAGCAAATGCAATAGACCAGATTGAAAGAGGTGCAAGTGAAACGCTGCTTAACCTGGAATGAGTGTTTTGGGCCTGGAATGTTAAGCATGGAAGAGGTAATGGGGCAGGTGTTACACCTTCTGCGATTGCATGGGAAGGTGCCATGGGTGATGGGAGAGGTACTGAGTATGGTGGAGGAGTGGACTAGATTGTCTCAGAGGGAACGGTCTCTGCGGAATGCTGACAGAGGGAGTGAAGGAAAGATGTGTTTGGTGATGGCATCACGCTGGAGTTGGCGGAAATGGCGGGGGGGGGGAAGATGATCTGCTCTCAGGGAAGGGGTCGGGGGTGGGAGCTGCCAAGAGGCGGACCGGGGAGGCGCGGCTGATGGGCAGGGGGTGGGCCCAAGAAGGGGAATGGCTGATCGGCGTTGGGGGGGGGCGGACAGGGTGCCCTCCAACCAGGCTGATCACCTGGAATGTTAGAGGATTAAACGGGCCGGTCAAGAGGACACGTGTGTTCGTGCACTTACGGGCTCTGAAGGCGGATGTAATGTTGCTGCAGGAGACGCATTTGAAAGTGGCGGACCAGATTAGATTACGGAAGGGCTGGGTTAGCCAGGTCTTCCATTCGGGGCTTGACGCTAAGACCTGAGGGGTGGCGATCATGATTAACAAACAGGTTAAGTTTGAGGCGGACAGCACAGTTGCAGACGGGTGGGGTAGATTTCTCATGGTCCGGGGCAAGCTTGAGGGGGTGAAGGTGGTCCTAGCGAATGTTTACGCTCCAAACTGGGATGATGTAGATTTCATCAAAAGGCTGCTGGGGAAAATCCCCGACTTGGATTCGCACAAGTTGATTATGGGTGGGGACTTTAATACAGTCCTCGACCCCGACCGGTCGTGCTCCAGAACGGGCAGGGTCCCGGCAATGGCAAGAGAACTGAGAGGGTTCATGGAACAAATGGGGGGAGGGGGGGGAAGACCCCTGGAGAATCAGCCGGCCGACGGGGAAGGAGTTCTCGTTCTATTCACATGTTCACAAGGTTTATTCTCGTATTGACTTCTTTATTATGAGTAGGGACTTTTTGGAGGGGGTGAGGGATACAGAATACTCGCCGATCACTATTTCGGACCACGCTGCACATTGGGTCGACCTGCTGGTCTGCAAAGAAAGTTACCAGCCCCCACAATGGAGGTTAGAGGTGGGATTATTGGCAGAGGAGAGGGTGTGTGAGAGAGTGGGGAAATGCGTGCAGGACTACCTCCAGGTCAATGATACAGGGGAAGTCTCAGCAGCGGTGCTCTGGGAGGCGCTGAAGACGGTGGTGAGAGGGGAACTGATCTTAATCCGAGCCCATAGGGACAGAACGGACAGGGCAGAGATGGACAGACTGGTGCAGGAGATGACACGGACGGATAGGGAATATGCGGACTCCCCGAGGGCAGAGCTACTTAGGGAACAACGGAGACTGCAGGCGGTGCTGGGAGCGCTATCCACTGGGAAGGCCATAGAGCAACTCAGAAAGGCCAGGGGTGCGGTGTAGGAGTATGGGGAGAAAGCCAGCAGAATGCTTGCACAGCAACTTAGGAAGAGGGAGGCGGCCAGGGAGATAGGGACAGTAGTGGACGGGGCAGGGAACCGGGTGTGAGACCCAGCAGGACTGAACAGGGTATTCAGGGACTTTTACAGTAAGCTGTATACCTCGGAACTCCCCCACGGGGCCGGAGGGGATGAGGCGCTTCTTAGATGGGGTGACCTTCCCAAAGGTGGGTAGAGGGGTTGGGGGCCCCAATTAGAGCTGAAGAAATAATGGGGGGCCTGAAGGCCACGCAGTCGGGTAAAGCCCCCGGAGGGCAGAGAGGTGGAGGTAGTGGTGGCAATGGATGCCGAAAAGGCTTTTGACTGGGTGGAGTGGGACTATTTATGGGAGGTGCTGGGACGGTTTGGGTTTGGAGAGGGCTTTGTGGACTGGGTTAAACTGCTACATCAGGCCCCGGAGGCTAGTGTAAGGACGAACAGGACGACATCTGAGTATTTTAGACTACACCGCGGGACAAGACAACGATGCCCCCTCTCTCCGCTGCTGTTTGCGTTGGCCATAGAACCGCTGGCAATTGCTCTGAGAGCAGCAAGGGGATGGTCAGGGGGGGGGGGGGGGGGGGGGGGGGGGGGAATAGAACACAAGGTCTCGCTCTATGCGGATGACCTGCTTTTGTATGTGTCAGATCTGATTGGGGGGGGGGGGGGGGGCGTGGAAAAGAATGGAGATAGCGTCTTGTAGAGGTACGAGCCTGGGTGTCTTGGTAACGGCGCCGCTGCCGCTCTCTCCTAAGAGGTATACCACGAGCCCGGTGGTGGCGGCGACCCTAAGAATCTGGGGACAGTGGAGACGGCACAGGGGCGAAACAGGGGGCTCGATGGAGGCTCCATTAGGTGGAAACCATCGATTCATCCCGGGGAACACCGAGGGGGGATTTAGGGGGTGGTATAGGGTGGGCATTAGTAAATTGAGGGACCTGTTTATTGGCGGGAGGTTTGCAGGCCTGGGGGAACTGGAAGATAAATTTGGGCTCCCCCAAGGGAACATGTTCAGATACTTGCAGGTAAAGGCGTTTGCCAGGCGACAGGTGGAGGCATTTCCTTTGCTGCCCTCGCGGAGGGCGATGGACAGAGTGCTTTCGGGGGTGTGGGTCGGAGAAGGGAAGGTGTCTGACATTTATAAGGTAATGCAGGAGGTGGAGGAGTCGCCAGTGGAGGAGCTGAAGGCTAAATGGGAGGGGGAACTAGGGGAGCAGATAGAGGATGGGACTTGGGCGGATGCCTTGGAGAGAGTCAACTCTTCCTCTTCCTGTGCGAGGCTTAGTCTCATCCAATTTAAGGTGCTGCATCGGGCCCATATGTCTGTGACTCGGATGAGTAGGTTCTTTGGGGGTGAGGACAGGAGCACCAGGTGTTCGGGGAGTCCAGCGAATCATGCCCATATGTTCTGGGCATGCCCGGCACTGGAAGAATTCTGGAAGGGGGTGGCGGGGTCGGTGTCGAGGGTGGTTGGATCCAGGGTCAAAACAGGTTGGGGACTCGCGATTTTTGGAGTTGCGGCGGAGCCGGGCGTGCAGGAGGCGAAAGAGGCCGGTATTCTGGCCTTTGCGTCCCTAGTAGCCCGGCGGAGGATCTTGATGCAGTGGAAAGATGCGAGGCCCCCAAGTGTGGAGACCTGGATCAGTGACATGGCGGGATTTATAAAATTGGAGAGGGTCAAATTTGCCCTGAGAGGATCAATACAAGGGTTCTATAAACGGTGGCAGCCTTTTCTGGACTTTCTGGCTCAAAGATAGGTATCTTGGAAAGGAGGGTGTTATTTATTGTTTCTACTGTTTATATTTTTTCTTTATTTTTTCTATGGTTACTTAACTTAATATTGTGTTAATTTAAGTTGTTGTTAATATGTTTTGTTGTTCATTGACGATAGGCGAATGTTTATGTCTGTTATCATTATTGTTATTGTTGGTATTTTATTGCGGTTTGTTGTTATATAATACAAAATTTTTCAATAAAATTATTTTAAAAAAAATTGTATGTGGCAGATCAAGCGGCAGGGATGGACGGGATTATGGAAATCCTAGGGGAGTTTGGCCGGTTTTCGGGCTACAAGTTGAACATGGCAAAAAGTGAGATGTTTGTGCTGCAGGCGAGGGGTCAGGAGAATAGGCTGAGGGAGCTACCATTTTGGCTGGTTGGGGAAAGTTTTAGGTATCTAGGATACAAGTGGCGCGCGACTGGGGTAAGATGCATAAGTTGAACTTGTCCAGGCTGGTGGAGAAAATGAGGAGCGAGTTTCGGAGGTGGGATGCACTCCCGCTGTCACTAGCGGGGAGAGTACAGACGGTGAAGATGACGATCCTCCCGAGATTCCTGTTTATTTTTCAGTGTCTCCCTATTTTCATTCCGTGGTCCTTCTTTAAAAGAATCAATAAAATCATCCTGGGATTTGTTTGGGTGGGGAAGTCCCCGCGGGTAAAGAGGGGGATGCTGGAATGGACCCATAGCGAGGGGGGACTGGCGTTGCCAAACCTCAGCAACTACTACTGGGCGGCTAACATAGCCATGATAAGGAAATGGATGGTGGGTACGGGGTCGGTTTGGGAGCGGGTGGAGGCTGCTTCGTGCAGGGGCACCAGCTTGGCAGCCCTGGTCACGGCTCCCATGCTGCTCCCACTGGCCAGGTAGTCCACCAGCCCTATAGTGGTGGCGGTTTTGGGGCCAATGGAGGAAGCATGCGGGGGAAGTAGGAGCGTCGGTCTGGTCCCCAATATGTGACAACCACCGATTTGTCCCGGGGAAGATGGATGGCGGGTTTCGAGCGTGGCGGAGGTGGGAAGGATGGGCGATTTGTTCCTGGAAGGGAGCTTCGCGAACATGAGGGCGCTGGAGGAGAAGTTCGGGCTGGCGAGGGGGAATGACTTTCGGTACTTGCAGGTGCGGGATTTCGTACATAGGCAGGTCCCGCCCTTTCCACGCCTTCCACCAAGGGGGATCCAGGACAGGGTAATTTCCAGGGGTGAGGTAGGAGAGGGGAGAGTCTCAGATATTTATAAATAGCTTATGGGAGCAGAGGACACAGGGACCGAGGAACTGAAACTTAAGTGGGAGGAGGAGCTTGGTGGGGAGTTGGAGGGCGGCGTATGGGCAGACGCTCTGAGGAGGGTAAATGCAACCGCAACATGTGCCAGGCTCGGCCTGATTCAGTTCAAGGTGGTTCACCGGGCCCACATGACGGTGGCCTGGATGAGCAAATTCTTTGGGCTGGAGGACAAGTGTGCTAGATGTGGGGGAGGGCCAGCGAACCATGTCCACATGTTCTGGGCGTGTCCAAAACTCAGGGGATACTGGCAGGGATTTGCGGACATCATATCCCGGGTACTGAAAACAAGGGTGGCGATGAGTCTAGAGGTGGCAATTTTTGGGGTGTCGGAAGACCCGGGAGTACAGGAGTTGATAGAGGCCGACGTTGTGGCCTTTGCTTCCCTGATAGCCCGGCGACGAATACTATTGGCCTGGAGGGACTCAAAGCCCCCAAGGACCGAAGTATGGCTGTCGGACATGGCAAGCTTTCTCGGCTTGGAAAAAATCAAGTTCACCTTACGAGGATCACTATCAGGGTTCGCCCGGAGGTGGCAACCATTCATCGACTTCTTTGCGGGGAACTAATCGTCAGCGGGGGGGGGGGGTAGAATAGTATAGAGTAGGGGGGAAGAATAGGCGGGTCTATCTGCAAGAGTGGTACTGTTATTTGCACTATGTTTTTTGTAATTGGTATCTGCACACTAATGTATATTGTTACTGTTTACAATGCCAAAAACACCTCAATAAAATTCTCTGTTAAAAAAAAATGGAAAGTTGGGCAAACAAATCCAGATCACCCTGGATGAAAAAGGAGATAGAAATTAAGGTAAAGAAGAAAAAGTGTGCACCGGACAGATGTCAAGTAGAAATAGAATTGAGAACTAAGAGAAATATAGAAGGGTCAGAGGCTTGAAAAGGCAAAGATGGATTATGACAGCCAATAAGTCTTCCATAGACATATAAATAGTAAAAGGGTGATAAGTGGAGTAGGGTCCATTAGGAACCTAAAAAGGAATTTACACATGAAGGCAGGGAGCTTGACTGAGATATTAAATGAATACTTTTGCATCTGTCTTTTCCATGAAGGTTGGTGTTCTCCAGGCCACGGTGACAGAGGAAACTCTATCACTAGAAGGATTCAAAATTGAAAGGAAGGAGTGTTAGGCAGACTGGTACCTAAAGGATACTGAAGCAAAACCAGGGTGGGGACTCGCGATTTTTGGAGTTGCGGTAGAGCCGGGAGTGCAGGAGGCGAAAGAGGCCGGTGTCCTGGCCTTTGCGTCCCTAGTAGCCCGTCGAAGGATTCTGTTACAATGGAAGGATGCAAGGCCCCCAAGCGTAGAGACCTGGATCAGTGACATGGCCGGGGGGGGGGGGGGGGGGGGGGGGTGCATTATTGTAGTGTTTATTCTGTAACTTTATAGTGTGTTAATTTGCGTTGTTGTTAAAATGCTGGGTTGTTCATGGGGATGGGGCGAATGTATATGATTGTTAATATTATTGTTATTTTCAGTATTTTACTAAGGTGCGTCAATGTTGTATAAAATCAAAATTTCTCAATAAAAATTATTTAAAAAGAAAAGGATACTGGAGCAATGAGAGTGGAAATTGAAGCGACACTGGCCATAATCTTTCAGTCTATTGCAGACTTAGGGGAGGTGACAGAGGGCAGGAGAATTGCAAACATTATGTCCTTGTTCAAAATAGGTTGTAAGGATAAGCCCAGCAATTACTGACCAGTCAGTTTAACTTCAGTGGTGGGGAAGCTTCTAGAAACAATTATTTGGGATAGAATTAGTAGCCACATTTAAAAATGTCAGTTGATTCAGAAGAGAAAACATGGATTTCTAAAGGGAATTTCTAAAGATTAACTAACTTGTTTGAGTTTTTTGAAGAGGTAGCAGAAAGGGTCAAAGTGGGTAATGCTGTTGATGTAGTATGCATGGACATTCAAAAGGCAGTCTATAAAGTGCCTTGTGAGAAAACTTATAGCTCATGGAATAAAAGGGACAGTAATAACGAGAATGCAAAATTAGCTGAAAAGTAGGAAACAGAATAATGGTCAATAAATAGTTTTCGGGCTGGTAGAATATTTGTAGTGGAATTCCCCAGGAGTCGGTATTGGGACCCTTGTTTTTCCCGATATATATTAATTATCTAAATCTTGGTGTCCAGGGGACAATTTCAAAGTCTGCATGCGCCACAAAATTTTGAAGCATTGTAAACTATGAGAAGGGAAATGGTTGAAGGTGGACGACAGGTGGAGAGAGCATTAATAAAGCATATAGTACCTTGGGCTTTATGAATAGGGCCATAGAGTACAAAAACAAGGAGGTTTTGCTGAACTTATACAAGTCACTAGTCAGGCCTTAACAGGAGGTAGCAGAAAGGGTCAAAGTAGGTAATGCTGTTGATGTAGTATGCATGGACATTCAAAAGGCAGTCTATAAAGTGCCTTGTGAGAAAACTTATAGCTCATGGAATAAAAGGGACAGTAATAACGAGAATGCAAAATTAGCTGAGAAGTAGGAAACAGAATAATGGTCAATATATAGTTTTCGGGCTGGTAGAATATTTGTACAGTTCTGGGTGCTATAAGAAGGATGTGAACACATTGGAGAGAGTGCAGGTTTACAATAATGGTTCCAGTAATGAGATCCTTGGGTTATATGGGCAGATTGGAGAGGTGGAACTGTTTTCCTTGGAGAGAAGGCTAAGAGGAGATTTGACAGAGGTGTTCAAAATCATGAGGCGGTTGGACAGAGTAGATTGGGAGAAATTGCTCCCACTTATAAAGGGATTGAGTATGAGAGGGCACAGATTTAAAGTAATTTGCAAAAGAAGCAAATGTGGTGTGAGAAAAGTCTTTTCACACTGCGAGTGGTTCGGGTCTGGAATGCCAAGTGTGGTGCAGGCAGGTTGAATTGAAGCATTCAAAAGAGCATTAGGTGATTATTTGAATTGAAACAAAGTACAAGAATACAGGGAAAAGGCAGTCGAATGACAATAAATCATAATGCTCATTTGTGGAGAACCGGTGCAGACAAATGGGCCAAATGGGTTCCTTTTGCGCAATAACACGTCCGTGATTCTGCAGATACAGCATGTAATTAGGAAGACAAATGGAACATGGGCCTTTATTGGAAGGGGAATGGAGTATAAAAATAGGGGAATCTTGCTACAAATGGACAGGGCATTGGTGGCACTACAACTGGTTTACTATGTACAGTTTCGGTTTCCTTACATAGAGGGATGTATTTGAATTGGAAGAAGTTCAGAGAAGGTTCACCGGGCTGATTCCTGGGCGAAAGGGTTGTCTTAAAGGGTTGTCTTATGAGGAATGGTTGAGCAGGTTGGGCCTGTATTCTTTGGAGTTCAGAAGAATGGTAAGTGATTTTATCAAAACAAATAGTATTCTGAGGGGGCTTGACAAGGTAGATTATGGGATGATGTTTCCCCTTGAGGGAGAATCTGGAATTAGTGGGCACATTTTAAAAATAAGAGGACTCCTGTTTAGAACAGACATGAGGAAGATTTACTTTCTCTCAGAGTGCCGCTAATCTTGGAGCTGTGTAACCCAAAGGGCAGTAGAGGCTGGGTCATTGAATATATTCAAGACTGAGCCAGACAGAGTTTTGATCTACTAGGGAGTAAAGGGTGTGGGAGGCCAACAAGAAAAGAGAGTTAAGGTCACAATCAAATCAGCCATGAGCGTATTGAATGGAAAAACAGCTTCAGGTAGTCAAATAGCTTATTCCTTCCTGCTTCTATTTCTTAACTTATATTTTTTATCATTGTCCTCCTCTGAAAAATGGTTAACATTTTGTCCTTCTTACCTTAGACGTTTGAACTGGAGATTGTTCTGCAAGAGAAAAAGAGTTTCAAAATCATTTTGCAAACTGCTAAATGATCAGTTGCTAAATATAAGATTTTGCGTACAAGATAGTGATGGAGTTGAGTGGGGTAGTTCATAAATTCACTCCACAATCCAACCGCTAGCCAAAGACTGTAATAACACTAGTTGAATGGGAAATATGGAAATAGCAATTTGCAAATATGAATGCTGTCACAAAAGTGTGCCCGTGTATCACGACAAGCAGCAGCAAAGCTTGTGGGCAGTGTAGACGCTGCAAGTGTTTTCTTAATATTTCTTTGATGCTGTAAAGAGAAAAGTATGGAAGTGGCCACACTCTAGATTCTTGTAAAATACGATGAGAAGTTTATTAAGGGTGTTGCTCAATACAATCTGCTCAACGCTCTGTTGGTATCACTATACATCATGCAGCACCAGCAAGAATGTATTCCCAGGTACATAACACTCCACTCTCTTTACTTAAGTAGTGCAATAACAACAATTCACATTTATACAACAGATTGCCTGATACATTATTTCTATACATAGAGACAATTCAATAAGACAGTCACTGTGGTGGAATTCCTTTTTGGTAGCATTCGGTGTTCTTGAATTCAGCTACTTGCAACCTCAGAACTATCCTCGTTCCTTTATGTAGATAGCACTTCTTGAGTAGTTGTTTCACTATCTATCGCTATAGGCAGTGAAAAGTCCACAGAAACAGAATCCGAACTCACCACTGTCTTTGTTCGCCACTTCAAAGTATAGTTCTTTGGATCTTCTGACTGTAGAACCTCTTGAAACATTTCTGCAAATTCACTTTGTGCAGCAAGTAACTAATCAGCAAGACAACACCAAACTCGTTCATCATCCATCTGTTCAGTGTACAATATTGGACCTGTCTTTGCTAGGATCCTTGTTGGTGGTGTAGCTCCAAGCTAACACTCTCTCCCTGATTGAGTACTCACTTTTCAGAGATTTCCTCCCTCCTAGATATTTGTGCTTGTTGTTGTCGTGGTTTGACAATCTCTGAAGTATCAGGTGGAGTTAACAAATCAAACTGTGTTCGTAATTTTCTCTTAAACAGCAGCATTGCCGGTGACCTTTGCATGGTAGCATGTACAGTGTTCCAGTAAGATATTAGAAATTTGTTTGCTCTTCCTGATAATATCCCCTGAACCTTCAAAGCCTTGACAGAAGGCTTTAATGATTGCAAACATTCAGCCAATCCATTCGTTGCTGGATGGTATGGAGTTGACTTGATATGATGTATAGCGTTCCCTTTCAAATAGTCCTCAAACTCCTTCGAAGTAAATTGTATACCATTATCACTGACAATCTGCTCCAATGTTTCAAATCTTTTGAAATTGTGTCTAGCTTTTCAATGATATATAATGCCATTTCCACAGATATAATGGTGAAGTGTTCCTTAGTTTTGCACAAGATTGGCATTGGCCAACTTTCTCTTCGATTTCTTTTTTTTATAAATGTATTTTTACCAAACGTATATGAAAAGTTACAACACATAAACAGTTCGGGAAACAAACTTCCCCACACACAACCATACAGCGTGTACACATTTTTCCCCTTTTTCACCCCCCCCCCCCCCCCCCCCCCCCCCCCCCCCCCCGCCCCCGATGAACAACTCCTCAAACACGATCACGAACATCCCCTACCTTGCCTCGAAACCCTCCGCTGAACCCCACAACTCGTATTTAATCTTCTCCAGCGAAGAAAGTCATATAAATCACCCAGCCAGGCCACACCCCCAGTGGCATTGCTGACCAGTCCTTCCCCCTGGGTTCTTGAAGCGCCATGGGTCCACCATACCAGCGTTTCCATAAATCTACCAAGCTCCATTGCCATTCATATCCTACCCATTGACCTGGGGCTCTTTCTATCTACCATTGGCTCCAGAACACAATTAAAATCTCCTCCCATAATGAACTGTTGCATGGCCAAGTCTGGGATTGCAGCCAACCTTCCCCTCATAAAACCTACAGCCTCCCAATTCGGTGCATACACATTCACCAACACCACCAAATTCCCTTTTAATACCCCACTCACAATCACAGATCTCCCACCTGGGTCCCTCACTTCTTTTGGGCTCATAAACCCCATTTACTTACTCATCAAAATTGCCACCTCCCGCGACTTTAAATCAACGCCCGAGATGAAAACCTGATCCACCCACCCCTTCCTTAGCCTAACCTGGTTCTTCATGCGCAGGTGCGTCTCCTGCAGAAGACCACCTCCGCTTTCAAGCTTGTAAGATGCGCAAAAACCCGCGATATTATGACCGGTCCATTGTGCCCTCGCACATTCCACGTTATCAGCCTCACCGGGGACTTATGCCTCCATTCCCCTCTACCATCCGCCACCCTCCCCTTTTGGCTCTACCTCTGTTAATTTCACTCAATACCTGGCCCATCCAAGATGGCCCCTTTCTCCGCCTCGACCATGTTTCTTCTCCAACCTCGCCTCATCGCGTCACCCTCCCTTATAATTAATCAATTCTAAATGACCTTAGTTGTGTCATATTTGAGGACGTGGTGCTACTATAATTGCTGACATTTTCTTTGGCACTTTGTGTGAACCATCTTTGTCAATGATATGATCACAGTAATTTATGGATGACTTGAAAAAGTCACACTTTTCCTTCATAACTCTCAGGTTGTGGCTTTGCAACCGCTTCAGGGTAGTTTCCAAATTCTCCAAGTGTTCCTGTTCACTTGAACCGGTGATGTCATCTAAATAATTGCACACCATTCAACCCACTTTGAATTTGATCCATGGATCTTTGAGAAAGAGCAGGTGCAGACGTAATTCCAGAAGGAAGTCCTCTGTAACAAAACAAATCTTTGTGCGTTACGATGGTAAGTAGTGGCTGTGATTCGGCAGCTACATTCATCTGCAAATATGCCTGTGAAAGAACAATTTTACTGAATTTCTGTCCTCCAGAAAGTATAGCAAGCAAGTCTTCAATCAGCGGCAGTGGATAATGATCTATGCATAAAACTGGGTTAAAAGTAATTTTTAAGTCTCCACAAGTTCTCATTGAGCCAACACGTTTTAATACAGGAACAATTGGTGTCACCCAATTACTTGTAGCAACAGGTTCAATGACTCCTGTTCTTACTGAGCTTTCTAGTTCTTCTTCAACTTTAGGCTTGATGGCATATGGTACAGTTCTAGCTTTCAGACAATTAGGCATTCTGTCTGGCTTGATTTTTAGCTGTAGTTTAACTCCAGTCATAGAGCCTGACAAATCTTTGAACATCTCATACTTCTTCAGTTGCTCTTTGAATCCATTCACTGATTGACTGTTCCGTTAAGCCTAACCTTAACCAACCATGCTCTGCCAAATACAGCAAAGTCAAACACAGACAATGTGAACAGGCAACTTTGCTGTCTGCCCGTTTGCTTCTACTTTCACTGTAATATATCCTTTTAATGGTACCGCCTCTTCAGTGTATGAACTTAGGATCACATTTGGTAGTTTTAAAGGCAGAATCTTCAGCTTTTGATGATAAACTGTCTCAGATATTAGCGATTCTACTGCGCCCGTATCCACTTCCATTTTAATTTCATGACCTTCAAGTTTGGATATGCCCAAAAACGTTGTTGATCGCCTTGCATTAACAGAACGCCTAGTGTAAGCTCTTGCAGTAGCTTGGTTATGTTGTCTTTTGAGTGATTATGAGCTTTGTCTACTAATTTGTAGACACGACTAGATTGTTTACTTGTGTTCATCTTCTTGCACTTTCTTGGTGTAGAAGTAGTTTTCTGTGCCCAACACAATATGCCCCTTCTTGCCACAGCTCTTGCATGTGTTCGATTTACTCCAACATTCCTCCCTTAGTGTCAACCTGGGTACAACAGTGGCATGGTTGCACCTTTGCAGTGCATTTTTTGAGGTATACATTTGTGGATCTTAGCTCCAGCCCCTATCTGCAATACTTCTCTTGTTGCAGGCCCCATGGTTAGGCAACTTCCACAGCAGCTTTCAGAGTTAAATCACCCAGTGTCTGTGTGGATTTCCCTGGGTGCTCCGGTTTCCTTCCACAGTCCAAAGATATGCAGGTTAGGTGGAGTTACAGGGATAGGACGGGGGAAATGGGCCTGGGTAGGGTGCTCTTTTGGAAGGTCTATGCAGACTCGATGGGCTGAATGGCCTCTTTCTGCACTGTAGGGATTCCATTCTATGGATTCTATTCTATTCCATAGAAAGCAGCTTCCTCTGAATTGCTTCACTGTGTAACCCACAAACCAGCCTGTCTGAAAGAGTATAATCCAATGTTGTACCAAATTCACAATATCTAGCTAATCTTCTTAAAGACGTTATAAACTATAAAATGATTTCACCTTCTTACTGGCTATGATGGTGGAATCAGAACCTTTTTGCAATCAATGACGGTTTAGGAGAGAAATGTCCTTCACAGATTTTAATTAATTCATTGAAGGGCTGGTCTCCTGGTTTGGCTGGGTGAACAAGATTCTGTCGCAGCATAAACATGTTATTGCCAACTGAGCTGAGAAATGTTGAGACCTTTAGGTCCTCCGGTGTCTGATTGGCTACTAAAAACTGGAATCTTTCTTCATACAAATTCCATATTTCAGAGTTCTCATCAATCGCTTCCATGGTGCCATTTTTGGATCCTGGCTCCTAGGGTCTACACTTCCTCCCTTCTGACCATGTTGGAAAGGATGGCATTAACAATCTCTTGAACAAGCAACTAAGAAATCTTTCCCTTTTATGCCTGAGAATTTTGACTTTTCTCCTGATTACTGGCCCATGCAGAGTCAGTAGACTTCGAAATCCCTGTTTCCCACAGCCTGTGTAGCTTCACTACGTACGCGGTTGCTACAGCCCAGGCCCTATTCACTCCAACGCAAGCAAGTTTTCCCTGATTGTCAGTCTTCTTTCACACAGTTACAGTCGAAAGGTTTTGTTAAATCTTCATATCGGTGACAGTATTTCACCAGACGTCTGTTGTGTAGGCAGGTCCAGTCCAGAGAATTTTCCATTGCTCCCGATGCCGTCCCACAAATAGTCAACAAAAATCTTCTTTCAAGCGATGTTTCTGCCTCAATCCTCGTCATCAGTTTTCTCTCATTATATTTCTTTGTCACATCAAAGACAAACGGTATAGCAGTAGCAACACTCTGGGTTCTTGTAAACACAACGAGAGGTTTATTAAGGGTGTTGCTCAATACAATCAAGATAGTGATCCTCTCAAAGTTCGTGCAAACTTTGCTGACGTCAATACACATCCAGCTGAACCAGCACGAATGTATTCACAGATACATAACTGTTTTAAAACACACATTTTTAAAAACTCACTTAGCAGATCAGTCCAGAGGAGCATAAAATGAGAAAAAAATCAAAACAATACCAATCAGTTTCTCAGATCTTTCAGCTATAAATTTGCAAATTGCAAACAAAACGGTTATTAATTGTAGTCAATAATTATCCTCTAGGTGGCTGTATTCTAACAATATGAAATGACCACACAGCTACAGTAATGTTATGTACTAACATTCGGAACAATCAGTCAGAATATAAAGCTATTAACTTTTTAAAATTAATCTACCATGGAAGGATGTCGCATGTATCCTAAAAATATATCAAACTTAGCAAACTGTTCAGAACTAATAAAAGCGCAAAATATTTTCTCAGAATTATTTTTTAAAAAGCTTGAGTGCTAACTGTATAGGCCAAAAATAATAAAATCTAATCATTTCACCCCCAAATAAATTGAGCAAATTAAAAGATAAATGTATTAAATCTAACTATGCACTTCTCATAAGACAGCTTTCTTTTTATCATGTCAGCACCACTTAATGTCCAAGTACATTAACTCTGAGAGAATATTAATTCTGAAGCTTTAGAATGGGGGTCATGATCAAAATGATGCTTTTGAATTCTAGTCTGTTCAAAATTACTATTATCTGACAAATGGATGCTTTGCATATAAATACATAAAATCTAATTTACAGAAGCTAAATATTCCCGAGCAAACACCAACGTATTTCGGTCTGTAAAACTCTTATTTTCATAAATAATAATCAATAAAATGCAAACCTACAGGACAATCTGTACATGAAACACACACATAACCGTTGCAATTCAGTGGTTAGCACTGCTGCCTTCCGACGCTGAGGACCCGGGTTTGATACGTGTGGAATTTGCACAATGCGGTTAGCACTGTTGCTTCACAACGCCAGGGTCCCAGGTTCGATTCCTGGCTTGGGTCACTGTCTATGCTGAGTCTGCACGTTCTCCCTGTGTCTGCGTGGGTTTCCTCCGGGTGCTCCGGTTTCCTCCCACAAGTCCCGAATAACGTGCTGTTAGGTAATTTGGACATTCTGAATTCTCTCTCCATGTACCTGAACTGGTGCAGGAATGTGGCGGCTAGGAGATTTTCACAGTAACTTCATTGCAGTGTTAATGTAAGCCTACTTGTGACAATAAAGATTATATTATATTCTCCCCGTGTCTGTGTGGGTCTCCCCCCACAACCCAAAGGTGTGCAAGGTAGATGGATTGGCCATGCTAAATTGCCTCTTACTTGGAAAAAAAAAAAATTGGATACTCTAGAATTTATCTAAAAAAATAACACTTGCAATTCAACATTTCAAAAAAATACCCCAAAAGATGACGGAGTTTCAAGAAAAAACTTAATTGTGACAAATTAAGATGGGAGGTTAGATTGGCATAAGAACCAGATCAGAACATTAAGGAAAATTAATAATGGTTTACAGTGAGATGGTTACCAGCACTAGAACAAATCCCACACATAAATGGAGTGAATCACCATAAGGCGAACTGTACCAAAGTAAGAATATTGTGACAAGCAATAAACACAGGTTTCTTTGAAGCATTGTGATTAATTTGAGTGTCAATTGCATATTGGAAAAAGAATTGCGAGTTAAAATAAGCATTTAAATTAGCTCGGTGTCAGACAATTCTACCTGTGTGACTGCCACTTCTTTATCTGAGTCCAAAGAACTTTGATGCAGGTTACAATAACATTTTGTATTTATATAGCTCTTTAGTCAAGAAAAAACCCTCAATATCTAGCTAGGGAGGGAGAGGGTTGATGGGGTAACCAAACGGTTGGTTAAAGAGGTGAGTTTTGAGAAGGTTTACAAATGAAGGAATGAGGGGTAGAGTGTTGGGGGAGCTTTTGTGAGAGAATTACACGAGTAGGAAGACAAAGGTTCACCTACTGATGGGAGGAGTGAAAGGAATGGGAGATCCACTAAAGGAATTGAGTTCTTGGGGAGGAAAGATACAGGGCATGAGGGGTTTTGAAGATGAGACAGACCAAAGCCTGAGCGATTTAAAGACAATAATAATAATAATAATAATAATAATTGCTTAATGTCACAAGTAGGCTTCAATGAAGTTGTAAGACAAAGATTTAAATTTCAGTGGAGAACAAGGATGGTGGGGACGTGGGGCATGGTATAGGATAGGTTACATGTGATAAAATGGGCCTCATTGGAGGCTGGGAGACCAGCAAGAAGACTGGCAGAATAATTAAATCTAGAGATGGCAAAAACACGTATGAAGCTTTTAGCAGTTGGGGTGCAGGGGTAGGGTGACAGATGAATAATACTGAAATGAAAACATTTTTTGAAACTAAGCTCTAATTTAATAATTTTTATTGTCACAAGTAGGTTTACATTAACACTGCAATGAAGTTACTGTGAAAAGCCCCTAGTCGCTACATTACAGCGCCTGGGGGCAGCACGGTGGCGCAGTGGCGCCGAGGTCCCAGGTTCGATCCCGGCTCTGGGTCACTGTCCGTGTGGAGTTTGCACATTCTCCCCGTGTCTGCGCGGGATTCGCCCCCACAACCCAAAGATGTGCAGGGTAGGTGGATTGGCCACATTAAATTGCCCCTTAATTGGAAAAATATTAATTGGGTTCTCTAAATTAAAAAAAAACATTACTGTGCCTGTTTGGGTACAATGAGGGCTATTTCAGAATGTCCAAATTACCTAACAGCACGTCTTTCAGGACTTGTGGGAGGAAACCAGAGCACCCGGAGGAAACCCACAGACACGGGGAGAACGTGCAGACTCCACACAGTGACCCAAGTCGGGAATCATCAAACCTGGGACCCTGGCGCTGTGAAGCAACAGTGCCAACCACTGTGCTACCATGCAAGTCATGCTCTAGGTGAAGTAGGAACCAAAGTTGTGATGTAATGGACCCCGAAACAGTGACTGATGAATGGCAAAGGATTAGTGCCAAGCAATTTACATCATGGCTTAAAGAATCCCACATATGCTTGGGTGCCTGGTGAATCTTAACTGATAAAAAACACCTAGCTTGCAAAACCTCCTATTGCTGATCCAACTAAAAATTCCTGAAATGTTAAATCAAATTGTATGCTATAACCTGCGTATATATATATATATAATATATGCAAATATATTACATACACTATATACATAAATATATTATATATACATAAAAACCTCCCCAAGAAAATACAATTAAAACTTAATAAGTTATGTTTACAATTGCCACCAGGAGCCGTAAATTACAATCTTTTGCATAGCTTAAGTGGAATTGTTAGAGCAGTAAATTTGGATTAATTCATCTAATTTCCTACTGTACATGAAGCATTTGGGGATGTTTCTGATAAATATGATAAACTCATTTGACTATCACAAACAAGTTAGGAATGGAGCAGACCTGATTATTGTATCTCAGGGTTATCATCTAAAGTGTTTTTATATATAAATCTAAAAGTACAAAAGCAAGGTACAATATGTTTCACAGTCAGTAATAAAGTAATTAATGTTGTTTACCTGTACCGTGTCCAGATTTTGGTTCATGTATGAGAGTGGCAGATGCTGCATCATAGGAAGAAATGTCAGTAATTTCACTACTCACAGATACTGGGATTTCATCCTAAACAAATAATACATAAACGAGAAAGTTAAAAAGCCAGATTCAAGAAAGTATTAAGAATCACATCAAAATCTCAAGAACTCCAGACTTTGCCATAATAATATTGATTCAAAGTAAGAACTTGCTTACCAAGATGTTCAGGTGCTCCAGAGGTTGCAAAAGAATGGCATTTCGCTGAGAGACTTTCCATTAAAATACATGGAAGTGGGTAATGTTGATGTACTTATTTTGATATTCACACACTAAACTCTTCAAAGAAATTGCGGCTTGTCCACTCCAGTGTAAGCTACATTTAAAGGTTTGGTATGTTTTAATTACTGCCTAACAACCTTTTGGCACTGAAAATTAATATTAACAAATGCAGAGTCTCATTCCTACAGATTTAGGGAAGAATCTCCCAACCTGCCTGTGGCAGATTAGTTGGCGGGCTGGCGTAGAGAATGTGTCAGAATCAAAAAGGCAGAAACGCGCCAGCATAAAATCATGTTGCAATTCTCCCAATGGCAGGTCAGTCTTCATGCTGGCAGGTGGTACAAATTACATTTACATTTCACGAATGCTGCCCACCGGAATCATGTCAGGCCTTCCAACCTAGCCAAGCCTTAATCGGGCCCACTGTCCTTGCCAGGTCCTCCAGAGTATCCTTCCTCTGCTGGGTGAACTTCTCATTCAAGAAGTCCACCAGCTTCTCCATTGACCACTGAGATGGTAGGGCCGATCCCTGACCCTCCGCCAACTTCCCCTGTGTCTCAGGTAAAGCTTCTCGCTCCAACTGCTCCTTTCTTTTAAAACCACTCCTGGTCCATGACTCCATCCACCGGTGGGACATCTTTTCCTTCCACCACTCCTGCACCTGTTTTCCCTCAACACATCCAGCCGTTAGACGGGTAAAGGTCCAAAAACACCGCCACGAGCGAGAGCTACCAAATGTGCGACCACTCACCATGGCTGCTACCGGAATTCACACTGAGAAGTTCTGACGAGCAGGGCTCCTCAATGCAGGAAACGGGACTAAGTGAGGACTCAGCGGGGCGTTCCCATTCAATAGCGTGGTCTTTCTCAGCACTGTGAACGCCAGGAAATACCCAGCTAAACGCGCTCAACATGGGACTCTGTTGTAATTCGGTTAGATCACGCACTAAGAAATTGTAATTCACCAAGGGTATTTCCTGTGGGTCTCCAACTATCCAGCTCTACAGTCTGCCCCCAGGAACAAAAAGGTCTACAGTACAAATGCATCATGACAGTTCGGAAGGAGTCTAATACAGACCTGCATGAACTCTTCTTGCAGTCATACACCAGCTCCGCACAAATGGACAAACATCCCTTTCAGTTTATCTAAACTCTTGTTGCTGTGCGACTGCTCTAATTGCCACATGCATGTAGTCAATGGAACCCTGAACCTGGGGAATCCAGCCAGGGAGGCTAATCAGAGAGCCTATTCATCCTGGCTACAACATCACAGGAAACATTCACACAACTTTCAGCCCTGAGAAACAAGCCATCTATGATCTGCCTTGCACATTTATGTGTTGTGAACACCAAAACTATCATAATGTTTCTAGTAGCACCCTGGTGAAACTGGGGACAAAGCAAAACAAAATTGAGGGCAGTCATGATCTTCACAGTTGGTGATAATACACGTGAAATGAATGAAATGAAATGAATAAACTGAAATGAAAATCGCTTATTGTACGAGTAGGCTTCAATGAAATTGCTGTGAAAAGCCCCTAGTCACCACATTCCGGCGCCTGTTCAGGGAGGCTGGTACGGATCTGCCAGGTCCTGCAGTTAGCTGGTCTTCCATGCATCTGTATGCTCGTCATTACCTGATGAAGCACTGGTCTTCTTAGAGTTCAAGGAAGCAAGCTCCCCTCTAAACCACATATAATCCTGGTTTGGAACCACAGCACCAGGTGTCGTTGGGTAAAACCTGTGAACGCCCCCTGTAACATCATTGTTGGTGTACCTATTGTATATTAATGTTTTACTGGTTGGAACAAGGTCACTTAAGGTCCAATCATGTAACGTATTGTTGACATCATCAGCCGTTTGCATGGGCAAACTGGCAGTCTATCCTAACAGCCTGTTGAGTAAACACCTTTCCAATAAAGCTCTTGTTTCTTTGTACCTTTATGGTCTGCAAGCCTATCCTTTAAAAATATCACAGTACCTACATCATATGGACAGCAGCTCAAGAATACAGTTCACCACCACCTTGACATATACAATTAATGACACACAAATGTCAGCCTTGCCAGCAATGCTCATTTTCTCTGAATGTTTTTAAAAAGCCAGTAAATTGGGCATCGTCTCCTTGGCACCTCTTTGTGCATGCTGTCACAGCCTTGGTTGGTGAAGCCTTTCCTCTTCTGACATGTTGTTAAACATCTCCAATGTTCCAATCTTGTCAGTTTGAAAGCTTCCAAAGTTGAGGAAAATAAACTATTTCTACTCAAGAATTCCATGTCATCCTGGCGAATGCCCTGGTGCGGCGACTGGAGAATTGCGTGCCAGAGGTAGTTGTAGAAGATCAGACAGGCTTTGTCAAGGGCAGGCAGCTAACAGCAAAATCAGCAACCTGCTGAACGTGATCATGACCCCATCCGGGGAGAGAATACCGGAAGTGATCATCTCCCTGGACGCAATTAAGGCCTCAACAGGGTCAAATGGAAGTACCTCAGAGAAGTACTCGAACAGTTTGGGTTTGGGCAAGGGTTCACGTCCAGGGTGAAACTACTGTACAGTGCTCCTATGGCAAGAGTATAGCCAAACACTACCAGCTCAGGATACGTCTGGGTGCACAGAGGCAGAAGGCAGGGATGCCCGCGTTCCCTGCTGCTGTTTGCCCTGACAATTTTGGCCACTGGCAATTGCCCTTAGAGCAGTGAAGGGGTGGAGAGGTATCCGAAGGGGTGGCAGAGAGCACAGAGTCTCACATTATGCAGATAACCTCCTCTTCTACATCCCAAACCCCTGGCCAGCTTGGAAGGAATAATGAATCTCCTGAAGGAGTTCGGAACCGTCTTAAGTTAAAAAGTTAACGTGAGTAAGAGTGAAATCTTCTCTGTAAACCAATGGGGGCAGGAGTAGAGCTGGGGGTCTACCGTTCAAACTGGCCCACATCAAATTCCGTTACTTGGGGATCCAAATAGCCATGACTGGGCACGGATCCACAAGAGGAACCTCACGAGTCTGGTGGAGGAAGTTAAAAAGGACCTGCAGAGGTGGGGCTCATACCCACTCTCCTTTGAAGGGAGTGCAGACAATCAAGATGAACATGCTGCCCAGGTTCCTCTTCCTGTTCAGATCCCTCCCAATCTACATCTCCAAGTCCTTTTCAAACTAGTTGATAAGCTAATCATGGTGTTTGCTTGAGGGGAAAGAGCTTGAGGATTAGGAAGATCATCCTGAAAAGGAGGCTGGGCCTCCCGAACCTCCAGTTCTACCAATGGGTGGCCACTGCAGAAAGAGTACGAGAATGGGTCATGCAACCGGGAGCGGAATGGGTGGCGATGGAGTGAGTTCCTGTGCAGTGACATTCCTCCGAGCGTTAGCCACAACCGCACTCCCATCCCCCATGGCCAGATGCTCAAAACGCCCAGTGGTAGTAACCATGCTCTGAACGTGGAATTAAATGAGGCAGCATTTCAGACTACCCAAACTGTCCATGATGGGCCCCATCTACAATAATCACAGGTTCACTCCCGCAATAATGGACGCCTCCTTCAAAAGGTGAAGACAGGACAAGAGGAGACTGACGGTCAGGGTCATGTACACAAATGTAGAGTAGCGACCCTGGGAGAACTCACTGAGGAGTTCCAGCTCCCACGAGAGAACGACAACGACAACGTACCCCCAGATGCCAGGACATTCAATGTTAGATCGACTACTGAACACGGACGATCTAGGGGAGGGGAACTGCATGGACATGTATGGATAGCTGTTAGAAGAGGTACGCTCACCCCTGAACAAGACAAAGAAAAGGTGGGAAGAATAACTAGGCAGGTAGATAGGGGGAGGGACTCTGGATCGAAGCACTGCACAGGGCAAACTTCACCTCCACATGCGCAAGGCTGAGCCTAGTGCAGCTAAAGGTGGTGCACATGGCGCACCAAACCAGACCACAAATGAGCAGGTTCTCCCCGGAGGTGGAGGACAAATGCTAACGGTGCCAGGGAGGTCCAGCCGACCACACCCACATGTTCTGGTCTTCCCCCGGGCTTGTCAGGTACTGGACATCCTTCTTTGGGGCCATGTCCAGGATTGTGGGAGTGAAGATGAATGCGTGCCCACGAGTGGTGATCTTTGGGGTTTCAGAGCAGCCAGAGTTCTACATGGGGAGGGGGGCTGACACTCTTGCCTTTGCCTCCCTAGTGCTAATTTGGTTTTGCTTTGCAAATTCTTGATACAAAATGTTAAAAGTTCAATAAAAATATTTAAAAAAAAGAATTCCATGTCAAATGTTTACCAGAGGAAACTGAAACACCAACTGTAATCTGTGAAGTCTCAATCAGATAGGGTAATGGCAAATTTAAGTACTCATCTGAACTATAATGTAATCTCGCTTCTTTTTCACTGATCGATTTCGGAGTCCAAAGAAACCCCTGTTGAAGATCCTA
The DNA here is from genome assembly GCF_902713615.1 of Scyliorhinus canicula. Lineage (NCBI taxonomy): Eukaryota > Metazoa > Chordata > Chondrichthyes > Carcharhiniformes > Scyliorhinidae > Scyliorhinus > Scyliorhinus canicula. Next base: position 39,232,345 of record NC_052154.1, read on the forward strand.
AATTCTATTTAAAAATACCCCATTAACATCTCCTAAACATATTAATTGGGCAAATAACTACCTGTCGACCGACTAATTAAAAGACGGAGGTGGTTACTCTCAGGCATCCATACTCACTGCCTTTAAACCTGCAATGGGTATTTTCAAGCTGGATTGCAGATGCAATCAAAAGTTATTAATTTTAGGTCCCTATTTGCTTCCAAGTCACACATTCCTGTGAGCTAAACCCCCACCCACACCGATTGCACCGTTGATAGTAGTGTCATAGGAATTTTGATATCAAACAAAGAAAGATGTTGCAGAAACACACTCAAGCAGTTGTCATATAAGCAGGTCAGCAAATATTTTGGCAATGTAGGTACAGCACCACCCAATGGCTGTAGAAAGACCTTTCCTTGCAAGTTCATTTATTGAACAGTCAGCATCCTTTATTATTTAAAATAAATTGCATTGTATTGTTTTTTTATTATAAGATGCTTATTTTATCAGCCTATTTTAGCTAAGCATTAAATCCAAGGTTTATGTCGTAAACATTATGTAGTTGACAATAAAAAAAATTCAGTTCTTGTGAACTACCACTGTATTGCCAACCTTGGTTTGCCCTCCCAAATCCTTGAATGTGTACATCACATCCCTATTCCCACAAATCCCTCTATGAATCTCTCCAATCAGATTTCTACCTCTGCCAGAGCAGTGTAACAGCCCTAAACCAAGTCACAAATGGCATTCTCTATAAATGTTATCATACTGCAGCCTTTGACGTGGTTGACCACATTATCCACCTCCAATACCTCACTTCCATCCTCCATACCAGGATTATGAAACCAAGAAAATCGTCAGGATCAGTGGTAGCAATATTTTTTGGATTTTTAATCAGAGAACTACATTGCATCTCTCTTCTCTTCCCCTTGCCGAAATTTCCCTATATCCGCTCTCCCTCAGTTTGCATCAAGGCTCTGCTTTGTTTCAATCATTCCACGTAGTGGCAAGATTCATAAATAAATTCAATCAGATCTCTCTTATGCTTCTTAGTGTATTGTTACACAAGAAACTGACAAACATCTATGACCAGGTCTTTTGACTATATACTGGCACCTCTCATTCTATTTTTCAGTTTCCACATATTTTTCCAGCTAGAGGACTCTTGGCTGTTCTTTCATGATCTGTAACCAGAGGTCCAGAAGCCACCAGCTATTTCTGCTGCTTTAGGCCTCTCACCACTGCAGCAGTAGCCACATTTGTATTCTTGATTCTAGATGCACGACTCTGCCAGGGGATGAACCTGTATCGGTCGTGCTTCACTACTCAAAAAAATGGGACTTCACAGTTTATCCCACTTGCTAGGCCAGAAAGTTAACCGGCAATCATTCTGCATGATCACTTTGCTAATGAACATAAAGTAAGAAATAGGAGCTTGATACACAATACGGTCACTCGAGTCTGCTCCACTGTATAATAGGGGCATGGATAAACTTCTTCCATAAGTTGATTTTCCTGTCCTATCCCCATTATCATTTGATCACTCTTACTGACCTGTGGTTCTCTGTTCCCTTTCTACTTGCTTGAAAAGCTGGGTTACATTTGCAACTTTCCAATCCACAGTAACCTTTCCAGAAAATTGGGAATTTTGGATATTTAAAATTAATGCATTCACCATCTCTGCAGCACCCCTTTTGAAATTGTAGGATAAGTCATCAGGTCCAGGGATTTTGTTGGCTTTTAGGCTCATTGACTTCTCTGGACCATTTTTTTGCTAATATTAATTACTTCAAGTTCCTCACTTTTGTCAAATCCTTGGGTCTGCATTGTTTATCATGTCTTCTACTGTGGAAAGCTGATATGATTGTTTAATGTCTCTCCATTTCCTTATTCCCGCATACTTTCTCCAGTTATTGCTCTCCAAGGGGCACATGTTTACTTCTCTTAATTGCTTTCTTTTTACATACTTCTAAAAGTTCCTACAATCTATTTTTACATTTTTTGCCAGTTTACTCTTATTGTATTTTATACTTTTAATCAATGTCTTGATCATTCCTTTCTAATTTTTAAAACCCTCCAAAATCCTCAGGATTTAGACTCTTTTTGCAATTTTGTGAACCTCTTCCTTTAACCCAAGACTATTGTTAACTTTCTATTTATTTAGAATTTGATCACTTTTCCAGTGGAGTTTTAATTCATCAAGGGACAGCATGTTCATTGAGAATTTTTAATTATTTATTTAAATGTTCACCATTATTTATCTACCATCATTTTTGAAAAATAAATTTAGAGCACCCAATTCATTTTTTCCAATTAAGGGGCAATTTAGTGTGGCCAATCCACTGAGCCTGCACATCTTTGGGTTGTGGGGGTGAAACCAACGCAAACACGGGGAGAATGTGCAAACTCCACACGGACAGTGACCCAGAGCCGGGATTGAACCTGGGACCTCGGCGCCATGAATTTATCTACCATCATGGCCTGGATTCTCCGAATCTGCAGCTATGTCCGCAGGATTCGTTTCGTCTGACGACTAAAACGTTGGAGCCGACCCCGCACTGATGCTCCGCCCAGTGGGGGCTAGCAGCCGCACCACGTAAAGACTCCGGCTTTACCTGCGGTACGGACGCAGAATTGCTGGGTCCGTGGCCGCGCATGCGCATGGCGGCGGCCAAGCCATACAACATGGCGCAGGCCGCGCATGGATCCAGCATGCCAAAAACTGCCCCTCCCTGAAACCCCTCTCGCCACCCCCCAACAGCCCCCAAGCCCCCGCCGAAGCCCCCACTTCCAGCTGAACGGCTGCCTTCCCGAAAAGTGAGAGGACATGCACACCACGCCGTCGTAGACTCGGCCTATCGGGGGCGGAGCATCGGGTGAGAGCCTCAGGTGATGTTCTGAGGCCGTCCCGACAGCGTGGTGAATGGTTGAGATTTTGTCATAGAGAATGCACCAGGAAACTATTTCCACCCCCCACTCTTTTGTTTAATTCAAGAAAGGCACCAATCCCAATCGACCTTAGCTAACTCATCCCGCAAAAATATGAAACTCGTTGTGTTTAAATTTGAGACTTTAGTTTTGGACAGAACCACATCACATTCAATCAGTGTGAAATTCTATGATTGTGATCACTCTTTCCCAAATTATCATTTACTACGAGATCACTAATTAACCCTGTTCATTATACAATACCAGATCTAAGATAGGCTGTTCCCTGGATGGTTCCTCAATATTTTGTTGCAGAAAACTGCCTTCAATACATTCCATGAATTTGTCTTACAATTTGGAACTTTTGCCAATTTGGCTTTCCATGCCTACGTAAAGATGAAAGTCCACCACATGATTGCAGTGACCTTGTAACATGCTCCTCTAACTTGCTGATTTCTACGCTATTCTGTAACTATTGTTGGGAGGCCTAAGTTAGTGAAAGGAAGACTTATGGGGAGGTGAACTTATAAGGCTGGAAGACGTTACAGAAGTAAGGTGCAGCAAAGTCAAAGGGATTTGAACACAAGTTCAAGTCAGCGAAGTCTGTTTAAGAGTGAGTGGGACATGGAGCGGGACAAGATATAGGCAGCAGTGATTTAAATGAACTGAAGCTGGTTAGAGGAGCTGGCAATAGTTGATCCACGAGGATTACAGAAGGTCTGCATAAGATCGGTTTAAGAGTTTCTGCAGGAGATGACAGAAATGGGGCAGTGGACAATGTTACAGGGATGGAAATAGGCACAAACTTTGTAACGCATAGGATGTGGGTCAAAAGCCCAACTTTAGTTTGTTGCTCTCTTCAAACCTACAAAATGTGTAGATTGTGGCTGGAGAGTGATGGAATCAAGAATAAGGGTATTGACGTGTTTTGGGATGAAGACAATAATCCGGATTTTTTGGTCACTGGCGAAGCAACAGGACTTGGAAAAAAGCTGCCAACACAGATCTATGGACCTCTCTGGTGCAACTTCCCTTTCCTGACAGCAGTTGAAACCTGGCACAAAGTTAAGGCATCTTCACGCATGCAACAGCAGTGATGTCAACAAGCAGCCAATCATATTGATGTATCCTCAAAGACAGCGAACTAGAAAATTAAAATAATTAATTTCTTTACCTTTAATTTGAAATTTGTAAATAATAAATTAAGAAATTTAACATTCCACAAATACAAAAATAGTTTTTCAGGGACCACAAGGATGTAATAGCAGCAATGTTGAGGTCAGCACACCACTAAAAACCAAGTTGCACCTCATTCATCAAGGTGTAACTATTCAAAGGAGTTTTACAACGAGACTAACAGCATGCAAGTGGAAATTTTCACAGTTCAAGGATTTTTCATAGATTGCAGCATGGGGGTATGTCTACAGCACACCTTCTGGAGGAGTGCAGAATCAATGGCAGTAACTTTTGGATTTCTGTGTCATTCTACACACATCTGGACTTTTCAACGGTGCCGGAGTGTGGCGATTAGGGGATTTTCACAGCAACTTCATTGCAGTGCTAATGTAAGCCTACTAGCGACAATAATAAAGAGTATCTTATCATTTTAAGTGGAGTAATGATGTTGGAAGAGGAAGGCAAGGTCTAGTTAAGTCAGGTGATGGATGGCTAAATAGGCTTTTGTCACACGGTGATTTTTATTTTGAAATAATTTTTCAACCGATCAGAAATTTGGCAATTTGAAATGAGACAGAACAAACTTCTTAAAAATGTACGGCGACCTTCCATCAAGAAGATGAAAAACAAACAAATTGCCCTGAGGGAGTGTGAACAAAGAGACATTTCCTATAATTCAGAAACCCATTGAAACTCATCACTTTCTAAGGAAGTCACATTAAAAGTAGCACAGTGGTTAGCACTGTTGCTTCACAGCGCCAGGGCTCCAGGTTCGATTCCCAGTTTGGGTCACTGTCTTTGCGGAGTCTGCACATTCTCTCCTTGTCTGCTTGGGTTTCCTCCGGGTGCTCCAGTTTCCTCCCACAAGTCCCAAAAGATGTCCTGTTAGTTAATTTGGATATTCTGAATTCTCCCTCAGTGTACCCAAACAGGTGCCGGAGTGTGGCGACTAGGAAATTTTCACAGTACTGTCATTGCAGTGTTAATGTAACTTACTTGTGACAATAATAAAGATTATGATTATTATTATTAAAATGCAAAGTGCTGGATAGTGAAACAATGGGAGCCACAGGCAGGCCCACAATGGATGGTGTATTTCAGGCCAGGTTTCAGCTACTGCAGAGAGAGATTGCAATAAAGTTTTCAGCAGAAAAATAAACTGGCTGAAAGCTAGGCTCTCTCCCTCTCTCACTTTTGGGAACAAGTGTATTACCTGTTCCAGAAGACAACTTTACTAGATCCCTATCAACGAACTGAGAACTCGTAACAATTGGACCATCTTCTATATCAGATCGCATCTACAAAATTGGCTCATCTAAATTGGCCACAGTGTTGAAAAGCCTATGTCGTCAGGGCAACCAAAGGACACTTAAACCATGTATTTCTAACTTTTTTTATTGGATTCTAACTTCTCTCATTTCTGCCACCTGTGTGTGTGATGTCCCGTTTTTATTATATTTTTTCTCCTGTTTGTGGATAATAACTCTGCTCTTTCGTTGACTCAAGAAAAAACTTGTTTGATTGGTTCCTTATTGCTCACAGTTTAAATAGTTAATTACATTTGGATTTGTAAAAAGCAACTCCTTGTAAAAAGGAAACAGACCTTTGTTGTGACCAACCAGGAGGTTGAATAGAAGGGAACCAGTTCACCCCTTTTCACCTGGTCATAACACTGGGCACCAGATGCACACAAGCAACCATCCCTTGGGCTTAAATATATGAAGGTTTTAAAGCAGGATTTACAATGAAACTCTGCAGATTAACATATCATCTTGATATTTTAGGGTTGCTCCATTTCTTTAAAAAAAAATTTTTTTTTTTTAAATTTAGTGTCCCCAATTAATTTTTTCCAATTAAGGGGCAATTTAGCGTGGCCAATCCACCTAACCTGCACATCTTTGGGCTGTGGGGGCAAAACCCACGCAAACACGGGGAGAATGTGCAAACTCCACACAGACAGTGACCCAGAACTGGATCGAATCTGGAACCTCAGTGCCGTGAGGAGGGCTAACCCACTGCGCCACCGCTGTAATACAAAGCTGTATTACAGTATTCAATTTATATATTGAGATATAAAACCATCCTTACCATGAAAGGATGCTGACTTTTCACAATATAGTTCAAATACAACAATATATCAAATATAAACATTCACCTGTTTCTCCTTGTAAGGAACAGCATACATGGGCTCTTTATTTTGTACTTCCTCTTCTTTTTCGAGAACATAGTAATGTGGTTCATCTGCTTTATCGGGCAAATGTTTCATATCTAGGTCATCTTCTTCTTCTTCATGATATTCTTCATCAGAATCGGAAGGCAGTGGCAATCGAGGCCTGCCCCTAAGTGTACTTTGCCTTTCATTCCTTTTCAAAGAGAAATCAGTGATGGAAACAAGTATCAACTTTTCCACAATTCTACAAAATGTACTTAACAGATGTATAGGGAAATAATGTAAAAAGAAATATTGTATAGGGAAATAACATGAAAAAATGAATTCTATATCAAGGTTTGATATTCACAAGCATATGTCAGTTTTAAGATAAAAGCAAAATACTTTGGATGCTGGAAATCTGAAATAAAAAGTTAATGCTAGAAAAACTCAGCCAAACATTTTAAGTCTGTATGAGTCTTTCTCAGAGCCCAAGTCTACGTCATACAGACTTGAAACGTTGACTCTGTGCCTCTCCCCACAGATGCTGCTGGACCGGCTGAATTTTTCCAGCATTTTCTGTTTTATTTCAGAATTCCTGCATTGGCATCATTGTTCTTTTATTTTAAGAAAACATGTGGCTTGTTAATGCAATCTAATAAATTACAGGAAAAAAACACATGTTAGACCAGGGGTGGGCAAACTACGGCCCGCGGGCCACATGCGGCCCGCCAAAGGTCTTTATGCGGCCCACCAAGATCAAGTAAATTTTTTTTTAAAATAAGGTTAATGGGGGGTGCTGTTGGGATACTGGTATAGGGTGGATACGTTGACTTGAGTAGGGTGATCATTGCTCGGCACAACATGTGTTCCATGTGAAGTTGCCTTTTTTTTCTTTAAAAACCTTTTATTTTGGCTATTTTAAATATTAATTATTTTACTTAATATACTATGCGGCTCTTTAAAATTGTGAATTTCTGAATGTGGCCCTTGCACGGAAGTTTGCCCACCCCTGTGCTAGACTTTTTCATTCAAAGAGAATTTATAGCTCATTTATTCATACTAGTTTCCCTCACATCAAAAAATGCTATTTGAGTCTCCCTTACTAACCTGCAGCAAATGTTAGCAGAGACAATCAAAAATTGACTTTCTTCATAGAAAACACTAAATGTGAAACACAGAACAGAGCTAAAATAATCCCAGGCACCAGGTTTCTTCTTTTTTAATTTTTAAAATCTTACATAGGTACACTTTTTAAAAAATGAATTTACAGGATCTGGCTAGGCCAACATTTTTGTCAGTCTTTTAGGGCATTCAGCTCTTTTGTCCATGTTTGAACCAAGGTTGTAATTAGGTCAGAAGTTGAGTGGCCCTGGCTGAACCCAAAATGAGTGTCTGTGAACAAGTTGTTGCTGAGTAAGTGCCGCTTGATAGCACTGTTGATGACTCCTTCCATCACTTTGCTGATGATGGAGAGTAGACTGAGAGGGCAGCGATTGGCTGGGTTGCATTTGTCCTGTTTCTTGTGTACAGGACACCCCTGGGCAATTTTCCACATTGCCAGGTAGATGCCAGTGTTGTAGTTGTACTGGAACAGGTTGGCTAGGGGTGCGGCAAGTTCTGGAGCACAAGTCATCAGTACTATTGTGTTGCTCCTGGCATGCTCTCCTGCAATCCTCATTGAACCAGGGTTGATCCCCTGGCTTGGTCATAATGGTAGAGTGGGGAATATGCCAGGCCATGAAGCTTGTAGATCGTGGTTGACTATAATTCTGCCACATCTGATGGCCCACAGTGCCTCATGGATGCCCAGTCTAGGAGTTACAAGTAGGCTGCAATGAAGTTACTGTGAAAAGCCCCTAGTCACCACATTCCGGTGCCTGTTCAGGGAGGCTGGAACGGAAATGGAACCCGTGCTGCTGGTCTTGTTCTGCATTACAAGCCAGCTGTCTTAGCCCACTGTGCTTGCCCAGCTAGTGCCACAAAACACAATGGAAGGTATTCTCAATGCGAAGATGGGATTTTGTCTCCACAAAGACTATGCGCTGGTCACTTCTACAGCTGTATCTGCAGCAGGAAGGTTGGCGAGGATGATGTCAAGTCTAGGGGCAGCACTATGGTGCAGTGGTTAGCACTGCTGCTTCACGGCACTGAGGACCTGGGTTCGATACCGGCTCCTGGTCACTGTCCGTGTGGAGTTTGCACACTCTCTTCATGTCTGCGTGGGTCTCACTCCCACAACTTTAAGATGTGCAGGGTAGGTGAATTGGCCACGCTAAATTGCCCCTTAATGGGAAAAAAAATTAGGGAGTTTAATTTATTAAAAAAAAGGAAACAGCTCCACGCAAAACGTACAAAAAATGGAACATGGCCCAGAACACCAGTGAATCTCAAATGCTTACACTAATTCAAGCACAGCCTTATAAGAAAAAAGCCTGAGTCCACCCCTCAAAAAGCCTTTGATGCAAAGATGGCGAGAAAATCACCAGGGTCAAGGACACCAACCAAAGTTCCTGCATCCTTGCCACTCAGTCGAAAGAAGGATCAGTGCCTGGTCAGACTATCTGCGAGTCCAGGCAGACGCTTGAAAAAGAACTTGAATTTATTTTCAAAACAATGCTTGCATGCAGCCCAAGGTGCCCTTGAGAGGTTAGCTAATGATTCCTGGGAGAGATCCGGTATGGCCTATCCCAGCATACCACTCTTCCACTAGCCTTTCTGACCTCCTTGGCAGATAAGCATCCAAGATGCACTCAAGTGCTGCAGGTACTCAAAATTGCAAACAAAGCAAGTACTTCCCCTGACCCGTTTAGCAGATTCAGCAAGAAGGCCCTGTGCATGTATATCGTGACACTTTGCAAGGATACGCCAGGTCAGGAACAAAGAGTTTCCAAGTATTTGGAAATTAACAAAGCAAGAAAAATAGTTCAGTAGCCCTACTGCCTCACAGTGCCAGGGACCTGGGTTCAATTCGGGCCTTGGGTGACTGATTGTGTGGACTTTGTACGTTCTCCCCATATCTGCATGTGTTTCCTTAAGGTCCTCAGTTTCCTCCTACAATCCAAAGATGTGCAGCTAAGGTGGATTGATCATTCTAAATTTCCCCTTAGTGTCCAATGGTTAGGTTGGGTTACAGGGGTAGGGCGGGAGTGTGCCTGGCTAGGATGCTCTTTTGTAGGGTCAGTGCGGACTCAATGGACCGAATGGCCTCCTTCTGCACTGTAAGGATTCTATGGATTGTTCTATGGGTAGTGTGCATTTGCGCATATAAAATGAGAACTAGCAACAATTATGAGCTATGACACAAAAGAAGATGTTTGTGCTTCCACACATTGGTGGACTTAGATGGAGATCAATGTTAACCCGAAAAGACAAAAAGGATAAAGAATAGGGGAGATTTTGAGTTGGTAAGTAATTACGTTCATCAAACGAATCATATTTTGCACCTATCGTTAAAGAGACACAAGTGTTTGTAATAGTTCTACTGAATAAACCACTCAATTAAGATGCGACGATTTAACTGTATAGTACCTTAACTCCAGATCAGCTACAGTGGCATAAGGTTCAAGAAAGCTCCTTTGCTCTGAATGTGTCCAATCACTTTCAGAATAGGACCTCTGACGAAGCCCTGTAAAATGTGGTTGAGGAATGGCAACAGTACGACCAGTCAAGCAAGAGGTTAAAATCACTGCTGCCAAAGCTGACCTGAAATAGTAAATAAGTTTAATTTACGACAGAAACAATAAATGCTGAACAATTTAAAATTCTTCACAGAAGATAATTCTGTATGATGAGATTTGCCACAAAAAAAATAGTTTCCTCCATTAGCTTTTACAAACTGAAATCTTGCAAATTTTATTCTCAGATTTCCATTATTCAACTTTGCAACATACCAGATGATAATGACAAAAGAACCATTGATTTCCTCTAATTTCTTACAGCGAGGATGCAATATGGAACAAACACTCAATTACAGGCTCAGAATGGAGTGTGAAATTCCTTTAACAATTATCTATCATTACGAGAATTCTATTTTATTTTGCAGAACTCGAACACCTTACATTTGTTAGAAGTGTACAAGTTAAACTACCCAGGAATCAATATTTGTCCAACGCTCCTATTGTGAGAATGGATGTTAATTGTTTTATATTTTGGGGGAATATTGTGTTATTCTGTAAAGAAGGTAGGGTAGCAGGGTAGCATGGTGGTTAGCATAAATGCTTCACAGCTCCAGGGTCCCAAGTTCGACTGGGTCACTGTCTGTGTGGAGTCTGCACGTCCTCCCCCTGTGTGCGTGGTTTTCCTCCGGGTGCTCCGGTTTCCTCCCACAGTCCAAAGATGTGCGGGTTAGGTGGATTGGCTATGCTAAATTGCCCGTAGTGTCCTAATAAAAGTAAGGTTAAGGGGGTGGTTGTTGGGTTACAGGTATAGGGTGGATACGTGGGTTTGAGTAGGGTGATCATGGCTCGGCACAACATTGAGGGCCGAAGGGCCTGTTCTGTGCTGTACTGTTCTATGTTCTATGTTAAGGCTGTGGGCAGTATTCTCCGCTCCCGATAAAAATCGGGATGGCCGTCGTGAAATCGGCCGAGGTTCACGACGGCCTCGGGGCCCGCTCCCCGCACCTAATTCACCCTCACCCGGGGGGCTAGGAGCGGGCCCTCGTCGTTCCCGGCCGCGACCTTGTCGCGCCGCAAATGACGCGGAAACGGCGCTTTTCTGATGTCATCCGCGCATGCGCGGGATGCCGGTTTCAACCCGTGCATGCGCGGATGACATCAGCGCGCAGACGGCACAAACCCAGGCATGCGCGGTGCCGTCTTTCTCCACCGCCGCCCGGCAAGACGTGGCGGCTTGATCTTGCCGGGCGGCGGAGGGGAAAGAGTGCGTTCGTTTTGGACGCTGGCCCGACGATCGGTGGGCACCGATCGCGGGCCTGTCCCCTCCCGAGCACAGCCGGGTGCTCCCGTCCAAATCAGGCGCCTAGATGCCCCAAACGGGCATCTGCCGCCCGTTTAATGAATGCAGTGACCAGGTGTAGTTGCTGCCGTGGTGAAACAGACGTGAAGGGCCGGCCGCTCGGACCATCGGGTTCAGGGAATCGCCGTTCGCCGTGAAAAATGGCGAGCGGCGATTTTTCTGAGCCGGGGGGGGGGGGGGGGGGGGGGGGGGGGGTGAGAATCGCTGGGTGCGCCTGGGGGGCATAAAAAATGTCGGGAGGCCCTCGCACGATTCTCCTACGCCACGTGGGGAGCGGAGAATTCCGCCCTGTATGTGTATACTGCAACTGATTTAATTAAACTGGGGAAAAAATCAACAAAGACCTTTTATCTGAAGAGTTGAGAGAAAAAGTACAAATATGTTAGATGTATGTATTTGTAAGGAGACTTTCCTGGTTACAAATAAATAGGTTAGTTTCAGACATTTACATTTCGAGACACCTAGGGATTTGTCATTTTCAACTGCTAAATTTCAAAGGGAAGTAAAAAGGCTTTTACAGTTTGCAACAGTTTCTTAAGTAAATATGGGAAGGTTATTAAATTCTTTTTGACCCAAAACAAGGGCTAAAGGAGAACATGAAAGATTTTTAAAATTTGAAGAACTTAAGTTCGAAGGAGTGCTGAGAACAATGAAACTTAAGATCAAAGATGAGAAAAATATATTTTAGAGTGACTGTGGAGAGCTTAGGGATTGGCTATGTGAGGAAGGTCCCCTAGAAACAGGCCTAGGGTAGGAAAGAGTGCAGTTTAAATCAACCATCCACTCAAGCTAGAAATGTCTTTAGGTTACAGAAAGGAATCTTGTACTGAATACTTGTATGTCCCCAGGAAAATGGACGTGAGTGAGAGGGCTCGTGGTAGGCCGTATTAAAGTGACAGCAGATTTGTCTTGAGGGTAATATTTTTGGATTTTTATAGTTAAACACCTATAGGGGAGCATTGCATGCATGGTGTTTACTTGTAGGTCTGACGTAGTGAGTCTTTTTGAGGAATGATTTTTAAGACTAATTTTAATTGTATAACTCTAATCCTGTGTGCTTACATGTTATTTTCTTCTTGTTAATGAACCTTTTACTTAAGTGACAAAAGGGTCATTTTGTGCTGCAGAGTTGGATACATTTTCTTATCATTTTCAGAATACAAAAAAGATGTAGCCCAGGAAGCCAAGTTTCCCTCTGGGACTTGGTTTGCACAGCAATTAACATCTGCTGTAGTCATAAGATGATACAATATGCATTAGCAAGTAGCAACAACTTCTTCAGATAGCATCCTCAATTATTTGAGGGTCACCAAACCACAGAGTATGCCATGATCGCAGGATGAGAAGGCAGGCCCAAAGTCTATCTCAGTCAGAGAATGGGGATCTAAAGTTATTCTGAATTACATGCTAGCAGATTAGCCAACTGAGCTAACCCCAGCCCTTGGTAAAAACAAAGATGTTCATATCCAATGAGCATTAATATTTAACAAATAACAAACTTTTTTCATACAATCTAAACGACACATTAATTTCAAGTATTGTCATTTCAGATAAATGAGCAATTATATAAAATGATTATTATACGCAATCAATAATGATATAATACAAAAAAGCACTATCATGAGATGTGGTCAAAACAGATAAGAACACATGTAGTAGTTTTGAAAGTGAACAAATAATTAACATTGCTAACTAATCTTTTAGATTATTTTTTTCAGTACATCAAGCATGCAAAAATATAAATAAAACTGATAGTCCAATGTACCTTGGCCTCTCTGGAGAAGGGTCTGGACTATGAGGGGGAGGGGTGCGGGGAACAGCAGCTCTGGGAGCTATGGTGGCTGCAGGAACCAAGCCATGAGCTATGTGTTTCTAGACAAATGATCAAACACTTGGTTAGTCAAGACAACAAAAAACATGGAAAATGTACAAAACTAATGAAATTATGGTTACAGTACTGGATCAGTATTAACAAAAGAACATGAGAATATATATTAATTGATGGGATGTGGGCATCATGGGCTCGGCCAGCATTCATTGTCCATTCTAATTGAGATGATGATGGTGCCCTTCCGTTTTAAACCACTGGAGTGCATGTGCAGTTTGAATGCCCACCATGCTGTGAGAAAGGGGGTTACAGGATTTTGACCCAGTGACAATGAAGGAACAGTGATATAATTCCAAATCAGGATAGGAGCAGGAGTAGTCTGTTAAGAAATCTGCTGAAGTTACCTGTGAGTGTGTCTCAAAACCCTGAAGGATAACTTGAAACATTAATTCTTAGTGGTGTATATTTGCTTGGATTAATGTGAGGAACAATGTACAACCCAATGAGGAACCTGTCCAGTCATTGTGTAAACAATTAATAAAGAAAATTTATTCAAGTAAAAGAAAATTTGAAAAACACGACAAAAGACACTATGTCATACACTATGACACTTAAATATACTGATAACTAAACACACCATTTTATCTGAAGTTGCCTCTTGTTCCAATAACATACTCACATTCCCTGAACTTACTGAGACACCCCTTTTCCCAAGCAACATCCAATTTTAGTAATTCTATATAGGTCAAATTCAACTAATAGTTACCACACAACATCGCTTAGTTGACCAAATCTGGGAAAACGCCTCTTCCTGGTTCAGCAAAGGCACAAAACTGCGTCATTTAAAGGAGAATATCTGCAATTTGCTGTGTTCTAATTATTAAATGGAACAGTCTTATGTAGTATTACAGACATCTGGTCAGCTCTCAACAGTGGCTAAGAGACTGAACCAGAGCCATAACGTTTTTTAAGTTTTAAGATGGTGCAGAAAGATTGCTTCGTTCCAGGTGTGATAATACAAGAGATAGGGTGTGGTTATTTTATAAACACAAAGTAAAACAATATTCAAATTTTTTTAATTCAATTCTACCGCTAATAGATTATATGTAGTTTCTGAACCTTAACACACTAGTTCCCAATAAACAGCACTTTACAGACATGGGACTCTCGTGCCACTTACACCGACGCCAAAGATAACACTTGTATTTATGAAGCAATATTTTGTTTGTTAGGGAAATTCATTTAGAACCCTTTTCAAAAGCCTGCCTCGGTGGCAACTTTCATGACCTCTCTCGGTCGATGTTTAAGGCCTTCTCCTGTGTAGCTGTTCAAAACAGCATTCTTTCTCTCACTCTATCTCTCTAAGCTCTGCCCAGCCCCTGGAACAAAGGCTTTCTGCTGGGGTTTCCAGGCTTGAACTCACCAGTGTTATCTTGGCTGTTTGATTGCACACTTCTATAATGGGCTAATAGCTGGTAAGACAGGAGCGTCCTGAAGAACAATGGACCTGGGGCATCCTATGTATTCCCACTAACGGGTTTAAGTCTGACTGGAAGAATGTAACTCGGCCAAGTGTGGGTGTATCCTTGTTTGAGTGGGGGAGGGTAAGGCCAGCAGGAGGCCTTCTTCTTGGAGCTGAGGAGTGCAAAGTCATTAGGATGTGCTTTTAGGCAGGGGCAGCCGCGCTAGCAGGTTATGCTGGTGAACGGAAGTGAGGTGGTGGGGGAGATGGCCAAGAGGGGTGGCCAGGGGGAGGGAGGAAAAGGGAAGTGGGGGGGGGGGTGGTTTGCGACCCGGCAGGGGGTGAGAGATGACATGATCAAGGGGGAAGGGGACATCTGGGATGGTTAGGTACAGAGTGGAATTAAAGGGGCAGAAGTTAAGTGGGGAAGATGACGGACGGTAGAGGGGATTGGAGGCGCAAGGTTGGTAAGGTGGAAAGTCCGTGGACTGAATGGGCCGGTTAAAAGGTCGCGGGTGTTCGCGCACCTCAGGAGCTTGAAAGCGGGGGTGGTCTTTTAGCAGGAGACACACCTCCGTGTGAAGGACCAGGTTAGGTTAAGAAAGGGGCGGGTTGGGCAGGTTTTTCACTCGGGGTTTGATTCAAAATCAAGGGGTGTGGCGATTTTAATGAGCAAAAAAATGGGATTCGTGAGTGCAAAGGAGGTGAGGGAAGCGGCTGGGAGGCATGTGATTGTGAGTGGGGTATTGGAAGGGGCATCAGTAATGTTGGTAAATGTGTATGCTCCAAATTGGGATGATGTGGGTTTTATGAAGGGATTGCTGGCAGCGATCCCGGATTTGGCCACGTATAGTTGATCATGGGAGGAGATTGTAACTGTGTCCTGGAGCCGAGGGTGGATTGATCGAGCCCCAGGTCGATGGGTAGGGTACAAATGGCAAGGGAGCTGGGGGTGTTTATGGAGAGGATGGGTATCGTGGATCCATGGAGCTTTCAGAACCCAGGGGGAAGGGAGTATTCCTTCTTTTCACACGTCTATAAGCTAGTCGAGGATTGATGACTTTGTAGTGAGTTGGGAGATTTTGGTTGGGGTGGAGGGGGCAGAGTATGCATGGATAATTATCTCGGACCATGCACCCCACTGGCTAGATATTCGGTTCAAAATAGGGCGAGAGCAGAGGCCGGGGTGGAGGTTTGACTCGGGGTTGTTGGCGGATGGAGGTTTTTGTGATAAGGTGCGGTTGGCGATTAGGGATTATGTGGAGTTCAATCAGAATGGGGTGGTATCGGCGGGCATTTTTTGAGAAGCTCTGAAGGCAGTGGTCCGGGGAGAAATTATCTCATTTACGGTTCGTGCAAATAAGGAAAGGAGGGCGGAACATGACCGTCTAGTGAGATAGGTAGTGGAGGTGGACAGGGAATATTCGAGGGTGCCCACCGTGGAGGGATTGGCGAGGAGGAAAAAAGTTTCAGGGGCAATTTGACAGGCTGACAACGGGGAGGGCGGTAGGGCACCTGCGTAGGGCAAGAGGGGTGCAGTACAGGTATGGGGAGAAGACGAGCCACATGCTGTCGCACCAGTTGCGGAGGCAGGCTGCATCCAGGGAAATATTGAAGATCCGGACTGGGGCTGGGAATGTGGTGTCAGAGCCAGGAAAGATAAATGAGGCATTTAGAGAGCGTTACCAGGGACTTTATGAGGCAGACCCAGGAGGAGGAGGACATTCTGGATGAGCTGGAATTTCCCCAGGTGGAGGAAGCAAAGAGGCAGGCGTTGGAGGAGCCCCTCGGGATGAGTGGAGGTGCTGGAAAGTATCAGGGGTATGAAGTCGGGGAAGGCCCCTGGGTAACCGGCAGAATTTTATAAGGAATTTGCAGCGGACCTGGCACCACATCTTTTAGGGGCGTTTAATGAAGCACTGGAGAAGGGGGCGTTGCCGGAGACGATGAAGCAGGCGGTAATCACACTAATCCCAAAAAAGGGGAAGGATCCGGTGGAATGTGGGTCGTATAGACCCATATCATTATTGAACACGGATGTGAAAGTATTGGCTAAGTTGTTGGCGGGGAGGTTGGAGGATTGTGTCCCGTGGGTGGTTTCAGAAGATCAAACAGGCTTCGTGAAGGGCAGGCAGCTCGCGAGTAATATAAGACGGCTGTCGAATGTGATGATGAATCCGCCGAGAGCTCTGGCACCAGAGGTGGCGGTGTCCATGGGCGCGGTGAAAGCATTTGACCGGTTGGAGTGGCGGTACTTGTCCGAAGTTTTGGGAAGGTTTGGGCCGAGATTTGCGGCATGGGTGCGGTTGCTGTATGTGGCGCCAAGAGCGAGGGTGAGGACGAATTATATGAGCTCACGGAGTTTTGACTTACACAGGGGTACGAGGCAGGCGTGTCGCTGTCGCTGCTGCTGTTTGGTCTGGCCATCGAGCCATTGGTGATGGCTCTCAGGAGGTCGGCAGAGTGGCAGGGGATAATGAGGGGACAGAGGGAGTATTGGATGTCGCTCTATGCCGATGACCTCTTGCTGTATGTTTCAGATCCGTTGGAGAGTATGGGAAGGATTATGGGCCTCTTGGGGAGGTTTGGAGGGTTCTCGGGATACAAGCTGAATGTAGGGAAAAGCGAGGTATTCTGGTGAATGAGCTGGCACAGCGGGCTAATTTAGGGGGGATGCCATTTACGGTAGCGAGGGGTAGGTTTAAACATAGAACATACAATGCAGAAGGAGGCCATTTGGCCCATCGAGTCTGCACCGACCCACCCTATTCCCGTAACCCAATAACCCCTACTAACATTATTTGGTCACTAATGGCAATTTATCATGGCCAATCCACCTAACCTGTGGGAGGAAACCGAGGACTGTGGGAGGAAACCGGAGCACCCGGAGGAAACCCATGCAGACATGGGGAGAACGTGCAGACTCCGCAGACTCCAGTTACCAAACAGTGACCCAGCGGGGAATCAAAACTGGGATCCTGGCGCTGTGAAGCCACAGTGCTATCCACTTGTGCTACCGTGCTGCCCACGGTTTAGGTACTTGGGGATTCAGGTAGCGAGGGAATGGACGGGGCTCCATAGGTGGAACTTAACGAACCTGGGAGAGGAGGCCAGGGAGGATCTTAAGAGGTGGGGCACACTGTACTTAACGTTGGTGCGGAGGGTTCAAGTGGTGAAAATGAATATTCTGCCGAGGTTCTTGTTTATCTTTCAGGCTCTCCCTATCTTCACACCAAAGGTCTTTTTTTTTTGGAAAGTCGACACGATCATCTCTGACTTTGTATGGGCGGGGAAGATGCCGAGGGTGGGGAGGACCCTGCTACAGAGGCAGAGGGAGGGGTTGGTGCTGCCAAACTTGCTTCGTCATTATTGGGCGGCGAATGTGGACAAGGTGCGGCAATGGTGGGAAGGAGAAAGGGTCGAGTGGGTTAGGATGGAGGAGGAACCTTGTAAAGGGTCTAGTCTGAGGGCTATGGTGACGGCAGCATTGCCAATGGCTCCAAGTAGGTATTCAGGGAGTCCAGTGGTGCAGTCCACGATGAAGATATGGAATCAGCTGAGAAGGCATTTTAGGGTGGAAGGGATGTCGGTGCTAACGCCGCTGTGCGAGAATCATGGGTTTGAGCCGGGGGGATGGATAGTGTATACAGGAGGTGGAGCGAAGTGGGGATGGTCAAGGTGAGGGATTTGTATTTGGAGGAAGGGTTCACTAGTCTGGAGGAGCTAAGGGGGAGGGTAGAGCTGCTGATGGGTAGTGAGTTCAGGTATCTACAGGTTAGGGAGTTTGCACGAAAGGTCTGGAAGGGGTTCCCTAGATTGCCAGGATACACCCTGCTGGAGCGACTGCTGCTTACGGATGTGGAAGGGGAGGGAAGAATTGGGGATATATATATAAGTGGCTGGGGGAGCAAGGAGGCGAGTGGGTGGTGAAGATCAAGGAGAAATGGGAAGCGGAGTTGGGAATGGAGATCAATTGGGGAGAATGGAGTGAGGCACTGCGAAGGGTAAACGGGACCTCCTCTTGTGCAAGGATGAGCCTGATACAGTTTAAGGTGGTGCAGAGAGTGCATATGACTCGGGTGACAATGAGTGGGTTCTTTCAGGGGGTAGCAGGTGAGTGAGAGAGGTGTGGACGGGGGCCAGCAAATCATGCGCACATGTTTTGGGGTTGTGAAAAATTGGGAAGATTCTGGGCGGGAGTGTTCGCGGTCTTAGCCAGGACAGTGGAGGAGGGAGTGGACCAGGACTCTCTGGTGGCGATATTTGGGGTTTCAGAGAAGCCGGAGCTCATGGAGAGGAGGAAGGCCGATGTCATGGCCTTCGCCTCTCTGTTTGCACGGCGACGCATTTTGCTGCAGTGGCGGTCGGCATCGCCACCGTGGGTAGCAGCATGGTTGGGTGACCTGTATGACTTCCTGCGGTTCGAGAGGATAAAATATGAGTTAAGGGGCTCAGCTGGAGAGTTTGAGAGAAAAGGTGGGGGGGTGTTTGTGACCGTGTTTGAGGAGCTGTTCGTCGCAGGGGAGGGTGAAAAAGGAGGAAGATCTGTACAAACTGTACAGTTGATTGTTGGGAAGAATATTTTCCAGGGTGTTTATTTGCTGTAACCTACTTTGATACAAGTTTGAATAAAATGCGTTTTTAAAAAAGTGTGGGTGTATCCCTCTGACTCTGTGTTCGCAGGTTTTTCTCCCCCCTCAGTCTGTTTAATCCCTAAATTGCCTGTTACATCATGGTCTAATTTCTGGACCCAATTTCTTTATATCCCCCTCGCGTAACAATGGCTTGGATCATAAATGGAGCTGGCCTGCCTGACTGTTGGATGGAAAACTAGCCTGCTTCCCTAATGAGGGTGCTAGCAGTTATACTGTTCTGTCTCTTTGATATTCCACCCCATGAGTTTGGCTGTTTACATCTCTCAAATTCCTTGCCTTTAAAAGTTTTCATTTGTATAGCCCCATTGATATCTGGTAACCAAGGTTTCTGATATGGCCATTCGCACCTGAATGTCTCTCGATTCCAGCTACTCTTGTTACTGGGCAAATTGCATCTCATTATTCCGTTAGATGCCTTTTAGTCTTATTACTTGTCTTTTATTGTGTTTTCATCTCAAGTTCACTGTTAACCTAATTAATTTTCCATTTACCAGAAAGCCAATCAAAAAGAGATCAGAAAGCAGGGAGGGAGGTTGGGGAGATCAGAAACCCGAGGGTGCAGATATCCCATGGGGCGTCTGTCTGGATCGGTGCAATAGTTACCCAGAATTTAGAAGAGGTTTCAATCCTTCTAACGTGTTCTGTGGAACAATTGTCCAGAGAGAGTTTGCACTTCTGGGCAACTGCCGTGCAAATCTTAACCTGGGAACTTTCGATGGGAACTCGAGTGCATCTTCGGGATACCCCCAATCCATGCTGGGGAGCTCAGAAGTTAAGGTCCTGTGACTCTATCGACCATTTGTTGAACTAAACATTTGTGAACATGCATGAAATCCCTTCTGTTTCACTAGCTAAGTGCCATTTCTTCTTCCTCAAAATCAATAGTATGTATTTTTTTCTCCACTTCAACTGGTTATTTTCTACTTTTGTGATTAGTGAGTCATATGACAGAAATCTTTCTCCTCTGCAAACAGAATTTACCCTCTGCAGCAACATAACAGCCCAATCACTTTTTTAGCAAAACTAAATCTTCAGGTTACAGCCACCAAGACAGTTTCACGTTTGCAATATATCACTAAAAATGAGCTGTCATATCATGAAGAACAAACTTCAATCATTCACAAAAGCACAATTTTTCCCCACATACTCTTGGCCCATCAGTATCTCAAGGCCCAACCCACATTTTAAAGCCAAACATTAAGAATTTATATGCAGAGTGTAAAGGCATGAGATTGCTCATTACTTCATTGCACCTGCCTTCCAGTGGCTGCTCCTTCAGCTCTCTAGTCAGTGTTATCCACAACTGCTTTCTCCTGTTCACCTCCTCTTGTAGCTCTAATCCAATTCAGTGACACTACTGGAAAAAATGAAGCAGTTGCCAAGCACTGAAGGAAAAGGACACAAATCACAGAGATTGCCTTAATGTTTGAATGAAGGCAGCTCTTCAAAGTTAAGAGCAGGTGAAGGAGGTAATTTGACTCAGTGATTTTATCTTCCACAGAATAATAATCTCCCTATCATGGAACAAATTATTTTGAAGGACGCCAGATTTTGTGCTACCCAGCATTCTAGGTATGACTCACATTCTCTGTGATGAAGTGCTTTCGGGCATTAGATTAGAATTTAGCCCTTTTCAGATGCAGTGGATTAACTTTTTGAAATCCACTAAGTATCTTCTATATTTCAATAAGGTCCCATTTTATTCACCTCCCTCAAGGTTGAATTATCTAAGTGTTTCCCACGAACTAGGAATCAGCATTGTGGTCCTTCTCCGCACTGCTTCCCAGGATTGGATGCTTCCTTTGTCAATTGATGAGCAGGATGGATTACACAGTATGGAGTCCCTCACAGCTCAGAACAAGATCTTTCAACTGTTACAGTGGAAATGTTCTTGCAATGAAATAACTAACAAAAAGGAAAGGATGAAAGCAAAATACCGCAGATACAGATGCTGAGAACCTGAAATAAAAACACAAAGTGCTGGAAATGCTCAGCATGTCTGGCAGCATCTGTGGAGAGACAAACAGAGTTGGTGTTGAGTGACTCAACATGTCAACTCTCATTCTTTCTCCACAGATGCTGACAAACAGAGGCATATGAATTCACAACTTAGCACCCCTGTAAAGAACTAAGTACCAGCTAAGTGTAGAACCAGATCATCGGCAAACAAATTGACATCCACCAATAATGGTGGCTGCCAACTTTGAATTAATCATCTTAACTTATCTAAGATAAACCTCATAAACACATTCAGCCTAGCTGCATTCAAGGTATAAAAGCCATGCTTTCCCCACCCTATCATAGACAGCAGAACATTGCCAAGAAGATTTTAAATAAGTGTTCGGAAAGTTTCTAGAGGGAAGATAGCTGAACGGTTATAAAGAACTTTCAAAGCAGACCTGCAAAATGCAAAGACTGTTAAGAGTTTAGTCAAACATGAAACTTGTAAATTATTTCGCAATTACTCGCTAATAGCTTAAGTAGAACATAGAACATACAGTGCAGAAGGAGGCCATTCGGCCTATCAAGTCTGCACCGACCCACTTAAGCCCTCACTTCCACCCTATCCCGGTAACCCAATAACTCCTAACCTTTTTGGTCACTAAGGGCAATTTATCATGGCCAATCCACCTAACCTGCACGTCTTTGGACTGTGGGAGGAAACCCACGCAGATACGGGGAGAACGTGCAGACTCCGCACAGACAGTGACCCAGTGGGGAATCGAACCTGGGACCCTGGCGCTGTGAAGCCACAGTGCTATCCACTTGTGCTACCTTAGATAAAGGATCTGGATCGGTGCAGGCTGGGAGGGCCGAAGGGCCTGTTCCTGTGCTGTAATTTTCTTTGTTCTTTACTGCCCGTGCAGTCTCAAGCTAACAATGTAATGTAGAGAGATAATGTACATGCAGGTTAAATAAGCTAGGATATGACAACAACAATCAAAGAAGGCAAATACGAATGATGTGACAACAGCCGGTGATGGTGATTCACCAAGAACATCTCAAAATAAGCTAGGCATCCAAGAAGAAAGCAATACTACTGCAGTTATTCTACTAAAAGAAACAGTTCATATAAAGAACAAAGAACAAGGAACAATACAGACAGGAATAGGCCCTTCGGCCCTCCAAGCCTGTACCGGTCATGATACCACCCTTGGCCAGAACCCTCAGCATTTCCTTGTACCGTATCTCTCTATACCCATCCTATCCATGCATTTGTCGAGGTGCTTTTTGAATGCCGTTAATGTATCTGCTTCCACAACTGCCCCGCCGGGGCAGCACGTTCCAGCACTCACCACCCTCTGGGTAAAAAACCTGCCTCAGACATCTCCTCTAAACTTTGCCCCACGGACTTAAACCTATGCCCCCTAGTGACTGACCCCTCCATCCTGGGAAAGAGTGCCTGCACATCCACTTTATCCATGTCTTTCATAATCTTGGAGATCTCTATTAGGTCACCCTCAACCTCCATCATTCTAATGAAAATAGTCCGAGTCTATTCAGCCTCTCCCCATAGCTAACACCCTCCAGACCAGGCAACATCATGATAAACCTCCTCTGCACCCTCACCGAAGCCTCTAGATCCTTCTAGTGTGACAACCAGAATTGTGCGCAATATTCCAAGTGCGGCAGATAGAATATAACCTTTTTATATAGATAAAAAGGGTTCAATTTGAACAAATGATTTAAAGAAATCATTACGTTTCATATTATAAAATGGCTGACTGCTTGAAAATCTGATAATAAATACTGCAAACGTTTGCAGTATCAATTTGAAAGAAAAGCTTTTGTATTCAAGAATTTGGAGTTGGCTTATGGCCATTGCATTTTCTAGCTGATATGGAATTGAATCAGATATGAAGGTGCTGTGGCTAGCTAGGTCAAATTGACCCATGAAAACTTACAGGAAAAGTCCTTTGTCTTAAGGAAAGAACTGGATGACATCCAGGAGCCTGTTCAGGATAACCACATACCATTACATGATAACTATAGAAAATTGCCCTACAAAAGAATATGCTAAAGCAACTTCTTGAGATTACTAAAATTGTGTTTCGACTAAATGACAGGCCATTGTGTGATAAAATTAGAAGAATTATAGAAGATCTCAGACCAATCAATTCTTTGAAGGAACCAGACTTCATAAATAATAACATAATAATTTCCATAAAAAGTTAGGTTTCGGGATGATAAGTCAGTGCTTTTTGCTATGCTTCCAAACTTATGCTATCTGCTTCTGCTGTGAAATTGCTATTCTAATTTAAATTGTGCAGTGTCTACTTATGTGCATATTTGATTTGAATTGTTAATGTATCTTGAATTCAACCTATCTGTAATTGCAAAAGACAATCATTTCGACAAAGCTCCTGCGGGGCTGAGTTGCAAACATCTTAATAATCTGTAAGAAAGCCAATCGTCAGGAGACACATCAAATTAAAGTGGCTAATTGATGTTAAAACCCAATTTAAGTTCAGGCTCAAGGTCCGTTCAATTAGTATATGTGCGGCGACATAGAAATATACTAATGAAAAGAGCAGAATTTATCAGGGCCTTACCAAGGTTCTACACAACTGTAGCATGACTTGCCAGTTTTTATACATGATGCCCCGTCCAATGAAGGCAAGCAATCCTTATGGTTTCTTGACTACCTTGTCCACTTCTGTTGCCACTTTCTTTTTTTTTTAATAAACATTTTATTGAGGTAATTTTGGTAAAGTGACAACAACAAAATAAATATACATGAAACCATAAACATAGTGCAAAAGCCATTTACCTCTCATACAGGGTGGTCCTTAATAGCCCTCTACTCTAATCTAAACTTCTCCCCACACCCCCCCTCCGTCTGCTGACAATTAATTTCCCGCAAAGAAGTCGACGAACTGTTGCCACCTCCCGAGTGAACCCTAACAGTGACCCTCTCAAAGCAAACTTGATTTTCTCCAAACAGAGAAAGCTAGCCAGGTCTCCGTCTTCAGGGGCTTTGAGTCCCTCCATGCTAATAGTATCCGTCTCCGGGCTACCAGGGAAGCAAAGGCCAGAATATCTGCCTCTTTCTCCTCCTGGATTCCCGGGTCTTCTGACACCCCGAAAATCGCCACCTCTGGACTCAGCGCCACCCTTGTTTTTAACACCGTGGACATGACGTCCGCAAACCCCTGTCAAAAACCCCTAAGCTTTGGACATATGCAAAACATGTGGATATGGTTCGACGGTCCTCCCGCACATTTTGCGCACCTGTCCTCCACCCCAAAGAATCTGCTCATTCGGGCCACTGTCATGTGAGCCCGGTGAACAACCTTAAATTGTATCAGGCTGAATCTGGCACATGTTGCAGACATGTCGAATCTACTCAACGCGTGTGCCCATAGACCATCCTCTATCTCACCTCCCAGCTCCTCCTCCCACTTGCGCTTCAGTTCCTCGGTCTGCGTCTCCTCTGACCCCATAAGCTCCTAATAAATGTCCGAGACGCTCCCTTCTCCTACCCACCCTCTGGAAACTACCTGTCCTGCATCCCCCTTAGCGGTAGGAGCAGGAAGGTTGACACCTGTTTACAAAGGAAGTCCCGCACCTGCAGATACCCCAATTTGTTCCCCCTCGCCAACTCAAACTTTTCCTCCAACATCCTCATACTCGGAAAGCTCCCCTCTATGAACATATTCCCCACCCTCTCAATCCCCGATCTCCGCCATAACCGGAACCCACCATCCATACTCCCCAGGGCAAACCGGTGATTATCACAGATTGGGGCCCAGACCGATGCTCCCACTGCTCCCACATGCCGCCTCCACTGGCCCCAAACTCTCAGAGCCGCCACCACCACTGGACTGGAGTACCGTGCCGGCGGGAATGGCAGAGGCGCAGTTACCAACGCCCCCAAAATGGTGCCACTACATGAAGCCGCCTCCATACGCTCCCATGCCGACCCCTCCCCCACCACCCACTTCCTGATCATGGCTATATGAGCCGCCCAGTAATAGTTGCTAAAATTTGGCAGTGCCAGCCCGCCCTCTCCCCGACTCCGCTCAAGCATTACCTTCCTTACTCGCGGGGTCTTGCCCACCCAAACAAAGCCCATGATCACTCTGTTTTTTTTTTAAATAATTTTTATTGGAATTTTTTACAGAAAATATAAAAATATAACAAGTATAGCAACAAGCAGTAATATGCAACTAACAGCCCCATAACATCCACAAGTCCCCCCATAACGTAACATCACATGTATCACACTCCCCCCACCCCCCCCAACAAGAGAACTTAACCATAAATTAAAATTAAATAAATCAAATTTAAATAAAATAAGCAAACATAATCAACGTCCCCCCCCCCCTGGGTTGCTGCTGCTACTGTCCCCGTACCCTATCGTTGAGCCAGAAAGTCGAGGAAAGGTTGCCACCGTTTAAAGAACCCTTGCACCGATCCTCTCAGGGCGAATTTAACCTTCTCAAGCTTAATGAAGCCCGCCATGTCACTGATCCAGGTCTCCACGCTTGGGGGCCTCGCATCCTTCCATTGTAGCAAAATCCTTCGCCGGGCTATTAGGGACGCAAAGGCCAGCACACCGGCCTCTTTCGCCTCCTGCACTCCCGGCTCTACCCCAACCCCAAAGATCGCGAGTCCCCATCCTGGCTTCACCCTGGATCCCACCACCCTTGACACCGTCCTCGCCACCCCATTCCAGAACTCCTCCAATGCCGGGCGTGGCCAGAACATATGGGCATGGTTCGCTGGACTCCCCGAGCACCTGACACACCTATCTTCACCCCCAAAGAACCTACTCATCCTCGTCCCAGTCATGTGGGCCCTATGCAGCACCTTGAATTGGATGAGGCTAAGCCGCGCACACGAGGAGGAAGAATTTACCCTCTCCAGGGCATCAGCCCATGTCCCGTCTTCGATCTGTTCCCCCAGTTCCCCCTCCCACTTCGTTTTCAGCTCCTCTACTGACGCCTCTTCCACCTCCTGCATAAGCTTGTAGATATCGGATATCTTCCCCTCCCCGACCCAGACCCCCGAGAGCACCCTGTCACTCACCCCCGTCGCGGGGAGCGCAGGGAATCCCTCCACCTGCTGTCTAGCAAATGCCTTTACCTGCAGATATCTAAACATGTTTCCCGGCGGGAGCCCAAATTTCTCCTCCAACTCCCCCAGGCTCGCAAACCTTCCGTCGATAAACAGGTCCCTCAGCTGTCTAATGCCCGCTCTATACCATCCCCGAAATCCCCCATCCATGTTCCCCGGGACGAACCTATGGTTCCCCCTTAACGGAGCCTCCATCGAGCCCCCCACTTCTCCCCTATGTCGCCTCCACTGCCCCCAAATCTTGAGGGTAGCCGCCACAACCGGACTCGTGGTATACCTCGTGGGAGGGAGCGGCCACGGCGCCGTTTCCAGGGCCCATGATCACTCTGTTGACCCACTTAAAAAAGGACCGCGGAATAAAGATGGGGAGACCCTGAAATACAAATAGGAATCTCGGGAGGACCTTCATCTTCACCGTTTGCACCCTCCCAGCCAGAGACAACGGAAGCGCGCCCCATCTCCGAAAATCGTCCTTCATTTGGTCCACCAGCTGGGCTCGATTAAATTTTTGCAGCCGCGCCACTTGGATGCCTCGGTACCTGAAGCTTCCCTTTGCTAACCTAAACGGCAGCTCTCCCATTCGCCTCTCCTGTCTCCTCGCCTGGACCACCAACATCTCACTCTTTCCCATATTAAGCTTATACCCCGAAAACCGGCCAAGTTCCCCATGAGTCCTCATGATTTCTTCCATCCCCTCTATTGGGTCCGAAACGTAGAGAAGCGGGTCATCCGCATAGAGCGAAACCCTGTGCTCAACCCCACCCCCCCCCCCCCCCCAACTCCCGGACCAGTCCTCTCCAGCCCCTCGAGGCTCTCAGAGCAATTACCAATGGCTCTGTAGCCAGCGCAAACAACAGTGGGGAGAGGGGGCATCCCTGTCTTGTCCCCCGGTGCAGTCTAAAATAGTCCGTACACTTGCCACAGGAGCTGATACAGTAACCTGACCCAGTCAATAAAGCCCTGCCCGAATCCGAACCATCCCAGCATCTCCCACAGTTAGTCCCATTCTACCCGATCAAAAGCCTTTTCTGCATCCATTGCGATCATTACCTCCACCTCCCTACCTTCCGGGGTCATCATGATCACATTTAACAGCCTCCTTACATTGGCCACCAACTGCCTGCCCTTAACAAACCCCGTCTGGTCCTCCCCAATAACATCCAGAACACAATCCTCGATCCTGGAGGACAAGATTTTGGCCAGCAACTTGGCATCTACATTTAACAGGGAGATCGGCCTGTAGGACCCACACAGCTCCGGGTTCTTGTCCCACTTAAGAATCAGCGAAATCGTTGCCTGTGACATCGTCGGGGGCAGCACCCCTCTTTCCCTTGCCTCATTGAACATCCTCAACAACACCGGCCCCAATATCCCCGAGAACTTTTTATAAAACTCCATTGGGTATCCATCCGGACCCGGGACCTTACCCGCCTCCATGGCCTTCAAGCCCTCCACCATCTCCTCCAGTCCGATTCGGGCCCCCAGCCCTTCTACCCGCTCCCCATCCACATTTGGGAAATTCAGCCCCTCCAAGAAGTGCCTCATCCCCCCCGGCCCCGTAGGGGGTTCCGACCTGTACAGCCTGCTGTAGAAATCCCTAAACACCTTATTCACCCCTACTGAATCACTAACCAGGTTCCCATCTCCGTCCTTTACTTTCCCTATCTCTCTAGCTGCCTCCCTCTTCCTAAGCTGCTGTGCAAGCATTCTGCTGGCCTTCTCTCCATGTTCATAGATCATCCCCCTCGCCTTTCTCAGCTGCTCCATCGCCCTCCCTGTGGCCAGCAAGCTAAACCCCGCCTGTAACCTCCGCCGTTCCGTTAAAAGCCCTGCCTCCGGGGTCTCTGCATACCTCCTATCTGTAGTAACTCCTTTACCAGTCGGTCCTTCTCCGCCCTGTCCATCTTCTCCCTATGGGCCCGGATCATGATCAGCTCCCCCCTGACCACCGCCTTCAATGCTTCCCACACCACCGCTGCTGAAATTTCCCCCGTGTCGTGACCTGCAGGTAGTTCTGAATGCATTTCCTCAGCCGCTTGCACACCCCTTCATCCGCCAAAAGTCCCTCATCCAACCTCCAGTGCGGGCGCTGGTTACTGTCTTTACTAACCTGCAGGTCAACCCAGTGCGGAGCATGGTCTGAGATTGCAATCGCCGAGTACCCTGTGTCCACCACCCCAGCCAGCAAGGCCCTGCTCAAAATAAAGAAATCAATCCGGGAATACACTTTATGCATGCGTGGGTAGAAGGAGAACTCCTTCACCCTCGGCTGCCCAAATCTCCATGGATCCACCCCCACCACCCCCATGAACCCTCTTAGTTCCTTTGCCATTGCTGGCACCCTGCCCGTTTTCGAGCTTGACCGGTCCAAGCCAGGTTCCATAAATGTGTTGAAGTCCCCTCCCATGACCAACCTGAGCGAGCCAGGTCCGGTATCTTCCCCAGCATCTTTATAAACTCCACATCATCCCAATTTGGCGCATACACATTTACTAATGCCACCTGCACCCCCTCTAGTTTCCCACTGACCATAATGTACCGACCTCCCACGTCCGAGACTATTCTACCCGCCTCAAACACCACCCGCTTATTGATCAGGATCATGACCCCTCTAGTCTTTGAATCTAGTCCCGAGTGAAAGACCAGACTGACCCAGCCTTTCCTCAGTCTAACCTGGTCCGTAACGCTAAGGTGCGTCTCCTGCAACATTACCACGTCCGCCTTCAATCCCCAAAGATGCGCGAACACATGTGCCCTTTCGACCGGCCCATTTAACCCTCGAACATTCCAGGTGATCAGCCTAGTTGGGGGGCTCATTGCCCCCCCTTCCGCTGATCAGTCATCCCCTTTTTTCGGCCCGCCTCCAGCCCGTGCTCTGCATATCCACTGGTCCATCCCCAGGCAGACCCCGCCCCCAACCTCCTCACTGTCCCTCAGCCCAAATCCCTCCCTTGTCAGCAGAACATTCACTCCCCTCGCCCCCCTAGTAACAACACCCTGTAGCCCAACCCCTTTACTAAACCAAACATATGCACACCCCCCACTGCGCTTCCGAGAGCTAGCTCGCCCAGCTAGCTTGGTGGCCCCCATCCCTGGCGCCAGATAGTCTCCCACCTATTGTTCCCTCCCCCACCTCATACAAACAAACAAACTCCAACATCAAACAATCCTCACACAACTGCCCAACAGGAAAACACCAGGATCAAAACAAGCACACCTCCATCCCCCAACAGTGCAAATGAAAACCTTAACTCACTCAGCTCTATCGCTGGTTCCAAATCAATGCAAACGGCATCCCAAGCATCTACCATGAAACGCAAAACAGGAAACATTTTACAAAAAGAGAAACAAAAAGAAAAAACAAAAAGATGAACGTTGCAGCCAAGTTCAAAAGTTCTAAATCCATCACCAGCCCTTTCTTTTTCACAAAGTCCAATGCGTCCTCAGGCGACTCGAAGTAGAACTGCTGATCCTCATACGTAACCCAGAGACGGGCTGGGTACAACATTCCAAACTTCACCTTTTTCTTAAAAAGAATCGACCTGATCTGACTGAAGCCCGCTCTCCTCCTGGCCATCTCTACACTCAGGTCCTGGTAAACCCGCAGGATGCTATTGTCCCATTTACAGCTCCACTGTCAGAGGCCCACTGTAGAATGCGCTCCTTATCCGAGAACCTGTGGAATCTCACCACCATTGCCCTCTGGGGAGTATCCTATTCGAGGCTTCCTCGCGAGTGCTCTGTGAGCCCTATCCACCTCCAAGGGTCGGCAGAAAGCCCCATCCCCCAGCAGCTTCACAAACATGTCTGCGAAGTATGCCCCAGCGTCCGTTCCTTTGGAGCCCGAAGATTCTTAGGTTCTGCTGGCGGGACCTATTTTCTAGGTCCTCCACCTTCTCCAGGAACTTCATCTGCTGGTCCCTCAGCATCCCTACCTCCAGCTCCACTGCGATCTGATGTTCCTCCTGCTTAGCCAGTGCCTTCTCCACCTTCTGGATCGCCCGATCCTGGGCGTCCAATCTATGCTCCAACCGCTCAATCGACTCGTTTATCGGGTCCAAGCAGTCCCGTTTCTGCGTAGCAAAGCCTTCCTGAATGACTTGCATCAGCTGCTCCGTAGGCTGCTGGTTCGACAAGCCAGAGGTCCGAACCTCCGCCATGCTGTCTTCTGTTGCAGCTGCAGCCCAAGCCTTCGCTATCTTTTTGTTTCTGCCCTTACGAACACTTCTAGTCCTACTCTCCATGCTCCGAAGTGGGAATTCAGTAAACAATTGCCACTAACATCCGTTTTACAATTCAAGTCCGGTAGAAAAATGGGGAAAGGTCCAAAATTCCGACCAGAGCGGGAGCCACCAAATGTGCGATTTACTCCTTCATAGCCACCACCGGAAGCCTGTTGCCACTTTCAAAGATCTGTGGTTCTGTACGCCCAGAACATATTAATCAGACCAGCTACATTTTCCTCCAAATCGTTTATGTATACTACAAACAACAGAGGCCCCAGCACTGATCCCTGTGAAACACCACTAGTCAAAACCTATCATTCAGAAAAACACCGTTTTATTGCTACCCTATGCCTTCTGTGACCGAGCCAGTTCTGCATTCACCTTGCCACCTCACCTCTGATCCCATGTGACTTCACCTTTTGTACCAGTCTGCCATGAGGCACCTTGTTAAAGGCTTTACTGAAGTCCATGTAAACAACATCCACCCCACCCTCTCCTCATCAATCATCTTTGTCACTTCCTCAAAAAATTTGATCAAGTTAGTGAGGCACGACATCCGCTTCACAAAACCATGTTGTCTATTGCTGATGAGTCCATTTGTTTCCAATCCTGTCCCTGAGTATTCTCTCTAATAAGCTACCTACTACCGACATGAGGCTCACCGGCCTATAGTTTCCTGGATTATTCCTGCTACCTTTCTTAAACAGCGGTACACAATTAGCTATTCTCCAGTCCCCTGGGACCTCACCTGTAGCCAATGAGGATACAAAGATGTCAGTCAAGGCCCCAGCAATTTCCTCCCTTGCTTCCCTCAGTATTCTGGGGTAAATCCCATCCGGCTCAGGAGATGTATCTACCTTAATGTATTTTAAAACATCCAATGCCTCCTGCTTTTTGATGTCAACATGACCCAGACTGTCCACGCCCCCTACCCTAGAAACATCTTCCACAAAGTCCTTTTCTTTGGTGAACGCCAATGCAAAGTACTCATTTAATACCTCACCCATTTCCTCTGGCCCAACACAGATTCCCCCCACTGTCCTTAAGTGGTCCAATCTTTTCCTTGGTCATCCTCTTGCTTTTTACATATGAATAAAAAGCTTTGGGATTCATCTTAATTCTACTTGCCAAGGACTTTTCATGACCCTTCCTAACCCTCCTAATTTCCCACTTAAGTACCTTCTACTTTCTTTATACTCAAGGGTTTTGATTGACCCCACCCTTCTAGACCGTACAAAAGCCTCTTTTTTTCTATTTGACAAAGTTCACAATATCTCTCGATATCCATGGCTCCCTAAACTTCCCATTTGTTCTCTTAGAAATGTGACTTTCCTGAATCCTAATCAACTGTCGCTTGAAAGACTCCCACATGTCCAATGTTGATTTACCCTCCAACAGCCGCACCCAATACAAATTCTTCAATTCCTGTCTAATGTTATCGTAATTTGCCATTCCCCAGTTTAACACCTTACCCTCATCCCTATCCAAAAGTACCCTAAAACGTACGGAATTGTGGTCACTACTCCCAAAATGTTCCCCAACTAAAACCTCAACCACCTGTCCAGTACTGCCCCTTCTCTATTTGGACTATCTACATATTGCATCAAGAGGCTTCCTGGATACACCTTACAAACTCTGCCCCATCCAAGCCCCTAGCACTGAGTGAGTCCCAGTCAATATAGCAGAAGTTAAAATCCCCTACCACAACCCTTTGCACCTATCCAAAATCTCTCTACCTATCTGCTCCTCTATCCCTCACTGGCAGTTGGGGGGGCCTGTAATAAACCCCCAACATTGTGATTGCCCCCTTCCTGTTCCTGAGCTCTATCCAAATTGCCTCATTGTATGAGCCCTCCAAGGTGTCTTCCCGCAGTACAGCTGTAATATTTTCTTTCACCAGTAATGCTACTCCCCCACCCCTTTTACATCCTCCTCTATCTCCCTTGAATCATCCATACCCTCCAACGTTCAGCTGCCAATCCTGCCCTTCCTTTTACCACATTTCTATGATAGCCACAACATCATTGTTCCAAGTACTACTCAATGCTCTAAGTTTATCTGCCTTGCCTGCCATATTTCTGCCTTTGAAACAAATACACTTCAGACCACTGCGTTTGAGCAGACAGGGTGCTGTTGTTGTTCTCTTATTTTTGTTCTTTATTTCCCCTTCAGTTATTATACCTTATAAGCTAATGCTCTGATTCCCGCCCCTTGCCACACTAGTTTAAATCCTCCTGAGTGACTCTAGCAAACCTCCCACCCAGGATATTGGTGCCCATCCAGTTTAGATGCAACCCGTCATTCTTGTCCAGGTCCCACTTGCCCCGGAAGAGATCCCAATGGCCCAGAAATCTGAAACCCTCTGAAATCTGAACACCACCAGTTTAGCCATGTATTTAGCTGCATCATCCTCCAATTTCTAGCCTCACTGGCACATGGCACAGGGAGTAATCAACCTTAGAGGTCCTGCTTTTTAGCTTACTGCCCAACTCCCTGAACCTTCTGCAGGACCTTGTCGCGCTTTCTGCCTATGTCGTTAGCACCTATGTGTACTATGACCTCTGGAGGGGCTGGTTTAGCTCACTGAGCTAAATCGCTGGCTTTTAAAGCAGACCAAGCAGGCCAGATTCGATTCCCGTACCAGCCTCCCCGGACAGGCGCCGGAATGTGGCGACTAGGGGCTTTTCACAGTAACTTCATTGAAGCCTACTCGTGACAATAAGCGATTTTCATTTTCATTTCATTTCCCCCTTCAGGATGTCCTGTGTTCATTCAGAGCTTTCACATCCACAGAAGCGCCTATCTGTGCCCCTTACAATAGGGTCCCCTATAACTATCGCTCTCCTGCACTTTATCCTCCCCTGCTGAGCAACAGAGCCAGTTGTGGTGCCACTGTTCTGGCTGCTGGTGTTTTGCCTAATGGTCTATGCCCCCCCCCCCCCAAACAGTATACAAACAGTATACTTGTTAGAGAGGGGGACAGCCACAGGGGATTCCTATATATTATGTTCCTGTCTCAAAGTAACAGTTGAATGCTGAAATCAGTCATGTTGAATATAAATTGCACACTTAATCATATTGCAAATGTAGACATCAAATTAATATGGCTATTCAATTCTATCAGTAAGCAAAATTCCAGTTAAGGCTGAGATATTTTGGCACATGTAAAGATCAAAAACTTATTGGAAGTCTCAATGCTTCAACTATGATTATAATAGCTCAGTTATGATAGATGTAATTCAACCAAATAGTATTAATTGATGCATCTGCATCCATGAAAGCTGACATTTAGAGTTATATTACTTTCCAGTTGAAATTGATTTGGGTTTGTGGAACTGTTAATAGTTTGGATAAGGTAGAGAACAAAGGTGAGTCACTTTGGTATCTTATAAATGATAAATGCCAAACCTACCTCTCTTTAATAAAAGTATCAGAAAGGGGAAAATATTCATCAAACACGTTTTATTAATATTCTGCACATATTTTGTGGATTTGCAAATCATTAATCTTGCATTTACCTAATTGTCATTCATAACTCCCCCCTCTAATCCATAATTCAGGGATTTTACTAAATGCAGAGAAAATAACTACTTTTCCGAAGCAATCATTACTCACAGAGAAACATCTCAGCATTTAGAGCAAAATTAAAATACTGTGGTTGCTGGAAATATGAAATAAAAACAGAAAATGCTGGAAAAACACGGCAGGTTTGGTAGAAGCTGTGGAGAGAGAAACAAAGTTAACGTTTTAAATCTGTATGACGCTTCTTCAGATGTTAAACTGTTTCTCTTCGCACTCATGCTACCAAACCTGCTGCGTTTTTCCAGCATTTTCTGTTTCTATTTCACTATTTATAGGATGGTGGCAAGCACGGATGAAAGGAGGCGAATATAGTGAGGAGACAAAAGCATTTTCAGCAGTTGAAGGAAGTTTTTGAAAACAAGAGTGTTAAGCTAGCGGTGCAGAATTTGAAAGTTTTAGCAGGTGGAGGTGTTGAAGACATAGCCACTATTGGTGGAACGGGAACAGTTTGCGCTTTCTCCCTGTATCTGTGTGGATTTCGGAGTGCTCCGGATTCCTCCCACAGTCCAAAGATGTGCAGGTTAGGTGGATTGGCCATGCTAAATTACCCCTTAGGGTGGGGTTGCAGGAATAAAGAACAAAGAACAATACAGCACAGGAACAAGCCCTTCGGCCCTCCAAGTCTGTACTGGTCATGATACCATCCTTGGTCAAAACCCTCAGCACTTCCCAGTGGTGTATCACTCTATACCCATCCTATCCATGTATTTGTTGAGATGCCTTTTGAACGCCGTTAAATATATCTGTTTCCACAACTTCCCCTGTCAGCGCATTCCAGGCACTCACCACTGTCTAAAAAACCTGCCTCGCACATCTGTGCGAATAGGGTGGGGGATTGGGCCTAGGTGGTGTGGTCTTTCAAAGGGTCTGTGCCGACTTGATAGGCCGAATGGCCTCCTTCTGCACCTTAGGGATTCTATGATTAAGAAGTGGGCTGGTAAGGGCTGGTTTAGCTCAGTGGGCTAGACAGCTGGTTTGTGATGCAGAACACAGCCAGCAATGCGGGTTCAATTCCCGTACCAGCTGAGAATTCTGAATTCTCCCTGTGTACCTGAACAGGCGTCGGAATGTAGCGACTAGGGGCTTTTCACAGTGACTTCATTGCAGTGTTAATGTAAGCCTGCTTGTGACAATAAAGGTTATTTTTTTTTATTTACTAGAAGGCTAGAGAAATGCACTGAGAGAAGGAAGACACAGATAAAATGACAAATAAAAAGAGTAAAGATGAAGAGAATAACAAAGAGAGAAACAAGATAAGTGCGAGTAGTAAACAGTAAGAGAACAAAAAGCTCACAGCAAGAGATAGAAAACTGTAAACGGTGAAAGTAACGCAAACGTAGACTGACCCCAGAACATATTTTCTCCACCCAGCCGCCATATTTCTTGACGGTAGTTTATCCGGAAACTCTAAAATGAGCCCACATGACAAGCAACATCAACAGAGCCAGTCTGATCTAAGTCTCAAATTCCCAATAGCTCCAATGATGGATACACAAGGTCATTAGGTAGTTCTAAAGCTTTCCTCCCTTCAGCCAGCTATTTGGCACAATGCATTCTATTTTGCAGTATACACTCTTCCCTTCAGCAATGTTAGAGCCTTTTGCAGGGCCTTCCACACAGTTCAGAACCCTGGGGAGGGCTAGTTTAGCTCAGTGGGCTAGACAGCTGGTTTGTGATGCAGAACAAGGCCAGCAGGCTGGGTTCAATTCCCATACCAGCTGAGGTTATTCATGAAGGCCTTCTCAACCTTGCCCCTCACCTGAGGTGATCTTAGGTTAAACCACTACCAGTCAGCAGGGAAAGCAGCCTATGGTCATCTGGGACTATGGCGACTTTATCTTACTGCAAAGAACTACCAGACCCTAAGGTGGTGCAGTGGTTAGCACTGTTACCTCATGACACCGAGGACCTTGGTTCGATTCTGGCCCTCGGTCACTGTTCGTGTGGAGTTTGCACATTCTCCTCTTGTCTGAGTGGGTCTCACCCCCACAACCCAAAGATATGCAGGTAGGTGGATTGGCTACACTAAATTGTTGCTTAATTGGAAAAAAAAGAATTGGATACTCTTAGAATCCCAGGGCATTTTCCCAGGCAAGAAGAGTGGGTTTTGCCCCGATGCGGGGGATCCCATCTGAGCTTCCACATTCCCTTTACCCACTGATCGATTTTTCTTGAACTTGTAGGGCTTTATTCCTAACCCTGTTCCAACCCCAGGAAGGCCATCATTGTTTTATGATAAAAAGGCCTAACTGACTGAGAACAATTGCTAACCGACTTCCATCTGCTTCCATACTGCGACTCCAATACCGAAGCCAAACTTTATTTTCCTCACCCTCGATCCATGTTATTGGCAGCCATATTGCACTGACAGCAGAAACTGTTTTATAATAGAGGGGATGTGAACTAAGAGCTAATGAGATCAGCAAATATAGAGCTGAAGGGTAGACAGTAATTGGTTTGGACTCAGATATCAGGGCTTTTTATGAAGTCATATTTCTGGAGGATCAAACATGGAAGGCCAGCCAAGAGTACACTGAATATCTAAACTGAGAGGTAATAAAAGCATGGTTGAGGGTTTTAACAGCAGATAAGATTAGGTGGGGCAGAGAGGGACAACATTAGAAATGAAAATAGGTATTTTTGGTGATAGTGTGGATATATGGCCAGAAGTCCATCTCGGTGCCAAAAACGTCATTAAGGTTACAAACAGCCTGGTTCTACAAGAGACAGTTGACAGGGAGAGAGGATGAAGCTGCCGGCTAGGCGATGGGCAGGAACCAAAGACAATGATTTTGATCTTCCCAATATTTAATTGGAGGAATTTGCTACTTATCCAGTACTGGATGACAGATAAACAATTTGACAATTTAGAGGCAGTTGAAGGGTCAAGAGAAGTGATGAGGAAGTAGAGTTGGGTATTGTCAATTTACATGTGGGGATTTTAGGCTGTGTTTTCAAATGATGTCGCTAAGGGAAAGCATGCAGATGAGAAATGGGTAGGAGCCAGAGGGAGATCCTTGGGTGAAACCAGAGGTAACAATGTGGGAGCATGAGGGGCAGGACTCTCCGACCCTGGGGCTAAGTGTTGACGCTGTCGTAAAC
Source organism: Scyliorhinus canicula (assembly GCF_902713615.1). Classification (NCBI taxonomy): domain Eukaryota; kingdom Metazoa; phylum Chordata; class Chondrichthyes; order Carcharhiniformes; family Scyliorhinidae; genus Scyliorhinus; species Scyliorhinus canicula. Next base: position 39,269,492 of record NC_052154.1, read on the forward strand.
GACGGAGCGTTTTACGATGGCGTCATCTGGCCCCTAGGAACAGCGATCCTGCGTCACACAGAGGGCCAGCACGGCACTGAAGCGCTTCAGGCAGCTCCAGCTGCCGATACGGGCGCCAGCACAGGCGGCGCGAGTCCACACATGCGCGCCACGGCTAACGCATGCATGTGGGTTGCCTTCTCCGCGCCGGCCCCCAGGCAACATGGCAGAGCCCTTCATGGGGCAGGCTGGAGGAACATAGTTGCCCCCCCCTAGGATTAGCCCACCCACCGGTCAGTAGGCCCCAATCACAGACCAGGCCACCGTGGAGGACCCCCCCACTCCCCCACACACTCCCCCACTCCTGGACAGCCCACGCACCAGGAACACCAAGGTCCACACACAAATGATGCTGGCGGGACTCGGCCCGTCGTGTGCGGAGAATCACCGAGGGAGCCACGTCAAGCGGCTCCCGACCGGTGCCATTGAGAATCGGCGGTCCGGTGTCGCAGGATACGCATCCCCACCCCCACCGATTCTCTGACCTGTGTGGGGTCAGAGAATCCCACCCGTGGTTCTCTGAAAGTATGAAAACAAGTGCGTGCACTCATCCTGCTGGACGGTTGGCAGGAATTGGGGGAAGCTGGTGTGGTCAACCATGTCAAAAGCTGGTGACAGAATGAAAAGGATGAGGATAGTGTATCCTTGTCACAATCACATAGGATGTAATTAATGACACAGTGACAGTCTCGAAAATCATGCTGGAGGATGCTAACATGGAGTTGTGGGAAAAATAGGCATGGATTTGGGTAGCAACAGCATTTCAAGGGCTTTGGAGAGAAAAGCGAGGTTGGAGATTATATTCGCAAACGCAGAGGGGCTAAGAGCTGTTCTTTTTTGAAGGGTGATGATAGCAGATTTCAAAAAATTCTCAGCCTCAAAATCACAACTCCATCCACTTTGGAGCCAACATGTTCCCTTGCTGTGTCACCAAGTTGAACTTTCGTTGCTCCAAAACAATCCCATAAACAAGCAATACCGATAATGCAAATCCTTATCCGGAAGATAATTTTTTTTATGTACGATCACACTGACGTTGGCTGCTGCCTCCAATTCCCTGATCTTGTTATGAAGATTCCTAAATGAGTGAAACTACTGCGATTGAATAAAAATATACAGCAGCCAGTTAATTACATTACTTTCCGGGGAGACTGTTAGAAGCGGTTAACTGGCAACGTCGTTGTCATGAGACGCATCCATTCAGAGTGTGGAGGAGAAATAAGATCTCACTTACAAACGCCATTTTATTCTTTCTTCCAGCCCTGAATGGCATTTTGATTTGCAGTTAGAAGCGGGGCTGGCCCGCCACAGCCAGCTAGTAAAGCACCATTTACTACTGAGTCCCGTCCACAACAAAACGTCACACCAACACCTCGCACACACGTCCAAATAAAACCTAATCCCATTGGGCCAGGGACCAAAACCCATCCAATCGCAGCCGGCGGTGGTCACCATAGCAACAGGTGCCGTTTGGAATCAAGGTCCTTCTCTGTGATTGGGCATGGGGAACGTCCCGCCCATCCTTCATGTTGATAGGCGGAGGCTCCTGCGCTAACGTGATTGGCCTCGCCTCCTGTCACTTATCTCCCCTCTCCTCCTGCTGTCCTTCTGGGTACTTGGGCTGTGTGAGGGCAGTGCCACTGATCTCGTTCAGAGTCTGGTATTCTCAAGCATCCAGTATTATGATTGTTGTCAAGGCCTTAGTAAATGGCTTGAGTAAGTTACAGTAAGAAGTCTGACAACACCAGGTTGAAGTCAAACAGGTTTGTTTTGAATTACACTCACTTTCGGAGGTTCACCCGAGGAAGGAGCTGCGCTCCAAAAGCTAGTGATTCGAAACAAACCTGTCCACTTTAACCCGGTGTTGTAAGATTTTCACTGTGCCCACAATGCCGGCATCTCCACATCTTGAATAAGTTAAATTAGAAAGGCCCAAGACGGGCAACGAAGAACAACTTGCAGGTTGCCCAGAAGGAAAAACTAGTTCAGAAAAGTGGAAATGAAGAGTACCAGTGTGATGAATGGTATCAGTAACTGCTGTAACTGTACCTTGCCTTTAATACATTGGCCCTTTAAGACCGGGCTTGGAACCCTGGGGGACTCCGCCTCTTCGCCCCCAGGAAACGGTATATAAAATGGGGCTCACTCAGCAGCTGTTCAGGTCTCTGATGATTAAAGCCTTTGAATTACCAATCTTCTCTCCTGTGTCGTAAGTGAGGGTATCTCAACCAGTAAAACTTGCCTTGAACCCAATGGAACTCCAGTATTACTGATTTTTACTGGGATTATTAGTTTGAATTGTTTTTCCCCTTTTTGAGTAGGTGAATATATTATCGAGTGGCTGTGCCAGAATGGTGACACAGGTGATGCCTTCCACAATTTACCTTGCACTGTTCTTACGTGCTGTGTGCTGTAGCCACTCAGGATTAACTTCTGGCATCCCCCCCCCCCCCACCATTTCATATCAGTGCAGGTAAAGAGGCAATATATGAATGGCTGCACATTCTGCATTGAACAAACATCCCAGAGAGCGGGGTGGTGATAGCGTGTCCACTTGCTGAGACCACAAAGCTTGGAGGAGATGACTAGGATAGGAAGGAAATGGACAAGATTTGTCTCCGTTGGGCATGCTGGGTGGGAAGGGTCGACAAGAGATCAGGTGGGGATTACTCTCTGTAATAAAGCAGCAATGAGTGCCTCAGAGGATATCTAGAAAGAAACAGCTAGTAAAATTCTACGTTTACATAGGCTGATGTTGATGTGGTGACGCAGGCTGTCAGCAGGACACTGCAGTGTAAAAATTTAAGGTGATACAGAACAATTTTATGTTCCTAAAGGGCAAGAGTTATACTAGGCGAAAGAGACAGCTAAGAACAAACAAAGTAACACACAAAATAAAATGGAAAGATAAAGCCTACAAAAATAGCACAGCTCCTAGCAAAAAAGCAGCAAAGAATATCAAAGTAGATGAGGGCTACAAAAATGGTGCATGGAAATAAACTTCCAAGGAATATCAAAATCAATACAAAAAACTATTTCTAAAAAAATGGTTATGATAAAAACTGATAATGGTGATTTGAACTGATAATGGTGTTGCTGTCAATGAAATAAAATGCCAGCTATGTTGAATAATAGTTTTGTGTAAGTGTTTACAGCAGAGGAAAAGGTCTGCCCATGCCAGACATCCTAAAAAAGTGAGTGCATTGCAGATGCCCTAACTGTAATCCTACAAAGCTCCAGAAGCCATTCTTTAAGATTGGAAAATTGTATGTTACTCTGTTTTTTAAGAAAGGTGAAAGAGTGAAAACTGGGAATTACAGACCAGTTAACCTAACATCTGTTGTTGGGAAATTACTAGTCTATTAATAAGGATTGAGTGACTCAACCGCTTGAATTTTCTCAGCAGATCAGAGAAAGGCAGCATCAATTGCAAAGGCTTGACAAATCCTATTTTTTTGGAGAGATGATTAAAGTAATGAACAAGGACATATCTATCGATCTTTTTTAGGCAAATGTGAGGTAATCCACTTTGGACCTAAAATGATAGAATAGTGTACTTTCTAAATGGTGAAAAGCTAGTAACAGTGGAGTCCAAAGAGATCTAGGGGTCCAGTTTCACTGATTTTAAAATGTCATGAAGAGGTACCAAAAACAGTCAAAAATTCTAATGGAATACTGGCCTTAATACTGGGGGTGGAGTGTGGTGCCTAGGGAGTTTAACACTGCAAATGAAGTTACTGTGAATGTAAGCCTACTTGTGACAATAAAGATATTATTAATAATAATCCAAAGGAATATGATACAAGGGGGCTTGAAGTAATGCTCCAGTTATTCAAAACTCTGGTTAGACCACACTCAGGGCAATTCTAGGCACCACCGCTTAGGAAGAATACATTGGCCTTGAAAAGACCACAGCATGGATTTTGCAAGAAAGACATCTGGACTTCCAAGGTTAAACCACAGGAAACTAGGATTGTATTCCTTGTAATCCTGAAGGTTAAGGGATGATTTGATTGACATTTTCAAGATATCAAGGAGAACAAATGGGAGATTGGGGTAAACAATTTTCATGAGTTTGGGATTCTAGTGTTAGAGGAGCACTGTCAACAGGTTCGAGCCAGATTTATCACAGGTGAAATTAAGAAGCACTTCTTCACACAAAGTGTGGTAAAAACAGTATGACCAATGGGCCTGGATTTTCTGACACTCTCCCGTAACTTGTCCTTTTCTCCCACTTGCATGGCTGTGATGGTAGTACCCATTCATGTCTCCAAACCCCTCCCCCTGTCATAAAGGTTTTGCCTGTCTCCCCCCATTCTCATAGGTTTGCCAGCACTGCTGCCCCCCCCCCCCCCCTCCCCTCCCCAACTCCCAATAAATCAGTTGCCAATTTTTAATCTCACCATGATAGATTTTTGTTAGCCAAAGGCATTAATGGATAAGGCACAAAAGCAGATATATGAAATTAGATTGCGGATTAGCCAATCTCATTCAATGGCAGTGCAGGCATGATGCACTAAATGCCTATCCTATGTTCCACTAATGAACCATTAAGGTGATTTAAGAGACATTAAGAGGCACATATGAGGTTCCAAATTTCTATTCGTCTATATGCTCAAGACCCAAACTGGTGACTTCTACTTTCCCCTTTTCCTTTACCTGTCCTAGATCCCTTTTTCCAGTCATCGTGCATCTATTCCTTTCTCCCTTCTCAGGTACTCTGTTCCCCCAAATCATCACTAACACTTCAACACTCCTCAAACTTTTAAGTTACATTGGTTTTGTTGTATTACAAGATTATGATAGGTATGTGCCAGTATTAAAAAGGGAACAGAGAGGAGACAATTGGATTTGCTTATTGTCACGTGTATCGAGGTACAGTGAAAATATTTTGCTGCGAGCAGCTCAAACAGATCATTTAGTTCATGAAAATAAAATAAAATAAAAAGAAAATACATAATAGGGCAACACAAGGTCCACAATGTAATTACATAGACCAGCATCGGGTGAATAATAATAGTAATAATCGTTTATTGTCACAAGTAGACTTCAATGAAGTTACTGTGAAAGCCCCTAGTCGCCACATTCAGGCGCCTGTTCGGGGCCGGTACGGGAATTGAACCCATGCTGCTGGCATTGTTCTGCATTGCAAGCCAGCTATTTAGCCCACTGTGCTAAACCAGCATACAGGCGTGTAGTAGTAATCAGGTCAGTCCATAAGAGGGTCATTTAGGAGTCTGGTAACAGTGGGGAAGAAGCTGTTTTTGAATCTGTTCGTGCGTGTTCTCAAGACTTTTGTATCTCCCGCCCGATGGAAAAAGTTGGAAGAGTGAGTAAGCCGGGTGGGCGGGGTCTTTGCTTATGCTGCCCGTGTAGATAGGGTCAATGGATGAGAGGTAGGTTTGTGTGATGAACTGGGCTGATTTCATGATGCTCTGAAGTTTCTTGCGGTCTTGGCCGAGCAGTTGCCACACCAGGCTGTGATGCAGCCAGGTAGGATGCTTTCTATGGTGCAACTGTAAAAGTTGGTAAGTGTTAATGTGAACATGCTGAATTGGAGAGTTTCCAGAGATAAAGTCTGAGATCCCATGGTAGGTTAAAGGTGATGTGGGCAAGATGAGTCAGCTAAGAACATTGTGAAATGGGATGTCCAGGTTTGGAAATCAGTACGCATGGTGAGTGCAGAAGCTATTTGAAGGATGTGGAGTATCAGAAAATGCATAGCTGGAGGTATTTTTGTCAGGCAGAAAAACTGCAGCAACATTTTGGAGATGACCATAAGATTCAGAGGTGGCAGAGAAATGGATCATGGCCCAGGAAGATGAATTTCTGGCCAGATGGTTGAATGTGAAAAACCAGTAGGACAATCAAAAGCTCAGCAGATGATGGCAGTGCTGGTTGTGCCAGAAGAGCTATCTTACATATAGTCAAGCAACAGCCTAATGTAGTCATACTTACAGAATTATACCTTAAAGCCAATGTCCCAGACAATAGTGCCGCATTATTTTCATTGAATGAGTAACCCAGAGTTAATATGCTCTGGGGATCCAGGTTTGAATCTACCATGGAAATGGTGAAATTTGAATTAAATAACAATCTGGAATTAAAACTTATCTGTTCACTAATGTAATTTAGCGAAGGAAATCTGCATTCCTTATCTGGTCTGCCCTACATGTGACTCCACATTCACAGCAATGTGGTTGACTCCAGCATGGCCTAGCAGGGCAATCAGCGATGGGCAATAAATGCTGGCCCAGCCAGCAACGCCCAGATCCCATGAATTAAGAAAAGAATCCTGGATATATCCTAACCACTGGTAGAATATGGTGATACAATGTTTATCAGGACCCTTGCTCCAGTCAATTGATAGACACAACAACTTTATCTTTGAATCAAATCACATCTTTATTAGGAAAATGTTAAAAAAAAACTTGAATACTATGACTGCTACAAGATAGATTCTTTTATACTGTATCATACACGTAAATGCTTCTATTTCCTTCCAGGTCTACCACTATGAGTTTACAAGTATAGATTTTAACTGCTAATACTTATCTAATGGACCCGTAGGGGCATCACTACACCTTCGTGCTGGCCAAGCACGTGGGAATCAGACACCATCTTCAAGCTGGGGCTCGAGGCTTCTTCCTTCCTCCAGAATTAGCTGGATTCCTCGCCAAGCTGTTCCAGTAGCTACTACACCGACATCTACCTAGCAATTTGGAAAACTGTCCTATTCACAAAAGGCAGGACAAATCTTATATGGACAATTACTGCCCCATCATTCAACACTTGATCATCAGCAAAGTGATGGAAGGTATCACCCACCAACAGTTATATCAAGCAGCAATTACTTAGCAATGACCATTCCATTGATGCTCAATTCGGGTTTTGCCAGGACCACTTGGCTGCACACTTTGCATCACAGACTAGGTCCAAACATGGATAAGAGAACAGAATTCCAGAGATGAGATGATTGCCCTTAATGTCAGGGCAGCATTTGGTGGCATAAGGGGCCCTGATAAAATTGACACCAACAGGAATCAGTGGGAAAACTCTGTACTCACTGGAATCATAGCTAGCACAAAGGAAGATGGTGATGGCTGTTGGAAATCAATCATGTCAGCCCCAGTACATCCCTGCAGGAGTTCCTAAGGGTAATGTTCTAGGCCAAACCATTATCAACTGTTTCATCAATGACCTTCCTTTCATCATTAGGACACATTTTGGGATGTTTGCTGATGATTGCACAATGTTCACTGTGCATTGCGACTACTCAGACAATGGAGCAGTCCTTGCCCAAATGCAGCACAATCTGGACAATGTTTAGTTTGAGTTGATAAGTGGCAAGTATTAGAAAATTGGAATGAAATGAAAAGTAAATATTTGGATAAAAAAAGAAACGGTTGGGATTTAGCTGTGGTTGTTGGAGTGGTAGAACCATTGTCTATTGCTGGGGTTCAATTTATCTTGAGTAACGATGCAGCTGGGTGACAGATGATAGTGATACCTACTGTAGTTGAACAGCCTGTAGACAGTCAAGCTACATATGAATTGCAACTTGACCATCCAGGACTGTTTCCTGATTATGTGTGAATGAGATCAAAGGCACATAAGAGGAAGGAACAGGAGGAGGGCAGTGAGATACAATTAGCTGACACCATCTTTAGTGAGATGGGTGAAGATGAAAGGGAAGGAGATAAGGAAACCGGCATGTTTAGTTCAAATAAATGATGGAGCTAAATAATAATAATAATCACTTATTGTCACAAGTAGACTTCCGTGAAGTTACTGTGAGAAGCACCCAGTCGCCACATTCCGGCGCCCGTTCAGGGAGACCGGTATGGGAATTGAACCCGCACTGCTGCTTTGTTCTGCATTACATGCCAGCTGTTTAGCCCAGTGTGCTAAACCAGCCCCCAAGGTGCCCCTAACCTCAAGGAGATGAAAAGATAAAACACATTTGTCAAAAGGCTTATTCGGAATTGTTTGTTCAATGTATTCCTGAATGCTCATATGTAAAGGATAACATACTAATTAGAAAATGGAGGCCTGGGACTCAAAGTTTGATGCCATCTCTCTAATACTCCTGTGACTTTGGATGATATGCTGATAAGTTATATTGTTTATCTCCAGGCTATTCATAACTTCGTTAAAACATTGACCTTTGATCCGATGATATTTCTTTTGGTAAGATTTTTTTATTAAGAATTTGGTTAATTCTTCGACAACTCTTTCACGGTAATGTTTCTTAATGGTATGGCTTCGGCAAATATGGTGGATGCATCCATAATGGTTAGGAAGTATTGATTTCCATTCCTTATTTTAGCAATTGCTCCGGTGAAGGTGGCTGTGTCGAAGGCATCGGCTGAGGTGCGGGAGCAGGGTGAGAAAATGAAGGGAGTGGAGGAGGCCTTGACACAACACAGCGATCAACTCACCTGGATAGGGGAGGAACTGCAGAGGGTGGCTGAGGCCAACGAAGGACATACCTCTCAAGTACTTTGGTCAGTTCGAGGCACTGCACCACAGGAAGATAAACTAGTCATGAGGGTGCAACATAGATTCACCAGAATGATTAAATTATTAGAACATGTTGCATTCCCGAGTGTAGAAGTTCTTTCCCACAAAGTACTGTAGAGGCCAAGTCAATTGAGAAGTTCAAAAATTAGATTGCTGGCAAGATTGTTAAGGACTATGAAACCAAGATGAGGAAAGAGAGTTTTTTTGTATAATTTTTAAAAATGTTTTTGAACAAAGTATATTGACCGTTATGTACACAGAATACGATATATCGAAGAGAAGGGCACACACAAACATACCAAAAAAAAAGTAATATTAAAAAATAAATAAAAAATAAAATAAAATAACTGGGTGGGTATCATGCACCAGCTCAACAGCAGCAACTCTGTACAATTGGCAAAATTATTTGCAGCACGTAAGTAGGCAACTGTTTGTGGTGGGGGGGGAGGGGGGGGGGGGTGAGAGGAGACTGGAGAGGTACATATACATTTGGGTGCAGGTGAAACAATTACAGAGGGCAATACTCGAATGGATCTGGTGTTGGTGTTGTCACTTGGCTCTCCTGGACGGATTTCACTGCCGTTATCGTCTCGCGCTACCTCCGCTTCAGCCGTTCCTCCCGTCTTTCACCTGTATTCTCCTTGTTCTCTGTTCCTGTAGATGCCAAGTTTGTTATCGTTTCCCATGCCCTCCTTCCGGCTATCATTTCCCTGACTCCCTCCCCACCTCCTTGGTTCTCCTCTATTGTTCAGACTTGTCTCTTCCCTCTTCCCCCTATGCCCTCTCCCCCCCTCCTGTGGTTCACCTTTCTTTACTCTTAGGTTTAGCTGTCCGACCCCCCCCCCCCCCCCCCCCCGGTCTATCTCTCCCTCTCATGCTTTGGCTACTTTCCCGATTCTTGGCTATTCTTCTGCTTCTTTGTTGGCCACAAACAGGTCCCGGAACAATTGGGTGAATGGCTCCCACGTTCTGTGGAAGCCGTTGTCTGATCCTCAGATGGGGAATTTGATTTTCTCCATTTGGAGAGATTCCGAGAGGTCAGACAGCCAGTCTGCAGCTTTGGGTGGTGCTGCTGACTGGCAGCCGAACAGGATTCTACAGCGGGCGATCAGGTAGGCAAGGGCAAGAGCATCCGCCCTCCTCCGCAGGAAGAGATCAGGCTGGTCTAAAACCCCAAAGACCGCCACTTCGGGCATGGCTCCACCACTTTGGACATTGCCTCGAAGAAGGCTGTTCAGTACCCCGCAAGTCTCGGGCAAGACCAGAACATGTGGGCGTGGTTGGCCAGGCCTCCTTGGCATCGTTCACATCCATCCTCCACCTCTGGGAAGAACCTACTCATACGGGTTCTTGTTAAGTGGGCTCTATGTACCACTTTTAGCTGCATCTGGCTGAGCCTTGCGCATGTGGAGGTGGAGTTGACCCTGTGCACTGCTTCGCTCCAGAGTCCCCACCCTATTTCAATCCCGAGTCCTCCACCCATTTCTGCGTCCAGTCGGTCAAACATGTCACTACAGTTTCCTTTATCTAGTATGCTTGCATCCAGTAACTCTTACAGTAATATCTGTCGTGGCGGTGTGGGTACGTCCTTGTCTCCTTTCGTAGGAAGTTTTTGAGTTGCAGGTACCTTAGCACTTTCCCCCTGGCTAGCGAGAATTTCTGTCAGTTCGTCCAGTGTTGTGATCCTGCTGTCCGTGTATAGGTTCCTGTTAGTATCCCTCCATCCTGTCCCCAGCTTTTGAAGGTGGCGTCAGTTGGAACCAACAATTCTACGGACACGTGCTTGTAGGATTAGAATAGCGGTTTTAATATATTCACAACAGAGCCAGCCTATTAGCCATTGAACTTTCGGTGAACTGGCCGGCTGACCATGTGACACTGATCTTTATACAGCAGCTTCCGGGGGGAGGAGTCCTGGGCAGAGCCAAGGGAGAAGCCCCGTACAACTCGAGCATTCCCAGAGCTACTCCCCCTGGAGGACAGGTAGTGCAACTGCACTTACAATACAGACACATGTATATACAGATTATAATCCGGTGTGAATCACATTCACCACATTCACCCCCTGTGAAAAAAATAGAGTCCAGCGGGGGTGGTGGCTCACAGAGTTAGTCTGTCCGGTGGATGAATTGTTCTTTTCGATCTGCGGAGCACCGGGGTTGCAGCCTCTTATGGTGGCTGTGTGGGTGTTGAGAGCTGGGGTACGATGGCAGACCCCGGGGCAGGTCTCGTCCGAACTTTATACACCTCTGGCTCGACCGGAGACTGGGGGCGCTGGGGGCGGGCTGGTTCTGGCGCGTGGAACTGGTGGGGTGAGCTTGCGGAATCGGGGGCGCGAGGGGGCGGCAGCATAGGGAATGGGGTAAGGGGTTCCTCAGCGGGGGTAGGGGGGGGGGCTGGATCCAGCGGGTGCCAGGTCCCGAAGGGATACTGTGTCCTGGTGACCGTCCGGGAACTCCACAAATGCGTACTGGGGGTTGGAATGGAGGAGGCGCACCTTTTCAACAAGGGGGTCAGTTTTGTGCCCCCTGACGTGCTTCCTCAGGAGGACCGGGCCTGACGTCCTCAGCCACGCTGGAGGCGAGACCCCCGTGGTAGTGCCCCTAGAAAAAATGAAGAGTCGCTCGTGAGGGGTTTGATTTGTAGCTGTACAGAGGAGGGATCTGATTGCGTGGAGCACGTCTGGGAGGACTTCTTGCCATTGGGAGACTTGGAGTTTTCTAGACCGGAGGGTCAGTAGGACGGTCTTCCAGACCGTCGCGTTCTCCCTCTCCACCTGCCCGTTCCCCCTGGGGTTATAACTGGTTGTCCTGCTCGAGGCGATGCCCTTGTCGAGCAGGTACTGACGCAGCTCGTCGCTCATAAAGGACGGACCCCGGTCGCTGTGCACGTAGCTGGGGAAACCGAACAGGGTGGGAGGTCATATCAGGGCATGGAATGGCAAAAGGGAATCGGGAGAACTCGTCGATGATGTTGAGGAAATAAATGTTCTTGTTAGTGGAGTTAGGGGCAGCACGGTAGCATTGTGGATAGCACAATCGCTTCACAGCTCCAGGGTCCCAGGTTCAATTCCGGCTTGGGTCACTGTCTGTGCGGAGTCTGCACATCCTCCCCGTGTGTGCGTGGGTTTCCTCCGGGTTCTCCGGTTTCCTCCCACAGTCCAAAGATGTGCAGGTTAGGTGGATTGGCCATGATAAATTGCCCTTAGTGTCCAAAATTGCCCTTAGTGTTGGGTGGGGTTACTGGGTTATGGGGATAGGGTGGAGGTGTTGACCTTGGGTAGGGTGCTCTTTCCAAGAGCCGGTGCAGACTCGATGTGCTGAATGGCCTCCTTCTGCACTGTAAATTCTATGCTGTGAACCTATGGTTGTTGTAGATGGGAGCTTTGTCCGACATTTTGGCAAAATTGCTGCCGTAGTTGGTTCCAGGACTGGAGGGTGGCTGTCACCAATGGGCTGCTGGAGTGTTTTGCGGGTGGGGATGGGAGTGCTACCGTGGCTAGGGCCCGGAGGGAGGTCCTCATGCAGGAGGCCTCCTCCGCGCGCACCCACTCGACTTCTGGCTCCTTGATCCATCCCCTTATTCGCTCGGCCATCGCCGCCCAGTGGTAGAATTATAGGTTTGGGAGGGCTAGCCCCCCGCCCCTGGATTTTGATTTTGTAGGACCGTCTTTGGGATCCTAGCATTCTTCCCCCCACCCCCCATACGAACGCCATGATTAGTTTATCTAGTGCTTTGAAAAAGGCCTTGGGGATGTAGATCGGAATGGATCTACGGAGGAAGAGGTACCTGGGCAGCACGTTCATTTTGCTCATCTGGACTCTCCCCGCGAGAGTGGGTGTGTGTTCCATCTTTGCAGGTCCTATTTTACTTCCTCTGTCAGATTGGTGACGTTCCACTTGTGGAACCCTTTCTGTCATGGGCTATTTGGATCCCCAGGTAGCGGAATTTTTGTTGGGCTTGTTTAAACAGCAGTCCTGTTAGTGCTGCCCCCCTTCCTTGTGGGTGTACCAGGAAGATCTTGCTTTTGCTAATAAGACCATAAGACATAGGAGCGGAAGTAAGGCCATTCGGCCCATCGAGTCCACTCCACCATTCAATCATGGTTGATTTCAACTCCATTTACCCGCTCTCTCCCCATAGCCCTTAATTCCTCGAGAAATCAAGAATTTATCAATTTCTGTCTTAAAGACACTCAACGTCCCGTTGAGTTTGTAGCCCGAGAAGGCGCCAAACTCTTTCAGGAGTGTGGTGATTCCGTCCATGCTACTTTGTGGGTCCGAAATGTAGAGGAGCAGGTCATCTGCATAGAGTGAGACTCCGTGCTCTCTGCTGTCCCTTCGGATCCCCCTCCAGCTTTTTGCTGCTCTGAGCGTGATTGCTAGTGGCTCGATCACTAGAGCGAACAGCAGCAGGGACAGTGGCCATCCTTGTCTGGTGCCCCAGTGCAGCTGGAAGTACGGGGAGTTGGTATTGTTGGTCCGTACGCTCGCCCTTGGAGCGTTGTATAGGAGTTTTACCCAGGACGGGAACCCTGTTCCAAGGCCGAACCGCTCCAGTACCTCTGAGGTATTTCCATTCGACTGTCAAAGGCCTTGTCTGCGTCTAGGGAGACGATCACCTCCGGTACTCTCTCCCCGCAGGGGGTCATTATCACGTTCAGCAGGCGTCTGATATTCCAAGGGAAGCTGTCTTCCTTTGACAAAGCCCATCTGGTCATCTGCGACCACCTCTGGTACGCAGTCTTCTAGCCTATTGGCTAGGATTTTGGCATCTGTGTTCAGCAGTGTGGGTCTGTATGACTCACATTCCGTTGGGTCTTTATCTTCCTTAGGTATCAGCGACAGTGAGGCCTGTGCCAGCGTGGGTGGCAGTGTGCCCCTAGCTAGCGAGTCTGTGAACATTTCCCACAGGTGCGGGGCCAGTGCTGTTGCAAATTGTTTGTAAAAGTCTGCCGGGAATCCCTCTGGTCCCGGCGCCTTCCCCGCCTGCATGGAGCTAATGCTGTCCATGATCTCTCCCAGTGCTAGTGGTGCTTCCAGGCCCGTTTTCCGCCCTCCCCCACTACTGGTATGTCCAGTCCATCAAGGAACCGTTTCATCCCAGACTCCCCCATTGGGGGCTCTGAGGTGTACAGCTCTTGGTAGAGGGCCTTGAGGGTTTTGTTGATATTTTCTAGTTCTGTTTCTAATGTGCCTCTGGTATCCCTGATTTGTGCAATTTCTCTGGTGGCTACCTGCTTTCTCAGCTGGTGTGCCATTAGGTGGCTGGCTTTGTCTCCGTGTTCGTTTAGGGTCCCACATGCCTGGCGGAGTTGGTGCACTGCTTTCCTGGTGGAGAGCAGATCAAAGTTCCTTTGTCGCTCTTTCCTCTCCACCAGGAGCTCTCGACCAGCTACTGCCTGGCCGGACTTTCCTCCCTATCTCTTCGAGGTTTGGAAGCGATAATTTCCCCCCTTAGTACGGCCTTTAGCGCTTCCCAGAAGGTGGATGGTGAAACCTCCCCGTTCTGGTTGTTCTCCGTGTACTCTGCTATGGCCCGCGATATCTTTTCGTTGAAGGCCTTGTCTGCTAGTAGTGCAATGTCCAACCGCAATGTGGGGCGTTGGGCCCTGCCCATCTCCAGCCTCACGTCCATGTAGTGTGGAGAGTGGTCTAATATCACAATTACGGAGTATTCCACTTCGTCTACGCCCGGAAGCACCGTTTTCCCCACCACAATAAAGTCAATTCTGGCGTATACGTTGTGTACTGGGGAGAAGGAGAACTCCTTCTCCCCCGGGTGGGTGAACTTCCAGGGGTCTACCGCTCCCATCTGTTCCATAAACCGAGTTCCCATGCCATGCTTGAGGTTTTCCCTGTTTTGGGATTTGATCTGTCAGTCGTTGGATTCTGTACACAGTTGAAGTCCCCCCCCCCCCATCATTAGTCAGTGCATCGCTGTGTCAGGGATTTCTGCCACGGTCTTTTTGATGAAGCTCGTGCTGTCCTAGTTGGGCGCATACACATTAACTAGTACTACCGGTGCCCCATCCAGGGCCCCGCTGACCATAGCATACCGTCCCCCTGGGTCCGTAAACGTCTTTGTCACCATAAACATCATCCTCTTGCTGATCAGTACTGCCATGCCCCTGGCTCTCATCCCATAGCAGGAATGGTAGGTTTGTCCCACCCAGCCCTTTCTTACCCGCAGTCGTTCCTGCTCTCTCAGGTGTGTCTCTTGGAGGAAGACAATGTCGGCCGTCATATTTCTGAGGTGGGTGAGGACTCTTGATCTTTTCACTGGGCCGGAGTCCCCTTACATTCCAGGTGACTATCCTGGTGGGGGGCTTCGGTCCTCCCCGCTCCTGTGGGATTTACCATACTTCCCTGGTGGACGCGCCCCTGCCCTCCGGGGTTTCCCTTTGTTAGGAGGCAGTCCAGGATGGCCGCTGTCACTGCTCTCTCCATGCGGTCGGGTCCCTGCGCTCCAGGGTTTCCCTTTGTCCAGGGGGCACCAGACATGGCCGCCCACTGTGCGTCCACCCCGTGGGTAGTCTCTTGCACTCTGGGCCTCCTTTGGCCAGAGACCGTACTGGGTGGGCGCTTGCAGCGATTCCTTGTTCCCTTGGTTGTGGCACTTTGTAGCCCTATTGCTATGCCTTTTCTAGCCTTGTTTGTCCCTCCTTCCCTGTCTCCCCCCCCCCCCCCCCCCCCACCGCGGTCCATCCCTTCCTATGTCCCACCCCCGGTCCCTCCCGTTTTCCCCCCTCTCCTGTATACTCCTCCTTTGTCCCTCTTTCCCCTGTTCCTATCCCTGTTTGCTGTCCCGCCTCTGTTGAGTGGCCTCCCCTTGCCCCCCCCCCCCCCCTGTTGGGGGCGCTGCTTTGTTGCATGCCTCTGGCACTAGCTTTCCTGCTAGTGCGGTGTCCCCCCTCTTGGGAGTTACTGTCTCGCTTCTCCCTTGCTCAGCCTCTGCAGTTTTCTGCCCGCTCTTCCCCATCCTACCCAGCACTCCTCTCGCTTGATCTTCATTCTCCGCTACTCTCGTTCCTTCGTGCTGGGGCCTGGTCTCCCATTGAAGCGGTCCCTCGGGTAGTGGTTTTCTTTTTGTTCAAGGTGCGCTTGCCGTGGTGGGGATGGGGGCGGGCCTGGTGTTGCCTCACGACCCCCCCTCCTCCCCCAATCGGCGTGTTGTTGCCCCTTGCCAGGGGCCCCTTATTTCTACCCTAGCTGTCGGCTTTCCAGCCCATGTTCCTCGACAAACTTCTTTGCTTCGGCGGGGGCTGTGAAGAAGTACTCTCTTTCTTGATATGTGACCCAGAGTTTCTCTGGGTACAGCATACCAAAACGCACTTCGTTCTTGTGAAGAGCTGTTTTCGCTCTATAGAATTCGGCCCATCGCCTAGCTAGTTCTGCCCCAATGTCCTCGTAAACTCTAATGAAGTGTCCTTCCCATTTGCAGGTTGTTTTGCCTGGCCCAGCGCAGGATTGTTTCCCTATCTTGGTACCGGTGCAGTTTAGCTATAACTGCCCTCGGGTGGTCCCCTGCCTTGGGCTTCGGGCGCAGCGACTGGTGTGCTCTGTCCATTTCTGGTCGGTTGTGGAAAGTTTTCCTCCCCACCAAGTTGCCCAGCATCACGGCCACGTATGTCGTGGCGTTTCTATCCTCGATCCCCTCTGGTAGGCCCACTATCCTAACATTTTGCCTTCTTGAGCGGTTTTCCTGATCGTCCACTCTGCCCTTCAGGCTCCCCTGCGTTTTGCCCAGTTTGCCATCTCCAGGGTAGTGATCCAGTCGCGGCTTTTTCCAGCTCCTTAATGGTCGCCTCATGGGCTTCCAGTTGCTCCTCTTGGGCTTCCAGTTTCTACCCTGCTCTGCCCAGGACGAGCTGCCCCTCCACCTGGGCCTTGGCCATTGCTGCCTGCACTGCGGCCTCAATGTCTGCTCTGGCCTCTGCCTTGTTTTCCTGATGATGTTCCCTCAGTGCCTCGGCAAAGGCTGCCTTCCAGTTCCAGTCCCCCCCTGGCCCAGGGGAGAATGCTCCTGTCTGTCCAGTTCTTTTTGTTGCGGCAAACCTTCCCGTTCCACCGCTTTGTGCGCCAATTAGCTCGTCTGAACGGGCTCGCCCATTGCCCCGTCTGCTTTTGGTGCCCTTTCTCCCTCTGCTTTGGCTCCCTTTTGCCACTTTTTTTTCCCTCCCGTTTTGTCCCCCCCTTTTTCTTTCCGTCTACCTCGTTCCCACTCTCGTTGCGGGGGACCCAAATGGGTGAATTTACACGCTTGGCTGCAAGTTCACGGCGAGGAGTGGGACACAACTTTGCTTCCCCCCCAGGCACTTCTCCACCTACAACCTCATTTTTCCCCCACCGGAAGCCAAAATCGATGAGTAAACAGAGTTAACATACAGATATAATCTTTATTAAATTCACAAGTAGGCTTACATTAACACTGCAAGTTACTATGACAATCCCGTAGTCGCCACACTCCAGTGTCTGTTCAGGTACACTGAGGGAGAATTCAATGTCCAATTCACCCAACAAGCACGTCTTCTGGGACTTATGGGAGAAAACCAGAGCACCCGAGCAAACCCACGCAGACACGGGGAGAACGTGCAGACTCTGCACAGTGACCTAAGCTAGGAATCGAACCTGGGTCCTTGGCGCGGAACAGCCATCGGCAAGAATTGGGCATATAACAGTGTGAAATGAGAAAATGCCATGACGATATGCCAGATCATGCACAATGTAAATTTTAGCTACAAATTGAAAAACCTAATTGAATGAAACTAGTGCCCACAGGACACACATCAACATCAAAAAAACAATTCTTTCTGATTTAATAAATTAACATACTCAGGTCTCAATTCTCCCAGTGTCCTGACTAATATTTGTTCCTCAACTGTAATGGGTGACTGGTCATTATTCTCCTTGTTATTTATGGGAACTGGCATTGTGCAAATTCACTGAAGGTTTTCTTACATAACAGCAGTGACAAAAAGTAATTTATTTTATTTGATGTGCTTGAGAATATATTGAGATGTATCCTTCAAAATTCACAGCAAAAAAAATCAGCACAGGAAGGTATTTACATACTCAAAAGGACAAGTATTTTTGTTAGTTTTAACTAAAGAGTCAGGGCTCTTTGAATGTAATCTGTAGCTTTAAAACATCACGTTCTATCAAGGCTGCTAATTTTATAAACTTTTGATGTATTTATACTAGCCTTAGAGAAAGTGCTTTTTGAAATCAAAGGTAACCCAAGTCACCTATTTAAATCGGATACTGTTCCTGGACCCAGTGGCACTTGAATTTTAATTTGCAGAGTGTATGAGGTGTGGGCCCTTTGCCTTGATCATTTAGTGTGAATAGAATTACCAGTTGCTGCAGTAATCAAATACTTTGCTCAGCAATACACACAGACTTAAAAAAAAATACTCTCAGAATTGCTTATAACAGGAGATACAATTACATTTGAGAACATCAATGCAGACATTTGAAATTGTTTGCTCATTAAGTTAAAGAAATCAGTTCCAGCCTAACTCGAAAGACATTAAGAAACCTTCAAGGACCCATCATTTGCATCCAATGTCACTTTTGGGGAATATTTATAGATTGTTAGAGACCTTTCTTTAACATTTGGAAAGATCAAGTTTTCAGATAGAATGACGAGACATTACACATAACTGTAGATTATTGAAAACAAGCCTATTTAAGGATTTGTTAGCAAGTGGAAATAACACGATAAAACCAGATAGAGACTTCCCCCACATTTGGCACCTAGTTAAGGTTGAGCGTTAGCACTTGCTTCTCCAGTAAAATTCTATTGAATTTACAGATTTAAAAACTGTTAATGCTGCATTTAGTTGACCAAGGAGCCAAGAATTAGATGCGTAAAAAAACATATGTAGCGTTTTGTAGTCCATAGTCCCATGCAGAGAATCTGCAAGTCCAATATCAGCATAGGTTGGCACGAACTAGCTGCATCAGAGGGCGCAAAAACCATAGCTAGAAGAATGAAAGTTTCAAGCTCAATTATTTTAAAGAATTATTGGAATTCTTTATAACAAGTGGAAACCTCAAGGCCAGTTAAGAAGGGAATTGGCAAGTACTTTAAAATTGTAAAACATACAGAGAAAGAGTGTTGGAATAGATAGACTCGTGTGGGATATTTCATCTTTGTGCAACATGTGGAGTCTGGGGGAAGGTGTAGTGGCTTTCAGAAGTTGTAATTAAAGCTGATAGGCATAAAATGAAGAAGTGAGGGTGTGATGGTAAAAAGAGAAATGCTGGTTAGCAGTTTGCCTCACGGCGCCGAGGTCCCAGGTTCGATCCCGGCCCTGGGTCACTGTTCGTGTGGTGTTTGCACGTTCATCCCGTGTTGGCATGGGTTTCGCCCCCACAACCCAAAGATGTGCAGTAGGTGGATTGGCCACACTAAATTGCCCCTTAATTGGAAAAAATGAATTGGGTACTCTAAAAGTTTATTAAAAAAACAGAAATGCTGGAATTACTCAGATCAGGCAACATCTGCAAAGAGAGAAAATGAGTTAATAACTTGCAGCTTTGGCAGTGTTTTACTTTCTAAGGTGTGATAATAGAGTATAAGACTGCTCATCCATGGTCTGATGTCTGCAGTATAATTGGGATAATTAGGCTAACCTGGCCAGTTACTTTAAAGCCATTGTGCAAATGCTCCCCATGTGAAACTGAATTAAATTAGCAAAAAGAGATAACTAACTGTAAACAAACTATTTTATTGGTCAAGAGGAGCAATTGTTAGCCACTTGTAAATTTTAGGCTTCAGGTTACGATATGGCATCTGTAACAGAATATGACAGATACGCACTGGACTTTCACATATTAAAAACTTGGTGCTTTGAAAGTTTGAATATTCCAAACACTGCTAACGCCACAGCAAATAACGTGGAACAGATTTAACTTATAAGAACTGGACCATTGGACATACATAGGAGTGAGCACAAGAGCACCAATTGTTTGCGATATGTTTGAGAAAAATTGGAACTCATAATAGGTAAAATAATAATGCAGAGATCAGCATTTCAAATTATTGCTGAAAACGTGTTGCTTGAGTGTAGAGGTTTCCACAATTAAATTTTCCTTCAGTACATCTCTGGGCACTGATACGATAAGAGTTGGGTGTAATTTACCAACCAACCTGTCGTGTGTTTTTCGGCAGTGGAGGCAGCCCGCTGTTGTCAACAGGGTTTCCTGGTGAGCACCCCTCGTCACCGGGAAACCCATGCGCCGGCATGGGACTGGAATATCCTGCTGGCATGAACAGCCAGTAGATTGTGCCCATTATTAACTTTTAGTGATTTTGGTAAGTTATTTCTTTGATAATAAAAACGGAACTGGAAAGACTCGGCAGGTCTGGCAGTTTCTGTGGAATGAGATCATCCTCGTTCTTTTCACAAAGCAAGGACATTCAATGTTTCAAATCTGGCAAAGTTTCTCACGGGTGAAGCATTCGTGCTTTGAAAATAAATTGTTTCCTCTCCTCTTCTAAACCCATCAGTTCCTTTGGATAAGATGAAAAATTAAGTTAGAAGAAACGGGAAACAAAGACAGTTAGTGTGATCTGGAAAAAGATATTCGAAAAACAGAGTAATATGAAATATAAAATGGATCTCCAAATAATATGAGGTGCCATTGAGAATGGGTGAAAAAGCCAATATGTATCAAGTGTTTTTCCTGACTAAACTCATATGCATTAAGTACATGCGAGAGGAATGAAACCCAAAACAATCTCTATCGACTGACAATATTTGAAGGTAATTTTCTGAAGTGGCATGAAGGAATTTTTCTGTTCATCTGTATAGGTTAAACAAATACAAAATACATATGCCAAAATGCTAATATTTATTCTAACACTGCATGAATGCAGATCAGTTTTGGTATTTACCTAAACTATTAAAACATCGTGTTTTCTGAGGGACCTATCACGCTTTTGGTTTTTTTTGACTCATTTCTTTCTACAGGAAGGGTATGTAAACAGCTACCTTTGAATCTGAAATTTCTAAAGTATATTCACACCTTTTCATAAAAAAAGCCACTGAGACGAGGGATGGTTGAAATGCTGATAACGTAAGTTTTGATAATTGCTGCCCACAGACTCTAAAAAGTAATTTGTTAGCCTGTCTCAGTAATTGAGCCATTATATTGAGAGTTCTCTGGCCCTTTAACAGGGAACCCAACACAAATCAAAATTTAAAAAAACAAGAATTTGAACAGAAGCTGGGAGGACAAGCTTTGGCCTGACCAAAAAGGTCAACGTGCTCTTGTGGAGTACTTTTGATTCAGTTAAGATGACCCACTAATGTGAGCAAGCATATCAACCCAGAATTTGTGATTGTAATAATGGTATGGAAGTCACTGCACACTGTTATTTCGGAGTAAAACAGATAACTTCTGCACATGTGCAGTTAAATGTGGAAATCTGAACACTGCTTTCAGTATCACCCTGCTTCTCCACAAGCCATACTTTTGCAGTCTTCGCAGATGGAATACTTTAGAAATCACTCATATGGTATGAACTTCAACTATTCGCACTATTTTCATGTATCAGGCCATTATAAATAAAGTTAAGCCTTGTTTTATCTGACTGAGATTTATTCAGCAAACTAAGCGGTGTATGACTTACTAAAGAACAACCTCAGAGGGCCTTAAAAACTCATTTTACGAAGTGTAGTCTCATTCTCTCAGAAAAAAACATTTAAAAATAGTAGATTTTAAAAAAAAATATTTGTTCTGACATTTAAGCTTCTCTCTTAACCCACATATACGTCCCCATTTTTAGCTTGCTTTCTGTAAAATGATATAAATTTGATTTATATTTCCTGCTTTTCTGTAGGTAAGAGTCTTTCAATTTGATTGGTTGATCAGTCTGTCTGCCCTGTTGCTGGACGTTACAGACTCCTTTAGGAAGGTAGCAAATTGAAATGAATGTCAGAAAATAAAATCTACACTCAAGTCTGCTACATCTTTGTGAGCAACTTTATAAGTTCAGCAGCAAGCACCATTCCATCGTGACTTATCACATAACTGATGCTCTGTTAGTTCAATGGCTATGAAATAAAGCATCCTAGCAATTTGTAACTGGTGGTGTTTTATGAAGTATTTTCATGGTCTGCCTTGAAAATATGAAAGACACAAATATTCAATTTAGAACAGAAGCTGATACTTTTTCTATATTCCTAGGTAATGTTATTTTACAGTTATGTTGAATATACAGAACACCGCCAATTACAAAACTTCAGCAATGACCAGCAGCTGTGCACTTGCGAGGGCGTCGCCAAGGAACTGGGTTCGATCCCGACCGCGGGTCATTGAATGTGTGGCGTTTTCACATTCTCCCAGTATCTGCATGGGTATTACCCCCACAACCCAAAGATGTGCAGGGTAGATGAATTGGCCATGCTAAATTATCTCTTAATTGGGAAAAAAAAAATCTGAGTACTTGAGAGAATATTTGATGCAGTACCATAAACCTTTAACAGGGATATTTACCCGAATCTTCAGTAATCTTCTTCAGAACTGTCATTAGCACTGGTAAAACTACCACATTCATCTACGCTGGGTTCCATTATTACTTGTTGTCCCTTTCTTCTAAAATCTACAAGCACAGAATAAGGGGAAAAACAAACTGATACTTAAGACATTCATATAACTATTAATATTGTATGTGCAGGAACAATTTTGTTTTTCAGCATAAAAATAACGTTTGTTTGTCCCACCATTTAAACACTTCAACAATGAAAACTGGAGATACGGATTTAAAGCCCATTTTTTCCCCTACCGAATCTCAAATTTGAATAGCTTTATATATAAAATGTCAGCTAAGAGAGGGATAGTCAGTCACAAGTAGGAAAGGTCATTTCTTGACTCAAGGACAAATATCCCTTCTGATATATCTATTTATGCTCATTTCAGGTATTTGTTCATGTCCACTCCCACCTGAGCAGTCAATGCAAGATAATGCATATTTAATAGTGTTCAGGAGCAAGAACCAATTGGTTCTGATACCACAAATACTATGTATGCAATTCCACAAAGAACAAAAGGACAAAGTCCTATCTGGATTTGAAGAAAATTTGCCCATTTAGATCTAACTGCTTATCTGTTAAATTTAATTGTTGAAGAATAGAAGACTACCAATGCCAATAGGCAGTTTGCACCAACTGATGCTAATTGGTCTAAAACTGTACCAGTGCATGTCAGGCCCAGCCTAATAATGATGGAGACAGCAGTCAAGGAAGCATCTGTAACCAGTGTAAGAGGTTGGCAACAGCATGTAATTTTGAGACTGCTCTGTCCTTTGGTCTCAAGTCGAATATTCTGACTTCTGTTCTATCTATGTACCATGACATAATACTTTGAGACTACATGTTGAAATGAAAATCGCTTATTGTCACAAGTAGGCTTCAATGAAGTTACTGTGAAAAGCCCCTAGTCGCCACATTCCGGCACCTGTTCGGGGAGGCTGGTACGGGAATTGAACCGTGCTGCTGGCCTGCCTTGGTCTGCTTTAAAAGCCAGCGATTTAGCCCAGTGTGCTAAACCAGCCCCGCTTAAGACGACAGAGTTGCAAGTAATCTTGTATTGGGATTCAACAAGGAGGCAACAACTGTAAACAACTAACCATGTGATCCACTGGAGACTTGCTACTGGAGCTTAGAGTCAGTTGGTGTAAACTATTTAATGGGATTGGTATTATTCTGTCCTTCAACAATCAAAGTAACCGACAAACAGTTTGTCAATCCCCTGGCTCTAATGCAATCAGTAAATTTTGAGGTTTTTCTTCCCAATTCAAAGGAGTAAAACTGATTTTTACATTGACACCTGGGATATACTACTTCAAATCATACTCTAATCCAAGCAACGTGCATTTCCCTCCAGTCTTTCTTACATAAGAATCTATAGGGGTAATGAACTCAAACAGGAACTTGAAAACACCAACTCATTTTATTTTGGGCAGTGCTAAGTCAAAGTACTGGGATAGCTCTCCAAATGACCTGTCTCAGCAAACTGCTAGGGAGGTAGGGGAATGTAGAAGAAAAACAAATCCAATAAAACAGCAATGGGTGCAGAAGATGAATATTTTGGTGATCATAGTTAAAGGCAAAGTTATTCAAAGTTATTATTTTTATTGGAGTAAAAATAGGATCAATCTTTTACACTTGGATCTTCACAGTACCTGACAAAAATACTTAGATTTTTGTTTAGAGAAACAATCTTACCATTGAAAATTGGAAGAGATACATCATCCATCGCTTCCTCAAAATAGTTGAAATCAAAAGTGACATTTGGATTCTGAAAGAAAATGCAGTCGAAATCCTTACAGTAATGAATGTCAGTGGCGTGCAGAAAATGTAATCCACTCTATTATGAAGAAACCAGAGTGCGCAGTATACATAGCCCTCTGAACCTTGCAGCAAATCATCAAAGCTCAAATGTAGGATGACGAAGGCATATAGAGTCAGGCTAGAACTAAACCCGTTTCAATATGCAGCATGAACAGAAATTATTTCTCAAGCTTTATAATGCAGCTAGAACAGCAAGACAGGAATGAGGCTTCTTAATATGGAACAAAAGCAATACACTGGGAATGCTGGAAAATAGGGGGGGAAAACTGAAAATGCTAGAAAACAATCAGCTCAGGTAGAATTTCTCTGAAACAGTAACACAATTTAGCTCCCCAGAGCAGCTACCTAGCCCGGCTGCATGTTTTCATTTCTTAATATGTAGTTAGCTGAAGGCAGAAGGATGATAAACAGTCACATTCAAAGTGTTGTGATTCAAAGGCTCCAAACCAGTGGTCTGAACATTTCCCCTAGTTACAAATTTGACTTTGAAATGAGTGTATAGCATCACATGTAGAACAATCTGACTCTAGTTGATATGAAATTAAAATTGCTTATTGTCACAAGGAGCCTTCAAATGAAATTACTGTGAAAAGCCCCTAGTCGCCACATTCTGGTGCCTGTTCGGGGAGGCTGAAACGGGAATTGAACCTGCACAGCTGGCCTGCCTTGGTCTGCTTTAAAAGCCAGCTATTTAGCCCTGTGCTAAACAGGGTGTGGTAGGAACATGGGTGATGGAGAATAGCTGTACTTTTTGCAGCTCGCCCAAACTCCTGCTCCTTGTCCTGTCCGTCTCAGAGTCCGTTTTTCCTTTCCACCCCTTTCTGTCCCAGCTACCTCAGTGTCTGAGAGGGAGAAGTGGAAATAGTGAAAGGAGGAAAAGGACAAAGTTTGTCTCGTGATAACTGATGCAATTTCAAGTTTTGATTAATTTGTTTGTCAAAATGGAACAGCTTCATATAAACTCTCGATGTAAATATATTTAACTAGATAAATAATTGCTGTTAAATAGTTCTAGTTGTGATGATCCTTCAGAAGCTAAAGCATGGATTTTATAGTCAATGGCAATCTAAAAGTAAACTTGCTGGATTTGAAAATCTAGTTCAAAAATAGGACTTTCTGACTAATGACTTGAATAAATCTAGCTAGTTCACTTTAGACTGCTACCAGCTTTACAAAACATGATCTGCTGTCATGAACATAGAATAAACAGAATTCAAAGCAGCTAAGTGTCACACCAACGGTATCTTTCACATCAAAGCATTATATTGAACAATAACGGGACTTCACATGTA
This sequence comes from Scyliorhinus canicula, assembly GCF_902713615.1. Taxonomy (NCBI): domain Eukaryota; kingdom Metazoa; phylum Chordata; class Chondrichthyes; order Carcharhiniformes; family Scyliorhinidae; genus Scyliorhinus; species Scyliorhinus canicula. The sequence continues at coordinate 39,294,710 of NC_052154.1, forward strand.
ACCTGTTCACAGATGATCAGTTTGGGTTCTCCTAGGGCCATGCTGATTCATACTGCATTGCAACCTGATCCAAACCTGGATACAAGAGCTGAATTCTATATAGAAGTTGTTTTTTTAATAGAAAATCCAACCAGATTCAAAAGCAGCACTAAATTGGCAGCATTTGATTGGTAAAACTGCATTTTGGAACAATTGAAAATTTGTTTCTGTATGCACCATTTGCAATAATATCCACCTTGCTTCAACCAAACTGAACATTAAATCACAGCCAGCTATTAATTTTGTTCCACGTTTTGACGACAATTACCTTGAATTTCAGCAAATTGCTCCATTCACCATTCTCTTCTTTAAACAGTGTTATGACAGGCTCTTCATTTATAGCGACACATGAACACTTTTCCTCTAAAATGCTACCTTGAAGTTCCAAATCCGCCAAATATAATTTGATACCAACAAAGGCACTGCAATTAAATAATATGAAGCCTCAGATAAAGATCAAAGACAATAACTTTCTTTGTAAGTAATCGAAACTTTAGCTAGCTTTTACCTAAATACTACTCTGCAATCACCAAATTTGCATGAATGTTTTGTAAAATTTCGCAACTTCACATTCAGTATGAGCCGGTCTTCCTTCTGATGCCACTTTATTTCTGGGTGAAAGCTACAGGAAAATATAAACAATGACAAGTTAAAGTGTAAAATCAAATTCAAAACTCAAAATTTTGTTTAAATTATGTAATCATATTGCACAACTAGCTTGCAGACAGGAAGATTTAATATCAATACGGATAACCTTTTATGATCCATTGTTGATCGATTTTTTGCATCTTCAGGAACATCCACAATATCTGTGATTAGAAAATAATATAAAACATAAATCTTAAAATATATATTAATTGTGGAAGAATCCTTGGAAACTGAAAATAAATGTTTTGCTTTTGCCAATTCATTTTTCTGTTTGAATGCATTGCACCTGTCATTCAGCACTTGTATTTCCAAACAAAACACAAACCACCTTTGTTAACCTCTGTTAAGCATGTCAAAGTACTTAATGGCAGTTTCATTTATTTTCCACAAACTGATTCACAGTTAAAAGTTGAAACACATTTTACGAAATTAGTTTCTAATCAAAAAAATAATTCACTGAATGTTAAATTTGAATGTTAACCAGTGTTATTCAATTTAGCATTGAAGGGGTGCTGAACCATTTAAAATGGAGTCTTTCAGTTGAAAAACTAAACCGAGACCCCATCTACAATTCAGTTGGAAGTAAAAGATCCCACTATGAGGAGGATCAGTGTTCGGGTCAAAATTTATCCTTTAAACCAACATTGTTAATGCTGCATCTGATGAATAAATAATTTTACTGTTTATTTTATTTTAAAAACATATTCATAAAAAACATTCTTAGAATATTTTCTATTTCATAACAAGAACAAATGCTACAAATTATAGTCTACAAAGGTGAATAAATACCAGTATTTCCGTCACAGAAGGCTGCACCGTTTTGTAAGCAATATAAATTTTGAAAACTGGCCAGTGAAAACTTCAAATTGTTTGCAATTTCATATAAAGCACTCCTGTTAGATGTGCTCGCTAACAGCCTGAAAGTAAAAAAAAAAACACGGTTAAGTTCCCATGCAGTACATCAAATTGAAATCAAAAGAGATAAGAATATACTTGAATATATACTGTGATGCTACAGCATCTGTTTTAGATCTTTTCCTGGTTTGTGGCTCCTACAGTACCTCCATGCAAAACTGTATACACATTTTACAGATACTATAATGTTACATACCTCTCAACAGTCACAGCAAGTCCACTTGATAACATTAAATTTAGACTCTGGGGTCTTCCACTGAGATGACACAAAACCTTCAGAATGTTTTCCAAAACCTTGCAAAGAACAAATGTGGCAGGATATTATCTTGACTTCATAAGCAACTCCCGTTTGATGCTAAGTTTGAGAAGTAGCAACATTTCAAACACTTCATTGGTTATAAAGCAATTTGGAATGTCCCAAGGACATGAGACACTATATTAAACATATTTTTCTTCCAATCTCTTTCTGTTCATCAATAAGTTATGCTGAATATTTCTTACCATAGAAGTATTCAAATACTTCACAAATTAACAATGCTGTATTGAGCGGTCCCTTTTAAGTTCCAAAAATCTCCTGGGATCCATGGGGCAATTTTGTTTCAAATTCATAAAATGCTTTTAGTTCAAACACGATGTTGAAACAAATTTTTCATATTTTGTACTGGGCATGATTCTCCGAAAAAATTTCTAGGTGCGATAGCGAGCAGGAATTGCCACGAGCTTCCCGGTACTCAGCCCAGCGAGGTTGGCAACTAAATTCAATGCTAACTGGTCCACTTAAGGTCTCATGGACTTCTCGCCACAAATGACAGCTTGCCAGCTGATTCGCCGGGACTGTACTCGCCAGCCCCCTGCAAACAAGGTCGAGCAGCACTTAAGCTGCAGTTGCTCAGACAACCCCAGTGAGCTCGTACCAATGGCACCCAGGAGACCAGTCCCAAGATTCGGGACGCTGACCTAGGGAGGCTCCAGGGCACGGTGCAGACGAGGAGGGATGTCCTGTTCCCCGAGGGTCCCGGAAGATGGTACGAGGTGGCGACAGCTGTCATCTCGGGGAGTATGACCAGGAGGACTGACCTCCAGTGCAGAAGGAAGATCAATGACCAACGCGCCACCCACCCCACAAAGGGAGCATCCACCCACCCAACCCACCCCCAGCCCTCTCTCCACCCCCCCTCCCCACCTTCATACCCAGTCTCCCATCAATGTGAACCAACACGTGAGGCGAATGAATCCCTCTCCTCAGGAAAAGCTCTCCCAGGATCAGCGGGAGCAGGCCAAGGTTAGCGGTGGGGTGCCAGACATCACCTTTGAGGAGCAGGCCCTGGAGGTGACTGGGGTGGCAGAGGACAGGGCGGTCACCAATGCGAAAGCTGGTGGATGCCACAGAGGTGAGGAACCATTGGGCCCTGCCCGAAGGACCTGTCAAACGTAAGTACTGATTGCCTTACTGACTGACCCGTTCCTCCCACTGACCACATGTTCATTCGCCCGCAGGTCCTCCAGGCGACGGAGCCAGCCCATCCGGGCGGTCCCCTCTCCTGACTCAATGGAGAACATCTCGGAGGAGAGCTCAGAGGATGCAACTGTTACAGCCGCAGCACAGCTGTCATCCCCACCCTCCACCAACGCTGATACACACACCTCAGTGGGACATGTTAGTGGTCAGGCTTCTTGAGCACAATCTGGTGATTGTGCTGTTGATGTGCATCAGGTGGCGGCAGGAACCCCCAGGTGAGACAGCAGTCAGAGAGCTGCCGGATCCCAGGACCCAGCTGGGTCCCTGCCTGATGCTGAGCTTCTGGAAGAGGGTTATGCGGGGCTGATGGAGACAATAGGGAGCAGCTGGGACATTCAGAGGAGATGTCAGCGTCGTTCCATAGCTGCTTGGAGTCCCAGAGGCTCCGGGCGCAGGACATGGCGCCCGCAATGAGTGGCACCGAGGCCACTGCTAGGGTGGCGATCGCAGTGGAAAGCCTGGTGCATGACGTCAGCACCATGAGTGAAGGTGTCTACGGGGTCGCACAGTCGGTGATGGCCATGGCTGAGGGCCTTGGCAGAATGTCAGCCTCGCTGGGAGATATCACCCAGTACCAGGCTGACCCTGACAACGTTCTGTGGGACATGTCCCGCTCTCAGATAGGCATGACTAAGGCACTGCGGAGCTCGTCCCAGTCTCAGGTGGGCATGGCTAAGTCACTGCAGAACATGTCCCAGTCACTGAGGTGCATTGCCGAAGGCGTTGACACCATGGCGCAGATATTGGAGAACTGCATGGATGCAGGGGCAGCCAGGGCACAAAACAGCTGCCCCTCCACCCCAAGGTGGATCCCAGGGCCCATTGGGCACTGACCGGGTGGACGGGTCGCTGAGCGCCAACCTGAACTTGTCCTATGGACTGGCAACGGTTGGCACCAGTTCCCCTGGTTTCAACCCTTCTGATGAGGCCGCGTCTCGGGGTCATCTGACGGGACAGTGCAGCACGGCTGTGCATGTGCCACTGACAAGTTATATTGGGCACTTCGACCCCAGAGGATGCCCGCCGGGGCATTGAGGGCTATGGGACGAGGTAGGCAGCTGGCTGCTTCCACCTCATATGTGCATCCTAGGGAAACACCAAAATATAGTGGTAGATTTAGGAGGGCCAGGCGTGTTGAGGATCACGGAGGGCATTGGAGGGGGGGAGGGGGCCACCACCGGAGTGGGGTATTGTGCACCTGAACAGCCATGGTTCCTGTACTGGAAGAATCCCACAAAAAGCTTTCAATCAAATGAAATAGGCGCTTCAATCTTCAAGTTTATTCATACATTTTGATATGTGATGCGTCACCATATGGAGCTGGTGTTATATTATCCCATGTAATGGAAGACAGGTCTGAGAGATCCATTGGATTGGTATCAAGAACTTTACCTTATGCAGAACAGGGATATGCATAGATAGAAAAGGAAGTTTTGGCCATCATTTATGGCATTAAGAAATTTCACTAATATGTGTACGGCCGCCATTTCACCATTATTACAGATCATAAGCTGCTTTTCGGACAAGGTGGAGCCAGTGTTTTTATGTTTTTATTGGATTTTCACATCCTGTATTTAACAAATCATTTTACATTACATATTTGTGGTTTGAACGCTGAGGTACAGGTGTCGTACCCGCCAGTAGGTCTTTACAAAGGTAATCAGGGTGCGGTTCTGGTTTATACAAGAGAAAAAGAGAAGTAAAAAACTAAAAAGATTTTTAAAAAGTCAACCAGAGTGCGAACAGGCTGGGCTCACGATACATATTTATAATTGCCTGCTTTGTCCCCCTTCAGTGGTTGCGCCATTTATTTGGCCGGTCTGCCTCTTGCTGCCCTGCTTGTTGTTGGCCCTGGCTTGTGCTTCTCTGCTTGTTGCCATTCCCTCTGGTCCTCTTTTTGCCCCTGGGTTTAATCCCCCTGCAGTTGTGCCCATCCGTCTCACAGGCTTCCTGTGGGTTTTTACCCCTCCCTCCCTCTCGCCCCCCCCCCCCTTCCCCTTTCTTTGCTATCCATGACTCTCCGGTGCCTCAGCCTCCCCTCCCCCTCCCCTCTATTGGCTGTTCACTACAAACAGGTCTTGGAACATGGCTGCCGTGTCTTGTGGAAGCCCTCTTCCGACTCCCAGATGGCGAATTTGATTTTCTCCAGTTGGAGAAAGACAGCCAATCTGATACCCCGAAGGCTGAAGACTGCCACTTTCGGGCTTGGCTCTACCTTCACCCCACATTGCCTCAAAAAAGGATGTACATAACCCGGCACGTCTGGGGCATGCCCAGAACATGTGGGTGTGGTTGGCTGGGCTCCCTAGCACGTTCATATTTATCCCTCACCTCCAAAAAGAACCTGCTCATTCAAGTTCTGATTAGGTGTGCTCTGCATTAAGCTTAGCCTTGCGAATGCGGAGGTGGAGTTTGCCCTGTTCGGTGCTTTGCTCCTATTTCTATCCGTAGTTCTTCCTCCCATTTTCCCCATGTCTCCTCCAGGGGGAATGCGCCCCTTCTAATAGTCGCCCTTGTTGCCGTCTTCCCAGCCCATTCTCCTGGACAAATTTGTCCAAGTCCGCAGGGGGCATGAAAAAATGCTCCCTGCCCTGGAATGCGTTCCATAGTTTGGCCGGGTACAGCATCCCAAACTTCACCTTGCTTTTGCACATAGCCACCTTTGAATTCCACTCGCTGCTTGGCCAGGTCTGTCCCAATGTCCTGGTAAATCCTGAACTGGTGCCCCTCCCAGATACAGATCCTTGCCTGGCACAGTGCAGGATTCTTTCCAGGTCCTGGTACCGGTGGATTTTTTCAATTGATCGTCCTTGGTTGTTCCCCGGCCTTGGATTTCAGCCGTAGCGATTTGTGGGCTCTGTCTAACTCTGGCGGGTTGGGGAAGCTGACGCTTCCCACCAGGTTTCCCAGCAATGGTCACTGCCTTCGGTCCCATCCAGCAGACCCAGTATTCTTAGATTTTGGCTCTGTGATCGGTTCTCCTGGTCCTCTATTTTTCCCTTTAGAGTTCCCTGTGTCGCCACCAACCTCGCCTACCTCAGTCTCCGATGATCTGGTCATTCTGATCCGTTGAGACTCTTTCCAATTCCTTGCTGGTGCTCCCCTGGGCTTCCAGTTGTTTCTCTGTCTTGTCCAGGGCCACCTGCATGAGGGCCACCACCTTGACCGCCACTTTGATATTGATCTTTATCTCTTCCCTGAGCTCCCTGTGAGGAATGTCCTCCATCCACTCTCCAGTGAGGGGGAACCCAGTGTGCGTCTGGTTAGTCCCTCTCGCCCTGCAGTGGCCGGTGTTTCTTGGCCTCATGCGTCCGCCATCTAAATCCCTTGCTTCTCTTGGCTTCTGCTGCTTTTTGCGTCTTTGCGGCCTCTGGAGCTACTGTTGATCGACCACGTATCTTGTGATGCTGTTGGGTAGGGTGAGGAGATGCATTTTCCCCCTGTTTTAGCAAGCTATTTTGGGTAAAAAAGCCTAATTTTGGGTTCTTGGGAGAGCCACCTGTTGTGCATCCCCGTCACCGGAAGTCCCAAGGTGGAGCTGGTGTTGCTGCCTCATCCAGTTGTGCCTGAAAGATGGTTTGCTCAAGAGATGAAGTGGCTGATTAGTCAGTGGCAGGCAAAAGTGCTGACTCCATTGAAACTGAAAAAGTAAGACACAGAATCCAGAGGAGAGTCCCAATGCGATATCTGCAGCAGAATTTACCTCGACAGTTGAGCCACAGCCAGTTGAGCTGTGCCGCTCCCAGAGGAAGAGAAAGTCCCCGGACAAATTGAGATTTTAATGGATTGTATACAAGTGTTTCTCAGAACTGGTGCTTTGTTAATGGGATAACTATTTCATGTATTGTATAATAAGGGACTTAAAAGGGGGAAGGCTGTATTAGCTGGCCCCTTTAAAAGAGAGCACATCAGGAGGAACATGGGGCCTCATCGCCTAATGAGAATCGAGCATGGGAATCTTGGTGCATTACGTCGGCTTTTGCAGCCAGAGTAAATCAGAGAGTGAGTAGTGATAACATTGCCAAAGACTGTGTAAATACAGTTTGTAAATAAATAGTTATAATTCATTATACATACTGGCTGGTGGTTCCAATCTTTCCTTTATTACACCAGTAATGGATAAACACTTCAACCAGAACGTGTAAACATCTCAGGTGAGATCCCCAAAGAATGGTAGAGATGGAGAGCTTGGTTGGCAGGTGTGCGAAAAGTCGGGCAGAATGCAGTCAGTTATAAAATTGAGGATATGGCTAAAGTCTGAACTTCATAGTATTAATTTCAAACCAGGAAGTTGTGGGGTATTTGGAGGAAAGAAGAGATACTTTTCTAGAAGCTTTTGTTGAGCTTGATTGGAACACAGTACAGGCCGACAGGTCAACATAGGAATACAAGGCAAAGTTTAATTGGGTAGCCAGGGTTAGTTTAGGACACCAATTGCAAGCAGAAGGGAAGTGGTCGTGAAGGCGGTCATCGAATAAGGTTTCACTTGCATAAAGCATACTGCTTTTTGAGCAGGTAATTTTAGCAGTCGGTTCAAATGATGTTGCCAGGCAAATACATTTAATATAAACAAAACAAGGTGACAGACTAGTTTGAAATATTTTCAAAGTAAAGCAGTCAAACACAAAACTGGACAAAGCATTCTAATTTTTGCCACATTCAGACAACAGTTCACCTGATCTTTATAGTACCCTTCAATAAATACATTTTGTTTGCAGTTATTCCTGTTAGACCGATAGCAACCCAAAATGTTAAATAGATGATATACCTCTGATCTTTATGCGGTTCATGTATCAAATTTATAGTAAGTTTAGATTTTCATCAGAAGAAGCTTACATCTCTCGTGTAACCTCCAAGCCAACATGGTCATAACTTTGTAAATGCTACTCATTTCATCACAGCACCATCAGTGGTACATTGGTCTGCATCTACAATTCTCCAAATGGCGTGTTTCAAATCACTTCATAGTTAGCTTACTGCAGAGACAAAGGACATCATTCCTCACAAGGCCAGAACAAAATGTCAGGTGGCATCAACGAATCGTTCAAAAAATGTCATTCAAGAAAAAATTTGGTGTGAAACTGGGGTTTCAGTATGCACACTCTGGACATCGACATAGAATATACAGTGCAGAAGGAGGCCATTCGGCTCATCGAGTCTGCACCAGCCCTTGGAAAGTGCGCCCCACTTAAGCCCATACCTCCGCCTCATACCCATAACCTAGCAACCCCACCCAACTCCTTAGGGCAATTTAGCATGGGCAATCCACCTAACCTGCCCGACTTTGGACTGTGGAGGAAACAGAAGCTCCAGGAGGAGACACAAGGAGAATGTGCAGACTCTGCACAGACAGTGACCCAAGCCGGGAATTGAACCTGGGACCCTGGAGCTGTGAAGCGACAGTGCTAACCATTGTGCTACCATGCCGCCCCACTACTCTACCGAGTACAACACCTAAAGGAGTGGTTAGTTTTGCAGTCTACCCCACCAAAAAGATAATACTGCTTTCAGAGAATAGGCTTCTTTTGTGAGGGCCACGAAGAACCCAGCACGAGTTTTCAGGATATAAAGAAATAACATTTCTTCACAGCTCACTCCTCTCTCTCTGCTGGTTCCAAACTGGCCAGCTCTATTTATGCAGGGAGTCTGCTAATGATTTCTCCGCCCCCCTCATTGGGGAAGCTCATACTCCCACAGGATTGTGGGATTGTCATTAGTCCCCAGCCAATGGTAAGCAGGCAGGTTATAACATCCCTCCCCCACCAAAGTCCAAGGAATCCACCGAAGACCCTGGCGAAGGAGGGCGTCGGACTCGTTTTGCCGCAGGCCGGACACCATCTGCACGAGGCGCTGGATCGGGCGACGTGTAACGAGACGGAGAGCGGCGCTTCCGTGATGAACAGCGTAACGGTTGTACATCCACGGCCCGTCGGCCCAAGGATTCCCCCTCGGAGGTGTCTTGTGTCTCCATCTCGGAGTCAGAGTCTGCTGCCTCCGTCATCTCGGCGTTTTTATCTCCACGCGGTTCTGTCACGACCTGCGCAGGCTTGAGTGAGGCACCAGAGGAAGATTGTGAGGAATATTTTCCATTGTGTCTGGTCTCTGTGGCTGTAGAAATGAGCTCCTGGGGTGAGGAATCTTTGGAAGGGATAGTCTTCTGGACCGAACATGGTCTACTTGTTTGCACTGGAGACGACCCTGGGCTTGCACCTGGTAAGAGATAGGGCCCGTTTGGCGAAAGATTACGCCAGGGACCCACTGGGCACCACCAGCAAAATTCCGAACGAACACTGGGTCACCGGGTGTAAACTGCCGAATTGGCCGATGCCGAGAAAAACCATGTCTCTGCCGTTCTTGCGTGCGGCGTACTTTTGCGCCAATGTCCGGGAAAACCATGCTAAGGCGGGTGCGAAGTCTCCGGCCCATTAGGAGTTCTGCGGGAGCTACCCCAGTCACTGGATGGGGGATGGTCCTTTATGAAAACAAAAAACGAGCCAGTCTCGTGTCCATCGACCCAGAAGACTGCTTCTTTAGGCCTCATTTGAATGTCTGCACTCTCCGCCAACCCATTTAAAGCCGGGTGGTAAGGGGCAGTGTGGCTATGGCGTATGCCGTTCACCTTCATGAACCTCGCAAACTCCTCACTTGTGAACGGAGGTGACATTGTCCATGACTAGCACCTCGGGGAGGCCATGCGTACTGAAAGACAAACGCTTCTTCTAGATTGTTGCACAGGACGTTGTGCCTACCATCTTATGCACCTCTAGCCATTTAGACTGGGCGTCGATTAATAGAAGGAACATGGATCCTTGAAAAGGGCCGGTGAAATCCACATGCAAGCGCGCCCAAGGCCGCCCTGGCCATTCCCAGTGATGTAGGGGCGCGGCCGGTGGAAGCTTCTGATGCTCCTGGCAAATAGAGCAGTTTTGGGCCACCTTCTCAATGTTGGTGTCGAGGCCTGGCCACCAAACATAACTCCGGGCCAACATTTTCATTTTGGTCACACCTGGATGCCCATTGTGCAAGTCTCTCAGTATCAGCTCCTGTCCTTTTTCCAGGACAATCACATGCGTCCCCCACAAAAGGATGCCGTCTTCCACGCTGAATTCGGACAGCTTGGAGGAAAATGGCCGCAACTCGCCTGGTAGCTGTCTATGCTGCCCACCATACAGGACTATGTGCCGAACCTTTAACAGGACTGGTTCCTCTCACAGATCTGTGATGCCATGACAGGCAAGGTGTCCATAAAATTTAGGGTTGCAACCACCTCACCGGTCGTGGGAGTCGACATGGGGCCGGTCGATAAAGGCAATCAGCTCAGTGCGTCGGCATTCCCTATCTGAGTTCCTGGTTTGTGCTCCAGAGAATACTCGTATGCAGCGAGCAACAAAGCTCAGCGCTGGATCTGTGCGGAAGCAATGGGCGGTATTGGCTTATCCTCTCTGAAAATTCCCAGCAGAGGCTTATGATCAGTCACGATAGCGAAGTGGCGGCCATATACGTACTGGAAGAAACGTTTCACCGCAAAGACTACTGCCAGGCCCTCCTTCTCGATCTGCACGTACTTCTTTTCCGCTGCAGTCAATGTACGATAGGCGAAAGCTAGCGGCCGCTCGGCCCCGTTCTCCATCTTGTGGGACAGGACGGCCCCAATACCATATGGGGATGCATCACATGTGACGAGCACAGGCTTTCCAGGATCAAAGTGGGTTAGTAACCCAGACGACGACAATTGTTGTTTTACCCGCCGGAAAGCGGTTTCTTGCGGCTGACCCCAAACCCAGGTGTGATTCTTCTTTAGCAGAAGGTGCAACGGGGCCAGCGTAGTTGCCAGATTGGAGAGGAACTTTCCGTAATAGTTTACGAGGCCGAGAAACAAACGAAGATGCGAAGTGTCAGTCGGGCGGGGGCCTGTTGAATCGCGCGCACCTTCTCTGCGACGGGGTGCAAACCTTCGCAGTCCACCCGATAACCCAGGTAGATTACTTCCTTCGCCTGAAAGACGCATTTTGTGCGACGTAAACGGATTCCAGCCTCCGAAAAGCGTCTAAGGACAGCCTCCAAATTTTCCAGATGTTCCTGCTCCGACGTCCCTGTGATCAAAACGTCATCTAAGTAGACAGCAACATGCGATAAACCTCTCAAAATGCCCTCCATAACGCGTTGAAAAATAGCGCAGGCAGAGGATACTCCAAAGGGCAAACGTGTATATTCATACAGGTCCCGGTGTGTGTTAATCGTTACATGTGGCCGGGAGGCAGGGTCCAGCTCCAACTGTAGGTAGGCGTGACTCATATCTAATTTTGTGAACGAGAGTCCGCCTGCAAGCTTCGCGTAGAGATCCTCTATGCGAGGCATTGGGTATCAGTTGAGTTGGGAAGCCGTATTCACTAAGTTTATAGTCGCCGCACAAGCGAACTGTGGCATCTGGCTTCATTACAGGTACATTACGGGCCTGATGATACCCAAAGTCTCCAAATGAGTGAGCTCCCCTTCTACCTTCTCAAGCAAGGCGTAAGGCACCGGGCGCGCCCGAAAATAGCGCGGCGTGGCTCCTGGTTCGACTTGGATACGGGCTACAGCCCCTTTTATTTTCCCCAAACCGGGCTGGAATACATCTGGGTATCGTCCTAGCACCTCAGTCAACCCTCCAGAAACTGTTTGAAGGATGTGCTGCCACTGCAACCACAAATGGCGCAACCAGTCCCGACCCAACAGGCTGGGCCCATGGCCACGCACCATGATAAATGGGAAACGCCCCTCCTGGCGTCCATAACCAACAGGGGTCATCATAGTTCCTGCAATGTCCAATGGTTCCCTGTGTAGGTGGCCAACCTGGCCTGTGTGTCGGTTAATGTAAGGGTCTGTATACCCTGCTTGATGGGGTCGAATGTCCTCTGGGCGATCACGGAGACCGCTGCGCCAGTGCCCAACTCCATCTCAAGCGGGTGGCCATTGACCCGTACTGTCACTTTAATGGGGGCCACATGGGGAGCTGCCACACAATGCAGCTGCAGGCAGTCATCCTCCATCTCCACGTGGGAGTAGTCGCTGCAGGTTCATCCAAATGAAAGGTACGGCCCCCGGGCTGGCCCCAGTTTCGGTTGGAATGATGGCGCCTCTGGCACCCCCAGGAGCAGCGTCCGCGACGGGTTCGGCGCCTACAAGTCTGACACGGACATGGCTCCTCATCCATTGTTTCTGGAGAAGGCTCCCTTCGGGGAGGAATGTCCGACGGCCACTGGCGTCGAACCGGACGTTGCCTCGCCCAAGGTACCGCAGGGGTGCAGGGGGACGCTTTTGGATGGAAGGGGTTGTGCCCCAAGACATGCACCTCCATTCCCTGTAGCTCCTGCACTCCTCGTTCTGCGCTCTCTCGGGACAATACTATTTGAATGGCCTGTTGAAAAGTCAATGTTGGCTCGGCTAACAACCTTCTCTGGGTGGCCACATTGTTAATACCGCAAACCAAACCGTCGCGTAACATTTCTGACAAGGTCTCACCATAGTCACAGTACTCCGCAATCCTGCTTAGCCTGGATAGAAAGTCGGCAAGGGATTCTCCTGGGGTCCTCTCAGTGGTATTAAACCGGTAACGTTGGACTATCGTGGATGGGGTTGGGTTAAAATGTTGCCGCACTAAGTTCACAAGTTCATCAAACGTTTTGGTGTCCGGCGCAGCTGGGTACGTAAGGCTCCTAATCACCCCAAACGTATGCGGGCCGCAGGCGGTGAGCAATATGACCACCTGGCGCTCGTTTTCGGTGATGTTGTTTGCCCGGAAATAGTAACGCATCCATTGTGCGTACTGGTTCCAGCTTTCCAGCGCAGCATCAAAAATATCCAAATGTCCATAGAGGCATGGTGTAATAGAAAACAACTTCCAACCTGTATCCAACAAAAATCCAGGGAGGTGGCTTCAGCAGTGTAGACAGCTATTCACTTTAACCCTCGTTGCCAGTTTTGTGAGGGCCACGAAGAATCCAGCACAAGTTTTCAGGATACAAAGAAATAACATTTATTTACAATAACAATAAACAGCAGCAGCAACTTCCCTTGCTGCTCACTCCTTTCTCTCTGCTGGTTCCAAACTGGCCAGCTCTATTTATGCAGGGAGACTGCTAATGATTTCTCCGCCCCCCTCATTGGGGAAGCTCATACTCCCATAGGATTGTGGGATTGTCATTAGTCCCCAGCCAATGGTAAGCAGGCAGGTTATAACAGCTTCACAGACAAAAAGGGAGCCACATGAGGATAAACAAATGAATCTAACTAAAATCCTATTAAAAGACCTTTGACCCACGAGCATCGAATTTCTGATTGCAGAATGCAGTACTATTAAATAGAAATAATTCAGACCTTGGGCTTTCCCTTCAAGTAGATTGTCACAGGCAAGTTAACTAGGTCTTGGTGTGTTGCAATATTTTGAATAAATTACCAGTTTTCAATGATGGTATCAGGAGTCAGAAGCTAACCAAATGGTTTGTGGTCACTCAAAAGCTAGCCTTAAATGGTATAATTTGAAACTACCTGTAAATTATTCATACAATAGTAATTAAATTAGTATCTTCAATTTTACCTTATCCTTTGAAGATTGCTGAATTTTTGTACAAAGATGACAGATAATGTCTTGCTCTTCAATTTCTTCACAAACCCTAAGAAAGGACACATTTATGTGCATGCAATAAAATGCTATACTATTCTCAAAACTATAACATGATGATTTTAGATTCCAAAATATAAATCATGAAATTTCTCCAGTAATTGGATTGTTGTGAAGAGAGAACTACCAACAGATCACTGATTTCCATCCCTAGAAAGAAAGATACCAACAGCACGTGGGGAGGCCTAATATGTTTGTGTTAGCTTCTCATTACAGTAATCTAATACTAATCCCAGTGATCTACTCTTCACATACAAACCTGGATTTCGCTTCGCTGCAAATATTTAACCAATTTTTCCTTAAAAGGTGATACATTATCTGCCTCATTCCATGCTCTACATGAAGAATTTTTTCCCAACCTCTCTCTTCATGCTTTTTGTGGCAATTTGAAATTGAATACCCTTTGCAGCAGTGCCCAGGTAATATTTGTTCAGCCTGGAAGGCCCAATAAGGATAAAAATAGAAATTTACTCTCGGGCTCTTCAGCTGGATAGCCAGTTGATACTGGGGATAAGTTCCACGGTATAGGTTATTGATTTTCATAGATACATAGAAGATAGGAGCAGGAGGTGGCCTTTTGGCCCTTCGAGCCTGCTCTGCCATTTATCATGATCATGGCTGATCATCCAACTCCACAGCCTAATCCTGCTTTCTCCCCATAGCCTTTGATCCCATTCGCCCCAAGTGTTATATCTAGCCGCCTCTTGAATATATTTTTAGCATCATATTTAAAAGGACTGATAACTGAAATAGGTGAGCATCTGGTCATCCAGTAACTGATGGCCTTGGACATGGCAGTGGCCAAAGTGTCTGTTCAAATGGGTTGGTAAGCCACTTTCAGGCCATCATGGCCTGCTTATGCTGAGGTGACCCAAGTTGACCTTTAACGCTGTATCTTTCATAAGTGCTCAATTTTTGCCGAGTCCCACTTTCTATTATAGACTTTCATAATTTGTTTTTTGAGTGACTTTACCAAATATTTTCTGCAAGGCCAAATCAACTATATTTTAGGAGCTCTACTAGATAATCACCCCGAATTTTCTGCCAAGGGTTCTGCTGTAGCCTAGCACATGGGCTATCAAGTCTCAAAAAGAATTTTTAGCAACCTCTGATGGAACTAGAAGTTCATTAACGTCCGTTGAGGACAGAATCAGGGTCGGCTGAGATTCCTGCCTACTAAGACTCACAAATGAACAGCAATACCCAGGAGTACGGGAAGCAATTCATGCTTTTGGAACTTCAGCAATAAGTTGAAGTTTCACAGAAGGGATGAAGGTAGGTAGATTGGCCAGAAAAAATACATTTAACGTTTACAAAAACATGCATCTTAATTACAATAAGTATTGCAAGCCAAGTAAATTAATTGAATAACAATGAAAATAAAACATTTCATTTTACAACATATGCATAACTCATATTTATCCTTTTATTTCACATTAACAAAAGACTGGAAGGAGGAAAAAGGTAACTGGGACCGAGTAAGGAAGGAGAAAGATAATGGGAACAGAGATAAGGAAACAGAGATAAGGAAAAAAGGTAAGAATGAGGAAGATTAGGTGGGATACAAGGAGGATAGATGAGGGAACAGGTTTTGTCAGGATATGCAAGTTTATAATTTACACAAGGAAACCTATTTTTGGACTAGTTAAAGCAAATCCAGGTGCTAAAATTCAAATTTTTTTGCAATCAGGCAGGCAAACTTTGTATTTCATGCGATGTTCCCTTCTAACCTGAACCCCAACGTTTCTACCTGCGAGAGCTTAGTGACCTTTCTTCTAGGAGTGCTATCATTATATATGGAAGATAACATTTAAATCATTCTTTTATACCTGCTGGAGGAAAGAAGTGCAGCTAAAGCTCCAATAATAGCTTCCCACACATTATTTTCAATCGGCTTTTTCAGTAAATGGCAAAGGTGCTTCAATGCATCGGCATCAATAATAGCTGTACTGAGATCACGGTTTTCACTTAGAATCCCAAGTGCAACGCAGACGCTTTCTTGTAGTTCTGCATTGGTTACTAAAACCAGAGAGAAATCAGGGCAGTGAAAAATGGTTCCATCAATTTTGAGAATAACATTGAACAAAATTCTGAGCACTGGTGGTCAGAAATCTTAATTAATGCTGAAATTTGATATGGATTTCTCACCCTGAAGTAGGTTCACAAGCACACAAATTCCTTTTTCATTTTTGATTTCATCCAGATTTCTGCAATAATAATGACTGAGAATTAGATTCTAAAAAAGAATTCAGAGCATTTAAATGCTTCAGAACATTAAAGATTTTTTACAGAATAGAACTATGAATACCCAGGAGTGATTTATCAGATAACATTCTTATCGAGGATGATAGAGGATTACACAGATGATTGGGACAGTGGGATCAGTTTTAGATTGTTTTAACCAATACAGACATGATAGGTAAACAATTATGGTTCTAGGATGTGCTCATACCATCTGTGTTTCCACTTCTTAAGCTGAACAAATGACAAAAGAAAATAACATTTAAAGTGTTTTAAAACAGCTTTTACTTGTACCGAAGACTTGGTACTTGATAGTACTGTTGATGACACCTTCCATCATTTTGCTAATGATCGAGAGTAGACAGATGGTGTGTAATTGGCAGGGTTCGATTCACCCTTTTTGTGATCATGACATGCCCGGGCAGTCTTCCCACGTTGCCAGGTAGATGCCAGTGTTGTAGCCGTACAGGAACAGCTTGGTTAAGGGCACAGCTAGTTCTGGGGCAAAAGTCTTCAGTACTACTGCCAGAATCTTGTCAGTGTCCATATCCTTGGCAGTCCCCACATCCTTGGCAGTGCCCACATCCTTGGCAGTGTCCACATCCTTGGCAGTGTCCAGTGCCTTCAGCTGTTTCTTGATGGAGTGAATCAAATTGCTTGAAGACGGACAGCTGTAATGCTGGGAACTTCCGGATGAGGCTGAGATGGATTACCCACTGAACAATTCTGGCTGAATGCTTCAGTCTTGACTTGTGCATGTGTTGGATTGAGGATGGGATATTTGTGGAGCCACCTCTTTCAGTTATTTCCCCACCATCTTTAATGGCTGGATGTGGCAGCATTTCAGCTTAGATTTGTTCCATTGGTTGTAGGTAATTAGCTCATTCTACCGTATGCTTCTTGCACTGTTTGACATGCAAGTAGTCTTGTTTTCACCTGGCGAAGACCTCATTTTAGGAATGCCTGGTGCTATTCCTGCATGCCCTTCTGCACTTCATTGAACCTGGGTTGATCGCTGAGCTTGATAGTACTGGGAGCGAGAAGGAAATGCCAGGCCACGAGGTTACAGATTGAAGTTGTATACAATTCTGCTGTTACTGATGGCGCACAGCATCTCATGGATTGAACGTCTAGACCAGTTAGGTCACAAGGGAGTCTGGTGACATTTATTTTAATACAAGGAGTCTTATGAACAAGGTAGTTGAATTGAGGACACAAATTGAAACCTGGGGTATGATCATTGCTGTCACAGACATGTTTGAGAGAGGGGCAGGATTGGCAGCTCAATATTCCGGAATACAGGGTCACCTGGCAAGATAGGGAAGGACATAAAAGAGGATGGTGTGTCACAATTTTGATCAGGGAATCAATTACAGCAGTAAGGAGGGATGTCATCTTAGAAGACTCTTCAACTGAAGTCATATAGGTAGAATGTAAAAACCAAAAAAAAGCAATCACATTGCTGGGAGTGTTCTATAGGCCCCCTAATCATCCGAGAGAAATAGAAGAGCAGATATATAGGCAACTTTCAGAGAAGTGTATAAGTAATAAGGTAGTGATAGTGGAGGATTTCAACTTCCCCAACATTAACTGGGGTAGCCATAGTGTAAAAGGTTTAGAGGGAGCGAAATTCTTAAAATGCATCGAGGAGAAATAGGTCAGGTTCTAAATGAATACTTTGTGTCAGTGTTCACTTGTGAGAGGAAAAGTGTGGGTTTAGAAATCAGGAAGAAAGGCTATGATAAAATTAAAGAGATTAACATAGACAGAGAGGAGGTTCCGAATGGTCCGGCAGGCTTAAAAGTAGACAAATCTCCAGGGTCAGGTGACACTTATCCCAGGCTGTAGAGTGAGGCAAGGGAGGAAATAACAGGGGCGCTGTTTATTTTCAATTCCTTTCTGGCCAAAGGAGAGGCACCGGAGGACTGAAGGATAGTCAATGTGATACTTTATTCAAGAAGGGAGGACAGGATAAACCAGGAAACTACAGGACAGTCAGTCTAACCTCAGTGGCAGGGAAACAATTGGAAGCAATTCTGAAACACAGGATTAATTTGCATTTGGAGGGGCAGGGATTAATTGAGAATAGTCAGCATGGCTTTGTTAAGGCAAGGTCATGTCTGACCAACTTGAGTGAATTTTTCGAAGAGGTGACCTAGTATGCAGATGAGGGAAATGCATTTGGCGTAGTCTACTTGAACTTCAGCAAGGCTTTTGAACACATGGGAGACATATAGTGAAGGTAAGAGCCCATGGGATCCAAGGAAATTTGGCAAATTGGATCCAGATGTTTGAGGGGTGTTTTTCCAAGTGGAATCCTGTGCCCAGTGGGGTCCCGCAGGTATGTGTTGGGGCTCTTGCTGTTTGTGGTTGATACAAATGATTTAGATATGAATGTTGAAGGGTTGATCAGTAAGTTTGCGGATGATACAAAAACTGGTGGGGTGGTAAATAGTGAGGAGGACTTCCTTAGATTACAGGAGGATATAGACGGGCTGATCCAGCAGAGGGCAGCAGAGCAGAGCTACTGATCAGCTGTTCTGGGGAAATTTGCATACGTGCAGTGCGGTCAGCCTAAGTTGAAGGGGAATCTGCGAAGGAGACCCGAGGAGTTTGAGTGAAGGCAATCATCCAGCAGAGGGCAGCAGAGCAGAGCTACTGATCAGCTGTTCTGGGGAAATTTGCATACGTGCAGTGCGGTCAGCCTAAGTTGAAGGGGAATCTGCGAAGGAGACCCGAGGAGTTTGAGTGAAGGCAATCATCCAGCAGAGGGCAGCAGAGCAGAGCTACTGATCAGCTGTTCTGGGGAAATTTGCATACGTGCAGTGCGGTCAGCCTAAGTTGAAGGGGAATCTGCGAAGGAGACCCGAGGAGTTTGAGTGAAGGCAATCATCCAGCAGAGGGCAGCAGAGCAGAGCTACTGATCAGCTGTTCTGGGGAAATTTGCATACGTGCAGTGCGGTCAGCCTAAGTTGAAGGTGGTTTGCGGAGAGGCTGTTGGCAAGTGACAGTTAAACCCGAAACACTTCGTGAGTGTTCCCCACCCTACCTCCTCCTCTAACCAACCCCCCCACCCCACGGTGGTTGGGAAGCGGGAGCAGGGGCCTGTCGTGAAGGTGAGTGAGTGCCTTTAAATTTGCTTACCTTTCAGCGGGAGCAGGGTTTGAGGGAATATCAGGTAAGCTCTTCCTTTCTTTTTCTTTTTCTTGTTTTTTTTTTTAAATCTAGAGGTGATGTCAGGGAAGGCAGTACAATACTCCTCCTGCAGAATGTTTGAGGTGAGGGACGCCGTCAGTGTCCCTGCTGATTTCATCTGTGGGAAGTGCACCCAACTCCAGCTCCTCAAAAACCGTGTTAGGGACCTGGAGCTTGAGCTGGATGAACTTCGGATCATTCGGGAGGCAGAGGGGGTCATAGATAGGAGCTTCAGGGAAGTAGTTACACCAAAGACTGGAGATAGATGGGTAACTGTAAGAGGGACTGGGAAGAAGCAGTCAGTGCAGGGACCCCCTGCGGTCGTTCCCCTGAGTAACAAGTATACCGTTTTGGATACTTGTGGGGGGGACGACTTACCAGGGGTAAGCCATGGGGTACGGGCCTCTGGCACGGAGTCTGTCCCTGTTGCTCAGAAGGGAAGGGGGGAAAGGAGTAGAACATTAGTAATTGGGGACTCAATAGTCAGGGGCACAGATAGGAGATTTTGTGGGAGCGAGAGAGACTCACGTTTGGTATGTTGCCTCCCAGGTGCAAGGGTAAGTGATGTCTCGGATCGTGTTTTCCGGGTCCTTAAGGGGGAGGGGGAGCAGCCCCAAGTCGTAGTCCACATTGGCACTAACGACATAGGTAGGAAAGGGGACAAGGATGTCAGGCATGCCTTTAGGGAGCTAGGATGGAAGCTCAGAGCGAGAACAAACATAGTTGTTATCTCTGGGTTGTTGCCCGTGCCACGTGATAGTGAGATGAGGAATAGGGAGAGAGAGCAATTAAACACGTGGCTACAGGGATGGTGCAGGCGGGAGGGATTCAGATTTCTGGATAACTGGGGCTCTTTCTGGGGAAGGTGGGACCTCTATAGACAGGATGGTCTACATCTGAACCTGAGGGGCACCAATATCCTGGGAGGGAGATTTGTTAGTGCTCTTTGGGGGGGTTTAAACTAATTCAGCAGGGGCATGGGAACCTGGATTGTAGTTTTGGGGTACGGGAGATTGAGAGTATAGAGGTCAGGAGCACAGATTTGACTTCGCAGGAGGGTGCCAGTGTTCAGGTAGGTGGTTTGAAGTGTGTCTACTTCAATGCCAGGAGTATACAAAATAAGGTAGGGGAACTGGCAGCATGGGTTGGTACCTGGGACTTCGATGTTGTGGCCATTTCAGAGACATGGATAGAGCAGGGACAGGAATGGTTGTTGCAGGTTCCGGGGTTTAGGTGTTTTAGTAAGCTCAGAGAAGGGGGCAAAAGAGGGGGAGGTGTGGCGCTGCTAGTCAAGGACAGTATTACAGTGGCGGAAAGGATGCTAGATGGGGACTCTTCTTCTGAGGTAGTATGGGCTGAGGTTAGAAACAGGAAAGGAGAGGTTACCCTGTTGGGAGTTTTCTATAGGCCACCTAATAGTTCTAGGGATGTAGAGGAAAGGATGGCGAAGATGATTCTGGAAAAGAGCGAAAGTAACAGGGTAGTTGTTATGGGAGACTTTAACTTTCCAAATATTGACTGGAAAAGATATAGTTCGAGTACATTAGATGGGTCATTCTTTGTACAATGTGTGCAGGAGGGTTTCCTGACACAATATGTTGACAGGCCAACAAGAGGCGAGGCCACATTGGATTTGGTTTTGGGTAATGAACCAGGCCAGGTGTTAGATCTGGAGGTAGGTGAGCACTTTGGAAACAGTGACCACAATTCGGTGACCTTTACGTTAGTGATGGAAAGGGATAAGTATACCCCGCAGGGCAAGAGTTATAGCTGGGGGAAGGGCAATTATGATGCCATTAGACATGACTTAGGATGTGTTGGTTGGAGAAGTAGGCAGCAAGGGTTGGGCACACTGGATATGTGGAGCTTGTTCAAGGAACAGCTATTGCATGTTCTTGATAAGTACGTACCAGTCAGGCAGGAAGGGGGTCGAGCGAGGGAACCGTGGTTTACCAAAGAAGTGGAATCTCTTGTTAAGAGGAAGAAGGAGGCCTATGTGAAGATGAGGCGTGAAGTTTCAGTTGGGGCGCTTGATAGTTACAAGGAAGCGAGGAAGGATCTAAAGAGAGAGCTGAGACGAGCAAGGAGGGGACATGAGAAGTCTTTGGCAGGTAGGATCAAGGAAAACCCAAAAGCTTTCTATAGGTATGTCAGGAATAAAAGAATGACTAGGGTAAGAGTAGGGCCAGTCAAGGACAGTGGTGGGAAGTTGTGTGTGGAGGCTGAGGAGATAAGCGAGATACTAAATGAATACTTTTCGTCAGTATTCACTCAAGAAAAAGATAATATTGTGGAGGAGAATGCTGAGACCCAGGCTATTAGAATAGATGGCATTGAGGTGCGTAGGGAAGAAGTGTTGGCAATTCTGGACAAGGTGAAAATAGATAAGTCCCCGGGGCCGGATGGGATTTATCCTAGGATTCTCTGGGAAGCCAGGGAAGAGATTGCTGAGCCTTTGGCTTTGATTTTTAGGTCATCATTGGCTACAGGAATAGTGCCAGAGGACTGGAGGATAGCAAATGTGGTCCCTTTGTTCAAGAAGGGGAGTAGAGATAACCCCGGTAACTATAGGCCGGTGAGCCTAACGTCTGTGGTGGGAAAAGTCTTGGAGAGGATTATAAAAGATACGATTTATAATCATCTAGATAGGAATAATATGATTAGGGACAGTCAGCATGGTTTTGTGAAGGGTAGGTCATGCCTCACAAACCTTATCGAGTTCTTTGAGAAGGTGACTGAACAGGTAGACGAGGGTAGAGCAGTTGATGTGGTGTATATGGATTTCAGTAAAGCGTTTGATAAGGTTCCCCACGGTCGGCTATTGCAGAAAATACGGAGGCTGGGGATTGAGGGTGATTTAGAGATGTGGATCAGAAATTGGCTAGTTTAAAGAAGACAGAGAGTGGTAGTTGATGGGAAATGTTCAGAATGGAGTTCAGTTACGAGTGGCGTACCACAAGGATCTGTTTTGGGGCCGTTGCTGTTTGTCATTTTTATAAATGACCTAGAGGAGGGCGCAGAAGGATGGGTGAGTAAATTTGCAGACGACACTAAAGTCGGTGGAGTTGTAGACAGTGCGGAAGGATGTTGCAGGTTACAGAGGGACATAGATAAGCTGCAGAGCTGGGCTGAGAGGTGGCAAATGGAGTTTAATGTGGAGAAGTGTGAGGTGATTCACTTTGGAAAGAATAACAGGAATGCGGAATATTTGGCTAACGGTAAAATTCTTGGTAGTGTGGATGAGCAGAGGGATCTCGGTGTCCATGTACATAGATCCCTGAAAGTTGCCACCCAGGTTCATAGGGTTGTGAAGAAGGCCTATGGTGTGTTGGCCTTTATTGGTAGAGGGATTGAGTTCCGGAGCCACGAGGTCATGTTGCAGTTGTACAAAACTCTAGTACGGCCGCATTTGGAGTATTGCGTACAGTTCTGGTCGCCTCATTATAGGAAGGACGTGGAAGCTTTGGAACGGGTGCAGAGGAGATTTACCAGGATGTTGCCTGGTATGGAGGGAAAATCTTATGAGGAAAGGCTGATGGACTTGAGGTTGTTTTCGTTAGAGAGAAGGTTAAGAGGTGACT
This sequence comes from Scyliorhinus canicula, assembly GCF_902713615.1. NCBI lineage: Eukaryota > Metazoa > Chordata > Chondrichthyes > Carcharhiniformes > Scyliorhinidae > Scyliorhinus > Scyliorhinus canicula. The sequence goes on from NC_052154.1 coordinate 39,317,511, forward strand.
TAATAGAGGCATACAAAATGATCAGAGGGTTAGATAGGGTGGACAGCGAGAGCCTTCTCCCGCAGATGGAGGTGGCTAGCACGAAGGGACATAGCCTTAAATTGAGGGGTAATAGATATAGGACAGAGGTCAGAGGTAGGTTTTTTACGCAAAGAGTGGTGAGGCCGTGGAATGCCCTACCTGCAACAGTAGTGAACACGCCAACATTGAGGGCATTAAAAAATTTATTGGATAAGCATATGGATGATAAGGGCATAGTGTAGGTTAGATGGCCTTTAGATTTTTTCCATGTCGGTGCAACATCGAGGGCCGAAGGGCCTGTACTGCGCTGTATCGTTCTATGTTCTATGGTCAGATGGCTATCAATGGCAAATGGAATTCAATCTGGTTAAATGTGAGGTGATGCACTTGGGCAGGACAGACAAGGCAAGGGAATACATGATAAACGGCACAACCCTGGGAAGCATGGAAGATCAGAGGGACCTTGGGGTACATGTACATTGGTCCCTTAAGGTAGCAGAGAAGGCGAAAACAGTGGTTAAGAAGCCATATGGTATACTTGCCTTTATTAGCCGAGGCATAGAGTTTAAGAGTAGGGAGGTTGTGCTGGAACTGTATAAAACGTTGGTTAGGCACAGCTAGAGTATGGTGCGAAGTTCTGGAATCCATATTATAGGAGGGATGTGATAGCACTTGAAAGCGTGCCGAGGAGACTTACCAGACTGTTACCTGGGCTGGAGAATTTTAGCTATGAAAAGAGATTGGATAGACTGGAGTGGTTTTCCTTGGAACAGATAAGTCTGAGGGGGGACATGACTGAGATGTATAAAATTATGAGGGGCATAGATTGAATAGACAGGAAACCTTTCCTCTTGGTGGAGGGGTCAATGACCAGGGGGCATAGATTTAAGGTAAGGGAGAGGAGATGTGAGGAAAAACTTTTTTATCCAGAGGGTGGTGGAAGTCTAACTTACTGCCTGAAAGGGTGGTAGAGACAGATCCTCTTAACATTTAAGAAATATTTAGGTGTGCACTTGCAATATTAAGACATAGAAGGCTGTGGGTGAAGTGCTGGAAAATGGAATTAGAATAGTTAGGTGGTTGTTTTTGACTGGTGCAGATGCAATGGGCCGAAGGGCCTTTTCTGTGCTGTAGGTCTCTATGCCTATGACCCAGTTTAGAGTTACTAGATGCATCTAAAATGTATCCCATTCAGCACACTGGTGGTGCCATACATAATGATCTATGTAATAATTTGATACATGTGCTGCACATTAAATTGAGAACTCAATAACAATGAATACATATTCAAATATTCCAGTATATGTTACCCATGTAACTTGCATGGTAATAGATTCTGGAATAAGTTGAATAAGTATCTTTCCCAGTGCTAGTGCATTGTCCTTTAATTTCATGATCTAGCCACCAGTGGCAAAATTTTCACCCAAACTTGAGGTGTGAACGAACACAGGTCAGGCATTCAATTTCACAGTGCCTAGGGAAACCTCTGGTCAGCAAGCTAGGAAGGGGCCAGTGTTCCAGGATGCCTCTGAGACACCCTTGCCACCACAAACCCCTTCCTTACCTGGCAACAGCTGCAAGTCATCCTGTAAGATGGGTTTCTCCTCTGCAGTGCTAGCCCAGTAGCGGTGGCTATTTTTTAGTTAACACGTTTTAAATGTGCTAAGGGGACACCTGGAGATGATGTCACCTTCTGTCTCCCTTACATGCAACAACAGGCTGCAGCTATCTCTGTAGGGCCTTCTATTGGCTCTCCAGCTTTCCGAGCCTGCATGCTGTCCTTAACTGAACGCAAGTGCACCTCCTGTCTTTTATGATATTCTTTCACGGGACGTGGGTATCATTGGTTTGGCCAGCATTTTAATTGCCCATCCCCAATTGCCTGTACCCACGAATTATCTAATCAAGCCAAGATCACTGTTGGGGGACTGATTCTGACACAGCACAGGGTTGGGTTCCAAATTTGACCCTGACCTTGGGGTCCTGAACCAAAGCTTAGAATCCAGGCCGTTGTCCTGAAAATTACTCAAAACACTTCAAGTTTCTGTTTCTCCATGATGATTTTCTTCATATCTGAAATATCTAGTGTCCAAAATAAGGGTTTAAACAAACTGAAAAAAAACACACATTTTGGAACATTCTGGTCTACTCTCCAACAGAACATGTTGAACTGTCAAAGAATATTGAGTAGTATTACCTTACTTGCATCTTGGCCAAATGAGTCATTGCTACTATTACATCAGCTTGTTCTTTAGTAGAAAGGAACTGTAGCAATCTGCACAGGAAGCTTAAACTTGATTCTGATGCATTGTCTGCAGGATACTGCAGCACCATGTTTTTGAGTTCCTCCACTGTTGTGGTTCTTAATGAAGATGCTTTAAAATAAAAGATAAACCATTTCAAACATGTTTTGACTGGGTTATTTTGTGAGATTTTATTGGAGCAAGGCGATGGATGTACATTATTTCACAAAATAACTTTTTCAGAATTAATAGAATTACCACAATAATCACACAGAAAAATCTCATCCATCTCATTATCTGAAATCCCCTCCCCTGCCACGCAGCCCTCCTGCAAAAAGAAAGTGTCGCAATCCAATGGAATTCACTTGAGGCTAATGGACAAGGAGAAACTATAATGTAAGAGGCTAATGGAATGTTGGCCTTTATCTCAAGGGGTCTGGCATATAAAAAAGGGGAAAGTGATGATGCTGTTAGACATTTAGAGAACTGAGCTCAGTTCGGGATATTACACCCCAGGAAGGATATGTTGGTCTGAGGAGTGCAGTACAGATTAACCAGAATGAAGCTGGGCTAAAACAGATAATTTATCAGGCTGAACTGCATTGATCGGGCTTGCACTGGCCTTGAGAACGCAAGATTAAGTGGTGATCCATCTGGTTGTTTAAGCTGATTTAAAGAAAGACTCTGTCTGGAGAATCCAAAACAAGGGAGTGCAAACTCAGTTAAAAATATGCTGTGGTCAGAAAGGGCGAACTTCACACAAGGATCATGGAAAGCTCTCCCACCCAAAAAAACTGTGGTAGCTAAGTAGCATGAACATTTCAAACCGACGATTGACTGATTGTTGATAGGCAAGGTAATTAAGGGTTACAGAATCAGGTGACAAGGTAGAATTAAGATTCAGATCAGCTATGAGCCAACTGAATCGCAGCACAGATTCAAGTGGCAAAATGGCCTATTACTGTTCCTAATTTCTAAACTGTGTTGCACTGACAATGCCACAGGACATATTGGAAAATCTACAAACAATTTTGCACTGATTTAAAAAAAGATTCTTTGGACAGACTCGAAGGTTATTCAGAGTTCAAAAATAAATATGTAATTCTTGCATTTTTAAAGCACTTTTAATGAAGTAAAACATAACAAGGGGCTTCATAGGAGGACTATCAGCAGAAATCAATGCAAAGCCACGTAGAGATGATAGTACAGATGCCTTTGGTCAAAGGTAGGTTTTAAAAAGCATCTTAAAAGTGTTAAGAGAGGTTTAAGGAGAGAATTCCAGAGCTTAGGATCAAAATAGTTGAAGGCACAGTTACCAATCGTGGAGCATGAAACTTGTAGATTAAATTTTAAAAAATCAAGGGGTTGGCAAACTGTAGTCAATTTTGGTCAGCAAGTGATGAGAGAACAGAGTATTTAAGATTTCGAACAGCTTAAATTTACATAAAGGGGATAGGAGATCAGGAGAACATTAGAATAGTGAAGTCTGCAAATAACAAAGGTTTGAATGATGGTTTCAGCTCCAGATGAGCGGGGACAAAGGCAGTGTTGATTTTCTCAACAAATGCCTGTGGAACATCCTCTTAAAATTGTAAGTTTTCAGCTTGATATCACCATACTTCACGCTGATACCATGTAATAATTTACACATTAGGCAACTGAATCTTACACAGATTGCACTTGGCCAACAGTTGGACATTTTCAGCTTAAAAAACTGCCAGAGCAGTTTACTAACTTTATAATCAGGTAAGCATCACTTACAATTTAGATTTTGATCTCCTAAAAGGGCACAAACAGAAGAACCGAGGCATGAAATGGAGCTGGTTTGACCATTTATTACTGCTTCTTCGGGAAACAATTGGTTTAAAATTGCAGGTGGCCCTTCACCTTGTCCTTTAGATACAATACATTCTGATAGTTTTAAAGAGCCAGCATTAGAGGGATCTTGCACAACGACATGGTAGCACACAACAGCAGCTACAAAGAAAAATACAAGGGAAATATTTCAATTTAATACATTAATGACATTTCTCTGTTATGACTGAAGTATACTTCCCAATGCAGACTTCCAAATTTTGTTCCCATTAAAAAAAGTGTTAAAAAAACTCAATTTATTGTGGGCACGACACGGTGGCACAATGGTTAGCACTGCTGCCTCACAGCGCCAGGCACCCGGGTTTGATTCTGGTTCCGGGTTACTGTCCGTGTGGAGTCTGCACTTTCTCCCTGTGTCAGTGTGAATTTCCTCCGGGTGCTCCAGTTTCCTCCCACTGTCCAAAGATGTGCAGGTTAGGTGGATTGGCCATGCTAAATTGCCTCTTGGTATCCAAATGGTTAGGTGGAGATACTGGGTTAAAAGGATAGGATGGGGTCTGATCCGAGGGAGGATGCTCTTTCAGAGGAACGGTGCAGACTTGATGGGCTGAATGGCCTCCTTCTGCACTATTGGTATTCTATGAATTCTGGGAAACTCATCCGCCCAAATTTAATTTGACATATTTTAGATGTTATCAATTTGGTTGAATTGGACATTCTGAATTCTCCCTCAGTGTACCTGAACAGGCGCCTGAGTGTGGCGACTGGGGATTTACACAGTAACTTCATTGCAGTGTTAATGGAAACCTACTTGTGACATTAATAAAGATTATTATTATATCAACTCACTTAGATCATTTCTATTTTGTTCAATAACTTTAACTTGGAGCTCCTTGTCCTGAAAAGTATTGAATACCAACTCTTTAATCTCTGGGTTCCAGTTTTCTTCCACAGGTTCCACACCAAATAATGAACAGCAGATGGCCTGCAACACCAAGATAATCACATAGGGCTATATTAATCCACAATCATGATCATATGTAAAGCTAGATGGTCACAGTTAAGTAATGTAATGGCTTCAGGATTTGTATTTCTAATGGGGGAAAAAGTTAAAAGAACTTATTGTACAGGACAATTAGGTGCATTAGGGAATAAACTTCCTGGGCTACAGCAACTAAGTGACGGAGTGGGAATGACTGGAGTGCTCCACAGCGAGCTGGCATAGAAGTCATGGGGTTGAATAGCCTCCTTCTGTGCCAGACGTGACTCTGTGACTATAAAACTTGACTATACGGCATGCATTTCTTTTAGACCGAACAAGCATTGAACAAAATATGAACAAAAGGGAGATGTTTCAGCACACATGTAGAACCGGATGTATTTTCAGATGATAACGTCAAGGGGCAGGATGTAAATGAGAAATGGTGGGGGCCAAAGATAGATCCGTGAGGGACCCCAAAAGGTAATGTGCAAGTGGAAAGAGAAGGCAATGCAGACAATTCTCTGGCTACACCTGGCTACATTGGAATAAAAACCCCTGCACCATTCAATCATTCATCATGTTTTAAAGAATCATATTGAGGAAGGAGCTCCAACAATCACTTCTCAGTCAAAACTTCCGTATGCAAACAAGTCAGGTACAGGATAGTAGGCAAATGGAGGAAGAAACTAAAAAGTAACAATACAGTTAGTGCAGAGATGAGCTCTGATTCTTCTGCACCTGCTAAGCGTTTATGTCATTGTTTATCTAAGCACTAAAAGCATTGCATCCTTTAACTGAACAAATAGGTCTAGGTTGTAAGGAAAAAGGTAAGGCACAGACTGGCAAGAGAGAAAATAAATTACAGTGGTGTCATACATAAAATGGGTGGCAAAGGTAGCAAGTAAATATTTAAATTTATCTAATAACTTTAGATCATATAAAGAATGCGTGAAATGATTAAATACAGAAACTTTAAATAAAGATAAGGTTAGATAGGGATGATAATGTAGGTGGTACGCCGCAAAACAGAGTACCTGGAGAGCGTTGCAATCCTGGCCTATCACATCCAGAGTAAGTAGCTGCATCTTGAAGAACATCAGCTCAGATTTGTTGAGTTGGAGTCTGGGATGCTGACATTGGGGAGGGCATCAGGGAGAAGTTACCTGGACACTTTATATTCAGGAAGTGACCATAGAATCATAGAAATAACAGTGCAGAAGGAGGCCATTCGGCCCATTGAGTCTGCACCGGCTCTTGGAAAGAGCACCCTACCTAAGCCCGTACCTCCACCCTATCCCCGTAACCCCATCTAACCATTTTTGGACACTAAGGGCAATTTAGCATGGCCAATCCACCTAACCTGCACATCTTTGGATTGTGGGAGGAAACCGGAGCACCCGGAGGAAACCCACGCAAACACGGGAAGAACGTGCAGATTCCGCATAGACAGGTGACCCAAGCCCGGAATCGAACGTGGGACCCTGGAGCTGTGAAGCAATTGTGCTAACCACTGTGCTGCCCCCACATCCCTTAGGTAATGTACAGGTCTGGTTTATGGTCACGAACAGGAGAGCGAGACTTTCAGTCAGGCAGATATGGGTGCCCCAGATGCAGGGCTGGAAGATCCTTGACCGCTGCCCTAATCCAACAGGTATGAGACTTTTACTGCCTGAAGCCTGAATGGATAAGGGGAAAGTTTTCAGAGGGCATGAACAACTGACCACAGCATCATGGTATAGGAAACTATTCAAGTAGGGAAGTGAATAGGAATATGGTAGCAGCGTGGGACAATATAGTCAGGAGTTAGATACCGTGCTAGTGTAGCCATCTGGGATGGCCACTTACAACCATGGACAGAGAGACTCGCAAAGCCTAGCGGGTAAAATGGACAAAGCCAGATTAAGGCAGGCTCAGAGCCGGAAATGTATATTTGCAAGCAAGGAGTCCAGTTGGTATCGAAACTCCGACCAATTAGCATTTTGATGGGCTGATTAGCATTTGATGGCCCATCTTCACCAAGACAAAGGACTGGTACTCGAGCGACCGGTACAGTCCCAGACATTTTGGCGCCACTCCCTGTTCAAGGGAAACGTAAACAACGGGATCAGTGACTGCTTGGGACACGTCCAGCCATCCAGGCATCCACCCATTTATTGGTTAGGAATCAAACAAAGTGATCAAGGATCACCCAATTAGTGGGGTCCAAACTGAAGGACTGCCCGAAAGAGCACGAAAACCCCCAAGTATAAGAAGAGAGTCCGCCATATGTTCAACCCCTTTTGGACCTGGCGCCTGGCAACGTCCATCTCCAATCGCAGCACCACCAGAAGCAAGTCCAAGTTCAACGCTCGCTACCAAACGGATGAGCCTAGCTGAGCAGCAGTTACTTCTCCAGACTCGATAGATCCAGAATCGAACAGCGGCCACTGTTCCTCTGACCTAAACCGGGTGCCTGAAGTTAAGTACAGGTTGTCTTAGTCGATAGGTGTAGTTAACTAGTAGTGTATGTTGCATGATCCATTGTGTGTTTAAATAAAGTACCCCTGACCTTGAACTAACTAACTGGTGTTTGGCTCTTTGATTGATAGCCGGTTGAACCTTGTGGTGGTATCATTTGATACCTGGCGACTCTGAGCATCAGAACATAGATATCAAAGAAAGGAGGGCAAACTCACTGATTGCCATAATTAGAGCAGAGCAACAGAGGAAACGAAAGCACAACATTCTGCAATTGTGACCATGAGCTCCAAAGGTTGTGCTACCTGCTCAACATCACTTTGCAGCTAGAGAAGAGCCCTTGAGTGGAACAATTGTTACGGTTCATGTGTAGACCAATGGCATAGGTAAAACTAGCAATCAGATTCTGCTGAGAAGGTTTGAGGAACGAGGGCCCAAATTAATAAACAGAACCTCAAAAGGTAAGATTACTAAACAAGGGGAAATTTAGAAATCTAAAGAGAAAAGTCAAATGTTTAGGGCAGTGGATCAATGTAGGTAAAAACAAAAAGTGCAACAGAAGGGAGAGAGTTTAATAGCAAGAGTGCATCAGTGAAAGGATTAAATCAGGAATAAATGGTAAAACATGAAAATTAAACACTATCTGAATGCACAAAGCATTTGCACTAAGAGATTTGAACAAATATCACAAACAGATATAAATGGGAAGGATGTAATAGCCATTATGATCGCATAGTCATAAGGCTGTAAATTAATATTTCAGGGTATTTAATGCTTCAAAAACACAGACAGAATAGAAAAGGAGGGTAGCAACACTCATAATTACAAATGACACAAGTTCAGCAAGTGAGGAATGATCTTGGCGAGGGAAAGCAGGGAGTAGAGTCAATATTGATGGAGAGAAGAATGAATAATGGATAAAAATACTGGTGAAGTGCAGTGGTTTACAAACCCACCCCTCTCCCCGTCCCCAACATGAGCTATATAGTTGAACAGAGTCTTATTAAGTAAGAGAAGCTTGTAAACAAAGGTATTGCAATAATTGTGGAGGACTTTAAACTTCACAGAGGGTGGAATTTTTCATTTTTGTGACTAAGTACCATGGTGGGCAGGTTCCACTAAACATTTCGTACTGCATGTGGCAAGAGATCGCACCTGATTTTGCTTTCGGAAGTGCATTAATTATGCATAGGTGCATTTTGCTCTGAATCACATGGCAGATTGAGAACTAATTGTCCAATCCCGCTACCACCTAATGAACTTGTTGGTATAGGCGCTATATTTAGACGCCACCCTCACCCTCTTCAGGCCAGCTTTCAGGAAAAGTTTCAAAAAGGCTGCGTCAAAGAGAGCTGTTCCAAAGTTCAACAGTGACTCATTGGAGGTGCTCATCATTGATGTGTGGCAACACTGGGATATCCTCTATCCCCGGGCTGGCTCCAGGAAGCCCAACAACCTCACCTCTCAGGCCTGGGAGGCCATTGCAAAGGCGATCAGCACATTGGGGACTCAGCCATGAAACGCCATCCAATGTAGGAAGAGAATGAATGATTCATCTGCTCTGCCAGCGCAAGTCAACCTTGAGGTCATTCCAATCTCTCACTCTCATAACAGCATCATGCACTGAAAGGGTTACACTGCTCGGGGATCTCACTCAATATTAGCAGGAGGCATAACACCACTGATTGTCTCACGGGCATTTCAATATCCCCAACATCTCATCTATCATGCTGCACAAACTCCATCGTCATCCCTTACGGAGCAAGGCTCAACCTCTCATCCCACTTTTCCCAGCACATTCCCTCCGTTTGCCTTCATCAAGGCCAAGCTTGCGCACGACAAGGAGAGATCCCAAATCATTGAGGAGCTCCTGTGAGTAAGTGAAATCGGCTTCTTCCTGCAAGCCAATGGGGGTGAACCCTCCATGAGTTGATCACATCTCGTCATTCTCAGCGATTCTCTCTTACAAGGTGCCCAGGTGGCTCTTCCAGGGTGCCCAGGTGGCACCCCATCTGGAGAACAATTACCTGGGAGCCTTCCCCTGGTAGACACCCCAAATGTGGTTATGCCTGGTCCCCATTTGTGGCCACAAATCCTTCTCAAGCTTTTCCCTTGCCTGAGGTGTGGTCAACCTCAAGTTAAATCACCACCAGTCAGCTCTCTCAAAGTGGGGAGCAGTCTATGGTCTTCTGGGACAATGGAGACTTTAAATTTAAAAGTACAATTTCCTTTCTCTAACTTTATGTTTAGTTGCAGTGTTTCTAAAAAAATTCTTCCCATTATTAAATGCAGTTTAATTAACAATTAAAACTGACCTGAAAAGGAAGCTGAAGGACATCTTTCACTAAAGGTTGAATGTTGTTCAATGAAACACAGCTGCATGTCCCAAAATCCACAAAGAACACCGTACAATTCCTTTTGGTGTAGAGAACTGACAAGACCTCCACTCTACGCCACCTGAAATTTCAAGGAAAATTTGTCATTAGTTTTCCAAATGAAGAAAAAGTCCAAGACACTGCCAATCCATAACCAACAGCCAAAACTTTCATTCTTCAGTATCTGTGTCATATCAACATAATATTCTTTCAGAAAACAATCTAGTTTTGAGGTCCATATCAACATTTAGGCCAGTTGGTGGACTTAAATGAGTTGGCCTGTCCACGACTGGCAGCAACATGGCAATTTTCTGACCAAAGCTGCAAAGAACTCAACTGAGAAGGAGCTGTACAGCCACAAAAACCTGGCAGATGAAACCTTACAAGTCATGGGAAATCTAACAACACAAGCAGAGGTTTGGAATTCCAATCAGGGTGGGGGAGGGGAAGGAAGTTCAGGGAAATGGGGATTCAAAATTACCTTCTGGGTAAAAGAAAATTGTAAAACCTCCTTTGCTGGGCCTCAAGCAGCTGCAGTGTTCAGCAGATTTGATTTGGAGGGGAAGCTAACAATTCTCACTTGTATTTTTTTGTTTGTTATGAAAAAGAGGATGTTTGGGTTTTGAAATCCAATCAGTCTACATGTCACATATGGTTTTCTGTAGTCAGATGACCTCTATCATGAGGCAGCCTCTGTAAGCAGACATCTTAACAGTCAGTTCAATAAAGCGTCTCACTTGAGTAAATTGATGAAGCACTGCTGTCTCTATACATGAAACATGGAAGTGGGGGTGACTCTCCCAAAAAATGCCCAAGTGTCATTTCAGGTGGGAAAACTGGTGAGAATTCCACCAGCTGTTCTGGCGTGAATCCCATTGCAATCCGCCCACACTTCAATCATTTTTTTTGGAGCTCAAGGAAATGTCATTGAATTCACCTCTACTATGAATTTTTTCAGGATTAGGGACCTAAAGACGCTGGCAAGACCGGCTCCTTCGAGATCGGGATGCTCTTTTTAAAGGGTACCCAGATCTCAAAGTTAAGTTGAAGGTCTCCCACACCCCCAACCTACGGACATCATGATCCCACCGCAGTCATGGGCAATACCCACAACTCTTGACACCAGGGGGAAACCCCCTCAAGCATGCAATAGCCCGCGATGGGGTCATTGAGGGCACTCTCCTCAGGCCACCCACCCCTTCATGGCCATGACCCCTCTCAGGCCCTACCCATTTCAGCTTAAACCAGTCTAAAGTTGGATTGGTAACCGTGAAGTGCCAACAGAGGTTTACAACATATCAGAGCACACAAAACCATTGGCAGCAGAGCAAGTCCTAGAGGAGTACAAAGATGTGTTAAAGGGTTGGGATGTCAACCAGGAGAATATCATCCAGAAGTCGATGAGAATGTATAACCAATTCAGGGTCTTACCCACATGGCGAGCTTAAAATACAAGTCAGAAGAGGTGGAAAAGAGGGGAATAATCAAAACAAATGACAACTCCTAAAGAGTGGTTAGCAGCTTGATAGCAGGGAAGCAACCTGGAAATCTTAGCATGTTTAGACCCAAAGGATTTAAATAAAGTGCTGAACAGATCTCACTATGCCATGCCAAACACGGAAGGAAGTTTGCTGCAACTTGCTAAGCTAAAGATATCCGCTATCCGAGATGCAAAGGATGGTTATTGACAAGTGAAGCTGGGTGAAAGCAGCAGCTTTCTAACTACATTCTGGGTGCCTGTTGGAAGATGCAGATGGTTGAGCATGTTGTTTGTCATTTCCAGCATCCCAGAAGAGTATCAATGTAGATGTTATGAGGTAGTCAGCAATCTTCCAGAGTGGAAACCATAGTGGATGATCTATTATGTGGAGATAAAATGGAAGAATCCTTAGCTGACCTGGATGAGAATTTAATCTGACTGCTGGAGAGTTTGCCAGATTAATCTGAAGCCGACCAATAAAAATTTGCTAAGGTGCCTGATGTTAATCAAGCACTTAAGTCATGTATGGATGGCAAAAGGTCTTTGCCCGGATCCTGACATGATGAAAGCTGCGGCAGCGGTCAACAGACATGAAAGCAGTGCCAAAGATTTTCTGGATTTGTGAACTGTTTTGCAAAATGTTTGCCTAATTTGTCAGCTATGCAAGCTCACTGGCAAGGAGGTGGTGTGATATTGGGGAACAGAATAAGAAGCATCAGTCACTAGAATCAATAACTAGTAACGACAATGCCTATGCAGAAGTACTATGATGGAAGTCACCTTGCAATATGAAGCCTGCAAGTCACACGTGTGTCCAGGACACAAACACAAATAAGAACAACACTATGCTCAGATTGGGAAAAAGTGTCTGGCTATCGTTTTTGCTTGTGCATCAGTACCTGCTTGAGAAAGACAAAGTAACAGTGGAATTCAACCAGAAATCCCTTCAAAGCATTTCTGGAATCTGTTCCAAAGCATCTGCAAAGAATGTTATTTTATTTACGAAGATATAATTTTGTCACGACATGCAAGCGAGGAAAACAGATGCAGATATGCTGTTGAGAACAGCGTTCCTCATGGAGATAGTTGAGGATTCTAAGGTAGTATGTGAAATCTTCCAGATTCAGCATGAAGCAGCAGCCATGCATGATCTGGAAGTCATCAACCCAGCAGAGACAGTGAATCTGACAGACAAGTGCCCTGCTCAAATCAAGCAAACTACCCAACAAGATGCAGCGCAACAAGACATAGTGATGAAAGGATGGCCTGAGAGCACCAAGGACACATCTTATAGTCACAAGAACATATTGGGCATACCGAGTTGAACTCTCAGGCCAAGATGGCATCCTGTACAAAGGAAATAAGAGTAATCATCCCTCAGATGAGAGGAGAGATGCTGAAGTGCATGCATGCAAGCCTTCAAGGAATTGAATTGACTCAGTTCCCATGTCACACATGGATTTCTGTAGTCAGGTGACCTCTGCCATGAGGCAATCTCTGTAAACAGACACCGTAACTGTTTAATAAGCCTCTCACTGAGAAACATTGATGAATCTCTGCTATCTTTACACATGAAGCACAGCTCTCCTATTCAGGCCTCAAATTGAAATTGACAGTTTAGGACTCAGTTATGTCATTAGAACCAAACCTACATATTTATAGAGCATTCCACTGGTCTGCCAATGCCAGATTTAAAAATTTGCATCTTTTTGTTTAAATGATTAAATTCCTAATGAAACAGTCACTCCCCTTTCTAATCTCCTCCAGTTAAATAACTCTGAAATATCTCTGTACTCACACAACTCTGATTTCTGGTTCACAAGCTTTATTTTTGAGAATTTAGTAATTTGTGTCTGTATTATGATCAACTTCAAGAAATTATTAAATTGATTTTGTGCATCATTTAGGTACCCAACTGTCAGTCTGGAGGTACAACTGTGGCATAAATATAACTAGGTCGAAGGAAAATTGAAAAAGCAAAATTCAAGAAATTAAATAGTTCACGCATTAATCTGGAAGTACACAATTATCTGAGACCCACATTTGTTTATCCTATTTGTCACAGAAATTGAGTGTTTTTAAAAACAATTTTTAATTTAATCTTCTCCTCAAAGTTCCCCATCAATCTGGATCTCAATTTAATCTGTAAAATCCAAGAAAAGCTTTTTGTAAAAGTCTCAGGTTTTCTTACAGACTAAGCACATGGCCTAAGTTGCACCCCTGTGATCTGCCTGCCACATTGGTTAATGCTAACTTTATCATGTTTACTCTAACGATTGAAGAATAAAACTGATGCTCGGCCCAATCACTTGCTTGGCAAGACACACACAAGCAAACTGCAGCGTAAGGACATCCGAATAGTTACCTCTTTTTTGTTTCACAAAACGCCAAGCACAAGTCACCAACAGCTGGCACATAACTGCCTGAAATGGAAGTTTCCTTTCCCAGGGCTCTTTGGTTAATTTCATTCTCTAAAGCGCAAAGCCTAATGGAACAGAAAAATAATCTTGATCTTACTATTTTCAGCCATTTGTCAATTTCATTTTGAATTTTGCACCTATGGGGCAAGATGGAAAACCATTTTATAAATCCTTAATTTAAAAAAAAATATTTTTAAGGTTTTGCAGAATTTTTCATAATAAAATAGTAGTAACAATAATAACAAAACAATTCTTAACTGTACCAGTACAATATTATTTACTTACGCTTCCCGTGTTTCCACCAACTGCACGTAGAATTGCTTTGGACTATGAAATTCAGAAATTATGACTGAATAGTAGTTTCCATCATTCTTGAGAATGGCATATTCTAACTTCTTGTCGTAAAGTGGCCTATAAAACAAATCATAACACTTGCACAAAGTTTGATTTCACAGATTACTATTAGAAATAGTCAAAATGGAAGAAAATTCTTCAAGCAGCACATTCTTATTAATTGTGGTACATAGGTAAACATGGTAACTACTCTTTTCATCAATGCCAAGCAAACCAGTCATGAGATTATGTTTTGTGTTAGTATTGGTTTCAGGAGGAACATCGAACAGGATATTTGGCACTGTATAATGTCCCTCTGAATTACTGAGGCAGACTTTGGAGTTTTTATTTTGATTATGAGCACAAATTCCTGATATCTTGCTAATTTGAATATACACCTCTAATCTTAAAAGCGCAAATGCACTACCAACTGAGCTAATCTCACAGATAGTGCAGTATGGTCATGGTATGATATGTGTCTTTCTAAATGATCCTCCTTTGCAGTGTAGTAGAGATATTTTCCCCAAATGTTAGGAATTTAAAAAGAATAAAAAGCAGCAATGAGAAAGAACCGCACTTTATTAGAAAAAAACTCACCTTTGTGCTCAGGCAATCCATAACATCCAAAGAAATTTGCAAGCAACCTGGAAAGGGAAAGACCATCCAACTTCCGCTCGATAGAACTTAGAAACAGAATGGGATCTGAACTCTCATCTAACGACCTTGGCTTCATATCCTTGACTTAATTGAGCTAGTTCCACACATCTGTCACCCTTTGAGGAGTGCTTCCTAACTTTTCTTCTGAACAGTTTGGCTTCTGATTTTAAAGTTACATTCACTTGGCTAGAGAAAGTTCTTTATATAGCCCATCAATGCCTTTCAAATTCCTAAAATAAACTTTGACCAAATCACCCATTAATCTAATAATAATCTTTATTATTGTAACACTGCAATGAAGTTACTGTGAAAAGCCCCAGTCACCATACCCCGGCGCCTGTTCGGGTACACTAAATTGGAGAATTCAGAATGTCCAATTCACCTAGCAAGCACATCTTTCAGACTTGTGAAGGAAACCAGAGCATCCGGAGGAAACCCACGCAGACACGGAGAGAAAGTGCAGACTCCACACAGACAGTTACCCAAGCGGGAATCAGCTCACCTCTGATCCTGACAGCAGTCTTGCAATTTTACGCTTGGAACAGCTTTAATTGCTCTTAAGTTAGACACACACCCCATCCTGGATAAAAAGTCCCACCTTGGAGAGCTGCCAGCCAAGTGGATGATGACAGATGTGCAGATCCCGTCGGAAACACTGCACCCAAGGAAACCCTCCCTAGACTGCCAACCGACCAGACACCAAAAATAGAGGATCATAGAATTTACAGTGAAGAAGGAGGCAATTCTGCACCGGCCCTTGGAAAGAACACTCTACTTAACCCACCCTATTCCCATAACCCCACCTAACCTTTTGGACACCAAGGGGCAATTTAGCATGGTCAATCCACCTAACCTGCACATCTTTGGACTGTGGGAGGAAACTGGAGCACCCGGAGGAAACCCACGCAGACACGGGAGAAAGTGCAAACTCCACACAGACAGTCACCCAAGGACAGAATTGATTCCGGGACCCTGGAGCTGTGAGGCAACAGTGTTAACCACTGTGCCACCCCAGGATACTATGGTCAACCTCACCACAAAAGTTCTGGCAGCATAAAAACAGTCAGAGGGAGACACAATTCAGGGTAAATGACTGACTCCTCTCCCCCCACCTCCAAGGGAGTGCTCGACAAACTCCTGTTCTCAACAGGTTAAAACACAACTTGCCTGGGCCCCAAGAATAAGCGCAGCCTAAAGAAAAAGATTAGATCGGACTGTGGGGACGGTCCTCGAACATAGTGAGGACAGATCTAACCTCATCACCCACACCCTCCACCCTGCTCGGCTCATCCTGCCCCCAGGATACAAAAGGATAAAGAAACTGTGCACAAATTCAGCTTAACATAATGCAAACTTATTCATTTAGGATAATTGATTGCCACCCCCAAAAACTTCACCTTCCTGCAAGCAGATAAAGTAACATTAACAGACATCATGATTATCAGGGCGTAAAGTCCAGGGTCAATTGAGGAGCGAGGCCATCACCAGGATAAAAGATCACTCCATTGACGCACAAAGAAAGTAGACATCAAGGGAAAACAGGAGAGCATCCTTCAGGATCTTCCAGGGATTTCAGCGATCGGAATACGAGATTCAGTACTTCCAGGCTGCAAACTCGACCGGGCCCAGGCAATCAACAACTTAGGCTCCCGCAGGTTGGGGGAAAAACGGCCTGGCGGGCTCAGGTAGTTTCCACTCCTCTTGGCCGACACCAGGAACAAGACCACATAGAGCCAGAGGTTGGAAGGCCACCCCAATCCCAGGCTTTGAAGATGGGATTAAATGTGCTCCAGATCGAGATTCCCAAAACATGGCAGCCAGTTCTCAAACCCGGCCTAAGGGATTTTCACAGTAACTTCATGCAGTGTTAACGTAAGCCTACTTGTGACAATAATAAATATTATTATTATTAGAAACTCTCCACCATCTCATCTGAGACATCAGGCTCAGCAGGGCTTCACACTGGTTCCCCCATGCCCTCACCCCTCAGGATGGACAACAGTTCATGCAACAGAATCGCAACTATGCGGTGCTGGGCTCATACCAAGAATGGTCTCTCTGTTACAAGAACTTCCTCATGTGCGACCACTGCTTCACAAAGACACCTTGCACCTCCTGAAACTGGGTTTTGATGACTTGTATTGCAAAACTAAGCCATTCATCGCTTGCAGCCATCATCCGCCGGTACCGTCAGGACGGTACCACCATACCGTCAGGACGGGAATCCTCACAAAACTAGCTGCGCCAAAAACAAGCCCCACCTTCTTCCAGCTGCCGTAAATCAACAAGGATTAATGCCTTTTAATTCGACTCAATAAAGCGGAGACACTGACCAATAACTCTTGATACTTTGCACTAACCATGCAGATCAAGACATAAAAAGGTGTCCACAAGGATAAAAATAAAGATTGAAAGATGAGCAGAGCCAGAGCTTGCAAAAATGCAGATGTTCCGCTCTCACATCATGTGATCCCTCAGATCTTTTTAAACTGTTACCACAGCATCAATGTCCTCCATCAGCATACTTGTGGAGTGCATGATTAGGACTTTTGTGATGGATGGGAAACCAGAGAGAAAGGTCACAAGAATAAGATTGGGGTTTGGGAAGCAGAGATTTGGACTGAGAGGGTGTTAGGAGGCTGAGACTGGACAAGGTTAGGTGAGGGAAACAGAACATGTTGGGGGAGGTGGGTGGAGTAGTGGTGTCCACACTGGACTCAGCATTTCTTGTACAGGAGCCTCAGCAACAATATCTGCGCTCCTTATTTTGGGTAAAATGTGAAAGATTGTTTTCACTTCTAGGTATATGGGAATGGAGACTGAGGACTCACACTATGCTCAGGAAGCAGCAGTAGTTCCAATACATGAAGGAGATGCAGGAGGTTACAGACCGAGTACGACCCACACGTGGTGCTGTGCAGCCAAGAGGAGTACTCCTGCTTCTTCATTGTCAACTGAGAGAGGTTTATTGGAAGATGAAATTTTCCAACCAATTCTACAGTGCCCTTCAAAGGACTGCTGGAGAACTGGTTAAACTAATTGGAGCTTGTGTGGCACAAGG
This sequence comes from Scyliorhinus canicula, assembly GCF_902713615.1. Lineage (NCBI taxonomy): Eukaryota > Metazoa > Chordata > Chondrichthyes > Carcharhiniformes > Scyliorhinidae > Scyliorhinus > Scyliorhinus canicula. The sequence goes on from NC_052154.1 coordinate 39,335,355, forward strand.
TCCACCTAGTTTCTCCAGCACATTTTACAAGAGGATCCTGAAATAAGTACAGGATCCATCCCTGAATATTTAATTTGATCCAAAGCCGATTTCAGAAAGTGCTAGGTCCACCTAAAAATAGCATCTCCAGTAATTGGTATACATAGTGCTAATTTTAGGCCCAAAAAATGGGTGAAATTTATACTAATTTTTACCGTGGCATGTTCAAAGTGTTTTGCTGAATATGGCCTATGTTTAGCACCAGGATGTTGATCCGATCATGCAAATCAGGAGTTTGACATTCCTGACGCAGACGGTTCTGAATGAGGAAGTATGTTTCTCATGTTAAATTGAATAGTTGTAATTTATTGATCACAACTAGATCGATTAGAAAGTCATTTTTAATAGCATAGCAACTTACTGCTTCAGGGGAGAATCCTCATCAGTCAAACAAAGTCCAGCTATCCTACAGAGTTCTTTCAACTGTTCAATGTGCTCTGCATTATCTGTTCCAAATCCAGAATTCATGATTTCTGAGCGAATGTTATATTCCAATATTGTGGTCTTCAGATCAGTTAATTTAGCCATGTGTACCTCAACAAGAAATATCAATCATAAAAACACTTCTGATTCACACAATATAGAATATCTGGTTGCAAAAATGTACATATCAGATTTTATGGATTTTAAGCCTATACTGAATAAATAGTTATTTTATATTGAATCTAACGTTGTAGACATTGATCTAAACCTAACTGTGAGTGTGCTTTGATTAATTAATCAATGATAATCAGTAGTGACGTGTTGTCCAAATTAATCATCCGGTGTTTGGATTACAGCTCTGTATTTCCATTCTAAGTTAGACTACTAAAGGTAGTTTATTTTATTCAAAAGTCCTATTTTTAAAAAAAGTTGTTTATTTTATTCAGAAGTCGTATTTTTTAAAAAAAACTTAATTTGATGACCGTTGGAAAACAAACTCGGAAAAAGAATGGCCTTGTGTAAGGTGGTCAACTGCAGTGTGGTCATCAGGAGATGGAGTTTGATTGATAAACATGCCAGCTAATTGATGACAGTTGGGAAGACACCATCAAAAATATGTAAACATCTTGGATTGTGAAGTCTGCAAAACCTTGTAGTGCCTGTGAGAATTGATAAGGACGTTTGTTTACAGACCTGTTGAGAAAGTCTGAACAACGTCTCAAAAAGATGGAATGGAGCAAGAAATTTGGCTCAAAGGGTCTTGTTTCCAGGATTCGGTGCTGCAGCCGGAGTGGAATAGCCAACCACTGGAGACTACGGGAGGAAAGGCCAAAAATGGAATGACTGACCTTGGTGCCCACCTGTTATAAGGTTATTTGGACACTTGGTGATGTATGAACTAAGGGGAATTGCACCAAATTAAGTTCCTGTCGTAGAACAGAATAAGTTGGGGTTATCCATTTTGGGAAGCTGTTGTGAACAGACCAATTTGGGGTTAATGTTTATAATATATCGTATGTAGAATTATCTTTCTTTGTTCCTTTTAACATACAAAATGTCTTCTTTCAATAAATATTTTTTCTTAGTTCTTCCACATTATCAATTCTAATTATATATAAATGTTATAATTGTTACTCAACAAAATTATTGTTTTAACACATAACTGGCATTGTCACTCATTCCTGTTACGTGCAGAGTACGGCTCTGGACGCAAGCGAGACTCCAAAGGGACTCCTTACAATGGCAATCTCAATGGCAACAGCTGTCTGTAAAATGTATATACAGACTCCTAGAACTAAGTAGGTTACACTTGATCCATCACTTTCTTATGGATTTCTATCTTTACATTTGAGAGTTTTCTCCAGTCAAATTGTTGTTTTTCTTTTTTTCTTATTTTATAAATTTAGAGTACCAATTCATTTTTTCCAATTTGGGGCAATTTAGCATGACCAATCAACCTAGCCTGCACATCTGGCTTATGGGGGCAAAACCCACGCAAACACAGGGAGAAAGTGCAATCTCCACACGGAGTGACCCAGAGCCGGGATTGAACCAGGGACCTTGGCACCGTGCGTCAACAGTGTTAACCACTGTGCTGCCCTTGGTTTTTCTTTTAATGGCTTTCCATCTTACTTCCTTGTTCCCGACTATACAGTGCCTGCAGTCCTAATCAACAGCCTCTGCCACCTCTACTGAACTTCGACTGTCCATTGCTAGGATGAAAATATCCTTTTTCAAACACCTAATTGACTTCCAAGAATTCCGTTCAAATTCTATGGTTACATATAATTAAGTTTTCCATTAAGCATTTAAAAGTAAAGATAATTGCATACGTGAGCAAATTAAGTAGGAGCCGCTTCAAAAATAAACTTATTTGGAACAGTACATTTAGCTTTGAGATTTAATTTCTCATACTCACTACAGTATTCAGCCATAAAGTATTACCAAGAGCAAGAACAATTTTGGCGTTGAGTGATTTATTGCTGATCTTTTGTTTAATAAATCTGGAAACCTGTTAAAAATCAGAAAGTTTCAAGACAAAAACTACACTTCGAATCATACCGTTCTCGGACACCGGCTAATTCATAAAATGGGCTCCAAACTGCTTACATACCAAGATAACAAATCAAATATTCATTATGAAGGTCAGAATTCTTGCAGTTAGAATTGATTAATTATTCAGTTTCTCATTTTCCAAAACAAGAATAAAATATACTGCATTATAAAATGAGGTTATGGGCTGGGGAAGGAGTACAAGTTTTCAACCACTTCAAAATGATGAAAAAAGAAATGAAGGTCAACAGCGCTCACTTTTATCACTAGAAACATCGAACAATTCAGATGCATCTTTTTAAATGAAGCCCAGATGAAGAATAAAGACCAAACATCTTTTAACTGTTACCTGTGGAAAAACACTCTTTATGAGATTGACATTCTCAACTGCTATATTAGTCATCCCAGTGGTTTCCATCAATGAAGCAGCTAATCCGTACCGAATTATGTCCAGATTAATGCTGTGAATTTTTACACTTTTGGAATGCTTTCAACTGCCTTCCCACATCACTTAACAATCCTTGCAAACATTGTGGGCGAGACTTTCATTAATTATTCAGGCAGAATTCAGACTGAAATGCTCTGAGGTGAAACAGAAACTTACTAACCTGTTCCATCAGTTTCCTTATGTGAATTACTACATAATTTTTTTAATTCAGGAGCAGAGCTGAGCGGGAGAAATCCGGAGTGCAGTCTGGGAAGATAAGTGATATAAAACAACTTACCTCAGGGATCTGCGGCCTTCACATCATGAGCGGAGCTGAACAGGAGAAATCCGGAGTGCAGTCTGGGAAGATAAGTGCTATAAAAAAAAACTTACCTCATGATGCACTGTCAATTATCATAATACAAGAATGAATGGTGGAACAATCGAGGCTTTATTGAACGACATATTGTGCCTCCTGTAGCTGGAAGCAGAATGGCGTCAGCATGGGCGAGCACACACATTTATACGCCGCCAGCTGGTCGGTGCCAGCAGGCAGGGATTTACCAACATACATCTAATATACGGACAGTGCCGTAATACATATAATATACCACTAGTGATGTTAACCACACCTGAAATGAAATGAAAAAATGAAAATCACTTATTGTCACGAGTAGGCTTCAATGAAGTTACTGTGAAAAGCCCCTAGTCGCCACAATCCGGCGCCTGTCCGGGGAGGCTGGTATGGGATGGTACCTCAGAGATCTGTGGCCTTCATGTCGGGAGCAGAGCTGAGTGGGAGAAATCCGGAGTGCAGTCTGGGAAGGTAAGTGATACTCTGTGCCTGTATCTCTCTCTCTGCATTTTCAAATTGTGGGGGGGAAAAAAAAAACTGAGAAGTAACATCACAGTAAAGCTATGACCTGATTGGCTGGTAGGGAATCAGTGTTAAATTTAAAAAGCCATTGGAGAAACTAATTCATTAACTTGACAGAGGAGTAACTAAACCTGAGGGAGGAGATTAGTATTTAGCATTTAATGCCACAATACCAAAACAGCTCTCAAAATCACAAATGTCATAATATCAGGCTGTGAGAATGGTCAACTAATCCTCCACATCCTTGGCCTGCCCGCAGTCTTGTACAGAGTGAATGCAACATTCTCCTCCAATGCCTCTCCACCATCAATCTTCTGGGTGGGACTGCACTTGCCCAATTCTATTCTTATCTAATCTTAGTCATTGAATCACCATCAATCGCTTCTTTTCTTGCTCCTTCAATATTACTTTGATGCCAGCAAGAATCAATCCTTGGTCCTCTCATAATTCTCGTTTGCACGTTTCATGTAAGTAGCTAGCAAGCTTAAAGTCAATGGGAACCGGAGTGGTGGTGGTGGGTGGGTGGGGGGGGGGGGGGGGGGGGGTGTGTGTGTGTGTGTGTGTGTGTGTGTGTGTGTGTGTGTGTGGAGAGTGATACTTAACACACAGGAAGATGGTTGTGGTTGTTGTGAGGTAAATCATTTCAGGCTCAGAGCACTACTACATGAGTTTCTTCAAGTAGTGTCCTTGGCCCAGCCAGTGCAGCTGTTTCATCAATAATCAGCCCTCCATTAAAAGGTCAGAAGTGGGGATATTTGCTGATGATTGCACGATGTTCAGCACTATTTGCTACTCTTCAGGTCCTGATGCAGTCTGTGCCCACACGGAATAAGACCTGATCCATGCTTGATCCGACAACAAGGGACACATCCCGAGAGTACATTATCAGCTGGGAAACATTATTTCCACCAAAATTATCTCGCAAAATGTAGGAACATCTGAAATTGTGGACCTCCAAATGTCATAATGCAGCTTTTCAAACACAAATGTTTACTCCTTACCTGTGGATTCCAATCCATTTCATTGTCAATAGGTTTTACTCGACATATAATAAATTCGACAACCTGTGGTGGCAGACCCTGAAATTTGGCAGGTAGTTCGAGCAGCTGTTTCTGCATCACTTGTCCAGTTTGCCCAATGTCAATGTACTTTATTCTTGCATTACTGAGAACTGCACTCTCAGTCTTCTGTGACAATGCTATTAACTGTACCCTTAAAACATAACAATAATATATTTGTTATGAATTTGAAAGTTTTATTAAAGCCATGTGCTTATTTATCATTTTACAGAGGCAGTCAGAGGAAGGATCTATAATTAGTATATTACGAATCTTGAATATGATGCACACTTCCAATCTACGTTAGATTTATTAATGTCACATTTTTCAATCAAAATATTATAATGACGAAACTCTCTTTCAAAACTTCATCATCATCATGAAAATCATTTATTCAAAGTACTAACTCCAGGATTATTCTTCTCTCAGGCGACAGAACATCAAATCACCCAGATCTGTACACTACTTTTTCATTTTCAGGAAGCAGGAAGTTTCAAAAGGGGAAGAGAAGCATAGTAAGAATGTCCCTTTTCACACAAAGGTTATTGGAAATCTGAAACTCTATTTCCAAAAGGCTTTGAATGCAGATGCTAAAATTGATACTTTTGTTAGCTAACTGTATCAAGTAAATAAGGTACTAAGACAGGTAAATGGAGTTGATGTATAGTTTATTCATGATCCAATAGACAGCAGATAAGGCTGTAGAAACTGAATGATCCATCTCTAATTCTATGTTCTAATGAAACACAAAGCCTAGAAGCTACACTTTCTCCACATCCAATTTTCACGATGACAAGTTTTCTGCAGCAGTTGTTTCATACGGTATTACCATCGCATTACTCCAGTTATGGTATTCTGTTATGTTTAAAAATTACTCCTTCATTTTACATTTTTCTGACTTGAGTTCTTCAAACTATGTTCTCCTTCAATTCCATTCCTACATCCAGCAATCTAGAAAGTGCAGTTTCTAGGCTTTGGTGGTTCATAAGAACAGAGAAATGGAGGTAGGCCATTCAGTCCCTCAATCCTATATCTTTTCGTTGTTTCTTACAGCTCAATGAACTCCTCATTCCTCATATCCCTCCTACTTTGATTGCCCAAGCCAAACTCCCCTCTCAGCAAGGCCAATCTGTTATTTATAAAATATCTTGTGGCTGTATCCTCAACAATAACCCACTAATCAGCTTTATGATTCTTAAAGGAATTACAGAATTTTATTACAAAATACAGGACCACTAATAGCACTTTCAGTTTTGGATCATATAATATCCACATTTTGTTATGAATTGCAAATCACTAGTCTAATTTGTTAGAAAGATATATTACTGGTATTAATTTCTAGGTCATCGCATAGTTAAAAAATATTAAATTAATATGTGATATAGCCATATTGCATAATCTGAAATGTGTACCCAAAATTGTTCGAGATTATCAAAGGTTTGATAAATTTAATCTGGTTGATTAAAAAACGTAACCCCACAATCTCATCTTCAAATTAAAAAATAAAGACTGTATTCAGCAGCCACAATACTTGCTGTTAAAAAGCTCCGGTCTGAATAACTGTTACTCCCTTGTTAAATTTTTTACTGTCAACAATGAAAATTAAATTTCCCATTTTACCTGCTATATGTTTTTTCCTCCAATCCATATAGAGCAGAAACTACCAATTGCTCTACTGGTTTCCTGTGGTTCTCTTCTGAGTAGTAATCAGCCATATCTTTCAAAAGCATCAGATAGTCCTCTTCCATTGAAACAGGAGGATCCTCCCATTTACTTCTGTGATGAATTATTCTACCATAATAACTGGTAGCATCACTGATACATGTTGGAGTAATCTAGGGAAGTTTAATTCCACATAAGAAGAAATCATTTTCATACTCAATATAACAACATAATTATACATCTATCCTTAAGAAAAGAGATGACCTTGCAAGAGTGTGAGCAGCACAGATATTTCCTTCTCTTTGATGAACTCAATATATAGAATATTTCTCATCAACTTTGTTGGATATTCACACTAGGAAAATTGGGATTTAGTGATTTTCTGCTCGTGATTTTCTGGCCAGTTGCATTTTGTGCAGCGCTCAAGAACTAGTGGACATTTCATGCATGGTCTCATTAAGGTCACAGGATGTTTGCAAAAAACACCACTATTTTTCCAGCTTTTGCCTCAAGCTGCAAAGCTGGTTTGAGATGAGAAGCTCTTGAATAGGTAGCGGGACTGGTAGGCTTTTTACAATTTATGCTTTTTCAGTGCTCACTTTCTAAGCACTGTTTTTCATTATTTTCTTTCTCAAAACAGGTTTTGGAATAGCTTTTTACAGGAAACGTTCTAACTTGTTACACTAGATTTTGAATGTGTTATCATCTCCTAAATCTGCACCCATTTTCAGCTTTTGACACAGTTGACCTCTCCATCCCCCTCAGTGCCTGTCCTCCATTGCCCAGTTGGGCGGGACACCATTGAATTCCATTCCCATCTACCCAGTGGTCGTCAGAGAAACTCCTGCAAAGGCTTTTTTTCCCATTCCTGCACCATTATCTCCAGTGGCCTCAAAGGGTATATCCTCGGTCTCCTTTACATGCTGCTTGATGCCAATGTCATCAGAAAATACAATGCCAGATCCCACAGGCACACTACCATCACCCAACTCTGCCTCACCACCACCTCCCACCCCCCTCTCTGCCTCGTATTTCTCAAATTGTTTGTCTGATATTCAGTACTGGGGCAGAAATTTGCTCTGTTTAAATATTTGGAAGAGTGAAGGCATTTTCTTCCGACCCTGCAAAAGACTGGATTCCTTAGCCACTGACATCTCCCTACCTGACCACTCTCTGGGGCTGAACCAAATTGTTTGTAACTTAGCATCCTTTTTGACACTGAGCTAGGCTAGTAATCCCATATCCTCTCCATCACCAAGACCGCCTACTTCCACTTCCATAATATCAGCCGTCTCTGCTCTTACCTTAGCTCATTTCCTAATGAAACCCTCATCCATACCATGGTCAACATCAAACTCCACACGTCTCCTGGCAGCCTTCCACCTACCAGCCTTCATGGGCTAGAATTGATCCAAACCTCTGCTAACTTGCACCAAGTCTCACTTACCTATCACTCCTGTTTTTTGCTGATTGACATTGGCTCGTAGTCTGGCAAAGCCTCCATTTTAAAATTCTCACTTTTGTATTCAACTCACTACAACCCTCCAACATATCTGCGCTCTTGCATTCCTGGCTTCTTGCGCATTCTCAATTTCATCACTTCACTTTGGTGGCTATGATTAAAGCTGCCTAGGACCCAAATTCTGAACGCCCTTCCTAAACCTCTGTTTCTCATCCTTTCATTTGTTCCTTGAAACCTAACTGGTTACTTGCCCAATATCTCGGAGGCTTAGTATCAAATTATGGTCGATAATGCTCGTATGAAGTAACCTGGAATGTTTTATTATGTTAAATATGCAACTATAAATGCAAGTTGTTGTAGACTACTCCTCTGCCACCTAAAATATATTTTCATTGCCAACCAAACCACTGGAACAAATGTAAATAAATAAATTAGAGGGCTTGTTTAATAGAAGAAGTACATGTGAAAATAGGGTACATGAGAAGGAACTGTTTCAATACTAACTTTTCCAGATGTGGAGATGTCGGCGTTGGACTGGCGTGGGGACAGTAAGAAGTCTTACAACACCAGGTTAAAGTTCAACAGGTTTGTTCGGAGTCACTAGCTTTTGGAGCTCACCTGAGGAAGGAGCTGCGCTCTGAAAACTAGTGACTCCAAACAAAGCTGTTGGACTTTAACCTGGTGCTGTAAGACTTCTAACTTTTCAAGAGAACAAGGATCCACCAGATGTTTAGGAGCAAAGTGCAGAATCCTATGGTGAGATCAAATGAAGGTACATTTATTGATGGGAGTTGGTTTTCTATATACCAAATACAATATTTCATGGTTCATGTGGTAACAAGATAGTGGCCGGAATTCTCTGGCCGTTGCGATTCATTTTTCCCGCAGGTAGCACACCCCATCCTCAGTTTTCCCGTCGGCGTGGGGTGGCTTCAATGGGAAAGCCCATTGACAAGTGGTGGGTAGAAAAAAACCCCACCGCCAGTGAACAGGCACACTACTATCACCCAACTCTGCCTCACCACCACCTCTCACCCCCCGCTGCTGAGAAGCATGTGGCTGGGGAACCGATTAATCCAGCCCAGTATCTATAAATGCATTACCTCATTTAGGATATAAGCTGCATGAAAATAAATCTGCCTGTTGCAAACGTATGGATAAAAAGAACCATTTTGATCAATTAAGAAATTCACTAAACCAAGATGTACAGAGATTGACTTGTACATCAAAAAGTTATTCAATCAAAGTTCCTTTAGATGCTTTGCTAAAAGAAAGATAAATAATGCATTGTTCAAATTATAAATATTAGTTTCTAACAGGGTATAAAGTTGCTATTGTGAAACTGGTCATTAATTGCTATTCTACTGTGACATGGGAGGAAATGTTGGCATAGTGGCAACGTCACTAGACTAGTAATCTAGAGGCCCATATTCTGGGAACAAGGGTTCAAATACCACCATGGCAGCTGGTGGAATTTAAATTCTATTAATGGTCTGGAATTAAAAAGCTAGTCATGAAACCATAGTCATTTGTCGTAAAAATCCACCTGGTTCACTCATGTCCATTAAGGAAGGAAATCTCCCAACCTTAATAAAAGCAATAAAAATAAATGGGCAGCACGGTAGCACAAGTGAATAGCACTGTAACTTCACAGCGCCAGGGTCTGCTGGGTCACTGTCTGCGCGGAGTCTGCGCGTTCTCCCTGTGTCTGCGTGGGTTTCCTCCGGGTGCTCCGGCTTCCTCCCACAGTCCAAAGACGTGCAGGTTAGTTGGATTGGACATGATAAATTGCCCTTCGTGACCAAAAAGGTTAGGAGGGGTTATTGGGTTACGGGGATAGGTGAAGGCTTAAGTGGGTCGGTGCAGACTCGATAGGCCGAACGGCCTCCTTCTGCACTGTATATTCTTTATTGTATGTTCAAATTACTGCGGATGCTGGAATCTGAAAGGAAATAGAATATGCTGGAAAATCTCAGCAAGTCTGGCAGCATCTGTAGGGAGAGAAATAAGCTAACATTTCGAGTCTGATGACTCTTTGTCAAATACCACCATGGCAGCTGCTTTGACAAAGAGTCATCGGACTCGAAACATTAGCTTGTTTCTCTCCCTACAGATGCTGCCAGACTTGCTGAGATTTTCCAATCTGCCAACCTTACCTGGTCTGCTCTACATGCGACTCCAGACGCACAGCAGTATAGTTGACTCTTAACTGCCCTCTAAAATGGTGTGGTAAACCAGTTCAAGGGCAATAAGGGGTGGACAACAAACGCCGACCTGCCAACTATGCCCACATCCCAGGAAAGAATAAAGAAAAAAAGCATTCACAGAAAATAGCAGCGTAGATATAATGCTCAAATTTCTAATGACAGGTAAGCAAATCCTGAACAAATGGTGAAAACTATACAAAGAAGCAAAATTTCAAAACAAGCTCACAAGGCAAGGCACATAGGGGCTGGTTTAGCTCACTGGGCTAAATCTCTGGCTTTTAAAGCAGACCAAGCAGGCCAGCAGCACGGTTCAATTCCCGTACCAGCCTCCCCGGACAGGCGCCGGAATGTGGCGACTAGGGGCTTTTCACAGTAACTTCATTGAAGCCTACTCGTGACAATAAAGCGATTTTCATTTTTACAAAAATAAAGCACAAGTAATTTTACCTCAACGTAACCTGAGGCAGGCAACTTCTTTTCACCTGAAAGACACCGTGGTTTGTCCACATCTCGGTGAAGTCTGTGACGACTTGGGCATGTTTTGTTCTCCCTGAAACGAGCAAAAACACGATGTTATCAATTTGATACAGATGGTTGAGGTTGTGTTACATCAAGAGAATTCTGGTGCCTAATGCATTGACACATCAGCGTGATGAGTGCAATAGCAGGAAATCCTTTGCAAGAGTAAAGAAATGGTGCAAAAAAGTGTATTCTGATGCATTTGGTTTAGACCTGCTCATTAAATAAAATGTTCATTTATGATTAAATTAAGGATACTACTGCCAAAAACCACGCTTCGGTGTTATTGCGAGGGTATCCCAATTTGGATCACTAGCTCGTGGGTGTGTATAGTTTTGGTATGATGCGAGGAGTTAAGTAAAACCCCAGTGAGAATAAGCAGCCCAGTCACTGTGTAATAATTATTAAATACTATTTATTAAATTGAAGAAAAGACGAATACACAAAACTTTATGTTAAGCCAATTAAGTATATGAATTACTAAACACACACAGGGGCGGCACAGTAGCATAGTGGTTAGCATCAATGCTTCACAGCTCCAGGGTCCCAGGGTCGGTTCCCGGCTGGGTCACTGTCTGTACGGAGTCTGCATGTCCTCCCCGTGTGTGCGTGGGTTTCCTCCGGGTGCTCCGGTTTCCTCCCACAGTCCAAAGATGTGCGGGTTAGGTGGATTGGCCATGCTAAATTGCCCGTAGTGTCCTAAAAAGTAAGGTTAAGGGGGAAGTTGTTGGGTTGCGGGTATAGGGTGGATATGCGAGTTTGAGTAGGGTGATCATTGCTCGGCACAACATCGAGGGCCGAAGGGCCTGTTCTGTGCTGTACTGTTCTAAATCTAAACATGGTTTATGTAGAACGTACCCCTTGTTCCAAAATATATCTACGATTGCTGAACTCCTCAAGACTCTCCTTTCCATCAAACAACATCCAAATCAAATAGATCTACAAGTCACAACCAGTTTATAGTTACAACACAACACAAGGGTGATAAGTCTGGGAAATGACTTGTCCTGGTCCAGCAAAGATGTTATGAAGGCCAGTATGCACTGCTTTGGCTCCAAGATTTAGAGGCCGTTAGATGTAAAACTGGCCTCCAGGCTACTAGATGTAAACTAGCCTGTCTGCTTTGGAGGGTGCTGGCAATTATATCACTGTTCCTCTATGAATCTGCATTTTGTGTATTTGGATGTCTGCCTCTCTCATTCCTGGAAATTAACATATGGGTGTTCCTCACTGATCTCCCAATCGTCTAGGTAAGCTGTTTCTACTAGTACGCAATTCACACCTGATTTATCGCGATGGCTGGGAAAGGTGCATCTCATACAGTCTTTTGAATACTGGCCATGAGGTTGCAAGGCAGATTTGTACCTGTTGCTAGGCAGAACGCATCCTATTCTGTTTTAAGATTAATTTTGCTGCTGTTACTGGGTAAATCCATGACAACTACACCAAATTCTCCATTTGATTTGTGGCATCATAACAAAATAGCCTGCTCCTGCACCAATCATTATTGAATTATTTACAACAGATTCCAGGTAATGTTTTAGCTTAGCAACCTAATATACATTATTTTACATTATATATGTAAATTAAAGAGGTTTGTAACCATTCGTGACCTGAAAATTTGAATTCCCATACCAGGAATTATACCAAGCCAACTAAATGAAAAATATCCCTAATCAAAGAAAATAATTTTTGTACCAAATATCTGATGGAAATTCTTGAAATTTCAGATTAGTCTGCTTACCAGCTATATAATCTGCCACAAACTAATTCATTTGTTGTTTTTCCCCATTATAAAAGGATATACTAGTCCAAATAGAAATCTATGTCCAAAGAACAACCGAGCTGCCTTGTCATTGTAGCTCTCTAGATATTTCCCCATTTTCCTCAAGTCCATAAAGCAAGCTATTTCTAAGAGTTTACCTGCAGATTCCATATGCTTTTAGGTATTTGCACAAAGATTTGTCATAGCAAATGGCATCGATGTTATTCAGATCAGAAATAAATGTATATAGCTCTTTAGGAACTTTAGCATCGGTTCTTTCCAGATAGTGCAGAATAGAAGATGCTTGTGGTGCGTCTTTGTCGGTCAGTAGTATGATTGACTGACTTTGAAGAGTTGATCCCTGGTATTAAGAAAACATTTTACATCAAATAACATAAACATGTGCTGAAAGTCCTACACATTAATTTTTGCAAAGCACTAGCAACATTCAGCACTATGCGGTACACATGCCAAAACATCAAGACTCCAAGGTCAATTTATAAAATCTACATCATCCTCAATCATTTCTCTTATAACCAGTTTACGAATATGGATAAGGAATAAACTGCAGTTACTTTAAATAGCAAAAGTGTTGAAGCAATCCATTGTAAACTCTTATGCACCTTTAAAGTAACACTGATTATGCTCAAGCGTGGTAATGAAGATAAGTACAATAAAAGTATGAATATGAATAACAATTCAACATTGGATTTGGACGTTGAGTATGGTATCAATTTGAAAGAAAATTAATACAATGCTGGAAAGTTTAGCAGGTGGTCAGAAGATGGGGAAAATCCTGGAAAATAACAAAGGACGTCTTAAAAAAAAAAGGAAGAAATCACAGTAAGAGAGTAAACTAGGAGGAATAAAAAAGATAAGTTTCTACAAATATATAAAAAGGGAAAAGAGTAGCTAAAGTAAACATTAGTTCCTTAATTGATGAGACTGGGGGGTTAATGATGAAATGCCAGAAAACGTCAGAAACTTTGAACAAGTATTTAATTTTTTCCTTCACGACAGAAGGCACAAAAAGCATACCATCAGTAGCAGAAAATCAAGTTTCAAAAGGGAGGGAAGAACTTAAAACAATCACAAGAGGAAAATCTTCTAGGAAAAGTAAAGGAATTAGAGGATGATACGTTCCGTAGACCCATTGATTTGGATTTTGTTTATTGCCACGTGTACCAAGGTTAGTGAAAAGTATTTTTCTGTGAGAAGCTCAACAGATCATTAAGTACATGAAAAGAAAAAGAAATAAAAGAAAATACATAATAGGGTAACACAATGTACACAATGTAACTACATAACACCGGCATCAGGTGGAGCATACAAGGGTGTAGTGTTAATGAGGTCAGTCCATAAGAGGGTCGTTTAGGAGACTGGTAACAGTGGGGAAGAAACTGTTTTTGAGTCTGTTCGTGCGTGTTCTCAGACTTTTGTATCTCCTGCCCGATGGAAGAAGTTGGAAGAGTGAGTAAGCCGGGTGGGAGGTGTCTTTGATTATGTTGCAGAGATAGTGGTTGTAATCTTCCCAAATTCCTTGATATCCGGAAAGGTCCCAGCAGATCGGGAAGCCGCAAATGCAATGCCTGTACTTAAGGAAGGAGGGAGAAAGAAAGAAAGTAGAAAACTGTGGGTCAGTTGTCCTAATGTTATATTTGAAAAAGTACCAGAATCCATCACAGGTAGCAGAGGCAGAGATTTAGAAATTCAATCTGCTTGATTGTTGAAAGGAAAATTGTGTTTGACAATTTATTAGAGTTCGTTGCAAATATAAACAGGAGGGTGGATAAAGGGGAATCAGCAGATTATAGTGTATTTAGATTTCCAAAAGGCATTCAGTAAGATGCCACATAAAAGATTGCAACACAAGATAAGAGCTCATGATGTTGGGGTAATATATTTGCATGGACAGAGGACTGGTCAACTAACCGGATACATAGTCAAGATAAATGGACCATTTTCATTTTGGCAAATTATAACTAGTGAAATGCAACAGGGATCAGTGCTGCGACCTCAACTAGATAGGTAGAAAAGCAAGTTGTGAGGAGGACAGACTCTCAGGTTAGTGGACAAATATTTAGCAGATACAGAGGAATGTGGCAAATATGAGATTGTCCACTTTGGCAGGAGGAATCAAGAAACAAAATATTATTTAAATGGAGAGACACTGCAGAATGCTATGGTGTAGAGTGATGCAGATGTCCTATATACTCACAAATGTTAGGATTCAGGTACTGCAAGTAACTAGGAAGGTAATTAGGGGAGTGGAGTATAAAAGTCTTGCTACATCTGTACAGGGCAGTTTTGGTCTCCTTATTTAAAGAGGGATATACTTGCATTGGAGACAGTTCAGAGAAGGTTCATCAGGTTGACTCCTGGATGAAGGAGTTGTCTAATGAGGAAAGGTTGAGCAGGATGGGCCAATACTTACTGGAGTTTTGAAGCATGAAGCAATGATCTTATTGAATTCTGAGGGGGGCTTTGTAGGTGGCTACAATGTTTACCTTGCGGAGGAATCTAGAAGGGGGCAGCACTGTTTAAAAAAGGGGGGTCACCTATTTAAGATGGTGAGGAGAATGAATATCTTCTCTCAAGAGGGTAATTAATCTTTGGAATTCACACAGTGCCGGGGTGGTTTGTGGAATGTTATAGGGATACGGGGACGTAGAAGCTCTCTAAAAGTTTCAGATTTGGCTATTATACAACATTTGTAAGCAGTTGTCAAAATTGCACCGTTAGAAAGAAAAATAGGAACATAATTTATGTCCCTACAATATCACATCCTTTCACTGTTGCTGGGTCAAAATCCTGGAACTCCTTCCCTCATAGGAATGTGAGTGTGCTTACACCACATGGACTGCAGCAGTTCAAGAAGGTGGCCTACCACCACCTTCACGAAGACATTTAGTGACGTGAAATAATAATTCTGGCCAAGGCAGCGGCACTAATGTCTCAAGAAAGAATACATTTTTAAAAGCACATTGCAGAGGCAACAATCACTATGACAGTGATTTAGATTGACAAAATGTCGACCAAAATGTTTCAAGACAAATCAACTGCTCAAGCTTTCAAATTTCTTCAGCAGAATAGAAATTAAAGAGGAACAAGGTAAAGTTCAGATTTAACACTTCAAATACTCTACTTCTATATGCTGCAGTTTCTTTCCTTGCTAAAACATCTCCAAGGTTTAAGAGTCAACTAAAACTACTTCACAGAACAAATACATCCCCAAAAACAACTGCTGAATCTGAATACTCTTGCATGAAGCTCAATGACCGCACTTTCAGAGATATTTCAACATTTTAAAATAAAATACATTTTTCCGAACAATGTACTGTACCTCCACAATCAGATTATCAAAATTGTCAACCATGCAACATAGGCGAGCTCCAAATATATCCCAAGATGGAGGAAAATGATAATGGATCACACAGGTGGCATCTGTGATTCTCAAGGCATTGAGATAGTTATCAGTCGTAACTGTTAGGGAAATAAATATTCAAAACAAAATTCAACTCAATTTATGAATTACAAAATGTGTGGTGTATTATTTCATAGAATTTACAGTGCAGAAGGAGGCCATTTGGCCCATTGAGTCTGCACCGGCTCTTGGAAAGAGCACCCTACCCAAGGTCAACACCTCCCCCTATCCCAATAACCCAGCAACCCCACCCAACACTAAGGGCAATTTTGGACACTAAGGGCAATTTATCATGGCCAATCCACCTAACCTGCACATCTTTGGACTGTGGGAGGAAACCGGAGCATCCGGAGGAAACCCACGCACACACGGGAAGGATGTGCCGACTCCGCACAGACAGTGACCCAAGCCAGAATCGAACCTGGGACCCTGGAGCTGTGAAGCCATTGTGCTATCCACAATGCTGCCGTGCTGCCCATATATTATCATATATGACTGCAAGAGCAATGACCAAGGTGTTGTAAAAATGAGATAATCATTGATTTGCTGTAAAAGTGAGATAATCATTGATTTGTAGGTGAAATGTTCTGGTAATAGGTATTGAGAACCATTTACTTGTTTACAGATAGCTAGCCAATGGGATATTGTTTAAGTTTGAAGGACTCTTTTGAGGTAGATAATTTATGAGGAGTATTGTGTTTGGTCCTGGCTAAACAAGTCGAGGGACATTGAATCTCATTTGAATAGAGGTGTTTCAGCTTAGTCCTGAAACGCTCACTCTCCAAAGATTCTTCACAGAGAAAAGCAAGTAGAAACCTGGTCGTTAACTTTATTTGTGAGTGGCATTTGAAATATATTGGTTTGCTTAATTGCAATATAGTGGTAGGTTTGGGAAGCAAGTTAAGGTTTTCTCTTTTACTTAAGAATTTTAACTATTAACTGTAAAGCTATTTCTTTGTTGCTGTTGTGGTTCATTCTGTGCTTAAATTAAAGTTTGTTTTAACATAAAAGATACCTATGAGTCAATGTTATCACTTCTGCGGTGCAATAACATTTCCGCACAGTTTTACCAATTTCAAATAGTTGGGTTCTCGTCCGGGATCCTAAAATACTGAACAAGCAATATTTGTGTGGTCCTCTTAAAGGGTTAACAATGTTACACAACAGTATTAAAAATATCCTAATGTGAGATACTATTCCACTTTCATGATAATAAGTATCAAACAAAAAAATAAATCAGGTTTAATTGTTTTTATGGAAACCTAGATACCTCTGGAATAAAGATTGTTTAACCAAACCGTGTATTTATCGGTTATGGTGAAGGTTATTTTTTAAACCCATAAATAACCTTAACATAAGAATGTTAACCACTGTGTGGAGTCTGCACATCCTCCCCCTGTGTGCGTGGGTTTCCTCCGGGTGCTCCGGTTTCCTCCCACAGTCCAAAGATGTGCGGGTTAGGTGGATTGGCCATGCTAAATTGCCCGTAGTGTCCTAATAAAAGTAAGGTTAAGGGGGGGGTTGTTGGGTTACGGGTATAGGGTGGATACGTGGGTTTGAGTAGGGTGATCATGGCTCGGCATAACATTGAGGGCCGAAGGGCCTGTTCTGTGCTGTACTGTTCTATGTTCTATGATCTCGGGCATATGTAGACTGGAACAGGGGAATGTGTACACAAACTATTATTTTTCCTACAGCTTGCAAAATACAAACATTAATACTAGAACTAAAACGTAGATATTTCCTGTAGATTTTAAAACTTCAGTGTTTGAAATACTCACCTAATATCACATGTGTGCCAGGATTGAATTTCTTATTCCACTGCTCCATTACATTGCTAACGTGGATGCTCATTCCTTCATGGACCTTCATGCAGAAATTTGAATTACTGCCCAAAGCCTGGAGGAGAGATGTTACCACAAGATTCTCAAGAATAGGATATACTATTAAAAGAGTTCAACAATTTAAAAATTACCTTGACAACATAGGAATTCACTAATAGTTACAACAGTCTCAGATTCAGTTGTCAGCCAAATTACTCCTCTGGAATTTCACATACTTTTTGCTAAAGTACCAGCTGAGTTGTTTTGTTTTGCATTATCCTTACTTTAGTGAAAAGAGTCTCTAAATGTCCAGAAATCCATACACTATTGTATTTTTAAAAAAATGCATGGAAAGTCAGTGAATGAAAGATACAGTTGAAAGAAGGAAAAATGACCACGGCCAAAAAAAGCTTAAATAAAATTTACAATGCAATAACAGGTCATTCCACCTGAAAAACCTATGCGCAAATTAAGCCTCCACTCAGCCTACTTCATCTAACCCCCATCAACATCGATCAATCCCTTTCTTTCTGGTTTAGCACAGTGGGCTAAACAGCTGGCTTGTAATGCAGAACAAGGCCAGCAATGAGGGTTCAATTCCTCTACCGGCCTCCCCGAACAGGTGCCGGAATGTGGCAACTAGGGGCTTTTCACAGTAACTTCATTGAAGCCTACTTGTGACAATAAGCGATTATTATTATTGAGCTTCCTCTCAATTTGGGTGGACAATATAGATATTACTTTACTATTTTCTATTTGCGGTGGACAGTGGCACAGTGGCTAGCACCGCTGCCTCACAGCTCCAAGAATCAGGGTTCAATTCTGACCTTGGGTGACTGTGTGGAGTTTGCACTTTCTCCCCGTGTCTGCATGGATTTCCTCCGGTGCTCCGGTTTCCTCCCACAGTCCAAAGTGCAGGTTAGGTGGATTGACCATGCTAACTTGGCTTTGGTGTCCAAAAGGTTAGGTGGAGTTGCGGGAATAGGATGAAGGTGCAGGCTTGGGTGGGTGCTGTTTCCAAGGGTGGACTCGATGGACCGAATGGCCTCCTTCTGCACTGTAAATTCAATGTCATCAGGATGGCTGTCAGCATTTCAGTCAATGAATTGCATTGGTTATGCAGTCATCATTTTGTAGCCTAACAACAGCAAGAACAATCAATAACCAGTCAATGCTGTGTTGAATGAAGGATAAATGTTGGCCAAAAGAAGAAAATCAAATAGTGCCACAGGATTCTTTAGATACATCAAAATCTTACTTTAAAAATATACAAAAGCATTTCAAGATTATGACACAGATTCAAGTCAGCGGCGGAGGGCATTGCTCGCTGCCAACTTAGAGAATGTTGTCCCACAATGATTTAGTAGGCTGTAAAGTGTCCATTTCCTCCATTCCAATGGGATTTTGACTATGGAGCGCTCTCTCTCGGTGATTTGTGGCATTCACCAGCTGTGAACTCACTAAGAAAGTTGCTCATCAAACCGAAAATAATTATGGATTATAATGAACCTTTTAATCATTTTCCAAAATGTGAAATGAAAATTAGAATATACACATGGGATTTAGATAGCTCAAATATCATCAACGTTAAAAAAGCGTGAACTTCCTATTTTCTTCAATAAGAACAAATGCACAACTGTAATTCATTTGAAGTTTTTAAACTTTGTTTTAAATTAGTTTTTCATGGGCCATGGGATGTAGGCATCATTGTCAGCATTTGTTGTCCATCCCTGATTGCCCTTGAACAGAGTGGTTTGCTAGGCCATTTCAGAGGGCAGCACAGAGTCAACCACAATACAGTGGGTCTGGAGTCACATGCAAACCAGACCAGGTAATGATCGCCGATTTCTTTCTCTAAAGAACATTAGTGAATCGGATGGTTTTTTACAACAATTGATGAAAGTCTCAACAATTGTGACCATGAAACTATCTTTATAATTCCATATTTATCAACTAAGTTTAAATTCCACCAGCTGCCATGGTGGGTATTGAACCCATGTCCCTAAAACATTAGCCTGGGCCTCTGGATTTCTCGTCCAGTGGATTACCACTCATTGCATTGTCTCCTCATGCAGTTGCACACACTGGTAGCTATAATTTAATTAAACTAATAATCTTTATTGTCACAAGTAGGCTTACATTAACACTGCAATGAAGTTACTGTGAAAAGTCCTTAGTCGCCACATTCCGGCACCTGTTCAGGTACACAGAGGGAGAATACAGAATGTCCAAATTACCTAATAGCACATCCTTCAGGACTTGTGGGAGGAAACCAGAGCACCCGGAGGAAACCCATGCAGACACAGGGAGAACGTGCAGACTCCACACAGGCAGTGACCCAAGCCGGGAATCGAACCTGGGATGCTGCAGCTGTGAAGCAACAGTGCTACCCACTATGCTACTGTGCCTCCCAATTTTCAGTAACAGTAAACTTTTAAAAATAAATATTGCCTTTAATAAATGATTAGATCACTCAACAATATAGCACCGTGGGTGTTCCTACAAAAATGGACTATAGCAGTTCAAAAAGGTGGCTCACACCCACTTTCTCAAGGGCAATTGGAGATGGGCAATAAGTGCTAGTCCAGCAGTAATGCCTGCATTCCATGAATGCATATAAAAACATATATATTCTAGCACTGATTTGCATTGTTAAAATCTGCCACGAGTAAACAGAAATAATAGTATTTCTTTTGAGATAAAATATTTACAATGAAGTGCCACAAAGGGTGGAGTGGGGGGAAACGGAGGGGTGCGAAAATAAATTAAAAATGGAAACACTGAATTGAGAGCACACCTCAAAAGAGCAGTGCCTTCAGTTTATGACAAAACAGGGGACATGGGTTTGCTTTGGCTATACAAACACTAGGCCTCGCTACTCAGCTTGCCAATGGGATAGAAACCTCTTGCTAAAACCGATAAAAATATTTTTTAAAAATCCAGTCAACAATGTACACCACAGTTTGGTTGCGTACAGGAAGATCCAGGCCTATGGTTTCAACGAAGTCCTGAAACATTGCACAAGACTTTCTTACTCTTGCACTCAATTCCCTTTGCAATAAAGGCCAACATCCCATTAGCCTTCCTCTTAACTTGCTACACCTGCACGTTAATTTTGTGTTTCACCTATAAGGACACCCGTTTCGTTATGAACAAACAGTTAATAGCTGGCTGCCATTTAAAAAAGTATCCGGTTATTTATTCTCTTCCCACTTAAGTAAATGGCCTCATGTCCCCAATTACACTTCGTCTGCCACTTTCTTGCCTTAACTTGCATATAGCCCCATGCAACTTCTTGTATCCTCCTCACAACTTACTTTCCCACCTAGATTTGTGATGTTAGCCACTTTCCCACCTAGATGTGTTGTTAGACGAAGTATAATATTTCCAAGTCATTAATATAGATTATAATTAGTTATGGCCCCAAGCCTGATCCTTGTAGCACCTCGCTAGTTAACCTACTGTTTCCTGTCCTTCAACCCAAACATTTATCTCTGGCAATATGGGGCCTCACGGTAGCATGGTGGTTAGCATCAATGCTTCACAGCTCCAGGGTCCCAGGTTCGATTCCCGGCTGGGTCACTGTCTGTGTGGAGTCTGCACGTCCTCCCTGTGTGTGCGTGGGTTTCCTCCGGGTGCTCCGGTTTCCTCCCACAGTCCAAAGATGTGCGGGTTAGGTGGATTGGCTATGCTAAATTGCCCGTAGTGTAAGGTTAATGGGGGGATTGTTGGGTTACGGGTATACGGGTTACGTGGTTAAGTAGGGTGATCATTGCTCGGCACAACATCGAGGGCCGAAGGGCCTGTTCTGTGCTGTACTGTTCTATGTTCTATTCCCCAAATACAATGTGTATGAAGAACCATGCATCATATTTTTCTTGACAATTACACATAAAAGGTTCAACACAATTTACATCTCTGTATTAAGAGTGTAATCTGAAAAGGTTTTCAAAACACCAATGTAGACAGTGACATTTTTATTATTAGGACAGGACTCCATACCAACCAGAAATGGTATATTTAATCACAACTCGGAATGCCCAAAGAGATTAACTCACATCTTAACCATTTTACCTACTTTGAACACATGATCCACTTCCTCAGCGCAATTAGTAAAGATAATAGTCTTCTGCAAAATCTCAGAAGTGAAGTCTAACATGGTTAGCAAAAATGATGTCTTCTCACAATCCAGACAAACCTGCACAACCTAAAGAAGAAATTCCATCAACAACTTCTTATTGCAACAATAATTCTCAAAAGTATTCTGCTGTTGAATATACTACAGGTCAGAACAGAAATATGACAAACAAAAAAGGCCAGCTTTTGTGAAGTTTCATCTGCACTGCCTGAGTTAGGTGACAGGCAAACACTGGGTAGCAGGATGATAATGTCACCAACCCATCAGCTTTCTCACGTCCTGCTGCAACTTTCTATGACTCTCTTTGGAAAGGGAAACGTATCTTCGTTTTAACCAAGTTACTATGATTGGCAATGCTTACTCAACATAGCAATCCTTTGTAAAAGGTATGGATATTATCACAGGAATACCCAAAATTAATCAAATCTCTTAAGGCGACAAGAAGCCATATGAAACCACAAAAAGAGCTTGTCAGCATCCAAAATCACATGCTTCAAATGCGAAACTAGCATCAGGCTCAATGAAGCTGTTAGATGTAATAATCTTAAAAGCACAATAAATCCAATAGTTACAGGGGAGGAAAGAATATCCAATTCTCCCTGTTTTGTGGAAGTTTAATTTTAGACAATGATTGACTTGAGGTATTCAGTGTAGAGATTTTCTAAAAACTATTTATTTACACCATTACAAGACTTTGTAGTGAGTGCATGGTTTCTGGCTCTCTGGGCCACCTGACCCTTGATGTCATACTTAAGTCATTAATATCATCATAGTCTAATTAAAATAACCATTAACCCATTACTTAACATCTTCCCCCAAATATAATCTCAAAAATTTTGGTAAGCTATTTACATTCCAGCTATCTGCCCCAAAATTATAATATCATAGGTGCAACCTGTCAGGTGTTTCAACTCTCCCTGATCTTAGCTCGAGGGCTCTTGGTTAGGGTTGCTGGAATATGTTCGATTGGGGTTAGTACACCCGCTTCCAGAAATTGAACGCAATTTCTGGGAGTGTTTGCAGGAAGGACTGGCTTATCAGCCTCATTTTGATATTATTGGAAGGATTGGCTCCTTGTAAGTCTCTAGGGCTTTTCTACTGCTTTGTGAAATCCCAGGTGGTTTGTTGACTAGGTATTACCACAGTTAGTGGGTTTGACCATTCCTTGGGTTTGATGGTCTCCGATCCAGACTTTATGCCCTGGTTCTAGTGTGAGCAGTGTTCGTGTCCTATGGCAGCAGTTATACCGTTGGGCTGCCTCTCTTGCTGTTTGTTTGGGACACCTTCCTAAGTCAGTATTGGAGAGTGATGTTGAGTCTAAAGTTGATGATGGAGCGAAGGAAATTGGGTTTTCTGCCTTCTGTCCATCAAATGAACAAGGCCAGCTCTGGGTCATTGTTCTTTTTCAGGACAGTCTTGATGGTTTTAACCCCTCATTCCGCTTCTTGTGATTGTCAGAAGTCTGACGGCTGCCTTTGTGTTGTAGATGTAAACAATTAAGGCGTTTTTGAAATTCTGTGGAAGGATCCTCTGCTCCCATGTGATCTGAAAGAGCTGGGTGAGCTTTCTGAGCAGCTATGATCTACCGTATTTATAGATCTCTGCTGGAATTCAATCAGCTCCAGAGGCTTTTTCACTTGATAATTGCTCTACAACTTTTTTGGTTTCCAGCAGTGTGGGTGCAGTGCCTAGAGCAGGGTTAACCTGGGGCAGTCTAGTTAGAGCTTAGTCATTGGTGTTAGATGGTCTGTTGAGGACGTTATTGAAATGCTCAGCCCATCTCTCCAGGATCTGAGATTTCTCCTCAGTAGCATGGCCCCATCAGCACGGAGAAGCTAAGAGGAGTTAGCTAATTCAGGACCATAGACCATCCTGATAGATTTGTAGAAGCGCTTCATTTGGGCAGCACGGTAGCATTGTGGATAGCACAATCGCTTCACAGCTCCAGGGTCCCAGGTTCGATTCCGGCTTGGGTCACTGTCTGTGTGGAGTCTGCACATCCTCCCCGTCTGTGCGTGGGTTTCCTCCGGGTGCTCCGGTTTCCTCCCACAGTCCAAAGATGTGCAGGTTAGGTGGATTGGCCATGATAAATTGCCCTTAGTGTCCAAAATTGCCCTTAGTGTTGGGTGGGGTTGCTGGGTTATTGGGATAGGGGGAGGTGTTGACCTTGGGTAGGGTGCTCTTTCCAAGAGCCGGTGCAGACTCAATGGGCCAAATGGCCTCCTTCTGTACTGTAAATTCTATGAATCTATCTGTCAGGATAGGCTTGTATATCATCTGCCTTTTGATTCAGCCATTTGTTCTGCATCACACGTAGTCTGCGTTGGACTCTGCTGCGGATGTTGGTTATAGCAGATTTTACAGCTGTGGACTTGTCATTTAGGTATACTATGTGTAACTTGCATTTCTCGTCAAGAAGATGCTCGATCTTAGCGTTATTTTGATCAAGCTAGTCCTGGTGCTTGTGCTTGGTCGGACTGAATATCCCTTAAGCTGTGGTATACATGGTATCCCGTAGGGAAGTCCAGATTTCCTCGATGTTGTTGGAGGGGGTCTGAAGGTTATTTAGCTTCTTCTCTAGATCATCAGTGAGATACTGTTGTCAGTTTTCAGATTTTCAGGCACTTGGAAATCTCCTCCCCTTGAGGGTGTCTCTTTGGCTGAACTTTCAGACACATTTTAGAGATGACAAGTCTGTGGTCAGTCCAACAGTCAACGCCACATACAGCCCGAGTCACCCTTGCAGTGACATGCATCACTGTATATACACAAGGGGTTAATGCAGATACACTACGACTAAGTAACCACTAGAGATGTTGTGACATGCAGGCACGCAACCAATGGGTCATTAGAACAGGATACAACCAATGGGTAATCAGGACACCCAGAGGTGGCATTACCACAAGGGGGCACTACACGACCCATATAAAAAGGACAAGACACACAGGCTCTGCCTCTTCCACCGGCAAAAACCAAGAGAGCAGGACAGGGTTGATTATCAGCAACATCCACATCCTAGCACATGGTCGAGAGCAAGCTCGTATAGTTAGCAGAATAGACTGAGTTACTAGAGGCAGATTAGTAGAGTGTCGAACTCATTTAAGAGCATTGTTAATCGTTCAATACATTAAAAACTTATCTCCGAGTCTGGAGCATCTTTCAGCAGAGCCTACATCAAGTGGCAGCTTATGTTACTGGCAATAACATAACACAACAACCCTTACATCTTGTCTGTCAATCTTCCGGACAATGGCGTTATCGATGAATTGTCAGTACCCAGAACGCGGGTGCTTCCAGGATGCTTTATTTTGGTTTGGGAGCCAGAAAACTGCATTGGTGAGAAGCAGCTCATGCTCACACAGAATTGCAGTAGTAGATGATGTTTGCTGTTGTCTTTCCAAGCTCCGCCTTTGCCAATAACACTTCGATAAGTTTGGTGATCTGTGCTTTAAGAGTCACCAAGTATGACCAGTTTGTCTGGCTTTGATGTTGCTGTAGTCGGGAAGTGGAGGTCTTCATAGAGTTTCTCTTTTATAACCTCAGGATTGGTCATTGTGGCAGCATATGCTCTGATGATGGAATCTTGAGTGACATGAGGCGGTCGTTTAGACTCTTTGGGAGGCTGGTTACTTGTTCACCAGTTTATTTTTGATTGCAAAACCCACACGAGCCTCGTGCCGGTGCTCTTCGGCTCGACCACCCCAGAAGAAAGTGTATCCTGCCCCTATTGCCCAGAGTTGACCTTCATCTGCAAGGTGCATTTCGCACTGGGCTAGCTCTCTGCCCGCTACGACAGTTCTCGGTTCTGGTCTATCAGCTTGAGCATTGTCCATGAGAGTGCGCACATTCTGCCATATCAACCGCGCTTGAATATCTATGAAATGAATTGGAATCTAGATCCCTTGACCGGATGAACGTGAAATGGGAGGAGGAGTTAGGACCCATCTTAGATGAGGATGTGTGGAATGAGGCTTTCTGTAGGGTACATTCCACCTCATCCTGCATGCAGCTCAGCCTCATCCAACTCAAGGTGGTTCATAGAGCTCATCACCAAAAGTAGAATGAGTGGGTTCTTTGGTGGAGTGGAGGACAGGTGCGAGCAGAGTTCTTGTGGGCCCGCCAACCATACCCACATGTTCTGGTGTTATCCAAAGATGGTAAGATTTTGGGTCTCCTTCTTTTGCACTGTCAGTGATTGTTGACATTGATCTGGAGCCTTGTCCGTTGGTGGCCATTTTCAGGGTGTCGGGCCTCGCCGGGGCTGCAAATGAGGGTGAAGGCTGATGCGCGCACTTTTGCCGAAGGAGAGTTCTGCTCCGCCCAGTTCCTCGGCCTAGTTGGGTGACTGTATGGACTTTTTAATACCTGGAAAAGGTCAAGTACAGTGTCAGGGGATTGGTTGAGCATTCTACCTGAGCTGGCAGCCATTTATCTCATACTTCAATGAGTTAATTTCTATCAGCTGTGGTGGTTGGGGGGGGGGGGGGGGAAGAGAAGAAGGCAAGCTTTATTGGTGGGGTGGGGAGGGGTTGGATATAGCCTTTGTTGTATGTTTTTTTAATATCTCTTATTACTTGTATTGTTAACATGACAATTGCATCATGTTTGAACAAATTGGTGTTCAATTGTATTGTAGTTCAGATTGTGTTTGTTAAATATGAAACCTTTAATAAAATATTTTTAAAAAGAGCCCACAAATTCCATGTGCCAAACTTGAGTTGTATCATATTTGCTTTTTTTCTCTTTTTGATATTGCTACTGTCGGCCGTTAACCTAGCCAGGTTCTGGTGAAGCAGGCAGTGCTCGGGGCACTTTTTCTAGCCCCTTCCTCAAACTACACAGGTGAGCAGTGTGGTCCTGAAAAGGGCTGCTCAGGTGGCTGCCGGATTTCACCGCTGCTTTTATTCAGTGAAAGACGACCCTATGGCCTGAGCCGCCTGTGTGCAGATTTGCAGCTCCAGCTCACCACACCTGCTGCTTCATTGCTCACCCATAGCCACAAGATGTGAGGTCCAATAAATGTATGAAGATCACTTGCAAGTGAATTTGATTTAAGTGAAGGAGAGTTGCACACAGTCTGCCTCACTCTCTACTCCCACGTTCACCTGCGTACAGTGGCAGGACATAGTCTAGACAGCTGGGGGTAGAACAGTGCGCCGTAGGTGACCAGGACATCTTCAAGACATCAAGTACATGGTTTCTGGAACACAATCATTTCTGCACCTGGGTCTCTGGAGTGTCTTGGATTCTGAAGCCTCTTGGTCAGGTGATCCTCGAGGTCAAACTTACATTGTTAATATAATCATGGTCTCATTAATATAATTGTTAATCCATTACAGTGTCCGTTACTCTCCCATGCGCATTTCCAGACTTGGATGTCTGTCCTGGAGATCATTCAGGAAGCTGATGCCTATTTGAAACCTAAAGCCAGCCCAAAAAGTTGAAATTTTGTTTTGTAAGTAAAATGTGATTAATTTTAGATACAAATCATCTGAGCAAGCACACTACAAGATATAAAATTAAGAGGCCAAAGGAGGCTCCATTTCAATAGCTTTTAACATTTTTTTTTAAAAACAGGATGTGGGCATCCTTGGCTGGGCCAGAGATTTTGACCCAGTGACAGTGAATGGTAATATAGTTCTCAGTCAGGATGGAATGTACCTTGTCCTTCTGTGTGGTAGAGGTCACAGATATGGAACAGGCCTTAGTGAGCTGCTGTAGTGCATCGCAGGGGCATTTAGGGATGGCACAAATGCTGGCTTAACCAGTGATGCTACATCCCATGAACTAATAAAAAAACACACACTGCTGCTATGGTGAACAGTGGTGGAGGGAGTGCATGTTAAAGGTGATGGATGATGTGCCAATCAAACTGCCTACATTGCCCTCAATGATAGTGTTGAGTTTCTTGAGTGTTGTTTAAGCTGTACTCATCCAGGCAAATGAACAACATTCCATCACATTCCTGACTTGTGCCTTGTAGATGGTGGACATGCTTTGGGAAAACCAGGGGGTGAGTTACTCATCTCTAAATTCCCAGCACATGATCTGCTCTTGCAACCATAGTCTTTATATAGCATGCACACTTCAGTTTCTGGTCAATGGTAACCCGCATGATGCTGATTTTGGGGGATTCAGTGAGAGTAATATCAAAGAACAAAGAAAAATTACAGCACAGGAACAGGCCCTTTGCCCTCCAAGCCTGCACCGATCCAGATCCTCTATCTAAACTGTCACCTATTTTCTAAGGATCAGTATCCCTCTGCTCCCTGCCCATTCATGTATCTGTCTAGATACATCTTAAATGATGCTATCGTGCCCGCCTCTACCACCTCCGCCGGCAATGCGTTCCAGGTACCTACCGCCCTCTGCGTAAAGAACTTTCCACACATATCTCCCTTCAATTTTTCCCCTCTCACCTTGAACTCGTGATCCCGAGCAATTCAGTCCCCCACTCTGGGGAAAAAACTTCTTGCTATCCATCCTGTCTATACCTCTCATGATTTTGTAGACCTCAATGAGTTCCACCCTCAATCTCGGTCTTTCTAATGAAAATAATCCTAATCTACTCAACCTCTCTTCATAGCTAGCGCCCTCCATACCAGGCAACATCCTGGTGAACCTCCTTTGCACTTTCTCCAAAGCATCCACATCCTTTTGGTAATGTGGCGACCAGAACTGCACGCAGTATTCCAAATGTGGCTGAACCAAAGTCTTATACAACTGTAACATGACCTGCCAACTCTTGTACTCAATACCCCTTCCGATAAAGGAAAGCATGCCGTATGCCTTCTTGACCACTCTATCGACCTGTGCAGCCACCTTCAGGGTACAATGGACCTGAACACCCAGATCTCTCTGTACATCAATTTTACCCAGGGCTTTTTCATTTACCGTATAGTTCGCTCTTGAATTGGATCTTCCAAAATGCATCACCTCGCATTTGCCCGGATTGAACTCCATCTGCCATTTCTCCGCCCAACTCTCCAATCTATCTATATTCTGCTGTATTCTCTGACAGACCCCTTCACTATCTGCTACTCCACCAATCTTAGTGTCATCTGCAAACTTGCTAATCAGACCACCTATACCTTCTTCCAGATCATTTATGTATATCAGAAACAACAGTGGTCCCAGCACGGATCCCTGTGGAACACCACTGGTCACAATTCTCCATTTTAAGAAACTCCCTTCCACTACTACTCTCTGTCTCCTGTTGCCCAGCCAGTTCTTTATCCATCTAGTTAGTACACCCTGGGCCCCATGCGACTTCACTTTCTCCATCAGCCTACCATGGGGAACCTCATCAAATGCCTTATGTATAGGACATCTACAGCCTTTCCCTCATCAATCAACTTTGTCACTTCCTCAAAGAACTCCATTAAGTTGGTAAGACACGACCTTCCCTGCACAAAACCATGTTGCCTATCACTGATAAGCCCATTTTCTTCCAAATGGGAATAGATCCTATTCCTCAGTATCTTCTCAAGCAGCTTCCATACCACTGACGTCAGGCTCACCAGTCTAGAATTACCTGTATTATCCCTGCTACCCTTCTTAAACAAGGGGACAACATTGGCAATTCTCCAGTCCTCCGGTACCTCACCCGTGTTCAAGGATGCTGAAAGGATATCTGTTAAGGCCCCAGCTATTTCCCCTCTCACTTCTTTCAGTAACCTGGGATAGATCCCATCCGGACCTGGGGACTTGCCCACCTTAATGCCTTTTAGAATACCCAACACATCCTCCCTCCTTATGCCGACTTGACCTAGAGTAATCAAACATCTATCCCTAACCTCAACATCCGTCATGTCCTCTCCTCGGTGAATACCGATGCAAAGTACTTGTTAAGAATCTCACCCATTTTCTCTGACTCCATGCATAACTTTCCTCCTTTGTCCTTGAGTGGGCCAACCCTTTCTCTCGTTACCCTCTTGCTCCTTATATATGAATAAAAAGCTTTGGGATTTTCCTCAACCCTGTTTGCTAAAGATATTTCATGACCCCCTTTAGCCCTCTTGATTCCTCGTTTCAGATTGGTCCTACATTCCCGATTATTCTTCCAAAGCTATGTCTGTCTTCAGTTGCCTAGACCTTATGTATGCTTCCTTTTTCCTCTTAGCTAGTCTCACAATTTCACCCGTCATCCATGGTTCCCTAATCTTGCCATTTCTATCCCTCATTTTCACAGGGACATGTCTGTCCTGCACTCGAATCAACCTCTTTAAAAGCCTCCCACATATCAAATGTGGATTTACCTTCAAACAGCTGCTCCCAATCCACATTCCCCAGCTGCTGCCGAATTTTGGTATAGTTGGCTTTCCACCAATTTAGCACTCTTCCTTTAGGACCACTCTCGTCTTTGTCCATGAGTATTCTAAAACTTACAGAATTGTGATCACTATTCCCAAAGTAATCCCCGACTGAAACTTCAAACACCTGGCCGGGCTCATTTCCCAACACCAGGTCCAGTATGGCCCCTTCCCGAGTTGGACTATTTACATACTGCTCTAGAAAACCCTCCTGGATGGTCTTTACAAATTCTGCTCCATCTAGACGTCTGACACTAAGTGTATCCCAGTCAATGTTGGGAAACTTAGAATATCCCATATCTGCCTTACCTACTACACTTCTTGCATTAAAACAAATGCACCTCAGACCTCCAGTCCCTGTTGCTCCTTTCCATAATCTGTTAACATATCTGTACCTCTATCTCACGCTCGCTGTTGGGAGGTCTGTAGTACAGCCCCAACATTGTTACCGCACCCTTCCTATTTCTGAGCACTGCCCATATTGCCTCACTGCTCGAATCCTCCATAGTGCCCTCCTTCAACACAGCTGTGATATCCTCTCTGACCAGTAATGCAACTCCTCCACCCCATTTACCTCCCTCTCTATCCCGCCTGAAGCATCGATATCCTGGGATATTTAGTTGCCAATCATGCCCTTCCCTCAACCAAGTCTCAGTTAAAGCAATAACATCATACTCCCAGGTACTAATCCAAACCAAGTTCATCTGCCTTACCTACTACACTTCTTGCATTAAAACAAATGCACCTCAGACCTCCAGTCCCTTTGCGTTTATCATCTTCTCCCTGCCTACTCTTCCCCTTAGTCACGCTGACTTCATGATCTAGTTCCTTACAGGCTTTAGTTACTACCTCCTTACTGTCCACTAACCTCCTCATTTGGTTCCCATCCCCCGCCACATTTGTTTAAACCCTCCCCATCAGCGTTAGCAAAAGCACCAATATCATTGACCGTAAAGGGGAAATGGTCAGATTCAGTTGTTTGTAGAGTGGGGGATATGCCAGGGCATGAGGTTAAAGCTTGTGGTTGTACACAATTTTGCTGCTGATGTCCCACAGCGCCTCATGGATGCCTAATTTTTATGATCTTGTCAAAACCTATGCCATTGAGCACAGTGATAGCGCCACACATTATGGAGGGTAGGAACTTGGATCTAATTGGGAAATGTTACAATATAGGCCAAGCAATCTTTATAATTTCAGAAACACACATTAAGAATCAAGCTTCTGCAACCCTGATCAATAAAAGCTCGTTCTCAAGCAAAAAGCCCATTTTAATTACTGCCTCAACTGGAAGACTAATAGATCTAATAGTTGTAGGATCTCAGGAGTTACTCAATAAATTTATCAAATAAGACTTGCAAAGGGAATGCACTTTCCTTTTCAACAAACACTGGAGGGCCCCAAAGACCTCAATTGGCAGAACACATTTTTTTTTTTAAATGGTTCAGAACCACATATAAAGGCCCAAAGCTCAAAATATAAACACTGCAAAGGAAAGAAAACATGTGAAACAAAGTAGTGGAGCTTTAGTTTTGCTGAAATGTTTTAATTAAACTTAAATTGTAGTAGAAAGGACAATAGAAAATAGAGTTGAATTCCAGAGGTGAGGTCAGAGTGATGGCTCTGGACATCAAAGCAGCGTATGATCAAATGTGATTTCAAGGAGCTCCAGTAAAATTGAAGGAAATGTAAATCAGCGGGGAGATTTCACTGGTTGGAGTCATGTCTTGCACAAAAAAAGAATGTCGTGGTTGTTGGAGGCTAATCATCTCAACCATAAGAGAATCGCTGCCTCAGGGCAATGTCCTCGGGCCAGCCACCTTCACCTGCTTCAATTACCTTCTCTCCATTAAGGTCAGAAGTGAGGATATTTACTGATAATTACACAATGTTCAGTTCTGTTCGCATCTCCGTAGATAATGAAGTGTCTGTGTTGGCACCCAGCAAAACCTGGACAATATGCAGGCTTGGACTGATAAGTGGAAAGTAACATTCAAACCATACAAGTGCCAAGCAATGACATCCCAGCAAAAGAGGATCTAATCATCTTCTCGCAACATCAAATGGCTTTACCATCACTGAATCCTCATCATTAGTAACCAATGACCAGAAACTGAACTGGACCAGCCACCATTTAAATACTGTGGATGCAATGGCAGGCCAAAGGCTGGGAATTTTGAGTAGGTAACTCACCACCTGACTCCCCAAAGCCTGTCCACCATCTACAAGATGCAAGTAAGGAGTGTGATGGAATACCCCCATTTGCCTGGATGAGTGCCACTTCAAAAATCACGCAAAAAGCTTAACATCAGCCAGGACAAAGTAGCCCACTTAATTAGCTCCCAATAACAATTTCAAAAATTCACTCACTCCACCAGTGGCAGCAGTGTGCATCATCCACATGATGCACTGCAGTAACTCACTAAGGTTGCTCCAACAGTGCTTCCCAAATCACCTAGAGGAATGAAGGCAACTAGCATATTGGAATAACATCACCTTCAACTTCCAAATTACACACCACCCTCACATAGCTTTTTATCCCCCCACTGTTGCTGGGTCAAAATCTTGAAACTTCCTCCCTAACAGCCCTGTGCGTGTAACTATCACCCATGAACCGCAGCAGTTTAAGGCAGTGGCTTACCACCAGCTTATCAAGGCTAATTAATGATGGCCGTAGCAGCGACATCCTCACTCCTTGAACAAATGTTTTTTTTTAATTTGAAAGCATGAATACACACAAGATGAAGCTTGTATGAGGGTTAACATATTCTGAAGACAGAAATGTTGAAAGGTACATATCAGGTTTCTCTAAGAAATGAACTTAAAATGTAATGTTAACATTTTCTACAGGATGGAAGAGTTTCATCCAATTCTTTCCTAGTAATTATTTGATATTTTGGAACCCACAAAATGGTAGGTCACAATAATTAGAACTTAAAAACAAAGATGCAAATTTAAAAATTGTATACTCTCATCTGATTGCAGTCAGGTGATCACAGCATTAGAATCAAACTATCTCAGACCGTGTTATGTTTCACAACTACAAACCTGATGTACATTTCCATACAGTGCAGCTTCTTCCATGGCTGTTATAACAACATAAGGATCACTTTGATTTTCTTTTACTAAACTGCCCATTTGCTTTGTCCAATGCTTTCCAACAGCAATGAGCTGTTGTAGGGTCGACCTTCTCTCTGGAACATTAGTAGCTTCCCTGAAGCTTTGCAGGATGGTTGTCATCTATGTTTAAAATAGACAAGAATTAGATTTTTCAAATAAATTTAGAGTACCCAACTATTTTTTTTTTCAATTTACAGAATTTACAGTGCAGAAGGAGGCCGTTCAGCCCATCGAGTCTGCACCAGCTCTTGGAAAGAGCACCCGGTTTTGCTCTTGACGTAGCATAAGCTGCTTCTTTGATGTGCACTCTGACAAAGGAAGGTTCAGACTTGGAGATAGCTTTAACACATTTATTAAACTGTTAACGATTCTCCTACTTGGATTCAACTCTCCTGTTAATCCGCTATAGCTACTCAGACTGACGAACCAGTCTGCTACAATCCAGGTGGTGGGTGTGATGTGTTTCAAATCAACCCTGTGAGTCTCCACTGGAAAGAGGAAGATCATGTATGCTGTGTCCTTTTATATGGGTTGGTGTAATGCCCTCCTGTGGTAGTGTCACCTCTGTGTGTGTCGTGAATGCCCATTGGTCGTATCCTATCTTACTGACCTATTGGTTGAATGTTTGTGTCATGTCTCTGGTCCTCCCACTAGTGTCTATCTAGTCTACGTGTATTTACATCAACCCCTTGTGTATTTACAGTGATGCATATCACCACACACCCTACTTAACCCCACACCTCCACCCTATCCCCGTAACCCTGCAACCCAATCTAACCCAAGGGCAATTTGGCATGGCTAATCCACCTAACCTGCACATCTTTGAACTGTGGGGTGAAACTGGAGCACCCGGAGGAAACCCACGCACACACGGGGAGAATGTGCAGACTCCGCACAAGACAATTTTGTGGGGCACATCTTTGGGTTGTGGGGGTGAGACCCATGCAGACACTGGGAGAATATGCAAACTCCACACAGACAGTGATCCGGGGATCGAACCTGGGTCCTCAGCGCTGTGAGGCAGCAGTGCTAACCACAGTGCCACCATGCCGCCCGACAAGAATTAGACTTTCATCACATAGCTGGAAATTTTTCTTTTGACAATTTGTGTCTCTATATTCACATTGACAGGGGCCATTTTAATGCACAAAGCTCATAGTAAATTAAACAAACCAAATTGCAACCTTAGTCACTAACATTGTACATGCACTAGAGATCCTTGTGTAAAAATAGTGAAGTTTCACCAATGATTAAAACATTTTTGCTGGGATAGTAGACAGGGTAAAACCGGCATGAGGAAGCAACTTGAGAGATATAATAAGTTACACTGGTTTGCAAATTTCTGTATAAAATTGCAGTTCTACAACATGAAAAATATGACAAATGAAAAAGATTTGAAAAATATTCTGGTTTATGCTTGATGGGGTTTATAGAAAAGTAAGCCATTTTTACACACAAATCCTGAAAGCATGTGTTCATCAATCACTAAGACCTATTTGGGATTGAAAATGTGAACTTTTGAAACCATGTGAAAATTTTAATTAATTTTTTTTTAAAAACAGTGGATTGTCACAAAAGTCATGGCTAGCATTGAGAACCCCATTCACAGGTGGAGAAGTAGATCTTTCAGCCCCTCTAGCTTATTCCAGCATTAATTTAGATCTTCTGGAATCTTCTGGGCTTTAACAAAGAGTCATCCAGACTCAAAATGTTAGCTCCCTTTACTCTCCACAGATGCTGTCAGACCTGCTGAGATTGTCCAGCATTTTCTGTTTTTGTTTCAGATTCCAGCATCCACAGTAATTTGTTTTTATCTTTTGGAATCGACCTTTGCAAAGCAGACGTAGAAAGAAATTAAATAGTTTCTATTAAGGTTCATCCTCAGCATCTCCATAATGGAGGACCATGTGCTCCACAAGCTATTCCCAAAGGTGCACACCAAGATAGATATCAACTGCTGTTCTGCAACTCGGTGAAAGATGTTCTTTTTCGGTCTGCCTGAAACTGGCTGGCCTTCCACCGCTAAGAGCAAGTATTGCAGATTGGCACATTCCAAGGTCCAAGACCACATATTGGAATGCATCAAAGCTGGGGGTAGCTACCACAAAGGCTTTAAGGGGAAAGACCACTGTCTAAGACCCACCTACCACTGTATATCGAGGGGTTGGAAACTGTCCAAAATTCAAGGTGTATGGTTGACCTGTGTATCCAGGGTGCCACAGTTACTGCTCCACTGGAGTCAAGTGCTGAGCAACACTTGTTCAGTGCGATGTAAGTGAAACACGCGCATGCGGTGTCTACTCCTCCCCCCGACATTCTGGTTACTTTTCTCTTTTATGGCACCACAAATCGACTGTTGAGACCATGAAAATCGCTGTTCTTCTAAAAAAGAATTTTAGCCAAAAAGTTTTGACGACTGAAAATAGAGGCCTCTGTCGATTCGGATGCAACCAAGATGGCGGCCACCTCTCCTGTGTTACTAACATCCAACACTCTTAGAAAAGCTCTGATCGGCGACATGTCCTGACGGATTTGGCTCTGGAGCTGGAAAACCTGCTGGAGGTGGTGCTGGTGTGGAAGTGGATTACATTTATTGTCTTGTTTTAACCTTGCTGTCTGTACGTAATATTAAGGTTCTGAAATATATCTGTGATCATCAAGTAAAAAGATGTTAAAGGGTTGAGGGAATGGAATGAGAACAGATCTCTGTATTTGTTAGTACAGAGACAGCAAAGATGAGTGTGTGAAACCTTGTCAACTGAGACAATGGGCATTGGAATGTGAAAGAGCTGACTCAGGAGCATGAGAGGGAAGGAGATAAGGAAGTTGGACCTGATGGACGGATAGGATAAGAAAACCGTTAGCAGCAGCAGTATTAGTGAACCGTGCTAATGTTTATGCCATAGTAACCACCCTACCTCAGGATAATAATTCCATATAAGTACATGTTCTGGATCCTTGCCAAATCATTGGTGTATCTAGGAATTTAAGGGGACCACCTCCAAGCTGTGATTGTATAAAAGGGACAGTCCGTACTCTGGGACTTTGGCACTTCTCGAAGGTGGTTCCCCGACTACTTAGAGATTTGTCCCGGCCGTGAATAAACGAATATTCGTTACCAACGTGTTCGAGTGTTTTACTTCTGGACTGACGAAAGGTTATGTGAAAGCGCAATTCACACTGGCTCCCATCTGATCTTCCCTTGATTCCATCGCCTAACCGTTGACTTCCACGCCAACACCATCACCAATATGGAGGCGGCCCTCTCTGACTACAGCGATGGATCGGCGCATGGGAGTCTGACCTGGCTGTGGTGAGTAAAGAGAATATAGCATGCGGATTAGAATCGATACCTGGAGAAACAGTCTAGATGACAGAACCTACGTGTTGTTGGGGTTACCAGAAGAAACTGAAGGCCGCACCCCTACTCCATTTATTTTCAAGCTTCTTAAAAATTTGGTGGGTGAAGGCACGTTCCCGGAGCTTCTGGAGTTTGACTGGGCCCATTTCACCCTCTGGGTGAAGCCTTGCCTTAGTGACTCCCCACGAGCCATTATAGTCCAGTTCCACAGCTGCAAAGACAAAGAGATGGCATTTCGATGGGCGAGAGAATACTGCAATCTGAGCTACCAGGGCCAGGAGACTTGAGCACCGACCTGGTTAAGCGGTGAGCTGCATAAAAAAGGAATTAGCTTTGGGATGATCCACTCTGCCCGTCTCAAATCACTCTCAACAGAAAAGACCACTTATTCAACACATCAGGCAAGGCAGACTCTTTTCTACAGAGACAAATACTTGACTTGTAAAAGGCTTGCTCAATTGGGGGCTCTGTTTGTTTCTGGGTATCGTATTCTACGTTTTCTTTTCCTCAATACTTGTATTGGTCATTTAATATGCTCGAATCAAGAGGATGCTTGGCTGATTAATTAATACCACTGCTCCAGCCACGCGGTTAGAATAAGCAACTTTCTATTCGTACACAAGTAATGCAGTTGTTTTTTTTGGTTCGGGGAGGGGGGGGGGGGGGAGAAAGAGAGTGAGAGAACCCATCTGATAAGGTTGGTTAGTTAACTGATGTGGCGTGTAAGTTTAAATAGCTGCTGCTCATCCTGTTTTTGTTGATGGGTTTAGGATTTGATTCATGGTTTGTTTTTGTTATCAAGTTAATCATCTTGCTGTTTAGTTATTGTTCCAGCAGTTTGGGAGTGTGATATGTTGACGGTAATCAGTACTCACTTTACATTTGATTATTCTCACAATGCCATAGACTCTCATGACCTTGATCCACTCTACTTGCTGACTCTCTTGTAAAATCCCCCCATAGTCCTAACTAGCTCGGTGATACAGGACCCGATTAGAATAGTTACTTTGAATTTTAGGGGGTTTAATGGGCCAGTAAAATATTCAAGAGTGTTTACACACCTCAAGAGGCTTAACACGGCACCGAGCAGGGCGGGACAGGCACCAAGTAGGGTGGGCGAGCCGGTGTGATCATCGAGAGGGGTGGGTGAGCAGGGGCAACCACCGAGAGGGGTAGGCGGGCAAGATCACTTAGAGGGGCGGGTGAGCGGGGGCGACCACTGAGAGGGGCGGGCGAGGGGAGGCGACCGAGTGGGGTGGGCAAGCGGGGGCGAGTAATGAGCGGGGTGGGAGAGGGTGGGCAAGCACAGAGGGCGGGCAAGCACAAAGTGGGGCAGGAAGGAGACTGGTAGTGACAGTGGTAGGGTGGGTGGAAAAAGGTGCTGCATGTATGGCAAGTGAGGGTGCGCACAAGTGTATGTAAGTGAGAGTCTCTGGTTAACTCGGCCTCAGGGTTCACAGTCACCCCCACACACCAACACACTCACACAGTCCATGTAAGAGAGGGTGAGTATGTTCGCACCGAGACTGGGAGTGAGTCAGTCAAACTCAGTGTCATATTTAATAATTATTATTTTTAAATTATTAGTTTATTGCTCTTGCATTATTTTTGCTCAGCAAGCTGTTCCTTTTCTTATTCCCTCAATGTTTTACGGAAATGTTTAATGTTGTGGCAAAACTTATCTTTACTGCATTTAAGTCAGAAATCAATTGAACTGTGGGCCATAGCACATAAAGGATGGACAAGCCTGCTTTAGGCAACATCAGTCGTGGGTTTGGAAGGTGCTGTTTAAAAGCTTGAAAGAGAACTCCAAAAGAATGAAGAAAAGAAAATGATTGCCAGCACCACAAAACCTACAGATTGAATACATTCCATCATGGAAAGAGAAAAGCCAAATGGATGGCTAAGGATAAGGATTTGCTTGGATCCCAAAGATTTGAATCAAACAATGTAAAAAATAATCATTATCTCATTTCAAAGCTGAAAGAGATCACACCAGCACTATTAGGGGCAAAAATGTTCAGCAAGTTTGATGCAGGCAATAGCTACTGGAATGTGCAAAATGAAGAGGATTCTTCACTGTTGACAACATTCAACATATCCGCTGGCCAGGTCTTAAAATGAACCAAAATGTGTCCAACAAGAAAATGGACACTACAGGATAACATAGATTGGGACCCAAATATCGAAGAGTACATGACATTTATCAAGAACAAGAAATGTATCAAAGATGGAGAGGTGGCTCTATTAATTAATGATGGTAATATCACATTAGACTATAGGAAATAGGAACACGAGTAGGCGGTTCTGCCCCTTGAGCCTGCTCCGCCATTCAAGAGCATCATGACTGATCTGACAATCCTTACGTCCACTTTCCTTCCCTTTCCCTGTAACCCTTGATTCCCTTACTGATCAAGAATCCATCTATCTTGCCTTAAATATACACAAAGACTCTGCCCTCATTGCTTCCTGTGGGTAGGTGTTCCAAAGATTCTCAGCCATCAGAGAGAAGAAATTCCTCCTAATCTCGGTCTTAAATTGGCACTCTATGCCCTCTAGTCCTAGACTCTCCCATGAGGGGAACATCCTCTCAGCATTTACCCTGTCAAGCCCCTTAAAAATCCTATAAGTTCAATGAGATCACCTCTCAGTCTTCTAAATTCCAATGAGTCCCAACCTGTTTAACCTTTGCTCATAAAACAATCCCGCTGTACCGGGGATCATCCTTGTGAACCTTCTCTGAACCGCCTCCAATGAAATAATGTTTTTCCTTAATAAAGGGACTAAAATTACTCTCAGTTCTCAAGATGTGGTCTCAAGTGTATCTTGTGCAGTTGCAGCAAGACTTCCTTCACTTCCTTCCTCTACGTCCAGTAAGAAGTCTGATAACACCAGGTTAAAGTCCAACGGGTTTGTTTCAAACACTAGCTTTCGGAGCACTGCTCCTTCCTCAGGTGAATGGAGGTATGTTCCAGAAACATATATAGACAAATTCAAAGATGCCAGGCAATGCTTAGAATGCAAGCATTTGCAGGTAATTCAGTCTTTATAGATCCAGAAATAGGGGTAACCCCAGGTTAAAGAGGTGTGAATTGTCTCAAGCCAGGACAGTTGGTAGGATTTTGCAAGCCCAGGCCAGATGGCGGGGGATGAATGTAGTGAGACATGAATCCCAGGCCCCGGTTGAGGCCGCAGTCATGTGTGTGGAACTTGGCTATAAGTTTCTGCTCAGCGATTCTGCGTTGTCGCGTGTCCTGAAGACCGCCTTTGAGAACGCTTACCCGGAGATCAGAGGCTTAATGCCCTTGACTGCTGAAGTGTTCCCCGACTGGAAGGGAACATTCCTGCCTGGTGATTGTCGCGCGATGTCCGTTCATTCGTTGTCGCAGTGTCTGCATGGTCTCACCAATGTACCACGCTTCGGGACATTCTTTTCTGCAGCGTACGAGGTGGACAACGTTGGCCGAATCGCACGAGTATGTACCACGTACCTGGTGGGTGGTATTCTCACGTGTAATGGTGGTATCCGTGTCGATGATCTGGCACGTCTTGCAGAGATTGCCATGGCAGGGTTGTGTGGTGTCGTGGTCGCTGTTCTGAAGGCTGGGTAGTTTGCTGCAAACAATGGTTTGTTTGAGGTTGCGCGGTTGTTTGAAGGCAAGTAGTGGGGGTGTGGGGATGACCTTGGCAAGATGTTCATCTTCATCGATGACGTGCTGAAGGCTGCGAAGATGATGTCGTAGCTTCTCCGCTCCGGGAAAGTACTGGACGACGAAGGGTGCTCTGTCGGTTGTGTCCCGTGTTTGTCTTCTGAGGAGGTCGGTGCGGTTTTTTGCTGTGGCACATTGAAACTGTCGATCAATGAGGTGATCGCCATATCCCGTTCGTACGAGGGCATCTTTCAGTATATGTAGATGTCTGTTACGCTCCTCCTTGTCTGAGCAGACCCTGTGTATACGGAGGGCTTGTCCATAGGGGATGGTTTCTTTAATGTGTTTAGGGTGGAAGCTGGTAAGCGTTCTCCAAGGCGGCCTTCAGGACGCGCGACAACGCAGAATCGCCGAGCAGAAACTTATAGCCAAGTTCCGCACACGAGTGTGGCCTCAACTGGGACCTGGGATTCATGTCGCACTATTTCATCCCCCGCCATCGGGCCTGGGCTTGCAAAATCTTACCAACTCTCCTGGCTTGAGACAATTCACACCTCTTTAACCTGGGGTTACCCCTATCTCTGGATCTGTAAAGACTGAATTACCTGCAAATGCTTGCATTCTAAGCATTGTCTGGCATCTTTGAATTTGTATATATATATATATATATGTTTCTGGAACATACCTCCATTCACCTGATGAAGGAGCAGTGCTCCGAAAGCTAGTGTTTGAAACAAACCTGTTGAACCTTAACCTGGTGTTGTAAGACTTCTTACTGTGGTAGTCACCACTGATGTATATATTGTATATAGAGGATGTCAGTGTAGGTGTTTTGTGGTAAGGCCCTGTACTACAGGTACGGGGGTAGTTCCCTGCCTGCTGGCTCCGCCCAGTAGGCAGAGTATAAATGTGTGCGCTCCCAGTACAGCAGCCACTTTGCCAGCTGCTGTAGGAGGCCACACACCTTAGTGTAATAAAGCCTCGATTGCATCAAACTCTCGTCTTTGTGTAATTGATCGTGCATCAGTCACCCCAGACCAACGCCAGCATCTCTGCATCAGTCCTCCAAGTCATTCATATAGCAGAAAGTTATGTTCCCAGCACTGATCTCTGGGATAACCCAAGTTATCCCTCAGAGAGATAACCGAAGTTCAAGAAACCAGGATAGAGAAGTGAATTTGGTTGAGAAGAGAAATGATAAAGGCAAAAAGTCAATGTTGGGAATGTTGTACAAGCCCCCTAATTGTAACGACACAGTAGGAAACAGTATAAAAGAAGAGATAATGGAAGCTGTCAGAAAGGCACGATATGGGGGTTTTAATGTACCAATAGACTGGAAAAACCAGATGGGCAAAGATAGCATGGATGAGAGATTCATAGAATGTTTTCAGCATAGTTTCTTAGAACAGCATGTTCTGGAAGTAAACAGAGAGCAGGCTGCACTAGACCTGGTATTGTGCAACAAAATGGGATTAATTGATAATCTCATAGCGAAGGCACCTCTAGATAGCAGCTATCATGATATGATTGAATTTCAGTTTGAGGAAGAAGAGTGCATCTAAAACAGTACTTTAAACTTAAATAAGGGTAATTATGAAGGCATCAAAGTGGAGCTAGCTAAAGTGAACTAGCAAGTGTGGTTAAGGGATCAGTAAATGGAGGTTCAATGGCATACATTTAAAGGGATATTTGAAAATATCCCTTTAATACACACATTCCAATTTGAAAGAAAACTTCTAAGGGGAGGGTTTACCAGGCAGCTCAACAGCATA
The DNA here is from genome assembly GCF_902713615.1 of Scyliorhinus canicula. Classification (NCBI taxonomy): domain Eukaryota; kingdom Metazoa; phylum Chordata; class Chondrichthyes; order Carcharhiniformes; family Scyliorhinidae; genus Scyliorhinus; species Scyliorhinus canicula. The sequence goes on from NC_052154.1 coordinate 39,377,446, forward strand.
ATTGCACAAAGCCTGAACGAAATACCTGGTTAACCCACCCTTTCTGCAATCTGCGCTGATCCCTTACCCGCAAATGACTCTCCTGCAAAAACACCACATCAGCAAACTTTTCAGGTGAGCAATTCCCTCGACCTTTTCATTGTGCCACCCAACCCCCCTGCATTCCAAGTGACCAACCAAATTGGCGGCCTCGCATGTCCCTCCTATCCCGGAGTCAGCCATTTCCACTAAAAGGGATCGTCAAGCAACTATGTAGAGTGTCCTGGCACACCCACCCAAGATCGCCATCAAATCCACCAGCAAGACAAAACAAAGAAAAATCTGTAGTCACCATCAGCAAACTAACCCTTCCCTCCATCCCCAAACAATGCCCCTCCCAGGTTTTCTTGGCAGCAACATGAAAACGAACGACACACCCTCCCACCTACCCCAACAAAACAAAAACACTAAGCTCATTATCTCAAACTAAACTGGTATAAGCTGCAGCTACTCCCACCACCTAGAGCTACACATTTCCCATAACAACCATAATACATAGAATTATAGAGTCCTACAGTGCAGAAGGGAGCATTCAGCCCATTGTGTTTGCACTGACCCTCTGAAGGAGCACCCTACCTAGGCCCACTCCCTCACTCTATCTTAGGGGTGATCTTATAGAGGTCTATAAAATAATGAGGGGCATCGATAAGGTAGATAGTCAGCATCTTTCCCCAAAGGTACGGGAGTGTAAAACAAGAGGGCATAGGTTTTAAGGCGAGAGGGGAGAGATACAAAAGTGGCTAGTGGGGCAATTTAATTCACATAGGGTGTGAGTGTCTGGGATGAGCTGCCAAAGGCAGTAGTAGAGGCGGGTACAATTTTGTCTTTTAAAAATCATTTAGACAGTTATATAGGAAAGCTGGATATGGAGGCTTATGGACCAAATGCAGGCAATTGGGACTAGCTTAGTGGTTAAAAACTGGGCGGCATGGACAAGTGGGGCTGAAGGGCCTGCTTTCATGCTGTAAACCTCTATGACTCTAACCCCACAATTCCGAGGTCCTGCCTCATCGAGCAGCTTGACAGTCAACCTTAGCACTCAGCTTCTTAGTCTCACCAACTGCCAGAACGATCTCAGTCTTCAGCGAAACAATTGGCTTGCCGTGTTTCGACAAAGCCTTTTCCACACCTCTAATCATGTACCTTTACCTTCTCAGGAGGTTTCTCCACCTTAGATCGTATGGTATCTAGGGCCTCCTCTATTGACTTTCCAAGGTCCCCAGACATAACTCAACAATGCTTCTCGAATTCGGTCACTGGTACACCAGCCAATATATGGGCCGTGATTGGAATGGCCTGTGTCACAGAAGCAGCCTCCGCCATTTTCTCCACTGAGGAGCCTCGTGAAGTCGCTGAATCCATTGTCGAATTTCTATCCCTAGGTTTCTTTCCCCTGGCATTTCTTGGCATCTCTTTAATTTGGGCACCTTATATTATCTAGTAGATGGGATTCTTCTTAAAAAATCCCAGAAACAGGGCAAAAAAGGCCGAAGATCAAGAACCCTGTCCCTACCCCTAACCCTACCTTGTGCATGACCTCTCATGGGGATGGTTCAGCACAGTGGGCTAAATAGCTGACTTGTAAAGCAGAACAAGGCCAGCAGCGCGAGTTCAATTCCTGCACCAGCCTCCCTGGACAGGCACCAGAATGTGGCGACAAGGGGCTTTTCACAGTAACTTCATTTGAAGCCTACTTGTGACAATAAGCGATTTTGCTTTCATTTCATACCTTGTGCATGACCTCTCCCTATAGGCCACCACTGGAAGTCCCAAAACAGCAACATTTCACCTTTAGAGAATTTAAACTAATTTTAACCTAATTATCTTGTTCCCATATTTCCCAACAGAATACTGGTCTATAGAAAGACACGCCTAGACAGTCAAGAAAACCCTAAAAAAGTGGCAAGATACAAAGTAAGTCCCAAACCTGCCTTATTGTCACCCTGATCTACACCTATCAAGACTGCCATGAAATAAGACAATTCTGCCAAGAAAGATACTTCCTCAATTGTCCAGGGGGAAATAAGACAACAACTCACTGATGCATAGGTAGGAGGAGGTCAATACTTTATTAAGCATGCCATTCCTTGTCTGAGCTGTTGAAAAGGACAAACTGTATGCATATAGGATTCTATCATGAAACCTGAAACCCAGCAAATGTGGTGAAGCTGCGATATCAAGTCACATAGCATTGAGACCAAAAGCAATAAAAAAGCACATGAGAAGGAACAGTTATATTGGACCTGCACTAGAACTGGAAAAGCAGAAAACAGCAGCAGCATCACTAACCAGCATGATAACATCAACAGCATCACCAAGTGGTGAAACATCAACATCACCAGCAAGTGAGACAACATTAGCAACATTAAGCAGAACTTATCAGGAGCAAAACACAACATCAACACACACAGCATTGCCTGTGCAGCATGCCAACACATCAAAAGCTCTCTTCCAATGTTGACAAGTCTGCCAAATCTACAAGATGAAGGCACAATATTCTACCACTCAAGCAATATCATGAATCAAAGTTTGAGAAACCAAGCTCTAACAGAATCTAAAGGTGTTCAGCTTAATTATTAAAGTTTATTGTTAACCATCTTTGGTTAGATATAATAAAAAAGGCATGACTGGAATAGTTATATTGATAAGGCGTCATAATTTTTTAAAAAAGTGATGTTATATTGTTTACTATTCACAGAGAGTTAAGAACTAATGGTGATGCAAATATACATTCAGAGTGCCATATTCACTGCTGCACTGCAGCCAGGTGCAAACCAACAACATATCAGTCAGCCACAAGGAGAACTGCAAGAAATAAACTCAATGAAGCTCCCGAGTTATGAATCTTAAAAGTGTAATTATTTCAAACTTCTGGGAACAAAACATAACTGAAATTATTTAATTTCTTACACCAAGTTACAGAAGAATAAATCCCCAACTTGCAACAGAATGTATTATCTGTATGAGCTCAATTTTTCAGAAAACTGTTCAGGCTTCATGGTGTCAGGCAGAGCTCTATTCCTGGATTTCTACTGTGGGGAGGGGAAAAAAAGCCTACAACCAGCCAATATCACACAATGTTACAAACACATCAGGCCAGAAATGTCTGCACCTATTTTCAATCAGGCCAAACTATTTTTTTTGCATCAATAGTGGCCACATAGCCAAAAACCTCCACATTGGAGCTTTGTGCCAATTATGAGGATGCACATCAAAAAGAATAGAGAGGGAACGCTACATTTGTTCTCCTTTCTTCAAAAAAGTGCCTACTTTCCCTGCAGTACCACCACACAGAAGACAGGCTGCAACTCCAAATGCAGCTACATTGGACATCTGAAACAAAGATATGAACCCACTGCTCCATGGTTTCTTATGTTTGTCTTTGTCTTCAATGTACCTTTTAAATATGCATATTTTAACTGAATACTGTATCATCCTTACATCATGTACCCATACTGATCAATTCAGGTCTTTTTGGATTTTCAAGGAAATTGTAGAATCTTAAACCAGTGTATGTTTAGCTTCAATAAAGTGACAGTAAGCAAATAATGAAATCAAGAATTATGACTACTAATCTAACATTTCAATACATTACTCACTTCATCCATTGCTTCCTCAAAAAGTACATCAACCCTGTCCAACACCAAATGGCTGAGTCTAATAAAAAATAGGCAATGTACTTGAAGGATCCGTATCAGACTGTGTGGCGTAGTAACAACTACATCGCCTGCAATTAAATTTATATTTTAAAGTCAAGACTGAAAATTTGTAAGCAATAATGAGTCATTAAGTACTGTTTCATGGATAATTGCTATTAGGAGGAAAAACATGTTTAACCAAAGTATAATTAGCAAGCACAAAAAGGTGATGCTATCAATAGATTTATTAAAATTAGTTTTGAGTTCAGTTGTTCACAAGTTAACTTAACTTCGTGCAGGTCATGAACTTAAAACACAACTCTAAAAATTAATCGATTGCTCTGCTCGAGCTGTTTTGCTTATCCAATGTAATAGATTAGAATTTTCGGTTAATTGCAAATTGAATTTACCAAGATAATGTTTATGTCAGGAACTGATTACATTAATAGATGTCATCCTTAAACTGGTGAAACTTAGAAAATAACAGACTACTCAGACATCTCATTCAGATTACCTTTTTCAAACCATCAGTTTGTCCAACAGAATTCAAAAAAGATTTTGCACCTGTCAAGCAAAATTTTAAGCACATACAAAATAGACATCATACATACAAAATATTCCATACCCCAATTTATTATTACTTCTTCTTAATCCACGTTTGAAAAGTGCTCATAAATTACCAAAATTCTAAGAATAATATAGCTGTATTTTAATATTCATCATATTTGGTTTTAAAAAACCCTCTTCCTATATGCTTCACTGATGCTCATTTTCAGATTTCCAGCATAATTTTTATTTTCCTACTGCTTTGGCACCACACCTTGTGAGCCTGAAACTGAGATGATACACTCTTCCAATTGTTTTCAGAAAGAGACTTACATCTCTGTCATTTCCCATCAAAATACATTTCAAATATATAACTGCTGCTGCTTGTAGATCTTCCTCCAGGGGGTCTGCTGTCATAGCATTTCATGTTCACCTGTCTTGTTCCATCTGCAGCTGCTCACTGACCATTCTGTGATGTGCATCATCCAACTATGCCTAGCCCTCCACTTTGTCCTCTAGAAAACACCTCTATCTTTTCAGCTCTAAGTTCACCAAAATAATTGCACCAAAATAATTGCACATTTGGATCAGGATTTCTAACCTCCCAAAAGAACCTATCATAGAATATTTAATATTTTTAACAAAATATACTCAATGAATAATTCAATATTTAAACAGATTGCTATAATTATAGTCTTCAGAAAACTGGTGGGGAATGGGAAATTTAGAATCTAAACATTTGAAACAAATATCCAATTGGCCTTGAACCTCATTAACGGGGTGAATCAGTAATCCACTCCCAAGAGACAGATTGGCCATTGAAAACTTCTAGAGAGGCTGCAAGCTTCCAATTTAATCGTATTTCTTTTTTAACCAATCGACCAGATTTCCGAGACTTGGGAAATCTGGCAGGTAAAAGGAAGCGAAGAGCCTCAGATCTGTCAGGCAAGTGCCTTTTTGGAACTGCCTCTGGGCCAGGAGGACCAGAGGTGTTTACCCCCGAGCCTACAAGGCCACCCAGCGAACAATTTCAATTCCGCCCCCCCACCCCCATCCCTTCCCTAGCCACTTCTCGATTATCAACAGCAGTAACGATCCAGATACCCCTCCACAGTTTCCAAAGATCCCCCCCAATGCTCCCCTCTGCTTTCAACCCCCATCTCTGCCCTCAATCTCTCTTTAAACCCCGTGAACATCCACCAACCCGTTAAACCAGGCTATACCTACCACTTGTAACCTTTACCCCGAGCAGCATCTTTGAAACATTCCCTGCCTGACTTTGAACCAACCCGGTCAATAAAGATTGCTTCTGGACAGAGCCTGTTAAAAAACACGGTGTGGAGTTACAATTCCACAATCAGAACTCTTCCCTCCCACTTGGAAATCTAGCCCCGGTGAATATCAGCTCTATGGTTTCCCTTTAAATGACAGAATATTTGGAAACATGAAACGGATTTCATGGTTTTCCTTCATAATGGAAAATTGCTTGAAATGTTACAATATTATATTAGTTGATATTAATAGTTGCATACAATGTAGACCGTAGCGTTAAGCACAAAAATTCCAAACTTTGGAGAATCAATTGGATTTTTGAGACTGACCTGAATATGAATATAGACAGAAAGTGTCAATCATAGTTTTTTGAAAGTAATTGGGACCAAGAGGCAGAAACTAGAGGAAAAGTAAATTATTAAATCGACTGACTAGAGCAAAGGAAGAAGACAAAAGTCCTAAAAGTCTTCATTACAGTTGACCATATGTCATTACAAGGACCCATTTAGAGGAAATTATTTATTCTACAACAGAGAATAGAATACATTAGATTTTACCTAATATTCATTCTCATCAAAGACCTGTATTTGCATAGAAGCCAGTCTGCCAACAATCACACTTACATGCTTTGGTAAGTTTCATTTTCTTTGTTTCTTCTGGATCTTGTCCAACCAAAATCAGCGATAGAGAAAGAGGTCGAGAAAACCTTGTTAAGTCCATTAACACCTGGCACACAAAGTGGGCCTTCTGTCGTCCAGGGCAAATAATTATTGCTAATGGCTAACATTAAAAGAAAAACAAATAAAGATTGTTCTATTACTTGCATGAATTAGATTCCAAAATAAATCACAAAATTGCTGGTTTAATGCTTTACCCCAGGTGTCGAAACACGTCTGCCTTAAATCTTACTGAATTTTTGCTTTCCTGAATGAAAACACCAAAATTAACACAAATGTTAATGTTAGAAACACAATTTTATGTTGTACATCTCTGGAACCCTCAAGAGCTTGCCCAATGATGAACAGGTAGATTTTTCCTTCTTCTCCCTTCCCACACATTTTGACCTCTTACTTGCCTGCCTCAATTACGCATTCTGTCCTTCTGTCTGAAATGACCACGAGGAAAGTTATAAAAAGAAATGGAAGCAAGGAAAACCACAATTTAAGCCCAGCCAGGGCCTTTGCGCACCCCACCCCCCCTGCCCCTGACTGGGCCAGCGAGCGCAGGTGAGACCTGTCCACCTTCGGATCCTGCACCATATTCCAACTATCAACGAGTGTTGGGGTGGCACCCAGCACTCGCTTCACAAACCCCGCATCATCCCAGTTGGGACCATATATGCTTGCCGGTGCCACCAAATTGCCTTCTAGCGCCCCCTTCACTATCACGTACCTTCCCTGATCCACCACTACCGTCTCCATCTAAAACCTCACCACCTTGCCCACCAAAACCCTACCCCCACCCCCAAGCCCTGCTATCGAACCCCGAATGTTGAAAACCTGACTCATCCAACCCTTCTTAAGCCTCACCTGATCCTTCACCCTCAGATGGGTCTCCTGCAACATCAGCACGCGGCCTTGAAGCTCTTCAACTATGTAAAAACCCTTGATCTCTCCACCGGCCCCGCTAAGCCCTTCACGTTCCACCTCACTATTCTGAACGTGGTCTCCTCCCCCCCCCCCCTCCCTCCCTTCCAACGACTGCGGACCGTCCCTCCACCACATTCCTGTTCACTAGCCACCCTTTGCTTGCTACTGTGGAGTCCCCTGCCCAGGCCCCTCTCCTCCCAATCCCCTCCCCCATGACCCAGTCCCAGGAAACAAAGACAAACAAAACCAGTGTAAAAATCACATCCCCGGAAACCACCGTAAATCCCAATTCCATCTCATTTCAGTCCCAATCCTTCGGCTTTCACGAACGCCTCCTCCGCCTTGAAGTAAACGTCTCTAGAATTGTAGGTCAACCTCAGCTTCGCCGGGCAGACCATGCCAAACCTCACATCGTTACTGTAGAGTGCTGCCTTCACCTGTCCGAAGGCCGCATGCCTACTCGCCAGCTCCACTGTCAAGTCTTGGTATCTTAGAATATCAACTCCTTAGCCTCGGGTCACTGTTCGTGTGGAGTTTGCAAATTCTCCCCGTGTCTGCTTGGGTTTCACCCCTACAACCCAGGTTGGGTGGATTGGCCCTGCTAAATTTCCCCTTAATTGGAATAAAATAATTGGATACCCTACCAACTCCTTCCCACCACGCCTTTACTTTGCCCAACTCAGGATCTTCTCCTTAACGCGAGACTTGTGGAAGCAAATTATAGCTGCCCTTGGTGGCTCGTTTGCTTTCGGCTTGGGCCTGTGTGAGCCCTGTCCAGCTCTTAATTGAGAAGCTTCTTCCCCCTCCCCGGACAACTACTTCGCATGTACTCAGTTGGCCTTGGGCCCTCCATCCCCTCCGGCAGGTCCACAATTGGTAGGTATTGCCGCCTAGAACGGTTCTCTAGGTCCTCCACCTTGGCTCTGAGCCCTTGGTTGCCCTCCACCACCCCCTGCAGCTCCTCACCCATCGAAGTGAGCTGGTCAGTGTGCTGCGACAGAACATCCTCCACCCCCTTCAATTTCTCTCATTGATCCCGTACCTTCACCGGGACAATCACCTCCTCCACCCACTCCTTCATCTCAGCCATCATCTCCTTTTGCAGCATCTCCATGTGCTTAGTGATCTGCCTCTCGAGTTCTCCGGCCATCACCTCGGTCAGAGTTTCAACTGTGAGGGGAACAGCCCCACCCGGCGAACCAGCCTCCGCCATCTTTCCTGCTGTCGGGCTGTCCCTTTCACTTGACGGCGAAGCTTCACTTGTCCCCTTCTTCCCAACGCTTTCTTCTAGGTCTTTGACATTCCCCACCTTCTTTATGCTTTCCTGCACCAGCCTTTACAAAAACTGCCCCTGTAACAGGGCATTTAAAACCAGAACCTCGAGCAGGAGCTACCCAACTTGTGACCTCCACCTATATGACTCCGCCGGAAGTCGAATTCCCCCATTTCTGACTGTAAGAGTCCTACATTCGTTTTTAATCAATCTTTTCTCTTGACATACCTGTAGAAAGTTTTACAGTCAGTTTTTATGTTCCCTGCTTCCTTACTTTCATACTGTATTTTCTACTTCTTAACCAATCCCTTGGTCTGCATTTGCTGAATTTTTAAACTGTTCTCAATCCTCAGGTCTATTGCATTTTTTTGCTAATTTGTATGTCTCTTCTTTGAATCTAATACTACCTCTAATTTCCCGACTGTTCCTCCAATCACAGATTCCGTCTCTGAAGGAGCAGCAAAAATGAGAGGGAGGATATCTGCGATTTGAGGAGTTGGAGCAACCATCATGGGAGAAATGGAATCTGTAATTGGAGCAGCATTTCAGATCCATTTCTCCCATGGATAAATTGAAGATTAAAAAATTAGATAAAAGGAAACTGATAAGGGTTCAGTTATACTGAGGGCTTTCAATAAGCAAATTAGACAACAGCGTAAACAAATATTTGCTTAAGTAAAATGGAGAACAATAGAGTACAGAATTGCAGGAGTTAAAGATACAGAAAGTAGCAGTTCAAACAGAAAAAAGAATGCATGTTGCACTTGCATGCTAAACGTTTGTGTTCTAACACTAGTTGTTTGGATAGAACAATTATACTGTTGACTTAAAGAATAGACAGGTACTGAATAAGGTGGAAATGAAATATTTATGTATGAGAGACTATGGGCGAAATCTATCGGCCGTGTCCTGCTCGACCGGGAGAAAGGCGCAGCCGGTAGATGCCTTGCAAGAGGGAGAGGTAATCTTATTGACAAGATCCTGATGGGACTTGATAGGATAGGTACTGGGCAGGTGTTTCCTCTCATGGGAGAGACTAGCACTAGGGGACTCCATTTAAAAAGTGACTCACCAGAAGACACAAGAGAACAAGTAGGCCATTCAATGAGATCATGACTCATCTGATAGGATAAATCCTCAACTCTACTTTCCCGCCGTATCCCCAGAACCCTTTTCCTGTCTTTCCTCATAACCCTCGATTCCCTTGCAGATTAAAAATTTGTGTCTCAGCCTTGAACATTCTTAAACCCCAACCTCTACGTTAAAGAATTCCACAGATTCACTGCTCTCAAGAGAAGAAATTTCTCTTCATCTTGGTCTTAAATGGGCGATGTCTTACTCTGGAGATAATACCCTCTGGTCATGTACTCTCGCATAGGTTCATAAGATATAGGAGCAGAATTAGGCCACTTGGCCCATCGAGTCTGCTCCACCATTCGATCATGGCTGATCTCATGAAGGACAACAACCTCTCTGCATTTAGCCTGTAAAGCTCCCTGAGAATCCCACATGTCTTGATATGGGCGCCTCTCAATCTTCTAAATTCTAAAGAGTACAGACCCAACAGGTTCAATTTCTCATAGGGGAATCCCTCCGTACTCTGAATCATCGAGTGAACATTCTTTAGACTATCTCCAATGCCAGTATATCTTTCCTTAGATAGTGGGACCAAAATCGTTTACAATTTTTAAGGTGTGGTCTACTAATGCCTTGTGTAGTTTTATTAAGATTTCCTAATTTTTATTCTCCATTTCCTTTGAAAAAAAGGCCAGCATTCCACTTGCTTTCCCAATTACCTGGAACCTGCAAGCTAGCTTTTGTGATTTATGTATGAAGACCTCCAAATCCCTTTGTGCTGCAGCTTTCAGCATTTCAATAATACTTATCTCTTTTATTCTTCCCACAAAAGTGCATTCCTTCACTTTTGTGGCAATATATTTAGTCGGCCACATTTTTCCCCTCACTTACCCTGTCTACATCCCATCCACGAACATGTTAATAGTACATGCACTTCCCTTGTCTAAGCCATTAATATATTGTAATTAAATGAGAGGATTTCCTTTAAAGGCAGAGGTGAGAAAAAAAAAGTAGAATTCTCTTCCACATGAAGCAGTGGAGGCTGGGTCGCTGAATTTATCCAAGGCCGGGTTTGTTGGAAAACAAAAAGGTAGTTTTAAGGGATTTATATCTGTATTAGTAAACATTTAGAAATACATTTTTGTTCTAAGTGGGTTTAATTTAACACTTCTGTGCCTAGAAGGGTAAAACCTATTGTAACCTACTTATAGGTTCATGGTGCACAAAGGTGTATCTATGTGTGGGGGTTGGTTTAAATCCAACTGTGATGCTATTGTGCTTAAAGAGAGCTACAGTGTGAAGAGTAAATAAACAAGTGGTTGCTTAGCAACTGAGCCTTGCAAGGTAGAAAAGCTTTTAAGTTTTAGTTAGCTAATTTGATTGCAGTTGGAGATAAGGTAGTGAGGGGTAAGGCAGCTCACACAGATCTGCTAGAAGCAGTTGGTTTAGAAGGTTAGACAGGGAACATCTCTCTCAGCTTTACTAGACGAAAAGCCATACCATGGAGTAATGGTTAAGAAAACAAGTGCAGAAATTTGAAGAGCTGCTAGTTAGGAAAATTAGAGAAATGAAGAGAATTATTCAAGAAGTCGGAGTTAAAGGAGCTATAACAGAGAACTGGAAGACAGATATAAATTGAATTTTAAATATACTTAGACATATCAACTTTTGTGGACATGATACAAACATACGTGAAACACTAACATTAAAACAAAAGAGACAAACATAGAATTCACATGAATTTACCAAATTTCGTCTGGGTTGACAGCTGTATACAGATGGTAACCGTAGAAACGTCAACAAGGGAGGGATGTATAGAAGAGGGTCATCTCCTTTCTTTGATACTGCAACTAAGTCACAACCACGACCTATAGCAGGCCAGCAGTAAGATTGCACAATGTTTGGAATACCAGTTTTTATCTTATATAATTCCTGAGAGAAAATAAATCAGATAATTGTGTAAAGAAGCCATACTCCATGATTTAACATGTTGTGCTAAATAAGAATAGCAAACAATCTAGGAATTTACCATGCAGCTACACAATTTCACTCAGTACAGCCAAGCTATTTTCCAGGCAGTGCATGATACACAGAAAAGCAAAAGGTGTCACACATTTATGTTAATTAAATGACTTTGGATATTAGAGAGAAGCAGGGCAATTTAGATCAAGGGAAAATGAAAGAAGTTCAACACAAGAAAAGGTTACAATATGTTATTCTCTTCGACAAAGCCTACAATGTATTCAGTTGCATTCTTGCAGTTTAACAATGACTTCATTTATTAAATTCTGTCTCCCCAAGTCAGATGCCAAGTTATTTTTGACCATCATAAACTACTAGCGCTGGGCCGCACAGTGGCGCAATGGTCAGCACTGCTGTGTTGCGGCACCGAGACCCCGGGTTCAGATCCCGGCCCTGGGTCACTGTCCGTGTGAGTTTGCACATTCTCCCCGTGTTTGCATGACTCTCACCCCCACAACCCAAAGATGCACGTAGGTGGATTAGTCACGCTACATTGCCCCTTAATTGGAAAAAAAAAGAATTGGGTACTTGAAATTTAAAAATAAGTAAATTACTAGCGAATCTTTATGTTCATAACAGAGCTCATAAATACATTTCCTGAGGTTTACAATGTTGATGATGATAGTAATGAAGATTTATTAACATTGAAAAACATCTCAAGGCATTGCATGGGGTTGCAAAGAGTTGCACAGCTGGGGGATGCAAGCAGAAGTTAGTCAAGATGATACATGCTAGGAAAGTAGTGATTAGTACCAAGAGGAAAGCAGATGTAGCGGGAGTCATAAAAATACCCTGGAAACTCATCCAAAAAGAGAGCAGTGCAAAACCAAAATGTACTGGGAGGCCAGAGTCAATGAATGGGTCATAAACCTGCAAACGATTGTAGAGGTACCAACAAATTAAATGATGACAGGGATTTTCAAAGCCTGCATTTGCAGGTGATGGTGTTAAACGTGTCAAGCTAAGTGTCAAAAAGAAGATAGCAGAATACAAGTAGAAGGTGAGACACACTTACAAGTACAACTTTTGCCACAGAAAGAAAAATAAACTTGCTGGTGCATTACAGGTCTGTATTGAATGAATACTTCTTATACAACTGAGTCAAGTTCTGGATTCATTCCATTTTCAGATTTGTAAAATTTCTGTACAAACTAGTTTGCATTTAGTGGTGTATAAAAACTGTACCTTTTTCAAATCCAGAGAAACAGGTGACATTTCCATGCTTCTGCAAGGACTCAATTTGTTGTATGAATGCACTAAGACTCCATTCCATAGGTCAAAAGCCATTTTGTGGGATGGCTAAAAAGAACAGATTCTAATGAGACATAGGTTTTGCTCAAACTTAAACGCAGAAGCCAACTTTCACCATAGAAAACACATTACTTCAAAAAAAAATATAGGGCGGGATTCTCCCTTTTGGGGACTAAGTCCCCACGCTGGCGGGAAAACCGGCGGCAAACACAGCCCCCGAAAGTAAGGAATTCTCTGAACTTTCGGGGGCTAGGTGGACGGCGGAGGGGTCCAGCTGACGCCAAAGGGACAGCGCAAATTCACACATGCGCTGAACGGCTGGCGTGATCTTGCGGATGAGTGGACCTGCTGACATATTTTCGTGCATGCGCGGGGGGTTCTCTTCTCCGCGCTGGCCCCTGGGGAATATGGCGGAGCCTTACAGGGGCCTGGCGCGGAGCAAAGAAGTGTCCCCACGGAACAAGCCTGCCGTAGATCGGTGGGACCCGATCACGGGCCAGGCCACCATGGGGGCCTCCCCCTCGGGGTCGGATTCCCCCCCCCTCCCCCGAGGACCGCCCCCGCATACTCACCTGCCAGGTCCTGCCGTGCGTGAGGCGAGTAATTCACGCCGGCAGGAATGGCCAGAACTGGACGGCCGCTCGGCCCATCAGGGCCCGGATAATCGCCAGGGGGGCACTGTCAATGGCCCCCGACCGATGTGGCAGGAAACTTTATACCGCCTGAAAAACGGCACCGGAGAATAGGGCAACCGGCGTCGGGGCGGGATTCGCACCTCGGATTCTCCGACCCGGTGTGGTTGTGGGGGTCAGAGAATACTGGCCATACACTTTCTCATTGTTGAAAGACACAACTACCAATTTATGTGGTCAACAATGCCACTTATTTTATTCGAAGAGCCTCTGTCATCTTGTGTTGTTTCGAGAGCCATAAGACTTAATTATTGTACGTAGAATGTCTTAAACAAAATAAACAAACTAAAATGCAGAATAACTATGCAGCTAAATTCAGTTAACCAACCCAAGAAGAGGTCAAATACCAGACTGAAGAATGCAAATATCTGACACTAGGAAGGACTAAACTCATCTTCTAAAGAAATCCATTGTGATCATTCACAAATCATTGGCATTCTATTCAAACATAATTTTGAACAGTGTCATACATTGGGAATTTAGGCACACAGACACAGAATTTACAGTGCAGAAGGAGGCCATTCGGCCCATCGAGTCTGCACCGGTTCTTGGAAAGAGCACCCCACCCAAGGTCAACACCTCCACCCTATCCCCATAACCCAGTAACCCCACCCAACACTAAGGGCAATTTTGGACACCAAGGGCAATTTAGCATGGCCAATCCACCTAACCTGCACATCTTTGGACTGTGGGAGGAAACCGGAGCACCCGGAGGAAACCCACGCACACACGGGGAGGATGTGCAGACTCCACACAGACAGTGATCCAAGCCGGAATCGAACCTGGGACCCTGGAGCTGTGAAGCAATTGTGCTATCCACAATGCTACCGTGCTGCCTGAAAATGAAAATCGCTTATTGTCACAAGTAGGCTTCAAATGAAGTTACTATGAAAAGCCCCTAGTCGCCACATTACGGCGCCTGTTTGGGGAGGCTGTTATGGGAATTGAACCGTGCTGCTGGCTTGCCTTGGTTTGCTTTCAAAGCCAGTGATTTAGCCCTGTGCTAAACAGCTAAAGTCTAAGCACCTTATCACCAAGATACAAGAGACTATTTTGCAAGAAACCTTTTGCAGAAAATAAAGTAACCAACCACTAGGATACTCCCTTAAAATAACTTTAATTCATTTTAGTCTTTTGAAACGGCAAAATTTGTGCAGTTTCTTAAAATTATGATACATATAGTGGACAACTGAGAATTTGAAAAGAACAATTATTTATTGTATAAAAGGATGTGCACAGTAGATCAGTAATTTGATCCATCTCGCTGACAGCAGAATCAGTATGCTTTGCTGACTTAGATGATCACCATCCGTGGCACTGTGCACCACTAGTTTTTTCTGGCAGCTGTACACAATCTAGATTATCTGTTGTATGTTTGTTCAATCTGGTCAGGTTACCCCTCAATTTGAATACACTGTTAGGAAAACAAAGGTAGTTTTAAAGGATTTATAATTGTATTGGTAAATATTAGAAATAAGGTAGAGTATTAAGTGGGTTTAATTTAGTGTATGTGTAAGAAAGTAAGATTCCTCCTGTAAAAAAGGTGTTTTGCATGTGACGAGACTTGGGTTTCAATTAAAACTATTTCCATAGTGCATAGAGAGGTTATGCCGTGAAAAGTGAAGCTTGGCAGAAGCATGAGGTTGTTGCCTAGCAATCACAGGCCCCTTTAAGGTTTTTTGAGTTTAATTTTAGCTGAATTGATTGGCAGTTAGTTTAGAAGGCTAGATAGGGGGCATCTCTTTCAGCTTTGCTAGAAGAAAACCATACCATGGAGGAAAATATGAGTGCAAAGAGCCAAATTCCAGCTAGTTAAGGGAACTAAAGAAAAAAAAAGAAGTTTCCAAGAAATCCAAGGTGAACAGTCCTAGCACAGAGAACTGTCCAAGTAAAGAATAATAATAATAATAGCTTATTGTCAGAAGTCAGTTTCAATGAGGTTACTGTGAAAAGCCCCGAGTCGCCACATTCTGGCACCTGTTCGGGGAGGCCGGTACGGGAATTGAACCCGCGCTGCTGGCCTTGTTCTGCATTACAAGCCAGCTGTTTAACCCACTGTGCTAAACCAGCCTCATTAGACAGGCAGAGCTGAGAAGATGGCTCAGATGCCAGAAAGATTCTGAAGTGATTTTTAGATTTTGCTACCATTTAAGAGATCTGATTTGACATAATCGCAAAAAATCAGTAGGGCTGGATTGGAGAGCAGTCTTTCAGACAAAGAAATCCTGAAGAGGGAGGTGTAAAACTTGAAAACAAAACTTTGATGGGAGCAATTGAAGGACTGCATTGTTTAAAAGAAGATTTTAAAGTATATTTTTGAAAGCGGAATTTGAAATCACTCATGTGGAAGCCGGAGTTCAGTGAGACAAGGTGACTCCATGGCCATGCACTATGGCCACATTACTCTCTGCAGGAGGTGTGGTACCAGTCCTGTTCAGATCCGATGAAGCTTATCCATTCTCTGGAGGCTGCTTCAGTTCTAGAACTGGTCTCAATACCCCAGAAATTTCCCTTACACCAAATCTAGTCACTTTTAACCTCCTCTATCTTACCAACATTGTCATTCAAAAACTATTGGGGCAGCACGGTAACACAGTGGTGAGCATAGTTGCTTCACAGCTCCAGGGTCAGGTTCAATTCCCAGCTTGGGTCACTGTCTGTGCGGAGTCTGCACGTTCTCTCAAGTGTCTGCGTGCGTTTCCTCCAGGTTCTCTGGTTTCCTCCCACAGTCCAAATATGTGCAGGTTAGGTGGGTTTGCCATGCTAAATTGCCCTTAGTGTCCAAAAAGGTTAGGTGAGGTTACTGGGTTATGGGTGTGGGCTTAAGTGGAATGCTATTTCCAAGGGCTGGTGTAGACTCGATGAACCTCCTTCTGCACTGTAAATTCTATGTTTCTATGATTCATGATACAAGAATCATCTGGGGGGGGGGGGGGGGGGGGGGGGGGGGGGGGAATTTTGAGAAGAAATCCACAGACATTCACTTGGTTTCAGAGTGTAGTGTCTGTCTTACCACAGCCAGCCTATGTGTTTAAAGGGACTCTGAGACCATTATAACCCAAGGTATACTTTGTAACCCGTGTCAACCTTAAAATCTATGTGTACTTGTGAAGATAAGGAGGGAGAAAAATCAACCTTTTCATGTTTAATATTTTTTTTTCTTATTCAAACTAATTAGTGGTGCCATGACTATTTCTCATCAAGTTACCTGTTGCAAATGAAATTCCAGCTCATTTTTTGTGTTCAATGGATCTGGGTTTAAAAACTGTAGAAGCCTGTAAAACAGTTGTATAAATGGTCACCCTTACTGAACAACAATGCATATATATCTTCTATAAAAGCCCAGCCCATACCCCATTAAATCTTAATGCATGTAGGTAACGAAATGCATGGTCTACCTAATCTTCAACACGGCTATCTATCGGCATGAATATTCCTAGGCTGCCTTTGTAAACTTTTTTTCACATGAAACCTCTCCATTCTAGATTGCTTGGGACCAACTACTTCTGGATCTTGGACTTTTCTGGTTTATGGAACGATGTTAGAATGCCTAACCATAAATATGTGAACCAGAAAAACCATAGATACAAATACTTGCTTACTTTAAATATAAAAATTATATAACATTCTAAAGCAGAAACAATAATTATTTTACTTAGCAAAATATTGCATTTTTCATGTTTCTACTTCTAAATACAGTACTAAAATAATGTTGCAGGAACGTTTGGGTCTGCCAAAGAAATTCCAGACAATTAGTGCTTCTGAACAATAGTTTTCTGGATTGCAAAGATTAGCATATCCAAATTACTTTTTCCAATTAAGAATAATAGGTACAGAGAATAAATGTACCCGTGCATCTACCCTAAATCCCATTGTGGCTTCAGGAATGGAAGATCCACGATTGACTTTAGCTTCTCAGTTCAAAACAAAGGAGAGGGTGTTGAACGAATACTTCATATCTGTCTTCACCCAAGGATGTAATTATGAAACTCAGGGACAGAGACTGTGAGGTTCTTGAACAAATTGGCAAAGGTACAAAAATACACGGTATTGAAGGTACTTAAAAATGGATAAATGTCCAAGTCCCGATGAATTACGTCTCAGGATGCTGTGGGAAGTGAGGGAGGAGATTGCAGGGGATCTGACC
The DNA here is from genome assembly GCF_902713615.1 of Scyliorhinus canicula. Taxonomy (NCBI): domain Eukaryota; kingdom Metazoa; phylum Chordata; class Chondrichthyes; order Carcharhiniformes; family Scyliorhinidae; genus Scyliorhinus; species Scyliorhinus canicula. Next base: position 39,394,992 of record NC_052154.1, read on the forward strand.
CAAATTTTAAATTCCTCTCTGACCACGGGGGAGGTGCCAGAGAACTGGAGAACAGCTGATGTGGTTCCACTATTTAAAAAGGGTTGTAGAGATAAGCCAGGGAACTACAGTGCAGTGAGTCTCACGTCAGTGGTAGGGAAACTACTGGAGAAAATTTTGAAGAACAGATATATCTCCGCTTGGAAAGGCAAGGCTTGATCAGCGATAGGCAGTATGGCTTTGTAAGAGGAAGGTCATGCCTACCCAATTTGATTGAATTTTTAGAGGTGACTACCAGGTGCGTATAGGAGCGTAGTGCAGTTGATGTTATTTAAATGGGTTTCAGCAAAGCCTTTCACAAGGGCCCACATGGGAGACTTATTAAAAAAAGCAAATGCACATGGGATACAGGGTAATTTGAGACGGTGGATTCAAAATTGGCTTAGTTGTTAGAGACAGAGGGTGATGCCAGGCGACTACTTTAGTGACTGGAAGCCAATGTTCTTTGGTGTACCACAGGGATCTATGCTGGGTCCCCTGTTATTTGTCATTTATATGAACGACATAGATGACTATGTGGGGGGGGAGGTAGGATCAGTAAGTTTGCATATGATACAAAGATTAGCTGGGGGGTTAACAGTGAGATTGAGTGTTGGGTTACAGGAAGATTTAGACAGGATGATCAAATGGGCAGAAAAGTGGCAGATGGAATTTAACCCTGAGAAGTGTGAGGTACACTTTGGAAGGAGTAATGTGACAAGGAAGTGTTCAGTGAATGGCCTGACACTGTGAAGTTCTGAAGAATAAAGCGATCTTGCCGTGTTTGCCTACAGATCTGTGAAGGTGGCAGGGCAGGTTAATAGGGTGGTGAAAAAGGCTTACGGGACACTTGCCTTTATCAGTCGAGGCATAGATTACAAAAGCAGGGAGGTCACGTTGGAGTTTTATAGAACTTTGGTGAGGCCACGGCTGGAGTACTGTGTGCAATTCTGGTCGGCACATTATAGGAAAGATGCGATTGCACTGCAGGGGATGCAGAGGAGCTTCACCAGGATTTTGCCTTGGATGGAACATTTAGGTTATGAAGAGAGGTTGGATAGGCTTGGGTTGTTTTCGTTGGAGCAGAGATGACTGAGGGGCGACCTGATCGAGGTGTACAAGATTATGAGGGGCATGGACAGGGTTGATAGGGACCAGCTGTTCTTCTGAGTTGAAGGGTCAGTCATGAGGGGACACAAGTACAAGGTGAGGGGCAGGAGGATTGGGGGGGGGGGGGCATGAAAGATGGCTCTCCTCCTGGAAATTCAAGATTAGGTACTTATAACCCATTTAATTTAACAAAGTAGCCCACTAAACATTGAGGGGGGGAAACCACCCTTCGCCAACACCACCACTACAAAGAAACATGCCAACCAACAACAACCCGAGGAGCCAAGAGACGGCAGAGGCAGTAAAAGCCGGGAGAAAAAGACTAAGGCGATGGTGATCTTACGGGGCGACGAGGTCCCGGCCATACCCAAATGGGATGGACCATCAGAAAATATACTGGGCTACCTCCCGATGAACGAATAGAGGCTATTCACAATACAGGAACTTCAAGAGCCCAAGGATGTCATCAAACTTGAAATGATGGCGTCGGTGACAGTAGGGGTAGCGGAAACGCTGGTCACCCTGCAAGTGGTGCTGGAAAAAACGGAACAGCGGCTAGAGGCATAGGAGGCTGAAAGAGGCTTTGAACGACCAGAGCGATCGGATCGCCTCACTGGAGACAGAGATGGCAAGGTTGGTGGCAACGCAAGGGACACTAAGGGGGAAGGTCAAGGACCAAGAAAATAAAATAGATCGCGCTGCCAAAACCTCCACATTATGGGCCCACCGGAGGGCACTGAAGGCAACAAAACCTACAGAGTACATGGCCCAGATGCTGGGCAAACCGGTTGGAGGGGCAAACTTCCCCAAACCCCCAGAAGTGGACAGATCACACAGTTCACTCGGCCAAAGCCCAAGGCCGGGGAGCAGACACGGGCCATCATTGCAAAACTGCACCAGTACCAAGACCGGGGAAAGATCCAGAACTGGGCAAGACATACAAGGTCCTGTAAATGAGAAGGACATTCGATCTTGTTGTACCAGGACATTGGGCAGACCTGGCCCAGCGCCGGGCGGAATTTAACAAAGCCAAGGTGGTCCTCTAGAAGACCAATGTGCAATCCGGAATACTGTATCCCGTCAAGCTCTGGGTGACTTTCCAGGCCAGGGAATACTATTTCACCGCACCGGCGGAAGCAGGAGAAGGTGCGAGCACAAGCATGGGGTGGAACAAAATCAGCAGTGAACCAGACACTTAATGGTCACGGTCATGAAAAAAAAATGTAGAGACTATTTGCGCCGGACGGAATCGTCACATCTTCAAATCTGATATCAAGTCGCAAAAAGGTGAGAGCAGTAAGATAAGAGGGGGTGAGGAAAAGGAAGGGGGGGGGAGAGAAGAGAAGAGACACGCATCGGTCGAGGGGAGGTATAGATCGGGGGGGGGGGGGGGGGGCCCAGAGCTCAAGCAGCACAGCCACGTGGTGAGGACGGTAACCACGGCCATCGCTTGGATGGCCCCCTAACAAAGGGAAACCCCAGAGTGCAGTGGTACATCCATAAGGTAAGTATGGCTGATCCCGCCGGGGGCACAGAAACCTCTGTCAGAATAGTCACCTGGGGACTTAACGGCCCAGTGAAAAAAAATCCAGAGTCTTCGCCCACCTGAAAAGTATGAAAGCCGACATAGTCAGAATGAAAACGTGGCTTGAGAGATGGTGCAGGAGGGAGGCGTTCAGATTTATGAGACATTGAGACATTGAATAGATTACAAATCGGATGGTCTGCACTTGGGGAGGACTGGACCCAATGTCCTAGGGGGTGCTTTTGCTAACACTGTTGGGGAGGTTTTAAACTAATGTGGCAGGGGAATGGAAACCAGATTACGAAGTTAGAGGTCAGTAAAGAGGCAGCAACTAAAGCCAGTAAGGTACATACATAGATACATAGAACATTATAAACTCATTGTGAGTAAGGAGAAGAGTAGACAGGGAAGGGATGATGAACCCAAAGGGACAGGTAGTCTGAGGTGCATTTATTTTAATGCAAGACGTGTAGCAGGTAAGGCAGATGAATTTAGGGCTTGGATTAGTATCTGGGAATATGACGTTATTGGTATTACTGAGGCTTGATTGAGGGAAGGGCAAGATTGGCAACTAAATATCCCAGGGTATAGATGCTTCAGGAGGGATAGAGAGGGAGATAAAAGGGGCGGAGGAGTTGCATTACTGGTCAGAGAGGATATCACAGCTGTGATTAAGGAGGGCACTATGGAGGATTTGAGCACTGAGGCAATATGGGTGGAGCTAAGAAATAGGAAGGGTGCAGTAACATTGTTGGGGCTGTACTACAGACCTCCCAACAGCGAGCGTGAGATAGAGGTACAAATATGTAAACAGATTATGGAAAGATGTAGGAACAACAGAGTGGTGGTGATAGGAGATTTTAAGTTTCCCAACATTGACTGGGATACACTTAGTGTCAGAGGTCTAGATGGAGCAGAATTTGTAAGGAGCATCCAGGAGGGTTTTCTAGAGCAGTATGTAAATAGTCCAACTCAGGAAGGGGCCATACTGGACCTTGTGTTGGGGAATGATCCCGGCCAGGTGGTTGAAGTTTCAGTCGGTGATTATTTTGGGAATAGCGATCACAATTCTGTAAATTTTAGAATACTCATGGACAAAGACGAGAGTGGTCCTAAAGGAAGAGTGCTAAATTGGGGGAAGGTCAACTATACCAAAATTCGGCAGCAGCTGGGGAATGTGGATTGGGAGCAGCTGTTTGAAGGTAAATCCACATTTGAAATGTGGAAGTCTTTTAAGGAAAGGTTGATTAGGGTGCAGGACAGATATGTCCCTGTGAAAATGAGAGATAGAAATGGCAAGATTAGGGAACCATGGATAACGGGTGGAATTGTGAGACTAGCTAAGAGGAAAAAGGAAGCATACATAAGGTTTAGGCGACTGAAGACAGACGAAGCTTTGGAAGAATAAATCGGGAATGTAGGACCAATCTGAAACGAGGAATCAAGAGGGCTAAAAGGGGTCATGAAATATCTTGAGCAAACAGGGTTAAGGAAAATCCCAAAGCCTTTTATTCATATACAAGGAGCAAGAGGGTAACTAGAGAAAGGGTTGGCCCACTCAAGGACAAAGAAGGAACGTTATGCGTGGAGTCAGAGAAAATGGGCGAGATTCTTTAACGAGCACTTTGCATCGGTATTCACCAAGGAGAGGACATGACGGATGTTGAGGTTAGGGATAGATGTTTGATTACTCTAGGTCAAGTCGGCATAAGGAAGGGGGAAGTTTTGGGTATTCTAAAAGGCATTAAGGTGGACAAGTCCCCAGGTCCGAATGGTATCTATCCCAGGTTACTGAGGGAAGCGAGGGACAAAATAGCTGGGGCCTTAACAGATATCTTTGCAGCATCCCCAAACACGGGTGAGGTCCTGGAGGTCCTTCTGGTAATGTGACTTCACTTTTTCCATCAATCTGCCATGGGAAACTTCATCAAACTCCTTACTGAGGTCCATTAGAATCGCTAATGTTGTCCCCTTGTTTAAGAAGGGTAGCTGGGATAATCCAGGGAATTATAGACCTGTGAGTTTGACGTCAATGGTAGGCAAACAGTTGGAGAAGATACTGAGGGATGGGATCTATTCACATTTGGAAGAAAATAGACTTATCAGTGATAGGCAGCATGGTTTTGATCAGGGAAGGTCATGTCTTACAGAACTAATAGAATTCTTTGAGGAAGTGACAAAGTTAATTGATGAGGGAAGGGCTGTAGATGTCATATACATGGATCTCAGTAAGGAGTTTGATAAAGTTTCCCATGGCAGACTGATGGAAAAAGTGAAGTTGCATGGGGTTCAGGGTGTACTAGCTAGATGGATAAAGAACTGGCTGGGCAACAGAAGACAGAGTAGTGGTGGAAAGGAGTGTCTCAAAATGGAGAAAGGTGACTAGTGGTGTTCCACAGGGATCCGTGCTCGGACCACTGTTGTTTGTGATATACATAAATGATCTGGACGAAGGTATAAGTGGTCTGATGAGCAAATTTGTAGATGATACTAAGATTGGTGGAGTTGCAGATAGTGAGGCGGACTGTCAGAGAATACAGCAAAATATAGATAGATTGGAGAGTTGGGCAGAGAAATGGCAGATGGAGTTCAATCCAGGCAAATGCGAGGTGATGCATTTTGGAAGATCCAATTCAAGAGCGGACTATACGGTCAATGGAAGAGTCCTGGGGAAAATTGATGGAGAGAGAGATCTGGGAGTTCAGGTCCATTGTGCCCTGAAGGTGGCTGCGCAGGTAGATAGTGGTCAAGAAGGCATACAGCATGCTTGCCTTCATCGGACGGGGTATTGAGTACAAGAGTCAGCAGGTCATGTTACAGTTGTATAGGACTTTGGTTCGACCACATTTGGAATACTGCGTGCAGTTCTGGTCGCCACATTACCAGAAGGATGTAGATGCTTTCGAGAGGGTGCAGAGGAGGTTCACCAGGATGATGCCTGGTATGGAGAGTGCTAGCTATGAAGAAAGGTTGAGTAGATTAGGATAGTTTTCGTTGGAAAGACGGAAGTTGAGGAGGAATCTGACTGATACAAAATTGAGAGGGGTATGGACCAGGTGGATAGCAACAAGCTTTTTCCAAGAGTGGGGGTGTCAATTACAAGGATTCACGATTTCAAGGTGAGAGGGGGAAAGTTTAAGGGAGATGTGCGTGGACATCTTTTTTTACACAGAGGGTGGTGGGTGCCTGGAATGCTTTGCCAGCGGAGGTGATAGAGGCAGGCACGATAACATCATTTAAGATGCATCTAGACAGATATATGAATGGGTGGGGAACAGAGGGAAGTAGATCCTTGGAAAATAGGCGACAGGTTTCGATAAAGGATCTGGATCGGCGCAGACTGGGAGGGCCGAAGGGCCTGTTCCTGTGCTGTAATTTTCTTTGTTCTAGTACTGCACCCCTGTATGCTTCACCCGATGCCTGTGTCTGTGTATTTACACTGTGTATTTATGTATGCCCTATGTTTTTTTTCCCGTATGGAATGATCTGTCGGGACTGTACACAAAAAAATACTTTCACTGTACCTCGGTACATGTGAAAATAAAACAAATCCAATCCAATCAAGTGGAAGTACCTCCATGAGGTAATGGAAGGGTTTGGATTCGGGCCAGGGTTCACCTATTGGATGAAACTGCTGTACAGTGCTCCCAGGGCGAGCGTACGTGCAGACAAACACCACCAGCTCTGAATACTTCCCGCTGCACAGAGGCACAAGGCAGGGATGCCCGCTATCCCCGCCGCTGGTGGCTCTGCCAATCGAGCCACTGCAGATCGACCTCAAAACAGTGAAGGGGTGGAGAGGCTATCCAAAGCAGAGACAGAGAGCATGGAGTTTCACTCTACGCAGATGACCTGCCCCTCCGGGCCAGCACAGAAAGGATAATGAAACTCTAAAGGAGTTCACAGCCTTCTCGGGTTACACATTGAGCAAAAGCCCAGACCAAATTCCACTACCTGGGGATCTAAATAGCCCACAAATGGATACGGATCCACAAATGGAACCCGACAAGTCAGGTAGAGAAAAGGATAACGTACTCCCAGATACCAGGACCTACATTTGTCGAAGAACTGCTGGACACAGGTGACCTAGAGAAGGGAAACTGTGGGGACCAGTACGAGCAACTATGGGAGGAGATATGCTCCCCCTGGGCAAGACAAGGAAAAATGGGAGGAGGAATTAGGCATAGAAATAGGAGAGGTCTCTGGATCGAATCACTGCACAGGGCCAACTCCACCTCTATGTGCACAGGGCTCAGCCTAACGTAACTAAGGTGGTGCACAGAGCGCACCCAACCAGAACCCAAATGAGTAGCTTCTCTCTGGAGGTCGAGGGCAAGTGTGAAAGATGCCAGTGAGGCCCAGCCAACCACATCCACATGTTCTGGGCCTGCCAGACTTGCCAGTCTTTTTTGAGGCCATGTCCAGAGCTGTGAGAATGAGGGTGGAGCAATATCCAAAAATGGCATTCTTCAGAGTCTCAGACTAGCATGGGGAGGGGGCCGATGCCTTCGCCTTTGCCTCCCTGATAGGCCACTGGAGAATCCTGCTCGGCTGCCGGTTGGCCGCACCACCCTAGGTTGCAGACTGGCTGTCCAACCTGCCAGAATTTCTCAAACTGCAGAAAATAAAATTTGCCATCCAAGGGTCAGAAGAGGGCTTCCACAACACCAACTTGTTCCAGGATCTGTTTGTAGCCAGTAACCTAGAGAGTAAGGTGCTGAAACGAGCCTGAGGAGGACAAGCCAGAGGATGGAGGATAGACGGCATATGCCTTAAATTCAAAAGTTAATTTTGAGAAATTAGGTACTAAACCTTAAAAGCCGTCTCCTACACCCCTCACAAACCCCTCCCAATTTCCCCACCCTCACCACACCATACAGAGCATTCAATTGGTTCTAAAATTACAGGCATTCACATCACATTTTTCAAGCAGCTATTTAACCAAGAGCACTCTTTTGACCTTAAGGTAGCTCCATGGTTTCCTAGCAGACTTTCCAAAATAAAAATTGGAATCATGAAGCTACACAAAAAGAGTGGAAGCAGTAGCCCAGCAATTGTCAGTGATACTGACCTGAAGACGGACTTAAAGCATACAACTGCCAGGCTTTAAAAGCTGATTTGAAGCGATGGCTGCTCAGTCTGGATGATGCGAAACTTCACCTATAACACCGAGACCTCTGGCCCCAGGGTTTGTCACTATAATAATAATAATGCTTATTGTCACAAGTAGGCTTCAATGAAGTTACTGTGAAAAGCCCCTAGTCGCCACATTCCGGCACCTGTTCAGAGAAGCCGGTATGGGAACCCGCGATGCTGGCCTTGTTCTGCATTACAAGCCAGCTTTTAGCCCACTGTGCTAAACCAGCCCGCTTTGTGCACCCCCCCCCCCCCCCCGATTCCTATCTGAGCCACATGAGGCGATGCCGAACAGAAAATTGACCCCCACAGCACAAACTATCGTCTTACATGACCACAATATTTTACTATGGAGTAGTGGTGCTCGTGAAGAAGGCATTTTGCTCTTTCTCTCATCAATTTATTTCCTTGCATTCCAAACATATGGGCTCCTTGTTAAGTTTGCATTTCATACAAGTTGGTTGTTGCTCACTCTCCATTTCCTTAGCATTCATGCATGTTTTCAGAGTGTTGCCAGGCTACTTAAACACAGCATTTACACAATTCTGATCCTCTCACAATGTCAACACATGCACAGGAACTGCTACACCGCTTTCAGGAGTAGGAATCCCAGCCAATTTTCCTCTCCTTAACTTCAGTGCACTGAACCCAATTAAAACAACCTTTCTGCTGGCAGAGTGTTTTCAGCACAGAGCTAGGATCAGATTAGCGACTTATTGGAAAAACTTCCTTGGCCATCCCAGAATCAATTGGCAAATTTTAAATGAAGATGAATTACACTATCCATAGTCTAAATATAACTTTAGTGAGATTTTACCATGTATTAGCCCTGGAAAATAGTATTTTATTGCATAAATATTTATTTTCAATTACATTAATAAGTAGAATAAAAACATAACTTGTTGAGGCTGGTATTTCATCATATTTCTGCATAGCTGTGGAGATTTTCTTGTCCTTTCTCATTTCACCATGGAAGTAAAACCTAAGTTTAAAAAAAGAGGGCGAGGATGAGAAGTGAATACATGGCAGCCTATTCACCTAAATTCATACCCTGATAACTGGAAATGGAATCATAGAATCCCTACAGTGCAGGCCATTCGGCCCATCAGTTCCGCAGCGACCCTCTGAAAGAGCATCCCTATCTATGCCCACTCCCCCACCCTATCTCCGTAATCCCACCTAACCAAGGGGCAATTTAGCATGGCCAATCTACCTAACCTGCACATCTTTGGACTGTGGGAGGAAACTGGAGTCCCTGGAGGAAATCTACGCAGACACAGGGAGAACATACAAACTCCACACAGACAAATTCCACACAGTCACCCAAAGGTGAAATTGAATCTGGATCCCTGGCTCTGAGAGGCAGCAGTGCCAGCTATTCTGCCACCGTGCTGTGCCAATGGAAAAAAACAAGACTGATAAAGGGGATATTAAACACCTTCAAGGAGGACAGAGAATGTAGTAGATTAAGCAGATAAATATTCGGATTAAATTTAATATGAAAACTTGTGAAGCAATACATTTTGGGAGAAACAAGATAAATTTGCACTAAATGGCAAAACTATAAGAGCATAGATATTTGGGAACAAGTTGATAAAGTTATTAAAAAAAGATGCACAGCACAAAGCAAAGATATAATGCCCAGCCTGTATGAATCAATAGTTCAGCTACTTCAGGAAGGATGGAGAGGGTGAAATCAAGATTTACTGAGATGATACCAGAGATGGTAAATGTTGGAGTAATCTTATGGGGGAAGTGGCAGAGAGATGGAGGTGGGTGTCTTCAGTATATTTTTATAGTAGCTAACATATTCATTAAACGCGAGTGTAAATCTAGCATACCTGCCATAATGATAAATACTCTGCCTTGTTCTATGTGTACATTTCCACTGTACTGATACAAATTCCTCACACTTGAAAATAACACAGGAACTTTAACAATTTGACAGAATGACTGAAACAGAGTAATGCATTATGTTTTCCAAAAGATAATGTCACTGTTCTATTTTTCTTCTATTTTACCGTAAGCAGTACCATAGGATGAATAAAATACATTTTTTTATAGAGCTATAGCTGATAAACAATTCTTATTAGCAGAGGAAAGCCAATTGAAATGCATGTACACGTACCTTGTTTTCTTGCAATCTGATTGTTTTTCCAAAGGACAAGGGGAAAACGTTTTGACTGACTCCACTGGTTTGCTGCTGGATATTGATACAGTTGTCTTGCTGCATTGTTTATTCAAGTTTTCGCAGGATAGGTTTTCTCGAGATTGTAGACATTGAGAAACTGCCTCTTGGCCAGCAGAGCCTACAGATACTTAAGAAGTCCAAATATATTTAATTCACAATAAGAAGGTAAACATAATATAGAACTCCAAAACTAAAAAACAGACTTACAGTTATAGAGTGCCTTCCATGACCACAGGATGCCACAAAGCACTTTACAACCAACAGAACAAGTATAGTCAATATTGTAATGCAGGAAATGCAGCAGACAATTTATGCACACCACACTCCCACAAACAGCAATATAACAGCCAGATAATCTGTTTTTGGGATATTGATTTGAAAGATAAAATGTTGTCTTATATAAATAGGGTATCCACAAAATAATGGGAGGATGAGTGACATGGACATTGGAATACTAAATTTGCCAATGCTATTAAATGTGAAGTTCTGGCAAATCGAGAATAAAACCAAGTCGACTGCAATAGGACATAGATGAATGAAACAAGTGGCAAAAATAATTTAATACAGAAGTGTGAGGTAAGCATTTTGGCAGAAGGAATAGGGAGAGGCAATATAGGCTTAGTGGTACAATTATAAAGAGAGTGTGTTGAGACATAGGGATCTGTGGGTTCATGAGCTTAAACAAATGGAGCATTGGGATTTTGGACTTCATTAGAGACAAGAGATATACTCACTAGGGGTAATGAATGCAAAAGCAGGTTAAGTTACTCTGATTCTATAAGCTAAGCCTTCACAAGGCTCTGGTCAGGTCTAAGAGTATTACATCTAGATCTGGTCACCACACTTCAGAAGCCAGTGTCCTCAAGAGTGCAGAGATTATTTACCAGAATGATTTTGGGGAAAAGGGGATTTTAGCTACATTAGAGAAGCTGGGGTTGTTTTATTTGGAGCAAAGGGTTAGCCGATTGTGCGGGGCACACAAATTAAAGACTTGAAGCAAGAAATGGGCGGGGGCCTGGGAGAAAGATGAGGAAGATTAAAAAAAAAAAAAACAAGTTATGACCTGGAAGCAGATCACATCCAAAATTAAACTGCACATCCAAAATGACCAGTGACGAAAGTATAACCAAGTAGAATATACAGCCTTATGCAAGCTAACAACTGATGAAATGTGACAATTTGACAGAAGATATGAAAAACAAGAAAGCAATAGGCCCAGTCAAGAGCCTGATCTCACCTTCGTTTCCTTGGTTTAATATTGTAAGTGCAGTCCCTTGTACAGTTTCAGACCAAAGAGCTAATGCTGCATGACCAATGTTCTTCTTAACTGGTGCTTCTTCTTTCTGGCACGATACTGAAGAGACCTCTGATGAAGATTTCAGATTTTTTGCCAGATTTTGATTTTTTGGTGAAATGTAACATGCAAAAAATTTTGCTACTAAATCATCATTCAGACACACCTTAAAAAGAAAAATTAACATCTTGTCCAAAAAATTATTTGAATTAGAAAAAAATCCTAATCATAAATTCAGGTTACAATACAGTAGTATGAAAAAGACATGCTTCTACAAGAAATGATCAAGGACATATTTGGAATGAAATTTGATTCATTGTTAAAAAATCTTGCATTGGCATGCACTTCTTGTCCACAGTTTTCAAGATTTTGGTCATGCTTGCCAGCATTTCCCATTTAATGTAAACTATGATGTATTTGCATCTCTCTACCATGATCGAAACTAGTACCTCCATCAGCTCGCCTCCACTCTATCAGCGCTAATAGCACCATGCCACCCATCACCTCAACTCTCTCTGCTCTCAAAGAAAAACACATGTGCAATAAAAAGGAATTATTTTTTAAAGGAAATGACAAATTCAGGGAGTTACTGTGAAGCTTTCATTCTAAAGCAATAATTTCACAACAGCATGAAAACTATATATATTGCATGATGTGAAAAATGACAATGAGTCAAACCAATGCTTGCTTATTTTCTTTTTATTTTGTGAAGAAAAGGAACATTAGTGCCACATCTTTCACTTATCAAGAATAGTTAGATCATTGCAAGTCTAGTTCAGATGTAGAGTTAACCTCTTATGGGCTGCACGGTAGCACAGTGGTTAGCACTGTTGATTCACAGCACCACGGTCTCAGGTTCAATTCGCAGCTTGGGTCACTGTCTGTGCGGAGTCTGCACGTTTTCCCTGTGTCGTGTGGGTTTCCCCCCGGGTGCTCCGGTTTCTTCCCACAAGTCACAAATGAAATGAACATGAAATGAAAATTGCTTATTGTCACCAGTAGGCTTCAAATGAAGTTACTGTGAAAAGCCCCTAGTCGCCACATTCCGGCGCCTGTTCTGGGAGGCTGGTGCGGGAATTGAACCGTGCTGCTGGCCTGCCTTGGTGTGCTTTCAAAGCCAGTGATTTAGCCCTGTGCTAAACCAGTCCCTTGTGCTGTTAGGTAATTTGAGTATTCTGAACTCTCCCTCCGTGTACCCGAACAGGCGCCAGAATGTGGCGACTAGGGGCTTTTCACAGTAACTTTATTGCAGTGTTGCATACTTGTGACAACAAAGATTATGATATTATTATTTTCCAAAATAATCCGCTTTCATGGAAACTTAGATTTATCAACATTCACCCTGCTGCCACATCAATTCCTGAACAGTTTTATGCTTTGGGCATTAAATTCTACATGGAGGCATTCAAACTTAATTAGCTTAGGACCCTTAGACTTGGCTATATAAGTCAATAGTCTATGCTGTCCAAACGAAAGGCAGGTTTCTCAACTCTGAAACTTTTTATCCAAATTACATTACTTGTGTGATTTTTCACTATAATCCCAATGAATTACGGGTGGTATTCTCCCCCCACCCCACGCCAGATGGGAGAATCGGCGGGGCACTGTGGTGAATCGTGCCACGCCACCCCAACCCCTGCACGCGATTCTCCCCCCCCCCCCCCCCCGCCGAAACCAGCGCCGTGAGAATCGCGCAAGCCGCTCGGAGAACCGCCGCAAACGGTGAGCAGCGATTCTCCGGCCCGAGCAGCCTCCGAAATAAATGACAGTCCCGCCAGCGCGTCCACACCTGGTCACTGCCGGCAGGCACTCGTCGTGAAGACTTGGGGGGTGGGCTCCGAAGGGGTCTGGCCCGCGATCGGGGCCCACCAACCGGCGGGCCGGCCTCCCCTATGGGGGCCAGAATAGGTCGTGCCCAGGCCCTGTTTGCGCTGCCGTGAAACGCGACGGTGTTCACGACGGCGCGAACACTTGGCCTCAATATCAGAGAATCGCCCTCTACAAGAGTGAAAATATCTTACCTTTTAAGTCTATTTTCTAGGCAAGGTCGACTTAAAACAATCAATCTCCAGTTACTGAACAACTAAAATAACAGGGATGCACTGCTGAATTAGCCTTTTCAATTGAAATATAGCCCGCAATGTTTGTTCCCTTATCCTGGACAGCTGCCTATACTAGCACTGACAATTACAAAGGTGTTGCTTAAAATCCACTCAGCAAGCAAAATTATCTTGAGTAGTTAATGCAGAATGCCCGTTTTGCCTCAGCTGTTCCCTCCTTTTTAAACAGAGTTGCTCATTAAGTCTTTTCATGCATCTTGGTGACCCATTTACATCATGTAAGGACAAGAGAAGAAATCGACTGCTCATTTTTAATGACTGCATAACTGAAACGATCTGTGCAACAACAGCATTGCCATTTTCAGTTTTCTCCTGGGAGCACTCATATACCTGCGAGCCCTTCTTGGGCTACTTGCTATTGTAGGGGAAGATGAACAAATTCTTGTCCCATTTCACACTCTGTGCTGGCTGCAGAATCACAGTCATTAGGGACAGGGCCCCCATGCTTTCAGACAGGGAGTACTTTAAGTTTTGCAGTTACGAGGTCCACTACAATTGCATCAAAACCATGTTGGCCAATGCACCAGACAAAGAATTGGGACTGTATTCGCTGAAGTGATTAAGGGCAGCATGGTAGCACAGTGGTTAGCATTGTTGCTGCACAGCGCCAGGGACCCGGGTTTGATTCCCGACTTGGGTCACTGTCAGTTCTCCCCGTGTCTGCATGGGTTTCCTCCGGGTGCTCCGGTTACCTCCCACAAGTCCCAAAAGACGTGCTGTTAGGTGAATTGGACATTCTGCGTTCTCCCTCAGTGTTTTTGAACAGGCGCCAGAGGGTGGCGACAGTAACTTCATTGCAGTGTTAATGTAAGTCTACTTGTGGCACTAATAAAGATTATATCATTTCCAGAAAAAGTTAATTAACTATTCAAATTATCAAAATACAGATAATGTATAATGAACTGTTTTCTCACAACTCTTTATTTTAATTGAGTAATTCTACTTTTATCTTGCACAACCATTTGCTTTAAATCAACAACTTACCGTTTCATCATTCAGAGTGAGATATAATTGAACTGCAAAGGTATCCCCAGCAGCACCCTGTAATTTTGCTTCAACAACTTCAGATTCTGTTACAGACAATAAAATAATAACCCACACATAAAGCATTAATCAGGATTTTAAACTATTCACGTTGCAGAGCTATACAGCGATAGTTAATCTTTAAAACTACATTTACTATGACACTCAGGTCATTTATGCTCCATAGTAAGACCTAACAGTACATTTGAAAGTTGAAAAATGTTCAGTTATTGTCGATTAAGCTATTGATATTTGGTAGAATGGACATTTTGTAATAACGGTTTAAAATCCCACCCGTATACAAAACAAAAACTTTAATCAGTTTACTCAATGACAACATATACTCCATTTCATCCAAGACTTTGTGTTTTTGATCGTGGTTTTAAATGGTTAAAGAAAAAAACTCATACCTAGAGATATTCTTTGGAAATATTGTATTGCGGCACTATCCCATTTTACTGCTGGACTGTAAAAGAAATTGAAATTTGCATTTTCTACAACAAGAATTAAACCATAAGTCAAAATATAGAAAGATGGGACAAGTTTTATCTTAAAATCCCCATTTCCAACAATACTCACTGGTGAGAACTACTGTGTCCCAGAAACATGTCAAATACATGCCATAAAAGTCATTCAACAATTGTCAAATTATGGCAGTATACTGTTTAAAAATGAGAACGTAGCTCCATATTTGGAAAATCCACTCCAATCGTTGAGAAGGGAATACAATTCGTTTTTAGGAATAAAGTCTGGGAAAACCATTAGCTCTGCTTTTTTCTGATAGCATGCTGCCATTTCTTACTCAATCACAACTCCAGACCTACTTTCAAGGAGTGGGTGCAGGGTGAGAAGCAAAGAAATGAAGTAAATCAATACAAAATATTGTTCACAAGTGCCAACGGTTTAATGAAACAAAACCATGAAGTACACGTTAAACATCATGACTGAGGATATCTTTCTTGCTACAGTCAGCTGGAAATCACCCAAAAAATACTTCTCCTACTTTCAAAAGCATCAGCTCCTCCAAATTGCCCTAGTGTTCTCAGTGCCCCCTACTGTCTCTAATGTCACTATGTGCAATACCAATCTAGCCCAAAGCACTAGCTATCATATAAATAATTAACTACTCGCTGAAGGTATCAAGGTACCAACCTCTCATTTCTGAACACATCAGATAGTGCTCACTGCACTACTCAGTTAACTCAGACCACAGCGCAATAGTTACTCCTCAGCTGAAAATGAGACTATGCTGGTACACCAATAGATTAGGGAACAAGACAATAGAGAATGGGTTTGGGAGGTGGGTAGAGGTACAGAACTTTAAAATAAATATCAGCATGCTTTGAGAACTAATGATGTACCCATGTAATAACTTTTGAATAACAAAGGTAGGAGGTGACATGAAACAGACTACAGCATAGAGCAGAAATCACTTGCTTTAATAGCAAATCATGATGACCCATAAGGTACGCGTTTGCTTATCTCAGGGATCAAAATGTTAACACTGAATCACTTCTTGGCCTTTTGGCTAAGATCAAACGTCAGATCAAGCCCACGTTGAGGTGCTTTGCCTTTTCTTGTCAGCTTTGATCTTGTATCTCTCTCTAGTGGAGATCATGAATTGGCTTAAATTTGAATTTGAATTTTTTTTTTGGAATGAGCAATGAGATGGATTAAAGGCTTGCCCTATCCAATCTGCACATTGGCTTTATAACTTTAAGGATGGGATAAAAATAACTTTTTTAAATTGCAATTTGAGAGACAACTGCATGGCTTTCTTCACTTGGGAAGCAGTGAAAAGAGAGTAAAACAGGGTTTTTAAATTGAAAAACAGAGTACTGCGGATGCTAATAATCTGAAATAGAAACAGAAAATGCTGAAAACTCTCAGCAAGTCAGGTAGCATCTGTGAAGGGAGAAACAGAGTTAATGCTTCAGCTCAAGGACAATTCATCAAAATTGAATTCAGTTGAAAGATCATGGACCTGAACTATGTTTTACCCCAAGCTTCTAGCATAGCTCACCAATTTAAAAAAGCACTGAAGATATTTCAAAAATTAACTGCAGAGATCATCTTGATATGTTATGAATTATTTAATTTCTGCTTTTATGTTTGAAACCATATTCTTATTGCTTCTTGTGGAGAGGTGGAGAGAGACGAGGGAAAGTGAAAAATTTGAAGTGCCAACTGTCCTTCGCCTGTATAGATGCTGGTTAATCTGTCCATTTCCAGATTTGTTCTTAATTTTATTTCAAAATTGCAGTTTCCTTTTATTTTCTTGATTATTTCTTCCTTCTTTTAATGACACAACGACCTGGAAAATTGTCGTGATAACAAGAGGAACAAGCCAGGAGCAATATCCAACACCAATAATTAAGCTCCAATTTAGAGGCACTTCCTTTCAGGGCCATTGTGCAGTGGCTTTAAATCCACAAGCCAAGTTATCCAACAACATTATTAACATGTTCCAGAACCTATAGCGCACCCTTGAAGGTCACGAGAGCACGTGATCAGTGAAATAAACTGAACCATTAATAAATGCAGGAAAGAAGCATCTTTTGATAATGATCATTATTTGGTTTTAAAAAAGGATTAATTAACTGGTTACTACAATTGATCTGCAAGACCTGTAAATTTGAGTGTGCTTTACATTATACTAACAAAGGTTATTTTAATTGTATGTAAAGATAGATAAGTTAGTTAACATTTTGCAACGTTCTTACTTACCCAATTTTTGCTTTCTCTTCACAAACATCAATGTGCAATGTCATTGGCTGTATGCCAAACAATGAAAACCTTTTAGCACGGTATGGTAGCTTCCAAAAGGAATCAACTGCTCTTCGTACACTGAACAGAAATATAGATGTTGAGTCATAAGAGTCTTATAGAGTTTTACAACACAGGGCCCTTTGGTCCCTTGTGCCTACGCTCGCCATCAAATTGTGAGAAAAAAATGCCACACATATATAAATATATACTACACACAGACACATTGCAAATAAAGTAATGTACAGGAAACAAAAAGAGAGTTGGGTCTTTTCTGTTTGGCAGGTTGTAACAAATGTTGTGCCACAGGAATCAGTGCTGGGGCCTCAGCGTTTTAACCATTTATATAAATGACTTGGATTAAGGGACTGAAAGTATAGTTGCTATGTATTGTGTACAGTATGAGGAAATGAATAAATGAATGTGATAAAATTAGAATTATTAGTTAAGATAGGATAGATAGTAGGGCCGGTCTGATGGTAGGGGGGTGGACCGCAGGACCCTGAGCGTACTGTGTTCACAGACAGAACAAAGGAAGAGCAGAGCATGGCTCGCGGGGGATGGGAACCTCGTGGTGAGCATGGTGAAAAGGATGCTGGGGTTACAATGCAAAGTGACCAATTAGGATATAGGGCCAGGTCAGGAGGTGTATAGAATGATCAATGGGAAGCTTATATGTGAATCTTACTGTGATTTTGAATATATCAGCAGAAGTTTCTTTGTATACTCTCTCTCTTTATTCTGGGCTCTCAGAAGACAGTGTGTGTGTCCTGAGGTCCTATGGATTGAGTCAGCCTTGCAAGTTAGTTATTATTAAATGATATGATACCTGCAAATCCATCTCAGATTTTATTGAATCTAGACTGACAGCAAATTAACCAGGAATCTACATTTGGTGCCGAAATCGGGATTTCTCGACTATCTTGCCTTTCATCTGCGAAATCAGAATTGGACTGCTCGCAGACGGCGAGAAAGGATTATGGGCCCACGGTATTTTTATATCGATTTTCCTCTGTCTCGTATTCTGCTAACAGTCTAATCACTCGCATTTGATCAGGTTTCGATTGCCTCGACAAAATCAAAGGTCAGTCTGATGGATTCAAAGATTTTATTTCAGTCATTGCAGGTATGGTTAAGTTTTGGAATGAGGCGAACAGTTCAGTTGGTGTCTGATGGGATGTTGCCTGGTTACTCAGTTGCATGTGAGTAGCAAATTAAAAATTGGCTCTATTAAATTATACTTTAATTCGGTTAAGGTCTTTAACGGATTGATGTGATATCGCGCAACAGTTCAGTAAAAGACCGCTGATGGAATGTTGGCGCACACTTCAATTCCGTTCAATTCTAATTTGATGAAAAAATTGGTTAAGGTCCGTACCGGGTTGATGTGATGTCGCGAAACAGTTCAGTGAAGGAAGGATCGCTGATGGAATGTTTGCGGACAGTTCAATGCCGTTCAACTATAGCTTCGCGAAGATATGGGTTGTTTGAATGAAACAGAATTGGGTTATAAATGACTTGTGTTGATGCATGAACGTATACGGATGTGAATTCCTTTGTCTGAATGGAGATCTCCAATGAATGAATGAGTCTGTTTGATAAGAATGTGATAACCTCTGTTCCTAGTTTTGTGAAATGTTGTGTTTTAGGAGGTATTAAAGTGAGAGTTAAAACGGAGTAAGTATTTGAAAGTTCTTCAGAATAATGATGTGGGAGTTAATTAAACATAATTCTCAGGAAGAAAACAAAAAGTGAAATCAAACTGTATAAATTGGGATTTGTAAATGATAAATGGCCGGTGGGCAATGTGCTCAGCACTAAATGGACACAAAGAGATTTCCAAGCAGACAGCTTTGTGTAAGCTGTACTGCATGGCTCCGCAGGGTCCTAGTGCCCGATGAGCACGAAAACTCACTTGCAGAAATAATGATGTTTAGCATGTTATAGACATTGAAGAAGGAGATTTGGAGAATAAAGATATTGGACCAGAAGTTAGATTAAGAGAATTAATTGCAGTATCAGGAAATGAGAATCTGATTGCAGGGAAATATTTAATAAAAAAATTGATGCAGAAAAATTAAGATATTAAAACCAATTGCTAATTTAGAGGAAGTTTGGGTGAAGCTACCAACTAAGACTGCAGGGAAAATCGTCCGTGAAGCTGTAAAATGTAAAGACAAGATTGTTCAGATTCTGGGTACACATACAGTTGAATTAGAGAAGCATGGTGTCTGGAGCAAAAGACATTGTATCACAATTAAAACACATGACCCAATGGGGGAGAAGACAGTGAATTAAAACCTGCTAGCAGCATTGATTGGACAGCTGATAAAGTTCAAATGTCATGTTTGGATCTTACTTTCATACAAATCCGGTCGTCATCAAAATAAAGTAATTAAAGTAAATGCAGTAGCACTATCAGGAATGTATCAAGGGAAGGTTTTGACCAGATTGGATCCAGATTGAATTTCTGAATGTGGCCCTTGCACATAAAAGTTTGCCCACCCCTGGTCTAACTGCACAAAATTAATCATCTTAAACACTTAGACCCAATCTCCTGATCAGATCAGAAATCCGATTTCCTACCCTAATCAGAAAGATGTGCACATTTACCTTTCTCTGATATTTGAGGTAGCTTCTGACTGAGGATCCTTTACATCTGACCCAATGCAACAAACCTTGTACGAAGCAGTGCAGAGATGCATGCAGAAGCCATGCTTCTTTCTGCAACACTGGCTACCATAACATAGTAAGTAAGAGGTTTAATATTCCAAAGTAACTCCAGAGAGAGGGCGAGTGGGCAAGGAGGCAGGTGTTGGGAGCTCGTCAGGTCAGGTTGAGAAAGGAGAGACTTGGGTCTGGGTCAGGGGTCGGTGGGGAGTCAATGAGTGTGTTTGGGGGTGAGTTGTGTAGTTACCCAGGTATTAAGAGTAGATTTTTTTCAGTCTAACATTTTCTGGGTAACTATCCAAGTGAGTAAGTTGGAACCATCAGGAGGCAATTGCCCATCGCAATTTTAAACTTCCCAGGTAATTCCAAAAAAATAGTCCTTGTGTTGGAATTCCAAAGTGTTCCCCAGCACATCTTCTGGGTATCCAACTATCCAGAGTCTGCTTCTTCTCAGTATTTAAAACTAAACTCAGATAGTAACCCGAATATGCAAATTTGAAAATGATCAGAATGCTAACTACAAAAAAATCCCTCTTGCAATGACTATAGCAGTTAAATAAAGAGAAATTAGACGGTACATTTTGTAGATTCGTAATTAGTAACGGATATGTAACTGAAAAACAAGCTGTAAAGGGATCAGTGATGATGGTTCAGCAGATACTAATGGTATTTTGAAGTGGGCAGAATTCTTCTGTTGTATACCATGCAACAGTAGCTTCTTGGGTGATTTTCATTTGCGCAATTGTAAACCGGTTGGTTATGCCATGCTTTTGTAACCTGAACTGAGTTAGCCCTTCAGAGCATTAAAACCACATTTGGTAAACATGCAGAGATATTCTTATATTAGAATTATTTGAAGGCATCTGAAATATGCAAAATGGAAAATATACAATTTTCAAAAACAATTCAAAATTTGATTAACTTGAACTGTCTTTTAAGCGTTGTGTCTTTTTACGTGTACAATGATTACCACTCAACTAAACCCCATTGCTGTGATTTCAAACTTATGGGGCGGGATTCTCCCATACATGGCGGGGCGGGGGGTCCCGACGGGACGGAGTGGCGTGAACCACTCCGGCATCGGCCCACCCCAAAGGTGCGGAATCCTCCGCACCTTCTGGGGCTAGGCCGGCGCCTGAGTGGTTTGCACCCCGCCGGCCGGCATGGAAGGTCTTTGGCGCCGAAGGGACTCCGACATTCCCACACATGCGCAGGGGGGTTCACCTACGCTTTGGCCATCACGGAGGCTGACAGGGCTGGCGCGTAGGAAAACAGTGCCCCCACGGCATAGGCCCGCCCGCAGATCAATGGGCCACCGCGGGGGCATCCCCCAGGGCCAGATCGTCCCGCTCCCCCCCCAGGACCCCGGAGCCCGCCCGCGCTGCCAGTAAGGGACCTAGTCTAATTTACGCCGGCGGGACTGGCAAATAACCAACGGGACTTCGGCCCATTGCGGGTTGGAGAATCGGCCGGGGGAGGGGGGGGGCGCTAAGAGCGGCCGCCGGTGCGATTCCTGCTCCCGCCAAAGCCGGAGAATTCGGCGGCCAGCTGCCGGCGGGGGCGGGATTCATTCTGCCCCCGGTGATTCTCCGACCTGGCGGGGGGGTCGGAGAATCCCGCCCATGGTTTTGTACAGACCCTTCTACAACAACACCCTCCCCCAATTTTGTAATCTTTCAGCTAATTCTTTTATATAGAGTCCTGCTTTTAATACCTACTCATTACAAATTCTGAACTATCCGTTTCACCTGTCATTAACCCCTCAAAAACAGGCTTTGGCCCATAAGTCCTCAGCATTCTCCACTAGGCCCATCATAGAGCCCAATGCTGCCATGGATACAAACTCCAATTGTAAAATCCCCCAAGGAGCATGCTTAAAGTTGAATGCTAAAAGTTGAAAAGAGTGGAGATTCAGCTCACCAACTCCATTCCATCCTACTCACCCCTTTCATCAAAGTACCACATCACAACTGATATTTCTCCCTGAATCAAACTGGATTTCTGCCAGCCATGCTGTCATCATGGATGACAGTATTAACATCCTGACACCAACAAAAACATGGCTCAGAGCTACAGACTCCTTCCTCTTCTAAAGTCTCCCCAATGGACCAGAAAGTGCTTGCTCTAATCCCCAACAGTAATAGGTTTCACCTTGATGAATAGCATTATTAATTTTAAAAATTAGAATGCTTTAATATACCACTGGTTTAATAAAATGAGTTTTAAATCTCCACTCTCTCAACAGTACAAGCAAATTGTGCATAGTTAATGCTTACTCTTTTGCTTTCACCAGAATGTGCTTTGCGTAGTCCACAAGGAAACACTCTGCAAGATAACTGCTTCCACTTGATACAAGAGATTTTAATATTGCTCTGCACCAGCACCGTAGTTCATGGCAGTAAATAGCACATATCTGCAACAAAAGACAAAAAGTTATTGTCCATTTTTATGTATGGATTACTCAAGCAGCTATACATTTGAGCTCAAATTTGTTAGAGTTAAAATGATGGCACTGAGGCGTTACTTATCCCTACCAACTTTGAACACCATTATCCACAGATGAGATTTCAAGACAGTTCTCATCATTTTCTCACTGAGAAGAAACAAAGGTCCAGGACCTAAGGAAATTATTTTCAAAAGACTTTCTTAAATAGTGGGTTATAATCTATACAAGTGTAAAATGTTCCTTTGAAAAGTAAAGAAAGAATTTGGATTCACATCGGAACTTAGTAGAGGGTGTGATCGGATACAAAATGCTTTTCAAACAATAAATGACTTTCTAAATGGTTGGCCACTATTGTGCAGTCAAACATGGCAGCCAAGGCCACGTGCAACAAACCTCTACAAACAGTAAATAAGGTGAATGACTGGATAATCTGTTTTAGTGGTGTTGGCAGATTCAGGATTTTGACCAGAATGCTGAGAGAACCCTGCTCTTTAAATAATACCATGGGATCTAGAACATAAATCTGAACAGGGAAAGCATCAACTTAACATCTTATCTGAAGACAACATCGCTGGCTTGCAGCATCCATTCAGAAGTACATTGAACACAAGAACATAAGAACTAGGAGCAGGAGTAGGCCATCTGGCCCCTCGAGCCTGCTCTGCCATGCAATGAGATCATGGCTGATCTTTTGTGGACTCAGCTCCGCTTTCTGGACTGAACACCATAACCCTTAATCCCTTTATTCTTCAAAAAAAAACTATCTATCGTTATCTTAAAAACATTTAACGAAGGAGCCTCAACTGCTTCACTGGGCAGGGAAATCCATAGATTCACAACCCTTTGGGTGAAGAAGTTCCTCCGAAGCTCAGTCCTAAATCTACTTCCCCTTATTTTGAGGCTATGCCCCCTAGTTCTGCTTTCACCCGCCAGTGGAAACAGCCTGCCCGCATCTATCCATAATTTTATACTTTTCTATAAGATCCCCCCTCATCCTTCTAAATTCTAACGAGTACAGCAGTCTACTATACCTCTCCTCGTAATCCAACCCCTTCAGATCTGGGATTAACCTAGTGAATCTCCTCTGCACACCCTCCAGCGCCAGTACATCCTTTCTCAGGTAGGGAGACCAAAACTGAACACAATACTCCAGGTGTGGCCTCACTAATACCTTATACAATTGCAGCATAACCTCCCTATTCTTAAACTCCATCCCTCTAGCAATGAAGGACAAAACTCCATTTGCCTTCTTCATCACCTGTAAACCAACCTTTTGCGACTCATGCACTAGCACACCCAGATCACTCTGCACAGCAGCATGTTGTAATATTTTATTGTTTAAATAATAATCCCTTTTGCTGTTATTCCTACCAAAATGGATAACCTCACATTTGTCAACATTGTATTCCACACTCCCACTCTCCCTCGCAGGAAGAGTCCAGACGATCAAAATGAACGTATTGCCCAGGTTCCTCTTCCTGTTTAGATCCATTCCGATCTACATCCCCAAGGACTTCTTCAAAGCGCTGGACAAACTTATCATGGCGTTCGTATGGGGGGGTAAAAATGCTAGGATCCCAAAGAAGGTCCTACAGAAAACAAAATCCAGGGGGGGGCTAGCCCTCCCGAATCTACAATTCTACCACTGGGCGGCAACAGCCGAGCGAGTAAGGGGATGGATCCAGGAGCCAGAAGCCGAGTGGGTGCGTGCGGAGGAGGCCTCCTGCATGGGGACCTCCCTCCGGGCCCTCGCCACGGCAGCACTCCCATCCCCACCCAAAAAACACTCCAGCAGCTCAGTGGTGACAGCCACCCTCCAATCCTGGAACCAACTGCGGCAGCAATTTGGCCTGAACAAAATGTCGGACAAGGCTCCCATCTGCAACAACCATAGGTTCAAACCAGCACTGACTGACGCCACCTTCAAAAGGTGGAGGCAGGACGGGGGGGACACTGACAGTCAGGGACCTATACACGGACGACAGGATCGCAACACTGGACGAACTGACAGAGAAATTTCGGCTAGCTGGGGGGAACGAGCTACGGTACCTGCAGCTCAAAAACTTCCTACGAAAGGAGACAAGGACGTACCCACAACCGCCACGACAGACACTACTGGAAGACCTACTGGACGCAAGTATCCGAGAGAAAGGGAACTGTAGCGACATGTATGACCGACTGGTAGAAAGGGACGACACCGTACTGGACGCAACAAGAAGGAAATGGGAGGACGACTTGGGGATGGAGACAGGGTGGGGACTCTGGAGCGAGGCACTGCATAGGGTCAACTCCACCTCCACGTGCGCAAGGCTCAGCCTGACGCATCTAAAAGTGGTACATAGAGCCCACTTAATGAGAAACCGTATGAGTAGGTTCTTCCCGGAGGTGGAGGACAGATGTGAACGGTGCCAAAGAGGCCCGGCCAACCACGCCCACATGTTCTGGTCTTGCCCCAGACTTGTGGAGTACTGGACAGCCTTCTTCGAGGCTATGTCCAAAGTGGTGGGGGTGAAGGTGGAGCCATGTCCGATAGTGGCGGTCTTCGGGGTTTCAGAACAGCCAGATCTATTCCTGGGGAGGAGGGCGGACGCCCTTGCCTTTGCCTCCCTGATCGCCCGCCGTAGAATCCTGTTTGGCTGGCGGTCAGCAGCACCGCCCAGAGCTGCAGACTGGCTGTCCGACCTCTCGGATTCTCTCCAAATGGAGAAAATCAAATTCGCCATCCGAGGGTCGGACGACGGCTTCCACAGAACGTGGGAGCCATTCATGCAATTGTTCCCGGACCTGTTTGTGGCCAACGTACAAGAGGAAGAATAGTCGGGGGAAGGTAGCCGGCAGGGGGGGGGGGGGGGGGGAGAGAAAAGAGGGCTATGGGCTTGTTACGGGGATTTGATGGCTAGCTAAGGCCCAAAACCAAACTAAATAAATGCCAATAAACATGTCGGGGAATGTAAAATATGTATGCCGGCGAAAAGGGGGAGGCCACAGTTATTACTACGAAGATGCTCACCTGTAAATATATATGTTAATTTTTGCGTGTTCTTTTTTTTTTCTTTTTCTCTCTCTCTAACAATTTGTAATTTGTTCAATATAAAACATGAAAACTGAATAAAAAACATTTATAAAAAAAACATTGTATTCCATCTGCCAGACCCTAGCCCATTCACTTAACCTATCCAAATCGCTCTGCAGACTTCTGGTATCCTTTGCACTTTTTGCTTTACCACTCATCTTCGTGTCTGCAAACTTGGACAAATTGCACTTGGTCCCCAATTCCAAATCATTTATGAAAATTGTGAACAATCATTGAGCAATCGGCATGGATTATGCAGCAGAAGATTTCTTCTTTTCTTGAGTTCTCGGCAAGTCCATCCCATAACACTACGATCTGAAACAGGTAGGGCAAAGAGGCAGGTCCCGAATCCAGCCCAGCTGGATTGGGGATGAAATCCTGTGCTATTGGTACCAATTAGATCCCCACCAGCCAACTGAGCCAAATCAGCCCCCAAGGAGTCCATATTGCCGTGGCAACATTCACTTTTACATGCATGTTGTAACTTGCAGGTATGGATAGTGATGGTCGAGGTTCCAATTTATTTCCATAAGAATCAGAAGATTCACTGGTATGTAAATTAAGGTATCAATTCCTTGCTTATAAATGTTCTCAGGCAGAGTATAAAAAACTAATTACCTGCCCTTGTTCTAGAACAGGAAGCTTAATTTCTTCCAAATCTTCATGGCTTCTGTGGTAGAGTTGATTCATCTTTTCCTCCAATCTTTCATACTGATTTGCATTTTCAACCAGATCACTGAAGCCATTAGTTATTCGCCCCCAGAAACAGCCGGGGTCTTCCACCTAAGCACACACAAAGTGATATTAGCACCAATTCTAGTCACCACACTACCAGAAGGATGTGGAGGCTTTGGAGAGGGTGGAGGCGGTTTACCAGGATGTTGCCTGGTCTGGAGGGTGTTAGCTATGTGCTGAATAGACTCGGAAGGTTTTCATTAGAAAAACAGGGGTTGAGGGGTGACCTGATAGAGAGGTCTACGAGATTATGAGAGGCATGGATAGAGTAGGTGGGTAGGCACTCTTTCCCCGGGTGGAGGGGTCAGTCACCAGAGGGCATAGGCTTAAGGTCCATGGGGCAAAGTTTAGAGGAGATGTGCGAGGCAGGTTTTTTTTTTTTTTTTTTTACACAGAGGGTGATGAGTGCCTGGAACGCGTTGCCAGGGGAGGTTGTGGAAGCAAATACATTAACAGCATTCAAAAGGTATCTTGACAAACACATGTTTAGGATGGGCATAGAGGGATGTGGCACAAGGAAGTACTGAGGGTTTTGGCAAAGGTTGGCATCATGACTGGTACAGGCTGGGAGGGCCGAAGGGCCTTTGTACCACGCAAATGCCAGGCAATGATGATCTCTGACAAAAGAGAGAATCTTACGAACCATTTCCTTTTGATGTTCAATGGCATTACCATCATGGAATCGTTCACCATTAACATTCCAGGGTTTACCATTGTTGGAAGTTGGAAAGTAAAGAATTGGATAAAACAAGGGAGAGGGCAGTTCTGGGTCTAACAGCGGGAAATGAGCTCAGCCTGGTGGAAGATGTATCATAGACAAGTACTTTGGAGATAGTGACCATAATTCAGTTAGATTTAGCATAGTTATGGAAAATGATTTGACCCAAGTCGACTTGGAGCCACAACTTGGAGATAAAACTGTATCAGAGCGGTGGGAGGTCTTCAAGGAGGATACAGCAAAAGTGCAGGGCAAATAATAATAATAATCTTTATTGTCACAAGTAGGCTTACATTAACAATTCAATGAAGTTACTGTGAAAAGTTCCTAGTCGCCACATTCTGGCGCCTGTTCGGGTACAAAGGGAGAATTCAGAATATCCAAATGACCTAATAGCACATCTTTTGGGACTTGTGGGAGGAAACCGGAGCACCCAGAGGAAACTCATGCAGACACAGGGAGAACGTGCACACTCCGCACAGACAGTGACCCAAGTCAGGAATCGAACCTGAGACCCTGGTGCTGCGAAGCCTTAGTGCTTACCACTATGCTAGCATGTAACCCACATGTTCCCTTAAAGACAAAAGGTGGGACCAAAACCAGAGAACCCTGGAGGTCAAGGGGCATAAAGGTCAGGTCCGGATTAAGAAAAAAAATAAGATAATGGCAGATACCAAGGGCTCAATACGGCAGAGTCCCTAGGGGAGCACAAAAAAGTACATGGGTGGAGGAACTGAAAAATGAAATTAGGAAAGCCAAGAGAGTGCATGAAAAAGCTTTGGCTGGCACAATAAATGAAACCCCAAAGTGGTTTTGTACATATAGAAAGAACAAGAGGGTAAATAAGGAAAGAGTATGGCCAATTAGGGATCATATAGAAAATCTGTATGTGGACCCAGAAGATATGGGTACAGTTCTCAATGAATACTGTGCATCAATCGCCACAATGAAATAGGACAATGTAGATATAGACATCAGAGTAAAGAACTGTGTGCAATATTAGAGGAAATTGGAGAGAGAGAGAGGGAGCAGGGGAGAGAGAGCGAGAGAGCGAGAGAGAGAGAGTGTGGCAGATTTAGCAGCTTTAAAAGTGGATAAATCTGCTGGCCTGAATGAGATGTACCCCAGGCTGTTCAGGAAGGAAAGGGAGGAGATATCAGGGGTACTGCCACAAATGTTCCAAGTCCTCCCTGGCCATAGGTGAGGTGCGAGAGAACTGCTAACATTGTCCCATTATTTAAAAAGGGAGGTAGGTATAGACCAGGAGTAAAATTTGTAATCATCAAACAAGAAAGGGCAATTCAATCAGAAATGGTAGACACATAGCAGATTAACTTTGATGCAGACGAATGTAGGATTAAAAAAGAGCAAGCAAACATTCACTCTACAACTGTTTAAAACAACCAAAGAAAGAGCCTTTTGTTTTTAATGCAGTGTAATAATCAACAGATGTTTAAATAAAATACATCGGAAAAAGAACAGAATACTAACAAGAAACTGTTATAACCAAGTAATATGCAGATCACTACTTGAAGTACTGTATCTTGTTCCAATTCCCGAGACAAAAGGGATCATATCAAAAGTAGTACAAAGAAAAATTAAAGACTGATCCTGTATTTAGACTTGTATCCCAATCCCCTTTTAGACAGCCTCTCAGTTTCCACTCCCCATAAAAACAAGCTCATCGAAAATTCTGCCTGCATCCTAACTTCTACTAAGTTACATTCATTCATCCGTCACCTTGGTGCTCGCTGACCTACATCTGCTCCCAATAAAGCAATGTCTTGATTTTAAGATTCTCATTCCTAGTTTTTAAATCCCTTCAGGTGTCTCATCTCCTCCTATCTCTGCCATCTCCACCAGCTGTACAAGACTCAGATATATCAGCTCTCCCTCCAATTCTGGCCTTTTGTGCATCCCCAGTTTTAATCATTTGATCATTGGTAGCTGTTCACTCAAATGCCTGGGCCACATGTTCTGGGATTCCCTTCCTGAACCTCTACATTCCTCTTTCCTCCCCTGTCTTTGAACAAACCTTTGAGCTCCAGTATCTCATGTGACTCGATAATACTCCTTGAAGCACCTTGGGCCATTCTACTTTCTTAACAATGCTATATAAATGCAAGTTTTTGTGTCAATTATGAGGACTGACTGGAGAAACTAGGAACAGGAGTAGGCTATTCAGCCCCTTGAGCCTGTACTGCCATTTAATGAGGTCATGGCTGATCTGCGGAATAACTCCATATCCTGGAGTTATCCTCCATGCCTTTGGCCCATATCCCTTATGTCTTTGCTTAACAAAAATCTATCTATAGCTCTCTATCTGGAGTTCCCCTGGCTGCAAAAGAAGCATTCAGGTTGTGATCTCTTCTGCACAATAGTTTGGGGAACGGTCCTCAAAGTATAGAATAGAAAAAGGAGACACAGGTCCAAACTAATTGCAAAGAAAATTTAGAAGTTTAGAAAATTGTTGTACACAGTGACCAATGTACAAAATACAAGGTGAAAATGCCTGAATTTGAAGAAACAAATTGAAGGCTGAAATGGTGAAAACTTAACTTAATTTTTCTGAATGGATGGATTAATGCTGTGGGAATACTAGGAGTGAAAAGCAAGGCACATATATACACCTTGCTCATGGGCTCTTAGCTTTTCGTACTCCTGTGTCACACACATTCTGAGAATGAATGTGGACATGATTTGCGCTCCAACTGAATAGAATTTTTAGGTCTTTTCATTCAGTAAACACAATCACCAAAATCCATCTTAATGTATTAGGCGATTGCTTCAGAATTTAAAATCCAAAAGGTTAGGTATGTAGAAATATATTTATTAATCTGAAAGTTTTGTATTATAGAATTTACAGTGCAGGAGGTAATTCGGCCAATAGGGTCTGCACCAGCCCTTGGACTTGGACTTGGAAAGAGCACCCTAATAAGCCCTATCCCCATAACCCCACCTAACCTTTTTGGACAATAAGTGAGGAAATGAATAAATGAATGTGATAAAATTAGGCACTAGGACCCTGAGGGCACTGTGGTCACAGACAGAACAAAGGAAAGCAGAAGTTTCATGGCTCGCGGGGGATGGTAACCTCGTGGTCAGAAGGAATCAAAGATGCTGGGGTTACAATGCAAAGTGACCAATTAGGATATAGGGCCAGGTCAGGAGGTGTATAGAATGACCAATGGGAAGCTTATATGTGAATCTTACTGTGATTTTGAATATATCAGCAGAAGCTTCTTTGTATTCTGTCTCTCTTTATTCTGGGCTCTCAGAAGACAGTGTGTGTGTCCTGAGGTCCTATGGATTAAGTCAGCCTTGCAAGTTAGTTATTATTAAATGATATGATACCTGCAAATCCATCTCAGATTTTATTGAATCTAGACTGACAGCAAATTAACCAGGAATCCACATTTGGTGCCGAAATCGGGATTTCTCGACTATCTTGCCTTTCATCTGCGAAATCAGAATTGGAATGCTTTCAGACGGCGAGAGAGGAATTATGGGCCCACGGTATCTTTATATCGCTTTTCCTCTGTCTCGTATTCTGCTAACAGTCTAATCACTCGCATTTGATTAGGTTCGATTGCCTCGACGAAATCAAAGGTCAGTCTGATGGATTCAAAGATTTTATTTCAGTCATTGCAGGTTTGGTTAAGTTTTGGAATGAGGCGAACAGTTCAGTTGGTGTCTGATGGGATGTTGCCTGGTTCCTCAGTTGCATGAGGCGAACAGTTCAGTTGGTGTCTGATGGGATGTTGCCTGGTTACTCCGTTGCATGTGAGTAGCAAATTAAAAATTGGCTCTATTAAATTATACTTTAATTCAGTTAAGGTCTTTAACGGATTGATGTGATGTCGCGCAACAGTTCAGTAAAAGACCGCTGATGGGATGTTGGCGCACAGTTCAATTCCGTTCTATTCTAATTTGATTAAAAAATTGGTTAAGGTCCGTACCGGGTTGATGTGATGTCGCGAAACAGTTCAGTGAAGGACCGCTGATGGAATGTTTGCGGACAGTTCAATGCCGTTCAACTATAGCTTCGCGAAGATATGGGTTGTTTGAATGAAACAGAATTGGGTTATAAATGGCTTGTGTGTTGATGAATGCACGTATACGGATGTGAATTCCTTTGTCTGAATGGAGATCTCCAATGAATGAATGAGTCTGTTTGATAAGAATGTGATAACCTCTGTTCCTAGTTTTGTGAAATGTTGTGTTTTAGGAGGTATTAAAGTGAGAGTTAAAACGGAGTAAGTATTTGAAAGTTCTTCAGAACCTTAGCAATAATGATGTTAATTAAACATAATTCTCAAGAAGAAAACAAAAAGTGAAATCAAACTGTATAAATTGGGATTTGTAAATGATTAGTTGCAACTCGGCATAGTCTTGGCTGAAAAAAATATAATAAATAAAATGAGGGACATAAATACAATAGTTTCACATCAATTAGAAGTTATAAATGGCCGGCACAGCAATGTGCTCAGGACAAAGAGATTTCAAGCAGACAGCTTTGTGCAAGCTGTACTGCATGGCTCCGCAGGGTCCTAGTGCCCGACGAGCACAAAAAGTCACTTGCAGAAATAATGATGTTTAGCATGTTATAGACATTGAAGAAGGAGATTTGGAGAATAAAGATATTGGACCAGAAGTTAGATTAAGAGAATTAATTGCAGTATCAGGAAATGAGAATCTGATTGCAGGGAAATATTTAATGAAAAAATTGATGCAGAAAAATTAAGATATTAAAACCAATTGCTAATTTAGAGGAAGTTTGGGTGAAGCTACCAACTAAGACTTCAGGGAACATCATCCGTGAAGCTGTAAGATGTGAAGACAAGATTAGTTCAGATTCTGAGTACACATACAGTTGAATTAGGGCAGCATGGTGTCTGGAGCAAATGAAATTGTATCACATTTAAAACAAATGATCCGATGGGGGAGAAGACAGTGAATTAAAACCTGTTAGCAGCATTGATTGGACAGCTGATAAAGTTCAAATGTCATGTTTGGATCTTACTTTCATACAAATCCGATCTTACTTTCATACAAATCCGGTCGTTATCAAAATAAAGTAATTAAAGTAAATGCAGTAGCACTATCAGGAATGTATCAAGGGAAGGTTTTGACCAAATTGGATCACTGGGTGAGCAAAAGGGGAGGAGTTTGAGATTCTTCGCATCTCACTCAGGGGTGCAATAACAGAAGGAGGAGGCTTAACAGGCCACAAGGGCGGTGATTAATGGCCCTCAGTTTAAAATGGTTCACAGTGAGTATCAGGAAACCACAAGTCTGGATTGTGGGGCATTCTGTAGCCCGATTGTTTGGACTGGTAGTAGTCATATGAAACCCAGGAGACGGTCAGATACTGAGTATTCAGGAGAATGGATAATGCATTTGCAAAGACAGCGATGGGATGCTGCAGCCCCCAGGGAGATTTGGGGCATTCAGGTTTGTCCTGATTGTTTTGTGGAATATCAGGCAACTTTAATGATTGAGGTTTGTGACCACAGAGGGGATTTTGAATCCAAGAGCATGGAGCAGTGCAGCACCGGGCAGGCCCTTCGGCCCTCGATGTTGTGCTGAGCAATGATCGCCCCGCTCGGACCCACGTATCCACCCTATACCCGTGGCCCAACGGCTTCCCCTCCCCCTTGGCCTTGCTGTTGGGACACTACGGGCAATTTAGCCTGGCCAATCCACGTAACCCCGCACATCTTTGGACTGTGGGAGGAAACCCACGCACACCGGGGGGGGGGACGTACGGACTCCGCACAGACAGTGACCCAGCCGGGAGTCAAGCCTGGGATCCTGGAGCTGTGAAGCATTTGTGCTAACCACCATGCTACATAAGTGTCAGTGTAAGTGGGATAGATTAATGACAACGTGCAATTACTGCAAGGATAATTTGGCCGACAACAATGTGACTTTAAAAGGCTGTGCAATCTTGTAGACAAGTGACAGACTTATGGTATCGATTTGTGAGGCAGTACGTGGGCTATGCTAGATGGTACTTCTGGAATATCCAAGCACGGATAGGAAGATACAAATTAAGAAATAGGACCCTCTCCGCCTTTGACCTGTTCGTTTTAGTTTCAGATGAAGCAACGATCATACCGATGAAGAACCTGAACAACACTCTGCAGAAGAATGTTTCAGACAGTATGGGAAAAAACTAATGATACAATTGGCTACATGTTTGAGGGAATTGAATGATAGAGCCCGGAAGAAAAACCTTACGGGTTAGCAACAAATCAAAATATCAAATTATTACTGAATACTGAAACCTCCGGTCAGACATCTCTAACGGGACGTTAGCTGATGGGTGATCTGTGGTCTCCAGGAGGGACGTATTACGCGGAGGAGTTATTAAGGGTCTCGGCAGACAGCAGTGACTGACGAGGAGCCCCCATATTTTAAATGACAGTAGTCTGGAACAGTGCATCTCAAACTATCTGATGTGGCGTACCGGCAGTTTTTTTCCCAATGTGCCAGGGACCGGTGAGCGAAACAAGCCAATCCAGGATTACTGTCTCTTTCTTTTCTGGAAACACTCCACGTACCGGTGCGTACACGTACCACACTTTGAGAGGCACTGGTCTAGAATATTAGCAGCTTGCTGCCGCGAGGGGAAATTTGTAACCAATATAGCATTGGAGAGTATAACAGTTGTTACAGACTAAATGTCCTGTAAGTTGTTAGGGACTGTTATGTATAAATTCAATTGGGTTGTAACCACAAGAAGTTAACTGTACTAAGTGCGTGCGTGGTGTTTAAGAAAAACCAAATAATGGCAAGTATACAATCCATGCGGTAAGGAAAATGATAACAGACAACAGGGGGTTGAAGAAAACGGAGCTATTGTCTCAAGTAAGCCAGGGCGGGCAGGCTACATGATTCAGTACAATGTTCGACGTCAGAGTCAGGAAGTCAGAAATAGAAACAGGATTGGTTGACGCTCCTGCAATTAATAAAGCAAGATAATCAGTGCATGATACAAAATATCATCATTTACCATTCCTATGGGAAACGGAACGCACTTCCTACAAAAGAAAACCCCAGTGAGGGTTAAGGACCTTGTGGTCACTGATGGACTGAGTTGTGGGCTGCTTCTAAGGGACATGAGGACGCTTTTATGGTGCTACTGCCCCGAGGTAGTCAGATGCCTTGGAGGTAGTGGAACAACCGGAATGGCTATTGTGTTACCTTCCTGAGTGGCGCCAGCTATGGTTCACGGTGATTGGACTTGAGGAAAGCACCTCACAAAGGGTCTATTGACACTGGTCTGCGAGATGGATGCATTTACCATTGATTTTCCTGCACAGTTTACAAATCCTGACATGTAAACACGAATGACAAGGCTGAGGGATAGTTGCTAGTCAGTATAACTATAAGAAGGATATAAATCCTAAGGGAAACACAGTAGTATTGAGGATGGCTATCTATCTAGTCAGATTCAGTTCGGGGTTATCTCTCATAGCTTGGTCATGGGGATTTACCTGCTGCATGGATTGATAATACTTGTTATTATAATTGTAGACTGCACAATCATTGGATGCTTTAATATGTGTTGTGCGCTGGCTAGGGCTCGGATGCTGCCGATAGGCTTGGCCCATCATTATTCACCAAAGATGACATCTCGTCACTGGTGACCATGACACCAGACGGAAGAGGACGGAGAGCCAAAGGCTGTAAAAATGTGATGAGGTGTTTATGTACGGAATACCGGCTCAGTTAAGTTCTGTTAACGGGCCTCATTTGATTGGACAGATTAACAAGGAGTTCTGCTCCCAGTTGGGGATATGTTAGCAGTTAGACTGTGTGGACAGACCGCAGTCAGCCGGGTTGGTTGAGAGACATAATCAGACCCTCAAAACTAAAGTGGCTAAATTAAGAGCGGACACGGGGCCGACATGGCTTAAGTTGCTCTCCGGTGTCCTCTTTCAGGTGTAGGTCACACCTGCAGGATCGGCCTGGCTCTCTCGTGCCGAGTCTTTTCCGGCAGGCCCATTAGAACTCCCGGGAACCTGCCTGTTCCCAGATTGGTCCAGTTTCACCATCTGACTAAAGAAAGGACTAACTATGTTCTAGCCCTCACTAACGCCCTCAAGGAGCTCCATGGCCAGTACCGTGCAGCTCACTCGTCACCGTCCCTATCACATAGCTCGCTCTCAGTGCAGCCTGGTCGTTATGTCATGGTCAAAAATTGGACTCGGAAAGGGTTAGAGCCACGATGGGAGGGGCCTTTCCAAGTTCTCCTTACCACCCCCACTGCAGTTAAAGTGGAGGGGTGGAGTGTTTGGGTCTACCTCCACCACTGTAAAAGGTTGGTCACTAACCTGCCTCCCTTCCCCAGCGCTATTTTACAGGTGTGAAGCATGATGGGGTGGCTACACGCCGCCTGTGTGATCTTCGGCAACGCCTCGCTTAGAGTGACATCGGCGGCGGTAATGGAACAGGGGAATATCATCTACATCTGTAACCCCAACCGAAGTACCCGGACATTCCACCTCTGCAAAGATGACGTTCTTCGCTGCCCCCATATACGAGGACGTGGTATCGACTCATGGAAGGTCATCCGGTTAACGGACCATTCAGGACTTATGACGCAATTGCACCGGTCCCAACGATGGGAAGGGAAGACTGCATGGACATTGCCTTGTTTTTGGAGCATATGTAAATTTGATTTTGGATGTGTTAACCTTGATGCCTTACAGGTAAAATCAGACTATGAGGAGGGGGTAGGAAGAGGTTGTGAGAGAGAAAGAGGGACTAGACAGAGGAAGGGCTGTGTAAGAGGGGAGGTACAACCAGACGTAGATTATCAGGAGATGTACTTAATTTATTTAGGATCCGGAATGAGGAAAACCTGGACGGTATGAATCTCTTCTAGATTTACCACCGCTTGTATGGCCAGGGGAGGGTTGTCTGCTACCCAAACCCCACATCGGTGTCTAGGTTATGTTCTGTTTCACCGCTTTGGGGCACTCCCCCAACTGTGGTTCATTGTCAGAGTTCCGAGCCGCCGTCCGCGCAAGTTACTCTTCCTTCCGATCCAGGTTCGGCCCACCGGCTATTCGCCTTCCCCTTCCTGGGGATAATTCCCACTCTCACTAGGATAAGCTTCAACGGTGGAGGGCATATATATCTAGCCCCTTCACTCCCAATAGAGATTCCCGGTCATATGAGAATTGTTTCAGCAGTGAGAGGTACGGCTGTTTGCTGGTAGAGATGAAAATGAATGTAACATGTCTGTCCTCCACTTGTACTGATCCAAGGTGTTGCATAACCCTGACATCAGGTCAATGTGCCTGTTACAATGGCACTTGTGTCCCGTTGACGCTAGGCATCCAGCTCCTTTGTAGCTGGGCGAATGTCTCTCATATCACTGTTGAGTCTAGGGCGTTCCGCATTGCTATGAGGCCCGAATGGGCGTTCCAAAGCTGGATGAAATGGGCTACTGGGGGTTCCCTGCTCAACCAATACACTGATTGTGATGCTAGCCGGTACACGGAGCAAGGATACTACTTTTTCTTTAATGGTACAGCGGCCAATGTTTAGTCACTCCCATTTCCCCGCCAAATTGCTATCGGGACTCTAGTCCCCACCACAGTCCCCTGCCCCACTGAGTGGATACTGCACCGCGCGTCGGTCAGTCTCAGCCGAATTCTGCGAAGGTTGGAAGAAACCTCAGGTTCCAGCACCCAACCGGGGCCACTCAGCCGGATGGGGAATTCTGAACGCCTTGACACTAGGGGGGTATGGGGGGTTCCTTGGCGGTCAACGATAGGAAGTATTTTATTT
This sequence comes from Scyliorhinus canicula, assembly GCF_902713615.1. Classification (NCBI taxonomy): domain Eukaryota; kingdom Metazoa; phylum Chordata; class Chondrichthyes; order Carcharhiniformes; family Scyliorhinidae; genus Scyliorhinus; species Scyliorhinus canicula. Next base: position 39,431,624 of record NC_052154.1, read on the forward strand.
GCGGCCTTACCATCCTGGGAAACGAGACCTTAGGGGCCCTTGGGGCACTAACCAGGGAATTATCTCAACTCAGGTTGTTTGCCATGCAGAACCGTTATGCTCTTGACTATCTCGCCTGCATCTTTGTGGGCACGATCATCCTTAAATGCGTGATGGGTAAAATGCAGGGTGCCGTGGAGCCGCCAGAGTCTTGACTGTTAGGATCCACGAGCATGCAGCGGCCGATGAGGTGCTGCAGTAGGATTTAGAAATGCAGCAACAAGTTTTCCTAGATGAGGGGCCGTGACTGCGGCTTGGACCGATAGTTTATCATGAAATGATAAAAGGAGGGAATGAGGAAATGAATAAATGAATGTGATAAAATTAGGCACTAGGACCCTGAGGGCACTGTGGTCACAGACAGAACAAAGGAAAGCAGAAGTTTCATGGCTCGCGGGGGATGGTAACCTCGTGGTCAGAAGGAATCAAAGATGCTGGGGTTACAATGCAAAGTGACCAATTAGGATATAGGGCCAGGTCAGGAGGTGTATAGAATGACCAATGGGAAGCTTATATGTGAATCTTACTGTGATTTTGAATATATCAGCAGAAGCTTCTTTGTATTCTGTCTCTCTTTATTCTGGGCTCTCAGAAGACAGTGTGTGTGTCCTGAGGTCCTATGGATTAAGTCAGCCTTGCAAGTTAGTTATTATTAAATGATATGATACCTGCAAATCCATCTCAGATTTTATTGAATCTAGACTGACAGCAAATTAACCAGGAATCCACATAAGTGGCAGTTTTGCATGGCCAATCCACCTAACCTGCACATCTTTGGACTGTGGGAAGAAACCGGAGCACCCACACAGGCACAGGGAGAAAGTGCAAACTCCACACAGAAAGTCACCCAAGGCCGGAATTGAACCCAGATCCCTGAAGCTGTGAGGTAGCAGTGCTAACCTCTGTGCTGCCACACGGAGCCGCAAATGGTGCAATCATCAGTGAGTTTGCACTTTCTCCCTGTATCTGCGTGCGTTTCCTCCTGGTGCTCGGTTTCCTCCCAAAGTCCAAAGCTGTGCAGGTTAGGTGGATTGGCCATGCTAAATTGCCCCTTAAGTTCCCAAAAGGTTAGGTGGTGTTCCGGGGACAGGGTGGAGATGTGGGCTTGCTTAGGGTGCTCTTTCCAAGGGCTCGTGCAGACTTGATGGGCCGAATGGCCTCCTTCTGCACTGTAAATTCTACGATTCTATGACTCCTCACATACTGAAGCAGTCCATGCCCATAGGCAGCAAGACCTGGGCAACATTCAGGTTTGAGCTGATAAGTGGCCAGTAATACTTGGCCACAGATGTGGCAGGCAATGGCCATCTATAACGAGAGAGAGAATCTAACCATCCTGCCGTGACATTCAAAGGCAGCACGGTAGCATAGTGGTTAAAGTTGCTTCATAGCTCCACGGTCCCAGTTCAATTACTTGGGTTACTGTCCCAGTGTCTGCGTGGGTTTCCTCCAGATGCTCCGATTTCCTCCCACAGTCCAAAGATGGAAAAAGTGGAATTTGGTGAAATATGTAATGATAATGCGAACAGAAATGAACTTCAAAACATTAAACAAAACTACAGTCTGATCAAATGAGCTAAAACCAAGTTTAATTATTTTATACGAGGAGATATAGACAGTATGCATTAAATAGTTATGGTTACGTACCTTTATAATGAAAATTTCAATCATCATCCGTGCACACAATTTCAAATACTTCTTTAAGAAAAAAAAGTGACCTAGTTTGAAAGCAAAAACATTTTTCATATTGTTTATCACAATTATTTTACTACTTTTGAAATGTCAGCAATGTCATTCAGCAAAGGAAATAAGAAGCCCCATACAGTTGCATCTATGAATGGAAATATTTTGTTCAGTTTGGGTAAGCCACCTACTTCTAACATTGGATCAACCAAACAGAAGATCAGAACTGGTCTGTTCAGCTTTATGTCAACTTCAGTGGTGATCCCTCAATCACAACCTCCTCCCCCCACCCCCCCTTAAACATTGACTGTTTGGTTTCCAGCTGGCAATATTTCTACACTTATTTTCCCCTACCTCACTTTCAAAATTCTAAAAGATCGAGTACAAAATCTAGTTAGCTGTATTTGACTCAGTAAAATATATTTGTGGGCAGAACATTGGCAAGTGAACTCAATACTTATAAATGTACGGTGTTGCATACTAGAAAGAAAAATTGACAATACATGTACTGCATGAAACGTGTTGAAATAGTTCAGGATGATGTTGGAATAGACATGATTAACCAATGCGGAGCAGCAAAGTCGACAAATTATATTACCAAAACAGTAAGAAACTGTAATTTTCTGGCTCTACCTACCATCCCTTGCTTACTAGGCTCCGAGAATCATATAGTGCACGTGGCCCTTCAACCGATCATAACTCTGCCATCTCTTTGAAAGTTATCCAATTTGTCCTATTCCCCAACTATTTCCCCATAGCCCGGAATATTGTTTTTACCACTGAATCTATTTCAACCATTCTTTCAGACAATGCATTCCAAACATAAAAATCCAGTGCAAATACATTCTCATTGGCCAGTTATTTTCAATCTGTGATACCAATTAATCTTCTAGTGGAAACAGTGGACAGGATTCTCTAGTCCCTCAGCCACACGTTTCTCTGCAGTGGCCGTTTGCTGACGACGGGATTCTCTCTTTCCGCCGCTTGTCAATGGGATTTCACATTGAAGCCACCTCATGCCCCCAGTAAACCCTAGAGCGGGCGTGCGCTGCCATTTGCAAAAGGGAATGCCCATCGGCCAGATGATGCTGGCCAGTTTCTCCTTGAAAACCTCAACTTTGAGCATCACTACTCATTTTCTCCTTACTCTTAACCTCTTCTCCAGGGAAAAAAAATTCTCTAGTCTCATCATATAAATCAAGTTTCTCATCCTGGTACCATTTTAAGAATTTTCATCACCGAGGCACAAAGAAGACATGCAAGCATTGGAAGAAAGGTGTCAAGACTGACACCAAGGCTTCCGGTGGCGATCATGGAGTGATCACAGGGCAGCTCCAGCTTGAAGGCATTGGTTTGAGCTCTTTTTACCCAACAGTGGGGTAGTTTCGACAGGAAATTGAAAGCTGAAGGTGTGGATGAGAAGTGTGTGTGTGTCGTAAGTGGCATGTCGGCTGGTTACCAGGCCCAGCAAAAAAAGGTTAAGGATCTGGCCAAGGAACTGGAGGAAACCTGTGGCGTAGTAGCAATTGGGAAGCTAGCAGAGGGGGAAGGGTCATCGCAAGTTGGAAAGCCCCAGATGGAGCAGGAGATGCCATTTATTAAAGAAGAGTTCCGCCAGCAATTAAAGGAGATGTACGAGGACCGGTCGAAGGCCATTGAGGAAAGGATCGATGGAGCGAGTGGAGAAATGTTTTGGGGTGCAGGGGTCACAGCGATCGGGTGGTGTCGTTGGGGGCGGAGCTCCTGGGGGATCTTTGAAAGTTACTGAGGGTAAAGGTAGAGTAGCAGGAGAACAGTCCAGAAGGTAGAATTTGTGTATCGTTGGCCTGCTAGAAGGTGTGGAATGTACAAGTGCCCCATGATACGTTTGAAGGATGCTGGCAGGGCTGATGGTGGAGGGGGTACTGTACAAAGCCCCAGATGTGGACAGGGCGCACAGGTCCCCAAGGCAAAAGCCGAGAGCTGGGGAGACACCATGGGCAGTGATGGTGATTGTGAGGCGCCAAATGTTTGTGGAGAAGGAGAAGATCCTGCGGTAGGCCAAGGAGAAAAGGAATTGCGAATGGGAGGGGAACCAGGTCAGTATTTATCCAGATCAGAATTTACCCAGATATTGTCGCAGACCTGGCGAAGAGGCATGCCAGATTTAACAAGGTCAAGGCAGTGATATACCAAAGGCAGATTCAGTTTGGAGTACTGTACCCGGAAAGATTGTGGGTAACATTTGATGGCCGGGAGTATTATTTTGAAATGCCAGAAGAGGCCAATGACTCCATAAGAGACCATAAATTGGGAAAGAACTGAATATCAATTGAGGAGCTGAAACAGCAACAGTCAGAAGATGCAGCATTGTGGGGGGCTGGAAAGTTTTTTTTGGGTTGGGTGATTTTGCTGCTGTTGTTGATTGTTACGGGGCTATAAGTTTGTAAGGAGGCAACTGTTGCCCCCCCCACCCCAAATCTGTGGTGGATTTTTTTTGGAGGGGGTAGCCTGTGGTTTTATATTGTCTGTTTGTGTTGGGGAGGATGGGGTCCACAGGGAGCCATTCACATAGACCAAGGAGGGAAAGGTAGAAGGAGCCTTCAGGCAGGAGCTCCCCCACTGGCAGGTAATACCGGAGTACAGGTGTGAGGTGGGAGAGGTGGCCACGGGGATGGCCAGGTCGGAGGCGGGGGGGAAGAATGCGGCAGAGTCGGTGACCGAGCATGGTATGCGAGGGTGAGAGGTACGCGATAGCAAGTGAGGTGCTGGAGGTCACGCCAGTGGTGCTATTGAATGTATATGCGCAAAATTGGGACGGTATTCTCCAGAATTGATTTTTCTTTTGTAGTGGGTCGAGTGTTAGTTGGGGTGGAGTATGCAGGAATCGCGATCTTGGATCATGCAGCGCACTGGCTGGAGGTCAGACATAGTTCGAGGCGGGAGCAGAGGCTGAGATGGAGGCTCGATTCGGAGCTTTTGGCAAATAAGGGGTTCTGTGAGAAGATGCGGTTGCTGATCAGGTACTACGTGGAGTTGAATCAGTTTGGGAAGGTGTCAGCGGCCACATTTTGGGAGGCGTGAAAGCAATGGTTTGCGCCGGGGGGGGGGGGTCTATCATTCAACACGCACAGGGACAGAAGAAGGAGTAGGGAGGAATATGGACGGTTGTTGGACAAGATAGTCAAGGTGGATAGGAAGTATTCAAGTGTTCCTACCAAGGAGGGGTTGGCAGAGAGATAATGGTTGCAGATCAGTTTGACAGGAAAAGCAGTGGGGCAGCTACAGAGGGCAAGGAGGGTGCAATACAAGTATGAAGAGAGGACGTAGACGCTGGAAGAGCCGTTGGGGCTGAGGGAAGCGATGGATAGCGTAAGGGGGATGAAGTTGGGAAGGCCCCAGGGCCGGCCGGCTACCCAACGTAGTTCTACAAGGAGTTTGTGATTGAGTTGGCACTGCATTTGCTGGGGATGTTTAGCGAGGCACTGGAAATGGGGGAGCTGCCAGAGACATTGACATAGGTGTCAATTATGCTAATTCTGAAGAAGGACAAGGATCTGTTGGAGTGTGAGTGATATAGGCCCATTTTACTGCCATAGATGTGAAACTGCCGGGCGGTCAAATCAGTGGTGGGGAGGATGGAGTGGTGTGTTCCAGGGGTGGTTGCTGAGGACCAAATGGGCTTCGTCAAGGGCTGACAGCTCTCTAGTAACATTAGGACGCTGTTAAACATGATTAAGACCCCTTGGAGGGGTGAAGACCAGAAGTAGTGGTCTGTATGGACACGGAAAAGGGCTTTGATCAGGTGGAGTGGAGGTGCCTGTCGGGATCCTGGGAAAGGTGGGGTTTGGCCCAAGTTTGTGACGATGGTGCGTCTGTTATTTGTGGCCCCATGTGAGTGTACAGACAAATGAGATGAGTTCATGGAGTTTTGGGTTGCACAGGGGAACAAGGAAAGGGCATCCGCTGTTGTTCATGCTGCCGATAGAGCTCTTGGCTCTGACCTTTGGGGAGGATGGGGGGTCAATGGAGTGGCAGGGGGAGTAGGGAACACCGGGTGTCACTGCATGCAGATGACCTGTTGCTGTTCATGTGGGACCCACTGGAGATTATGGGTATACTGGAAAGTTATAGGACCTTCTCGGGATAGAAGTTGAATGTCAGAAAAAGTGAGATGTTTCCGGTGAATGAGGCGGGTCAAGGAGCCAATCTGGGGGCATTGCCATTTAGGGTAGCTCAGGACAGGTTCAGGTACTTGGGGGCCCAGGTGATGGGGGGAGTGAACAATGATGCAAAAAGTGAAATCTGACAACTTTGTGGAGGAGGTTAGGGAGGATTTTAAGAGGTGGGATATGCTGCACCTCACAGTGGCGGGGAGGGTCTAGGTGGTTAAGGTGAATGTGCTGTCAAGGTTCCTGTTTGTATTCCAGACCCTCCTGATCTTTATCACCAAGGCCTTTTTTCCCCCAGAAATTAGGCGCAGTAATCTCGGAGTTTGTGTTGATGGGGAGGTGCCAAGGGTATTTCCAGTGCCTCTGCCTCTTACGGAGGCAGAGGTAGAAAGTGGGGCTGACGCTCCCGAACCGGCTGCATTATTATTGGGCGGCAAATATGGATACGGTGAGACAGTGGTGGGAGGGAGAAGGGTCAGAGTGGGTTAAGATGGAGGAGGAGTCCTGGAGGGGGTCCAGTTTGGGGGCCATGGTAACAACGTAGCTTCCTCTGGCGCTGTGGAGGCACATGGTAGTGCAGTCCACGATCAGGGTGTGGATCAGTTGAGGAGACAATTTAGGATGGGGGTGGGGGATGTCGGTGCTGACACATCGGTGGGGGAACCACAGGTTTAAGCCGGGGGAGGCGGATGGCATATATAGGAAGTGGAGAGAGGCGTGGGCTGGTGAGGGTGAGTGATTTGTACTTGGAAGAGACATTTGCAGGTCTGGAAGAGCTGCGGGGGATGGATCTGAGTGAATTCAGGTATTTGCAAGTGAGAGACTTTGCGAGGAAGGAATGGACAGGGTTTCCAAAGAGTATACTCTGCTGGAGTGGTTACTCTCCCGGATGTGGATGGGAGGGCAGGATTGGTGATATATATGGTTGGCTGGGGAAGCAAGGGGAAGCGCAGGTGGTGAGGATCAAGAATAAATGGGAGGAGCAGAGATAGAATGGGGAGTGTGGAGTAAAGTAATGCATAGGGTTATTCAACCACCTTGTGCACAAGGATGAGCTTGATCCAATTCAAGGTTGTGCACTGACGGTACGATGGGGCCGGCACGGTGGCACAGTGGTTAGCACTGCTGCCTCACAGCTCCAGAGACCCGCGTTCAATTCTGGCCTCAGGTGACTGTCTGTGTGGAGTTTTCACTTTCTCCCCACGTTTGCGTGGGTTTCCTCCGGGTGCTCCGGTTTCTTCCAACTGTCCAAAGATGTGGATAGGTAGATTGGACATGCTAAATTGCCCCTCAGTGTCCAAAGGGTTAGTTTGGGTTACTGGGCTAGGGTTAGGGTTAGGTGGCGGCGTGGACTTATGTAGGGTGCTCTTTCCAAGGGCCGGTGCAAACTCGGTGGTCTGAATGGCCTCCTTCTGCACAGTAGGGATTCTATGTAAAAAGAAATGACTGGGCGAGAATGAGTGGGTTAATCCAGGGGGGTGGCAAACAAGAGAGAAGTGCGGACGAGGGCCAGCAAATCATGCACACGTGTTCTGGGGCTATGAGATTTTGGACATACTGGGAGGCGATACTCGGGACACTACTGGAAATTGTGGGGCTAGAGGTCAGGCAGGACCCTAATGGTGGCGATCTTTGGGGTATAGTAAATGCCAGAGCTGATGGAGGGGAGGAGGGCCGATGTCGTGGCCTTTGCCTCTCTAATTGGCCGATGAAGAATGTTGTTGGAATGGCAGTCGGCAATGCCACCAGGGTTGGCAGCTGGCTGGGGGACCTGTATGACTTCCCTTTGTCTGGAAAAGATTAAGTTAGAGTTGAGGATCAGGGGAGGGCTTTGAGACACTGGGGACTGTTTATGACAATGTTTGAGGAGTTGCTTGGTGTCGGGGGTGGGAATTATACAAACTATGATGTGCAGGGGTGTTGACAAGGTTACTGATTTGTGTCTTCATTTTTGAATGTGTTTGAAATAAAATACATGAAAAAAATAGACTGACCCCAAGACTAAGAGGATGGTGTTATGATGAACCATTCAAAAAATGTGGGATCTCCAGCCTCAAGCTACTCACATAAAAGCTTTCAATGGGGAAAATGTAATTCAAAGACTTACTTTAAACTAAGTTGTAAATATAGGATCATGATCAGAAGTTCTTTACACAAAAAGTGGTCAAACATGGAATGAACTTCCAGATGAAGTAGTGGAAGCAAAAATCTTAGAATCATTTAAGAACCAACTAAATGGCACAATCACAGGACTTCAGCATCATTCTACATGGATCAACTAACAGTCCAATGGCTTTTCTCATCCAGAATTTTCTTATGACCATTTAAGTTGATTTCATAATATAGAATTCATGAAATAGTGGAATTTGGTAAAGTATGCAAAGTTAAGATGAAGACAAATGAACTTTAATAAACTAGAAGAATGCAAGGAAAGGCTGCCACCAGTACTCAATTCACTAAATCGGTAACATCCAGAGACATTGTAATATTGCCTCACTGATCGGATTACACAACAAATTTATCCACAAATATATATTTAAAAGATAGTAGAGAAAGCCTCTTAGCTTCACTATTTTATGTAAATATGTTATGTAACTCCAAGGACAGAATATAGGGCAAAACAAGGGAGATGGTAGCATAGTGGCAATGTTAATGAACTAGTAATCCAGAGAGCCGGACTAATGCTCTGATAGCAAGAATTTAAATTGCACCGCTGGGATCTATTACATTCTATTAATAAATAAAGCTGGACTAAAAAGATAGTTTAATGACCATTGATGTTGAAACAATTTAATTATCTGCTTCACTAACCTCCTCCAGGGAAGAAAATTTGCAATCCTTACCAAGTATGGCTTACATGTGATTCAAAACTGACAGCAATGTGGTTTACTCTTAACTGTCTACTAAAACGGCCTAGCAAAACACTCAGTTGTTTCAAAGTGCTACGGAAAAGTCAAATAAGAATAAAACAGAATGGACAAGCCAGCATTGGTCTGTGCACTGGAAATGGAAACAGCACACCTTGTCCAGTCAATTCTGCAAAGTCCTCCTCACCAACATCGATGGACTTGTGCCAAAACTTTGAAAGCTGTCTCACAGCCTAATCAAGCAACAATCTGGCATGATTTTGGAAGTATGAATGTACCTTACAACCAATGTCCTAGATTTCTCCATCGCCATGCCACTGGCAAGATGGGGCCACCAGAGGTGGCAGCACAGTGGTATAAAATCAGGAGGGTGTAGGTCCAAGAGTCCTCAATCTTGACAGTTCCCAAACTTTCTAACTAGATTTAAGGTGATTGGCAAAAGAATAAAAAAAACATGGAAAACAGGAGCAGACGATTTAGCCCTTTGAGTCTCCTCCACCATTTATTATGATCATGGTTGATCATCCAACTCAATAGGCTGTTCCCGCCTTCTCTCCCATATCCTTTGATCCCTTTCTCCCACAAGTGCTATATCTAACTCCTTCTTGAAAACATACAATGTTTTGGCCTCAACTACTTACTGTGGTAGCGAATTTCATAGGCTTACCACTCTCTGGGTGAAGAAATTTCTCCCCATCTCAGTCCTTGCTGTGACTCCTGATTCTGGGCTCCACAACCATCGGGAACATCCTTCCTGCATCTATCAACTATAACTAGTCCTGTAAGAATTTTATAGGTTTCTAAGCGGTTCCCCCTCATTCTTCTGAACTCTAGAGAATATAATCAGAAGCAACTCAATCTCTCCTCATATGTCAGTCCTGCTATCCCAGTAATCAGTCTGGTAAACCTTAGCTGCACTCTTTCTATATCAAGAACATCCTTCCTCAGATAAGGAGACCAAAACTGCACATAATATTCCAGATTTGATAAGGCAGATCCAGGTGACATAAGAAAAAAAATATTTTTTGCAGTGAGTAGTTATGATTTTGAATGCACTGGAACAAAAGGGTGATGGAGTCAGATTAAATAATGATTTTCAGAAGAAAATTGGATAAGCACCTGAAGGAGGAAAAGTATACAGGACTTTGAGGAAAGGGTAGGAAGTGAAATTTGTTAAATTTCTCTCGCAGTGAGCCAGCACAGCTCAATTGGCCAAACGGCCCCCTTCTATGTTAAAGACATTCTGCATCTATACATCCTGATCAAATTATTCCCACCCTTTTACCTCAAAGATTTACACTTGTGCAATGCTACTGGAGGTTGAATAATTACTGATTAAAACATATGGAGCTTTCACATTTTAAGTAATAGCAAAGGTGAAATCCTGCAGTCTTCTTCCAAAAGAAAATGGGCGACATTTTACAATATTTCACCAAAGTAGCAGTATGCCACAAGTTAAGCACTTAACATAAAAATCTGAAAATAAAAGCAAAGTACTGCAGATACTATGCACCAGAAATAGAAACAGAAAGTGCTGGAAAATCTCAGCAGATCTGGCAGCACATGGAGAGAAACGGAGTTTGTCTCGAGTCCAATATGACTCTTGTTCAGAATTAAAGGGAGGCAGAAATGTGACAGGTTTCATACTGTGGAGAAAATGGGGAGGGGATCAGTTGGAATAAAAGAAAAAGTCAGGAATAGGGAGATTAAATAACAAATATGTCATTGAACAAAGCAAAAATAATGGAAATGTTAATAGTAAAAGAACAAAGCACTGGTCCAGCGCAGGTGTTAATAGCAGAATAAAGTTGAGCAACGTCTGAAACAAAATAGCAGAATGCGTTAATAGCAGAATAAAGGTCATTTCTGTCAGATAGCAAAACGTGGGAAGAAGGATACAAAATGGAGCAAAGAGTTTATGGTTGAAGTTTCTGAACTCAATGATGAGTCCATAAGGTTGTGAAAGTGCCTAATCGTATAATGAGGTTATGTTCCTCCAGTCTGCTTTGAGCTTCACTGGAACACACCAGTAGGCTAAAAACAGAAACATGAGAGCTAGGTGATGAATTCAAATGGCAAGCAACTGGGAGGTGGAGGTATCCTGCAAAATGTTGACTCTGTGTTTCATCTCCCAAATGCAGAGGAGACTGCATTGTGAGCATCAAATGTAACAGACAAAGTTGAAAGGAGTGTTTGGGGCCTTGGACATCGAGGATGACATAAAGATGGTATTACACATCACTGGGTCAAAAGATCCTGGAACCCCCTTCCCAACACCACTGTGGGTATACTTACACTAATTACATCCAGCAGCTCAAGGCAGCTCACCAACATTTTTGCCTGGGCAATTAGGTATTGGCAATAAATGCTGATCATCCAGCAAAGCCCACATTCCTTGAATGAGTAAGATACCTGATGTGATGACATGGGAAGGTGCTATGAGAAGAGGGTCAGGTGTTAGAGGTATTGTGGAGGGAATGATCTCATCCTCAATTGAGGAAAATGAAGTGCTGTTGTGGAAGAATGCATCATCAGAACTGCTGGAGAACAGAGCTGAGTCCTTATAAGAAACAGGGTGCAGGGAAGTGTAGTCAAGGTAACTATGGGAGTCTGTGGGCTTGTAATGAATATTAAGAGAATATTGAAAGAATTTGAAAGTAGTATACTGCGGAGTACTTCCAGCATTTTCTGTTTTTATTACCTTTGAAATAATTTGCCCGTTTTGTCAAACACAAACCTGTATTGCGTTATCCGGCACCTCGTCCTCCCTCCCCTCACCACGGGCCTGCCCAGAGCACACAGCAAGCCACCGCCCTCTTTACAAACTGCGACAACTAAAAGCCGCACTTTACGTTACAAAAGTTGTTCTTTCTTCCGCGCCGGGGGTGCAATTTTAAACCCACGTCTTCGCTGCATCCGTTGAAACTCACCCAATGGCACCTTAATGGCCGTCTCCCAGCGACCCGCGTGCCGCTGTGGCCGCGCCTGCGTTCTTCTCGGATGTTCGACCAGGCTTTTGGGGCCTGTCAGTTCTGGTCTGGAGTGAGGGGCTGCGATCTGCTGTTGTTGCCGCAGTAAAACTGTGGTACTTCGAATGCGGGATGTGGGGAAAATATACTTCTCCCTTCGCCCAGCATGTGCGCGCGTTTATGTAATTCCTGTACACGAAGCAAAATTAACTGCACCGCGCCAGGAGCAATTTTCCGCTCTCCATTCCCCCCAGCACGTGTGTGGGATAAGGCGTGACGCTGCTGCTATATTTTTTCCTCAACTGGGATTTTCGAAGCGTTGGATTCAAACACAGTGATGGTGGAAATCGCGTTCTCTCCTGGGCCTGTTTAATTTTTCTGGGAACACCTGCTTTTAGATATACCGAGCGCGGCACGGCTTACTTTTCGGAGGATCGCATTTTTCAACAACTGTGAAAGTGCCACTACCCAGGTGGATTTCCAGTTTTCGGCCAACGCATCAACACCCTTAGTTTGGGGTGTCTGTTACACGTTAAATTTAAAACTTCATCCCAGGCTACTGAAATCGTAGATGCATTGTTTTTAATTTTCCGAAATTCAGAAAAGGTTCCATCAGATTGAAAATAGCGAATGTGACTCCTCTATTCAAAAAAAAGGAGACAGAAAGCAGTAAATTACAGGCCAGTCTGCATAACATCTGGTTGTAAGGAAACTGCTGGAATCTGTTATCACGGAGATTATAGCAGGATAATTAGAGAATCTGGATGCAATCAAGCAGAGTCAACATTGTTTTGCAAAAGGGAAATCATGTTTTAAGAATTTATTAAGATTTCTGTGATGAAGTAACAAGCAACCTGGATAAAGGGAAACCTATGGATGTGTTGTACTTAGATTTCCAGAAGGTATTTGACAAGGTGCCACATCAAAATGGCAGCATGGTAGCACAGTGGTTAGTACTGTTGCTTCACAGCGTCAGGGTCTCAGGTTCAATTCCTGGCTTGGGTCACTGTCTGTGCGGAGTCTGCATGTTCTCCTTGTGTCTGCGTGTGTTTCCTCCTGGTGCTCCAGTTTCCTTGCACAAGTCCTGAAAGACGTGCTGTTAGGTAATTTGAACATTGTGAATTCTCCCTCTGTGTATCTGAACAGGCACCGCAATGTGGCGACTAGGGGCTTTTCACAGTAGCTTCATTGCAGTGTTACTGATGTAAGCCTACTTGTGACAATAAAGATTATAATTAAAAAGATTAGGTAAAGTAATAGTTCATGATGTAGGGGTAACATATTAACATGGATAGAGGATTGATTAGCTAACAGGAAGCGTGATGTGGGGATAAATAAATGGGTCTTATTCAGATAGGTAAGATGTGACTTGTCGGGACCTCAACTATTCACAATTTATATTGATACCTTGGATGAAGGAACCATGTATTATTGCTAAATTTGCAAAAGGCACCAAAAAAATTGGAAAGTAATTTGTGTAGAAGACATAAGGAGTCTGAAAACGGTCATAAATAAGTAATATGAGTGGGCAAAGGTTTGGCAGATAAATGCGATAAAAGCAGCTCAGAAAAGGTTCACTTGATTGATATCTGGGATGGAGGGTTTTGAGGAAAGGCTGGGCCTGTACCCATTCGAGCTTAGAAGATTCAAGTCATTTTATTGAAACAAGATCCTTATGGGAATTGACAGGTTGGATGTTGAAAGGATGTTTACCCATGTGAGAGGGACACAGATTAAACATACATACACAGATGATTTGGAATTGGGGACCAAATGCAATGTGTCTGTTTTTGCAGACGACACTTAGATGGGTGGTAAAGCAAAAAGTATAGAGGCTACTGGAGGTCACTAAAGGGATTTGGATAGTTTGAGTGAATGGGCTAGGGTCTGGCAGATGGAATACAATGTGGACAAATGTGAGGTTATCCGTTTTGGTAGGAATAACAGCAAAGGAATTATTACTTAAATGATAAAATATTAAAGCATGCTACTGTGTAGAGAGACCTGGGTGTTCTAGTGCATGAGTCGCAAAAAGTTGGTTTACAGGTGCAACAGGTGATTAAGAAGGCAAATGGAGTTTTGTCCTTCATTGCTAGAGGGATGGAGTTTAAGACTAGGGAGATTATGCTGCAACTGTATAAAGTGTTAGTGAGGCCACACTTCGAGTATTGTGTTCAATTTTGGTCTCCTTACCTAAGAAAGGACAAACTGGCACTGGACGGTGTGCAGAGGAGATTCACTAGGTTAATCCCAGAGTTGAGGGATTTAGATTACGAGGAGAGGTTGAGTAGACTGGGACTGTACTCGTTGGAATTTAGAAGGATGAGGGAGGGGGGGATCTAATGCAGAATTATGAAGGGAATAGATAGGATAGATGTGAGGAGGTTGTTTCCACTGGCGGGTGAAAGCAGAACTAGGGGGCATAGCCTCAAAATAAGGGGAAGTAGATTTAAGACTGAGCTTTGGAGGAACTTCTTCACCCAAAGGGTTGTGAATCTATGGAATTCCTTGCCCAGTGAAGCAGTTGAGGCTCCTTCATTAAACATTTTCAAGGTAAAGATCGATAGTTTTTTGAAGAATAAAGTAATAAAGGGTGATGGTGTTCGGGCGGGAAAGTGGAGTTGAGTCCTCAAAAGATCAGCCAGGATCTCATTGAATGGCGGAGCAGGCTCGAAGGGCCAGATGGCCTACTCCTGCTCCTAATCCTTATGTTCTTGTGTCACCCAATTAAGACAGAGATGAGAAAATGTTTTTTTCACTCAGATGGTTGTGAATCTTTGGTACTATCCTCCCCAGAGAGCATTGGAGGCAGGGTCAACATTTTTAAGGCAGAGAGAGATAGAGAGAGAGATTCTTGACGAACAAGCGAGTCAAAGTTTATCATGGATAGGTGGAATGTGGGGTTGAAGCTACAATCAGATCAACCATGATATTATTGAATGGTGGAGTAGGCTTGAAGGCCTGAATGGCCTTCTCCTAATTCTGTGCTGTATTTCTCTATCTATCTATCTAATTCATATATTCGTCAAAGGAAAATTCATTTTGAAAAAAAGTTGTTTTGACAATAGAATGTGTAATCAAACTATAATTTGGCATGCAAACTTGTGCTTGAACAAACAGGGAATCGTCTGGTGTAGCAGTTAGCTACTGATTAAAGACCAATTTGTTTACACTTGTTACATCATTTGTGCCTGTAAATGAAAGTCATATATTATAAAATGAGATATAATTTATAAAAGAAACAAAGAAAATTCTGGCCATGTATACCAGATCCTTTAGCATCCATAAATGAAGAAATAATAATAATCGCTTATTGTCACAAGTAGGCTTCAATGAAGTTATTGTGAAAAGCCCCTAGTCGCCACATTCTGGCACCTGTTCGGGGAGGCCGGTACGGGAAATGAACCCGTGCTACTGCCTTGTTCTGCATTACAAACCAGCTGTTTAGCCCACTGTGCTAAACTAGCCCCTATCAAAAGTGATTATCTCACATTTCACCTTACATCAGGACAGACATAAAGGATCTTTCTGCAAATATTTCAATAACAAAATAAGAGATATTAATATTTGTCAGCTTTGTATTATCTATAGAAAACTACTACATTAAAAGGAAGAGAAAGATGTTTCTTCTAATGTTTAAATTACCATTAGTTTCATCCCTGCCTTGCCAGCCTGAGATATATTAGATGATCCAAAATCTGCAAGATTGAAAATGTATTTAGTTACTGAAACCCATATATCTTTTAACTGTCAATTGCAGACACTGATTTAAACAACAACATGTTTTAAACCAGTACTTTTAAGGTAGAAAAGGAAAACAGACAAGAGGAATATTAGCCAAACTGCTGTTTCAGGTAGGAGACATTGTTTCTTTTTAAAGAATATTTTACCATTTTTACATAGCATTAATGTACCCAACCCACACCCTCGACCTCCCCCGCAACTGTCCCTTCTACCTTTTGACGGCATCTAGATCCCCAAAGTAGATAAACAAACCCCATCTCTTGTGGAACCCCTCGTCTGCCCTTTCAGAACAAGTTCCACCTCCAAGTATGGGAACCATTAGATCCCCAGCCACGCCGAGGCACAGGGGGGAGAAGCTGCCCTCCGCCCCTAAAGGACCCGCCTGCGAGCATTCAACGTAACGAAGGCTAAGACATCTGCTTCCACACCCATGTGCAAATCTGGCAGGTCTGACACCCCGAATATGGCCTCCAGGGGACCAGGGTCCAAATCAACGTGTAGGAGACATCATTTTCAATTGACAAAATATACACGTTGGCAAATTAATGCCAATTTAAATTTGCCATTTAAATTATATTCCTGTATTGATAAGTCGTCAGTTTTTCAATTGAAAAGCCACTATGCGATCTTACCACAATTACTAGCATAATGGATAATAGTCTACATTAATATATATAAAAATATGTTAAAACTGTGCCAGGTGGGGTTGATGTAATCCATAAAATCTAATGTTCTACATAGATAGTAGTTATGAATTGCCCTATTCTAGCACTTGAGTAATATTCTCTGCAAATGTTAAATCCATAGCTTGACTGAATTGTTTCAACATGCTTCAGACAACATCAAAACATCCCAGAATTCAATTTCAGAAACAATTTTGAGGATTATACCTCTTTTTAAAATAATATGTCAGATAATACACATAAAGCCTATAAGCTGCTGCTAAAAATTCTTATTTTTGTCACAGCAGAGCCTATTGAAATCATATAAAATGCTGAAAAGGTGATTTGGGAAGTGTTAATGTTTGTAAGATAAATAAATTGAAACAAACATGTTGGATATAATTATGAATTTTACAAGATGATGTTATCTTTTGGAATGCATAATTTCAAATGAGACATAATTAACTTTTGTTGCCTAACACTTTATTAACAGTTTAGCAATATGGCGTGTATAAGGCCAACTGACTGAAGGGATTCCCATTTGGACTCCAAGTGACAAACATAAACATTTATATTCACTCTGCAAACAGCTTTATCCACACAGTTGCAAGGTTTCTTAGAATAAGGATCTTGTAGCCCTTTGGGTATCCCCAAACTTATAGCTAATACAGAAATTATTACATTATTATTCAGTATCTCCCATAGAAGTTAAGTCTCCTCCAATTATATGTTAAGGAGTCCCGACAAGGTTAAACAATGAAAAATGGCTGCAATAAAAAAATATATTTTAAAAAATCAACAAAGGTTTATTTCGGGAAACAAAAGTAAAGGCCGCAACGCAGTATACAGCATGTAAGCCCCAGCAGGGAATTCTGATCATTGTGATCCCAATCCTTGCTAAACTGTCATCCCAGTCTTTGGATGTTTCTGTCTCCATGTCTGGTCCAGAATTCTCCATCTCACACAAACTCTGGCCTTTGAGGAGTTTTTAAAAAGAAATTCCAATTAAGGGGCAATTTAGTGTGACCAATCCACTACACATCTTTGGGATTCATCCATTTTGAGTGGATCTTGGTGAGTAATAAAAACATTGACTCTAAGAAAGTCTGGTGAACCGGGATGGATTCTCCATTATTGGGATTGTGACCCCACGCCGGTGTTGAAACAATAGAGTTTCACGCCAGAAAAACTGGCATCAAAAGGACAAAATTTCCTAGCCCTGCAGGAGGCTAGCAGAGACCCGGAGTAGAACTTGCAGCTTTGCTGCAGATACAGGGCCCAGCACTTCTGGTTTGGAGGCCATGCATGCGCACGGCAGCGGCCTCCAGTGGCCACGGCGTGCTCCATGGCGGACTTGGACCGCGGAGATGGACCCAAGAAAGAAACCCCCGATCAGCCACGCGGCCAAACCTCAACGCCCGCACAAGCATTTACCAGCCGCCTATAAGATCCGCCCTCCGATCGGCCCGCCCCCAACCAGGGCGGCCGCGGACTGAGTCCGCAGCCGCCAGGCGAGTATCCCAACCGGCTGGAGCACCTTAGTTCCACGCCTTCCTGAGTACTCCCCGAGTAAGCCGCTTTTCGGGGTCCGCAGAATCGGGGAACTGGCGCAGGTTCTGATTCCTTGCGGGGAAAATGGATTCTCCGCCCCCGTGTCGGCCACAATTTTGGCGTCAGGTTGCGGAGAATCCAGCCCCACGTCTATCGGGACTTGTGGAAGGAAACCGGAGATCTTAACTCTACTAGTTACATCTTCAAAGAAATCCAGTAGATTTGACGAGCATGATTTTCCTTTCGTAAATCAGTGCTGACTTTGTCTGATTACATCACTGCTTTCCAAATGCTATGCTATGAAATCCTTGATAATGGACTCCAGCAACTTCTCTACTACCAACATTAGGCTCACTGGTCTATAGTTCCCTGCTTTCTCTCAACTTCTCTTTGACTAGCAGGGTTACATTCGATAGAAACCATTCCAGAATCTAAAGAACTTTGGAAAATTACTACCAATGGATCTACTATTTCTAGGGCCACTTCCTTAAGTACTCTGGGAAGATTAACAGGCCCTGGAGATTCGTTCACCTTCAATCCCACTAATTTCCCCAAACCCATTTCTTTGCTAATACTAATTTCCTTCAGCTCCTCACTAAAACTTGTGCTTCTCAGTACATTATTCATGTCTCCCTTTGTGAAGACAGAAGAAAAGTACAAATTTAGTTCCTCAGCCATTTCTTTGTTCGCTGTTATGAATTTCCCCGTTTCTGACTGTAAGGGGCTTACATTAGCTTTTATTAATCTTTTTCTTTTTATATACTTTTTAAAAATAAATTTAGAGTACCCAATTTTTATTGTCCGGTTAAGGGGCACCTTTTGCGGCCAATCCACCTAACCTGAACGTCTTTGGATTGTGTGGGTAAATCCACGCAGACACGGGGAGAATGTGCAAACTCCACACGGACAGTGACCCAGGGCCGGGATTCGAACCGAGGACCTCGGCATCACAGTCCCAGTGCTAACCATTGTGCCACATGCCGCCCCCTCTCTCTTTACATACCTATAGAAACATTTGCAGTCAGTTGTTAT
Organism: Scyliorhinus canicula; assembly: GCF_902713615.1. Lineage (NCBI taxonomy): Eukaryota > Metazoa > Chordata > Chondrichthyes > Carcharhiniformes > Scyliorhinidae > Scyliorhinus > Scyliorhinus canicula. The sequence continues at coordinate 39,450,322 of NC_052154.1, forward strand.
GTTCTCCGCTAGTTTACTTTCAAATTGTATTTTCCCTTCTTAATCAATCCCTTGGTCTGCCTTTGCTGAATATTAAACTGTTCCCAATCCTCAGGTCTATTGCTTTTTCGTGCTTTTGGAATTATTACATCTCCCATTGACTTAAATTTTATGAAGGCTTCGTAATGCCACACTAAGTCAAATTCTGCCTTCATGTCAAGGGCAGTCACCTCATCTCTGGAATTCAGCTCTTTAACCATGTTTGTACCAAGCCTGTGATCAGATTTGGAGCAGAGTGGTCCTTGCAGAACCCAAAGCAACATCTCCTATTGGTGAGTAAACTTTCCACTTTGTCAGGGAGATGCTAGTTCTGTAACATTGGTAAGGTCTAGAGGCACAGCTAGTACTGGAGCATAGGTCTTAAGCTCTTCTGCCAGTATGCTGTCATGGCTCATAGCTTTTGATGTATCCAGTGCTTTCAGTCATTTCTTGATGTCACAAGAAGTGAATTTGGTTACCATTCCTGACATAAAGTTTTGATTCCCGTTTATTTAATTAACTGAATTTAAATTCCCCAACTGCCATGGTAAAAACGCTTTGTGTCTCTGGATCATTTTGGATCACTAATCCAATAATATAATCACTTAAGCTTCCCACACCCTTTTTGCGGGATTGCAACTTTAGAAATTATGGGCTGATCTGGCAAGAGGCTGGAGGCACAGCTAATTCTGGAGGACAAGTTTTCAACACCACTGTGGGGTGAATTGAATTGGCTGGAAACTGGCACCTATGATTGTGGGTATCTCAAGAGGGGACCAAGACAAATCATCCATTCTACACATCTATCTGAAGATGATTTCAACATTGTCCTTTGCACTCAGATGCTAGGCTCCACCATGTCATTGAGGATGGGGATGTCCACAAATTCTCCTCCTACTGTTAGTTGTTTAAATGTCCTCCACCATTCATGACTGGATGTGGTGGGACTGCAGAGCATTGATCAAACCATTTGGTTGTGGGATTGCCTAGCTCTGTATTTACCATGCCTCTTCCACTGTTTAACATGCATGCAGTCACGTGTTGTAGTTTCACCAGGTTGGCATCTCATTTTTAGGTACATGTGCTGGTGCTCTTGGCATGCACTTTTACATTCTTCATTGAACCATGGTTGATCCCCTGGCTTGATGATAATGGGGGAGTGAGGAATATACTGTGCCATGTGGTTACAGATTGTGGTGGAATATAATTCTACTACTGCTGACGGCAGACAGGATCAAATGGCTGTCCAAACTCTCATGTTTAAGGAAAATGTTATCAGTCTGAGGCCACCTGTCCCTACCTCTATGCCGTCCTGATTGGTTGGGTGAGTTTAAAATATATTTGATTGGATAGTTAATTGTCAATCCTCAATGTGCAACATACGTTTTAAATGTTCCATGTTTGAATTTTTGTATGTGCTATGGAATATGATTTTGTGCTGTAATCAAGTCTGGTTCTTACTGGTTTTCTGCTGACTCACATTTTATCCATATTCTGAACAATGGTGGATTCATTTTGCTATGGTGCTCATTCCGACCTTGATCTGATTCCTGGTACAGCTCATTTTTAATATGAAACTAATTTTGAATTCTGTTCATTAGAACAATAGTCAGTTCATGTTGTCAGTAAAAATGTTGCATTTATCTCCAGCTAGTCTGTGGATGTGTCAAGTTCTGTACCTATGTTCAAGGTATGTGTTTTGTCATGACCTAAGGTTATGAATACTGGGTTTTAAAGACTGGGCTTTAATAGTTATATTAAAATGGCCTTTTACCTATCAGAAATAGCTAATTTCCTTCAAGGACTCGGCCAGCGTGGTCAGTAATGGAGCTACACAGCCACGCTTAGCGATGAACGTTGAAGTTTCCCACTCAGAGTACATTCTGCACTCTCAGTGATTTCCTATCCTCAGTGATTTTCCAAGTAATGTTCAGTGTGGAGGAGCAGTAACTTATCAACTATGTCGTAATCAGAAGGAGATTTACATGTCCATGGTTGTCCTGAAGCTTGAGAGTGCATGGAGTCTGGAGTCAATGTTGCGGACTCCCAGGGATATTTTGTCTTGACTGTATCACCACCGTCGGTGGGTGTGTTCTGTCCCACCAGTTGGTGATCGAGGAGTCCAGAGCATTGGCTGAAAGTTATGATTCTATGAGCTTGACTATGTTAGATTGTTGCTTGACTTGTCTGTGGGATGACAACTCTTCCATATATCCCCAGATGAAGTAAGGAGGACTTAGCAGGGTCAACTGGCAGAGTATCCCTTTCCTGTGTCTGATGTCAGGTGGGCCATCTGGTTTTATTCTTATTGGACGTTTTTGTAGCTGTTAGATACAACTGACTGGCTTGCGTGTCCTTTTCAGAGGCAATTAATAGTTAACTGTTAATTGACTGTAAGTCTGGAGTCACTCATCCTCACCCAGTCATTTTTTTTTTACATAGAATCCCTACAGTGAGGAAGGAGACCATTCGGCCCATCGAGTCTGCACTGACCCTCTGAAAGAGCACCCTACCGAGGACCAGTCCCCTGCCCCATATAATCTTTGGACACTTAGGAGAAATTTAGCATGGCCAGTCCACCTAACCTGCACATCTTTGGACTGTGGGAGGAAAGCAGGGCACCTGGTGGAAACCTACGCAGACATGGGGAGAAAGTGCAAACTCCACACAGTCACCCAAGGTCGGAATCGAACCCAGGTCCCTGGCACTGTGAAAAAGCAGTGCTAACCAATGTGCCGCCGTGCTGTCTGTCACTTGTGAATAGATGGGTTTTTACGAGAATCCGGTAGTTTCATGTTTACAATTACTGATATTAGCTCTTTATTTAATCTTAACTAAATTAAAATTCCCCAGCTGCTGTGCTGACATTTGAGATTTGAATTTAAGTCTCAGGATCGATTGTCCAGATCTCTGGATTACCAGTGCATGAATACAACTAACTGTGCTAACGTATGATTTTTGCTGATTGTCAATGGCTTTAGAAGCTGTAGCCTGTCATGGCCTCTTGATGAAACATTCTCCTAAATTCTGCTTCAGGACCACCATCCTTTTGTCTTATGATTACCTTTTAAGCAATTATCAACAATTCAAGTGGTAATGTAGTATATTGTAAATACGTGTAATCACTATGAAATTATCGTAAATAGTATTTTCATTCATTTTATTTCAAATAAGTATTTAAAAAGATGCTTCAATAAAAATGTTTATATGGACAATCAAAAAATATCTTCACATGCTGGTTGCAATTACATTTAAATAACAAGAAATGTTAAGGCTTTGGAGCAAAGACTGAATTATAGATACCTGCTTATTCACATTTTAATTTTTTTTGCTTGCACATAAATTTAATATTTTGCATTCAGCAGTATTTAAAATTAATTTTAACCTTCAATTACAAAAATTGTTAAACATTTATTCTGTCATTAAAGGGATTGAGGTGGGTGGGAATGGTCGAGTTTGTCATTCCAGCCTTCTCTCATAGTTCCACAGTTTTCTTAATCTCAGCCCTGCCAATGGCTCAAAACTGGTGGCCTTGCCACTCAAGATCATCAGATGATCTTGTCAAGGTGATTAAGATTAATTTTGTATAAAGGAACATAATAGGGAAGTGAACGAGTACTGTAAATGCAAAAAGCAGCAGCCTAACCCTAACCCTAATGCTTATCATTGATTTTGAAGTCATTAGTCATCAATGAAATGAAATGAAAATCGCTTATTGTCACGAGTAGGCTTCAATGAAGTTACTGTGAAAAGCCCCTAGTCACCACATTCCGGCGCCTGTCCGGGGAGGCTGGTACGGGAAGAATCAAGTTATTAATGCTAAATTGTTTACAAAAAAAAAAAGTTTTGTGTTGAAGATAACTAATCACAGCAGAACTCAGAATGCACAACCGTAGCCAGTAAGAAGAATTTATAGCACAGAGGGAGGTAATTCAGCCCATTATATGTGATGGCTTTGTTGGAGCAATCCAAATTGAATGCCACTTAACTTGGGCGGGATTCTCCGACCCCCCCTGCCGGGTCAGAGAATCGCCGGGGGCCGGCGTCAATCCTGCCCCCGCCGTGTCCTGAATTCTCCAACCGGCAAAAAGTCGGCGAGGCGTTAATTGTAAAATGGCAGGGGCCGGCGTGAGGCTATGGGTCCTGGTGCTGCCCGTATTCTCCCGGCCAGATGGGCCGAAGTCCCGCCGACGTGAGCACGGGTCACGTTGGCGTAAATCAAGACAGCTATTTAACGGCGTCAACCAGTGCTGATGGTTGACGCCGTTCAATGCAGAGGTAGATCACCGGCGTGGGGGGTGGCCGCAGGAGAAGAGACGGCGTGGCTGCAGTCTGTGGGTGGGTGGAGCGGGTGGTGAGAGTGAAGCGAGTGCCGGGGGCTTGGGGTGCGTGGTGAGAGCGAGTGCCGGGGGAGTGGGGGGGAGGTTGGTTGGGGGGTGGTGGCGAGTGCGAATGCCGGGGGGTTGGGTGGATGGTGAGATGAGTGCCGGGGGGTTAGGGGGAGTGGCTAGAGCGAGTGGTTGGGGGGGGGGGGGGGGGGGGGTGGCAAGAGCGAGTGCTGGGTTTGGTGGAGGGGGGGGGGAGGAGGAGAGTGCGAGTGCCGGGGGGGGGGGGGGGGGGGGGGGGCAGTGCTGGAGAAGGGGGAAGGAAAAGGGAGGTTGTCCGCCTGGCCAAGTGCCATCCTCCCACAGTCGCGCCCATGGCACCTTGCTGCCCGGGGGTGGGGGTACGGGCAATGATGACATGTTGTCATCGTCCGTCCATTTGGGCTGCTGAAGATGCGTTTCAGGTGCCTGGACATCTCTGGGGGGGCCCTCCAGTACCTGCCAGATAGGGTCGGCCACATCATTCTGGTGTGCTGTGTCCTGCACAACATCGCCCAGCAGAGGGGCGATGTGCCGCAGGCAGAGGAGGGGGCAGTGGAGGAGCAGGAGGAAGAGGCGCAGACCTCCTCAGATGAGGGATATGGGGGCAATGGTCAGGGCAGACGGGCTGGACATGGGCGGGTGGCTGCCCACCGTTACCGGCTGGGCCAGCGATCATGGGATAGGCTGATAGGCGCCGGTTCACTGACTAGGGGACATACGAATCGGTGAGTATGACCACATACCACACACCATGGCAACATCTGACAACCCTCACCCACCCAGCACCAACACCCTCACCCCCCCTCACCCACCCAGCACCAACACCCTAACCCCCCCCCCCCCCCCCCCAACCATACCCACCCCACCTGCATGCACACCACCCCTCCACTGCACATCCACCTGCGGCACAACGGGCCAGGCTCACACGGATGCTGGTGGAAGCGTGTCTATTGCAGGCCATGGAGGATGATGACGACCCGCTCTGCGATGAGCTCCTGGCTCCACATCGTTGGACAATGTCTGACCCATGGCCACAGTACCACTATCCACCCGGACCATCCCTGCATGCTGCCGTGAGACTGCAGCACACGGTCCCACCCTCTGCCCGGGGGGATGGAGAGGGTGGCCCAGGTGGAGGCACACTCACCTGGGGCCGACGTCAGACCCACCCCCCCCTCACACACACACACACACTGGCGCTCAACGTACATGACACTCCTGCACGCTTCGGACAGAACACAAAGGCAGCTTCTGTAGGTGAGAAAGTGATTTTAATTACAAACTGTCCATACACATGCCCTAGCCCCTAAAACTCGTCTGTGCCCTTGACCCGTGCCAACTTACTCAGTGCCTAATTGTTTGGCCTTACGGGCCCTTTGACTACGTCTAGGTGGTTCCCCAGACGGTACAGCAGAACTGGAGGTGGACTCCTGTGACTCGTGATCCCTTTGGCGGCCGTTTCCTGGAGTGGCCCGGCCGAGATGGGCCAGGCTGCGGCTCGAGCGACTGGGATGGCGAGCTGCCAGCCTGTCCTGTCCGCTGCCCACCAGATGCACCTGGGACGGAAGGGGGGCAGTCCTACTGTGGGACCCGGGACGGACCCCAGCACCTCCTCCTCCCTCGGGGTGCCTGTCGCCCCTGGGCCTCTGCATGGGTCAGGGGTGCGAACAGGCCGGCCATCCGCGACCCCCCCGACACCTGGCGCTGCCAGTCCTGGAGCCCATGCTGATATCGACAGGGGTCTGCAGGTTTGCAGCCATGGAGCTCAGGGAGTTGGCCATCCCTGTTTGCGTCTGGGCGACACCGGCCAGCACCTGGGCAACGGCGCCGATACCCTCAGCCATGGCCTGCAGAGACTGGGCCATGGCCTGCAGAGACTGGGCCATTGCCTGCTGAGACTGGGCCACTGCCTGCAGAGACTGGGCCATTGCCTGCTGAGACTGGGCCACTGCCTGCAGAGACTGGGCCATTGCCTGCTGAGACTGGGCCATTGCCTGCAGAGACTGGGCCATTGCCTGCTGAGACTGGGCCATTGCCTGCTGAGACTGGGCCATTGCCTGCTGAGACTGGGCCATTGCCTGCAGAGACTGGGCCATGGCCTGCAGAGACTGGGCCATTGCCTGCAGAGACTGGGCCAGTGCCTGCAGAGACTGGGCCATGGCCTGCTGAGACTGGGCCATTGCCTGCTGAGACTGGGCCATTGCCTGCTGAGACTGGGCCATTGCCTGCAGAGACTGGACCATTGCCTGCTGAGACTGGGCCATTGCCTGCTGAGACTGGGCCATTGCCTGCAGAGACTGGACCATTGCCTGCTGAGACTGGGCCATTGCCTGCTGAGACTGGGCCATTGCCTGCAGAGACTGGGCCATTGCCTGCTGAGACTGGGCCATTGCCTGCTGAGACTGGGCCATGGCCTTGTGGGACTGGGCCATTGCCTGCTGAGACTGGGCCATGGCCTTGTGAGACTGGGCCACTGCCTGCAGAGACTGGGCCATTGCCTGCTGAGACTGGGCCATGGCCTTGTGAGACTGGGCCACTGCCTGCAGAGACTGGGCCATTGCCTGCAGAGACTGGGCCATTGCCTGCTGAGACTGGGCCATGGCCTGCAGAGACTGGGCCATTGCCTGCTGAGACTGGGCCACTGCCTGCTGAGACTGGGCCATTGCCTGCTGAGACTGGGCCATGGCCTGCAGAGACTGGGCCATTGCCTGCTGAGACTGGGCCATGGCCTGCAGAGACTGGGCCATTGCCTGCTGAGACTGGGCCACTGCCTGCAGAGACTGGGCCATTGCCTGCAGAGACTGGACCATGGCCTGCAGAGACTGGGCCATTGCCTGCAGAGACTGGGCCATTGCCTGCAGAGACTGGGCCATTGCCTGCAGAGACTGGGCCATTGCCTGCAGAGACTGGGCCATTGCCTGCAGAGACTGGGCCATTGCCTGCAGAGACTGGGCCACTGCCTGCAGAGACTGGGCCATTGCCTGCTGAGACTGGGCCATTGCCTGCAGAGACTGGGCCATGGCCTGCAGAGACTGCGCCATGGCCTGCAGAGACTGGGCCATTGCCTGCTGAGACTGGGCCACGTCGTTGAGCGCCTCTGCCATCTGCCTCAAGCTCATGGCTTCTTGTGAGAGGGAAGCCAAGTCCTGGGCTATGGACGCCGCCTGCACGGAAAGCCCCTGGCCTTGCATCCTGCTCCCCATGTCTGACACCGTCGCACCCATTGCCTCCACCGCGGACGCCACCCGTGCAGTTTCGGCCTGGGTGGCACGCATGACCGGCACCACTCCCAACTCCTGGACGCGGGTGGACTCCTCCATCTGCGTCTGCAGCCACCGCAAGCCAGCCATCACCCTCTTCCTTCGTCCCAGGTTTGGTGGCTGCATCGGGTCTATGGGTGGGTGTGGTAACTCCAGGAACCTGGGACCCGTCTGGGCAGCAGATGTTCTCTGGCACCAGGATGCCCTCCGACCTCGCGGCCCATCTGCTGCTCCTACCTCCACCTGCTGTACCTGTACGGCTGTGTTGTGCGCACCAGTGAGTGTACCTGAAGCCTCATCACTAAAGTGCCTAACCGAGGTGAGTGTCTCTGCGATGGTGGAGGGTGTTGGAGAAATTAGTGGCATTGTGTCATGCGCATCGTCAGACTCCGAGTCCATGGTCCCCTGGGGTGGCGCCTCGTCTCCACCCGTCTGCTGTGTGTCACTGTCCTGTCGTCCAGTCTCATGTGTGGCAGTGTCCTTGGTAGGATTGTCCTGGGTAGGGCTATCCTGGGTAGGGGTGTCCTGGTCAAGAGTGTCCTGGGTAGGGCTATCCTGGGTAGGGGTGTCCTTGGTAGGGCTGTCCTGGGTAGGGCTGTCCTGGGTAGGGCTATCCTGGGTAGGGCTGTCCTGGGTTCGGGTGTCCTGGGTAGGGCTGTCCTGGGTAGGTGTGTCCGGGCTCGGCTGCGACGGCGGCTTGTGGCTGCTCCCCTCGTCGCTGTGTGTGACACGCCTGCGTCGGCGCACCCGCACGAGACGCGGGCGTCGATTCTGTGGTGCTCCATGTCTCTCACTCTCGCGTGGCCGCCCTGGGGGGGCCTGCGGGCATTGCACGCCAGAGGGGCCGGGTCTCTCCCTGTCCCGTGGCCACCCTGGGGCATCCTGCGGGCGGTCGGCATTCGCGGGGACGGGTGCCATGACATTGGTCCTGCAATACACAATACAGCATGCATGGTTAGACACGCGGGCGGTGATCGGGGGATATGGGGGAGATGGTATATGGGGAAAGGGGATATGGGGAGAGGGGATATGTGGGAGGAGGGATATGGGGAGAGGGGATATGGGGGATATGTGGGAGCGGGATATGGGGGAGGGGGATATGGGGGAGAGGGGATATGGGGGAGGGGGGATATGTGGGAGCGGGATATGGGGGAGGGGGATATGGGGAGAAGGGATATGGGGGAGAGGGATATGGGGGTAGGGGATATGGGGAAGGGGGATATGGGGAAGGGGGATATGGGGAAGGTGGATATGGGGGAGGGGGCTATGGGGGAGGGGGAAGGGCCGTGGGTGGCTCACTTGCTGGCGGGCCTCCGACCTCTGCATTGGCAACCTCCCGGTCCTCAGGTCCGCCTGCCAGTTCCAGGGCCCTTTCCTCATGGACGGAGAGTGGTCTCTCATCAGCTGTGCCCCCTCCAGTCCTCTGACGCTCCCTGTTGTGTGCATGCTTCTCCTGTGGGGGGCGGGCGGGTGGGTGGCAGGGGTAAATGTAACAGTGTTAGACAGGTATATGACTGCACGGCAGCGGTTGCGCGTATATTGGCAGAGGTCGCAACACGTTAGGGTTAGGATCAGGGTCACGGGTAGGTTCAGGGTCAAGGGTAGGATCAGGGTCAAGGGTAGGGTTAGGGTCAAGGGTAGGGTCAGAGTTAGGGTTAGTTGCACGTGGGGGTGTGCCGCTCATGGGGGGCGGGGGGACTCACCCTGCCCTGACGAGGTCGTTGACCTTGTGGCACTGGGTGCCTGTCCTCGGTGTCACAGCCACAGCGCTGACGGCCTCTGCCACCTCCCTCCACAGGCGCCGGCTGAGGCGTGGGGCCACCCTGCGGCCACGTCCTGGGTACAGGGCCTCCCTCCTCTTTTGTACAGTGTCCAGGAGCGCCTCGATGTCGCGCTCCTGGAACCTCGGAGCTGTGCGGCGGCCGGCCATGTTTGCAGATCTTCCGGAGGGGGGGAGGCCGTCTTTTGTGCTGTGACGCCGAGCGGCGTTGATTACGCCGCCCAACGTCAAGTGATGCACCGCGTCCATAGCGGGTGACGTCACGCCGCTGCTAGCCCATTCGGGCCCAGAGACTTCGCGCCGATTATCGGAGAATCCCGCCCCTTGTCTCTCTTCGTGACCGTATATATTTCTCTGCTTCAAATATGCAGTTTTGCCTCAGAAGATAGCATGATGTCTCGCTCAATCACTCAATATGTAAGAATATTCTATGGTCCAACAGCCATATTTGCCTCAGTAACTTGCTAATATTTTAAAATGAAGATCCCTGATCACCACCTTACTGACCAGATAAATAGTTGTTCCCAATTCAACCTTGCAAATCTTCAATAAATTCTCATTTTTAACCTTCTATAATTCAATAGCAAATGTGCCAGTAACTGTCTTTGTAACTTGAGATTCCTATCCCTGGCAACACCGTGGTCAGCCGACACTGAACACTCAATGCACTTGCTATGATGGGGCACCTAACACTCTACTATGGTTTGTGATATAAATAACTCATATTACTGTTGGCCTTTTCTATTATGGTTTTATGTACCTGCGTTCATACTTGCGTGGAATTATATATTTGTACCCTTAGGTGTTTATGTTCATTTACACCCTTCAGTGTCTTTCCATTAATTATACTTTTCCACACAAATACCTGACTAATTCACACAATAATAATAATAATCGTTTATTGTCACAAATAGGCTTCAATGAAGTTACTGCGAAAAGCCCCTCGTTGCCACATTCCGGGGCCTGTTCGGGGAAGCCAGTACGGGAATTGAATCCGCACTGCGCCTTGTTCTGCATTACAAGCCAGCTATTTAGCCCATTGCTTCAACTGCCACCTATCTATATCTTCCTATAATTTGTTTACAGTCCTTGTCTGTGTCAAACGCCAATATCCAATGCTTCTGACTTGAATGAAAAGACCAGATAAGCTTTGTCCAACCAACAACTGACAGAAGTTAATTTGCTGAACTTGTCACCCCACTCTCCAAAATAGACCTGACATGCAAACCCACTGTTAGGTATTTGATAGATTCATATTTGAAGCAATTTGGAGATCGTCCAGCATAAATAATTCCCAGATTTGCTCCTGCATCTGGTCCTTTTTTCCATCTGATCCTTTCTGTTCTGTCATTATCATTTTGAATTGCAACATGCCTTTGCAACTTAGCACTTGCCAGAAAATCATTCCACTTAAATGATGGGGTTACCTTCTTTGGAAACTGCAGAATGACTAATTACGAAATCAGTCCAAATGCGATGTGCCAATTGTTTGATTAAATACTGAACTTGCCGTGGGGTTATGGGTTACACAGGGCAGAGTTTGAGAATTTCGTAATACAGTTCTACATAATTCACTGTGCTCTTATAGTGTCAAAGAAGAGTGGGATACACATGAAAGTGAAGGTATTAACATAAAGAAACATTTTGTTATGCACTTGTTGGTACAATTGACTAACTAAACATTTATCTTATGAATGACAAGCATATCCACAAACAATTTCCTTTCACTCGTGAAGTCTAATTTTACATAGAATTTACAGTGCAGAAGGAGGCCATTCGGCCCATCGAGTCTGCACCGGCTCCCGGAAAGAGCACCCTACCCAAGGTTAACACCTCCACCCTATCCCCATAACCCAGCAACCCCACCCAACACTAATGGCAATTTTGGACACTAAGGGAAATTTATCATGGTCAATCCACCTAACCTGCACATCTTTGGACTGTGGGAGGAAACCGGAGCACCCGGAGGAAACCCACGCACACACGGGGAGGATGTGCAGACTCCGCACAGACAGTGACCCAAGCCGGAATCGAACCTGGGATCCTGGAGCTGTGAAGCGATTGTGCTATCCACAATGCTACCGTGCTTAAAACAAGTAATTTAAATGTCTGACCCAAACAAATATTTGCATTCTAAATATAAGGAAATATATTTACGTTGTAAGCACCTTAGGATGTTTTGTTAAGTTAAATACACTATAAGGTAGAAGTTGCTGTTATAATAGCAGTAAGTATGTCATCATAAATTTATTTTAATAAAATAGACTTTGTGGAATTATAGAAGTAAATCTGATTCAACTGAAGCCCATGTGATATTTGTGAGTTAATATCATTTATTTACTTGCATTCAGCTGAAATGAAAAATATATGTGCCCTTCCAGGTATAATTTACACTGGAGGAAGAGCAGCGGTGAAGGTAATGTGGTTGTTGAAATTGTCATTTGCCCTTTAATCGTAATGATCCAGCCATGTTACCTCTCAAATTAGAAGAAAGTTTGTAGATTTTGCAAAAAATGCCAAGCTTTCAGTGTTTTGTGCATGGGAGTGACGCTTGCGTTAAGTGGAGCTCAAGAACCCAGTCAGAGGTTGATACCAAATCAATGCTGCTCATGAGATGCGCATTTCAGTCACACCTTCCTGTCGTGAAATGTTAGTTTTTAATCGTATTGAGGACTTTTGTCAGGTTTTAATCTAAGGCTTAGGCGAGGCTTGCTTTTACATAATGAACATTGATCTGCAGAGGTTAAAGCTGCTCAGCTCTATTTATGGGCAGGCACATGTGAAATGTTAATAACATCAGCTTACATATTTATTAAACCTCTTTACTGTCTGTAACTAACCCAGAGCGCTTCACGGAAGGCTAAATAGACAAAATTAGTACTCAGGCAAAGAAAGCAATATTCAGAGGGGGTCAAAGATCGAAGCTTCAGTAGGTAGTTTTAAGGAAGAGAAAGGTGTAAAAATGGAGAAGATTAGGAAAAGAATTCCAGGGCTTGGGCTGAGGGCAAGGTTATAAATCCTGGAGTGGGGAATGGAGAGGAGGTCAGAATTGGAGGAATACAAAGTTCTTTGAAGGCTGCATGCCTGAGGGTGGTTACATAAGAAGGCGGGGGGGAAACAAGGCAGGTGATGGCGAGGTAGAGCTGGGTGTGGCTAACACATATACAGAACCTGATACTGTCTTTGGATAATGTTCCCAAACAACTGCGTATCGATGATGAATAAGAGGGAGCAAGGATAGGTCGTTTAGGGACACCAAAATAAGTGGTTTGGGGCAGGGAAAGAAACAATTTCAGGAGATTTTCAGATTAGGATTTAATAGTTAAGAGTGAAACCAAGGGATGGTAATCCTGGTTAGCTGAACAAAAAAGAAGCATTGAAGAAAGATGGAGTGGTTGGACATGTCAAAGGCTTTGAAGAGGAATAGAGCATCATGGTTACAGTCAGAGTTTTTAAGTTATGACTTAGGTTAGCACCATTTTATCACTGTGGCAAGAATATAAACCTAATTAATTGGAAGCTCAGACAAGGAGTTGTGGAAAACCTAGGCATGAATTTGGGAGACAGCATTTTCTTGGTGTTTCCAAGAGGAAGGGATGTTGGCTTTGTGATGATGACAACTGTTTTGAAAGAGAAGGGAGCAGAAATAAAGAACGCAAACCTTTTAAAATGTCAGCGGGCAGGAGGTCAGAAAGAAAAGTTGGTTGATTTGCACTTTCGTTAGTTATGGTTGAGAGGAAGTGTTGAGCCACATGAACAAGATGAGCTTTGAGGGATAATAATAATCTTTATTAGTGTCACAAATAGGCTTACATTAATACTGCAATGAAGTTACTGTGAAAATCCCCAATGGCCACACTATGGCACCTGTTCGGGTACAAGAGAGAGAATTCAGAATGTCCAATTCACCTAACAAGCACGTCTTTCGGGACTTGTGGAAGGAAACTGGATCACCTGGAAGAAACCCACGCAGATACTTGTAGAACGTGTAGACACCACACGGACAGTGACTCAAGCCGGGAATCGAACACGGGTCCCTGGCACTGTGAAGCAGCAGTGCTAACCACTTTGCTACTGCCAATTTAGGGAGATATACAAGCATCATTATTTTTATTCATTCAGAAATGTTTGACTGGAAACATACCAACAGAGCAGATAAGTACAGTATGACGTTTTTGCTGTGAATGGTAGTCTTCCAACATTTCAGAATATTTGAGATTGGTTAACAATTTAGTTGTTTGGTCATACTGACTGGAGTACTGCTGAAAAAATATATTTTGTCGAAGCTTTCCACCTTGCACTCATCAGGACAATTGCAAGAATACCAATGTCAGGAGAGACAACGACTTTTACTGTATGAGAAGACAGTTCTAATTGGTTGGAAAGCATACTCTGGTGGAGTGTTGCCATGGTGAATGCACCAGTTGATAATGACTGACAGTTAACTGCCAAGCATTGTTTGAAATTTAAACCAGGCAGCTTGACTCTGATTAATCAAGCCATTGCTCTGTTAAATTAACAAGTGAATGGCTATCAGTTATTTAGTTCAGCTGAAATAAAAGTTATCATGGTTTCACATGACTATATGCTGCTTTCCCCTTTGAGGGGGACAGTTGGCAGGTGGTGATTTAACCTGAGGATCACCACACCTCAGGCAAGGGATAAGGTTGGGAATGCAGGCCTTCAATGAATAACCTCAGCCAGAACGGGAAGTGAACACTTGCCCTTGCTCTGCATCACGAACCAGCTGTCCAGCCAGCTGAGTTAAACTAGACCCTTAACTGAAATAGGTGCAATATGTTGTCATGTATTTCTGCATGCAAAGAATAGGGCCCTGTGTATTAATATGTGTAGCTTCCAGCAAATGCAATTGTGCCATACTGAGAGCCTGGCTGACAATCTTAAATTGGTTGTCAGCCTGATTTTTTAGCACACTGAGGATTATTTATCAAATGTTGTCCAATCATGGAATCACAGCTTCTGTTGGACAATGTGTTTTACATTTGGCAAGCACAGGCTGATTGGGTACAGTCTATATCTTGCCTATTGTGAACATTTGGAAGGGAAGTGCTGTTTGATACAATCCACTAGTCTTTAGAATGTAAGGCCTACAGAACATTGGCACTGGACTTCCGGTGGCGTATGCGAACAGGGCGGCCGCTTCAGAAAGAGCTCTCGCCGGTGGCCAAGATTTGCGGCGCTTTCGGGGATTTCCCCGAGTCATCATTCACCCCCCGACTATCGTCGGCCTTTGAGGCCGTCACAGGAGGCTAGCGGGGCCGGTTTAAAGATCGGCGAAGAACCCCACGCGGGTGTCAGGCGGCGGGGGCTGAGGCGCTGGGCCCAGCGCGGCGCGGAGGTCGGAGCAGCGGGGGCGGAGCTAAATGGAGGCCAAGGCGGCAGGCCCGAGGCCAGGGCCCGATGTAGGTGGGATGTCCCACATCGGATGGCTCCCACCTAGGATGAAGTAAGAAGGCTGAAGTCCGGTCCCAGGGGAGCTCTGGGGGAATGTAGAGGAGAAGAGAAAGGAGGTTTAAAGAAGTTTGGTGAAAGTATTTTTTTCTCCCCCTTTTTCCCCTTTTTTTGTGTAAAGGAAGAAAAATTGTTTTTTTTAAAAAAAATTCAGATTGATGAAGGAGAGGAGGGTGGAAGGGGGAAGAAAAGAAAGGAAAAACAATAAGCCGCTAAAGGATGCGAAGAGCAGCGTCGAAGAAAGGAGGAAACACGGGTTTGCCGCTGAATGAGAGGACGAGCAAAAGTGCTGACAAGATGGCGGAAGCCGAACCGCAAGGTGGGGCCGCACTACTTACGGTGGAGAAGGTGACCGAGGCGATGGCGGTGGAGCTGGAAAAACAGTTTGTGAGGCACATGGAGGCCTTGAGGAAGGAGACGGTGGTCGGATTGAAGTCATTGGTGGAGGAGGCAATCGCCCCGGTGAGGGTAGCTGTGGCAAAGACATCGGCCGAGGTGAGAGAGCAGGGCGAGAAGATGAAGGAAGTGGAGGTGGCCGTGTGACGACACAGCGACCAGGTCACCTCGATGGGGGACGAGCTGTGGAGGGTGGTGGAGGTCATCAGAGGACTCTGAGCAAAGCTCGAAGACTTGGAGAACCGCTCAAGGCGGCATAATTTGAGAATTGTGGGCTTGCCCAAAGGGACAGAGGGCCCAAGGCCAACACAATACTTCACCAAGAAGTTGGCGGAGCTGATGGGGGAGGGTGAGAACCCCTCCCGGTACAAACTAGACCGAGCCCATCGGTCATTAAGGCCGAAGCCCAAAGTGAAGGAGCCGCCAAGAGCAGTAATTATCTGCTTCCATAAGTTCTGCATTAAGGAGAAGGTATTAAGCTGGGCGAAGCAGAAGTGCGAGGTGCAGTGGGATGGTACCGCGGTTCGGATCTACCAGGACTTGACAGTGGAGTTGGCAAAAAGACGAGCGGTGCTTGGGCGAGTGAAGGCGGCACTGTACAAAAAGGGGGTGTGAATTGGTATGGTGTACCCGGCGAAGCTGAGGGTAACGTATAATGCTAAAGACTTTTATTTTGAGGCGGCTGAGGCATTCGTGAGGGCAGAAGGCTTGGGACAGACGTGAGGAGCGGAACTGGAAGAGAGACTGTGGACTGTGTTTCAGCAGCTAGAAAATGTATAAACGCTACAACTTTCTTTTTACTGATGTATATTTTAATTTACTTCTCTTTGCATTGTTACAGAGTTCAAGTTAATGGTTGGGTTGATTGGCATTCTATGTTGCGACGGTTAAATCTTATGTTAGTGAATTGTATGGGCTGGATTGTTGGTTTTGTTTTTTCTTTCTCTGGGACTGGGTGGAAGAGGATGATATATCTTGGCGGGGGAGCCACCCACGCTAGCTAACTAAAGTCAGCTAGTGAACGGAGGTGAGGTGAGAGCTGCAGACATGGAGCCTGGATAGCAGGCTTCAATGGGCCTACGAGGCGAGCGAGAGGGGGAAAGGGATTTATGCTGGGAGATGTTTTTTCAAGGGGAAATGTAGGGGGGGTTCTTGGGAGGGTGGGAAGGGGTTCGATGTTAACAATGGACAGGGGCGGGTCAGGCCGATGGGGCAGGGCCCGGTGGTATGATGATGGTGGATAAGAAAAGTGGGGGGGGGGGGTGTGAGAGACCCCCAGTAAGGATAGTCACGTGGAACGTGAGATGGCGAGGAGGTCCGGTCAAGAGGTCAAGGGTGCTTGCGCATCTTAAAAGTTTGAAAGCCGATGTAGCAATGCTGCAGGAGGCTCACTTGAGGGTGAAGGACCAGGTGAGACATAAAAAGGGCTGGGTTAGTCAGGTGTTTCACTCTGGATTTGACGGAAGGGCTCGAGGGGTAGCAGTAATGGTCAGCAAAAGAGTACGCTTCCAGATGGAGAAGGTGGTGGCAGATAAGGGGGGTAGGTATGTGATTGTGACAAGGGCACTGGAGGGGAGATTAGTGGCGCTGTTAAGTGTATACGGTCCCAATTGGGACAATGCGGGATTCGCAACGGAGGTGTTTGTGGCCATCCCCGACTTGGACACACACAAACTGATAGTGGGGGGGGGGGACTGGAACTTGGTGCAGGAGCCAAGGTTGGACAGATCACGGCCGTGCTCTCTGGTCCCATCAGGGGGGGACGAAGATGCTGGCTGGGCTAATGGTGGAAATGGGAGGGGTCCACTTGGAGGTTTCTGCACCCAAGGGAATGGGAGTACTCGCTTTTCTCAGCAGTCCATAAGGTATACTCGCAGATCTACTTTTTTGTGGTGGGAAAGGCTTTGCTGGCTGGGGTTAAGGGGTCGGAATACTCGGCAATTGCAGTGTCAGATCATACTCTGCATTGGTGGATATGGTACTGGAAAAGGGGGTAGTGCAGAGGCCGGGGTGGAAACTGGATGTGGGGCTTTTGGGGAACCAAGTGTTCTGTGAGAAAATTGAAAAGGTAATTAAGGAATATGTAGGTTTCAACTGTCCGGGTGAGGTGTCAAAGGCAGTTCTTTGGGAGGCTCTAAAGGCGGTGGTTGAGGGGTGAGGTGATTTTGTTTAAGGCCAGGGTGGACAAAGAGGAGAGGTTGGAGCGGCAGAGGGTAATAGATGAGATGTTGGAGGTAGATAGGAGCTATGCAGAAGATGGGGACCCAGCGAAGCTGGAAAAGATGAAGGAACTACAGGCGAGCTTCGATCGACTGTCCACCAGGAAGGCGGTGCACCAACTGAGACGAGCAAGGGATGCAGTTTACGAGCATGGAGATATGGCAGGTCAGCTCCAGAGGGAGGCAGCGGTGAGGGAAATTGTTCAGGTGAGGGATAGGGCAGAGAAGTTGGTGGTGGCTCCGGAGCTGATTACCAAGGTTTTTGAAGCGTTTTTATGAGAGGTTGTACAGGTCCGAGCCACCCAGGGGAGACCGTGAGAGGCAGAAATTTCTAGATGGGTTGGAGTACCCGAGGCTAGGGGAGGGGGACAGGGCTACACTAGAAGGAGCAATAGTGGAGCAGGAGATAAAGGATGCGATTGGGAGGATGCAGTCGGGGAAGGTGGCAGGGCCGGATGGGTTTCCGGTGGAATATCATAATAAATTCAAGGATAAGCTGGCACCCCTGATGGTGGTGACGTTTGAAGAGACGATAGGGAAGGGGGTGTTGCCACAAACCTTGGGGCAGGCATAGAGTTCACTGTTGCTAAAAAAAGATAAGGATCCGACGGAGTGTGGGTTGTATAGGCCCATATCACTTCTGAATGTGGACACGATGGTACTGGCGGGTAGGCAGGAGGAGTGCCTCCTGAAGGTAATAGGTGAGGATCAGATGGGGTTTGTGAGAGGGAGGCAGCTTTTTTCGAACATTAAGAGGGTTTTGAACGTCGTTATGGTACCGGCGGAAGAGAAGGAAACAGAGGTGGTTGTGGCATTAGACGCCGAGAAGGCGTTTGACCGGGTAGAATGGGGGTACTTGATAGCAGTCTGAAGCGGTTTGGGATTGGACCAAGATTTGTGAACTGGGTAAAGCTATTATATAAGATGCCGAAGGTGAGTGTCCGCACAAACAACATCAGCTCGAGATACTTTTCACTCCACCGTGGGATGAGGCAGGGATGTCCTATGTCCCCCCTCAATCACTTGCGATTGAGCCGTTAGCCATCGCATTAACAAGTTTGGGAGCATGGAAAGGAATAGGGGGGGGAGGGGTAGAGCATAGCATGTCCTTATATGCCGACAACTTGCTGCTGTATGTGTCGGAACCGAGTGCGTTGATCGAGGGAATATTGGAGCTACTGCGAGTTTTGGGTCTTTCTCGGGGTACAAGCTGAATCTGGACAAGAGTGAGTATGTTGTGGTGTCTCGCCGGGTGTGGTAGTCACCACTGATGTATATATTAGGTGATTTGTGGTAAGGCCCAGTACTACAGATACGGGGGTAGTTCCCTGCCTGCTGGCTCCGCCCAGTAGGCAGAGTATAAACATGTGTGCTCCCCGTACAGCAGCCATTTCGCCAGCTGCTGTAGGAGGCCACACATCTTAGTGTATTAAAGCCTCGATTTGCATTCAACTCTCGTCTTTGTGTAATTGATCGTGCATCACTGGGGGTGGGGGCAGGGGTGGGGGGGCTGCCATTCAGTAGGGCAAGGACTCAGTTTAGGTATCTGGGTGTGCAGGTTGCCCAGGAGTGGGGGAGGCTTCGCAGGTACAACATCTCTAGTTCGGTTGGGAGAGTGAAAGCCGATCTGGCAAGGTGGGATGGTCTCCCTCTGTCACTGGCGGGTCAGGTACAGACGGTTAAAATGAATGTGTTGTTGCAATTCCTGTTTATTTTTCAATGCATACCGATTTTCCTGCCAAAGGGTTTTTTCAGGGAGATTGAGGGAAGGATTACCTCGTTCATATGGGGAGGGCAGGTGACCAGAGTGAGAAAAGTGCTGCTACAGAGGGGAAGGCAGGCAGTGGGTTTGGGTCTTCCGAACCTGATGTGCTAATACTGGGCGGCGAATGTGGAGAAGGTGCGGAGCTGGGTCAGAGGGGTTGATTCCCAGTGGGTCAGAATGGAGGAGAGTTTGTGCAGGGGTTCGATACTGAAAGCACTAGCAACAGCGCCGCTCCCGATAGCTCCGGGGATATACTCAGCGAGTCCGGTAATAATAGCTTCATTGAAAATCTGGAGGCAGTTTCGCCAGCACTTCGGGTTGGGGTCAGGGTCAAGGGAAATGCCGATTTGGGGGAGCCACAGATTTGAGCCAGGGAGGTGGGATGGAAATTTTCAGAAACGGGTAGAGAAGGGGATTAAGACGCTAAAAGATTTGTTTCTTAGGGGTCGGTTTGCAGGATTGAAGGAGCTGGAAACGAAGTATGGGCTGGAGCAGGGAGAAATAGATATATGCAGGTTCGAGATTTTGCCAGAAAGGAGATACCGAGCTTCCTGGAGGAACCGGCCTCCACATTGCTGGAGGAGGTGCTGACGACAAGGGGACTTGAGAAGGGGGTAGTGTCAGTGGTGTACGGAGCTATTTTGGAAGAGGATAAGGCACCACTGGAAGGGATCAAAGCAAAGTGGGAGGAAGAGTTGGGAGAGGTTATATAGGAGGGGGTCTGGTGTGAGGTGCTCCGGAGAGTAAATGCCTCCACCTCATGTGCGAGGTTGGGGCTGATACAGCTGAAGGTGGTATCCAGAGCACACCTCACGGGGACGAGGATGAGCCGATTCTTTAAAGGTGTAGAAGATGTGTGTGAGCGTTGAAGTGGGGGGGGGGGGGGGGGGGGGGCTAATCACGTTCATATGTTTTGGTCCTGTCCAAAGCTAGAGGATTACTGGAGGGTTTTTAGGGTAATTTCCAAGGTGGTGCACGTGAAACTGGAGCCGGGTCCCCAGGAGGCCATATTCGGGGTGTTGGACCAGCCAGGGTTGGAAACGGGTCCGGAGGCAGATATCGTCGCCTTCGCCTCGTTGATCGCCCGAAGGCGGATCCTGTTGGGATGGAGAGCAGCCTCTCCACCCTGTGCCCTGGCATGGTGGGGGGACCTGTTGAAATTCTTGACTCTTGAGAAGGTTAGGTTTGAACTAAGGGGAAGGACAGAGCGGTTCTGAAAATCATGGGCATTATTCATTATGCACTTTCAAGAACTGGATAACATCGAACATTAGTTGGGGGATGGGTGGAAGGGTTGTGGGGGAGGGGGGCTGTGTGTATTAAGGATGACTATGGGTAATCCCCGATTCCTTTTTGTAATTTGTTTATGTAAACATGCGGGCTGATGTTTGGGGGTTGGTGGGAGGATGGGATTGTTGTTATGGGGATTTACATATTTGTTGCTGATTATTATTTATTGTTGGTGGGTGTAAATTCGGGAGAAAAAGGAGAAAAGAAATATTTTTTTTAAAAACTGGCACTGAAATTCATACACCCCTTTATTCATTTGTGTGATAGAATGTAATTTTGGCTTGACGGCAGCATCCTTTTGGTAGTGAATACCACTCGTGTTGCTACTGAATAGTAGCAGCGTGAAACAGCTAGTTTCACCTATTGCTCAAATCTTTGAGATACCGTGCCCTTGAAAGGTATGAAGAGGTAAACTGGACACTTTTCAAGGGGGAAAGAGACAGCTGTAAACCCATTCATAGGTTTACACTATATGCAGCGCACAATAATTTGATCAGGGTGGCCATTATCCTGCAGTATGCCCTGCAACATGTTACACCCTATTTCAGAATCAAGCTTGCATAGTAAGCACATGGTTCGGGCCCTATTTACGAAGTTGCCAAAATGGCCAAACTTATAGCATGTGGAACTGTAAGAATCCCAACCTATGTATTGAGCAGTGAAGGTAGGTTTGCAGTCAAATGTGTAAGAGAACCCTGGCAGATTCCTCAACTAGCACATCAAGACAGGCAAGGAAATTATTACATGCTGCTGTGCATTTAAATATAGCAAATGTATCATTCACATATCAGAAATATGCAAGGGGAGCAAGTTAGGTGGTCATTCCATCGAATACATGTTTCTATGGAACCCGACAAAGATGTTTGAGAGAGCTGGGCATAGTGATCACATGGCAACACTATTTATTTGCGCATTCATGGTGTTGTCAAAGCTGAACTAATCTGTGAGTTGCTGAGGTCATAAGCTCAATGAATATTGATTTGTGCAATAATGGCAGGTCTAGATCACCATGATATAATGCTGCAGTCCAAATATCTATGGCTTCCTTCTCATACAGTACAAAGTTGTTGTTCCCCTGACATTGCTACTCTTGCATTTGACCTAATGAATGCAAGACAAAATATGCTTTATTGGTGGACAGCCAAGTATTTAAAACTTGCATCGGGTACATAAGCCCTCCATTGCTGTTGTCAAGATTTTTCATCATGCTTTTGTATCAACATTTACCCTTGCAAATTGGGAAGTCAGAATTTCCATTCATATTACATAAAGCACAAAAACAGGCCGTTGAGCCCAACTAGCCCATGCTGACATTTGTGTTTCATTCAAGCTTTCGCCAGTCTTTATATGTCTATCAGCATAACTCCCTCACTAATTCCCTTCTCCCTCATATTCTTAACTAGTCATCTCTCCCCCCCCCACAACTTTAAGTGCATCTAGACCAGGGTTTCCCAAACTTTTCCAGCCACATAATCCTGTTCACCTTCCAAGAGTACTGAAGGAACTCCTGATGAACATTGTTATTATGTTGAAGAGGCAAACCACAAAAAAATTACTGTAGTACAATAGGTTCAAATTAACAAAAATCTCATTTATGGAAGTAATTTCTATTTATATGTATACATTTAAAATCATTTTAAAAGTTCTCTTTTTATAAACGTACTTGTGCATTCCCTTTTTGTCATTTTTTATGTGAGGATTATTGTTGTTTCTTTGGTTGAAATAGAAAGAGTGCTGCTGAAATGTTGGATTCTTTCACACACACTCACCCTCACTCACACAATAAACTCTCTCACACATATACACACATTCATCTTTCAGAAGCTCATCTCTCTCCGAGGCCAGACCCTCACGCCTTTACCGAGGCCCAAATCCACCCCCTTTCGCAAACCCCGCTCTCACTTCCCGTGGCCCACCCTTGCAGATCCTGTCCTCCACCATGGCTCCTTATCTGCACTCATCCTGATCCATACAATGGAGAAGCCAGCCTCTGACTGGACAAATTGGAAACAGCACAAAACTCAAATTATATTAATCTGCCCGGCCTGATGCAGAACCCAGTTTGGGAACCCCTGTTCTAGACTATTTGTGTCAATCATTCCTTGTGATAATGAGTTCCACATTTTCACTACATTGTCTGAGTAAAGAACTTTCTTCAAAATTCCCTTTTTCATTTATTGGTATATCTTATGTTAAAGGTTTTATTCTTCCCCACAACTAGAAACACTGTTTTTATGATTTTAAAGATCTTTATTATGTCACCCTTAGTGTTCATTTTTCGAGAGAAAATAGACTCTGCCTGTTTATCCTCTCCTTATAGGTATATACAGATGTGTTATGTCAACAGTCACAATGCAGTTATAGCCTCTGGCCGTACACCAGGTAAGTCTGTTTTTATTTTGACTTATCGTGGTCAGAGTTGGCTAATTAGCTAGCATGTGGATCCGATTAGTGCCAACAGCACATGGTTCGATCCCCTTTCAAGCGGAGATTGATTTGGGGCCTGTCTCCTTTCCCTGGTTAAATTCATCGCATTTTGCATGTGGTTAAGCAAATCATCGCAAAGGACCTGCCTTCAGGCAGAGAACTCGAGAAGAAGAATGGTTAGAGCCAGTAGAGTGTTTATGACTTCTCACAACCGCCCATCCTGTATCCAGAACAAACATATCTGACAACTGACTAAAAGTAATTCACTGTATCTATTAATGAAAACAAAATATTTCACTTGGCTGCTACTGTTGACATTTATTATAAATACTGTACAGTACATTTCAACTTCATCTGTACATAGTGAATATATTCAATTTACTACAAAATACTGATATTAACCTTAAAACATTGCTTGTGATATTAATACACTTCAACTGATTTACTGGAATGATTTTCCTGTACCACCCAGAGGCACAAAGAGAACACCTTTTGTAGCCACTTGGGGTGGCCACGTCCCGATTCCAAAATGGATTCCCGCAAAGAGTACAGGGAAAATTGGCCAGCCACAGGAAAAACAAGCAGGTGCAAGGTTTTCTGTGTATTAAGATTTGCAGAACCCAGACAGAACCAAAACCAATAGCCATCTACATACTAATGAGCGATCCCCAGAAACAATCAGAAACATTGAATCAATCGGGACCAAACCAGTCTCCCCGGCGCCAACGGGAGCTAGGATAAAGGCAGGCCAACGGACACATAGGGCCCGCCCAACGATCAGGGAAATCGATAAAAACAATTGGGACATGGTCCAATTAATTGGGACCAAGTCCGGGGTCCGGCCAAAAGGGCGCGAAACCCCTGGGGTCTATAAAGTAGAGTCCCCAAGTTCAGTTCGCTCTCTTGGCAGCTCTCAAAGAACTCTTGACCGTGACTCTCAGCAAGGAGAGACCTGCCTAGCAGCTGCACCAACCAAGTAAGTCTCCAGTCAACGCACGCTACGAGATAGACGCTCCTAGCTACTATTCCATACCAGCTTGAAGCCAGCAGATTCAGAACCGGAGAAAGGCCATTGTTCCTCTGACCTGGTGGGCCATTCGAAAGCTAAGTATAGGCCTTTAGTAGCAGTGATAGTTTAATAAGTAGAGTTTTATGCATGAGTAGTGATTGACTGTGTGTATAATAAATGTGTTTTGGTTTGAAACTTACTAACTGGTGTATTGAGTTATTGATCAGCACTTGGCTTTGAACCTCGTGGTGGTATCAAAAAGATACCTGGCGACTCTAGAGCAAAGGTTATTAAAACAGAGCAATTAAGTAAAAGCATAATGAGCAACATTTATTGGCGAACTCTGACGGGACTCGACTTAGATATGCCCCCCCCAGTCCGAGAGAACCCAAAATTTGAATTAGAATCCAATTGGGAACAGAAATAACCACAAGTGTTCAAGCAGTTCTGATCAATCCTCCAGAATTCGGAAGTGTGTTAATGCATGCGTACTAACAGGGATATAAGATAAACCTGATAGATTTTGTTGCGAAAAACTGTCGGGAGTTTGTATTCTGGAAATTAGCGAAAGCCGTACCCGTGTTTGCAGCACCGCTTTATTACCCCTTGTTCCAAATTTAAAGAGAACTCAGATAGGAAAAATGGCAATGACGGCAATGGAACGCCTTGTGAACCCGCAGGAATTCATGGTTGCAGCGACCAGTAGAGTAGGACAGTGTCCCGTTTGTCATAGAATTTATTGAATTAACAGTACAGAAGGAGGCCATTCGACCCATCGAGTCTGCACCGGCTCTTGGAAAGAGCACCCTCCCCAAGGTCAACACCTCCACCCTAACCCCATATCCCAGCAACCCCACCCAACACTAAGGGCAATTTTGGACACTAAGGGCAATTTAGCATGGCCAATCCACCTAACCTGCACATCTTTGGACTGTGGGAGGAAACCGGAGCACCCGGAGGAACCCACGCAGACACGGGGAGAATGTGCAGACTCCGCACAGTTACCCAAGCCGGGAATTGAACCTGGGACCCTGGAGCTGTGAAGCATTTGTGATAACCACTATGCTACCATGCTGCCCAAGTTTGGGAAGAAGAGATTAGAAAGTACCTCAAAGGGAAGGGATGGCCCCTTTGGAGTGAATTTTGTACAAATGAGGAAACAGGTCCCGGGAGTATAGGACATACTTGGTGGGAGAACCTGACAGAGATCCACAAGAAGAGCTTAGGGAAAGCTCGCAAGCCGATGGCAATCGTGTCCTGTCTGGCACAATTGCGAGGCACAACGGAGGTCGTTAGGACGCTCCGTAAAGAGATAGATGAGAGGAATAGGATGAGTAAAGTCGATGTAGGCGACATAGAGAAGGAGAACATAGAGTTAAAAGGGAGGTTGGCAGCAAAAGACAGAGAGGTGGATGATGCCAAGAGGGCACACCAGTCTTGTCTGGCGCACTTAAGCAGCTTCCAGACCCAATATGACAAGGCCTACCAGGACACACAACGTGCGGTCCTGGTAAGACAAGAAACGGAACAGATGGTAGAGGCATTGCAGAAGCAGTGCAGCGATTTAAAGGCAGCTCTACGAGCACTCCATGCGTCCATCACGGAACAAAGGCAGAGCTCGGTAGATCATGCAAAGTGCCGGAAGCAGATTGCACAATTGCAATCTCTGCTTTCAGTCCAGAATGGCTTTCAAAGCACATTTGGATCCCAATTAAATGAGGAAAACGGCCCCGATTGGCAAGAGTTAAATGAGACAGCGCATAGGTATGTACATGGAACATGTGCACAAGAGAAGCCCCAGAAAAGAAGAGGACCCCCAACCCCCCACAGAGCAGATAGATCACACCCCCATGAATCCAGTAACCACCCACTGCACAGCCGCAGCAGAAGGAGACATAGATTTCCTTTATACGACCCCCTTAACCGTGACCCAATTACGGAACGCGTGCGAGAAAATCACACCATTCCTCCCCACTTCAGACCCCCACCAATTATTTGCAAAGGTTAAGCAGCAGGCAACCATGTACGGCCTGGACGAGCGAGAGCAAGTGAAGCTCACAGTTTTGAGCCTAGACCCTTCCGTAGTAGCAGCCCTTCCCGACCCACAGAAAGTAGGAGGAGGCACCCAAGCAGAGATGCACACAGCGATCCTAGATGCGATCGGCTACAATAGAGGAGACCCAGTAGAAGGCCTGAACAAATTCAGGCAGAAGAAAACAGAACACCCTACAGCGTTTGCTGGACGCTTGTGGATCCATTTCATGGCAGTTTTCGGAGACTTAGCCCGCGCCCATTTGTCCTCAGATAACATGGCCAAATGGACTTGAATCCTGATCTCTCATGCAACAGAGGCAGGACAGAGAGCTTGTGCGAATTACGACCCCTCAGATGAGGCCCACAACGAAAAATTTGTTTTTAAAAGGTTGTCCCATGCTTGGGAGCAATCCGTGCACAATAAAACAGCATTTAGGAATTCCGATGAAGAGCAGGCAGAGGCAGATATACATGCAGTAAAAACGCACCAAAACCCCGCATGGGTAAATGAAGGTAGAAACAGCCCACCCCAGAAATCTCAAGAATATTATAACTGTGGTCAATTAGGACACTTTGCACGAGAGTGCAATGCCCCACAGAAAGCACAGAGAGCCCAACAGACAGGCACTCTAAATAGGAATAGGATGAGGACGAAGCCTATTCATAGTGTAAGCGCCTGTTCAGACCAGGCAGACATGAACGGCACATACTGACGGTGTTCGGGCTCCGCAACTTGGGTCTGCGACACCCTTTGGGATAGGTCCGGCCGAACGGTCGTTGCAGCAAAAGTACGGGTCAGCCCGTTGAATTTCTTTGGTACACAGGAGGGTCCCGCACCACACTTAATTCCTCCACCGTGTTCCAAAAAGACACGTGGCCCACTACAGACACCATCACCCTCAGCGGCTTTACAGGCCACTTACAGCAGGAACACATCACAGCCCCTGTATCCATTCAGATGGGCAATATTACAACCAAACACCCCATAGTTTTAGTCGACCTGCCCCACACAGCAGAACACATTTTGGGAATTGATTTCATGAGCTCTCACAACCTTTCATTTGATCCAGTAAACAAACGTGTCTGGAAAATGGCGAAAACAGCAAGAGCCCCCGCCACGCTCACAGTAGGAGATTATGCTAATAGGATCAGCGCAGTAGGCGAATACTGGTTTGACCCGAGTACAATTAGCACAGACAAGCAGGTTAGGGCAGTTCTGCAGGAAAACAGAGCAGCATTCGCACATCATAAGCACGACAGTGGCAGAATGGCTGGCTCGGTTCAGGTTACAGGACCTGACCCCAGACCCCAGAAGCAATATGGATTTCCCCAAGAGGCAGAGGGAGAAATCTCCAAGGTAATAGACAGCTTATTAGAACAGGGAGTACTAAGATCAGTAGCCTCCACTAATAATGCCCCGATTTGGCCAGTAAGAAAACCCGATGGATCATGGCGACCGACCATTGATTACCGGGAACTCAACAAAGTCACCCCAGCAGCAGCCCCCACTGTAGCCACAAGTCCCGAGACCATGCTCAAACAGGGACTCCACGATATTTTACGGTTCTGGACATCAGCAACGGATTCTGGTCCATTCCATTGGCTAAAGCGTGCCAGTATAAATTTGCCTTCACTTTTAAAGGTCAGCAATACACGTGGACATGTCTTCCACAAGGATTCCACAACTCCCCCTCCATTTTCCACCGACAGCTATCAAGTGGTTTATCTAAATTTTATCGCCCCGAATGTCTGGTCCAGTACGTAGACAACCTGTTGCTGCAGACAGACACAAAGGCAGAGCACATCTCACTTCTGTCAGAACTCCTAGGGCTCCTGCAGCAGATTGGATGTAAAGTTAACCCCAAAAAGGCCCAAATTTTGGAAGACAAGGTGATTACATTTGGGAACGATTATCACGCACGGTAAACGCGAGATCAAGCATAAAAGGATTGACTCGATTGTCAAATTGCCCCTTCCCCAGAATGTATCAGCCCTCCGGCCGTTTTTAGGACTGGTTGGCTACTGCCGAAACCACAGCGACGGTTTCGCCACCAAAGCAGCGCCCCTCTCCGACCTCCTAAAGAAAAAAGCACCTTGGGAATGGCTTCCGCAGCATACGGATGCCGTGGATGCTTTAAAACGTGCACTCATCGCAGCCCCCGAACTACAGGTTCCAGACCCACTTTCCCCCTACGCTATAGAGGTAGCAAGCACCGACCGCACCCTTTCGGCCGTGCTCCTCCAGGAACGGCACGAACAGTTAAGACCCGTGGCATACGCCTCGAGGGTTTTAGACCCTGTGGAGCAGGGATTTCCTGCCTGTGAAAGGCACCTGCTCGCAGTCTTTTGGGCAGTTCAGTATTTTTCATACATAACAGGACTCAACCCCATCACAATCCTCACGGAACACACCCTAACACAACTTTTATTAGACAGACGACTTAAAGACGGCACAGCCAGCCAGATCCGAGCAGCCCGTTGGACCCTTCTTTTGCAGGGACGGGACATCACTGTTAAAAGGACCAAAACCCACACTTTCCTTGCAGACAATTTACAGTATCCAGGCACCCCCCATGAATGTGAGATTATCTCACCGCACCACAACACAGGCCCCTTCATCGCTAAAACACCTCCCAAGAAGATAGATAGTTCACCCCAGAGACCCCAGCACACAGACACGTGCGTACCCAGAGAATATATGTGGATGGCTCTTCCACTGTATTAGATGGAAAACGCATAACAGGATGCGGAAGTTATGTAGACGACGCGCCCTAGAGGAAATTTCATTAAAGTTACCAGGACACTTAGGCTCGCAGGCAGCAGAACTGGCAGCCATTGCTTGTATAGTATATCACCCCGATTTGTTCCGCAGCCCAGCAGACATATACTCGGACAGCCTCTATGTCTGCAACGACTTGACAGAATTCCTACCCCTGTGGGAAGCAAGAGGATTTGTTTCCGCAGACGGAAAACCCCTACCATCAGCCCCATTACTCCGCCATATCTTAAAACAGGCAAAGGACAGGACATATGGAATCATAAAAGTTCGTAGTCACCACCGTTCTTCCCCACCTGGAAATGTGAAGGCTGACGCACTAGCGAAAGCAGGTTCCAGACACCGTTATTTTTGGAACCCCCCCCCCCCCCCCCCCCGAAAGCGCCCCAGTACACGCCGTTCAGGTCTCACAGACCAACATCCAAGATTTAGCACAGGCCCAGGGACAAGATGAAAAACTCAGGGAAGTTTTAAAGGGAAACTTCCCAGCCCCTTACGACAAATTTAGGAATTCTCGGACCACACATGACGGTGTGATCCTTAAAGATAGTCTCTATGTAGTTCCTGAGCAGGACAGGAACCAACTCATTTGTTTGTTCCATGACAGTCATGGACACCAGGGAATTGAGCCCACTGTAGCCCACCTCAGGCAGCTCTGTTGGTTGCCAAATTTAAAAGCAGATATCACCCACTACGTTGAGAATTGCTTTATCTGTGCCCAAAACAATCCGGACAGATATGCAAAAAAAGCTCAACTTAGCCACACCCACCCCGTTAATGGCCCCTGGACTAACCTCCAGATTGACTTTATAGGACCCTTACCCCCTTGCAGAAATGGTTACAAATATGTGTTGGTGGTCATCGACACATTTACAAAATGGGTAGAGGCATTCCCATCAAGGACTAATATGGCGAAGACCACAGCCACAATTATGACCCACCACATCTTTACGAGATGGGGACTCCCTCGCAGCATTGAATCCGACCAAGGCTCCCATTTTACGTGATGCGTTATGAAAAACGTCCTGACAATATTTGGCATTACTCAAAAATTTCACATCGCATACCACCCCCAGTCAAGTGGTATTGTCAAAAGGATGAATCGGACCCTAAAAGCCACCCTCAGAAAGATGGTTCAACAGAACAACAGCACTTGGGACTCAGTCCTCCCATTTGCTCTCATGTTTATACGGAACACTGTTTCCACATCCACAGGATACACCCCCCACACTCTCATGACCGGAAGCCCCATGAAAGGCACAGAATATTTATTAGGATTAGACTTGACCAGCCCCAAAGTGACGGCCCTCACCCACGAGAACGCTGTGCGACAGCTCATTAACAATGTTAAAACGGCTCAGCTAGCAGCCGCAGTAAAATTAGGCGCCAGAAAGAAACAGAGCAAGGCTTGTCTCGACAAGACAGTGCATGTGACTGAGTTTGCAGTAGGGCAGCAGGTTATGCTATCCCTCTACAACCCCAGCACATTCCTGTCACCCAAGTACTCAGGTCCGTATTCCATTTCGGACAAAGTAAGCCCCTCTGTGTATAAAATAAAGTACCCCAACAGAAAGTCTGCGTGGTTTCATATTAACCAGCTCAAGGCATATGGCTTGCAGGCCAACCACGCACACCATGTCCTGCTCGCCGCAGCAGATGACCTCGCCCCGGCCACAGGAGACGCATTCCCACCCTCCCCCAGCACGTCCAGCCCATCCACAGACTAGACCTCGACTCCGCCCCCCCGACTCTCGACTCCGCCCCCTGACTCAACTCCGCCTCCTGACTCTCGACTCCACCTCCCCACGCCCACAGACAGCAGCGACAGTGACTACGGAAACACAGACGACAGCCACAGCACACCTCGCTACCATCCCCCTGAAACGGGCCCCACTCCCAGCGACTCTGAACACGATTCGAGTGATCCCTTCCAGATCACTTTCCTTAAAGACCCACACCCAGAACCACCTCCCTACGATGACGACCCCGACTCCATTACCTCCGAACTTTGGCACCGTGACAATTCGTTCCGGCTCATCCGGAACGATGAAATGAACCTCAACTCACACCACGCAGCTTTGCCGCCCCTTATCCATACAAGAGTATGGCATCCGGGAGAAGATGATGACATTGAGTCTGACTCCCAACACGCGAATGGAAAGGGCACTTACCCCCGCCTTGTCTGAGGACCCCCCTTCTGGTCAGCTAAGCTCGGGTAGAGCGCATCCCGTCCTACCCGGGGATTCCATCCAATTCTTACCCGCCGCGGCCCATACGCACCTCATTTTGGCTCTTTTGTTTCAAAAGTTTTTGATTTTGTTTTATAGTAACCCTTCGGTTGCTTCCCCTCATGCTATTTACATCCTCTAACATTGGGATGATAAATCACACAGGCTGCGAGATGGCTCGCACTGTATCAGTATTTTTAAGTGTGCCTTGTCCTGAAATTCGGTTTTAAAAAGAAATGAGGGAGTCACAGATGGTGACCAATTATAAAGGGAAATTGGCACTAAAGGACAGACAGACTAACACACGAGATCTTAAGCAAGATAATAACAGATATTATGCTTGTATTCACAGAATTCCAGAAGCTCCAGGACAAGAGAAGAGATGAGGACGACCTCCATCTTTCTTTTTTGGACATTATGTATTTGGTTGCATGCGAACTCGAACCCCCTCACCCCCACTCCACAGGCCGTCAATGATTCACTCCCCATAGTACACAGAGCTCAGTAACAATTAACAGTACCCCGACATAGTGTGATAAGTTTATCACATGGTATTCCCTTTCATATGTTGTCGAAGCACTTCTAGCATTGGCGATACTCTGCAGCATCGTGCAGACTATCCGCATGAAGAAATGGCGAAGAAGAGCCTACCGCTCTCGCACCCCGGTATACAGGATAAGATCCCCTATCTTCGGTTTCCACCAGGTCCCCGAACCCCTTGACCTAGAATAAAGAACATTCGTTTTGTTTGTGCGTCTTCATTTGTAAATAAAGAAATGTGTTCATTTGTGACTAAAGGATTGTAAAACTCTGTGTTTGACTGCCAAACCAGAGGAAAATTTTAATGCTGCTATTTGTACAGTTAGGAAGTTAGTATGTTTGAATGATTTAAGTGAGAGTAGTTTATTGAGGATAGTTAGAGGTTCCAGTTTTTTTGGTTTGTAATGCATGTCCTTAATGACATAGCGCCCCCATAGAGTTTTGATGATGTGTATGTAAAATTGTTAGTTAAAGATTTATTGCATAGTTAGGGTCAGTGTAGAGCCCAAGCATGAATGCCCACTGGGTCAGGGAATGAAGACATCGCAGTTGATGATCACAAGGAGGGAATGTAGCCACCTGGGGTGGCCACGCCCCGATTCCAAAATGGATTCCCGCAAAGAGTACAGGGAAAATTGGCCAGCCACAGGAAAAACAAGCAGGTGCAAGGTTTTCTGTGTATTAAGATTTGCAGAACCCAGACAGAACCAAAACCAATAGCCATCTACATACTAATGAGCGATCCCCAGAAACAATCAGAAACATTGAATCAATCGGGACCAAACCAGTCTCCCCGGCGCCAACGGGAGCTAGGATAAAGGCAGGCCAACGGACACATAGGGCCCGCCCAACGATCAGGGAAATCGATAAAAACAATTGGGACATGGTCCAATTAATTGGGACCAAGTCCGGGGTCCGCCCAAAAGGGCACGAAACCCCTGGGGTCTATAAAGTAGAGTCCCCAAGTTCAATTCGCTCTCTTGGCAGCTCTCAAAGAACTCTTGACCGTGACTCTCAGCAAGGAGAGACCTGCCTAGCAGCTGCACCAACCAAGTAAGTCTCCAGTCAACGCACGCTACGAGATAGACGCTCCTAGCTACTATTCCATACCAGCTTGAAGCCAGCAGATTCAGAACCGGAGAAAGGCCATTGTTCCTCTGACCTGGTGGGCCATTAAAGCTAAGTATAGGCCTTTAGTAGCAGTGATAGTTTAATAAGTAGAGTTTTATGCATGAGTAGTGATTGACTGTGTGTATAATAAATGTGTTTTGGTTTGAAACTTACTAACTGGTGTATTGAGTTATTGATCAGCACTTGGCTTTGAACTTTGTGGTGGTATCAGAAAGATACCTAGCGACACTAGGGCAGCAGGGTGGTTAGCATAAATGCTTCACAGCTCCAGGGTCCCAGGTTCGATTCCCGGCTGGGTCACTGTGTGGAGTCTGCACGTCCTCCCCCTGTGTGCGTGGGTTTCCTCCGGGTGCTCCGGTTTCCTCCCACAGTCCAAAGATGTGCGGGTTAGGTGGATTGGCCATGCTAAATTGCCCGTAGTGTCCTAATAAAAGTAAGGTTAAGGGGAGGGTTGTTGGGTTACGGGTATAGGGTGGATACGTGGGTTTGAGTAGGGTGATCATGGCTTGGCACAACATTGAGGGCCGAAGGGCCTGTTCTGTGCTGTACTGTTCTATGACACTAGAGCAAAGGTAGAGCAATTAAGTATAAGCATAACGAGCAACACTTTTATAAGGTGTTACTACACAAACAATAAATAAACCTGCCAATAAAATGTTCCTTCTGTAAAAAGCACTTGATAAATACCGTACCAATGATGGGGCTGTAACCATTTCTCCAAAACAAAATAAAATTCAATGTAAACATGGACCAGCAGTTTACACAATTGCCTTTAGAAAAATGCTGTCCAATTCATAAAAAGTAAACTGGATTAATCTATAGGTATTACATTTAGAAAAAAAATTCAAATGCTCCAAATTATTTTCTTGGATAGAATTAAACTGGATGCGGACATTGAGATATTAAGCAAATTTCACAACACAGGCTGCTAGAGCAATGGCAAATAATAACACAGCAGTGAACATCACTCCAGCACAGATCTTACTGGTGTCGAACAGTTTTTTGTAGCCATGCACTGATATCATTCCAAGTGACGAAGCCCCCGCACTGGCGGGTGACTTTAGCTCAGTGCCGGGTTCTTGTTTCGCTTCCACCGTCCATTGAAGTACATTCACTTTCGTTTCCATCTCGTATATCATTCCCCTGACTTCATTGATATCTTGTTCCAATTCGTTCAGATCGACAGTGTCTATGTCGTTGCCCTCTTCATACTTCACATTCTGAACATTCATGGCCCGGGCAGCCACGGCAGATGTTCGCCCAATCATCCCTGTCTGGATGAGTTGTTTTGTGGGAACACTCAATGGAAATACCTGACCCAGATCCAGAGCTCTTCTCATGTCCATCTCCAAGATCTCCATACATGTCGAAAATAGCACCCACAGCCGTTCGAATTCAGCTCGATCGTCCTGGCTGATAGTTCTGTCCTTTAAAATAGTTGTCAGCTTGTTTTTGTTGGCATTTGCCAACACCTGCGCCTTCTGCCTGGTTTTCTTCAGTTCTTCGCGCAAATTCTGAGAGTCTGATGTGCCACCAGCGCAGGTAACCAAATGTCGGTAGCAAGCAGACACTTTGTTCAGGGCGTCCAAAAGCGTCTTACATTCGTCCTTCATTTCAGTGCTGCACTCAGCTGCGACCCCCGAAGGCACGCCCGTTATAAAGTTATCGCGGGCGGATTTAACACAGTAACGGTCCTAAAGAGAACTCAAAGAGAACTCCACAGTATCCAAACTTCATCCAATAATGCTACCACGGTCAACCGTTCATTCATATTGCATATCTGACGATACTGTTGTTGCCGTGGATCGCTTCGCACCAAAACTTTTTAAGTTATGGGAGCTGCTGAGCAGACAGCTGTGATTGCAAAACGTTTAACATGTCGCCTCCTGCAATGGCACAGAAACGCCGCACACAAATGTAAATAAAAGCCGGGCGGGTGTGATTGTCGTGTGAATCGGTGCCGCGCCGCGGAGCTCCACTCACACACTCCCAGGCTGGCCGGCTGCTGTCAAACTAAATACGGGAGGCGGGGCGCCTCAGTTTCACGTCATCTCTAAACCAGGAAGTGAATCCTCGTCCCAAATGTTGTCATTCTGCCTCGCGCGCCCTGCTCATTGGCCGAGAGGCCGGCACGTGGGTCTGTCAGTGACACGAATGGCAACATTGTTTCCGCTGTCAGTCAGAGGCGCCGAGCTGCGCTGCAAAGTTACAAAGTGGTGGTGGGGCTGAAATGACTGCGGCCCTTTGGTGAGACCGACCCTGCTCCGCTCGCACAGCAGAAGAGTCGCGCGGATGCCTTCAAGTCGGTGGGCCAGGTTTGCGCTGGCTAAATAGGATTCTCTCTCTGCGAGGCCTGCCTCCGTTTCGTGTATTCATAGTGGCGGCATCACCAGCGTTTATACATTGCATTTAAAAGTGTGTAGAACGTGTATGTCCGGGGGAAATCTAGATTTTGTATCTGTTATATAGTTCCAACTTTAACTGAGAAGATTTGGTATCTAATTCGGTTGAAAAATAGGTCTTTAATGGCACTTTAGTGGTCACATTATTAGTAAATTATATCAACTGCCAAGTTAAGTGTAACAAAACTCATTTCGTTTGACCACTCGGTGAGGGGAGTTTCCAGTTACGGTGGAGAGAAACCACTCATGATCTGACAAACGGAAGCTGCGGAACCTATTGAGGACAGAACACGTAAGCAGATGCTTAAATTGTTATTTTTAATATTGTCGGCTAGGTAATAGAAAGTGAACAACTAATGCTGGCAGTTTAAATCGTTTCTCTGATCTGAATTGTTTGCAAATTATCAGCTTTGGCTCAATGCTAGGAATCCCACCTGTGTCAGAAGGTCGTTGGTTCAAGACCAGTTCTAAGACGTCACATAATCTTGGCCGACTAAAGTGCACTATGAGGTGCCAACTTTCCAATAAGACATGAAATTGGTGTCCTACATGGCCCCTTAGGTGGATGGGGAAAATCACATGGGAGTAATTGAAAGAATAGTGTTCTGGTTCAAGGGCAGCACGGTAGCATGGTGGTTAGCATAAATGCTTCACAGCTCCAGGGTCCCAGGTTCGATTCCCGGCTGGGTCACTGTCTGTGCGGAGTCTGCACGTCCTCCCCATGTGTGCGTGGGTTTCTTCCGGGTGCTCCGGTTTCCTCCCACAGTCCAAAGATGTGCGGGTTAGGTGGCTTGGCCATGCTAAATCCTAAAAAGTAAGGTTGGGGGGGGGGGGGTGTTGGGTTACGCGTATAGTGTGGATACGTGGGTTTGGATAGGGTGATCATTGCTCGGCACAACATCGAGGGCCGAAGGGCCTGTTCTGTGCTGTACTGTTCTATGTTCTATGGTTGATGGCCCTTTTCACTAGACAGACAGATTTATCTTTTGGTTTAATTTACAACATGTGCAGGAATCTTGCTATGTGCACATTTGCTGTCACATAATACTATGACAGTAATTGATTGCACTAAAGCTTGGGGGGCCATTTGTCAGCCTGTTTCAAGACCTGTTGGAGGCCAACAGCGACTAGGAAAAGAGGGCAGACAAGAATGCATACTACAAGAAGGTACAAAGGGGGAGGAGGTGAGGAGTAAACCCAGGGAAACCACAGAGAGAAGCCTAGAGGGAAAAAGGTGGGAGGGAGGGGGCAGGAAGCTCCCCCTTCCAACCTACAAGGTCAACAAC
Source organism: Scyliorhinus canicula (assembly GCF_902713615.1). Classification (NCBI taxonomy): domain Eukaryota; kingdom Metazoa; phylum Chordata; class Chondrichthyes; order Carcharhiniformes; family Scyliorhinidae; genus Scyliorhinus; species Scyliorhinus canicula. Next base: position 39,486,722 of record NC_052154.1, read on the forward strand.
AAAAGTCACAGAAAAGAGAGGAGCTCAGCAGTAGGACACCCAGGGTGGAAAAGGGGGCTACCAATGGGGGGCACAGGGAGACGGTATATTAAGAAATATGTATGTAAATAAGAAACTGTACAACAGGTAAATATTAGGCACATCTGTTAAAAAATCACTAAAATTGAAAACACCAATAAAAACATTAAAAGCATTATAGATTTAGAGTCATAGAATTTTGCAGCACAGAAAGACACATCAAGCATCAGCTGGCCATCAAGCATCTATCTATTCTAATCCCATTTTCCAGCACTTGGTCTGTAGCCTTGTATGCTATGGCTCATCTAAATGTTGTGAGGGTTCTTCCACAGGTTCCCACCATCCTCTGGGTGAAAAAGGTCCTTCTCAAATCTACTCCAAATCTCCTGCCCCTTACCTTAAATCTTTTCCCCCGGTTATTGACCTCTCTACTAAGGGGAAAAGTTCCTTCCTGTCTATGCCCCTCTTAACTTTGTATACCTGAATCAGGTACACCCTCAGCCTTCTCTGTTTTAAGGGGAACAACCCCAGCCTCCATAGCTGAAACACTCCAGCCCAGACAATTTGATGATTATGTCAAGAATAAAACTATAGAAACATATTACAGTTTATTTATAACAGAATTGTTACCTGGCAAATTATCTGGAAGGAGCTGAATTGTGTTAACATCCTTAGCATAGACTCCATAGAATTACTACAGTGCCGGCCCATTGCATCTGCATGAACCCTCTGAAAGAACACTCTACCAAGGCCCAGTCCCCTCCACCTAATCTGGGCGTCTTTGGACTGTGGAAGAAAAACAGAGCACCATGCAGACACGGAGGAAGTTCCAACTCCACACAAGCAGTCACCCAAGGCCGGAATTGAACCTGGGTCCCTGGGACTGAGGCAGACTGTGAGACAACAGTGCTAACCATTGTGCTGACCTTTAAATTAGAAAATGTTTTTTTTACATCCAAGTCGTACAACTTTAAGTGGTGATCCTCTGTATTCACTGATGCTTTACATTTGTTGTGTATCTAGATTTGTCGAAAGACAGACTTGTCTTAAGGATGCATTGTGCCACCACTTTTCTTTTAATACACCTACAATCAAAAGTGTGGTGGGCGAGAAGAGGAGCTTTCCTCTATAAAGAGACAAGTGTGTAGATTGTTTGGAACATTCTAGTTATGTTGGATATTTATTGTACCAATTTTTCTTTTGTTCACTTTTGGCATATCAACTGGTAACTGAAGGGATAAACTCAGCTTTGGTAAATGCATAAACCCATGACAACGCGGGATAAGGTGGAGGCAGTTTGTAATACAGAAAAGGCCTTTGATATTTCCACTGCCTGCCCCTCAAATAACCTGAAGAGTTATGAGATGATTTCATTGGTAAAGAGGGAGGAGATAGAAGTTTTTTTAAGTGATTTTAAACTGGTTGTTGGTGGCCAGAATAGTCATGAACCTGAGGCACTCAGATTTACAGATATGCAGAACTCCAATCCATGGGAAGTGCTTCTTGTAGTGGTGAACGACATAAAGTTTGAGAGATAAGTGAGGGTTCTTGTGGGGTTGAGGACACTGAAAGCCGAGTCAGGAGAGCAGCTAAGTCTCTTGTCTATTCTCCATCCTAATGCTGAACTTGTTACACTTCGTATTTCTGTTATATTTCCATCTATTCTTACACAGCTTTCATACCGTGAGATACACCTGCTGCTTCCTTTATTCCCTCCTGAATCAGCACCTTAATCATCAACAACCCCTCCTTGACCAATGCTTAATAATATCAACTGCCCTTTCTCCTCCGTCACTGTTTACGCACCCCCCCCCCCCCCCCCCCCACCCTGTGGCTGTTGCTTATTAAACAGAGAACTTTTAACCCTTCCATTCATTTTGACTACATATACTCTCATCTTCCATGAGTTTGACGCCATATAATATTATACGGGCAGCACAGTCGCACAATGGTTAGCACAATTGCTTCACAGCTCTAGGGTCCCAGGTTCGAGTCCAGCTTTGGATCACTGTCTGTGAAGAGTCTGCACATTCTCCCTGTGTCTGCGTGGGTTTCCTCCGGGTGCTTCGGTTTCCTCCCACAGTCCAAAGATGTGCAGGTTAGGTGTATTGCCCATGCTAAAATTAATTGCCCTTCGTGTCCAAAACGGTTGGGTGGGGTTACTGGGTTACGGGGATAGGGTGGAATTGTGGGCTTGGGTAGGGTGCTCTTTCCAAGGGCTTGTGCAGACTCGATGGGCTGAATGGCCTCCTTCTGCACTGTAAATTCTATGCTTCAATACCACTCATAGTTGTCGTTGAGAGTTTGATTGTATAGATATGAGGAAAAATAGAGATGAAACTTTTAGATCTCTTTGAGACTACAATTTATGATGTATAGAATGCACTAACAATACTTCCCATTACTGCTAGGGAAATGCAGTAGCCTAGTTAGCCAGATATTGTACTGTACTCAAGTGTCAGTGGGCAACTCCATGCCTTGCCTCCTTTTCTTGCTGTACAAATGTTTCAGTGGCAAAGGAATTATATGTTGTTAGCTAATTTAAAAGGTCAATTCACGTTTGAGTTGGAATGCTTTTTTTTTAAATTTGCAAAATTGCAATCCGTATGCTTTCAGCAGCTTGCAGTGTGACAGACAATGTTTTTGCTGAGCTTCTATCTATTCAGAAGCTTTTCATTCAACTGTGTGTTGCAAGCTCATAGGAATGAGCAAACTGCATGTTTTTGTTGAGAGGCATTTTTGTAATTTGTTCTGTAACAACCTTTTAAAAGTTTTTATTTTAGAACTTATTTTTCATTTTTTTTATTCTCCCAGCCTGGTGTGTCTTGCCCTTTTAAGTGCTAGAAAATTGATAACAGTTGTATTACAGTTGTGCCTTATACTTAATGTATTTAAAAGCATTTTATTTAAATATTTCTTACACAGTTGAAATTTCAAGCAGCAAGTGTTTGGGTGTCCATGGCTATGTATGATGAAGATATTTCGAGAAACCCTTTCTATTTAGCACTTCAGAAGCAGAAGCCTGATATGTCCAATCGTGTAGCAGAACTGCATGGGATTGTGAGTATCATGTTAGTGTTTTTATAAAGAGGCTTGAAATGATTTGCATTTGTTTTGTTTCTTTGTACTCAAGTTTATGGATTTTCTATGCTAGGATTAGAATATTTCATATTACCATACTATCATGGAGCTCTCTGGTCTATATGTGCTTCAACTTGGCTGCTGCACCAATGTGAATTTCCAACTTCCCACTCACAGCATCTTTGCTCCATACTGCTGATTTGATGTTAGTTGGTGTGAATTAGTTAACTGTTTGATTCCTTGGTCTATTCCACTTTAAGAACCAATTTGTTACTGTAAAAACTTTTCATCCTTGCATAGCTGTCAAAGGTTTTGACTTCGATATTAATGCACCAAATCTGAGGAGGACTGTTTGGGACTCTGTGTACGAAGCAAGGTGTTTGGGCAGTGTACTTGTGTTTTTGTTCTGTTGGAGCAGTAAATGGGGGGATTGCTATGTTTCTTGAGGGGCGAGAAGCTTGTTAATGATGTTGTGGTGTGGACACGTTGGTGGGCGGAATGAGTCAGGAAGAATGGGATGCGTTGTTTTATAATAATAATCGTTTATTGTCACAAGTAGGCTTCAATGAAGTTACTGTGAAAAGCACCTAGTCGCCACATTCCGGTGCCTGTTCCGGGAGGCTGGTACGGGAATTCAATCCGCACTGCTACCTTGTTCTGCATTACAAGCCAGCTGTTAAGCCCACTGTGCTAAACCAGCCCAGGGGAATTGGAGGGGAACCCTGGGTGGAGGCCACTTTGCTAGCGGTAAAGAGAGGGGGAGGCTAGCGAACAGGAGTGGAGTGGGGATGAGAGGCTACGACTCGTTGGGCCAGGTTGAGTGGGGCGCAATCAGTTTAGTCGTTGTTTGGTGGGGAGGTTGTGGCGCCGGGGGGGGGGGGGGTGGTCCTGTGAAGAAGGCAAGTGTTTTTCCCCATTTAAAGGATTTGGAGGCAAAGTGGTATTGGTGTTCCTACAAGAAACTCGCCTACAGGTGTGGGACCAAACCAAGTTGAGGAAGGCCCGGGTTTGACAGTAGGGCACGGGGCTATCGATTCTGGTCAGCAAGAGGGTTTGCTTTCGGGCGAGGACAGTTTTGGCTTTGGCAGATCATGGGGGTTGTTATGTGATGGTTACAGGTACACTGGAGGGGATGGCTGGGGTGTTGGTGAATGTGTATATCCCAAATCCAAACGATGTTAAGTTTATTGGACAGTTGTTGGCTGCAATTCTGGAATTAGATACGCACCAATTGACTTTAGGTGGGGATTTTTATTATGTGTTGGATCCGACGTTGGATCGCTCCAGGCTGAGATCACTGGCCCCTTCGGGGATGGCAAAGGTGTTAGCCACATCCATGGAGGAGGCAGGAGGGGCAGATCCATGGTGGTTTACACACCCAGGGCGTAAGGAGTGGTTTTTTTTCCTGGTACACAAGGTGTACTCGGGGATTCACTTTTTTGTCATTGGTAGGACCCTTCTCCATGGGGTGAAAAACGCAGATTATTCGGGGGTGGTTATTTCGGACCATGCGCTGGACTTAATGGACTTGATGTTGGAGGTGGGTCGGACGCAGCGCACAGGGTGGAAGCTGGATCTGGGATTGTTATCTGATTGGGTTTTGCGGGAAGATTTCATCTGGGGTCAAAAAGGGGTACATTGAATTGAATGGGATGGTCTTGCCCTCTACTTCGTTGGAGGTATTAAAGGCAATGATTTGGGGGTTGATCATCTCGTACAAGGCATCATAGACAGTGAGGCGAGGAAGGAGCTGGTGGACGAGATTCTGGGAGTAGATCGGGAGTATGCGAGTGACCCAACGCCAGAGTTATGGGCACACGGGAAGAATCTGCAAATGTAGTTTGAGCTGTTGTCCACAGGCTGGGCGGTATTCCAGCTGCGGGTTGGTATATGAATATGGGATAAGGCTAGCCACTTTTTTGATCATCAGTTATGATGACAGGAGGTGCTCTGGAGATAGTGCAGGTACTGTGGGGTGGGTTGGTCTCCACCCCAGGAAAGGTGAACAGGGCGTTTTGGACCCTCTGAGTGGCTTTATATGTTGGAGCTGCCAGAGGGCAAGCAGGGGATGGTGGATTTCATCCAGCGTTTGGAGTTCCCCAGGTGGGGGAGGAATTGCAGGAGGTGTTGGTGGCACCGCTGGGGTTGGAGGAGGTTTGCATGGCTTTAGGAAAGATGTAGACGGGGAAGGCACCAGGGCCAGACGGGTTCCAGGTAGAATTTTATAAGAAGTTCACTGAACAGTTGGCCCCGTTAGACGTTGGGGATATTTAATGATTCATTGGCGAGGGGTTTTCTCCCAGGGACATTGGGGCAAGATCCCTCCTCCTGAAGAAGGATAAGGACCCCACAAAGTGTGGGTCATACCGCTTGATTTTGCTGCTCAATGTGGATGTGAAGCTTTAAGCTAATGTCTTAGCGTTGAGGTTAGAGCCCTGTCTTCCGGAGGTAGCGGGGAAAGATCAGACAGACTTTGTGAAGGGCAGAAAACTCATCCAACGTGAGGTGGTTGCTCAGTGTAGTTCTTACACCGGCAGTGGGACTGGAAATAATTGTGTCTCTGAAAGCAGAAAAAGCTTTTGATAGGACTGAGTGAAGCTATCTTTTCACGGTTCTGGAGAAGTTTGGACTGGGTTCTGCGTTTGTGCCGTGGGTATGACTGGTATACAAAGCTCCGTCTGCTAGTGTGCGGATGAATACCACAAGTTCATGTCCGTTTAGGCTGCATAGGGAGAATGAGGCAGGGTGTCCTGTGTCTCCTCTTTTGTTTGCATTGGCAATTGAGCCATTGGCTATTGCTTTAAAGGCCTTTGACAAGCGGAGAGGAATAGAGAGGAGTGGAGTTAAACTCTGGGTGTCCCTGTGTGCGGATGACATTTTTGTAATACGTAAGGGATCCGGGGCATGTTATGAGGGTTATCATGGGTATACCGAAGAGGTTTTTTTCGGGGTACAAACTAAACGTTGGGAAGAGCGAGTATTTTATGGTTAGCCCTTGAGGGGGGAGGAGCTGGGTTGGGGATTGGGAGGGGGGGGGAGCTGCCATTTTTCATGGGACTAGTTTACGGTATCTGTGAGTCCAGGTGGCTTGGGATTGGATGCAGCTTCGCAAATTGAATTACACTAACCTGGTGAATCTACGAGGTGGAACAGCCTTCCATTGTCGCTAGTGGGCCGGGTTCAATAAATTAAGATGAATATCTTGCCTCGATTCTTGTTTTTATTTCAATGCCTCCCAGTTTTTCAACACAGTCCATTATCTCGGGGGGTGGAGCAGCTCATAATGGGCGAGAACTATTTGGATTTAGAGCGGGGTCCTACAAAGGGATTGGCGGGTGGAGGGGGGGGGGGGGGGGTGGGGGGGCTGGGTTGGCCCTGCTGAATTTGATGTTTTATGATTGGGCAGTCAATGCGGAGAAGGAGTTAGGGTGATGTGTGGACCAGAAAGTTACTTGGGTGAGAATGGAGTCAAGGTCGTGCAAAGGGTCTAGCTTGGAGACGGGTGATGGAATCTCTGCCATTTGCTCCAACAAAATATTCTTCGAACCCAGTGGTCGTCTCCATTTTGAAAATATGGCGGCAACTCCATCAGCATTTTAAGCTGGGGATTGTCAAGATGGGTCCCTTTATTGGTGAGGACAGTACGTCTGAGGTATATGGATGGGTCTTGCGGGAAGAGCAGGTTTTGGTGCAAGAGGTGAAGGCCAGGTTGGAGGAGGAGCTGGGATCCATTTTGGAGGAGGGAGTGTGGGGTGAATCCTTGCGCAGGGTGAATGCTACGTCATCCTGTGTGAGGTTGAGCTTGATACAGCTCAGAAGTGGTGTTTAGGGCACACCTCACCTAGGCCAGGATGAGTTGATTTTTTTGCGGGGATTGGAGTTAGGTGTGAGCGGTGTTCGAGAGGGCCTGCGAACCACACGCACATGTCTGGTTGTGTCCCAAACTGGTGGGTTTTTGGGGGTCTTTTTCAGCACCATATCGGCATTCCTGAATGGTGATTAGAACCCTGTCCATTAATAGCTACATTTGGGTTGTCAGACTAGCTGAAGTTAAGGATGGGTGTGGGGGAGGATGCCCTAGCCTTCGACTCATTGTTGCTTGGCGGCGGATTCTGCTGAGTCGGAGGCAGGCGACATCATCTAGTGTCTCAATGTGGCTAGGTGACTTGATGGAGTTTCTGTACCGCAAAGGTTCACTGTGAGGGGGGTCGGTTGATGGATTCTACCATAGATGGTGGCTGTTCATTTTGCCTTTTAAGGAATTGCTCGCTGTTAGTGGGGGGAGGGGTGGGTAGGTGGATTGTGCGGGGATTTGTTTGGATTGTATTTTTGTTAAGGGGACATTGTTCCAGTTATCGGTTGAAATTTTATCTTTTTGTTTTATTTTGCTTTGTAAATTTTTGACATAATGTTATGCATGCACCCAGGGTGGGTTTTGTGTTGTACAAGTGACCCTATTGAGAGGCGGCGCACTTCATTGAAATATTTAAATGATCCTCCCTCAGTACAATTTGGAGGCTGATAAAAATGTAACAGTTACTGCGTGAGTTTATAAGTGTTTGGGAATCCTGGAAGTGAGAGAGACGAAGGCGGGAGCGGTTGGCTAAAGAAGACCAGTTCCTTTTACAGAATTCCTTGAGGAGCAGCAATGTTTCTGCCATGTTGAAAAATGCCCACCACCCCCAAGTCTCACTTCCCAATTGCTGGAACTTTCCCCAAGAAGTTCAGTACTTTTTATATCTCTTCCTGTGGATTAAATATTGCTTTCTAACGTGCCCTGTGAGTGACCTCCAGTCCCCTCTATACATCATATCCCATATCTTGCGATTGAACTTTGTTCAATCATAATCTCTTGCCCGCCTTGTGTTCAAGATTGCCCGGGTCTGTCCAAATCCCTGTGGCCTTGTTGCAGCTGGAGGCCAGTCAATTTAGCCAAATGGTGGAAGGGAAATGGGATAAAAAATTATAATGAGGTTCCATGGTCAAATTCAGAAATTCTATATTCCTGATCTATCTTGGTTTTCCCCAGACTTCAGATTTCCTCTGCACCTCCCCACCTACCTGTAAATATCAGGACCTTTAATTCTTCAATCCCAGGTATATTTAAACATAGGCTGCAAAGATATAAGGAAGGATGAGGGGAAAGCATCAGGTCCCTCAAGTTGGCCCAGCCCTACCCCTTCGCCCCTACTCCTTCGCCCCACCCCTGAAATTTGCTCTCCTGGGGCAGGTGAAAATTCATTATGCAATCTCTAAACTATTCTGGCTTCTGAGGTAAACAGTGAGTCTGAGCGAGTGCACTATTGTCCCTGATTCATCAGAAAATTGGCAAACTAGAAATATGGCCAATATTACTGGAAATATCTTCTGCTTTGAGGAACTTGACCAGTTCCTTATAAAAGGACCATTGGTATTCACCATTTCCCCCAACAGTTTGTTCCAGTAAGGCAAAGTGTTCAACATTTATATTTACAGTTTTACAAATATGATTTCCATTCATACCATCTCTATCCACTATAAATAACTTGCCTAATTGGATAATAAATTATCCCTTAATTACATTTTAAAAATTGCAGTCATATCCCTGCTATCCTTGTTTTTACCAACCATACATGTTATTGGAACCTAACCCTTGAACGCTTAGCTGTACGATTTGGCTTCATCCAGGTTGCCCTCTTCCACAACCCCCATCAAGCTTCAATTGTTTTCATCATAGGTAGATTTATCTGGGGGACTGGTTAGTTTAGATGGTTAGCATATGGATATGATTCATGCCAATCGCATTGGGTTTGATTCATGTTCTGGCTGAGGTAGACCCTAGGTAGGGTGAGGAGGGAGGCTCTGAGTAAAAATTGGGATAGTTTGCTGCGGGTCAGTGAATAATTGCCATGGACCTGCCTTTACACAGACTGAAGAAGAAGAGGACTTTCTAAAGGTTTCTGTCAACCAACAGCAGTTTTGTGTATAAAGTCTCACTTTAAATGTGAGCGATGTCACAGCATATTTAAATCTGTAGCAGCAAAGAAAAAAACCTGGCTCCGATATTATCAGATGGTTAACTAAAATAAAAAATCAGCAGAAATCCCATTGAAAAGGAGGAAATTTGAAGCAATCTTGTGCTCCATGTGATTTTTAATTGTTGAAAAGAAGGACATGTTGCCAAAGCTTTTTGTCTTGAACTCATTTAGACAAATGCATGAATGTCAAATTGCAACCTGGCAAAACAATTTATACTATTGAAGAAAAGAATGCTGATTGGTTGGCAAGTCACTTCTCATTAGGTGAGGTATTGCCATGGAGAATACAATGGGAATTATAGGATCCTCCAAGCTCTTCGGTAATTCAAAAGATGCCCAAGGCTTGAACATATTCCTTTCATTTGCAGAGAACCGGTCCCTGCCTATGAATAAATGTATGTCACTTTTTGGGCATGACACAGGGATGCATCATAAAGTTTTATTTCTCATTGTGATCCTGAGAGACTGTCCTTATCATCATTAGCCTAATACTAACCATGAAACCATTGTCAAACCCACCTGGTTCACTCATGTACTTCAGTGAAGGAAATCTGACAGCCTTGTCTGGCCTACATGTGACTCCAGATTCAGGAATGTGGTTGACTCTTAAATGACTTCTGAAATGGCCTAACAAGTCACTCAGTTCAAGGGCAATTAGGAATGGGCAATAAATGCTGGCCCAACCAGCGAAGCCCACATCCTATGAAGAAATAAAACAAAACCCAGTCTTCACCATGGCAACCCTTGTGTGATAACAGACAGGAAGACGAGAGATAATAGTGGTGGAGAAACGAGTTCCTGCTTGAACACAGCTTCAAAAATGTTTGCAGGTCCATGGGAGGTGACAGAGGGAAAAAAAAATTTCCCTCGCATATATGATTTATAATTGCTTTTGATGTAGTGGGAGTAAAGGATTGCTTTCATGGCACGGTAGAGCAGTGGTTAATGCTGTTGTTTCACAGTGCAAGGGACCTGGGTTTGAGTCCTGTCGCTGCAGAGTCCCCATGTTCTCCCTGTGTCTGAGTGGGATTCCTCCGGGTGCTCCGGTTTTGTCCCACAAGTCCCGAAAGACATGCTGTTAGGTGAATTGGACATCCTGAATTTTTCCCCCAGTGTACCCGAACAGGCGCCAGAGTGTGTCAACTCGGGAATTTTCACTAACATCATAGAACATAGAACATTACAGCGCAGTATAGGCCCTTCGGCCCACGATGTTGCGCCGTCCTGTGAAACCCCTCTAAAGTCCATCTACACTATTCCCTTATCGTCCATAATCAGTGCAGTATTAATGTGAGCCTACTTGTGACAATAATAAAGATTATTATTATTATCGTGAGCAAATATCATAAACATCATAAATTTAATGTTGGGAGATGACCAAAAAAGATAAATGCATAGAAGAGACTTTAGAAATAGAAGAAAACAATACTTTTTGAGCAAACTTTCTGAAATGGATGAATATTATTTTATTAAATATATTAAGAAGAGTAGGCCATTCAGCCCATCGGGTCAGCTGCATCATTCAATAAGATGATGGCTGACCTGATTGTAGCCTTAACAGCACTTAATCGCCTATTCTTCACAAGACTCCCCAGTCAATCAAAAACCTATCCAGCTCCAGCTTTACTACATTCACTGACCTCCATTGCTCCCTGAAGAGAATTCCAAAGACTAATGATCTCGGTGAAGAAATTCCTTCTCTTCGTCATTTTGACTGGGAGCCGCCTTATTTTTAAACTGTACTTCCTAGATTCCCACATGAAAAGAAACATCCTCCCAGCCTCTACCCTGTCAAACTACCTCAGGATCTTGAGTTTCAATAAGATCAATTATCATCCTTCTAAACTTCAATGAGTATAGGTCCAACCTGCTCAACCGTTCCTCTGGAAGACAGCCCCTTCATCTCGGGAATCAGGCCAGTGTACCTTCTCTGAACTGCTTCCAATTCAAGTAAATCCTACCAAAACAGTATACGGTACTCCAGCTGCCATCTCGCCAATGTCCTGTACAGTTGTAGCAAGGCTTCCTTATTTTTATACTCCATCCTTTTGTGGGGGGGCTGACTAAATAGCTGGTTCGTGATGCAGAGCAAGGCCAGCAGCATGGATTCAATTTCCATACCGGCTGAGGTTATTCATGAAGGCCTGCCTTCTCCACCTTGCCCCTTGTCTGAGGTGTGGCGATCCTCAGGTTAAACCACCACCAGCCAGCTTTCCCCCTCTAAGGGGAAAGCAACTTCTGGTCATCTGGGACGATAGCGACTTTACCTTGCCTTACTCCAGCCCCCTTCCATTAAAGGCCAGCATTCCATTTTCTTTCTTAATTAATAACATTTTGTGACTTCATTCTAAAGACATGAAGATCCCTCCACTGCAGCATTCTGCAGTCCCTCTCCATTTAATTAATATTCTACTTTTCTGTTCTTCCTGCTAAAGTGAACAATGTGAAGCCGCATTCTTGTGTGTGAACAATGACTGTAATATTTATGCCTCAACATTTATTTCAGTCAATTTGCTGCATTACAGCAATGGACCAACCACTGTTACCACTGTTGCATTTAAGTGGCTTTGGGACATGACAGAAATGGACTATTCCGCATCAGAAGAATCGCTACTCCCTTGTAATAAAATTGATTTTTGTTTTCTGTCCCCTCCCCTACCTTTATACCATCTCTCACACTTGGGCAAGCAGGCCAAGTAGGATGCTGCTCTCTGCCTGTGTTTGCTGTTCTTCAAACCTTTGCACAAAAGTGTATCAATGGCTGAAGGTCACTTACTTTTTATTTTCTCTATTGCTGTGAGGGGATTTATTGCCTTTACTTTATTGGTATTTGCCATGTGAGAATAACTTATCTCCATGTTAACTATGAATGATGAATCTAACCCACATGAATTGTGCATCTAATCCATATTCTGTTTGTTATATATTGCTCAAGTTCTTTTGAGAATTATATCTCGTTAACATTCTTACTCTATAAAAATTGACTGTTGGGCCACATTTTGATTTTTTTCATCTTGCTTTCTTTAACAAAAGGAATTGGAGATTAGTTGTGTTTTGAGTGTTTTTGAATACAGCAAATTTGAATGAATTTAGAAAGACGTCACAGACTAGGCATTGTACATGTGTATTAAAGCTAGGCAAGCCAGTTTGTGGGATGTTAGGCCTCACTGGCTACTTAAAACTAAAACGGTGAAGGTCAGTTGAATCAACCCAGCAGCTAGAATGGCCTCTTATTTAATTTGAAAATGGTAGGAGAAATTGTCTATTAAATCCACACTCTGAAGCAGGGAGGATGGACAGCTAGTTGTGCTAAAAGGCATAGCAAATCACCTGAACGATGAAGAATTGGAGGAACTTGCTTCCCATACGCTGAGAGCATGAAAGGGACCGATGTACCATCAACCAACTAGGTTTGCGTTATTTGAAAGTTGGAGACTTTGAGGTTTGCTTGAAGTACTTTTATCTCATTGGTGAATATATTGTCCAAGTACCAAGATATTGTAGTACAAACAACGTAAGATATTTGCAAAATATAGTAACATTGATTTAAACTTTATATCAGGCCCGTGAGAGTCCATGTGATAGACAGTTGTCCACGAAGGCGATAGACTTAAAACACTGCCGCAGTAAAACATAAACAATGACAATATATTGTGCATGAAGATGTTAAGCAAAGCACTTTAGTACAACCTGACTAGATTCATGTTGTAGTATTTTACTATACTTTGAATGGAAAATATTTGTACAGCGGTAAAATTATTCGGAAGACTAGCTACGAAGCATGATGATAGTACTATGAAAATTTGCCAGTGTGCAGAGTTTGTGGCACATATGTGTGAAGGCTTGTGTTGACCCTATTATCTCTTACAAAAAAATCAGTCCACAGTTAAAAGCCAAGGCTGGCTGAGAAATGTAAATTCTTGTATCAATTTCCATGTGTTAAATCAAAGTTGGGGAGCCGAATACTAGATCTACCCTGGAAGATGGCAGCTGGTGAATTCTAAGTGTGCAGGGTACAACTTGAATCAGAAACTGGGTGCCTTGAATATCCCATTTGATTGGTCAGCAAATGTGAGGGGCTTGTACCATTCTTGCACTTGTTATTAAACAGCAACCTGTAAGGCCACTTTTCCCATCCTGTTGGTTGGTTGAGTGTTAGGAAAGAAAATACTTCTTAGATTACATTGATCTGTGGACTAGGCTGAATTACATCAATAGCAAACAAAATGGCAGCAAGAGTTAAAACATACAGTTGTAAATGTTCTGGTCCTGCTCACTGTGGGAATTGTTGCGGGCAGGACGGAAAATTTGATGGACCAGAAGTGCCCGGTCTTGGGGAGGACACGGCCAGAAAATTTCCCCCCATGTATTGAACACCAAGATGAAAATTTCAAATACAGCAGCAGTCGGGAATCCACTTGAGGGCTGAAGAGGCATTCAGAATTGAAGGATTGTTCCTTCCAATAACTTTGACGAGATAAAACCTTGGAAATACAAATTGGGAACTCAAAGGGAGTAATAAGAGGTAATTTAAATAGCTTTCAGTTGCATGTAGTATTTTTGTGTGGGAATAACATGATACTAATAGAAAATAATTCGGTTACTGGCAGTACAGCAAGCGTGTATGATATACAAGACCATTTAGGATATTGTACATAGAGTGTGAATTGTCTGTATCGTATGTATTTTGGGGAAAAGTTAAAGTTTTTTTTTCAATGCTTCTTGGCCTAGTTCCACTGCATGTTTGTCCTATAAATGTAAATATTCTCTTTTTTCTAGTTTTAGTGGTTAAGGTTTTCTTTCCGAATACAATAACATTAAATATTGATTAAACATTAGGTATTGGTGCCATGCAGAGGCAGTCTGTCACAAGGGAGCCTTGCTGCTGCCCATTTTGAGTCTTACATCTTGCAGCCTGTGGATGATACTACCAATAGTAGTTACCGAACATTGAATGGAAGGGCAAGTGGTTCTTTTAATATGCTGTACTCCTTTTTCTATCCTGTTATGTTTACCGTAAATATTTTCATCCTGAGTGAGTTTTGTTTTTTTTGCAACGTCTTTACCTCTTGCATACAAGAAAAATAACGAAAAATTAACCAATGTTAACTGCACTAAAGAATGCTGGGGAAAAATTCCCCTTGATCTGCAGTATTGATTTAGACTAATGAAAATAAGATGTGGTGGTCAACAACAGAAATGCTGTGACTTTAAATTTCTCATCCTTGTTTTCAAATTCTTCGGTGGCCTTATTCCTCCCATCTCTATAATCTCCCGCACCACAGCCCTCTGAAATATCTCGCTCCTCTAATTCTGGCCACCTGTGTATCCCAATTTTAATAGTGCCACCATTGGTGCCCGTTACCTAAGTTGCAAAGGCCCCAAGCTCTGGAAATGAGCTAGAATACATGTCTCTAGCTCTCTGCCTTGTTTTCCGCTTTTCGAAACACGTTAAAACCTTTGACCAAGCTTTTGGTGATTTGACCTAATGTCTCCTTATGTGGCTTGGTGTCATACTTAGTTTTGTAATGCTCCTGTCTAGTACCTTGGATATTTCATTATGTTAAAGCTGCTATATCAATATAAGTTGTTGTTGATATTGTAAATATGTTCTTATGGTGTGTAGTTGTAGCTAACTTTGGAAGTTTTCATTCACTGTTTAAACATCCCTTTTTTTCCTTCCCTTTAAATAATTTGCAATTCCAGGAAGTAACCATCCGAGGGAACCTAGTTAGTTTGGGTGTTGGTTTTAGCTCGCCATGTGCGATACGAATCCTTTTTGAAGAAACTTTCTACACTGAGAAAGAGGAAAGTTTCAGTATCTTATGTATTGCTCGACCATTGGAAAAGGGTTCCAGCCTGGGTAAGTGAATGAAAATCTGTATGCTTTCCTTGCCTATTTTCAGTTCATAAATGATGAGCATGTTCTTGTGTATGCATAAGAGGCCTGGATCTGAAAGCTAACTTTGGAGGAAGGTGGTCCATGTCCAAATGCAGCAAGACTTGGTCGATGTCCAGACTTGGGCTGATAAATGGCAAGTAACATTTGAGCCACAAGTGCTAGGCAATGACCAACCGCTTCTGCTTCGCGCTCAAAACATTTCCATCACTGAATCACCCACTATCAACATCCTGGGGGTTACCATTGACCAGAAACTGAACTGGGCTAGCCATATAGCTATTATGGCTGCAGGAGCAGGTCGGAAGCTAGGTATCCTGCAGAAAGTATCTCCCTTGCTGACCCGCAACCCCAAAGCTTGTCCACAATCTACAAGGCCCAAATCAGGAGTGTGATGGAATATTCTTCCCTTGCCTTGATGAATGTCACCCCAACAACACTCCAGAAACTCAACACCATGCAGGACAAAGCAGCCTGCCTGATTGGCATCCCTTCCACAAACAATCACTCCCTCACCACCAACGCACAGTAGCAGCAGTGTGCATCATCCACAAGGTACACTGCTGGAGCTCACCCCACCTGCATGTGAACTGTGCCCACACCCCACCAACAGCACTATGGGTGTACCTACACCAGATGGACTGCAGCGGTTCAACAAGGCAGCTCACCACCACCTTCCCAAAGGCAATTGAGGATGGGCAGTGAATGCTGGGCTCGTCGGCAAAGCCTACATCCTTTGAATTAAAAAAAATAAAAGTTCAATGAATGCATGATACTATTGCATTGTTCTGTCTATTTGGTGCATTTTACATGTGCTTATCTGTGCCAAAACCTTTTTTTATTTTCAGATGAAAATCCATCTCCAGTGGATTCCTACTGCCTGAAAAACTTTGAGGATGCTAAAGAGTTTTTAGGTCGACAGTTATCCAAAGTTGATAAGTACATTGAGGCTTTCCGAAACTCCTTTAAAGAGCTTGAAATGAAAAGTCTACGGCATCATATAGTTAGTAACTGTTATTTTGTGGTCCATTTCCTCTTGTGATATGGGTCTGGTTTATTTTGCAGTTTCACTGTTGAGGTTAATTTGGGAGGTGAAGGACATCATTATTTCTCTTTCTTGTGTTGGGGTAGGTTGTGACCCTGTCTTGGAATACCACAAAGTTCTTCATGGAAAATATTGCATTGATGTACACGTACATCTTGTTTTAACAAGTTGAGGACTAATCAGAGAAAGAAACAGGGTGGCAGTATCTTTCTTCATACAATTTAGCAAATTTGGATACATTTAGAAAATGTACATTATTAGTGGCAGCTGGGACAGAGACATAGGATGTGAGTCTCACATATTGATGTTTAGGTCTAAATTATGCATTTAATTCAATATTTGCACCAACATCTTGGAAACGTGTAAACTAGTGCCACCAAACCCAGGATGCTCCTCCCCTTCCATGCACCATTGCCCACTACAATGTTTTGGGACTGTTTCCCCTTTTCTAATCACACACTTGGGTGGGAATGCTGTGGTTTGGTGGATCTGAAGATACACTAGTTTTCTACTTCCATATCTTTGTTTACCCTGTATTCTCTGTGATTTTCTCAGGAAATATAACTGGTTCTTTCAAAATTTAAATCATCAGAAAAAATGTAATGATTATTTGCACAGCTCTAAAACTATAATCCAATCCAATTGAAAGCTTCAGAGTACTTGGATTGTGGAAGCAAAACTAGAGTAGTTCAAGTACGCCACCCAAATCTTAGATCAGTTTATGCTCTACAATCACTCCTCATTGTTATTTCCTATGATTAATCTAGTCGTCTGCTTTATAATGCAACCCTATGGTTTGTGTCTGTCTGGTAAATTTCATGTTGGCCACTTTCAATTTTTAAAATATTTCTGTTTTGTTGTCTCAAATTTCTCTCTGTAATGGTAATATAAAAATAGATTGTTTCTGATCTCCATTTTTGTAAAGCGCGTGCTCCCCAACACTGGTTTTGGTGTAAAACACAAGTAAGATATGTCAAATAAAGGGTTTTCAGGTTCCTGTGATATTACTGCAGAGGTTATAGTAAATAATCATAGCTCAATGCATGAAAATTGAATGCACAGCAATAATTTGACTGGTGTTGGAAAATGTAGCATTTGTTTTTGCCTGAATGCTGTACCAAACATTTGACGTAACTTGCAAGATGCTAGGTGTATCCAGCCTTCCTTCCACCAGCATGTAAATCACAGTGGTGATTTTCTGCTAATGTTTGAGTTGTAAGTTGAAAGATGTATTGAGCAGTACAGAGACCGAGTAGTATTACTTGCTCATTGAGTAGTCGTCTGATTTGTCAGATTGGATTGAACAACCTATATATGCTCAACTGCTAGTGGACTGTTACTTTAAAACAGCTAACATCAAATGGACTTGGACTGTAGCTTAACATAATGGATTTTCTTTATTTTTAACGAAACAGGATGAAGTAAATGCTCTCTATACCAAATGCCTTCAGTACCTGTTGAGAGATTCACGATTGGTAAGTTGTTACTCTGCCTCCTCGCACTGTTTAGAAGGTTAGAAAAATGCACATGTTTTAAACTGCTCATCACTAATCAATATTTTCTTTGTGGTATGTCTATTGCATTTAGAAAATCTTGATCAAACAGGAGATGCAAATGGCATTGCTGAAACAAGCTGTTGAAGTACGTAAACAGGTTCTTTCTTCATCTCTTAGAACCATTTTTCATGGCCTGAATGTTTCATCCATCGGGCGCGCGCACTTGGTGGGTGATAAACGTACATCAGGCTGCGGTCAGCTTCGAGCCGTGAATTCATGCGGGCTGGCCAACTAACCTGGAAAAGGTTTAGCGCTGCTGGGGAGGGCGTGTGCTGAGGAAAGGGGAGTGTGAGGGTTGGTGATTCTAATGGGCTCCTTTGGGGGACAGCTGCCACAGAGCTGGAAAAATAAATTGTGATGGAAAAACCATGCAGACAGTGTCTCATTGTCACATTCCAACACAAACCTCAGGCCCTAGACACCTTTTTAAAGTGTTACTTCAGCCCTGATATTTCATCCTGTGTTGGATAGAGGTTAAAACTAAAACTTAAAGGCCGCCTGGCCAAATGGCCCGTCGACCAACCATAAAAGCAGGCGGGCTATGTAAAATTGCGATCAATTAGCCCCTTAACGGGCTAAATTTCCGCTTCTGACTCTTGCGCGTGCCTGGCAACCAAAATATTGCGCGCGTGCATGCTGCATCGGGATGCGCGCGATTGATGTCCTTTCATGCGATTTCGTGCACTTCTGGGTTAAGTGTGTGCCCGCCTGAGCAACTTAAAATTCTGGCCCATAATTTAGTAATGTTTAGTAGAATGCTGGAACTGTTATTTGTGATTATAATTAACCCACTAACCCTGCAGATGTATGTACTTCATGGTATCCATGATCAGATCTTCAAGAGTGTGGGAACCATCGAGGCCAGTCAGGTATGACCTACTCATACTCAGTTTGTCTATCTTTCTGACACTATTGCAGTGTAACTTGATCGCGTTGATACCTCATTATTTGGATTCCATGTTTGAAAGCGGATGGTCTCATGTAATTGTTAAAAATGTCATTGCTTTAAATAAATATTTATGGTAAAAATGCATTGAATTGAACAATATTTTTGATAAGTAAATGTTAGAATTTTGAACAATGAAGTACAGTTAATGCTATCACTCCTTACTTGTTTGTGCTGTCTGGTTATTTGAAGGATGCCGCTTTTAATAAAACAACCCGAGGTTTGCAAGACCTTCAACTAAAAGATTTGGGAATCAAGTCACAATTTAGGTGAGATTTTTGCTGCTCAAGTGCCTGCTGGAAGGCTGTACAATCCTAATTTCTGAGAATTATTTGTGGGTATTAACTAAGGGTGCTTCTGACAATCCAGTTTCGTGTTACATTCAGGTTAGCTTTGTTATTGGCTTTCCTTCACTATTCAACGTGTGCTTTCTGCTTGAAAGGAGAAACTTGCTATTTAATAGTTGTAAATTATTTCAATTATTAGATATATTTTTGCTTTCTAAAAAGGTGCAGTTGTCCTTTCAGCCTTGAGACCCCACGTTGAATGTAACCCAAAGATGGTGAAAGTCTTCTATTTTGTATCAGTTGAATAGTAAAATGAGTTTTGGTAGATATGGTTCTGCTGAGAGATCATCAGTCTGAATCATTAACTGCCAGAGATGCTGCCAGACCCGCTGAGTATTTTAGCATTTTCTATTTTCATATTGGCAGATATGAGCCTTGTATTCCTGTCCTATCCTAAATAAGGTTGTTGTAATTTTAATAAAAACAAACTTGGCAGTGTGGTGAATGGGAGCTCTAACTGGAATACCAGTTTATCAGCATACCTCTCCTGTAGTGAGTTCTTTTATTTCTGGTGTGTTGAGAGCCTCCTGTCTTCGTGGCACATGGCAACTCGAAGGAAAAAAGGATGAATTCTGAAATATCCAAAAAAATGTCTTCCATTGACTAAGATATCATTAACAATTGCTTTACAAATCTTTCTACATGCATGTGCGTAAGCAACATTTTAATTTTAACCCCATTCTGGGAGTGCGTTTGTACCTAAAATAAGTACAGATTTTCATTCCGTGCAAGATTGTGATTCTGCAAATTACTACATTTATTCTGAAACTATGACTTTTACATGTTTACTGTAATCTGTCTTGAAATATTCAAGAACATTTGAATCCCACACCAAACATGTTTGCAACAAAAACCCATTTGTTGTGTTCAACCAAGTCCCGATATACAATGGGAAGAATATTCCACTCCTAACAATGGGAATCCTGGCGGGTGGCCATTTAATTGCTAGGAGGCAAAACTTTTTCCCAAATTAGGGACAAAAATTCTGTTCTCCTGACGTTCAAGGTGGACTAAAGGGTTGGACTTCCCGACGGACAATGTTGGAAACCACATTTGCATATATCATCCCTTGAATGCTCATTAAAAGGCCCCTTGCTGGAATTAAGTTGACCTTCCAAGTTAAGTTCTCTGCCAGCGAGAATTTAGAACGTTCAGTGCTGCAGCTGTACATAAGTGGCGTACATCTGGAGGGCTTCACCTCTGTCAGGTCTTTGAGGTCTGTAGATGTTTCTTTCATCCTGGGGACCTCGCATAACTTAGCTTGATTGCCATTAGCAAATGGTACTACCGTTAGCAAATGCTGCGCCAAGGCTGAACAAAGGAGGCTGGCGAAAGCTGGATAGTGGAGGCAGGCAGACATGGGAAGCTGGGGGAGCTGCAGTGTCCAGGGAAATGTTGGGTGGGGAAGGCGGTGGTGTCATGACAATGTCACTTTAAGAAATGTTTGTCTGCTCAGTTACTGCAGTGATGTCAGAGTGTGGGAAAAGCTTGGGTGTGCCTGTGTTTTTTTTTGTTTTGTTTCAGTACTGGAGCTGCAGTCAGCCAGAGAAGCTGTAATGTTGATCTCTCTGCCATGTAAAGACTATCTCTTGATCATTTGGTGAATTCAGAGTGATAACTGTTCTCAGTAGTGAATTTAAACCTGATGTGCTTCTGTAAAAGGTTTTTTTTTATGTCTTGTGGATGTTAAAAGGGAAGTAAGGATTACTTAGTGTTGTGTTCTTTGGGGGTTGTATTTGAATTAATGGTTGCTAAGGTGTTCACTATGTTTTAAACAGGTTAACTTGAGTTCATAGAATAAACATTGTTTTGCTTTTAAAAAAATTACTTTTCGATATCTGCTGTACCACACCTGTAGAGGTGGCCGTGTGCTCCCCATACCACAATATATTAAAAGCTGTGGGTCAGGTGAACTCCATGGTACACTTTAGGGTTCTCTAAACCCTGGCCCATAACAGTGGGCATGTCTTAAAGGGCCACTTCAGTGGTAGGTCCTGGGGGTAGAATGTAGTGTACTGGGGATAGGAGAGAACAGTCACAGTTCGAGAGGGTAATGGGATGTGGTAAGGTGGCAGGTCCAGGGTGAGAATTTGGTAGGTGAAGGTGTCATCGGTGGTTCACGTAAGGAGACAAAATTGTCTCGCGTAACAGGACTGGGCAGGATGGACATGGGTGGTAACGTGTGTCGGCTCTGAGGGAAGGAAAGGCATCTGAAGGTATACCATATCGAGGGGCGGGGAATGGTGATATTAGGTGGATCAATAGTGATTTGGGGGTAAGTTCGCTAGTGACAGGGGTAAGGGGAGAAGGTAAATCCTACTAGGTGGAAGGAAGGTCTTTTTTGGGTGGGTGGAGTTCAAGGTCAGCACTAGTGGCCGACTAAAGGGACACCTTAATAATTTTGAGGCAACTGGATGTCAAAGAACTCACTTTTGTTCTCCTCTCTGATGAAGTCTGCATTGCAGCAAATTTGTTCCCGATTTGTGAGTCTCATAACATTGAGATCCCAGCAAAATGCACAATCTGTGCTTTCAACTGCAGTCAGAGGCAGGACGGATGGAAGGAAGTGGAATGCCTCAAAAGGGCAACCAACTCCTGATTCAAAACCTCCATCCACCTGGGTGACTGGTTGTGGCTGAACAAGGGCTCATGTGGTTAGTCTTTCTATGCTGTCACAGTGATGATCTCTCCATAGCATTCCAAGCAAAGTGGAGACGAGCAGAAAAGTGTCCACGTGAGGCTTCTTGCACATGTCTGTCATCATTCTGGCCAAAGAGCAATGACTCCGTACACATTCATGTATGAATGGGAAGAAAACATATCTCTGGTGCTCCAGAATGTTCTTTACCTGGTAGGGGTGAAGTAGGGATGCCGTTATTAGATGGAGGCCAGCTGGTTTTATACCTGCTATGAAAAGCTCAAAGTAAATTAGTGTAAAAGTGGGTATTAATGAAAGAGTGATATTTTTAAAAGTACCGTTGCATCATTGATGGCAATGCTATTCCTCTACATTTTTCACCCAATAAAATATTGTAATAATATAGTGGCAATAATACAAACAATGTTCTAAGCTGATGACTGTGTTTAATATTTCAGTATTAATATACCTCGTGCCAAGCGGGAGTTAAGTCAGCTGAACCGGTGTACGAGCCCACAACTTAAACTGATCTGCTTACGAAATGTGGTACATGCAGTCATGCAGTCACCAAGCCAACGAGGTCAGTACTTTAGGAATGGTTGGAGGGAAAAAAAAACAGTGTCCATGCTTTGCTTTATATTATATTCCATCTGCAAGTTTGGATAATCCACCATACCTATAAGAATACATTGGTGCGTAACCTCCGATCTCTGGGGCAATGTATCAGCAGGTGCCCCAGAAGAGGCTAAGGGATCCCCCGAAGTCCCCACGCAAGGACGACAGCAATTGCCGGGAAGTTCAAACTTCTAAAGGGCAATCACCCTGCACTAGGAACTAACCAAAACTCCAATTTTAAATTGTCAGCTTTGAATGGTTCCAATTCTCTTCGCAGAATAGTTACCCAGGAACGGTTAGAAGGATTAAAACCACTTCTAACTCCTGGGTAACTATACTAGTAACCCTCCCTCCCCCCTGACCCACCATCTGACCCTGGCGACTGACCACCTGCTACCCCTCCCTCCGTTCTACCCACTTGTCTTCTCCCTGGATGCTCAAAGCGGCTGGGGCCACTCGGGCCGTAAGATTGTGGCTGATTCTGCTGCACTTGACTAAAGGCCTTGAACCCACTGAGCTGCATGAGCCGAAAGGTGGGTGAAGGATATGCAGTATTAGTAAAAAGGAGCAGAGTGACAACCCAACTATGACTGCCACTCCTTGTACGTTAGGATATATATTATATATGAAGCACAAGGACTCTTTCTGCAACAACAATGTTGGCAATAAATGGCATAAATTAGACTGTTGGGTCCCCTGATCTTTCAATGGCAAACGTATGACTCAATTTCTTGGAAAATTGATTTATAGTACACCATAGCGAATCAGAAGTGGTGCAGCCAAAGTCCTTGTATCTGCAGGGTAATGGAGGCCAGAGATTCGAACCAAGTGCCCCTTTGAGTCAGCGGTCTGTACCTATTTTTCAGAATGGAGGTCTCTCTGCATTAATAAATTTAAGCTATAATTGTTGGATTTGAAGAATGCAACTATTTGATTAGTCTGGATTTGTCCTGTCCGATTTAGGGAGAACCACAGGGCTGGATTCTCCGACCCCCTCGCCGTGTCGGAGAATTGCTGGGGGGGGTGGCGTGAATCCCGCCCCTGCCGGCCGCTGAAATTGTCCTGCGCCAGAGATTTGATTCGGCAGGGGCAGGAATCGCGCCGCGTGCAGCGCCCTCCTCCTCCTCCTCCCCCCCCCCCCCGACGATTCTCCGGCCCGCGAATGAGCTAGGCCGGCGCTGGCGTGGAAGGCATTTGGCGCCAGCAGCCATTGATGCTTCCGCGCATGCGCAGACCCACGCTGGCCGGTGGAGTCCCTTCAGCCCTGGCTGGCGCGGCGCCAAATGCCTTCCACGCCAGCTGGCGGGACGCAAACCACTATGGCGCCGGCCTAGTCCCTGAAGGGGCAGAGGATTCCGCACCTTTGGGGCGGGCCAACGCCGGAGTGGTTCACGCCACTATTTCCCGCCGGAACCCCCTGCCCCGCCGGGTACGGGAGAATCCTGCCCACAATCTCCAATGAATCAACAAAGTAGTACATTGTGGGGCACTATCTAAGCTAAGTATCAGACTCTAGTTTTTCTGCACTTGTGTCACTTAAAAGCATTTATATTTTTTAACTAAACTTATTCTACATCTGTTCCATAGAGATGTAAATAACGAGAGACAAATACATATTTATATACACAGATTCTGGTTTTTGTTTTATGACTGTGGGCTAGGATGTTGAGCCTAATTTGCTTCATGTGCTGTACTATATTTTTTATATTAAATACACCTAATAATAAAAAATCAATCCATAACATACAATGAGGCAAACTGCAGTTCTACTAGTTATCCTATATAGAAACATTTGCATGCATACAAATAGGTGCTTCGTCTGATGCTGTAACCCAGGGGTGGGCAAACTTTTCCGTGCAAGGGCCACATTCAGAAATTCACAATTTTAAAGGGCCGCATAGTATATTAAGTAAAATAATTACTTCACCCAGTTATGATTCTGGGCGCCTCATACAGAACACAGAACATAGAACAGTACAGCACAGAACAGGCCCTTCGGCCCTCGATGTTGTGCCGAGCAATGATCACCCTACTCAAGTCAACGTATCCACCCTATACCAGTAAGTAACCCAACAGCCGCCCCCCCCCCCCCCCCCCCCCCCCCCCCCCTCTCCATTAACCTTAACAAAAAAAACAATTTTTTTTTAATGACTTGGTGGGCCACATAAAGACCTTTGGCGGGCCGCATGCGGCCCGCGGGCCGTAGTTTGCCCACCCCTGCTGTAACCCAAGAAATCCGACATCTATACCCCTAACATCTATACCCATTCTGACATTGTGCCCACATTACTTCATGCATTATCTTTGGTTATGAGTTAAAACAATAAATAAATCTATCAATGAGATAAATGTTATTCGCTAATCAAATTGGTGAAAAAATGATTAAAATTAATGAGGAGCAAATACCAGTAAGTATAGTGTTAGCATATTGGTGTTTTTTCCCCCAATGGAACAAGAAGATTAGCATACATTATGATTAGCATACATTATTTCAAAATTAACATTACGATAACTTTAATGTTTATTCTTACAAATAGTAATAGCCAAAGAGTCTTTGATTACCAAGATTGTGTAAAAGTTCAGCAATCAACTTGAATGGATAGTATTTTAAAATCTTTATTATATTTATTTATATCATAATTGCGAGAAGTCTTATTTAAAAATAACCAAGTTTTTATTTAAGTAGCAATCGCAGTGCAGTACTGTAAATTTAACAAATTCCTGATTACTACTGATTTTAATTGTTGTGGATGGGGGGTTATGGGGTAGGGCCTTCAAAGCTATGATTATTAATCGCTTGGCAAGGGAAAGTGGAGCAGTACATAAGTCCCAGGAAATTATAGCATGATGTAAATAATGGCATCAATCAATCTTGCCATAATTTCCTGTGACTTCCACACTGCTAAACGAGCCCTGTGATGTACCCGTACATTTGCTTTTACATTAATTTAAAAATATTGCCCCCAGAATTTGCTGGGACTCTGTCTCGAAGCAGCATGTTTATCAAACGTGATTGTACAATGTTTGCCAAAAACCTGTTTTTGATTTTTAGTTAATTTACATTCTATGTCTGCTGATGATCTGCTGCCTGTCCTGCTTTATTTACTGGTCAAAACAGAAATCCCAAACTGGTAAGTTTATGAATACTCAAACTGTTATTTGGAAATACTTGAGTATTGCTGAAAAAAGACATTGTCAAAGTTTTTGAGCTTGCACTCATTGGGATAATTCACAAGAACATCAAATGTAAATGGAGCAACAATATATTCTTCATGAGAATAGAGTGCTGATTGGTTGGTAAGTAGAGGCTTGCAATGGAGAATGCATCGGTTAACTGCCAAGCTTTGTATAAATTCAAACCACACCAATTAACCCTGATCAAGGCAATGCCCTGATGAATGTACCAGAGAATGGCTATCACCTATATTATTTAGTTGAAACAGGTGCAGTGTATGTACATGTTCTTTCTGTCTGCAAATACAGGATGCTATGTGTTAATAAATGTGCTTCTAGCATGCCTACGTGCACCATACAGTGAGCCCAAAAGATCATCTTGAATTGGTTGTTAGCATAATTCATAGCGCACTCAAGATTATTGGCTTCTATGAGTGGAACATTGATGATTAGGCTAGCATTGCCAAATAAGCACACGGACACAGTATTATTATTGATATGCAAGTCCTGTATGGTCTTTGCAAATTTGAAGAAATCCTTCACAGTATATGTGGAAAGCTTCCACAAATGTGGTTATAGCAACCTGCCCAAACATTTGGCAAATTTGTGTCCAAATTCTTCAATTCCTGTCTAATGTTATCGTAATTTGCCTTTCCCCAGTTTGGCACCTTTAACGCGAGGGTTGCCCTCACCCCTATCCAAAAGTACGCTAAAACGTACGGAATTGTGGTCACTACTCCCAAAATGTTCCCCTACTGAAACCCCAACCACCTGTCCAGGCTTATTCCCCAATACCAGGTCCAGTACTGCCCCTTCCCTCGTTGGACTATCTACATATTGCATCAAGAAGCGGGGCCTCACGGTAGCATGGTGGTTAGCATCAATGCTTCACAGCTCCAGGGTCCCAGGTTCGATTCCCGGCTGGGTCACTGTCTGTGTGGAGTCTGCACGTCCTCCCCGTGTGTGCGTGGGTTTCCTCCGGGTGCTCCGGTTTCCTCCCACAGTCCAAAGATGTGCGGGTTAGGTGGATTGGCCATGCTAAATTGCCCGTAGTGTAAGGTTAATGGGGGGGATTGTTGGGTTACGGGTATACGGGTTACGTGGGTTTAAGTAGGGTGATCATTGCTCGGCACAACATCGAGGGCCGAAGGGCCTGTTCTGTGCTGTACTGTTCTATGTTCTTCTAAGCCTTCCTGGATACACCTTATAAACTCTGCCCCATCCAAGCCCTCAGCACTAAGTGAGTCCCACTAATGTTCTCTCCTAAATAATCCTCACCAAAAGTGATCATGCATCTAATTTTCTGTTTCAGATATTGTGTGCTAACTGTCTAATGTTTCTGCCTACAAAATAGCAGACTCCACTTCAAAAGTAGCTCCGTGGTTGTGAATGAGCGATTAAATGTAAATCCTTCCCTTTTGTATAGTCCTGATATTGAATGTTTCAAAACCGCTCTTGGTTGTGTTCTTGCAATGATACTCTTGTCATTTATAAAACTTTCAAAATATTAAACTGTTTCACAGCTGTGGAAAATAGTTGAAACATACAATCAATATTTTGTGTGTAACAACAAAATCTAGTAAAAATATTTATGAACTTTATTCTCATTACAGGATGGCCAACCTCAGTTATATCAAGAATTTTAGATTCTGCAGTGCAGTGAAGGATGAACTAGGATATTGTCTAACTTCTTTCGAAGCTGCAGTCGAGTATATTCATCAGGGCAACCTGACTCTTGGTCAGCCTGTAAGAATCCTTGTATGTTTTTGAAACGTTTCTCCATGTCCATGACTTTCATTTTTTGCACTTTTTTCTGTTTAGCCCACGGGAGAAAAGCCCATAGTAGCCATATTCTGGCACCTGTTCAGGAACATAGAGGGAGAATTCAGAATGTCCAAATTACCAAACAGCATGTCTTTCGGGTCTTGTGGGAGGAAACCGTAGCACCCAGAGGAAACCCACGCAGACACTGGGAGAACGTGCAGACTCCGCACAGACAGTGACCCAAACCGGGAATCGAACCTGGGACCCTGGTGCTGTGAAGCAAGAGTGCTAACCACTGTGCTACCGTGCAGTCCATTACACTCCTGACATGGCCCCATAGGGGCGGACAGGCTTTGATCTGCTCTGGTAGCCACAGTATTAATATGGCTGGTCCAGTTCGGTTTCTGATCAATGGTAACCCCCAGGAAGTTGATAGGCGATTCAGCGATGGTCATATATGTGAATGTCAAGAGGTGATCGTTAGATCCCCTCTCCTTGGGGATTGTCAATGCCTGGCACATGTGGTGTGAATGTTAGTTTCCGCTAGTCAACCCAAGCTTGAATATTGTCCAGGTCTTGGACATGAACTGCTTCAGTATCTGTGGATCTGCGAATGGTGCTGAACATCTGTGAGCATCTCCACTTCTGACCTTATGATGGAAGGAATGCCATTGATGAAGCAGCTAAAGATGGTTGGGGCCAGGATAATATATATGTAGTTTTGCAGTCTGCTGGAAGATTTTAAGTTGAACAACAGTTTGCCATAGGATCTGAGTCTGACCAGACAGGATATTCAGGTTGTTCCTGAAAGGGTCCTTCTCTCAAGATCTGCGCAGCAAGTAACCTTGATTGTTAACTTTATTTATGAGTGGATTTTGAAGTGTATTTGGTTGCTTTGTTGGAATATAGTGACAGGTGTACATAGTGAGATAAAGTTTCTTCACTTTTATTTAAGAACTGTTTAGCTGTTAATTTTAAAGCTATTTCTTTGATGATATGGTTAATTCTGTGTTTAAATTAAAGATTGTTTTAACATAAAAGATACCTATTGGTCAGAATCATCATCCTGGGGTGAAATATCCTTGCCTCAGTTTTACAATTTAAAGTTGTTTGGCGTTTCTCATCCAGTATCCTACAAAAGTTGTGTTTAAGAGTGCCAGTTTAGCTCAGTTGGCCGGACAGCTGGTTTGTGAGAGAGGCCAAACAGCATGGGTTCAATTCCCAGCTGAGGTCATTCATGAAGGCCCGCCTTCTCAACCTTGCCCCTCACCTGAGGTGCGGTAATCCTCCGGTTATATCGCCACCAGTCAGCTCTCCCCTTCAAAGGAGAAAGCAGCCATTGGTCATCTGGGACTAAGGCAACTTTACCAACAACTATGTTAGACAGTGACTGGAGGATGGCCAGAGTCCTTCCTAATAAGTACATTGTGGCACTAGAGAGATGAACTCAAGATATCTCTGGGGGGAGGAAGGAGTGAAAGAAAGTAGTCATCCTAGGTTCCATGCGACCTGATATACTTCAACAGTTGAACCAAGCACACGTGGGAATTAATTGAACCAGAAGATTGGCCAGAGAAATGGTATATTGGCCAGGAATCTACCAAGACATTGAAAAGGCATGGAGTGAATACAAGGCATGTCAATCCTTCATGCCTAATGATCAGAAGAAGCACAAAATAAGCTACCTACACCTCCATGGATCAGACTGTCAACTGACCTCTTTGGTATCTTTGGGAGTTGATTTCTTGATTTATCTATCAATTCCAAATCTGACGCATCCATTGCAGACACATTTAGGTTCTCAAGTCTCTCCGGGCACCCCAAAAGGATGTTTCTGACAATGGAGCATGATACACTGCACAACCCTTTAAGGTGGTGTATGAGAAGTGGAGAGTCGACCATACCACCACACTGCATTACCCCAGATCTAATGGCATGGCAGAGCATATAGTTTAATCTGTAAAATACTTCATCATGAAGTACCATCATGAAGTACCATGAAACAAACCCAATTGGCATGTGGCTTTATCGCACCCTAGAATGACATTGTTCAGTGTGACCATTCCCTCACATCCAGAATTTACTATTCAGCAGACCATTGTGGACAACACTTCCCAGTCATTATTCATTGATACTGTCAGGAGTATGTGATGCATTACTCAAAAAACAGGGGTAGGTAAAAGATCCTGATGACTGGCATGCGGGTAACAAATTACCAATCTGAACATCGGACTTGAGTACAACACCGAACTAATGGCACACAGAATCCAGCAGAAATGATCAACATATGCCCAGAACCAAGATCGTAACAAATATGTGCACCAAATGGTCTGACAGTATAACAAAATGTATGCTAAATCATAACATTATTGCAACCAGAAACATCCAAGTAATCCTATTGCAAACAGAATGTTGTCTTAAGATGCAATACAAATAAAGCATCCCAAACCAGCCACCTGAAAACATACAGCAGCCGCTGCCAATGATCACCATAACCACATCTGGACAGATAAGCAAAGCACCAAAACGTTTCAGAGACTTGTAGATGTTTTGCTTTAGTAGAATGGTTTATTTAGACATTGTTATTTTTTTTTGTTGTCATGGAAATATTTTGATTTTATAAGATAAGTCTTAAGTGTTAGATTAGAAAAAGGGGGATGTTATGATGAGGTACGTGTGCCTTTAAGGATGCACACTGGGCTAAATCGCTGGCTTTTAAAGCAGACCAAGTCAGGCCAGCAGCACGGTTCAATTCCCGTACCAGCCTCCCTGAACAGGCGCCGGAATGTGGCGACTAGGGGCTTTTCACTAACTTCATTGAAGCCTACTCGTGACAATAAGCGATTTTCATCTTGAACTACCGTCATTCACCACTAGTGGAGACAAAATGACGTGTTCAGTTTAGAACAGCAGCTTATGGTGGTCAGACATATGTATGCTTAGCCTTTCAATTAACGTTATTTGTCATAGCTTTAAATAAAGAACCCATATTATTGTTACCGATTCTTGTTGCTACATTTGTGTCAAATAGAAGAATGTAATAGCCAGCTTGATGACATTGCTGTTGCTGGAAACTAACTGGCTCCAGAACCAAACTTAACATTGAGAAAGGGGAAATCCATCCCACAGCGATTACTGTGTCGTTGTGGGCAGCTTTCTTTTAAGGTGGTGGTGAGTCGTGTCACTTTACTGCTGACTGCAAAATTCCGGTCAATATGTAGCAATAATATGATTGAGCAATAGGATCTGTTATCCTGACAACCTATTGTAAAGCTAATCTTTTTTAATGCCAGGTTTGGTCTGAATGTTTAAACCTTGTGTTCGCTTTTGAGTTGAAATTTGTTCTGTTACACATCGGGTGTCCTCTTTTAGTTTGTGCTTTTTATATTGCGTAAACTATATGCTGAATGTATACAAATTACACAGCAAAAAATGTCACTTTATGAGTTGTAACACAGATTACATTGTTACAAAATTGACTTTTTTTACTAGGGATCAGGAGACCTAAATGATAAAGTTTTTTTTAGAGAGCGGATGAACTTGCTTTCGCAGCTGTCTGCAACTCCAATTGATTTATTGTTTGAGGTAAATCTGAATTAATTATTTATAACTTTGATGCATATCAACTCTGGCAATTAATTTTCAAGTGTTTAGACAGGACAAAAGAATTTCAATCCAATGGTTGTGTTGTTAGTAATTATGGAAACTATTAAATGCATGGTGGCTGCATAAAAATCTTTGCACAAAGATAGGCCTGAATCCTTTGCCCGTTGGGCTGACTCAGTGAGCCCAGAAATGATTGGGAAGCACTTTGCCATTGTCTCAGACCAGTGACTCAAGCCAGGAATTGAACCCGAGTCCCTGGCGCTGTGAAGCCACAGTGTTAAATACTCTGCTATCATTCCACTCATACCTATTGAGTATACTTGTTATACATTCTGCCTGGATGGTTTCTGAATTGCCCACTTATTTCCACACAGCATACCACCTAATACTTGAAAGAGAGGCTAAGTCTTGTTGATCGGGAGATTTATCAATTCATTCACCTTATAATTTACATTGGTCATGTTTTTTTTTAAACACAATTCTAGTTAAATTTATCTGGTGAAGTTCCCGCCATCATCACATCACTTTCTGTGACAAACAGGCGGCAAGGCCCTGCTTTTACCTTAACAGCCCCCCCAACACTTCTTCCCCACTGCGTGGTTGATACGTATAGGCTTGCTGCTGCCAAAAACTGAGCAACCAATTTGTCATATGAGCTGCAAGAAGTTACCGGGTGTCCTGGTGGTCATATCTGCCTGTGCTATTGGTAGCTTTCCGTATTTGCTCGCTTACCGACCAGTTATTTTTATTGATGTTCTGATATTGCTGGACACAAGAATTACTATTTTCTTCATGATGACACCATTTGGATAACTGCATTGTCTTTTAAAATGTATTAATATTTAAAAAGGGGTCCCACGTGTGTTAGATCTGAAAACCATTGCTCTGCCGACCCTTCTGAAACCCACCCATGACCCACCTGCAGGGGCGCGACCTGCACTTTGAAAAACCCTGGAGTATTGTATTGCTTAGAAAGGGAGATGAGGGAGGAAAAGTAATGAAGAAGTGAGATATTTCCTCCTGTCCACCATACTGTTTACAAAGTGTTTTTGATTTTGTGCTCATTTCTTGCAGCACATTGCAGCTGGTAATCAGGATGAAGTGGAAGCATTATTGAGTCAAGGTGAAACTGATGAAGATAGCGTTCAAAAAATGTGCCATCCCCTCTGTTTCTGTGATAGCTGCGAGAAACTTGTTTCAGGGTAAGGTGATGCTGAAATAACCAAAGGAGCTGATGTAATGGTATTTACATAGATGATGGGAGCAGGAGGTGGTCTTTTTGCCCTTCGAGCCTGCTCCGCCATTCATCACAATTGTGGCTGATCATCCTGCTTTCTCCCCATAGCCTTTGATCCCATTTTCCTCAAGTGCTATATCCAGCAGCCTCTTGAATATATTCAAAGATTTAGCATCAACTACTTCCTGTGGTAACAAATTCCACAGGCTCACCACTCTGTGTGAAGAAATGTCTCCTTATCTCTGTCCGAAAATGGTTTACCCTGAATCCTCAGACTGTGACCCCTGGTTCTGGACACCCATCATTGGTAACATCTTCCCTGCATCTACCCTGTCGAGTCCTGTTAAAATTTTATAAGTCTGTATGAGATCCCCCTCATTCTTCTGAACTCCAGCGAGAACAATCCCAACCTAGTCAATCTCTCCTCGTATGACAGTCTCGCCATCCCTGGAATCAGTCTGGTAAACCTTTGCCACACTCCCTCATAGAACATACAGTGCAGAAAGAGGCCATTCGGCCCATCGAGTCTGCACCGACCCACTTAAGAACTCACTTCCATCCTATCCCCCCAACCTAATAACCCCTCCTAATCTTTTTGGCACTAGGGCAGTTTAGCGTGGCCAATCCAACTAACGTGCACATCTTTGGACTGTGGGAGGAAACAAGAGCACCCGGAGGAAACCCAAGCAGACACTGGGAGGATGTGCAGACTCTGCACAGACAGTGACCCAGCAGGGAATCGAACCTGGATCTCTGGGGCTGTGAAGCCACAGTGCTAACCACTATGCTACCATGCTGCCCTTCAGAGCAAGAACATCCTTCCTCGGAGAAGGAGACAAAAGCTGCACACAATACTCCAAGTGTGGCCTCACTCAGGCCCTGTACAATTGCAGCAACACATCCCTGCTTCTATACTCGAAACCTCTTGCAATGAAGGCCAACATACCATGAGCCTTCTTTTACTGCCTGTTGCACCTGCATGCTTACCTTCAGCGAATGGTGCACAAGGACACCCAGGTCCCGCTGCACACTCCCCTCTCCCAATTTACAACCATTCAGATAGTAATCTGCCTTCCTGATTTTGCTTCCAAAATGTATAACCTCACACTTATCCAAATTATACTGCATCTGCCACTGGTTTGCCCGCTCGCCCAACCTGTCCAGATCTTGCTGTAGGATCCCTGCATCCTCGTCACATCAAGGGTGTCAGGAGTGCCTATTTCTGGTAGCGGTCGTCGTTAGGCACTTACTTGTTGGTGGCTGCTGCTCGACGGCTGGAGTAGAAGACAGGAGCCCGGAGACAGGAGACTGAACCATGTATGGGACCTTTCTTTTATAGGTCCCAGGGGGTCCGCGCCCCTTTGGGCGGACTCCCTTATCTGCTTGGAATCGATTGGGTCTCTTCCCAATCAATATGTTTGAACCCCCCAATCATAGGGCAGTTCCTTGGTTGCTGGGGCGGTTCTTGGGACCTATTGTTTTGGGCTTCTCTGGCTCCACTGGGTCTCGCCTTCCATAGAATGTATCGATTTGTGCTTAACTTGTGTCCATTGTATCTGGGCCTCGCCCGGTATTGCCTCATTAGTATGTTAACGGGTTTTCTTTCACAGTGCTGTCTGGTCTCTGCAGCAGTCAAAACCGGTTTCTGCAGTCGTCCCAATACACAATCGCCTTGCAAGCTGCTTGCTTTCCAACATATCCATTTTCCCTGCATTCCTTGCAATCTTCCATTTTGTGTTGGGCAGTGGCCACCCCAGGTGGCTACAACCCTCCCACCTAATTTAGTATCATCTGCAAACTTTGAGATGTTACATTTTGTTCCCCCATCCAAATCATAAGTATTTATTGTGAATAGCTGGGGTCTCAGCACCGATCCCTGTGGTACCCCACAAGTTACTGCCTGCCAATTTGAAAAGGACCCATTAATCCCTACTCTTGTTTCCTCTCTGCCAACCACTTTTCTACCCACCTGAATACTTTCCCCCCCCCCCCCCCCCCCCAATCCCATGCGCTTTAATTTTGCACAATAATCTCTGATGCGGGACTTTGTCAAACGCCTTCCGAAAGTCCAAATATACCAATCGACTGGTTATCTCTTCAAAGAATCCCAACAGATTTGCCGAGCATGATTTCCCCTTCATAAATCCATGCTGACTCTGACTGATCCTGCCACTGCTTTCTAAATGTTCCGCTATAAAATCCTTGATAATGGATTCAAGCAATTTCTCCACTGCCGATGTTAGGATACTGGTCTATAATTCCCTGCTTTCTCTCTACCTCCCTTTTTGAATATTGGAGTGATGTGAGCTACCCTCCAATCTGCAGGGACAATTCCAGAGTCTTATTGAATCCCAGAAGATGACCACCAATGCATCCACTATTTCCAGAGCCACCTTCTTAAGCACTCTGGGATGCAGATTCTCAGACCCTGGGGATATATGAAAAAAATAAAAATCGCTTATTGTCACAAGTTGGCTTCAAATGAAGTTACTGTGAAAAGCCCCTAGTCGCCACATTCCGGCGCCTGTTCGGGGAGGCTGTTACGGGAATTGAACCGTGCTGCTGGCCTGCCTTGGTCTGCTTTCAAAGCCAACGATTTAACCCTGTGGGATATATCCGGCTTCAATCCCATCAGTTTTCCCAGCACCATTTATCTACTAATGTTGATCTCCCTCAGTTCTTCCCTCTCACTAAACCTTTCATTCTCCAACATTTCTGGTATCTGATTTGTGTCATTTGTGAAGACAGAACCATTTCTGTTGGAGAAAAATGTAATATGCGGAAAGTATACATGCCAGGCTAGGTATGATATGCAGAGATATGGTGACATTCTTGGGCACACAACTTGATATTTTACAGATCGTTAACATGTGAATATCATTTTTCAGTGGCCATGGGTTTGTGTAATCGTATTTGTGTGTTAACTTCAAGAATGTAATGTAAGACTGAGGTTCCCTTTTTGCTTTTATGTAAAGCTCTATCTCTTATGAGCTCACTCCCAATTTGACCCATCTTTACTTCTGTTGAGGCTCTCTGGGTGGGGATACCTGGGTGGATTCTGTTGCCAGGAAAGGATTGTAGACTTAAATTAGAAGCAGAAAATGTTGGAAATACTCAGGCCATGCAGCATCTGCAGAGAAACTGAGTCATTGTTTCAGTTTGATGACCTTTTGCCTGAGTACTGATGAAATTGGCATGAATTAAAGTGTTTAATCTGCGGCTCGGGCGTCACATGTAGTCCATCTGGGTTCTGAGTGCGGCCCACAAGACATTTTGTTGACTATTGCCCATGCACAGGGTTGCTACATCTTGCTGGTTTCCATCCTACCTGTATGACTGAAGTGATACGCAAGTAAAGCAAGGGCAAATGTAGTGAGCTGCATGCTGATTGCCCACAGCATTGACTGAGAGTCATGCGCTCCCTCTGCATCCAAAGTGTAAATATTTATTTTGCTTTTACCATTTTTTATTGATAGTTCAGTTGATATATAAATGATTGATCATTTTCTATAACTCATTATAAAATATACAGCGTGTATTAAATGTATTTGTTCTTTATTCACGGGGTCATGGTTAGTGAACAAGCTTGCGACCCACTGAGATGAAGGAGGGCTACTTATGTGTCCCAGTCGCTAGCCTGGGTTGCCCATCACTGGTTTTATGGATATGTTTGTTATGATAAGGATTTTAATTCACATGGGAGGAGAATATGTATTTTTGAAGCTAGCCATGACTGTTGATAACTCACAGGTCAGTGGGGACTCATTCTCCAAGGGATAGTTCAATAGGCACATGGTTTACAAGATTTGGGTCTCATCATTTGCACATGGTCACAGGATAACACGGGTTCATTTTAATTTTCTTGAAAGCATCACAAATGTTAGTGACTTAACCAATTAAGACCCTTGTGCATGGGTAGGACCCTGGAATTCTCGCTGTTTTCAGCTGAACCTGAACTTAGGAGGTTAATGTCAATGAGCTTTTCAAGTCTATATAGTATGTCCAGCTGACAAATATGTGCATGTGTGTACACCTTCCCTAGAATCTTCAAAATTATAAGGACAAATTTGTTTTATTTTCAATATAGTATCCAGTTGGTTGTTTTTCAAGAAAATATAGAATAACTATTTGTGTAAGTGAATCGGATATCAGACAACTTTTCTATTTTGTAGGCGGATGAATGACCCCTCGATTGTCACACCATGTTCCAGAGATGACCGGGGTTATACACCATTGCATGTCGCTGCTTTCTGTGGTAAGCACTGTACTTGTGCTGTGATGAGATTTCTGCAGATAGGACATTTGTATCTATTTTTAATCCTTAGATTTGAAATTCGTATTGAGTTTAAATTGTGTGGTGAACTAAATAAATGGCATCTTGCTAATTTGGCACTCATGGAATACTTTTGGTATAAAGGTTTTCTAAATTGGTATTTCACAAAAGTATTTCATCCTCCAGGTCAAGCATCATTAATTGATGTGTTGGTGGCAAAGGGAGGTGTGATTAATGCTACAGACTATCATGGGTCCACGCCACTTCACCTATGCTGTCAGAGAGGGTATCAAAATGTGACTGTAAGTAAATCGGACCCAAGAGTTTCGAAGCACGCCTGAAAACTGATTGCAGTCTTTCGTTTTTTTTATTGCTTTAAGTGAGCGCTGTTTTTAAAAACAAACAATTTACAGTTACTTGGGCATTTTTCAACTTTATGAAAAGCAACTTAATTGGCTATGAAGCTACTTTTTGGTAATTGTATAATACAATAAATGGACATGAGAGATGGACATGAGAGGCAGCACGGTAGCATAGTGGTTAGCATAATTGCTTCACAGCTCCAGGGTCCTAGGTTCGATTCCCGGCTTGGGTCACTGCCTGTGCGAAGTCTGCATGTTCTCCCCGTGTCTGCGTGGTTTTCCTCCCACAGTCCAAACACGTGCAGGTTAGGTGGACTGGCCATGCTAAATTGCCCTTAGTGCCCAAAATTGCCCTTCGTGTAGGTAGGGCAGCAGGGTAGCATGGTGGTTAGCATAAATGCTTCACAGCTCCAGGGTCCCAGGTTCGATTCCCGGCTGGGTCACTGTCTGTGTGGAGTCTGCACGTCCTCCCCCTGTGTGCGTGGGTTTCCTCCGGGTGCTCCGGTTTCCTCCCACAGTCCAAAGATGTGCGGGTTAGGTGGATTGGCCATGCTAAATTGCCCGTAGTGTCCTAATAAAAGTAAGGTTAAGGGGGGGTTGTTGGGTTACGGGTATAGGGTGGATACGTGGGTTTGAGTAGGGTGATCATGGCTCGGCACAACATTGAGGGCCGAAGGGCCTGTTCTGTGCTGTACTGTTCTATGTTCTATGTGTTGGGTAGGGTTGCTGGGTTATGGGGATAGGGTGGAGGTGTGGGCTTGGGTGGGGCGTTCTTTCAAAGAGCCGGTGCAGACTCGATGGGCCGAATGGCCTCCTTCTGCACTGTAAATTCTACCTATAATATCACATTTAACTGGAAACTGTATTTCAGGGTATTTCGGTCGGATTAACAGTACTACAGTTTTGTAAGCCTGACCACAACCCACAGATGGGAGTGAGAAATTTACTGCAGGTTTTGATTGTTTTTGGTTGAATGATCTTCACTTTTATATGCAATATAAATGAAAAATATACCATATTATTGATAATGTTTTATGTGCTCAGTTTAATAAATTGTTTATGTTGCAGACAGCATTTGCTAATTTTTTTTTTAAATGTATAGTTGCTTCTTCTGGATTACAAGGCCAGCACTGAAGTACAAGATAATAATGGCAATACTCCACTTCATTTGGCGTGCATGCATGGCCATGAAGATGTAAGTTTAACTAAAGGTTAAATTCTGTTCAATTTATAGTTGCAATATATAAATGTGGTTATGAACTCTATTCCTGAAAGATAACTTGACTGAATTGCTTCCACTACACTCCCACACCACTGCATTCCATAATTTAGCCCCATATCCTCCTCTGGCCTCGCCCTTAACTCATCTGCCCCTCCATCTCCATCCTGTAATAACCTGCACCGACATATGGGGTTGGCTTGACTGTCTTCCCCGTGTGGCTCGATGAGTTCCCCCGCTAACTACGGGGCTATTACCATGTGTGTACAAGGTCGGCCAGATAGGAACCGGCCAGCAGTGAGAGAGAGGATCCGGTGATGTCTAACCAGGTCCCCATGTAAATAGTACCTATTATAAATAAACGTCTTTTTGTTACTCATCTGTCTCTTGCCTTTACTAAATTGACGACGAAGATAACTCGAACTTTGCCGCTTGCACTTTTTTAAAAATTAATTTACGGAACGTGGGCTTCACTGGTTAGGCCAGCATTAATTGCCCTTCAGAAGGTGGTGGCGAGTTGCCTTCTTGAACTGCTGCAGTCCTTGAGGTGTAGTTACACCCACTATACTGTTAGGGAGAGAGTTCTAGGATGTTGCTGTAACGACAGTGAAGGAAGTGAGGGTGGTGAGTGACTTTGAGGGTTCCCAGGTATCTGCTGCTCTTGTCCTTCTAGACGGTCGTAGGTTTGGAAGGTGTTGTCCAAGGAACCTTGGTGAGTTACTGCAGTGCATCTTATAGATGGTATACATGGCTGCCTCTGTTTGTCGATGATGGAGGGTTTGAATGCTTGTAGAAGGGGGTGGAATCAAGTAGGCCGCTTTGTCCTGTATGTTGTTGAGCTTCTTGAGTGTTGTTGGAGCTGCACTCATCCAGGCAAGTGGAGACTATTCCATTACACTCTTGACTTGTGCCTTGTAGATGGTGGACAGGCTTTGGGGGTTCAGGAGGTGAGTTACAGTTACTCACCATATTATTCCTAGTCTTTGACCTGCCCTGGTAGCCACAGTATTAATGTGGTTAGTCCAGTTCAGTTCCTGATCAAGGATAACCCCAGCATGTTGATTGTGGGGGATTCAGCGATGGTAATGCCAGTGAATGTCATCGGGCAGTGGTTAGATCCTCTCTTGTAGGAGATGGTTACTGCCTGGCACAAATGTAACTTGCCACTTGTCAGCCCAAGCCTGGACATTGTCCAGGTCTTGCTGCATTTGGACAAGAACTGCTTCATTATCTGAGGAGTCACGAATGGTGCTGAACATTGTGCAGTCATCCACAAACAGCCCCACGTCTGACCTCATGGAAGGGGCGTCATTGATGAAGACACTGAAGATGGTTGGGCCTAGGACACTACCCTGAGGAACTCTTGCAGTGTTGTCCTTGAGTTGAGTTGATTGACCTCCAGCCACCACAACCATCTTCCTTTGTGCCAGGTATGACTCCAACCAGCGGAGAGCTTCCCGCTGATTCCCAGTGTCTCCAGTTTAGCTAGGGCTCCTTGATGCCATACTCGGTCAAATGTTGCCTTGATGCCATGTTTGAACTAAGGCCACTCTTCTTAATCGTTCGCTTTGGGGGTCTTCAGACTTGGTTGGGTGGAGGGTGTAATAACCTGCACGAAACACACTGGGTTGGCTTGATTGTCTTTCCCATGTGGCTCCAGGAGTATGAGCTCCCCTGCTTACTACGGGGCAATTACCATGTGTGTGTGTGTGTGTGTATATAAGGTCGGCCAGGTAGGAATCGACCGACCGAGAGAGAGGACCTGGTGATGTCTAGCCGGGCCCCCATGTAAATAGCACATATTATAAATAAACATCATCTGTCTCCTCTTGCCTTTACTAAATATCCCTTATCTGACTGACTGTCTGCACAAGTCCCACAATTGCTTCCTTCGACCCCCCCCCCCCCCATTAAATCTTTATCCTTGCAATGACCTTTCATTAGCCTAATGCTTAACCATATTAATGCAAGCAAAACTTGCATTTATATAATGCATTTAACATAGAAAAGCATCCAACATTGAAACAGTGATAGAACTTCAAAAGTACTTAATTGGCTGTCACGTGCTTTCGGATATGTTACGGTTGTGAAAGATGCTAGATGAATGAAATACTTTTATTTTTCGTTTCAAGACATTTTGCAGAGGTGAAGTCAAGTAAATGACACTGAACCAAAGGATGGTTGATCAAACGCTTTGTCAAAGCAGTAGATTTTAAGGATGATCTCAAAGGAGCAGGATGAGTGGAAATCCCAGAGTTGTGGTGCCCAGGCAATTGATGGCACAGGTTCCAATGGTGGAGCAAAATGAGGGTTAGGATTAGATTTGGTGGGATGAGAAATTGTTGGCCTGAAGGAGGGCAAGGCTGCTATTCGAGGACTGAATTTATCGTATCATTTCAACTGCATTGTTGAATGATAAAGAAGTGTTTGAAAATGTCATGTAGCACTCATAAAGCTCTGTATATTTAATTTAATTCCAATGTTGTTATCCCCCCCCCCCCACACACACAATCCCACCTCTCCCACTTTCTCCACAAGCTGGTGCCACTTGCTGAGATCTTTGATAGGTGCCCAGGTAATCGCTTTTCCGATGAGCCGAGCTAGTGATTAAAAGCAGGATTTCTGGTTGAAGGCTTTTAATTGGCATCTCATCACAAATGTTCTGACAGAGATCAGCAAAAAGTATCACAGGTGAGGGATGTGGAAATGTTCAGGCTTGTGCAATGGCCTGGTGCCATTACAGACCTACATATTAAAGAGCAAATTGCTTACCGAGAGAGAAGTGGAGAAGAGCATGGCAATAAAAAAACAAATTCAGTAAATCAAATGTATGTCCCCTTGTTGGTGTCCAAAATAGTAGTCCTGTATTTCTACCAAGCCCTTGGATACAGACATAACAGCACAAGGTATAAAGAATATCAAACCTAATAGTTGAACAGGCCTGTTTATAATTGATCATTTCATGAAGTTATGTTTAGCTTATAATTTTGTACTTGATGATAAAATTGAGTAATAAGGTCATAGATTATGAAAGTGATTTGAAACACTTTTCAGCAGCATTTTGTTTTATCGAGGATCAGGATTTGAAAATGGTCCAGATAAACAATTCAAAGATCTCCTCAAAGATAACTAACTTGCATTTATATAGCTGACACCCCAAACCACTTTATAACCAATATTTCTGAATTGTAGTCACCATTGTAACGTGAAAAATGTGTTGGTCAGCTCCTACAAACAACAATGGAATGACTGACCAGATCATCTGATTTAGATGTTGGTGGAAGTATAAATGTTGACTGGAGGATCTCTCTTGCTCTTCTTTGAATAGATATTACCTGAATTGATAAAAATATTTAGTCTCTTCACTATGCTGATATCGTTCATGAACTAAGTTTTGAAATAATTTACTTGCAGTTGATTTTCAGGATGTTTGAACTGGAAAACAAGGTTAAATAGTTACTAACAATGTTTTGAAAGATGTAACATATAATTTAACTATTGATATAACTACCACACTGACTTTGTGATTATTAAGTACATACTGTGTGCTCTAATTTACAGTAACCACTTGGTCAGCTTTATTTTTCTCTGTTTAAAATTTCCTGTTGAGGTAACCTTGCATAAATATTCAGATGGGATAAAAGTTAGAAGTAAAGATGTGTTCTTTTAGTGAAACGTAATAGTTTTACTTTTATTCTTTGCAGTGTGTCAAGGCTCTTGTCTATTACCATTTAAATACCTGCAAATTAAATATGACAAATGACAAAGGTGATACACCTCTCCACATTGCAGCTCGATGGGGTTATGACGGCATCATTCAGGTTCTGCTGGAGAATGGTGCTAATAATGAAATTCGGAACAAAATGAAAGAAACACCTTTGCAATGTGCGCTCAATTCTAAGGTAATGTAGGCTAAACTGAATATTGATCCACATGTTGATGCTTTTTGACATTAGATATGATGTTTGTATTGCAAGATCACATAGTTTGTCAGTGTAGAAGTAGGTCATTTGGCGCATCGTGCCTGCACCAACATGACTTAGTGCCATTTCCCGGCTTTTTTCCTGTATCCTTGCACATTGTTTCTATTCAAATAATCATCCAATGCCCTCTTGAATGCCTCAATTGAACCTGCCTCCATCACACTTCCAGGCAGAGCATTCCAGACCTGAACCAGTTGTTGTGTGAAAAGGTTATTTCTCGCATCACATTTGAAGATGAAGGACAGGGAACTTGTCTATTTGAGCACCAACTCGTCAAAAATAATTGAACTAAGAAATAAACCCGAGTTCCTATTAAGTACCAGGTTATCTTTCAGCAATCTTTATTAGTTGGGGACTACATACTAGTGCAGTCAAAAAGCTTCCTTTAACAACTCAGTTTGAGGGTTATGTATGAAATATTCTTCCCTTGGATTGCATTCTCTTTACAAATCAGCACACTCATTTTATCCTTAACATCTTTCTAGTCTGGTCAAGTCTCTTCGCAAAATGAGGTAGCATTATAGTCATTGAGAAATCACTAAGTCAAAGCTTTGAAATTAGGTAGTTACTCAGGACATTGTGCTATGTGATGGAGGACGTAGATCTGAATTTTGTGCTGTCAGTTCCCAATCTCTGCCATTGCACCAAAAGGAGGCTTGGAGGTTCCCTAGGGGCTGGGGAAAATCAGGCGAAGTTTCATCATGTACCTTGTTGTCCTTTGCTAACAGTATGGTGGCAGTTTGGTAAGAGAACTCGCCTGACAACAGAATAGGCACCTTTTTGGAGGGGTTATAAACATAAGACAAGAATTAAAGGATACATTCCAGAAACTCAAAAGATTCAAAATTCAGCACTTCGGGTGAGGGTGATGGGCTGAGCGGACGCACATATCAGGTGGCTCTCCTCCAGACCAGAACCACATTGGCACTTTTAGGCGAAATTTGCCTGAAAATGCGAAGGCAAATTAACCTCAACGGTGAGAAGAAAGGATCAACACCAAATTGCCAGCAAACGGGAGCTCGAGGGGTCGCAGGGACAGCAGGAGGGGAGGAAAAGGCAACGAGCAGCAGGCAGACGAGGAGAGGGTGCCCTGTCAACCCAAGAGAGAGGGAGACAGAGGCCGAGAATTAGCCCCCCACCATCTCCACCACCACCTGGAGACAGATGAAAGACCTTCTTCATGAAGTTGCTGACCGCCATGAAAGGCGATCAGGATTGAAATCCAGGTGGCAGTGACAGAGGAGATGGTCACCATGCAAAAGACGATCAATAATAATAATCGTTATTGTCACAAGTAGGCTTACATTAACACT
Organism: Scyliorhinus canicula; assembly: GCF_902713615.1. Lineage (NCBI taxonomy): Eukaryota > Metazoa > Chordata > Chondrichthyes > Carcharhiniformes > Scyliorhinidae > Scyliorhinus > Scyliorhinus canicula. The sequence goes on from NC_052154.1 coordinate 39,529,815, forward strand.
GCAATGAAGTTACTGTGAAAAACCCCTAGTCGCCACATTCCGCCGTCTGTTCGGGTACTCGAAGGGAGAATTCAGAATGTCCAAATTACCTAATAGCACGCCTTTTGGGACCTGTGGGAGGAAACAGGAGCACCCGGACGAAACTCACGCGGACACTGGGGGAACGTGCAGACACCACACAGACAGTAACCCAAGCTGCGAATCGAACCTGGGACCCTGGTGCTGTGAAGCCACAGTGTTAACTACTATGTTACCGTGCTGCCCATGGGTTGGGGAAGAAGTTGAAAGCATAAGCAAGGACAAGCCACGACTTGGAGAAAGACTCGACGGACCAGAGCAACGGGACCATCGCTCTGGAAGCAGAAGTTAAAAGGTTGGTAGCGGCTGAAGGAAACTTTAAAGGGGAAAGTCGAGGACCAAGAAAACGGGTCTCAACGACTGGATTGGGCATGCCAGAAGGTATTGAGGGCAGCGATGCCGCGGGCTATCTCTCTCCCAAATGCTGGGCAACCTAGTCAGGAGAGACTGCTTCCCCAACCCCCCAGAGCTCGACAGAGCACACGGTCGCTCAGACCCAGACCCAAGGCGGGGGAGCAATCAGGGGTGGTCATCATGAAGCTGCACCGATACCAGGATCATGATAGGACCCTGAGACAGACTAAAGCAATCACCTGGGAAGGGCACAAAATCCGAATTTACCAAGACATTGGCGCAGATCTAGCAAAACACAGGACTGTGCTTAATTGGGTGTAGTCGGCCCTGTACAAGAACGGGGTGCGATTTGGTATGCTGATCCCAGCCACGCTCTGGGTCATGTACCAGAACAAAGAGCACTATTTCAACACCACGGCGGAGGCAAACTAATTCATATGGACCAATAGCCTGGACAAGGGGCAGACGAGGCAAAGATGAAGGTTGATCAAAGGAGGATCGCTAAAGAAATAGATTCATTGGACAGTTAATATGTTTGCGCGGGACTATGCTGCCTCGCTCTGATCAAAAAGACCAGGTCACAGGAAAAAGCGAGAACAAGGGAATGCAGATGAGGGTATAGGCAGAAAAAGCAGAAAGTCAGCAGGCATAAGTTAGGGGCTAGACCAGCCTAGGGAGGAGGGGCCACCACACTAGCAGGGATAGCTATCACACAAGACAGACAGCAAGGAGTGCTGCGGCACACTTCCTCGCAGGGAGGGAGCATCCGGGGGAGTTGGGAGGGGGGAATTACACAGGAAAGGGGAATGTGTAGATGTGTAGGGGGAGATGGGGAAAGGGCCTCGCAGGAAGGGGGGGGGGGATGGAACACAAAGGGAACAGGGTGGAGGAAGAAAAGAGTTGGTTTTTGGATTTGCTTCAGCAGGTGAGGTGCAGGTTGAGGAAACAAGATGGCACCGCAAGCAGCCACTTTGGAAGGTCCCTAAATAAAGGGAAACCCCGGAATTCAGGGGTGAACCCACGTGGCGTACACACAATTGACGTCGATATTGGGTGCCCCCTGGACAAAGGGAAACCCCAGAGTGCATGGACTCGACCTCATGGTGAGCATGGCCACCGTGGCCGTTTCGGATGGTCCCCTAACAAGGGCGCATCCACCAGGTAAGTATAATTGATTCCGCAGAAAAGGGGGGCACAAAAACCCCACCAACAGGATTATCACCTGGAATGTCAGGGGACTTAACGGCCCAGTGAAAAGATCCAGGGTCTTCATCCTTTTGAGAAGTTTGAAAGCCGACATAGTCTTCCTGCAGGAGACACACCTGAGGGAAAAGGACCAATTGTAAGAAAGGGTTGGATGGGACAGACGTAACACTCATTACGGGACAAGGGCTAGGGGAGTAGCCATACTGATTAGCAAGAGGACGGGTTCACAGAGACAAGGGCAGTTACGAACCAAAGGGCACGGTACGTCATGGTTAGCAGTGTCCTGGACGGGGCACCGGTGGTACTGGTAAATGTGTACGTGCCCAACTGGGACGACACAGACTTCATAAAAAAGACCATGGCGGAAATCTCCGACGCTGACACTCAGCGACTAATTATGGGGAGCGACTTCAACTATGTACAGGGCCCACTGACGGACCGATTGAGCCCCAGATTGGAGAAAAGGGCAGGGATGGCGAGGGAACTGGGAACATTCATGGAACAGATGGGGGTGGTGGATCCATGGTGTTCCTACAACCCGTTGAGAGGGAATTCTCATTCTTTTCGTCGTTGCATAACGCATACTCAAGGATAGACTTCTTTGCAGTGGGAAAATCGGTGCTTCCAGGAATAGTCAGGGCGGAATACTCCATGATAGTTATCTCCGACCACGCTCCGCACTACATGGATTTGAGGTTGAAGACGGGCACTGCCCAGCACCCCACGTGGAGGTTGGACACCTTTTTGCCAATAAGGCCTTTTGCCAGAAAACATCACAGGCCATAGCCGAGTGCATTACTAATAAGTAGAACTGGGAAGTCTCGCAGACGGCAAAGTCTCACCTTCCATGTTCTGGGAGGCACGGAAGGCTGTGATTAGGGGAGAGATCATACCCTACAAGGCTCATGGAGACGGGGAAGAGAGGGCGGCCAGGCAACAACTGATCGACTCCATCCTGGAGGTCGACAGGAAGTACTCTTGAGCCCCGAATGTAGAGCTTCTGACGGAGAGGACAAATGGACTTTAACGTGCTATCCACTAGGAAAGCGGTACACCAACTCCACCAGACACGGGGGACCTTTTATGAACATGGAGAAAAGGCTAACCATCTATTGACTCACCAGCTGAGAAAGTAGGCAGCCACAAGAGAAATAGCCCTGATGAAGAATAGCAGAGGCCGACTGCTAACTGGGACTGTACACCTCAAAATTGCTCCCCCCACCCTGATGGAGACGAGGAGATGAAACAGTTCCTAGATGGACTGGACATGCCAGTCATGGGGGACGATAGACTGGGGGGGAGCTGAAAGCACCAACAGGACTGGGAGAGGTCATGGAGAGCATCAACTCCATGCAGGCGGGGAAGGTGCCGGGACCCAATGGGTTCCCGGTGGACGTCTATGAAAAATGTGCACCAGCCCTGGCCCCTGCACCTACGGGATACGTTCACAGACTTGCTAGCGAGGGTCGCCCTGCCTCCAATGCTAACACAGGCCACGATATCGCTGATACTCAAAGACAAAGACACAACAGAATATGGATCATTTCGCTGCTTAACGTAGATACGAATATAATGACGAAAGCTCTGGCCAAGATACTGGAGAGCTGTGTACCAGAGGTGGTCGCAGAAATGCGAACATCAGGTGGCTGCTGAACGTAATAATGGCCCCATCCAGGGAGAGAACACCAAAGATGATCGTCTCCATGGACGCAAAAAAGGGCTTCGACAGAGTCGAATGGAAGTACCTATTTGAGGTCCTGGAGCGGTTTGGGCTAGAAACGGGGTTCATCTCGTGGGTGAAACTCTTGTACAATGCCCAAAGCAAGCATATTCGGACCAACACCACCAGCTCTGAATATTTCCAGCTACACAGAGGCACAAGGCAGCGATACCCACTGTCCCCGCTCCTGTTCGACTTGGCAATTGAACCCCTTGCGATCGCTCTGCGAAACGCGAAAAGCTGGAAGGGGGCAAAGAGTACAGAGTTTCACTCTATGCGGATGACCTGCTCCTCTACATCTCGGACCCACAGAACAGCCTGATAGCAATCATGAAGCTCCTGGAAGAGTTTGGAGCCTTCTCAGGCTAAAAATTCAACCTGGGCAAGAACAAGGCATTCCTGGTGAACCCGAACGGGAGAGGGACAAAGCTGGAGGGACTACCATTCAAACTAGCCCAAAACAAATTTGACTACCTGAGGATCCAGATAACCCATGGCTGGACACTGATACATAAGTGGAATCTGACCAGTCTGGTGGAGGAAGTTAAAAAGGAGGTACAGAGATGGGATGCATTCTCGCTTTCCCTGGCGGGATGAGTGCAGACGACCAAGGTGAACGTACTCCTGAGGCTCCTCTTCCTGTTTAGATCCATACCGAAGAGAGATGGGGGGGGGAGGAGGGATGGAGACAAACAAATAAGAGCACACACAATGGAAAGGAGCAGAGGGGGAAGGGAGTAAGAGGAGGGAACCCAAGGGAGTTACAGAATGAAACCAGGGAGAAAAGGGAGGAGGGGGGCGGAGGGGTTCAAAATTGTGCAAATTACGCGAATCACTGGGAAGAATATTGCACCTTATTGTGTAGCTAAGGCATGTTAATATTTTGGCTTGCGCAGTAAAATATTTTAACGGAGAGAAATTTTAAACATTTATATCTACATTCTAAATGGAACAATGTTGTTGGCTGTTGATTAAATGGTGTCTTTTAAAAATGTTCTGTATCCTCACAGATACTAGATTTGCTGGAAATTCCTCACGTTAGCAATGACAGACGGCAGAGCATGCCAGAGGTAACTACCATTGTCAATGTCTGTCTTTAACTTTTAAAGAAAAAGAGCAAGTTTAAAGCAGTTGAGGATCCTTGTGGGTTAAAACGTTTAAATACATATGTCAACACACAAATATACTTTGCCATCTTTAGTTATTGTGCTTGCACCCGTATTTTCCAAAGCCTTCAATTTAAATTTTGGATCAGATTTTAACTTTTTGAATTCCATTTTTGTTGATTAATTTATGCTAACTTAATTGTTACTTTCTTTCTGCAGTCTGGTAGATCTACTCAGCCTTCCACTGATGCTGGTAGTCAGAAATCATCTATTTCCACTTATTCCTCCGTATCGGTTGAGATCAAGCATGAAGAAGAAGAAGAGAGAGGCAAATACAAAGAGGTGAAAGCTGTTTTATCGTATCAGTGCAGTTTTTTTCACATATGGGTCTCTTCAACCACTAAATCTAATGTTCCGCTAACCAACTTGCACTGCTTTGTTTAAGCAGCATATAGAACGTATGGAAATTAGTGTTCACTTTCACATATTTGCAAAGGAAACCAGATAAATCATGAAATACCAATTTTACTTTAAAATGTTCCACACAGGTAGATTAAATAATTATTTCACTGTCTCAACATGTAATCAGCTTGTAGAATGCACAAATACAATTAAATTGATGTAAATGTGACCAGTGCTCTAACTTGACTCTGAAATGGCCAATAATAAGACAGTATTTTCACTTTAATAAAATGCCAAAACTAGTTAAATTCTTAGGTGTAATTTCCTGTCTTTTCTTCATTGTATTGAACTTGTACATTTGTATAAAGGGTCATTTTAAAATCTCAGATATGCAATAGATATTCTCAACATTGCCTTGTGATTAATAATGATGCAAGTACTGAAGTACTTTACAAGTCTGTAATGGTTCCATTAGAGTAAATTTAATTTTGATCTTGTGCCATCGTGTTTTTTATCCAGAAATAGGCAGATTAATGGGGCATGATTCTAATTGAGATACTTTGTCATCCAGAAATCACTGAGCCAGTTGTTCATAGAAATATTTGTCCCATCGCCTTGCTCCGAACCATTCCATTAAATTTAGAGAGCTTGAGGACTTAAAATAATCTTACAGCAACATAGGAAATGCTTGCTTTATTAGTGATGCAATTTATAAGAAAAAGTGAAAATGTTTTAATGATGGGACTGATCAATGTACAATTACGTATTTAGCCCATAAGAAAACTGCCAGTTTATTTTCAGATTTCAAGGAGAATAATGGAAATTTATAGCTGAAATATATTTTTTAAAAATAATGGTTTACGGGTTAATATATGTTTATATTTTCAAACAGTTGAAAACTTTGCTAATTAGGCACCCTAAAACAAAGCTTTCATGACAAACCTGCTCACGTTTAAAAAAAAATTGAAACTGATTTGTTTTAAAATGTCCATTACCAGATTACTGAACTGCTGCAAAGTATTTCACTAAATTGGATAATCCATTTTTCTTATTTTTAAAAGAAAGGAGCTTAGTTTGTTGCAATTTTATTGCAGGTGGAAAAATTATTGCGAGCTATAGCTGATGGAGATGTAGAAATGGTGAGTACTGCTAGTCAAATCTGGATCTTAAAATTGTTTAAAACCCTAGATGTGGGGTTACTTTGCTAGTTTTTAAGCCTGCTTTTAGAACTTTTCAATTTACCTTGTGCATATCAATGTATTTGGTCAGAATTAAACAATGCATCAGTTCCTTGACAGTATAGACAGTAAAATATCCTTTGGAAAATAATTGAAGAAGGGGCATTTGATTTTAAAATGATTTTGTTTTTTCAAATAGATTTTGATTATAGGTCGTGAAACCTTACCTTGAGATCTAGAATAATATAAACTAAAACAGTTTTTTTTTTTCCAACGTTGATCCAGACTATATTTAAGTCAGAAGCAACATTATGGGAATTTAATGAAAATAGATGTTTTAAGAATGTTTCATCTAGAATATTAAACACTGGTATTTATTTTTTTAAACGAGAGCTCTGCCGATAGGTTGACATTGGTGCTGCTGTGATCCTAGAGCAACTGTTTTTAATCTGTACTACTAATGTGATTATATGGTGGTATTCCTGCACTGAAATATATTTTGTTATAGTGCAAGCACACCATGCCAGACTTTCTCCACATGACTGTAAAATCAGAGATTTTCAGCAAATGCATGGACATAAACTGAAACCAGCGTTCACGTTCACTTTTACAGCACAGTCAGACAATAGGCACCCACAAAACAGACGGTGATTAATGTAGAAATTGTTATATATTATATTTTATATTTATGTCTAATATTATTAAAAACCCTAGTTTAAAACACATACAAGCAGTACGTCTGTTAAAGCTGTAATTAAGAGTTATTAAGTGTGAGGTAATCATTCATTCAAACCACTTACTTGATTACAGATGAAGGGCTAATAGAACATTGTTTATATTTTGGATGGTTCCCTGGAGTGTAGATACTTTATGACTGATTGTATTTTGTCCTAGCTAAACAGGTCATGGAACCTAGTGGGATGCAGATGATGTAATTAATGAGAGCAGCCAGGTCTGTGTGTAGTTTTGCAGTCTGTTATAAGATCTTAGGTTGAACAGCAGTTTGGCATAGGATTATAGTCTGACAAGACAGAAGTGTACTTGATCTACTCTTGAAAGGATCTCTCTCCAAAAGTCTCTACACAGCTAAGCAAGTAACCTGTTTTGATAACTTTATTTATAAGTGGCATTTGAACTGTATTGGGTTGCTTAATTGGAATAAGTGGCAGGTGTTGATAAGTTCAAGTCTTTTCTTTTTATGTAAGAACTATTTAACCAATGATTGTAAATATATTTCTTTGATAATGTGGTTAATTCTGTGTTTAGATTAAAGTTTGTTTAAACATGAAAGATACCTATTGGTCACTGTCCTTGCTCTTGGGGCTGAAATATATTTTCCCCACTGATGTACAAATTAAAAAATAGTTTTGGGTTTCTGTGCGATATCCTAACAAATTATTGTTTTGTACGTCATAGCAATATGGTGTGATTAAAAACCTTAACGTGTATCAAAGTGTAACCTTCTGGGCAGCACGGTAGCATGGTGGTTAGCATAAATGCTTCACAGCTCCAGGGTCCGAGGTTCGATTCCCGGCTGGATCACTGTCTGTGCGGAGTCTGCACGTCCTCCCCGTGTGCGCGTGGGTTTCCTCCGGGTGCTCCGGTTTCCTCCCACAGTCCAAAGATGTGCGGGTTAGGTGGCTTGGCCATGCTAAATTGCCCTAGTGTCCTAAAAAGTAAGGTTAAGGGGGGGGTTGTTGGGTTACGGGTATAGGGTGGATACGTGGGTTTGAGTAGGGTGATCATTGCTCGGCGCAACAGCGAGGGCCGAAGGGCCTGTTCTGTGCTGTACTGTTCTATGTTCTATGTTAACATGGAAATCTCTAATTTATTTAAAATTAAATAATACTTATCACTCCAACCCACTCCCTATTTTACTTTAAGTTCTGGCAATTTGGGACCAGAATATTCCAACAAAGCCCACAAAGGGAACCTTTCTTTTCTCAAAATGCAACTGTAACTATCTCGTTGTGATGAAAATGAACCTTCACATAACATCACATGTTATGGGCCAGGGTTTAGAGGACCCGAAAGTGTATCATGGAGCTCAGCTGAGGAAGGATCTAAAGAGAGGGCTAAGAAGAGCCAGGAGGGGACACAAGAAGTCTTTGGCAGGTAGGATCAAGGATAACACTAAAGCTTTCTATAGATATGTCAGGAATAAAAAAATGACTAGGGTAAGAGTAGGGCCAGTCAAGGACAGTAGTGGGAAGTTGTGCGTGGAGTCCGAGGAGATAGGAGAGGTGCTAAATGAGTATTTTTTTTGTCCGTATTCACACAGGAAAAAGACAATGTTGTCGAGGAGAATACTGAGAAACAGGCTACTAGACTAGAAGGGCTTGAGGTACATAAGGAGGAGGTGTTAGCGATTCTGGAAAGTGTTACAATAGATACGTCCCCTGGGCCGGATGGGATTTATCCTAGGATTCTCTGGCAAGCTAGGGAGGAGATTGCTGAGCTTTTGGCTTTGATCTTTAAGTCATCTTGGTCTTCAGGAATAGTGCCAGAAGACTGGAGGATAGCAAATGTCCCCTTGTTCAAGAACGGGAGTAGAGACAACCCCGGTAACTATAGACCAGTGAGCCTTACATCTGTTGTAGTCAAAGTCTTGGAAATGTTTCTAAGAGATAGGATGTATAATCATCTGGAAAGGAATAATTTGATTAGAGATAGTCAACGTGGATTTGTGAAGGGTAGGTCGTTCCTCACAAACCTTATTGAGTTCTTTGAGAAGGTGACCAAACGGGTGGATGAGGGTAAAGCAGTTGATGTGGTGTATATGGATTTCAGTAAAGCGTTTGATAAGGTTTCCCATGGTAGGCTATTGCAGAAAATACGGAGGCATGGGATTCAGGGTGATTTAGCAGTTTGGATCAGAAATTGGCTAGCTGGAAGAAGACAACGGGTGGTGGTTGATGGGAAATGTTCAGACTGGTGTTCAGTTACTAGTGGTGTACCACAAGGATCTGTTTTGGGGCCGCTGCTGTTTGTCATTTTTATAAATGACCTGGAGGAGGACGTAGAAGGATGGGTGAGTAAATTTGCAGATGACACTAAAATCGGTGGAGTTGTGGGCAGTGTAGAAGTATGTTACAAGTTACAGAGGGACATAGATAAGCTGCAGAACTGGGCTGACAGGTGGCAAATGGAGTTTAATTCAGAAAAGTGAGGTGATTCATTTTGGAAGGAGTAACAGGAAGACAGAGTACTGGGCTAATGGTAAGATTCTTGGTAGTGTGGATGAGCAGAGAGATCTCGGTGTCCATGTCCATAGATACCTGAAAGTTGCCACCCAGGTTGAGAGGGTTGTTAAGAAGGCATACGGTGTGTTCGCGTTTATTGGTAGAGGGATTGAGTTTCAGAGCCATGAGGTCATGTTGCAGTTGTACAATACTCTGGTGCGGCCGCATTTGGAGTATTGCGTGCAGTTCTGGTCGTCGCATTATAGGAAGGAGGTGGAAGCATTGGAAAGGCTACAGAGAAGATTTACCAGGATATTGCCTGGTATGGAGGGAAGATCTTACGAGAAAAGGTTGAGGGACTTAAAGCTATTTTCGTTAGAGAGAAGAAGGTTACGAGGTGACTTAATTGAGGCATACAAGATGATCAGATAGGGTGGACATTGAGAGCCTTTTTCCTCGGATGGTGATGTCCAGCACGAGGGGACATAGCTTTAAATTGAGGGGAGATAGATATAGGACAGATGTCAGAGGTAGGTTCTTTACTCAGAGAGTAGTAAGGGCGTGGAATGCCCTACCTGTAACAGCAGTGGACCCGCCAACACTAAACGCATTCAAATGGTCATTGGATAGGCATATGGACGATAAGGGAATAGTGTAGATGGGCTTCAGAGGGGTTTCAACATCGAGGGCCGAAGGGCCTGTACTGTGCTGTAATGTTCTATGTTCTATGATTCACAACTTTTAATAGATTGTGGTATGGGGAGTACAGAAAAAAGGGAAAATATTTTTTAAAGCAAAACAATGTTTATTCTATGAACTCAAGTTAACCTCTAAAACATACCTAAAATTCACTACTGAGAACAGTTATAACTCTGAATTCACCAAATGATCAAGAGATAGTCTTTACATGGCAGAGAGATCAACATTACAACTTCTCTGGCTGACTGCAGCTCCAACACTGAAACAAAGTCAAAAGAACACAGACACACACCCAAGCTTTTCTCAAAGTGAAACTAAAAGCTGGCAGACAGCCCAGCTCCACCCACATTCTGACATCACTGCAGTAATAAACACCCATTTCTTAAAGGTTCACCCACTACAGTTCTATAAAAACACCCATTTCTTAAAGGTACTCTCACATGACACACCCCTGAGCAGACTTTCTTATTCCTTTGAAGAAAATTATATTAAAAGTTGTATTTTTGCCTTAATTGTGATGATATACAATTTCTTTGCAGATAAAATACTAAAATAAATCTATAATTGACATTCAGAAATTACTAGCTCATTATAATACGTTGTTTCTTTGCCTCTAGATTGTCCATAATTAGCAATGTTAGTAAGCAACATCTACCCACTTAGTTTTAATAGCCTTCCCTTCTATTCCTCAGCCAACCTGATTCTGGTGATCTTCAGTTCTGGTCTCTGGCCCATTTGATTGGTTCTGATGTTAATGACAATCTTCAGTTCCAGTGGGGAAAAAAAACATTTTTTTTGTAAAAAGAAATACAGGTTTATATATACATGGGTTGTCCCAAGCCAATACTTTCCCCACTCGGATTGGCAGTGTCACTCAAATCAGAAAATCAGACCTTGGTCTCTTCCCCTTTATGCCTCTGAAACTTTCTCCCACCTGCACTGCCACCACCACCAGCTCTGCGCTTCCCCCTTTGTTTTATCTTTAATTTAAAAGATGGTCCCTCCAACAGTGTGGGGCTCTCTTAGTACTACACTGGAGTGTCAGCCCAGATACTGGAGTGGAGAGTTCTGCCAAGTGAACAACAGTTGACCCTGCAGTCTTAATGAACGAAAGTACCAAGGTTTAGACTTTGTCAGCACCAGATAAATAAATTCAAATGAATTTTACTGACTTCTCTTTTGTGGAATTCAGATTTAGCTTTGAGTTTAAATATATTTTGCAGTAGTTGCCCCAAAGTGTTTCTGTACTCAGGGTTGTAACATGGAAAACATAGTTGATATGTCACTTAGTGATCCCCAAAATTCCAATTTATTCTTCTAATTTTACTTAATATAATTACAACTGATTACTCAGCTGAAACATCCAAAAACGTCAGTGCAGGGACCCTAAAGTATAGTGAAAGTTAAAATAGCAAGTTGTTACTTAAATGTTCAGTCACTGTTATTTGTTATAATTGGGTACCTAGACTGAAAATTAGAAGACAAAGCTGACATTAGATGGCCTTGTGTTAACCTTTCCATAATCCTGGAAATCCACTCTGCAGGAATTGATGGGCTTGAATAGAAGAAAGAAAAGTGATAACTGATTAGATAGCCGGAGGTCATGTATAATTTATTGAACGGTCACTCAATATCCTGCTCTCCTCCTGTGCTTTCCTTAACACAGCAAGCTTTCCTATTTAATTAGCGTAAAGGAAATTTAGAAAATGGGGTAAGATCAGCTTAGCAGAGACACCGCAGTTTTATATCCTTTAACATTGCAGGAGTTGGTTCATGTACTCTGGTTATTGACCTGACCAATTAGGTTTTGCATATAGTTAAATCTCAGTGTGGCAGAATAAATCTTTCCACTTTTTAAATAAATGATTCTGCTTCAGAAGTTAATTATTTACAAGCTATCAATCATCAGCAAACTAACAGAAGGTGTAGCCAACAGTGTTATCAAATGGCACTTACTCAGCAATAACCTGGTCACTGATTGGGTTCTGCAAAGGTCATTCGGTTCCTGACTAAACATGGACAAAAGAGCTGAATTCCAGTGATTTTTCAAACACAGAGCTGGCAGACAGAAATGTTGAGTTGGCGATCGTATCCATTCCCATTGAAGCATTCCAGACAGATCTACAAGGCAAGGCCAAAAATGTATAATTGAAGCGCTACCGAAAGATGGCAGAAATATAAAGCGATCCTCGCAGGTCAACCACACTTGCAGTTTCTAAGTAGAATCCGATTGTTGACACAGTCGCTAAAACACCCCAACCTAGCAACCATCTTCAGCCCGAAGTACTGGATGAATGATCCATCTTGGCCTCTACCAGAGGTCCCCAGCATCACAGATGTCAGTCATCAGCTGAATTGATATACTCCATGTGCTATCAAGAAACAGCTGAAGGCACTAGATACAGCAAAGCTCTATGCACCCTGACAATATTCCATCAATCACACTGAAGACTTGTGCTCCAGAATGTGCCATGTGACTAACCAAGTTATTCCAATACAGCTACAGCAAGGACAACGAACCAGCAACCAGGTATATCCTCTGCACTAAAAGTAGGACAGATCCAACCCAGCCAATTACCATCCCATCAGTCTTCTGTCGATCATCGGTGAAATGATTGAAAGAGTCACCAACCGTGCTAGGAAGCGGCATTTGCTTAGCAACAAACCTGCTCACTAATGTTCGATTTGGGTTCCACAGGATCACTCAACTCCTGACCTCATTACAGCCTTGATTCAAACAAGGACAAAAGAGCTGAATTCCAGTGGTCAAGTGAGTGTAACTGCCCTTGACATCAAGGCAGCATTGGACCGAGTGTAACATCAAGGTGTCCTAGCAAAAGGTGGAGTCGGTGGGAATCAAGGGTAAACTTGTCTACTGGTTGGAGTCATACCTGACAGGATGATTGGAGGTCAATCATCATGGTTCGAGGATTTCACTGCTGGAGTTTCTCAGAACAGTGTCCTAGGCCCAGCCATCATTGTCCTTCGTTCCATCATAAGGTCTGAAGTGGGGCTTTTTGCTGATGTTCGCACAATGTTCAGCACCATTTGAGACCTCTTAAATACTGAAGCAGTACATGTCCGAATGCAACAACATCTGCCATCCCATCAAGGTCGTTGACAAATCAGAAAATGACGATGTGCACAATGAAACAAAGAGTGGTGAACACCTGCTTTACATTCTCAATGTCATGGAAAATCAATACCATCACACCTTTCAAAGCGTTTGCCAAGGTTCAAATTATCTGCACCAAGAAAGTTAGTAACTATTAGTTATTGGCTAAGATTGACACAGGAGAAAGTGCCACCATACTATCTCTGCAAATTCTTAAAGACGTGGATCCACAGACATGGATAGCCATGGCGAAACCTACTAGGCAACTTTCGGTGTACGACGGTCTTCTAATTCCATGTGTAGGATCCAAAGTTCTGGACTGCAAGTGCAATCAATGCTCCTGGGAGTCAGATATTCTACATTGTGGAAACTAAAAGCCCGGAGATTGCAGATCTAGTGGTGTGACGTGATCCCAAGCTTGTAGCAACCCATGGAATCAGTCCAATATCCCAAGGCAGATCAAGCTCAGAAACTACTCCTCTCACCTCTGTGCATGATCTTAACATCGAAATATTCAGAATGTTTTGCCAAAATAAAGGGAGCTGCAATATTACACTTGCAGGAAAATGCAAGTCTGTCAATGGATCTAACACAGAGGTGCAGCATCCATGTGCAAGTCCAATTGAAGGTCGAACTAGATAAAATGAAACTAACAAAGAACAATACAGCACAGGAACATGCCCTTCGGCCCTTCAAGCCTGTACCGGTCATGTTACTAACCTTGGCCAAAACCCTCAGCACGTCCTTGTGCCATATCCCTCTATACCCATCCTATCCATGTATTTGTCAAGATGCCTTTTGAACGGCATTATTAGAAGGCTGTAAGAGCATAAAGGTTGGAGTAGCTCAATCATGTGTCATAAAGGAGGATCATTCCGAGTATACCTCGATCCTTAAGATTTGAACGCAGTTTAGAAACATTGGGCGGGATTCTCCCCTAACCGGCGTGACGGGGGGGTCCCGGCGTAGGTGAGTGGCGCCAACCACTCCGGGGTCTGGCCTCCCCAAAGGTGGGGAATTCTCCGCACCTTTGGGGGCTAGCCCCGCGCCGGAGCGGTTGGCACCAGAAGACTGGCGCAAAAAAAACGGCGCCCCCAGCAGCGGGGCTGGCCGAAAGGCTTTCGCCGGTCGGTGCATGCGCTGGCGGTGACGTCAGCTGCCGCTGACGTCACCACCGGTGCAAGCGCGATGTGGGTTTCTCTTCCGCTTCCGCCATGGCGGAGGCCGTGGCAGCCGCGGAGGAGAAAGAGTGCACCCAGGGCACTGGCCCGGAGTCTGAGCGGGGGGGCCCCGATCGCGGGCCAGGCCACCGTGGGGGCACCCCCCGGGGTCCGATCGCCCCCCCCCCGGTCCCCGGGGGCCCGCTCGCGCCGCCGCCACCAGAGGTGGTTCAAACCTCGGCGGCGGGAGAGGCCTCCCAGCGGCGTGACTTCGGCCCATCCGGGCCGGAGAATCACTGCAGGGGCCTCGCCGATCGGAGTGGCGTGATTCCCGCCGCCGCCACTTCCCGGGTGGCGGAGAATCTCTGCCACGGCGGGGGCGGGATTTTCGGCAGCCCCAGGCGATTCTCCGACCCTGCTGGGGGTCGGAGAATTTCGCCCATTGTCCTTGCCAAATACTTTCACTAGAATAGTTAACTCTGAGATTTGAAATGCAGAATTCTTCTTGCAGCTTGTTTCCAAGCATGGTTACTGGTTAGTATATCTCATGGAGTAGTCCTGAGAGCTTACTATGTTTCATACCCCATTTGGATTATGCTGTTTGTTGGGCTGATGGCCAGGATCTCTTTCAAGCTCACATGGACTGCATTACATGCACTGGGCCAGGATTCATCTGTATTGCGGATGATATGTGTTGTGGGAAGAAGAAAGCAAGAACATGAGCATGATCTACACTTTTTGATGTAAGCATCATTGAATGAAGAAATAGTGTTCAGCAGTCTGAAATAGATCAACATGGAGCAGTTAATTTATTTGGTTCTATTTATGCCAATGCTGGCATATGTTCCGATCCAAATAAAACCGATGCTATTAAAGCCATGCCAACTATCCAAGATAAGGTCTCGTTATTTTCTTGTCTCCATATGTTCCCAATTTTGTTCAGAAATCTTCATTGCTAAGGGAATTGTTGAGAAATGATGTGCCTTTCCTGTGGCATGAAGGCAATAAATACCCCTTCGAAGCACTGAAACAGTCGTTATCAGAAGCATTGACATTGCAATTTTATGATCCTACGGAGACGACTATCCTGAAGATCGATGCCTCACAGAAAGTGTGCATGCTGCATGAAGGCAAAGCTATTACTTTTCTTCAAAATCTCTGTCTGTAATGCAATCCATCTACTCCAATTTTGAGCCGAGAAACATTCGCTTTAGTGTTTGGAATCAGACATTTTCATATCTTACCTATTTGTCAAAAGATTTATGATGGATGACGATCACAAACCACTCATGACTTTGCAGAAGCCATTGACCATGCACCGCCAGGATTGCAACATGTCTTGATAAAAGGTTACAGTTACGACTGTGAGGTTAGGTACAAGGCAGGTAACTTGATGGTCACGTCGTATACATCTAGCAGATGGTCTATCCCAAAATATATCCTGAGATCTACCGGTTCACTTCATTGACATTGAACTTGAAGATGTTCTACAAATTGATCTGTTACGTTTCGTGCAACACAAATGCCAGCAGCTGCAAGAAGAAACAGCAAAAGGTTCTGCACTTGAGAAACCGTGTAAAGTCGTCATCGAAAGACGGCCTGAGTCACTCAGCAAGTACATGAGCATGTGAGACCATTTTGGCCTTATCGGGATGAACCAGACATCTTCTGAGGAGTAAATTTAAAAAGGTACCAGGTCATCATGCTGGATTCTTTGTGATCTGATATTCTTCAAAAACCTCATGGGCATAGAATGGACAAGAAGACTCATGTGAGGCAATTTGTTAGCCAGATATGAACAATTAAATTGAAGTAATTGTCAGCACAAAGCACGACTGATTCCACATGAAGTTCCTACCCATCCTTCGTCCATCGTCTCATTTCATGTCCATTGCATGGACACTTTCAAATCCAGGTCCTTTGTACGTACATGAAAGAAAGTTTGCAGATCCAGCATACATCCCAGTGCCTTCTAAACTGAGAATGTCATCTTTATTTCAATGCAGATTCAGTAGCCTCAGCTTCCACATGACAACTGTTTAATCTAGGTGCCCCAGGGCAGAATGGTGAATTTCCATTGATTGCATCTAAGGCAGAAACTCCAGGCTTATATAGTTGAGGATTATTTTGTTCCTGTATATTACTTAACATCCAATTAAAACTCAGTTTTAGCCTGCACACACAAGTGTGTGATATCTTCTGCCTTTTTGGACAGACAGGTGAACATGGTGGGCACCTTATTCGATCTCCTGTTAATTATATAAGGAGGGCATAATTTTTACATGTGAAGGATGCATTTTTCCTATCCTAGAAGACACACGCTGCTTAATGTGTTATTATAATGATACAATCCTTATTTGTTGTACAAGACCCAAGGCACCAATTGTTTGTTGGGGATTGGGTAAACACTGTGCCTAGTCCTAATAAATGAACCCACATGGGAACAGTTATACACAGTTTGAAGACATCGAAGCAATGTGTACACGGTGCTTAAAACACAAGTGAAACTACAATTGGATCACATGAAACATTTCCCTTCCCTTAAAAAGGCAAATTACAACATCCATTTTTCCTTTTGAAAGATACTTTCCGCCCTCCCAAAGAAGAATAACTATTTACAACACACGTTCATGTTTAGTTACCATCATACAAGTGCATAGAACTGATGTATCTTTGGTCTCTAAAGCATCAAGCTAATCTGCTGGCATGCCCAGATGATGTGATGGTAACCTCGTCTGAAGGTTTCTTTAATTTCTCAGTCATCTTGGGAAGAGATCGCCGTTCTTGGATGTTGTTCCTAGATGCATTTGGGATCTTGTATTAAAGCAATAGGCTGGCTGAGAAGCTGGAATGGATCTGATTTGTTCTTGGTTACCCCTCACCAATGCACCCGTGTGTATTATAACTTCATAGTACCTTGGTTCTGAATAAATCCTGGTCAACACAGCTGGTTGTCGTGCATTATCTGTGGGATCTTGCATGCAAACTTGTTGGCCAAACTGTAAGCGTGACAATTCTATACCTGCATCTTTAATAGTGCAAATTGGTTATCTTATTTTGTAGCTTTAAAATTTGCTCTCTAGTTTGGGTAAGAGTAGATAAATTGGTATGCACTGGTCTGCCAAGTATAAGCTCTGCCAGTGATGGAATAATTGCACTTAAAAGGTATTGTTTGCTGGTGTGTGTGGCTCTTGCTTGGCCAGTCTTCATTTGAAAATTAGGTATTTCATCGTGCGAATCATTCATTCAGGTAGACCATTACATCTAGGGTAATGACGAGAAGAAGTTGTGTGATCAATATTCCACTTCTCACAATCTGAAATAGTTCATCAATAAATTGTGGACCACTATCCGTAAGATCTCTCTCGGCACACTAAATAAAGTAACACCTAGAGGGTGCGCATTGTGCTTGATGTTTTGTGCAATCATTGAATAATGAGCTACTTGGTAAACTAGCTGACAATGAAGTAAAAAAGATGTTTTCAGATGACACTAGGAGGCATAGTAACTTGTGAAAAGGTTAGCAGAATGCGATTGTTTGAGTGCACAGAGCAATCATTGATGGAGTTTAACATAACAAAGTGTGAGGTATACGCACCAGCTAATACTGGGGGCGGACTTAAATACGGTGCTGAAATCGTAGGTGGATATGTGTTAAGCCTCGGCCCTCAACCCTCTCGTGGGGTGAGGGTATTACCTGTGTTTATGAAGGAAATGGGAGGGGTGGACCCGCAGAGGTTTTTACATCTGAGGGAAAGGGATTATTCATTTTTTTCCGCGGGTATACAAAGTGTATTCGAGAATACATCTGTTTGTGATGGGAAAGGTGCTGTTGGAGGGGGTGAGGTAGACAAAATATTCGGCGATTGTTATCTCTGACCATGCTCCATAATGTGGCCCTGATGAAGGGGCTAGCACAAAGGCCGGTCTGGGGTGGGGTTGTTGGTGGACTGAACCTTTGCACCAAAATGGGCAGGGTAACTGAGGATTATGTTGCGTTTAACAGGACAGGGGAGGTGTCACCATTGGTGGTACGGGAAGCGTTGAAAGCGGTAGTGAGGGGGGAGGTTATCTCATTCAAGACGCAGGTGGACAGGGAGGTAAGAGAGGATTAAGGAAAGTTTGGAGGTGGATGAAAGGCATGTGGAGGATCTGACGCCAGAGCTTCTGGTGAAGAGGAAGGAGCTGCAGGCGAGGTTTGACTTGGGACTGGGTCCGGCTCCGCAGACTGAACTTTACAAGGTTAGTGAGGAGAGTTGAGGAGATTTGCTGAGGTGGATAGTCCTCCCCCATCATTAGCTGGCCAGGTACAGGCGGTCAAGGTTCTTATTCATGTTCCACTGCCTTCCAGTCTTTTTACTGAAGTAATTTTTTATGGGCATGGAATGGTTGTTTTTGTCATTTATATGGGTATGTAAAGTGGCAAAGATGAGGAGGACAGTGCTCCAGAGTGGGCGACAGTCGGGAGGTTTGGCCCTTCCGAATTTGCTACATTTATTATTGGGCAGTGAACATCGAGAAGGTGCAGGGTTGGATTAGGGAGCCGGAGATGTCATGGGTGAAGTTGGATGCTGGTTTCTGTAAGGGGTTGGGGTTGTGGGCGCTGACATCGACGCCACTCCCGTTTACCGTAGGGGGATATAGCGGAAGCCTGGTGGTGGTGGCCACGTTGAAGATCCGTGGCAATCATGGGTTTGAGGCTGGGAGGATGGATATGAGGTATTGGGGTTGGGAGAATGAGGGCTGGCGGAGGTGAAGGATCTGTCTTTAGAAGGTCAATTTGTGACTTTGGAGGAGCTGGAGACGAAGTATGGAGTCCCCCGAGGGGAGGGATTCGGGTATATGCAGATGCCTGATTTTATAAAAACAGGTCTGCCTGCTTCCCGGTGGCACTGCCCTCCTCGTGTTCGAGGAGGTGTTGCAGGGCAGGTGGGGTGGTGTTGTCTCGCCGATTTATGTGAGGATATTGCAGGAGGACAGGTCATCTGGAGGGGGTCAGAGCCAAGTGAGAGGAGGGGTTGGCGAAGGAGCTGGAGGAGGGGTTTTGTTATGAGGTGCTGTGGAGGGTGAATGCCTCACTTCTTCTGCGAGGCTGAGGCTGAGGCTGGGTCAGTTAAAAGTGGTACATCGGGCAAACCTGACTAAGTCGAGGATGAGTCGGTTATTTGAAGTGGTGGAGGATGTGTGTGTTGTGGTGCAGGAGGGGCCGAGGCAATCATGTGCATATATTCTGGTCCTGTCCGAAGCTGGGACGTTTTGGGGCTCGTTCTTCAGCACCATGTTGGCGATCGTGCATGTGGAGCCCAATCTCCTGGTAGCCATATTCAGGATGTCGGATTTGCCAGAGTTGCAGACAAGTGCAGGGACAGATGTTTGCCTTTGCCTCGTTGATCGCTCGCAGGTGGGTCCTATTGGGGTGAAGGTCAGCTTCTCTACCCTCTGCCTCGGTGTGGCTTGAGGATTTAATGAAGTTCCTGCGTTTGGAAAAGGTGAAATTCGCATTGAGGGGGATGAGTGAGGGGCTCGACAAGAGATTGTTCTGTTTATATTACATTTTGGAGAGCTAAAGGGTCAGGGGAAGAGGGAGGGGTGGGTGAGTTTGTGGGGTTGCTTAGGGGTTATTTCAGTTGGAAATGTTCTGTTGTGTGATGATTAAAATTTGAATTAAAATATTTTATTAAAATGTGTGAAGTAATTTATGTGAAAGAATGGCAAGAATTCAATTTAAATGGAGAAGTGCTAATGCTAGAAGATGTAGATAAACCGGGCAGCACGATGGCGCAGCGGTTAGCACTGTTACTTCAGGGCGCCGAGAACCCGGGTTCGATCCTGGGTCACTGTCCGTGTGGAGGTTGGACATTCGCCCCTTGTATGCGTGGGTCTCACCCCTACAGCACAAACATGTGCGGGGTAGGTGGATTGACGACGCTAAATTGCCCGTTGGAAAAATTTGAAAAATAAATTTAAAAATTTTTTTAAGATGTACGTAAACAAACAAGTGCATAAGTAATTTTAAAAACTACATTTCAGGTGCAAAAAGGTATCAAAATGGCTAATAGGCTATTAGAGATTTGACGAATCTGCAGAAAATGAGATTAAAGGTGGTACTACTACCATGGTAACCAAAAGGCCTACTTCTATTTCTGTAACAGCTTGGGCTGTGTTTGATGTACCAAAATCAATCATTTAGTGAATTTAATGGAAGGTATGTGAGTGAGCAATATTCTATTTATCTTTCGTTCTTTTGCAATTCAGGTATCTTTAAGATATTAATTTATTCTTGGTTATCAGTGATGGATTGCGGAACAGTTATCTAATTTTAATTATTTCCACAACTTGATACAAAAATCTCAAAAGACTCATCGTTTACAATGATATAAATTCTTGTACAATAAAGTAAATCAGCGCGGGCAAGAACTGCTTATAAATAAGAGAAAAGCCAATGAAAAGATTTTCAAAAAATGATCATTCTGACTTTTGTGATTGAAAAGGATGACAGACGACTTCCGGTTGCGGCTATGCGGAGCTAAGCCGCACGTTCGGCAGCTCCCGCTATTTAGGGACTTTTGGGCCGTTTTGAGGGCCCCAAACGGCGCTGTTTCTACGCATCCCGGTGGGGGAAGGTGCCTGGAAGAACTTGCCCCACACTATATGGTGAAAAAGGCTGCAGTAACTCCCCCAAAAAAAGGGGGAAGAAAAACAAAATGGCGGCCGGCGCAACACCCGAGGACTGGTGGAAGTGGGCGCAGGAGCAACAGGCCTCGCTCCTACGTTGTTTTGCTGAGCTGAAGGCTGAGCTGCTGGACTCCATGAATGCAACTACGACCAAGCTGCTTGGGACCCAGGCGGCACAGGAGGAGTCTATTCGGGAGTTGCAGCGGCAGGCCGTTGAAAGAGAGGAGGAGGCCGTGGTCCTCGTGGGGAAAGTGGAGTTGCACAAGTCACTTCATAAAAAGTGGCAGGACCGCTTGGAGGAGCTGGACGTTTGCACGAGGCGAAAAAATCTGAGGATCCTGGGCCTGGCGGTGGAGCTGGAGGGGTCGGATCTCCCGGCGTATGTGACCACGATGTTGAGCTCGTTGATGGGAGCGGGGTCCTTCCATTTGCCCCTGGAGCTCGAGGGAGCGCACAGAGTGATGGCCAGGAGGCCCAAGGCAGGTGAGCCCCCGAGGGCGGTGCTGGTGCGGTTCCACCGATTCAGTGACCGGGAGTGTGTGCTGCGCTGGGCCAAGAAAGAGAGGAGCAGTAAATGGGAGAATTCGGTAGTGAGGATCTACCAGGACTGGAGTGCGGAGGTGGCTAAGCGGCGGGCTGGGTTCAACCGGACGAAGGCGGTGCTTCATGCTAAGCAGGTGAGGTTTGGAATGCTGCAGCCTGCGCGCTCGTGGGTGACATACAAGGACCGGCACCATTACTTCGAGTCCCCGGAGGAGGCGTGGGCCTTTGTACAGGCGGAGAAGCTGGACTCGAACTAGGGCCTGGGGACATACTTTGGCCGGCGTTGTTTCCGCTGTGACTGTTTTGTTCCAACTGTTTCAACTTTTTCAACTTCGACATGTGTGTTATGTATGCTGGTTTTCTGTTTGCTCTGGTTACGGGTGGATTTGTTTGTTGGGCATGGTTGTGGGATAGGTGGGGAGTGTTGGGGGTTTGTGTTCTATATGTTCTCTTCTGTACGGGGCTGGGGATTGAGGGGAAACTGGATTTTGGGGAACTGCATCAGAAGGGTGGGGTGTGGCAGTGTGAAAGCGCGGGCTTTCCTCTGGTTTCCCGTGCTGCGGGGCAGGGGGGTGGAGCTTGTGGTGGGGGCGGGGCCTCTACGGGTCTTTTTTCCCGCGCTGCAGCAATTCCAAGGAGGTGTGGCTAGAGGGGGATGACCCCAAGCCGGGAGGGGATAGGTTTTGGCGGGAGCTGCCGGGGTCAGCAGAAGTCAGCTGACTCACGGAAGTACCATGGAGGGTGCGCCGCGGCTAGGAGGGGTCCTAGCCTTGGGGGGGGGGGGGGGGGGAGGGAGAGAGAGAGAGAGATACCGGGTTGCTGCTGGAACGACTAGGAAGGAGCCGATGGGGGCCGGGGGGGAAGAGGAGAGGCGCTATCGCCATGGGGAACGGGTCGAGCGGGGTGTGCTGGCCTGGGGCGAACATCTGCCAAGCTATGGCTAGTCGGCGGGGGAGGGGGGCGGGTTGCCCTCTGATCCGGCTGATTACCTGGAACGTGAGGGGGCTGAACGGGCCGGTTAAGAGAACCAGGGTGTTCTCCCATCTAAGGGGGTTGAAGGCGGACGTGGTTATGCTCCAGGAGACCCACCTGAAGGTGGCGGACCAGGTCCGTCTGAGGAAGGGGTTGGTGGGGCAGGTTTATCATTCAGGATTGGACGCGAAGAACCGGGGGGTGGCGATTCTAGTGGGGAAGAGGGTGGCGTTTGAGGCGGCTGAGGTGGTGTCGGACAAGGAGGGCAGATATATCATGGTGAGGGGTAGGCTGCAGGGAGAGAAGGTGGTGCTGGTGAACGTATATGCCCCTAATTGGGATGATGCTGGCTTCATGAGACGATTGTTGGGCCGCATCCCAGACCTGGAGGCAGGGGGCCTGATCATGGGGGGAGATTTTAACACAGTGCTGGATCCCACACTGGACCGGTCCAGTTCAAGGACGGGTAGGAGACCGGCGGCGGCCAAAGTGCTGAGGGGATACATGGACCAGATGGGAGGGGTGGATCCCTGGAGGTTTGGGAGACCGAGAGCGCGGGAGTATTCCTTTTTCTCTCACGTCAATAGGGTTTATTCCCGGATAGACTTTTTTGTCCTGAGCAGGGGATTGATCCTGAGGGTGCAGGATGCCGAGTATTCGGCCATAGCGATTTCGGACCATGCCCCGCACTGGGTTGATCTGGAGATGGGGGAGGCACGGGACCAGCGCCCGCTCTGGCGCCTGGATGTGGGGATGCTGGCGGCGGAGGAGGTGTGTAAGAGGGTTCGGAGAAGCATTGAGGGATATCTGGATACCAATGATACGGGGGAGGTCCAGGTGGGGATGGTCTGGGAGGCTCTGAAAGCAGTGATCCGGGGGAGCTGATCTCCATCCGGGCCCACAGGGAAAGGAGGGAGAGGAAGGAGAGGGAGAGACTGGTGGGAGAGCTTCTGGAGATGGACAGGAGATATGCGGAGGCACCGGAGGAAGGGTTGCTGGGAGAACGGCGCAGGTTGCAGGCCAATTTTGACTTGTTGACCACCAGAAAGGCGGAGACACAGTGGAGGAGGGCGCAGGGCGCGGTATATGAGTATGGAGAGAAGGCGAGCAGGATGTTGGCGCATCAGCTCCGTCGGCGAGATGCGGCTAGGGAAATTGGGGGAGTGAAGGATGGGGGTGGAAATGTAGTGCAGAAGGGGACAGAAGTAAACGGGGTCTTTAGGGACTTTTACGAGGGATTGTACCGGTCGGAACCTCCGAGGGGGAGAGAGGGGATGGAGAGCTTCATGAACAGGCTATGTTTCCCAAGGGTTCAAGAGAGGCTGGTAGAGGGGCTGGGGGCGCCGATAGAGTTGGAGGAGCTAGTCAGGGGGATCGGGCAAATGCAGTCAGGTAAGGCCTCGGGGCCGGACGGGTTCCCGGCAGAATTTTACAAAAAATATGCGGACCTGGTGGGTCCCCTGCTGGTGCGAACTTTCAATGAGGCGTGGGAGGGGGGGCTTTGCCCCCGACGATGTCGCGGGCACTGATCTCTTTGATCCTAAAACGGGATAAGGACCCCTTGCAGTGCGGATCATATAGGCCTATCTCGCTCCTTAACGTACACGCTAAGTTGCTGGCGAAGATCCTGGCTACCAGGATAGAGGATTGTGTGCCAGAGGTAATTCATGAAGATCAGACAGGATTTGTCAAGGGGCGGCAGCTCAACACGAATGTGCGGAGACTGCTCAATGTTATCATGATGCCGGCAGTGGAGGGGGAGGCGGAGATAGTGGTGGCGCTGGACGCAGAGAAAGCATTTGATAGAGTTGAGTGGGGGTACCTGTGGGAGGTGCTGGAGAGGTTTGGATTTGGGGAGGGATTCATCAAATGGGTGAGGCTGCTTTACGCGGCGCTGATGGCGAGTGTAGTCACAAATGGAAGGAGATCGGAGTATTTTGGGCTTTATCGTGGGACCAGGCAGGGGTGTCCCCTGTCCCCCCTGCTCTTTGCACTGGCGATTGAACCGCTGGCCATGGCGTTGAGGGAGTCAGGGAGATGGAGGGGTCTGATGCGGGGTGGGGAGGAGCACCGGGTATCGCTGTATGCGGACGATCTGCTGTTATATGTGGCGGACCCAGAGGGGGGAATGCCGGGGGTGATGGAGCTGTTAGCGGAATTTGGGGGCTTCTCGGGCTATAAGCTGAATTTAGGAAAGAGCGAGGTATTTGTAGTGCACCCGGGAAATCAGGAGGAGGGAATTGGGAGGCTCCCCTTCAGGAGGGCAGTGAAGAGTTTCAGGTACCTGGGGGTGCAGGTGGCCAGGAGTTGGGGGGCTCTTCATAAGCTTAACTTCACCAGACTAGTGGAACAGATTGAGGAGGAATTTAAAAGGTGGGACATGGTGCCGCTATCGCTGGCGGGCAGAGTGCAATCCGTCAAAATGACGGTTCTCCCGAGGTTCTTGTTCCTCTTCCAGTGCTTGCCCATCTTTATCCCTAGGGCCTTTTTTAAAAGGGTGACCAGCAGCATCATGGGATTTGTTTGGGCGCATGGCACCCCGAGGGTGAAGAGGGTCTTCTTGGAGCGGAGTAGAGATGGAGGGGGGCTGGCGTTGCCCAACCTCTCTGGGTACTACTGGGCGGCCAACGTGTCGATGGTGCGTAAGTGGGTGATGGAGGGGGAGGGGGCAGCATGGTAACAGATGGAGAGAGCGTCCTGTGGGGATACAAGCCTGGGGGCCCTGGTAACGGCGCCGTGGCCGCTCCCTCCCACGAGGTATACCACGAGTCCGGTGGTGGCGGCTACCCTCAAGATTTGGGGGCAGTGGAGGCGACATGGGGAGAAGTGGGGGGCTCAATGGAGGCTCCGTTAAGGGGGAACCATAGGTTCGTCCCGGGAACATGGATGGGGGATTTCAGGGGTGGTACAGAGCGGGCATTAGACAGCTGAGGGACCTGTTTATCGACGGGAGGTTTGCGAGCCTGGGGGATTTGGAGGAGAAATTTGGGCTTCCCCCGGGAAACATGTTTAGATATCTGCAGGTAAAGGCATTTGCTAGACGGCAGGTGGAGGGATTCCCTGCGCTCCCCGCGAGGGGGGTGAGTGACAGGGTGCTCTCGGGGGTCTGGGTCGGGGAGGGGAAGATATCCGATATCTACAAGCTTATGCAGGAGGTGGAAGAGGCGTCAGTAGAGGAGCTGAAAACGAAGTGGGAGGGGGAACTGGGGGAACAGATCGAAGACGGGACATGGGCTGATGCCCTGGAGAGGGTAAATTCTTCTTCCTCGTGTGCGCGGCTTAGCCTCATCCAATTCAAGGTGCTGCATAGGGCCCACATGACTGGGACGAGGATGAGTAGGTTCTTTGGGGGTGAAGATAGGTGTGTCAGGTGCTCGGGGAGTCCAGCGAACCATGCCCATATGTTCTGGGCATGCCCGGCATTGGAGGAGTTCTGGAAGGGGGTGGCGAGGACGGTGTCAAGGGTGGTGGGATCCAGGGTCAAGCCAGGATGGGGACTTGCGATCTTTGGGGTTGGGGTAGAGCCGGGAGTGCAGGAGGTGAAAGAGGCCGGTGTGCTGGCCTTTGCGTCCCTAGTAGCCCGGCGAAGGATTTTGCTACAGTGGAAGGACGCGAGGCCCCCAAACGTGGAGACCTGGATCAATGACATGGCGGGCTTCATTAAGCTTGAGAAGGTTAAATTCGCCCTGAGAGGATCGGTGCAAGGGCTCTTTAAACGGTGGCAACCTTTCCTCGACTTTCTGGCTCAACGATAGGGTACTGGGACAGTAGCAGCAGCAACCCGGGTGGGGGGGACGTTGATTATGTTTGCTTATTTTATTTAAATTTGATTTATTTAATTTTAATTTATGGTTAAGTTCTCTTGTTGGGGGGGGGGGGGGGGGGTGGGGGGTGGGGGGAGTGTGATACATGTGATGTTACGGTATGGGGGGAATTGTGGGTGTTATGGGGCTGTTAGTTGCATATTACTGCTTGTTGCTATACTTGTTGTTATATTTTTATATTTTCTGTAAAAAATTCCAATAAAGATTATTTAAAAAAAAAAGAAAAGGATGACAGACTCGGGTGGATAGTTTCTCCTCAATCCGGTTCCTTTTTTATTTAAAGGTTTATGCTTAAAATTATTTATTTACTTTTTTTAAAATAAATTTGGAATACCCAATTATTTTTTTATAATTAAGGGACAATTTAGCATGGCCAATCCACCTACATGCACATCTTTGGGTTGTGGGGGTGAAACCCACGCAGCCACTGGGAGAATGTGCAAACTCCACACGGACGGACCCAGGGCCAGGATCGAACCCAGATCTGCAGCGCTGTAGATGTCGGTGCTAACCACTGCGCCACCGTGCCACCCTTAAAATAATTTTCTACCACCAGCTTTTAAAATATCATTAAAAAATGAAATTAGAACTCTGGAATCCAGGCTCCTTTGCTGCTGAGTGGATTATAGAGTGGTCCGCAGGTAATATGGCATCAGAGTATCAAACGGGACTGGGTGCTCCCTGATTCTGGGGAAGCCTCCATTCTTTTTGTGATTTGTCACAGTTCAGACACTTAAGTGTCATCTTTAGAATGAAGGTTTATAATATAAAATAGTGACTTTCATGCTGAAAAGTCTCCAAATACCTCACACAATTATGCACTTTTTTAAATGTACAATGACCATTTAAACATGTAGGTTGAACAACCTTTCTGTGTCAGGAATATCTGTAAAAAGAATGAGCAGTCGATATTTTTTTTTTCTTTTGGTTACAATGGTTCAGTAGTACTTTTCCACATTTATTAACTGCAGAATGGAGCAAGCAATATTTTCAGAAACTAAGTGGTGGCCTCCTGTGATTTTTGACAACAATCGAATTCTGCTTGGGTGACTATCTTTTTGCTGCTGAGAAAACACTGCTAATGGAAGTATTGTCACAGCAGTATTCTCTTCTAACTCCATTCCCTCCACCTGGAAGATAACTTTCTTTATGTTATAGGTACGATATCTGTTAGAATGGTTGGATGAAGAGCCAGAGGAGGAGGAAGGACTTGTTTTGAAATCTGAATTCTGTCATCCTTTGTGTCGGTGTCCAAAGTGTGAACCAGCACAAAAGGTATGGTTACCTTTTTCTGTAACATCCATCGCTTAGACTAACTGAGATGTGTGTTTAATATATTTATATTTAATTTGAGGAACAAGCTTCTATGCTAAATTTGCTTGATACTTTTGGATGCCTAAAATTAAGATTAGAAAGGGGGAAACTTTTTTAAAAATAAATTTAGAGTACCCAATTCATTATCTTTTTCCAATTAAGGGGCAATTTAGCATGGCCAACCCACCTACTCTGCACATCTTTGGGTTGTGGGGGCGAAACCCAAGCAAACACGGGGAGAATGTGCAAACTCCACACGGACAGTGACCCAGAGTCGGGATCGAACCTGGGACCTCGGCGCTGTGAGGCAGCAGTGCTATCCACTGCATCACCGTGCTGCCCCTGAAAGGGGGAACTTGACGTATTCTAATAATTTTGTCTGCTCTATAAATCTCAGTAGATATTTTTTAAAATTTTGACGTAAAATTCACTGATTTAATAAAGCAGCAGAGTGACTATAATACACGCTTACGTTGTTCTACAGTTGAGGTACGTAGTACACCATGTTAATTGTAAAAGACTAATGGCTAATTTGATCTCCGTAGAAATTTTCCAGTATTACTTTAAATGGTTTGGGTGTGAATTCTGCCAACCAAGATGGGTTTACCCCGTTACATGTGGCTGCTCTACATGGGCACTTTGACCTGGTCTCACTTCTACTGCGTCATGGTGCTAATGTCAATTTGAAAAATGCCCATAATGCAACCCCGCTCCACCTGGCATGCCAACACAATGACCTCCAGGTAAGAAAAGAGAAAAGCATCATTATTAATATTTAGTATTGCATTTTATTCCTTGCTTCTGTTTCCTGGCATTTCGGTTGTGAGAAAAAATACTTTAAAAATGGTTGTACCTTGAAGTACAAGTTCTATCTTCACCTGTGTTGGCTTGGTAATTATCCTTGATGATTATACACTGAGTGCCCCTAAAGGCTGGGAATGTGGGAACTCCCAATGTAGGGAGTCCCTGACATAATGTTTAATTTTCATTTCATTTCCGGCATCCTACTCTTTCCATTTTACTTTTTACAATTCAATCCACTGTCTCTTGCAGCAGTATATCCATTTGAATACACTACGGGAAAAGAAACTTCAAAACAGTTGATCAACCATCACTTCTACACTTGGATCAAAATATATAAAGAGCTGCACGATCAGGTTGTGCAGTTGCTGCCCCTCCCATACGACAGATTCACTGTTTTGTATGTACACAATCAAATTTCTATGTTGCTCCTTGTAGCGAAGGTGGTTCGTAACTCTTACAATAATACTGCATTTTTATTAAAAACATTACATTGGCTTGAATTTTGCAGTAATTTTGAGGGCAAAACTGTCAGTGTTTGGTGTTATCATTCCCCTGAAACTGACGATATGCGTGGATCCCAGAAGTTACTGTTAGTTTTTCCCAGTAGGATGAGCTGTAGAGGTTCCTCCAGAAATCCAGTTGAAATCACTGAACTGATAACTTTCCCTTTTACACGATTCGTCTTGCTTTTAAAAACCCTTGGAAAGGTTCCACCTTGTTGAGACCAGAACAGTGTCTGGAAGGGGTGGTTGAGCCAGGTATTTCATTCGGGTTTCGATAGTAAGGCCCGGTGGGTGGCAATTTTTATTAACAAACGGGACTGTTGTTTGGCGGACACGGTGGTGATGGATCAGGGTGGTGGGTATGTGATGGTCACTGGGTCACTGGCAGGCAAGCTCGTGATACTGGTAAATGTATATGTCCCGAATTGGGATGATGGTTGCATTTATAAGGGAGCTGTTGGCCTCCTTTACCAGACCTGGACACATAGCAGTTGATTCTGGGAGGAGATTTAAATTGTATGTTAGACCTGCGACTTGACCATTCTGAACCAAAGTCATTCCCTCAGTGCTTAGACAGGCACCAATTTCCTTCTACTGAAAAGGATAAGGATCCCGTGGAGTGTGGATTATACCGTCCTATCTCATTGCTTAATCTGGACGCTAAATTATTAGCTAAGGTGTTGGCGTGGAGGTTGGAACTCTATCTTCCTGGGGTCATAGATGAAGATCGAACAGGATTTGTAAGGGTTGACAATTTCTTCTAATGTGCGGCGATTGTTAAAAGTAGTTCTTACCCCACCCCGTCGTTGTCAGGCCTGCTGCAACAAGGATCAGTGCTTAGACCTCGGCAATTTACAGTCTAGACCAATGACTTTAATAAGGCGACGGAATATCCACGTTCACTGCCCTTGGAAAGTTAAGTAGGAAAGTAAAAACAAAACTAAAGGAAGTAAGTTGTAAGGAGGTGGCAAAGGAATTATAGACAAATAGATGGGCAAGAAGTTGGCAGATGGCAAACAATGTGAGAAAATGTGAAATTATCCACTTTGTTAGGAAGGTTGATAAAACCAAATATTTGTTAAATGATGAAAGACTAGTAAATGTTGGTGTTCAGAGAGAATTTGGGTGTCCTTGTATATGAAACACAAATTTAGCATGCAAATACAGTAAGTATAGATACTTAGATACATAGAAGATAGGAGCAGGAGGAGGCTTTTTGGCCCTTCAAACCTGCTCCGTTGTTCATCACGATCATGGCTGATTATCCAACTCAATAGACTAATCCTGCTTTCTCTCCATAGCCTTTGATCCCCAAGTGCAATATCTAGCCACCTCTTGAACATATTCAATGTTTTAGCATCAATTACTTCCTGTGGTAATGAATTCCATAGGATCACCACTCTTGGATGAAGAAATGTTTCCTTATATCTACCCAAAATGGTTTACTCTGAATCCTTAGTCTGTGACCCCTGGTTCTGGACACACCCATCATTGGTAACATCTTCCCTGCCCTCCTCATTATTCTGAACTCCAGCAAGAACAATCCCAACCTAGTCAATCTCTCCTCATATGACAGTCCCACCACTCCTGGAATCAGTCTGGTAAACCTTCGCTACACCCTGTCGAGAGTAAGAATATCCTTTCTCAGAGAAGGAGACCTATACTCGAAACCTCTTGCAATGAAGGCCAACAAACCATCAGCATTCTTTACCGCCTGCTGCACCTGCATGCTTACCTTCAGCGACTGGTGCACAAGGACACCCAGGTACCGCTGCACACTCCCCTCCCCCAATTTACAACTTTGGTAGTAATCTGCCTTACTGTTTTTGCTTCCAAAGTGAATAACCTCACACTTATCCAACTTATACTGCATCTACCATTGATTTGCCCACTCACCTAACCTGTCCAGATCATGCTGAAGGATCCTTGCATCCTCGTCTCAATTCACCCTCCCACCTAACTTGGTATCATCTGCAAACTTCAAGATGTTACATTTTGTTCCCTCAACCAAATCATTAATATATATTGTGGATACCTGGGGTCCCAGCACCGATTCCTGTAGTACCCCACTAGTTACTGCCTGCCAATTTGAAAAGGACCCATTAATCCCTACTCTTTTGTTTCCTCTCTGCCAACCAGTTTTCTATCCACCTCTCTACATTTCCCCAATCCTATGTGCTTTAATTTTGCACAATAATCTCTTGTGCTGGACTTTGTCAAACGCCTTCTGAAAGTCCAAATATACCACATCGACTGGCTCCCTCTTGTCAACTGTCGTGGTTGCATCTTCAAAGAATTCCACAAGGACAGTGATCCAGAGCCGGGATCGAACCCTAGTCCTTAACGCCGTGAGGCAGCCGTGGTAACCACTGCTCCACCATGCCGCCCTGCAATGCTGTATCTTAAAGATCTTTTCCTTCAAGGACTCTGAGACTGGTCTGCGCCATGAATGAATCCTTTCGGAGCTGGAAGTGTTGTATTGTGATTCATTTTGAAGATTTTTCAAATTGTGGGTACAGCTTTTAAAAGTTAAGCTTTTACAGTCATCCAAGGTGGCATTTCCGTTCACTGCTGTACAGGGTTAAAGGCAGAATTCTTGGAAGTGTGGAGGAACAGAGGCATCTTGGGGTCCATGTACATGGATCCCTCAAAGTTGCCACCCAGGTTGATAGGGTTGTTAAGAGGGCATATGGTGTGTTGGCTTTCATTAACGGGGGGGATTGAGTTTAAGAGGCATGAGGTTTTGCTGCAGCTTTATAAAACCCTGGTTAGACCACATTTGGAATATTGTGTCCAGTTCTGGTTGCCTCATTATAGGAAGGATGTGGCTGCTTTGGAGAGGGTGCACAGGAGATTTAGCAGGATGCTGCCTAGACAGGAGGGCATGTCTTATGAAGAAAAGTTGAGGGAGGTAGGGCTTTTCTCACTGAAGTGAAGAAGGCAGAGAGGTGACTTGATAGAGGTGTACAAGGTGATGAGATAGAGAGGATAGCCAGAGACTTTTCCCCAGGGCAGAAATGGCTGTCACGAGGGGACATAATTTTAAGGTGAATGGAGGAAGTTATAGGGGAGATGTCAGAGGTCGGTTCTTTACACAGAGAATGGTGGGGGCGTGGAATGCACTGCCAGCGAAGGTGGTGGAGTCAGAGTCATTAGGGACATTTAGGCGACTCTTGGACAGGCACATGAACAGCAGTAAATTGAAGGGGTGTAGGTTAGGTTGATCTTAGATTAGGATAAATGGTCGGCACAACATCGTGGGCTGAAGGGCCTGTACTGTGCTGTACTGTTCTGTTCTAATGGACTGTCCCATGCATTCCAGTTTTTGTTGTTCTTTCCAAATATCAGCAACAACTCCTGCCTGAACAAGAAGAGTCCGCCATGGCTTCGTGGGTCGGTTGACTGCCAACTTATATTAATCAGTGGTAAAACTTTGTGAGTTGGGACTTGTAGAAAAGAACCACAGGCTTGCTGTTCAGCAAATCAGACAGTCTCATGGTACCCAAAGTGAACAAAATATATATATTTTTCTTTGCTGAACTCTGGAGCCACCTGTTAAGATTCCTGAGTCAGGGGTAACAACTGGTTTCTTTCAAAAGGCGCCTCCTGATGGGGGTTTCTCAGGACTGGCTATCCTGGAATTTAAGCAATTATCTCAGCCTTGCAGGCTGTGAGCTGTTTCCTGAAACTGGACTTCCAAGGGCAATTCAATGGAGTCTTCTGCTGAGGTAAACCCTTCTATCTTTTTGCTTCCACGCTCTTCCATCTCTGGAGCTTTTTCCTTCCAGTGAATTTTCTCTGCACCTGTAGCTTCAGTTGGGAGTTTATTTCAGTTCAGAATTCATTGACGTGTCCTTTTCTTAGTTTTCCAGCATTCTTGTGGGGATGAGGGTTTTTGAACCAGACACAGTCCTGCCTTGGATGCCATAGTCTTGAGTAGATTAACAGCAAGTCTTTATTAACCACTCTTAACTATATAAGTACATAGAGCAGAGGGTAAGGCATGATCTGACTCCACCCTAGATCTTTACGCATCTCTGTTCATTTCTAGACTAACCCTGGTTCTGGGTCATTTGCCTTCTTACATTACGGCATGGGTAATACTGTACTCAGTGCCACATTAGCCCTGTATGTGCCAGACCCAAGTATGACAGCAGAAACGTTAGATTATCAAGACCTGTTCATATTTTTATATAGTCAACTTGAAGTGAAATTGACATAAAGCTGGTTCACTTTTAGTTATTAATTCAAAGCAATTTGTAGATTTTCTCTTTTTCTGATGTGCTGAATATCTGTTAATTTACTGCTAGTGGAGAATGCACCTGGTTAAGATTAAATATGGTATCAAGATTGAATATGGTAGTGCATCATCTTTGAAAACAGTTATGCTGCCTGCAGAGGAAATTTTGTATCTTTTCAAGATAAGCCCATATTTATGCATCCCCTCAGATCCGATAAGTTAAATAGAGTGCACTTTACAAGAAATTGAAGACTGTCTGTGGAAGGAATAGGCTAAAAGGCTGTTGCATACGTTAGCAGTCCATATTTTCACTCATAATTTTTCTGTCCTATTTGAAATTAAGTTTAATAGTTTATCTATAGCCACAAACAAGGTGCCCTCTTTTTTTGGAGTTTGTGGGTGATCTATGTAAGTGCACAACCCCTTTTAGGTTATCATGAATGTATGGCCACACAAAGAAAATGTAAAGGGGCTGACTTGTTCATGGTCTGCATGGGAACTTTAGGTTGCGGCACAGTCATCCAGCTAGGTAGTAAATTTGACCACAGGCAAGTAGTCTCTAACTGCAAGGCGGCACAATGGTTAGCGCCAGGTTCCGGGTTCAATTAGGGGCTTGGATAATTATCCATGTGGAGTTTGCATATTCTCCCCATGTCTGCGTGGGTTTCCTCCTGGTGCCCCGGTTTCCTCCCACTGTCCAGAACGTGCAGCTTAGGTGGATTGACCGTGATCGATGTGCAGGGTTAAGGGATAGGGTGGGGGAGTGGGCCCAGGTCGAGTCTTCTTTCAGAGGGTTGGTGTAGACCAGATGGGCTGAATGGCCTCCTTCTGCACTCACTATGAAACTGGTGTCAGCCTTGGGTAAGTAGCAGCTGACTCAGAAAGTTGTGCCCCGCTCAAGGCATAAGAACCATAATCTAGGCGCTCACTTCAGTGCATTGCTTGGGGAGCACTATCCTGTCAGAGGTGCAGTCTTTCAGATGACATGATAAACCAAGGCTATCTCTTGGGGGAACTTAAATGATAGCAAGACATTCTTCGAAGAGGAGTACAGGAATTCTTCCCATGTCCTGGCCTATATTTATTCCTTAACCAATACACAAGATAGGTGATCTGGTTGTTTATTTCATTACAATTTATGAAACCTTACTGTGTGAAAATTGGTTGTCATAATTCTGACATTACAGCAGTGATTACAGATCACAAGTACTTAATTTTCTGCCAAACACTTGTCCTAACATGTCCTGAGGCCGTGAAAGGCACTATATGCGTTCCTCCTTTTTGATTGACTGCAAACTATTTGATTTATTTTAGAAGAGAAATTAAGTACTGAGTTCATTAATAAGATATTGCATCTTTTAGCTGAAAAAATCTGTATAATTATCGATTATCAATCTGCATTACTCCTGGTATTTGTATATGTAATTCTTTCAAAATAACTAAAAATCTAAATTTAATTTACCCAGAAATATCTAATGTAAGATGTAAATGTTCTTCGACCTTTTCAAAGAATACTCCAGATATGTAGCTATCTACTCACCGGCCCAAGAAACCCTTTTGATCATGATTGACAACAGGCTTTAAAACATCAGTCTGGAATTTTAAGTGTTCAGCATATATTAACATTATAGGAGTCATTGTTCAGTTTTCAGAGCAAAACCTTTTATAAGCTTAAATATACAGCCTTTAATTTCTAACCATGTATAAACATTGCACTTCCGTTACACACCGAATTAGAAGTTTTAAAATTGAAATAAAACTTTGCATATTCAAATAATGGCATTCTTTTGTTATATTTTGCCTTCATGTTATGTTCGCTGAAGAACATAAAAGTCTAGAATTTTAGGCCATTTGGCCCAGTATAGCTATGTCAATGCTAGCTCTTCAATTTGAGTTATCGTCTCCAGTCACATTTCCCTTGCCCTTCTATTTGTTGTTTTTAAATTCCTGTAACATTTATTTTTAAATAATAAAGTCAAATAAACTATTCGTAATTCCAAGGTGCTTTTGCATGAAATAATTTTTCTGATGTCTCCTTTCATTACACTAAATTTAATCTGGGAGTCTATGCTTGCTACTAATCTGTAAACCTGCGGAAACAGTTTTCGCTACTTCTAAAAACCATTCATTTTCAAAACTTTTATTACTTTTCTTCTTGACTTTCTCTGTTCCAGTGAAAAAAGCAGCAACTTTGGAACCTGCTTCCTTTGCATTATTCTAATATCCCTGTATTTAAGTAATTAAGAATTATAAAAATATTGTTCTTTCTTAAACAGATAGTTAAATACTTGCTGAATTATAACGCAAAATTGAATAAGAAAGATTCGTATGGTAATACATCATTGCTGCATGCCTGCCTTCAAGGACATCTGGAAATTGCTCAGTTGTTGATGGAGGTAGGAACACCATTTTGCCTGAAATGTGTTCTGTTTAAGTGTTGTGGTTTCTTCTAATGCTGTTAAAAAATTTTTTAATGTGCATGGTTGAAAAATATTAGTTTATTGTACAGCTTGACTCGATTGGTAGAATTCTCGCCAGGTCAGGAAGTTGTAGGTCCAAGCTCCCACTCCACAGACCTCAGTGCACCATTAGACTGACACATCCGTGCAGTACTGATGGAGTGCTGCCCTGTGAGCCTTTAAACCTTGGTCCCATTTGTCCCTTCAGGAGAGTCTAACCCATGGCACTATTGAAAGAAGAGCAGAGGGGTCCTTCTGGTTTCCTGGCTGGCTTTTATCTTTCAAGCAGCACCCACTAAAACAGATTACCTGGTCATTTATTTGAGTACTGTTTATAGAACTTTTCTGTTCTCAAATTGGCTGTCATCTTCCCCTACATTTACTTGGGCGGGTAAGTCGCCCAGAGTCTGTGGAGCGTTGCTCCCAAGAGACCAGCGGCTTGGCCCTCCCCAATTTGTTGTTTTACAATTGGGCATCCAATAAAAAGATGATATTTTAATTTAGTGATCCCGATCCATATGGGGTCAAATGGATGCGTGTTCCTGTACTATCTCTAGTTTTTAATGCAATAGTGACTACACTTTTGCCTTTTTCCCTGTTAGATTTTAATTGAATCCAGTGGTTTCCTCTCTGAGAATTTGGAAATGGTTTGGGCAGCATTTCAAGCTCCTTTATCTATCTTACATAGAATATTACAGCGCAGTACAGGCCCTTCAACCCTCTATCCTGTCTTACATAGAATATTACAGCGCAGTACAGGCCCTTCGGCCCTCTATCCTGTCTTACATAGAATATTACAGCGCAGTACAGGCCCTTCGGCCCTTCGGCCCTCTATCCTGTCTTACATAGAATATTACAGCGCAGTACAGGCCCTGCGGCCCTTCGGCCCTCTATCCTGTCTTACATAGAATATTACAGCGCAGTACAGGCCCTTCGACCCTCTATCCTGTCTTACATAGAATATTACAGCGCAGTACAGGCCCTTCGGCCCTCTATCCTGTCTTACATAGAATATTACAGCGCAGTACAGGCCCTTCGACCCTCTATCCTGTCTTACATAGAATATTACAGCGCAGTACAGGCCCTTCGACCCTCTATCCTGTCTTACATAGAATATTACAGCGCAGTACAGGCCCTTCGGCCCTCTATCCTGTCTTACATAGAATATTACAGCGCAGTACAGGCCCTTCGACCCTCTATCCTGTCTTACATAGAATATTACAGCGCAGTACAGGCCCTTCGGCCCTCTATCCTGTCTTACATAGAATATTACAGCGCAGTACAGGCCCTTCGGCCCTCTATCCTGTCTTACATAGAATATTACAGCGCAGTACAGGCCCTTCGGCCCTCTATCCTGTCTTACATAGAATATTACAGCGCAGTACAGGCCCTTCGGCCCTCTATGTTGCACCAACGTGTGAAACCACTCAAGCCCATCTACACTATTCCCTTATCATCCATATATGTCTATCCACTCGCTGGTCCTCATTTTAATAATCAAGTTTGGGACCTGGTTGTGGAGGGGAGGTTTGCTAGTTTTAAGGAGTTAGTTGAAAAATTCCAAATGCTCAGTTTCAGTCTTTTCAGGTATTTTCAAATTTGCAATTCTTTGTGGAAAGCTTTTTCTTCCATTCCTTTGGCACCACCCTCTTCCCTCTTGAAGAAGATTCTGTCTCTGGCTGGGCCTGACCGGGTGGGGGGGTCTATTTCGGACATATATGGCTATATCCTTTCAATGGATTTTGCTCGGTTGAGTGGTGTGAATTGGGTCGCATTCTTAATGGTTAAGTGTGGAGTGAGGCCCTTCACAGGGTCAACACCACATCTTCATGTGCTCAGCTGAGTCTGATTAAATTCAGGTTTTTTTTTATAGGATACGTTTAACTAGGGGTAGGATCTGCAGTTTTTCTCCCTGGGGTGGAGGATAGTTGTGAGCGCTGTTCTCCTGGGCTGGCTACTTATACGCATGTTCTGGTCCTGTCCCAAGTTGATAGACTTCTGGACGTCTTTCTTTGACACCATGGGCGAAATTCTCCCCTACCCGGCGGGGCGGGCGGTCCCGGCGTAGCAGAGTGGCGCCAATCACTCTGGTGTCAGGCCTCTCCAAAGGTGGAGAATTCACCGCACCTTTAGGGGCCAAGCCCTCACATTGAGGAGCTAGGCCCACGCCGGAGCGGTTGGCACCACACCGACTGGCACCAAAACCCGCAACAACGGCCTTTGATGCCCGGCACCGGGGCTGGCCAAAAGGCCTTCGCCGGTTCGCGCATGCGCCGGTGCGTCAACTGCCGCTGCGTCACCACTGGCGCATGCGCGCTGGGGGATTCTCTTCCACCTCCGCCATGGTGCAGGCCGTGGGGGCGGAGGAAGAAAAAGAGTGCCCCACGGCACTGGCCCGCCCGCCGATCGGTGGGCCCTGATCGCGGGCCTGGCCACCATGGGGGCACCCCCCCGGGGTCCGATCGCCCCACCCCGGGGGCCCGCTCACGCCGCCGATCCCGCCGGCACAGAGGTGGTTCAAACCACACCTGCGGGAGAGGCCTCTCAGCGGCGGGACTTCGGCCCATCCGGGCCGGAGAATAACGGCAGCACAGAAACCCGTAGCCTCCCGCCGACCCCCGCCATTCTCCGAGGCGGGCGGCGGGATTGGCAGCACGCCGACTTTTTGCGGGTGGGAGAATTCTGGACATGGCGGGGGCGAGATTTTTGGCGGTCCCGGGCGATTCTCCGACCCTGCTGGGGATCGGAGAATTTCGCCCCATGTCAGAGATACTGGGAGCAATTCTCCGCTGCCCACGACGGGTCGGAGAATAGCAGCAGGGCCATCCCGACAATTTTCACGGCCTCCCGCTATTCTCCGGCCGCCCCCCGACACGAATCGCTGCTCGCCGTTTTTTACGGCGAACAGCGATTCTCCGCAGGCCGATGGGCCGAATACCGTGGAGTTTACGGCCGTTTTCACGGCTGCGATCACACCTAGTTTCAGCGTTCGTGAAAACGGCCGCAAAGTGCCCATTCTGGACAACCATGGCACCAATTGGCCGTGCCAGGGGTAGCATGGGCCTGCGATCAGTGGACACCGATCACGGGCAGCGGGTCCGATACCCGTGCACTATTTGTTCTTCCGCCGCCCCGCAGGATTAGTCCGCAGGGCGGCTGAGGGGCATGACGGCCCGCGCATGCGTGGGTTTGACACGTCTGCGTGATGACATCATCCGCGCATGCGCGGGTTGGAGCCGTCCAACCCGCGCATGCGCGGCTGACGTCATCGTGTGCGTCAGCCGCCGTGACTCTTGCCGGGCGGAGTTAGCGACATTCGCTAACTCCGCGTCGCCGTGATTCCCCCGGCCCCGATACTAGCCCCGCCCGGGGGGGGAGAATCGGGTCCCGGGACGGAGCTCCGAGGCTGGCGTGAAACACGGCCAGTTTCACGCCAGCCTTCACGGCACGCAGGATTTGCGGAGAATCATGCCCGCTATGTTTAGACTTGAACCCATGACCACAGGTTGCCATATTTTAGGGTGTAATGTTTGCCGGGTGGCTCAGTATGTGGTGAAGGTGGATGTCTTCACCTTTGCCTTGATGAAGGTTTGGAGGTGAATTCTGCTTGGGTGGAGGTCGCCTACATTGCCTGGTGCCGTGGCTTGGCTGGGTGATTTCATGTCATTTCTGCATTTGGAGAAAGTCAAGTTCACCATCGGGGGTCAGTGGAGGGGTTCTCCCTAAGATTGCAACCATTAATTTCCTTTTTGGGGGAGTTAGTCACCGTCAGCTGTTTGGGGGGTGGGGGGGTGGTGGTAGGTTAGTTTTTTGTGTTAAAGTTAGTTAGGTGTGCATGTTTTTGTTTGCTTTTTTTTAACATAAATTTAGAGTACCCAATTCATTTTTTCCAATTAAGGGGCAATTTAGCGTGGCCAATCCACCTAGCCTTCACATCTTTGGGTTGTGGGTGCGAAACCCACTCAAACATGGGGAGAATGTGCAAACTCCACACAGACAATGACCCAGAGACGGGTTCGAACCTGGGACCTCGGCACTGTGAGACTGCAGTCCTACCACTGCGCCACCGTGCTGCCCGCTTTTTTGTTATTTTCTATTATTTATATCTGGTTGATTGTTTTGGGTTGTTTTGATTAATATGAAAACATTTCCATAAACATATTTTGAAAAAATGTTTCCCTACATTAACTATGCTGAATTATTATTGGTTGTAAAGCTTTTGGATGTTTTCAGGATGTGAAAGATATATGAATACAAACTGGTTCTTCTTTGATTTGTTATGAGTGCTTTTGTCCCATCTTCGCACAACCCCCTTTCCATTTTCCACCTTTTCAACCTAGAAAGCTAGAAACCAGGGCAGCACAAGTGACCCTTCACAGCGCCAGGGTCCCATGTTCAATTCCCCGCTGGGTCACTGTCTGTGCGGAGTCTGCACGTTCTCCCCGTGTCTGCGTGGCTCCCGGTGCTCCAGTTTGCTCCCACAGTCCAAAGACGTGCAGGTTAGGTGGATTGGCCATGATAAATTGCCCTTAGTGACCAAAAAGATTAGGAGGGGTTATTGGGTTACGGGGATAGGGTGGAAGCGAGGGCTTAAGAGGATTGGTGCTGACTCGATGGGCCAAATAGCCTCCTTCTGCACTACATGTTCTATGCTCTACATGCACCATGTTCTGCACAATGTTTCATTATTTTTCCCATCCAATTCTAACTTGCTGCTCTGTAAAGATCAGAGAAATATTTCAATTTGATACACAATGGCTGGAATTCTCCGGCCGTTGCGATTCACTTCCTGCTGGCAGAGCACCCCCGCCTGTGGATTTC
Source organism: Scyliorhinus canicula (assembly GCF_902713615.1). Taxonomy (NCBI): domain Eukaryota; kingdom Metazoa; phylum Chordata; class Chondrichthyes; order Carcharhiniformes; family Scyliorhinidae; genus Scyliorhinus; species Scyliorhinus canicula. The sequence goes on from NC_052154.1 coordinate 39,570,170, forward strand.
GCAGCGGTGTAGGGTGGTGATTCACTTCCTGCTGGCAGAGCACCCCCGCCTGTGGATTTCGCAGCGGTGTAGGGTGGTGATTCACTTCCTGCTGGCAGAGCGCCCCCACCTGTGGATTTCGCAGTGGTGTCGGGTGGTGATTCACTTCCTGCTGGCAGAGCACCCCCACCTGTGGATTTCGCAGCGGTGTAGGGTGGTGATTCACTTCCTGCTGGCAGAGCACCCCCACCTGTGGATTTCGCAGCGGTGTCGGATGGTTACAATGAGAAATCTTATTGACCAGCGGCGGGAAGATAGAATCCCGCCGCCAGCGAAGGGGGCACTGCCAAAAAACACGCGGCTGGGGGATTGGAGAATCCAGCCCAATGTCATTATTTTTAGAATAGTTGTTACGGGCCAGCAATGAATATTCTCGTTGGTGATATATAGTCACTGCATGGCCACTGTTAGAAAATAAACTGAGGTCCTTGGCTGCGTTTTCTGTCTTGCTGTTTTTGTATGTATGTAGTTTCCTGACACTTGGTGAGTGTTTCTAATGTCTGCTTACTTTGGAAAATCTCAGCACGGTGCCTCTGTTAATCTTGCCAACAACCAAGGAAATACTGCTCTGCACGAGACTGTAAAGGGAAAACATGAAGCTCTTGTGAATCTACTTTTGTGCAATGGAGCATCAGTCAATTTGCGAAATAAACAACAGCGTACACCAGTAGATTGTGCTGAGGAAGTCTGTGGAAAGGTACAAGCTTGAAACTGACATTTAACTTCTAATGTATCATGGAATCATATGGAAGGAGGCCATTCGAGCCATCTTGCCTGTGCCAGCTCTTCGAAGTAGCTATCAGATTTGTCTTTATACCCTGTTCTTTCACCAAAGCCTTTCAAATGTTTCTTCTCAAATGTTTCATGTGCAATCAATTCCTTTGGGAAATTACTGTTCAATCTGCTTATGAAAATGATTTATGGAGAATGGCAGAGGCAGGATCATTGAATATTTTTAAGGCGGATGCAGGTAGATTCTTGACTAACAAGGGAGTCAAAGTAGATATGGAGTTGATAGCAGATATGGAGTTGATAACAGAATCTGATCAGCCATGATCTTGAATGGTGGAGCAGGCTCGAGTGGGCAAGTGGCCTATATCTACACCTAATATGTGTAATAATAAAATTATTCCAAAGGACCATTGCCTGTGCATTTCTTCCACGTACAGCCGATCAAAGAACCTTTGCATTTTCAGAAAGTCATGGTTAGTCTGTGTTTAAAAATGAATGTGGATAACGTGTTTCTGAAAATGTGGACGAGTTAAATTCAGAACATTTCTTTTCTCATTCAGTTATTTTTTTTTTACTTGCATCTGCATGTAGTTTCTGCCAATGAAATCTGACCTGTTAATCGCACTTTTAAATTGTAATGTTCACATTAACAATGGAAACTGGTGGTGTAAACCTGTTGTGCTTTGCTTACCTCCTGCCACCAGTAGTGCAACAGTTTTTTTAAAATGTTTTTCTTGGCATTTTCAATTATACACAGTAACACTTTATATTCAATATTTAGAGTGTGTGTGGTTCTTATGTACATACAATCTTTCTTGCCGTTTCCCCCCCACCCTTTCCTTTGGCATCCCCCTCTTTCGTTCAGAGTGTTCTGTCCCCTTGCCCTTATCCTTCCTTTCTCCTCCTGCCCTTCCCTTTTATGTTTTCTTTTGCCGGCCTTGTGGGTTTGGGGGAGGAGGGCCTTCTCCCCCCTCTCTTTCCGCACCCCCCTCTTCCTGCCATGCCTCCTCTCCTCTCCCCCCCCCCCCCCCCCATCTGCTCTTTCCCGCCTCCCCTTAGAGTTGTGTGCCCCTGCCTATTTTCTCCCATCTCGCTTTTTCCCTAGTCGCTGTTGACTTCGAACAGTCTACGAACAGGTTGACGAACTGTCGCGCCCCCCCTCCCCCCACACACACACACACACACACACACACACAATGCTTTGACAGTTTCATCCCAATTCTGCATCTTCCAACTCCTCTGTCTGTTCTGCAGAGAGACTTTTCTGTTCCAAGCAACTCTGCTTCCCAAATTGATGCAGGTTTTGCCATTTATTTACATGAATTATCATTCTCAGCTGGAAGATGTAAATGAAACGATCAGACCAACATCAGTTAATGAAACGGGATCAGACGAAAACCAGTTACCTACTGATGGGGTAATATTTTGGATTACTTTTGGAAATTAAGAGTATTCTTCCTATTTAATATTAATAAAATCTATCCCAGTCTATTAATTTGATTTCATTGTCCATGAGATTTTTTTAACGACCTGTCCTTCCAAAGCAAAACGTATTCTTAACACAAAGTGCACCATGTGATGAATAATCATAGAATTTACAGTGCAGATGGAGGCCATTCGGCCCATCCAAATCTGGATTTTCTTTTCTGCAAACTGCAAATGTATTCTTCTCAAAATTCCTCTCTTTGCACTTGTCATTTGACATTAGTTTCAGTTTGAAAGGTTGCCAATGCAAAATAGCTCTCTGGCAAAAGCGCATACACATGAGAAATTGTATGGCTATAGTTTATTGACTTTTCATTAAAGCTGGCTTGAAATTCAATTCTAAGAGCAAATTACAATCTTGGGTAAGTGGCACTGTTCAGGGATTCCGAATTCACCAAAGTTTTGTAAAAAAGGACAGATAAGCTCGACTAAAGTATCTATTTACCATAAAAATTATATGAGCTATTTATTCACTATATAAATGGAATAATTTTATGAGAATTGACAATTGATCCTTATAGTTTATTAAATTGTGACTGCAGTTTTTCTTTGCAGCAAATCTCATTTGTAGGAATTTAGAATTCACTCCATGTATGAGAATACGTCCACGCTTTCTTTACTGCACATCTGGTTTTAATTTAGATCTTGTACTTCAGTTGTTGCATCATTAAATATGAATATTGCACCGCAGGGTTGTTTTTCTGTTCCACATTGGTCTTGTACTGTGCTGTCAGCAGTTGGTAAATTGGCTAATTTATTTTTCTTTCATTTTATAGCGTTTGATAGCTTAACAAATATTTCAGAGGCCCTATTAGAAATGTTGCGTTACATTTTGATGTAGGCTAGTATTGAATTATTTATTGCCAATCGACTGCTAACCTAAGATTTTAGCTTTTGGGTTCCTATAAATGTTTTGTTTCCAAAGTAAATCTTTTTTTTTGGCACGCATATTGTAGGTATTGTGTCTAGGCAACTGGCAACCTATTTTTGCAATTGTTAATTAATTAATTTAGTCACTCAGTCTATCAGATTTTCCAGTTTCCAGAATTTGAATATGTAACAGAACTGTGTCGCTCTATACAAGACTCCATTAAAAGTATTTCAGTTTGTGTCTTGTTAAGCTTTTAACATTGCCACTTATGGCTGATGCAGTTCAACGTAGAGAAGTGTCAAGTTATCTATTTTGAATACAAGAAAGACAAACCAATATAAACCCCATTTTCCCACTAGAAAGACCGTAGAATTTTATTTATAGCACATGACATTGATTGGGAGGTAGGAGATAAGAATGCCGGATGGGACATTCATTGGGACGTAGGAGATAAGAATGCTGATTGGGGGAGTTAAAGGGAATGTTCTCTAGTGGGATGTGAGATTGATGTTCCCCTGGAATCTAAAGCCAAGTACCTAGATACCCAAGAAATGAAAAGGTTAATGGAATGTTGACCTTCAACTGTTTGAAAATACTCCTGTGAAGCATGCTGGGATGTTTAACTATGTTAAAGGTACAATATAAATGAAAGTTGTTGCTGGTGAGAGTGAAATTATGAAGACCAGTGGCTTAATCTTGCATTCCCTTGTCCTTAAAAGGTGGAGAATTGACCTAATCGAGATCTTTAAAGTTATAAAGGAATTTGATGTACCTTGTTCAAAAAGGCTGTGGAGCCTGGGCCAATTGAAATTTTCACGACTTGAGATAGATAAATGATTGCTGGGCAAGCATATCAGGAGATATAGGGGAAAAGATGGGCTAATGGAACTGAGGTAGAAATTAGCCGTGATCCAGTTGAACGGCAGAGGGGCTGAATGATCTCCTTGTTTCTATGTTATTGTGTTCCTATTTGTTCATATCAATATTACAGCACTCTGAAGCTACATAAGGAATGTTGTTTGAGCAGACAAATTTAGATTATATGAAGATTTATTAAATACTAAATATTAAATACTTATACATGTATAAGTAATGAAATTGCATCAAATTTATTTTTATCTTTTACCTCAGAATGAAGCGATTCTGAAAATCCTAGAAACCGTTTCGGATCATGTAACTGAAGAGGATGGTGTTTTCAGAATAAATGCTGCTCGGAAACCAATACCCACTGACATCAAAAACAAATGTAAGAAGTTTTTCAAAGTCAATCATTCAGTAAAATTGTTTTGGACTGCAACTTAAACTTTCTCAAACCCTTGCTAATTGGCTGAATTTACTGGGATCGTGGTCTGGATCCTGTATTTGACAAGTGTCCCTGGGACAAGAATGGGAAAAATTGACTCAAGATTCCCACAAGTGGAAGTCCATGTGTGTGGGCATCAGGTGAAGACAGAATTGGACTTGGCTGAGATACCTTGAGGCTGAATAGCCAGAGGGTGACCATACTCCAATACAGAAGTCATTGTCTTCAGGAAAGGGGAGATAATTAATAAGGAAATTTAGCTTGTTTCCCTTTTAGTATAAACTCAGAAGATGGGCGGCACGGTAGCACAGTGGTTGGCACTGTTGCTTCACAGCACCAGGGTCCCAGTTTCGATTTCCGGCTTGGGTCACTGTCTGTGTGGAGTTTGCACGTTCTCCCCCTGTCTGCATGGGTTTCCCCCAGATGCTCCGGTTTCCTCCCACAGAACAAAGATGTTCAGGTTTGGTGGATTGGCCATGCTAAACTGCCTCTTAGTGTCCAAGGAGGTTAGGTGGGATTACTGGGTTCGGGGACGGGGTGGAGGTGTGGGCTTAAGTAGGTTGCTCTTTCCAAGGGCCGGTGCAGACTCAATGGGTCGAATGGCCTCCTTCTGCACTGTAAATTCTATGATTCTATGATATTTATTCTGCTTTTCAGCTGATGTGTTTGTTAAGAAGCTGAAAGCGATTGACGAACCCAACAGTGTAAGGATTCAACTTGTGCAGTCTATTCACAAATTCAACAAGTAAGTGAAACTCTGATGTGGAGGAAATGTAGTTTCACAATGAGTGGAAATTCACTCCAGTTGGCTGCTATCAACGTCAGGTTTTAATTCAGTTACATTAGTTTTCATGTGCAATCTTTTGCAGAGAATGTTTTCTGGAATATTTCTTTAGAAGTGGCAAAAGGGCAGCATGGTGGCGCAGTGGATTAGCCCTGTTGCCTCACAGCGCCGAGGCCCTAGGTTAGATCCCGGCCCTGGGTCACTGTCTGTGTGGAGTTTGCACATTCTCCCTATGTTTGCGTGGGTTTCGCCCCCACAACCCAAAGATGTGCAGGCTAGGTGGATTGGCCACGCTAAATTGCCCCTTAATTTGAAAATGAAATGAATTGGGTACTCTAAATTTACTTTAAAAAAGAAGTGGCAAAAGTTACAGTGGTAAAGCTTGCAGCGAAGAGTATCTTTCAAATGTGTCAAATTATCTAGGATGGGAATATTCAGACAGTGGGTGTGAAGGGATGGCTGGTCCTTCTTGAACCAGAATATAGTCCAACCCAAGCAGTCACCAATTTTTATAGATAATAATAACAATTTACAAATCAATTCACTGCATTACCTACTTTAGATTGTTATTTATAAGGAAGTTAACATTGTCATCATTTATAAGCACCATTACATTTAGAAATCTTAAAAATGTATGTGATTCTTCATAATTTAGTGTAAAACTCAGCGCTGTGCCTGTTTCTAATTCTGAAAAAGAATAGGGAGCCTAATTCATACTTTTCAATTTCTGAACCAGTCAATTAGCACAAAAAGTTGATATCACCTCAAACATGTCTTGAGCCTGATCTATGTATCATTGTGCAGCATAACATCCCCTCTTAGATCACTTGTTGGAATTTTGAAATTAATTCTTGAAGTTCATCGGTGCTACTTTTACATCACAACATTGGCATTAACTTGGTGGCCTTTGAGCTGGTTTGTGGCCCCAAATGTGCAATACAAAACATCATGATGTCCATAATCGTACTAAAAGGTCTATTTAAATGTTTATAGTTTTATAATGGTAAGAATGTGCAGCAAAATAAAATTCCAACAGTGCAAAGTAACATTTTGAAATTAAAATGAGCTTTGATACACTACGTCATTATTTATATTTTAACGTGTTCATATTCTTTTTCACCATTGAAAGATTGTACCAGTAGTTGGAAGCTGTGAGCTATGTTTATGTTTAAGTATGTATGCGTGAGAAGCATTGTCTTTGCCAACTTCACAGCGGTGTGACTAAGCAATGAAGTCTGCTTCATACTTTTGGGATAAAGTTTCAGTTATTGCAGTAAGTTCTGAGTGGAATCATGGAAAAGCTGTATGTTCACAAAGTTACAAATCACTCTTGTGAGCTGACCCAGGCTGGCTTTGTCATGGTAAAATCTCTATGGTATGTTTCTTTGGCTTAGATCATGTAAGCATACTGTGCCATAAGTGAAGCAGTTTTCTCGTGTGTGTGTGTCTGTGTGTGTGTCACTAGAATGATTGGGAATAGGTTTTGATCGTAGTTTGTTTTGCATTGATGAAATACTACATGTAGTATGATTTTTTTGAAGTAGGAGAAGAGAAAGAGGGGTTTAAGATGGAGGAGAAAAGTCATAATCTAAAGTTGCTGAACTCAACATTGAGCCCCGAGGGCTGAATGCCCAAGTTGAGATGCTGCCCCTCCAGCTTGAGCTGAGCTTCTCTGGAGCATTGCAGCAGGTCATGGATGGGCATATGGGAATGAGACCAAGATGCTGAGTAAAAATGGCACGCAACAGGAAGGTTGGATCGTGCTTTCGAACTGAGCGATGGTGTTCTGCAAAGTCCAGTGAGGACTTGATCTGATTTTCCCAGTTTCTTCACCATCACATGATGCCACCTTTGGAAATGGTGCTTCTGACGTGTCTGCTTTTTACCTTAACCGAGGTAGTTAACAAAGTATTCAACTGGGTCCGACCCATTCCCTGCATCTCTGCTCTCAACCCTTCTCCTCCCTCCCAGAATGATGATAGCGTCCCCCTTGTCCTCGGTATTCACCCCACTATACTCTACGTCCTCCGCCAACTCCAGCGAGATGTCACCACTAAACAGCTGCTTCCCTTGCCCGCAGTCGGCATTCCACATGTCGATCCTTGGCCTGCCGTAATGCTCCAGTGAAGCCCAGCGCAAGTGGAGCAACAGCATCTCCTCTTCCGATTGGGCATGTTGTAGCCCTGGGGGCTCAATGTTGAGTTCAGCAACTTTAGATTTTGACCTTTCTCCTCCATCTTAAAGCACCCTTTCTTATCTTTTTATTATTTATAACAAAATATTCCATATATGTACTTTCTCAATTCAAATTCCCCCCTCCCCCTTTCACAATTGCCCATCTGTCATTTGTTCTTAAAGTTGTTACTTTTTATTACAGTTTGCTTCAACGCGTTCTCCCTCCTTTCAGTTCAGACGAAGGGTCTATGATTTGAAATGTTGACACTGTTTCTCTCCTAATAAATGCTGGCATGAAGTTTGCGCACTCTCCCCGTGTCTGCTGTGGGTTTCACCCCCACAACCCAAAGATGTGTAGGGTAGGTGGGGCTAAATTGCCCCTTAATTGGAAATATTTTTTTTTTAAATGCTGGCAGATCTGCTGATTTTCTTCCCATCATCCTCTATTCTTGTTTTAAATTCCTTCTGTTGGATTAACATTTTGAAAAGTATTTCTCGGTTATAAGTAATTCTTGTGGTGTTCTTTGTGATTCTTGTTCTCAGGATGGGTATTGTAGTGTTCACAAAGACAACGAGCTGGATTCTCTAATTCTGCGGCTATGTCTGCAGGATCCGTCAGGTCCTATGGCCAGAAAGTCGGCGGCACCCCCGCAGCGATCCTCCGCCCGGTGGGGTGGGAGGGGGGTAGCAGTCTCTCGGCGTAAATACCCTGGCTTTATCTGAGGATACGGCCAGAGAATGGCCGGGCCTGTGGCCATGCATGCGCACTGCGACGGCCGCACCATGCAGCATCCGCTGGCCGCGCGCGGACCCAGCCTGTCAAAACCTACCACCCTCTACCAGCCCCCGCTGAAACCCCCCCCTGCCAGTGGAATGTTTCCCCCCGACTGTGGCGGCGCTGGACGCAGTCCGCAGCCGCCATGCTAGGTTTACAAAAAGTGAGGGGACATGTGCCCTATGCTGTCGGGTACTCGGCACGTCAGGGTGGAGCATCGGGGGGGGCCTCGAGACCGTCCATATGGCGTGTGGCGGAGTACCCTGTTTTTGAGGGGGTGGTGCATCGCAAAAAGGGCACCGCCCCCTATTTAAGCTTAACGCATTCTCCGGCTGATCAGCAAACGCGTTTCCAGCGTCGGCGATTGGAGAATCCCGCCCCACAGAAGCTAAGGTCATCAACAAAGCTAGCATTTATTTACACTACTTAATTAAGCTCGACCACTTACTCCAAAAGTAAACAATAATCTAATAATCTACAAACTACACTCAACTAACAGTACTCTCTACACTATCTATAACTGTACTGAACTCACTATCACGGCTCTCTCTAGCTCTCCTCCAGCTCTCCTCCAGCTCTCCCCCAGAAGTCTGTGAGTCACTGCTTTATATAGTTCTGCATCTAGTGGTTAATTATGATATGACATTAACCCTTTGTCTTCCGAGTATTTTCTATAATGCCACAGTTCTGTTACAAATATTTGCTCTCCTACAGTGCTTTAAGAGATCTGGTCACTTACTTCTTATAGAAGTTGAAGCCAGCTGTACACAATATTACCGGTAATCTGAAATGCAGTGGAGGGTTCGATCTCTGCCTGCTCACTACAGATTAGCTACGTATTTGACAGATAAATGCATATTTTGCGCTATAGGGTGCAAGCACTCAGTCACATGAATGGTTTGATGTAATTAACTTGGGGAAAAATTAAAGAGTAAAAAAAATCCAAAAATGGAGGAAGAGGAAAGAAGAAAAACATTAATTCAAAGGTTAGTGTTCCTTTACTCACTGAAGAAGTAAGAGGATGTCGGTAAGATTAATGTTTCTGTAAGAATGAGATCAAATCAAATGGAGGAACTTGCTTTTTTAAAATAAAATCTATCCATGTTCTGGATGTGACTTTTTTTTTTAAGACTATTAAAGTTATTTGATTAATTCCTTGTCTGTAGGTCCAAGAATTTAAGGAAGACAATGACGAGAGATAAAAGTATCCCTAAATTTGATGAACACTTAATCCATCAGGTATGAAACCTAACTAGATTAATCTTATTGGATAATAATAAGAAAATCATGAAGCCATTTGATGCAAAATAATGAACTTCTGCAATCTGTACATTTATCCTGTTAATGAATTCATTAAGAAAGTGTTAACAACACAGAAACAAACCATCCAACCAACACATGCCTATGTTTATCATCCATGTGATCCCCCTCCTGCTCCTCTTTATTTTACCTTCTCAACTACTCTGTGTGGTTGAGTTCTACATTCTACCACACTCTGGGTAAAGTGGTTTCTTCTGAATTCCCGATTGAAGTCATTGGTGACTATCTTCTCTTTATGTCTCCACATACTGGCCTTGGTTGGAAATGGAAGCCTCTTCTATATCTACCATATCAAACTCTTTCATAATATTTCCAATTACCCCTCAGTCATTTTTCCAAAGAAAAGCAACTCGACCTGTCCAATCCTTCCTGCTAGACTTAACATTTAAACCACCTTCTCCAGTGTCTTAATATTTTTCTTAAAACCTGGAGATCAGAACTGTTAGTAGTGCTTGTAGGGTGTTCGAACCAAGGATTTAGACAGGTTTAACATAGCTTCTCTCCTTTTCAATTCTATGTCTCTCGCCACTGTCAACTAGATTATAGATAGTATGGGGGCAATCACGTAACCTGGATTTTATCATAGAATCATAGAATTTACAGTGCTGAAGGAGGTCATTCGGCCCATCAAGTCTGCATCGGCTCTTGGAAAGAGCAACCAAGCCCACGCCTCCATCCTATCCCCTTAACCCAGTAACCCCATCTAACCTTTTTGACACTTGAAGGCATCTGCTTCAGAAACAGTTACAGTCAAATCATAAAGCAGCTGCAAGATTGTGAGAAGGTTTCTTGCACAACCAAGTCTTCGGAACACAATCCACAGAGCTTTGTGATTCACTGAATCAAATGTTTTGGTTGGGTTGATGAATGCAGTGAAGAGTCCTGGTGTTCTTTTCAACACTTTTCTTGGACTTGCCTGGCAACAAGGACCATAGCCGGCCTTCTCCCTTCCGGAGACCTAGTCCACACGCAGATGGGAAAACTGGTACCAATGACTCTGGCGTCAACGGCCCCCAAGGTGAGGAATTTTCACCTGTCTAGTGGGCTAGGTGGACGGCGGAGGGATTGGCGTCGCTCCAGCCGGCGCCGAAGGGACTGTGGGAGTTTGCGCATGCGCGAAAGTGCCGTCGTGATCTCGCGCATGCGCGGAACCGCTGGTGTGATTCCTCGCATGCACAGACCGGCCATCGTATTTTGGTGCATGCGTGGGGGGGGGGGGGGGGGGGGGGGGGGGTCTCTTCTCCGCGCCAGCCATGGCGGAGCCCTACAGGGGCCGGCGCGGAAGGAAGAAGTGCCCCCACGGAACGGGCCCCGATCGTGGCCCAGACCACCTGGGGGGGCGGGGCTCCTCCCTCCCTCCCCCCCCCCCCCCCCCCCCCCCCCCCCCCCCCCCGACTTATCTGCCACACCAACGTATCTGCCAGGTCCCACCGTGTGGTACCATGCGTAACCCACACCGGCGGGACTGGCCAAAAATGGACGGCCGCTCCATCCATCGTGGCCCGGAGAATCGGTGGGGTGGTGGCGCTGCTAACGGCCCCTGACCGGCGTGGCAGGCATCCCGTCCCCGCCCTAAAAACAGCACCGCGAAGATTTCCTCATCCACAGATGGTATGCAATTCAGGAGTGTGCCGGGATTTTTCCAGCTCTAGGTAAGAGGAAAACACCTTGGTAATTTCCACAGCATGGCTTACCTTCCTTCCTGAAGGTAGTTAACAATGTTGTATTTCCCGCAAATCCTAAGGATGAGTGCTTGGAGACTTGATATGATGAAAAACCTACCAACCTTGAAGACCTTAGCTGGAATACTATTGCGGCAGCAGCTTTTGTCCATTCAATTACTTGTGGCAGTTCTGCCATCAATGGTGGTTCACCCCTGGGTCCTATCAGAGGATACTCTGAGATAGTCCGGAGAGTATTGGCAGCCACTGGAATAATGTTCATCTGTTCAAAACGTTCTTTCCTGCTTTAATGAATGGCATTATCATCCTTTAGAAGGGAAGCACTATCCTGTGAGGAATGGGGATTTTGCCCATTTGACCTTGGTGTATAGGTGACCTTGGCTTCCAAAATCTTACACATGTCGTGGTCAGCATATTGTTGGATCTCTCTGATGTTCAGTACCCACCACATGTTCTTTATCTTCCAACCTTGAGCTGTTGGAACGCTTTTGCCTTGACTTGTGACTTGGGTTATTCTGCTAGGCAATGAGGACGACTCATTTTTGTTGCAGGAAGTCTCATATATTTCAGCATTTTTGTTGAACCTGTCCTGGTGATGGCAATGCTGGAACCCAATTGTCTGGACACAAGAGTCTAGTGCAGTTTACTTTCTAGTTGGATGTGTGAAGATTTTCCAGTTGGTCATGACTGTACTTGGAATTCCTCACTTTTTGGTTAGGCTGCTTTAGAGCGGAGATATTAATCTTCCTCTTGGACTTTTGGATCTTGCGATGTGTTGGTGCGCGGTGGATGATTATCATTGATCAAGCAAGTCAAATGATCTGTCCAGTAAATATCAGTCCCCTGCATACAGACATCACTCAGGTCTTTGACTCAGACAATGACATAACCCAGGAGGTGCCAGTGCTTAAGTCTGAAATGCGTCCATGTGGTTTGTATTTGTCCTTCTGGTGGAAGAGGGTTTGTGTCATAATGAGTCCATGCTGAACACTTTATCAGTAGGAGATCACCATTTGCATTCGCTTTATCCACCTTGTTTTTCCCAGTGTTTTCTCTCGAATCATTGGTGTCACTGCCAATCCTGGTATTAAAGTCCTTCTCAAGGGTGATCTTTTCTTATTTTAGAATGATAGTGAGGACTTCATCAAGTTCAGAATATAACTTTTTCTTAATATCATCTGAGTCAAGGATCGGGACATAAGCGCTGAGGCGAAGATGCAGAATCTCAGAATTATCACAACGCAGACTCTGGAGACTTTCTATACCTTGGCAGCCACCCCTCTCAAAGGGCCACCATTGATGAAAAGATCCAAACCAGATCAGCTGCGTTAGCCCGACCTTCTACAAACTATGGCAGTGAGTGTCTGACAACAAAGGCTCCCGCAAGTCGGATACATTCCGAGTATACAGAACAGTTGCTGTGACTACGCTCCTGTACTGGAGTGAGACCTGGAAAGCATCCCAACAACGCACAAGTGTTAGAGAAATTCTATTAGCAATGCCTCGACTACATCCTCTGGATTCATAGGAGGACTATTGAACACTCGCTCATGCCCGTCTTGAAATCAGCTCCACTTGCATTCGGCCAAAACTGAAGAATCAACTTTGCTGCACTGGGCACTGTCTGGATGGCTGAAAAGTGCCTCCCCCACCAAGTTCAGTTTTCTCAACTCCCCAAAGGCCAGCAATTCCTGGGAGGACAAAGAAAAAGCTTCAAAGACATGATGGAAGCTCTCCTTAAAGAATGGCGGCATTGACACTAATAACTGGGAGGACCTAGCTGACCATCATTCAAAATGGTGATAAGTTATCCATTAAACTGCATTATGCTTTGAGTGACAATTTCTTGAGACAGAGCTTTGACAGACGAGAAAAGGAAGCAAATCCCGCACTCGCCCTCGTGGGTATCCTACCCATATGCTCACAGATCTGCGGGTCAAGAATCAGTCTGGCAGAAACACACAACCCTTAGTAGAAGTCATCCTCGAAACGAGGGACAAACAATAAATAAGCCTCTAGAAGTAAGCCCAGTTCTTTGTTTACCTCTTTGGGCCTGATAAGTTCCATTGCTACTTCTTAGTGATGGTATGTATCTGTACCTTCAAGTCCCTGTTTGCCTACCCCAGGGTTTCCAAAACTGTTCCTGCCATGGAACCACTTTGACTTCCCAAGAGTATTGACCAAACCCCTAAGAAGCGTTCTTATTGGCTCATAACTTCCTGCTCCCCAACATCGAATTTGGGGTGTATCCCATAAATGTGCTGGGAAGCCCCTCTTGTAAGATCCCAGGTAAGGGTTTACCTGGCAATTGCCCAGAAGTGATAACTTCCCCAGTGCAATTGCACTGGGCTGGGAACCACCCAACAAAGCAATTTAAATCCCTTGCTTCAGATCGTTCTGCCAGTTCTGTACTCCTAGTTATTCTGAAAGCATAAGAAGAAAGAAAAGCACTTGTAACTTCAGAGTAACTATTTTAAAGACCAGAACTAGCCCTGCACGGGATTGTCCTGATCACCAATTCTCCACCCCCACCCCCATGTCAGGACCTGCAGCCCCTATATTTCATTTGTCAATGTTAGACACTTACCTTCTCTCTGGCCTTTTTTTCAATGGGACATTTAAAGTCACCTGCTTCACAGCCACTAGTATTCCTTCACTCCAATCCTTTTACACTTCGCCTCTGGAGATTCACTTTGTTGCCTGAATCTCCTCCGGCCTGAGTCAGGAAGGGCAGGCTGGACAGGTACTTGAGAAGTGCTGTGAAGTCACAACGGAATGACAATCCGCTGCTGATTTCAATTCCAAGGAAGTTATGAACCATTATATTGAGTTATTTTTGGGCAACGGGTACAAACATGCATGCAATCCCCCCCCCCCCTCTCTCTCTCATGCCCATCTCTTATACACCCACTCCTTCACATCCCTCCCTCACTCTCCCACACACCCTCTTTCTCTCCCACACACACTCCCTTCAACATCTCTCTCTCTCTCTCTCGTACCCACCCTCTCATTTCTCACTGCCTTGGACCCCTGGTCTTGGACTTCCTTGGCTTCTCCTCCGCCCTGTGGCTGTGGTCTACCTTACTCTGCTGTCTGGTGGCCTTTACTCTCACCCTGACTTGTCCGATAAGAGGCCGGTCTCCGATGCATAGGCTGATTAGTGCGTCCATCAGTCGCCAACAAAGTGAGAAACTGCCCTTGGACAGCTTTTCTCAAGTTTAAAACTGCTGGACTCACCACGGAATCCTTGATGAGGCCCATGGAAGCCCAGGGTTTGGGAAAGGCTGGTCTTGTCCATTTAGACATTTATTGCCCAAGAAATATATGGTCTCCTTATTCCTCCTACAAAATGTACCACCTCACATTTGATCTGCATTGAAGCTCCTTTGCCAATTTTGTGCATATTCTGCAATTTTATTAATGCTGTCCTTTACTTGTTCTAAGGTAGTTCTCTAATTTGTGTACATTTGCATTGATTTTGTTTTTGTCTGACTGACAGTTGGCAATCAAGACTTTTGACAAAAGAAATTTGAAACAAACTGAAACAAAGGATCACAGTGCGCCATCGTTTTTTAATCCCGAAGGTGACCTTGTAACTGAGAAAGAAATGTTAATCGCGGCAAACAATATCAAGACTGATCATCCAGGAAAGAGAGGTGCAGATTTTGCAAACTGTTTACCCAATAAACTGAATGATGTAAACGGCAACGCCGAATTTGTGGGGGAGTTTGGAAAACTTTGCAATCGTTCACAAAATTCACAAGATTTTCAAAGTTAGTGATGCAAAAGTGGGCAGCCACAAAAATATAAATTTTGTTTGGAACCAAAAAAATGTTAGTACACAAGTTGCTTAAACAAAATGCAGCCTCCAAGAAGGTACCTAACCTACATTATGTACACAAAAGGATTGGAATTCTTGGTACCTCCTTCAACCGGAGAACTGATTTGCTAAAACTGAAACCTTGGATAAAAATCCAAGTAAAAAGAACACATCCACTGAGGTCACAAAGGGGAAAGCACTTAAAACCGTACGGATAAATGTATTGCAGTAGCAATATTTTACTTTGCACTTGTATAGGGAAATTGAGCTTGGTCCATGAGCTACTGTGTAGTATTCCAATAGTCCTGCATCATTCTGTATTTTGTTTATGTGTGTGTGTGTATATATGTATGTACGTGAAAAAAAATCACACATGGTTATTGGCAATGTGATTTTAACATTAAAACATCAAAAATGTATTTTTTTAAACTTTTGCCAACTTCTATTAAGCACAGATAAAGCTTGTTTCTGTCGGTGTCTGTATTTTTCAAGAGGACTTTCTATAACAATGTGTGCCTTAAATTTAATTTATAAATGTGCTTCAGGAATGTTACTGTTCAGATAAACAAATAATTATTCAAAAATAAACTTTGGAAAAAACTTTGGATTTTGAAATGTGTTCTCTTTTCTATTCCCCCCCCCCCCCCCCCCCCCCCCCCCCCCCGGCCGCCGCTACTGATCAGGCTTTCAAGATAGTTAAAGACCATGGATGCTGCAAGTCTAACCTGTTTGTAGTAACTCTAGCCTCATAATTTGGGTCCCTTAGATGTAGTATTTGGTGGCACTGTTTTAGCATGTCTGGACATATGCTACTAATCACTTGAATCTCACCACTCTTGAGATGCACAAAGTATATGTAAAGCCGAACTATGGATCTGAATTAGATTGTGGGATGCTTTACATGTATCTCTAATGCGAAAGCCTACACTCTGCAAAATGTGATGAGTATAGAGATGCTCCTAAAAGTTTTCCCAGAGATCACATTTATCCTGTTTATAGAACTGATGATTCTTTGAAGAAATTGATATGACTTCAGCTGGGGAAGTGCTTTGGCATATCAATGGAGTAAAGGAAAGTTATAAAGTGTTTGTAAAAGGAATTATGATGATTTTTGCCCTAGAATTTCCATAAGAATGTTCTGATAAAATTTGGATATTACAGGAATTGGGTTACGGAGATAGGGTGGAAGTGAGGGCTTAAGTGGGTCGGTGCAGACCTGATGGGCCAAACACTCTATGTTCTATGAATCTTTTAGATTTGAAGAAATATAAATGGTAGAAATCAAATTTAATTTTCACAAGCTTCCAATATCCATCAAACAGAAGATTTACTGTATTCAGTCATGACTTAATTTACTGCAAGCTGTTGCCATGTAACCATCTTCAAATACTTATTTTATATATTTTATATATATATAAAATATATCACTAGCCCCAAATAAGGGTGAAGGTTAAATATCACCATGAGTCAAAACAATAAACTCATTGAAACATTGTTTATAAGGGAAATATTAAAAATTTGCATAAACCTTTTAAGTTATGAGAGTTTACAAATTAGGCTAGTTTTCCCCAGAATTTTAAGATAGGGTAGATCGAGATAAACTGTTTCCATTAGTTAGAGATTCTCGAACCAGGGGGGCACAGTGTAAAGATTAAGGCCAGACCGTACAGGAGAGGTGTTAGAAGGCACTTCTTAACACAAAGGATGGTAGAGATTTGGAACTCCCTGTGGTGAACCATGTTCCACTGTTACAGCTGTGTATATATAATATATATATATATTCACTGTTATTGTTTGTTCCATTGTTATTACTGTTGTTGCTTCTGTTGGCTCCGCCCCTCGGGCTTTGTATATAGTTGGCTGATCTGTGGCCTTGCCCCCAGTGCAGCAGGCAGGCACACATCTCAGTGTATTAAAGCCACAATTTAGTTATATAACTCTCTTTGTCTATTATTGATGGTCCATCAATTTAATACACTGAGATATTGCAATCGATGCCACTCTTAAGCCTGACCGACTTGAACTTAACCCGCAGGAAGCCGACGCCACTGCGATCTTCGAGCACTGGCTAAGCTGTTTCGAGGCTTCCCTCGACTCATCGACCAACGCCGTCACCGAGGTGCACAAGCTGCATCGCCTCAACGCCCGGGTGAGCCCCAAAATTTTTCTGCTGATCAAAGACGCGGCCTCATTTGCAGAGGCAATCGCACTGCTAAAAGGAAAGTTCATGAGGGCAGTGAATGAGGTGTTCGCCCGACATTTCCTTGTCTTGAGGCGTCAGTACCCTGGTGAATTACTGGCCGAATTCCTGCGTGACCTGCGAGTACTCGCCCGGAATTGTAACTGCCTGGCAGTTACGGCGGTTCAGCACTCTGAGCTCTTAATCAGGGACGCCTATGTGGCCGGAGTCCAGTCTAATTATATCCAACAACGCTTCACGAAGGGGGTACCCTCGACCTCAAGGACACTGTGTAGCTCTTTGGAAGTAGCGTTCCAGATGGATGCCTTCATGTCCGACCACGCGGCACCCTCGTGGACGACGTCGGAGGCGCGGCCATCACCCGGCCCAGGCGCGTCACAAGACTGTGCCACGCGGCAGCCCGCCAACTCCAGGGGGGCTGTGCTGCTACTTCTGCAGCCAGGGCCAGCACCCCAGACAGCGTTGTCCTGCTCGGAACGTGACCTGCAATGAGTGCGGTAAGAAGGGGCACTTTACCTCAAGCTCCCAGGCACAAAGTCTGCCAGACCCGACCTGAAGCTCACAGGTCCCGCAGCATGGCATCTTACCTGCCGGGACCGTCCCCTTCTGACATGTCATCCACCTCGTGTGGCCAGTCGGGTCGCCACCTTCGACGCCACATGCTACTCATGGAGACCACCATCTTGGGACCACCCCGTTACCACCGACCAGATCAGCCATCTTACGCAGCTCAGCTCCGTCACGCTTGACCAGACCCAGTCCCATCACCTCGAACTCCATGATGACCGTCCGGGTCAATGGGCATGAGATGACCTGTCTGTTTGACTCTGGGAGCACGGGTAGCTTCATTCATCCGGATACAGTAAGGCGCTGCTCCCTTCGGATTTTTTCTGTGTCCCAGACTATCTCCCTAGCTTCCGGATCACACTCCATTCAGGTCCTGGGCTACTGTGTCGCAAACCTTGCATTACAGGGAGTACAGTACGCTAACTTTAAACTCTATGTCCTCCCCCATTTCTGCACTGGCCTGTTACTAGGCCTGGACTTCCAGTGTAACCTCCGAAGCCTGACTTTGAAGTTTAGTGGACCCCTGCCCCCTCTCACCATCTTTAGCCTTGCGACCCTTAAGATCGCCCCTCCCTCGCTCTTCGCTCCCCTCACCCCAGACTGTAAGCCCGTCGCCACCAGGAGCAAACTATACAGTGCCCGGGACAAGGCCTTTATCAGGTCGGAGGTCCAGCGACTCCTGCAGGAAGGGATCATTGAGGCTAGTGAGAGCCCAAGTGGTTGTCGGGACTGGGGAGAAACACCAGATGATCGTCGACTACGAAGCGCTATCAATTGCACTTAAAGACTCGAATCGGTACAAGAGAGGCTTTATTACAGTAAGATGTTTATCCTCCGACTGCAGCTGGTAGAATGGCAGCTCAGGAGAACTCATACATATTTATACGGCTCCCTGTGGGCGGAGCTAACCGGCAGGGGCTACCAACCAACCTGTAATACAGGTACTGCTGTACATCCTCTAATACAGGCGCACACACAATTACACAGTGGTGGATCACCACATTCACCCCCTGTTAAAAATGAGTCCGGCGGGGTTGACGTGGAACTATAGACAGAATCCGTGAATTATTTACAGAGGGGAGGGTGGAACGTGGGTGGGGAGGTGTGTGGGAGTGGGACCGGCACCCGAGGGAGCCAGGTCCCTGAGTGAGACCGTATCCTGGCGGCCGTCGGGGAACTCCACGTAGGCATACTGGAGGTTTGCGTGGAGCAGGCGTACCCTGTCCACCAAGGGGTCCGCTTTGTGGAGTCGGACATGCCTACGCAGTACGACCGGCCCTGGAGCTACGAGCCAAGTCGGGAGCGACACCCCGGATGTAGATTTCCTAGAGAAGGTAAAAACACGTTCATGGGGCGTGTTATTCGTGGCAGTGCATAGTAGAGACCGGATGGAGTGCAGTGCATCAGGGAGGACCTGCTGCCAGCGAGTGGCTGGGAGGTTTCTCGACCTTAGGGCCAGCTGGACGGCCCTCCAAACCGTCCCGTTCTCCCTCTCTACCTGCCCGTTTCCCCCGGGGTTGTAGCTGGTCGTCCTGCTGGAGGCGATACCCCTGCTGAGCAGGAACTGACGCAGCTCATCACTCATGAATGAGGATCCCCTGTCACTGCGGATATAGTCGGGGAAACCGAACAGAGCGAATATGGAATCGAGGGCCTTGATGACGGTGGCAGACGTCATATCCGGGCATGGGATGTCGAATGGGAACCTAGAGAATTCATCGACCACACTGAGGATATACGTGTTGCGGTCGGTGGAGGGGAGGGTCCCTTTGAAATCCACACTGAGGCCTTCAAAGGGGCGGGACGCTTTCACTAGGCGCGCACGGTCAGGCCGGTAGAAGTGCGGCTTGCACTCAGCACAGACCTGTCAGTCTCTGGTGACTGTCCGTACTTCCTCGACGGAGTAGGGCAGATTGCGGGCTCTGACTAGGTGGAAACCGAGTGACCCCCGGATGGCAAAGGCTGTCGTGCAGGGCACGGAGCTGGTCCACTTTTGCGCTGGCACATGTACCTCTGGAGAGGGCGTCTGGGGGCTCGTTGAGCTTGCCGGGGCGATACAAGATCTCATAGGTGGAGAGCTCGATTCTCCACCTCAAGATTTTATCGTTTTTGATCTTGCCCTGCTGCGTGTTGTTAAACATGAAGGCTACCGACCGTTGGTCAGTGAGGAGAGTGAATCTCCTGCCGGCCAGGTAATGCCTCCAGTTCCGCAATGCTTCAACGAGTGCCTGGGCCTCCTTTTCAACAGACGAATGTCGAATTTCGGAGGCATGGACGGTGCAGGAAAAGAATGCCACGGGTCTGCCTGCCTGGTTTAGAGTGGCGGCAAGGTCGACATCTGAAGCGTAGCTCTCTACTTGATAGGGCAGTGACTCGTCCACTGCACGCATCCCGGTCCTGGCTATGTCTGAGCGAATATGGGCGAAGGCATGTTGTGTCTCGGCCGTGAGTGGATATTGAGTAGCCTGTATCAGTGGGCGGGCCTTGTCCGCGTATTGTGGGACCCACTGGGCGTAGTAGAAGAACCCCAGGCAGCGTTTGGGGAAGGGGGAGCTCCATGAGGGGGCGCATGCGGTCGGGACCGGGCCCCAGGAGTCCGTTTTGGACTACGTAGCCAAGGATGGCTAAGCGGTTTGTGCTGAATACGTACTTCTCCTTGTTATAAGTGAGGTTGAGGAGAGATGCTGTGTGGAGAAATTTGGCACGGTTGGCGTCGTGGTCCTGCTGGTCATAGCCGCAGATGGTGACGTTGTCCAGGTACGGAAACGTGGCCCGCAGTCCGCACCGGTCAACCATTCGGTCCATTTTACTTTGGAATACCGAGACCCCGTTAGTGACGCCAAAGGGAACCCTACGAAATTGATAGAAGCGACCGTCCGCCTTGAAGGCAGTGTATGGACGGTCCGATTTACGGATGGGGAGCTGGTGGTAGGCGGATTTAAGGTCAATCATTGAGAAGACCCGATACTGTGCAATCTGATTGACCATATCAGATATGCGAGGGAGGGGGTACGCGTCGAGCTGCGTACACCGATTGATGGTCTGGCTGTAGTCCACGACCATCCTGTGTTTCTCCCCAGTTTTAACCACCACCACCTGGGCTCTCCAGGGGCTGTTGCTGGCCTCGATGATGCCTTCCTGAAGCAGCCGCTGGACTTCGGACCTGATGAAGGTCTTGTCCTGGGTGCTGTACCGTCTGCTCCTGGTGGTGACGGGCTTGCAATCTGCAGTCAGATTGGTAAAGAGGGAGGGAGGGTCAACCTTGAGGGTCATGAGGCCGCAAACAGTGAGTGGGGGTAGGGGACCGCCGAATTTGAGGGTGAGGCTCTGGAGGTTACATTGGAAATCCAGGCCCAATAACAGTGTAGCACAGTGATTGGGGAGAACGTACAGGCGGAAACCGCTGAATTCAGCGCCTTGTACGGTGAGGTTGACCATACAGAAACCTCGGATCGGGACAGAGTGGGATCCAGAGGCCAGGGAGATCCGCTGGTTGGCGGGATGGACCGCGAGGGAGCAGCGCCTTACCGTGTCCGGGTGGATGAAGCTATCGGTGCTCCGGAGCCTAGTAGGCAGGAGGTCGCGTGGCCGTTAATACAGGCACACACACAATTACACAGTGGTGGATTACCACAGACTACAGTCAGACAATCAATCGGTACATGCAGCTCGATGCGTACCCTCGTCCCTGCATATCTGACATGGTCAACCAGATTGCGCAGTACCGGGTCTTCTCCACAGTTTACTTGAAGTCCACGTACCACCAGCTTCCTATCCGCCCGGAGGACCGCCAAAACACTGCCTTCGAGGCAGATGGCCGCCTCTACCACTTTTTCTCTGGGTCCCCTTCAGTGTCACCAATGGGGTCTCAGTCTTCTAGCAAGTGATGGACTGAATGGTTGACGAGTACGGGCTGCGGGCCACGTTCCCGTATCTGGATAATGTCACCATCTACAATCATGACCAGCAGGACCACGACGCTAACCTCCAGAAATTCATCCACGCCGCCCAGCTCCTTAATTTAACCTATAATAAGGAGAAATGTGTGTTTCACACAACTCTCCGAGCCATCCTTGGCTACATCGTGGAAAACAGGAGTCCTAGGGCCACTGTCATCAAGGCTCTGCACAGTCTCTTCACCTTCTTCGGTTTCCCCACCTCTGACCATAGTGATAGGGGCTTCTCTTTCATGAGTGATGAGCTGCGTCAGTTCCTGCTTAGCAATGGCATCGCTGAAGCAGGACGACCAGCTACAACCCCCGGGGAAACGGACAGGTGGAGAGGGAGAACGCGATGGTCTGGAAGGCCGTCCTTCTTGCCCTACGGTCTAGACGTCTCCCAGTCTCCCGCTGGCGGGAGGTCCTTCCCGATGCGCTCCACTCCATCCGGTCGCTTCTGTGTACTGCCACCAACGAGACCCCTCACGAACATTTGTGTGTCTTTTGTAGGAAGTCCACCTCGGGGGTCTTGCTCCCGTCCTGGCTGACAGTCCCAGGGCCCATCCTCCTCTGGAAGCATGTGAGGAGTCATAAGTCGGATCCCCTGGCCGAGAGGGTTCTGCTCCTCCATGCAAACCCACAGTATGCCTACATGGCACACCATGATGGGCGGCAGGACACAGTTTCTTCTCAGGGACTTGGCACCCGCAGGTTCCCCAGTGACTATCACCACCACGCCCACCCCAACACCATCTACCACCATCACCCCCACTCGGGACTTGGCACTGGCAGCCTCCCCAATGACCATTACCACCACCCCTCACTCCGTCGGCTCATCAGGATGAAGAAGACAACACGCTCCAGGAGTCGAAGGTCTCGACACAGCCGGGACTGAGGTGATCACGGCGGAAGGTTAAAGCTCCTGTCAAACTCAATCTGTGAGCCCACTTCACCCCCGCTGGACTTTTTTTTAAACAGCGGGTGAATGTGGTGAACCACGTTCCACTGTTACTGCTGTGTATGTATATACACACAGAGCAGTGAGTAACAGTGGAACAAACAATAACAGTGAAAATATATATATATATTTTCATTATTGTTTGTTCCACTGTTACTCACTGCTCTGTGTGTGTGTATATGTGTATATATATATATATATATATATATATATATACATTTTCACTGTTATTGTTTGTTCCATTGTTACTTACTGTTGTTGCCTCTGTTTGCTCCGCCTGTGGCTCCGCCCCTCGGGTTTTGTATATAGTTGGCTGATCTGTGGCCCTGCCCCCACTGAGGGATCAGCAGCAGGCAGGCACACATCTCGGTGTATTAAAGCCACAATTTAGTTCCATAACTCGCTTTGTCTATTATTGATGGTCCATCAATTGATGTCAAATTGATGTGCGATCAGTTAATTTAAAATTTTTGTTATGCAAAGGTATTAAGGGATATGGACCAAAGACAGGTATATGGAGTTAGGCTACAGATCAGCCATGACCTCATTCAATAACTGAGCAGGCTTGAGGGGCTGAATGGCCTACTCCTGCTCATTTAAAAAAAAAATATTTTAATTCTCCTTTTTCACATTTTCTCCCAAATTTGCACCATCAATAAACAATAATCAGTAACGTATATGATGTCAATCTCAATAACAATGATCCCATCCTCCCACCAAACTCCAAATATTAGCCCGCATGTTAACATAAATGACAAAAAGGAATCCGGGATCACCCATAGTCACCATTAATACACACAGCCCCCCTCCTCCCAACCCTCCCAACCCCCCCCCCCCCCACCCCCCACCCCCACAAACTATGTCCGATGTTATCCAGTTCTTGAAAGTGCATAATGAATAATGCCCATGACTTGTAGAACCCCTCCATCCTACCCCAGTTCAAACTTAACCTTCTCAAGAGTCAAGATTTCCAACAGATCCCCTCGCCACGCCAGGGCACAGGGCCGAGAGGTTGATCTCCAACCTAACAGAATCCGCCTTCGGGCGATCAATGAGGCGAAGGCTACAACATCTGCCTCCGCACCTGTTTCCAACCCTGGCTGGTCCGACACCCCGAATATGGCCTCCCGGGGGCCCGGGTCCAGTTTCACGTGCACCACGTTAGAGATTACCCTAAAAACCTCCTACCAGTACTCCCCTAGCTTTGGACAGGACCAAAATATATGAACGTGATTAGCCGGGGGCCGCCCCGCAACGTTCACACATATCTTCTACCCCTTCAAAGAATCGGCTCATCCTCGCCCTTGTGAGGCTCTATATACCACCTTCAGCTGCATCAGCCCCAACCTCGTGCACGAGGTGGAGGTGTTCACTCTCTGGAGCACCTCGCACCAGAACTCCTCCTTCCTTACCCTCTCCCAACTCCCCCTCCCACTTTGCTTTGGCCTACTCCTGTTCATAAGTACTTTTAACATTTATGTAGTCTACCATTTAGTTTCTATTGCTGTTTCTCATCTCTTCTTACCACAATGCATCATTTTGCATGTCTCTGCATTAAACTGCATCGGCCATGAGTCTGCTCATTTCACCAGTCTTGGGTCCTCCTGAAGTCTGTTGCTATTCTCATTGCTGACTACATTTCTGACTTTCATAACCATCTGTATGCTTTGAACACGTACCCTTATATACCCAGTCCAGCTCGTTAAATATATCAAAAGGAACACTGGGTACGAACATCAAACACAAATGCAGAAAGTACTGGACAGTCACAGCAGGTCTGACATCACCTGTGGAGCGAGAAGGGAGCTAATGTTTCCAGTCTTGATGACTCCTTTCGTCAAATCTTATACAATGCTTTAAAGCAATCTACAATTCCAAACTGTGGAATCATGATTGTGAGAAATTAAGCAATTGTAAGAGAAGCCTGGGTAAGGATAGAAGATAATTCATGGGTAATGGAAAGTACTGTGCGAGCAAAAAGGAGCAGTTAAAGGCTACTTGGCCCATCGGCCTACTTCTCCATTTGATAAGATCACGGTTAATCAGATTGTGGCCTTGTCTCCTCTTGCCTGTCCTGTTCCTTCTATTCCTTAACTTCCAGTCAATCAAAAATCTGTCTAACTCAACCTTAATTAAAGCAACCACCCGCCTCTGCTTTCCTTGGAAGAGTATTCCAAACATTGATGATCCTCTAAGAAAATAAATTCCTCCTCTGTCTCCATCTTAAATGAGAGACCCCTTATTTTTAAAATGTGCCTCCGAGCTCTCGATTCCCCCCACCGACAAATAGAATAGAATCATAGAATTTACAGTGCGGAATAGAATTATAGAGTTTACAGTGCGGAATAGAATCAGAGAATTTACACTGCGGAATAGAATCAGAGAATTTACACTGCGGAATAGAATCAGAGAATTTACAGTGCGGAATAGAATTATAGAGTTTACAGTGTGGAATAAAATCAGAGAATTTATAGTGCGGAATAGATTCATAGAATTTACAGTGCGGAATAGAATCAGAGAATTTACAGTGCGGAATAGAATCATAGAATTTACAGTGCGGAATAGAATCCGAGAATTTACAGTGTGGAATAGAATCATAGAATTTACAGTGCGGAATAGAATCATAGAATTTACAGTGCGGAATAGAATCAGAGAATTTACAGTGCGGAATAGAATCATAGAATTTACAGTGCGGAATAGAATCCGAGAATTTACAGTGCGGAATAGAATCCGAGAATTTACAGTGCGGAATAGAATCAGAGAATTTACAGTGTGGAATAGAATCATAGAATTTACAGTGCGGAATAGAATCATAGAATTTACAGTGCGGAATAGAATCAGAGAATTTACAGTGCGGAATAGAATCATAGAATTTACAGTGCGGAATAGAATCCGAGAATTTACAGTGTGGAATAGAATCATAGAATTTACAGTGCGGAATAGAATCATAGAATTTACAGTGCGGAATAGAATCAGAGAATTTACAGTGCGGAATAGAATCATAGAATTTACAGTGCGGAATAGAATCCGAGAATTTACAGTGCGGAATAGAATCCGAGAATTTACAGTGCGGAATAGAATCAGAGAATTTACAGTGCGGAATAGAATCATAGAATTTACAGTGCGGAATAGAATCATAGAATTTACAGTGCGGAATAGAATCAGAGAATTTACAGTGCGGAATAGAATCAGAGAATTTACAGTGCGGAATAGAATCAGAGAATTTACAGTGCGGAATAGAATCATAGAGTTTACACTGCGGAATAGAATCAGAGAATTTACAGTGCGGAATAGAATTATAGAGTTTACAGTGTGGAATAAAATCAGAGAATTTATAGTGCGGAATAGATTCATAGAATTTACAGTGCGGAATAGAATCAGAGAATTTACAGTGTGGAATAGAATCATAGAATTTACAGTGCGGAATAGAATCATAGAATTTACAGTGCGGAATAGAATCAGAGAATTTACAGTGCGGAATAGAATCCGAGAATTTACAGTGCGGAATAGAATCCGAGAATTTACAGTGCGGAATAGAATCAGAGAATTTACAATGCGGAATAGAATCAGAGAATTTACAGTGCGGAATAGAATCAGAGAATTTACAGTGCGGAATAGAATCAGAGAATTTACAGTGCGGAATAGAATCAGAGAATTTACAGTGCGGAATAGAATCCGAGAATTTACAGTGCGGAATAGAATCCGAGAATTTACAGTGCGGAATAGAATCCGAGAATTTACAATGCGGAATAGAATCCGAGAATTTACAGTGCGGAATAGAATCCGAGAATTTACAGTGCGGAATAGAATCCGAGAATTTACAGTGCGGAATAGAATCCGAGAATTTACAGTGCGGAATAGAATCCGAGAATTTACAATGCGGAATAGAATCCGAGAATTTACAGTGCGGAATAGAATCAGAGAATTTACAGTGCGGAATAGAATCAGAGAATTTACAGTGCGGAATAGAATCAGAGAATTTACAGTGCGGAATAGAATCAGAGAATTTACAGTGCGGAATAGAATCCGAGAATTTACAGTGCGGAATAGAATCAGAGAATTTACAATGCGGAATAGAATCAGAGAATTTACAGTGCGGAATAGAATCAGAGAATTTACAGTGCGGAATAGAATCCGAGAATTTACAGTGCGGAATAGAATCCGAGAATTTACAGTGCGGAATAGAATCCGAGAATTTACAGTGCGGAATAGAATCAGAGAATTTACAGTGCGGAATAGAATCCGAGAATTTACAGTCCGGAATAGAATCAGAGAATTTACAGTGCGGAATAGAATCCGAGAATTTACAGTGCGGAATAGAATCAGAGAATTTACAGTGCGGAATAGAATCCGAGAATTTACAGTGCAGAATAGAATCCGAGAATTTACAGTGCGGAATAGAATCAGAGAATTTACAGTGCGGAATAGAATCAGAGAATTTACAGTGCGGAATAGAATCAGAGAATTTACAGTGTGGAATAGAATCATAGAATTTACAGTGCGGAATAGAATCCGAGAATTTACAGTGCGGAATAGAATCCGAGAATTTACAGTGCGGAATAGAATCAGAGAATTTACAGTGCGGAATAGAATCATAGAATTTACAGTGCGGAATAGAATCATAGAATTTACAGTGCGGAATAGAATCAGAGAATTTACAGTGCGGAATAGAATCAGAGAATTTACAGTGCGGAATAGAATCAGAGAATTTACAGTGCGGAATAGAATCATAGAGTTTACACTGCGGAATAGAATCAGAGAATTTACAGTGCGGAATAGAATTATAGAGTTTACAGTGTGGAATAAAATCAGAGAATTTATAGTGCGGAATAGATTCATAGAATTTACAGTGCGGAATAGAATCAGAGAATTTACAGTGTGGAATAGAATCATAGAATTTACAGTGCGGAATAGAATCATAGAATTTACAGTGCGGAATAGAATCAGAGAATTTACAGTGCGGAATAGAATCCGAGAATTTACAGTGCGGAATAGAATCCGAGAATTTACAGTGCGGAATAGAATCAGAGAATTTACAGTGCGGAATAGAATCAGAGAATTTACAGTGCGGAATAGAATCAGAGAATTTACAGTGCGGAATAGAATCAGAGAATTTACAGTGCGGAATAGAATCAGAGAATTTACAGTGCGGAATAGAATCCGAGAATTTACAGTGCGGAATAGAATCCGAGAATTTACAGTGCGGAATAGAATCCGAGAATTTACAATGCGGAATAGAATCCGAGAATTTACAGTGCGGAATAGAATCCGAGAATTTACAGTGCGGAATAGAATCCGAGAATTTACAGTGCGGAATAGAATCCGAGAATTTACAGTGCGGAATAGAATCCGAGAATTTACAATGCGGAATAGAATCCGAGAATTTACAGTGCGGAATAGAATCAGAGAATTTACAGTGCGGAATAGAATCAGAGAATTTACAGTGCGGAATAGAATCAGAGAATTTACAGTGCGGAATAGAATCAGAGAATTTACAGTGCGGAATAGAATCCGAGAATTTACAGTGCGGAATAGAATCAGAGAATTTACAATGCGGAATAGAATCAGAGAATTTACAGTGCGGAATAGAATCAGAGAATTTACAGTGCGGAATAGAATCCGAGAATTTACAGTGCGGAATAGAATCCGAGAATTTACAGTGCGGAATAGAATCCGAGAATTTACAGTGCGGAATAGAATCAGAGAATTTACAGTGCGGAATAGAATCCGAGAATTTACAGTGCGGAATAGAATCAGAGAATTTACAGTGCGGAATAGAATCCGAGAATTTACAGTGCGGAATAGAATCAGAGAATTTACAGTGCGGAATAGAATCCGAGAATTTACAGTGCAGAATAGAATCCGAGAATTTACAGTGCGGAATAGAATCAGAGAATTTACAGTGCGGAATAGAATCAGAGAATTTACAGTGCGGAATAGAATCAGAGAATTTACAGTGTGGAATAGAATCAGAGAATTTACAGTGCGGAATAGAATCATAGAATTTACAGTGCGGAATAGAATCAGAGAATTTACAGTGCGGAATAGAATCAGAGAATTTACAGTGCAGAAGGCCTCCTCAGAATCTTAAAATGTTTCAATTCTCGTTTTTCTAAACTCCATGAGTTTGGGCTCGGCCTTCGCAACCTTTCCTGATCAGAAACACCTTCATCCTCGGAATCAGCCCAGTGAACCTTCTCTGAACTACTTCCAATGCAATATACCCCTCCCTAAGGAGACAGTAGCTATACACGGTACTCCAGGAGCGGTCCAACCAATGGCCTGTACAGCTGAAGCAAGACTTTTACATTCCATCCTCCTTGCAGTAAGAGCCAATATTCCTTTTGCCTTCTAATTTCTGTAACTGCATGTTAGTTTTTTGTGTTTCATGTACAGGGACGCACAGATCCCTGTTCTGCAACATTGTAGTTTGTCTCTATTTAAATAATATTCTACTTTATTGTCTTCCTGCTAAAGTTAACCAATACTTTACCCTTTCACTTAACCTCGCCATATCCCTTCGCAGACTCTTTATATCTTCCCCACAACTTCCTTTCCTATCTATTTTTGTATTATCTGCAAATTTAGTTATAATAGTTTGTCCGTTCCTCTAAGACTTAAATAAAGATCGTAAGACGTAAATAGTTGAGACCCCTGCACTCAGCCCTGACTCCTATCACTTAGCCAATCCCCTATTCATTCTAGCATATCATCTCCAGCACCATCTATTCTGCAATAACCTTTTATATCACACCTTGAACACCTTTTGAAAATCCAAATACACTCCCATGTGCTGGCTTTCCTTAAACAATCCTGTTTATTGCATCCTTGAACAACTCATACATTTGTGTGCACAGTTTCCCTTTCAAAGAAACATATTGACTCTGCCCATAGTTGCATTTTAATTTTCTAATGTCCTACTACTACCTTCCGCATAATGTATTCCAGATATCTCCTGACATGTTAGAATAACTGGCTCGTAGTTTCCTGCTTCCTGTCTCCCTTCTTTCTTGAGCAGTGGTATTACATAGGGGAGGGGGGAGGGGGGGGGGGGGGGGGTTACCAGTGTGATGGAACCTTTCCAGAATTTAGGGAATTTCTGAAAATTGCAACCAAATCAACAACTATTGTTGCAGCCACTTCTTTTAACCCTAGGATACAAGCCACCAGTTCCAGCGGACTTTTAGCCTTTTGTTCCATTTATTTTCTTCGCACTTTTTCTCCAGTGATCATGATAACTTGAGGTTCCTCCCTCCTGATTTAGTACTATTCTTGGGCTGTGTTATTTGTCTTCTAACGTGAAGACAGATCCAAGATACTTGTTCAAAGTTTCTGCCATTTTCCCCCCTTATTAATTCCCCAAACTCACCCTCTGAGGATCTAAAACTCTGTTTCGTTTCAAAAGTATTTTTATTCCAAATTTTCAACTTTGTACATTCTACAGGTTGACACAATAAATCCACCCAACATAGTAAACCCTCCACCTCCCTTCACTGCCCCCCCCCCACCTCCACGCACTGCGCCCTCCACCTCCCCTCACCGCCCCCTCCACCTCCCCTCACCGCCCCCCTCCACCTCTCCTCACCGCACCCCCACCCCCACCCCTCAGCAGTCAACAGAAACCAACTCTTCAAAATTCAGAATGAACAAACCCCAGCTTTTGAGGAACTCCACACACTTCTTCACTCCCGGGCGATGAACGCCAGCAGGTCCCCTCGCCAAACCAAAGCACAGGGTGACCTCTACCCCAACAAGACCCAGTTGTGGGCAATCAGCGAGGCGCAGGCTAAGACATCTGCCCCCACACCCATATGCAACTCCGGCTGGTCCGACACCCCAAATATGGCTTTCAGGGGACGGGCTCCACATCTACATGCAAAATCCCCGAAATGATGCTGAAAACTGCCCTCCAAAACCTTCCCAGCTTCGAGCAGGAACAGAACATAAGCACATGATTCACAGGACTCCTCCCACATCGCTCACCGATATCCTCCACCTCCTCAAACAGCGGCTCATCCGTGGCTTTGTGAGGTCCACCCTGTACACCACCTTCAGCTATATCAGCCCCAGCAAAGTCGAGGCATTCACCCTTCGCAGCACCTCACATCTCATCTCCTCCAACATGGCTCCCAACTCCTCCTCCCTCAGCCATAACCCTTCCAATTATACCTTATCCTCCTCCAAAATCCTCCCATAAATTGCCAAGACAACCCCTCTCCAGCCCCCCCTGACAGCACTCCCTCCAACAACGAAGCAGATGATATCAGGAAGGTCAGGAAGACCTTCCTCACAAAGTTCCACACCTGCATGTAACAGAAACTCTCACCCTGTGCCAGCCCAAACTTCTCATTCAGCTCCTCCAAGCTCGCAAACGGCACTCCCAGAAACAAATCCTTTGTCTCCCTCTCCTCCCATCCCCAGAACCTTGCATCTATTTCCCTGGCTCAAATCCATGCCCCCCCCCCCCCCCCCCCCCCCCCCGGATCCTGCTCCCGACCTGAAATGCTGCCGAAACCGCCTCCAATTCTTCAGTGTGGCCACCACCACTGGAGCCAGCGGCCGCAACACCAGCCCCCTACATGAGCCCACCTCCGTCCTTACCCACAAAGCCCCCGCCTCCCTATTCCATCCATGAATCTTCTCTGCATTCACCCCACAATAACATTGTGTGAAATTGGTGTTCCAGGACCCAGGTATCTTAGAAAAAATTGTCCTTTTTTACGGCTACAGAAAAGGAGGAAAACAGCAACAGCAATTTCCAGGTATTGCAGTTACCAAGCAGCAAACACAACTTGCAGCTGTGAAGTGCTCTCACAATTAACAAAGCCAATTCCTTATTAGTAATATCCTTCAGCTGTGAAGCTAGACATTCTTCACAGTCAAAGGGGGGTCTCAGCCTTTTGGCTAAGGTGAGCGTGAGGTCAGGTGTAATGCCAGGATTTGGTAGGTCTCTCCTGTGGGGACCATGAATTGGATTCAATTTGAATTAGTTTTTGGAGCAGGCAAGGAGTTATATCAGGGGTTTGCCCCTGTTCATACTCTGAGCTCTGGCTTCGTAACTCTGACAAAGTAATTTTAAAAAGTGACTTGTCAGCATATAAACAAGAACAGGGCTCTGTCCTGCAAGTGTTTGGTCGGACAGGCAGCAACTGTAGTTGCCCTGGTTATGGGTATTCACAATATTTAAAGATGGCTTGAAGTGCTCAGAGATAAAAAGCCCTCAATACTACCCCCCTGGCCAGGGGCAACCCCCCCCCTCCCCCCCCCCCCCCCCCTAGAATGCCTCAGCACAATCAAGCCCAACCCCCCTGAGGGTTTCCGCCTTCCCCACCCCGGGCACTGGGGCAGAATGCACAAATATGGAAATGGTTACTCACCTCAGTTCCCCTCAGCAGCTTTGCGCCAGCTTCACCTTTTTAAAAAGGAGTACTAAATGATGCCCGTGTGATTTGTCGCTGGGGAGCTGGTTAATTCTGGGAAGCTTTTGCATTCTACTTCAATAAAATAATCTTTATTAGTGTCACAAGTAGGTTTACATTAACACTGCAGTGAAGTTACTGTGACAATCCCCTAGTCGCCACATTCCAGCGCCTGTTCGTGTACATGGAGGGAGAATTCAGAATATCCAATTCACCTAACAGCACGTCCTTCAGGACTTGTGGGAGGAAACCCAAGCAGACACAGGGAGAACGTGCAGACTCCGCACAGAGTGACCCAAGCCTGGGATTGAACCTGGGTCCCTGGCGCTGTGAAGCAACAGTGCTAACCACTGTGCTACCGTGCCACGCAATCTCGCTAATGAGATGGAAATTAGTGTAAATCGGGGTCAAATTTATGCTCACCATATTTGGGCGAGATCCAGAACTCGCCATAGGAAATGGGCCAGTTAGTTGGCAAATTGATTCGTGCCTGGCGCGAATCTCTATTTTGGCCTTTCCCACTATTTAATTGGCGTGCCCAGATCAACACCGGGCCCAATGTGATGGTTAAATCACACCCATTTTCTTTCAATTTGATACCAGCTTTAACTATCTTAGCTATGGATAGTGTATCCTTCTTGTAGCATCGTTTTTTTCTCAATGGAATATAGCTTTGTTGACTTATGTAATAGCTCCTTAAATGTCTGCCATTGTTCTTCTGCAATCTTACTTTTTAATCTATTTCCCCAGTCCACTTTGGCCAACTCTGTCTTCGGATCCATGTAATTGCCTTTTTTAAAGTTCAAGACACTGGTTTATGATCCACCGATTTTACCCTCAGTCCAAATGATCTCTCGCATCTATGGGATCCATTACTACAAAGACATGAATTAATCTTGTCTCATTATCATGTCTAAAATAGTTTGTTCCCTGGTTGGTGAAGTGTTGGCTAAAGTAGACTTGAGAGATGAACAGACACTTCCAAAACAGAACCTTCTGATGAAGGGTCAACTCAATTTTATTATCTACTTCTAACTAACACACGATGACTGTGGGTCTAAATGATGCTAACTTAAACAAGAGACCTAAGCCTTGTCCGAACCAGTTGATTCTCTGAGCACGTGGTGTGAGTCTGTGCTGGGCTGGATGAGTTCTTATTACACTCAGAGGCAGCACCCAGAATGAGCGGGAACCGTGGTGCCCTCTGCCTTTATAGTGTGTGTATTCTAACTGGTGATTGGCTGCGGTGTTTGTACATGTTGATTGGTCCCTGTGTGTGTCCATCAGTGTGTGTCTGCACCATGATATACTGGTGTATATTATGACATCCCCCCTTTTATAAAAAATGTTGATATAGGCATGTGATAATAAATAGTGTGGGTGTGTGGAGAATGTACCTAGCTACGTGTGAGGTGCGGAGAACATAGAACATTACAGCGCAGTACAGGCCCTTCGGCCCTTGATGTTGCGCAGACCTGTGAAACCCCTCTAAAGCCCATCTACACTATTCCCTTATCATCCATATGTTTATCCAATGACCATTTAAATGCCCTTAATGTCGGCGAGTCCACTACTGTTGCAGGCAGAGCATTCCACGCTCTTACTACTCTCTGAGTAAAGAACCTACCTCTGACATTTGTCCTATAATCTATCTCCCCTCAATTTAAAGCTATGCCCCCTCGTGCTGGACATCACCATCTGAGGAAAAAGGCTCTCAGTGTCCACCCTATCTAATCCTCTGATCATCTTGTATGCCTCAATTAACTCACCTCTTAACATTCGTCTCTCTAATGAGAACAGCCTCAAGTCCCTCAGCCTTTCCACGTAAGATCTTCCCTCCATACCAGGCAACATCCCGGTAAATCTCCTCTGTAGCCTTTCCAATGCTTCCACATCCTTCCTATAACACGACAACCAGAACTGCATGCGGACCAGAACTCCAAATGCGGCCATATGTACAAAGCGATATACAGGGAACAAGACTATTTAGAGGAAGGTGCCTGGTGCAGATGACTACTATGAACTGGAACAACCAACGAATCTATTTACAAATCACTGGATAACGAATGCAACAATGAAGGATATAGAATTTTTTTTTTCAGACAGTCCACATGTGTACAGAGTTCATAAGTTCAGTCTCTGAGGTGGGCGACGAACTCTGGTTGACCGCCTCAAGGGTGGGGCAATGGCTGGCGCCTCAGGAGCCGGAAGGGCTGCAGCACTGTCAGGGCAGGCAGAATGACCGGAAGCGCCACACAGCCCACGGCGGGATCAGTAGAAGAGCTGTTCGGAGGATTCCGTGACGACCCTGGAACCAGGCCAAGAGCACGCCTGTTGCGGCGCCAAATGGATCCATCCGGTAAGTGGACCAGGAAGGAGCGGGGGGCCACCTGCCTTAGAACGACAGCAGGCACAGACCAGCCACCATCCAGGAGGTGGATGCGAACCTTGTCGCGTGGATGGATGTCGGGAAGGTCAGCAGCCCGTGAGTTGTAGGAAGTTTTCTGCTGCAGTTGAGACATGTGCATGCGGTGGAGCACAGGGACATAATTGAGGTTGGGAATGAGAATCGATGGCACCGTTGTCCCGAGGGTGCGGTTCATTAGTAGCTGAGCAGGTGACAGGCCAGTGGAGAGCAGGGCGGAGCGATAGGCTAGCAGAGCAAGATGGAAATCTGAGCTGGCGTCGGCGGCCTTGCTGAGGAGCTGCTTTTCCACCTTCCCATTGGATTGGGGGTATAGGGGACTGGACGTAACGTGCTCAAAGTTATAGTGTCGGGTGAAGCCGGCCCATTCCTGGCTCGCGAAACACCGTCAGCGGAATGCCATGTCGGGTAAATGTCTCCTTACAAGCCCTGATCACAGCCGAGGATGTGAGATCATGCAGTCTGATGACCTCTGGGTAACTGGAGAAGTAGTCGATGATGATGAAGTAGTCCCTGCCCAATGCATGGAACAAGTCGATGCCCACTTTGGTCCAAGGTGATGTGACGAGCTCATGGGGCATCAGGGTCTCCCGTGGTTGGGCGGGCTGAAAACGCTGGCAGGTAGAGCAGTTGAGCACCACATTGGCGATGTCATCATTGATGCCCGGCCAGTAGACAGCTTCTCTGGCCCTGCGGCGGCATTTCTCGATTCCTAAATGGCCTTAATGGAGTTGCTCCAACAGTAGCTGGCGCATGCTCTATGGGACGATGATGCGATCCAATTTCAAGAGCACCCCGTCGACAACCGCCAGGTCATCGCGGACGTTGTAAAATTGCTGGCATCGGCCCTTGAGCCACCCGCCTGACATTAGACGCATCACCCGCTGCAGAAGTGGATCAGCCGCTGTCTCGCGGCGAGTTTGCATTAGTCGTGCATCCATAGCTGGCAAATGGGAGGCTGAATAACTGAACGTGAGCGTCTATTTGGCAAATGAAGCCATCATGCTCACACGGAGTTGTGATCGCCTTGAGAGGGCATTGGCAATGGCAAGGTCCTTGCCAGGGGTATAGATCAGTTGAATGTCGTACCTGCGCAGCATGAGTAGGATACGCTGGAGGCGAGGCATCATGTCATTCAAGTCCTTTTTGATAATATTTACAAGCGGGCGGTGGTCGGTTTCAACCGTGAACTGCGGAAGTCCATAGACGTAGTCGTGGAACTTCACGACTCCAGTGAGAAGGCCGAGACACTCTTTCTCAATTTGCGCATAGCGCTGCTCTGTGGGGGTCATCGCCCGCGACGCATACGCAACGGGGGCCCATGACGAGGCCTCGTCTCATTGCAGGAGCACGGCACCAATCCCCGACTGACTGGCATCAGTAGAGATTTTGGTCTCTTTGGTGGGGTCGAAAAAGGCCAACACTGGGGCCGTGGAAAGCTTGGCCTTCAGCTCCTGATACTCAACTGTCCGAAGGAGCATTTGGCCCTATTGAGGCGGTGGCCATGTTCGTGGATGCGCCTGAAAACGCGCTTAAGGCGGGCAATGTGTTCCTGTGGAGTGGTTGACCAGATAATAATGTCGTTGACATATACCCGGAGGCCGTCGATCCCCTCCATCATCTGCTCCATGATCCGATGGAATACTTCGGATGCAGAAATGATGCCGAATGACATCCGGTTGTAGCAGAACCTGCCAAAGAGTGTGTTGAACGTACACAGCTTCCAGCTTGACTCATCTAGTTGGATCTGTCAGAAACCCTTTGAGGCATCCAGTTTTGAGAATAGTTTGGCGTGGGCCATCTCAGACGTGAGCTCCTCACGTTTCGGAATCGGGTAGTGCTCCCGCATGATATTCTGATTCAGATCTTCAGGATCAATACAGATCCGCAGCTCGCCGGACGGTTTCTTGACGCAGACCATGGAGCTTACCCAGTCTGTGGCTTCCATGACCCTAGAGATGACTCCTTGGTCCTGGAGGTCCTGGAGCTGTAGCTTGAGGCGGGCCCTGAGGGGCGCTGGGACTTTGCGAGGTGCGTGAACGACAGGCGTGACGTTGGGCTTGAGTAAGATTTTGTACGTGTACGGGAGCGTGCCCATGCCTTCGAAGACATCATGGTATTGCTGGATGATGGAGTCGAGTTGGTCCCTGAAGTCTGTGTCAGAGGATGCAGACACATTGCTTGAAGAGAGAGAGTGTACTCTCTTCACTAAGTGGAGCAGCTTGCATGCCTGTGCACCAAGCAAGGAGGCTTTTGAGGCAGCAACAATCTCAAACGGGAGAATGACTGTGTGAGCACGATGTGTCACCTCAAGGCGGCAGGAGCTGCTGGCAGCGATGGCATTGCCATTGTAGTCCAGCAATTTACAAGACAGCAGGCTGTATGCAGAGCTTGCGAAAATCAGACGAGGTGATGAGATTGGCAGAAGCGCCAGTGTCCAGGCGGAACCTGACAGGGGACCGGTTGACTGTAAGGGTGGCACACCACTCATCATCCTGGCCGTCGCTGTGAACGTGGACGGGTTCAGTGCCACGCTTGGGGGACATCCTGTTCGTGGTAATGACGCCGATTTGGAACGGGACCGGTGGGTCATCACAGGCACAGTCGGAAGCAAAATCTGGAGTAGGTTCATTGATGGCAGGCTGGATAGCCCTGACGTCTCTGTGGGGCTGGGTGGACCTCCTAAAAACAGCAGGCAGGGAAGATCTGCACATTGTAGCGTAGTGGCTTCGTTTGCCACACTGCAGGCAGCGTTGGGACTTCGCGGGACATTGCCCCCTTAAGTGGACGGAGCTGCAGTTGCCACGCCAGGACGTTCATCGCGCCACCGCGCATGCGTGGGGCGATCCAGCGTGGCGCGCACCTGCACGAAGCGGTCCGTGACGTCGGCACGCTCGCTGCGTGTAAGCGCGGGACTCCGCAAAAAGCACGCAAAATGGCTGCCATCGTTCAGATCCAGAGCCTGAAAAGATTTAATCATTTGGACCTGTTCTGCCTAGTAAGGGGCTTGCCGCGCCGTTTCAGCAGCCTGGATGCAGGAGTAGCGCGTGGAGGCATGTTCATGAAGTACACAGGTCTCAATGGCCGTAGGGAGAGTGAGCTGCTTTACTTTTAGTAGCTGCTGGCGCAGGGGCTCAGATTGAACACCAAAAACAATCTGGTCACGGAGCATGGAATCAGAGGTGGACCCGTAGTTGCAGGACTGCGCAAGGACACAGAGGTGGGTAATAAAGGACTGGAAAGGCTCGTCCTTACCCTGAATTCGCTGCTGAAACATGTATGTCTCAAAACTCTCGTTGACCTCGACCACGCAGTGGTTGTCGAACTTTAGAATTACGGTCTTGAACTTCGATTTGTCCTCATCGAAGGTGAGCAAGTTGAAAATGTGCAGAGCATGGTCCCCGGCTGTGAAGAGGAAGAGAACAATTTTCCATGCGTCTGAGGCTGCTTCCAGGTCCCTGGCCTCAAGGTACAGCTGGAAGCGGTTTGAAAAGTTTCCAGTTTGAGCCCAGATTCCCGGCAACGTGGAGAGGTGGTGGCGAGCGAACGGAGTCCATTCTGTAGGATGGCGCGAGACTGGTGGAAGGCAGATCACTGAAAGGGAGGTCTCAGAAGTGCCAGCATCCCTCAACTTCTGGAACCATGAAGTGTTGGAAGTGTAGACTTGAGATGAACAGACACTTCCAACACTGATGAAGGTTCAACTCAATTTTATTAACTACTTCTAACTAACACATGATGACTGTGGGTCTAAATGATGCTAAATTAAACTAGAGACCTAAGCCTTGTCCGAACCAGTTGATTCTCTCAGCACATGGTGTGAGTCTGTGCTGGGCTGGATGAGTTCTTGTTACATTGAGAGGCAGCACCCAGAATGAGCGGGAACCGTGGTGCCCTCTGCCTTTATAGTGTGTGTATTCTAACTGGTGATTGGCTGCGGTGTTTGTACATGTTGATTGGTCCCTGTGTGTGTGTGCGTCTGCACCATGATACACTGGTGTATGTTATGACAGTTGGTTCCAATCATGTTGTTCTAACCCTGAACACACTGTGAACCTATCCTCTTGGTTGAATATAATGGTGCTGACTGGCTCAATATAAGCAAGCTACTATGGCTAAGTCTCCTTGGGCAGCTGCTGAAATTTAAACTCAAGTAATAAATCTGAAATTATAAAGTTAGTCGCAGTAATGGTGACCATGAAACTATTGTTGATTTTTGTTGTAAAAACCTATCTGGTTCACTAATGCCCTTGCGAGAAGGAAATTTGATCCTTGGATGGTCTGGCCCACATGTGACTGCAGACTCCCACAGTAACGTGGTTCTTTTATCTACTCTGTGCAATGGTCTAGCAAGCCAATTGGTTCAAGCGCAATTAGGGATGAACAACAAATTCCATCACATGGAAGAAAAAAAAAGTGAATGCTATCAAGAGTCAAACAGGTCAGTTTTCGTTCTGTAGGTATTTATAACTAAACCAGGACTTGATGCTAAGCAGGCAAATCTGACCTTTGAGTGCAAACGGTGACAATAGTATAATTGGCGAATATGTGGAGGCTGCCTATGCTTGGTTGAACTTTCAAACAGCAATCATCTGCAAGGTATTACGGGTTACAAAATCGAGATAAGCAGATAGAATTAAAATATAGATCAACCATGATCTAAATGAATAGAGGCACAGGCTCAAGGGGCTGAAAGGCCGACTCCTATTACATTCCCTACACTACTCCAGTCTCTGACTTGGGAACTGTTTCATTGTACACACTTCAGTACCCTAGGTATTACTCAGTGTGCCAATACAGCCTCCTTCAGGTAACCATCAGGCCAAGATAGATACACACACACCCAACTATATTGGGCAGGAACATTCCTGAAATATTTTCCTCTGTGCTTACAATATCCAATTTGTACAAGTTGAACTTTTATTTCCTCTGAGGTTCATCTACAGTATTAAATATTTAGATTAGATACCTAGCACCCCAATGCATTGCCTTTTCCTGAACATAAATCATAGGTGGCCAATTAAGACTAGTAATTTTTTCTACTCTTGTATGTTCTTGTGCTGCATTCATTTCACCAAAGTTAACTATACAGAAGAAATTCAATCCCTATCTACTTTATTGTCCAAATTAAATTATTTCTTCCTCTGAATGAAGAAATCAAAACAACCGTTGAAATTGCCCCTCATTTCACCTTTTTAGTCACCATAAGAAGATCTTGCATGAGGAAAAGTGGGTTTGATGACTAATCTCTACAATTGAAACAAAATTTGAGATAATCATAAAATAGTGTATGATGGAAGTCCTGGGCAGCAAAGTTATCATATGATGAGAAAGACCTCCACGTGATTTAAAAAAAAGTATATTTCATTGCTCCTGGATTTGTTTTTGCAGTTACCATGTTAAATATCGGGCTTCCTTTACACTAGGTGCACTTTTGCATTTATAGGTCCATTCTATATGGCTAATCAAATTGCTTGGCTGTTCTGAAGAGTCATAATTGACTCAAAATGTGAACTGTTTCTCTCTCCACAGATGTTACCAGACCTGCTGAGTATTTCAGCACTTTTGTTTTTATTTTAGATTTCCAGAACCTGCAGTGTTTTGATTTAATTTTAGTGAATATTTCAACAATCTGTAACAATCAGTAATTTCAGACTACACCAACAGAATTGCAATGAAGCACATCTTTATTACTCACTGACAATGAAATTTGGACTAAATTTGGGAATTGCTTTTTTAAAAAAAAAATCAAGCAAATAGTATTCCTTTAAATTAAAATTTCTAAATTATTAGCCATATACGAAACCAAAACAATCAGACTCCCAGCGGGGGCCAAAACCATGGGTTCATAGAAGCCCATGAACTGAAAATCTCAGGTTGTCTGCCAGCAATTTCCCAGGAGTGCACTGCTGCATTCTCCAATCCAGGGTTTGCCCTAAAGAGGACACTAAAACAAGACACAATACTCATGTGTGAAAAGAAGTTTATATTGCTTTTGTTCCACAATATCCCCATTTTACATGTCAACGGTTTGGTTTCTGATTGATATTCCACAATGTAACAGTTTAATTCAACCTCGATTGAAATGAAACTGCAGAGATTTCCTCCATTTGGACATGAATAAGAATCCACGTACACGTCTGTGGACAGTCTTAGTGGCTGTCCTCAGCAATGAGTGGGTAAGTTGTTTAAGATGGTCTTCAAAGTCTTTTCATAAAGGTCAGTCTCAGGATTAAATTTCCACACATAACCACCAGGAGATTCTATCCATGCCTTAAAAACAGCATTTAGAATGACAAAGTTGCCAAGTGATTTGCTATTTCCACCCACAGATACAAAACTCTACAGCGAGGAACCCTCTCAGTAAACAAGGAGAAAAATATCAAATACATCTGTCCATTGTCAGCACAGCTCTCTAGCTTTTATTCCCCTTATTATTAAATTAGCTTCTTTGGATGTTCAGCATTCAGTAATCATCCTCTTCATCAGAATCCATTACTTTCCTCCTGTTGAACTGAAATACACAAAGGTGTGAATGTGTCAGTTTTTCCAAGTATCTCTTGGTATAGTCTGTGTCCTGTTCAAATTATACATGTTCAGCGCTGAGCTTTTATCTCACTCTCAAATCATTCTTCCAAGTTTTTAAACTCGCAGCTCTATCTTAAAAGAATGTTACAACTCCCACGTTTAGAGATAACCTGACCGCTCCCAAGGGACGAAAGTAGCTGTTAAATGTCAAGAGCGTGCCATTTTTCCTGCAAAGAATATCTGAGCAGTAGTCTTAAAGAGGCAGACCAAATTAATAGCAGATCACAACTATAATCCAGATTGCATTTTAGAAACACCAAGGATAATCTATATGTATATTTATTCATTCTCTGAATATAGTAGATGTTTTAAAATACAGTTTCAGAAAAAAAAAGTTTTTAAAATTTGTGCAAACATCCAGTAAAAAGCAGTTCTAAACTTGCTTTTGTTTTTGATTTTCCTGACTAATCCATAGTTGAATTCTGTCAAGCACAGGAGACTTCCACAGCATGAAGGAAACAGATACACCATGTTAAGAGTAGATCTCTCACAAGCATTGATTGGCACTTGGTTCACCTGTTTCCGACTGTTTGGTCACAGTTAAGAAAAAAAGGGTCCCAATCAACTAAATTCACATACAATATTCCATCTAAATGTTTGTTTACTGGCAGGTTACAAATTCCTCTGAGCATTATGGGCAGTTTATATCTTAAGTCATGACTTACATTACATTCAAGGTTTCTCCTGTCAAAGTTGACAGTGGCCTGTTTATTTTTTATTACCATATCTTTTGGACTGCAGCTGTTGATTTTTATTTCTGTACTGTAAAACACACTTTCCACAATTTAACCAAAATGACTAGTTGAAGCATCTATTTCTTTTTTTTTCTAAATTTAGAGTACCCAATTATTTTTTTACAGTTAAGGGGCAATTTACCATGGCCAATCCACCTACCCTGCACATCTTTGGGTTGTGGGGGTGAAACCCACGCAGACACGGGGAGAATGTGCAAACTGCACACGGACAGTGACCCAGGGCCGGGATTCAAACCCAGGTCCTCAGCACCGTAGGCAGCAATGCTAACCACTGTGCCACCGTGCTGCCCTGAAGCTTGTTTTTCACTAGATGGCCTTTTCTGTAGTCCCACTGTACATTAAAATTAGAACTACATTGTTTTGCTACAAAGAATGAGACAGCAAGAATAGCTTTTAAACAATTAAGAGCTTAAATCATTAGGCAAGCCAATCCAAATCATGCCAACGACATGCTATTTGCATAAATAACCGCAAAGTACTGCGGATACTGGAATCTGAAACAAAAGCAAAAAAGCCCAGCAGGCTGGCAGCATCTGTGGAGAGACAAAATAGAGTTAATGTTTTGAGTCCATATAACTTCTTCAGAGATAAAGGGAGGGAGAAGTGAGATGGATTATACACTGTACAAGATGGGGTAGGGCAGCTGGAACGGAATAGGAGGTCGGTGATTGGAGGGAGCTAGGACAGCTCACGGGCACGAAACATTAACTCCATTTTCTCTCTCCCCAGATGCTGCCAGGTGTGCTGACAACATATTTGCATTTACCTTGACAATTGTTTGCTTTCCCATTTGTTGGTTAACTTTCTCAAGGATTTCAATCAATCCTGATTCAGAAATCTAAAAACATAAACACAACAATGAAGCTTGGTACGTTTGTAATGGAGCTGGTTTTATTTTTTGTTACGCTAGTGATGTGTGCATTTTAAAAAAAAAACAATTGCAGAATGCAATGACAATCAGCCTCATCTACCTACTCAAGTAAAGTCAGGACCGATTGAAAACTCAAACAGCCAAAAATCTTAAACGAAAGCAATAATAACGTCTTCATCTCCCTTCCTGGGCAGCCTTCCATGTTTCACATACGTTCCGAAGCCAGAAAAACATGCTGGCAACATTCTGA
This sequence comes from Scyliorhinus canicula, assembly GCF_902713615.1. Lineage (NCBI taxonomy): Eukaryota > Metazoa > Chordata > Chondrichthyes > Carcharhiniformes > Scyliorhinidae > Scyliorhinus > Scyliorhinus canicula. The sequence goes on from NC_052154.1 coordinate 39,613,127, forward strand.
ATACCAGTCAGTTGCTTGGTGACACTCGAGTGCAGGCTGGAACAACCAGCACTCTCATTTCCTTCCTGGCCATGGTATGGTTAGGCCCAATCTTTGGGGAACTATTGGCAAGAGACCATACCCTATCGTTCTGTGTGAAGCACGGTGGATTGGAACATGTAAAAACACATGCCACCTTCAGCAAACATTGCAATTGTTTTCATCATTGCAGTTTTCTAATGAGAAGTACTCTCAATTAGTTCCTAAATTTTCTAAATGGAACACAGTAATTTTAGAACAGAAGATACAGGAGTAGTAGGACAAGTCTACTCCACCGTCCCATTTTAACCCCATATTCCTCAATTCCCTTAGTACCCAAAAATGGATGGATCTCTGTCTTGAACAAACTCTGTGACTCAGCATCCACAGCGTCTGGGGTAGAGAATTCCACATTCATAATCCTTGGAGTAAAGAAACTTCTCCTCATCTCGGTCCAAAAACAGTTCCCCACGGTAGGCTATTGCAGAAAATAAAGAGGCATGGGATTCAGGGCGATTTAGCAGTTTGGATCAGAAATTGGCTCTCTGCAAGAAGACAGAGGGTGGTGGTTGATGGGAAATGTTCAGACTGGTGTCCAGTTACTAGTGGTGTACCACAAGGATCTGTTTTGGGGCCACTGCTGTTTGTCATTTTTATAAATGACCTGGAGGAGGGAGTAGAAAGATGGGTGAGTAAATTTTCAGATGACACTAAAGTCGGTGGAGTTTTGGACAGTGCAGAAGGATGTTGCAGGTTACAGAGGGACATAGATAAGCTGCAGAGCTGGGCTGAGGGGTGGCAAATGGAGTTTAATGCAGAAAAGTGTGAGGTGATTCATTTTGGAAGGAGTAACAGGAAGACAGAGTACTGGGCTAATGGTAAGATTCTTGGTAGTGTGGATGAGCAGAGAGATCTCGGTGTCCATGTACATAGATCCCTGAAAGTTGCCACCCAGGTTGATAGGGTTGTTAAGAAGGCGTACGGTGTGTTAGCTTTTATTGGTAGAGGGATTGAGTTTCGGAGCCATGAGGTCATATTGCAGCTGTACAAAAGTCTGGTGCGGCCGCATTTGGAGTATTGCGTGCAGTTCTGGTCGCCGCATTATTGGAAGGATGTGGAAGCATTGGAAAGGGTGCAGAGGAGATTTACCAGGATGTTGCCTGATATGGAGGGATGATCTTATGAGGAAAGGTTGAGGGACTTAAAGCTGTTTTCGTTAGAGAGAAGGTTAAGAGGTGACTTAATTGAGGCAGACAAAATGATCAGAGGATTAGATAGGGTGGACAGCGAGAGCCTTTTTCCTCAGATGGTGATGGCAAGCACGAGGGGACATAGCTTTAAATTGAGGGGAGATAGATATAGGACAGATGTCAGAGGTAGGTTCTTTACTCAGAGAGTAGCAAGGGCGTGGAATGCCCTGCCTGCAACAGTAGTGGACTCGCCGACATTAAGGGCATTTAAATGGTCATTGGATAAACATATGGATAATAAGGGAAGAGTGTAGATGGGCTTTAAAGTGGTTTCACAGGTCGGTGCAACACCGATGGGACTGTACTGCGCTGTAATGTTCTATGTTCTAAAAGGCCGACTTCTTATTCTGGGAATGTAATCCCTCAGCCTTGACTCCCCAGCCAAGGAAACATCCTTGCAGTGTCAACTCTGTCAAGGCCTTTAATGATCTTGCATATTTCAATTCATCACCTCTCGTTCTTCTAAATTCTAGGGAATATAGGCTTAACATACTCAAATCTTTCCTCACAGAACAATCCCCTCACGCCAGAAATCAATCTAGGAAACCTTTTGTTGCACTCTCTCTGAGGCAAGTATATCTACCCTTAGGAAGGAGACCTAAAATGTACACAGTACTCTAGGTCTCACTAATGCCTGATAGAATTACAGTAAAACTTTTTCAATCCCGTTGCATTAAAAACTAACATATCATCTACCTTTCTAATTGCTTCCTGTATCTGCATGTTAGCTTCTTTGTACTACAAAATATGATGAAGATTCAATTTTAATTGACAAAAGAATATGAGTTTGTTATATTCAAACTGACAATGTCTTACTTTTCCACCAAGCTGTCCAAATCTTGCCATCTGGATAAGATAATTCTCCACTGATTTGGCTTTCTCAGGTTTCACCAGAGCCAAATTACTCACTGGCAATGAAAAAATACACAACATGATATAAAGCACACAGAAAACATATTAAAGGAATACGTCAGGAAAGACTAACTAAAAGTATATTTGCAAACCTAGGCATTTTGTAAGATCAAAGGTTCAACTCAACTTAACTTAACTTAACGGCATTTTATAAAAAAATGTTCAAATCGCTATCCTGCGTTGTGGATGAATACTTCCATTGTTTTGTATCTATTTGTTTTTGTTGCGCGAAAATTAAAGACAAACTGCCCGCTGGAAATGTTATTCAGACTCATTGCTAAGGTTGCAAAATGTTCAGCGCTCGGTGTCACTTAAACTATTAAGTTAAAAAAGGTTTCCACAGGCAAGTTTCTTTTTTATTTTTGATCATGGAAAATTCCAGTTATTTCTTACTAAAATTGCTTACGAGATTCGTCCCTGGATTATGCCTTTTAAGTAAAAGCTATACCATAGCATTTACAAGGTTGCAACACTGGCCTTTCCGATTGTGACAGTACATGGACACCACCAGGGGGCAATAATGAGTTAATGATACTTCCACTTTCATCAGCTAGTATCAAATACCTGGTTACACTCAGCAGGTCAGGCAGTACCTGTGGAGAAAGAAACAGAGTCAACCTTTCAGTTCAATGACCTTCCGTCAGAACTGAAGAAAGTTAGAGATGTAACAGGTTTTGAACACAGAAGCAGGAAAAGGGAAGAGAGGACAAGAATAAAAGGGAACATCTGTGATAAGGGGGAAGGCAGGACCGATTAAAGAAAAGAAACAATGGTGCAGGGGATAAGACAAGTAAATGAACAAAAAGCTGTCCAGAGGTGGTGCAAATGGGAATCATCACCAACAGCTGCCATTCAAAAAGCAGGCGCCGAGGTTATGATTTGAAATTGTTGAACTCAGCATTGAGTCCGGAAGGCTGTAAAGTACCTATTTGAAAGAGGAGCCGCTATTTCTCGAACTTCACTGAGAGTGTAGGGCACGAGCACGAGTGGAAATTGGACAGAAAATTAACATGATAGACGACGAGCTCAGAGTCACGTTTGAGGACTGAATGGAGGTGTTTGGCAAAGAGGTCAGCCAATCTGCGTCTGGATAACCGGTGCAGAGGAGACCGCATGGGAGAAGCTAATAGTTTGCTAAATTGAAAATTCATAGAATTTACAGTGCAGGAGGCCATTCGGCCCATCGAGTCTGCACCGGCCCTTGGAAAGAGCACCCCACTCAAGCACACACCTACTCCACCCGATCCCCTTAACCCAGTAATCCCAATTAACCTTTTTGGACACTAAGGGCAATTTAGCATGGCCAATCCACCTAACCTGCACATTTTTGGACTGTGGGAGGCACACACGAGGAGAACGTGCAGACTCCACACAGACAGTGACACACGCCGGGAATTGAACCTGGAGCTGTGAAGCAACTGTGCTAACCACTATGCTACCGTGCTGCCCACAAAAAAAAGGACAAGTAAATTGCAGTTAAATCAGGAAAGTGTGTTTGGGACCATGAATGATAGCAAGGGAGGTAAAATGGCAACTGTTGCATCTCCTGTGATTATATGGGAAGGTCCCTTGGAAGGGGTGATTGAGGATTGGACTATGGTACAACTGAGGGAATGATCCCTTTCAAATGCTGAACGGGCACAGGGGAAAGATGATGTGTTTGGTGGTGGAACTTGCAGAAGATGATATGTTGAATGTGGAGGCTGGTGGGCTGAAAGATGAGGACAAAGGGAATTTTATTGTGGTTCTTGGTTGGAAGCAAATGGCTGAGAACAAAAGTTCAGGAAATGGAACGGACATCGCTAAGAGCCTTGCCAACCATGGTTGAGGGGAATCCTCAGTTGAAGAAAAAGGACGACACATGGAGAACTGATAATAAAGTGGTATTGTCCAATCAGGAGGAAGAAACAGGAAGTGAATGAGTCCTTACAGGAAGGGGTGGGAGGAAGTCTATTTAAGAAGCCATGGTAGTCAATGGGTTTATAATGGATGCTGTTATCATTGGCAGAGATAAGAATATAAAAGGAAGGATATAACGTTGGAATTGTATAAAACACTGGTAAGGCCACAACTGGGGTATTGTGTGCAGTTCTGGTCACATTACAGGAAGGGTGTAATTGCTCTGGAGAGTGTAGGAGAGGTTTACAAGAATGGTGCCAGGACTAGAAAAGTGTAGCTACGAGGAGAGATTAGATAGGTTGGGGTTATTTTCCTTGGAACAAAGACAGCCGAGGAGTTTCTTAATTGAGGTGTACAAAATTGTGAGGGGAAATGATAAGAGTGGACAGGAGAAAATGATTTTAATTGGTGGAGAATTCTATAACCAGAGGACATAGATTCAAAATAAGTGGCAGAAAGTGTAGCGGGGTCATGAGGAAGAACGTTTTTCCCCGACAGGGGGTAGTGGGAGTCTGGAATTTGCTGCTTGAGTTGGTTGTGGGGGCAGAGACCCAAGTGCTATAAGATACAGGGCTATGGGCCGGGTGCAGGAAGGTGGGATTAGAAAGAGCACATAGATGTCCTCGGGCTGGCATGGGCCAGGTGGCCGAATGGCCTCCCTCTGTTCTGCAACTTTCCTCTGGTTCTATTGGTACTGGAACTGTGGAATTACAGAGGGTGTCAGAAGAGTTTGGATGTAGGTGGAAATGGACTGGTCAAGGAGAGAACTAATAGTATCTGGAGAGGAAGAAATCTTTTCTGTAGGGCAAGAACAAACTGCAATGATGTATCTACTAGAGCAACTCCATTTGTAGATCTTGGGAAGAGGGTAGAAGTGAGCTGTGCCAGGTTGGGGCATACGAGGAAAGGGCACGGAGGAAAGACGTCCAGAGGAAATGAAGTTAAATGATAGACCTGGAGAAAATTACTTAATTTCCAGTGATGGGGTATTGGTCCAGGAGGAGGGAGGACGCGCTATTCGAGCCTCCCCTGGGTACAGTGCCACCTTTGTCAAAAGGTTTGATGATGGCATTCAGGGTGGATATTAAGAGGTCAGAGTGCTGGCAGCTCACAGGGTGATTGATTAAAATCAGTGTGGTTGATGGCCCTTGACCATGTCCATTCGACTTCTCGCACTTCTGCCCTCACCCCTTCCCCTCCCTTCAAGAACCATGATCGCATTCCCTTTGTCCTCATCGGACACCTCACCAACCTCCAGATTCAATGCATCATTCTCCACCATCCCCATTACCTCTAGTGTGGTGCAATCAAACATATCTTTCTCATCTCTCCCCTTTCAGCATGCTGAAGGGATCATTTACTCTGCAATACCCACGTATGCTCCTCAATTGCTCTCAACACAACCTTCCTTCTATGCAAACACAGAAGAGGCAACACCTGTCCTTTCGCCTCCTCCCACTTCACCGGCTGGGGCCCAAAAGCTCCTTCCAAGTCAAACAGCAATTTACTTTAGTTTCATTTAGTATACTGCACCTCTGCTCAGTCGATAAACGTGACTCCAGACATCAGGATTGTCATTTTAATTTCCACCACTCCCACTCTGATCTCTTGAGCTTTAACAAAGGGTCACCTGGTTTGTTTCACCCCACAGATGCTGTCAGACCAGCTGGGATTTTCCAGCATCTTCTCTTTTGGTTTCAGATTCCAGCATCCACAGTAATTTGCTTTTATCTGGTCTCTTTCCCTAATATTTCAGGGAAACCCAATGTAAGCATGAGGAACAGCACTTCACATTTCAATTGGAGACTTTACACTTTTGGACTCAACACTGTGTTCAATAATATCATAGTCTCTGCTCCCATTTTTTTGGACAGCAGCAATTCTGCTATTCCTATTTACACCACAACTAGACATCTTTTGTTTCTTTATTTGTTCCATTTTCATCTCCTTTTGCCTTGATCTATCATCCTTTTTGTCATTGAATCTCTCCTGGCTTCCACCCTGTCACAAACCTTTCCTCTTGTCTTTCCTTCCCACCCTCTCCCTATACCTGCTTAAAACTTCTTACATCTCCAACTTTCTCCAGTTCCAAGGAAAGATCGTCAACCTGAAATGTTAATTCTGTTTCCTCCTGCTGCCTGACCTGCTGAATCTTTCCAGCAGTTTTGTTTTTATTTCAGATTTCCAACATCAGCAGGATTTTACTTCATTACAATTATACACTTATTCAATAGCGTTTGGTCACTGGTATCTGTGATCCAATGCAAACAACCGATTACAGCGACACTGGTAATAAAACAAATTAACTTCTGGAGTCATTGTTTAATCATACCGTCATGGCAGCAACCAAATATATCCATTACTACCGTTTATGCAATGCTGAAGGAAAAGAATCTTAAGAGGCTTTGGGCATAGGAATCGTATGCAACGGTGTGCACGGTGGTGCTGCTTGAGCCTGACATGATGTCGGATAGGAATGGGCAGCAGAGTTGTTTTTATGTATTTTTCATATTAGAGAGTTTACCATTTTTACAAATAAAGCCGCAAATCTTCAAAACTGTTTCAGTACAGCTTAAATGCTTCTGCGTACCGGTATATAGAAAAAGACAGGAGAACACCAATACAGTAGGTTCAGCTTAATCATTAAACTAACTTGGTGTCTCTGTACATACAGGGGAAAAACAATGAAAAACAATGAGCAAGATAATGGGGGAAAGAGGATGAGACCTGTCTGTATCTTTGCAGGATCCTGTTAATTATTCTTTAACCGCAAAACAAAAAAATGCACAAAAAAAGTGAAGATATTAGCTCCAACGGCGGAAAATGAAAGGATAAAATAATACCAAAAAAGAATGGGATCTCAGGATAAAGCCATGAGCACATGGTACTATGGTGCACGCCTTCCTCCACAGGATAACAAAGAGAAAGCTACACAATACACTGAATCCCTTATGGGCCAAAATACAACCATTTGGGACCTAACGCAGCCTCCCAAGACCTCCAAGCAGTGAAAGGATACCCCAGGAAAAGAAGCCCAACAGGATACCGCCATTGGTACAAGACGTGGCTTGGCACAGCACACTTTCACATGCAGAAGCCAAGTCAAGGTTTCTTACACCATGCCAAGACTCGCTACACAACAAACCTCACTCCTCTCCAGCAAAATCAGAGGCACCATTCTGGCCCTGCCATTACCGGAATACTTGAACCATTTTCCAGGATGGAAACCCCACAGACAAGAAGAATGGTCAAGACATCCATCAATGGGGTATCTCAGGAAGGGATACAATTCCTCTCCCCCGACAAGGTAAGGGAAACCCTCTAGAATTAAATATGATAAATCAGAGCCTGTATCAGCACCATTACAACCTAGATAAAGGAAGGAAACCTCCAGAAACAGAGGAACACCAGGAATAGCCAATAGACGTCAGACGTGGTCTAGCAACGTACACTTTCACCAAAAGGATACCAGGAACAGAATAGCATATCCTCATAAGTAACAGGGGAGCCCAAGCCTCAAGGAGGACAACAGACTGCAGGTGCCTATCATTGACTACTTGGAGGTGGGCGCCCTTCTCCTGCATCCAACCTAATCGCCGACCGAAGAAAGACTTAGCAAAGCTGAACAAAAGCACTCAGTTTGCATTCAAGCCCTGCAGCCAACAGTATACGGCATCACCAGGGGAATCAAATCGCAAGGAGAGTGGTCCTGAAGCCCACAAAAGGGGATATCTAGGGAAGGTGACCTACTCACCTGCCAACATACCCTCCACCGTACACGGATATACAGTTATTACTGGCCTAAAAATGTACTCTCTCCGTGTAAAAACAAGGATTAGAGCACACACAAAAAAAAACAGGTAAATACTGCACAACCCTCACGTTATTCCGATAAATACTGCACAACCCTTGTTATTCAACAGCATGGTTTTCACTATATTCAGTGAGAGGTGACAGATGCTGCCGTGCTCATGTATCATACACCCTTGACAAAAGGCAATAACACAAGATCAGAGGTTAACACAAGGGAACAAAGGATTAATGATAAATTTCAGGATAAGATACAAAGAAATCTCAGCAGGTCTGACAGCATCTGTGGAGAGAGAACGGAGATAATGTTTCGATTCAAGTCATCCAGACTGGAAGCGTTAGGTCTGTTCTCTCTCCACAGATGCTGTCAGACCTGCTGAGATTTTCCAGCATTGTCAGTTTTTGTTTCAGATTCCAGCATCCGAAGTAATTTGCTTTTATGCAGGATAAGATAACCATCCATGGAGCTTGGAAAGGCCAAAGCCATGAAAGGATTGTTGAGCAACATCCAGGCTCTATCCAGCATGTCAATGAAGCCCTTGCACCTCCGCCATATCGTCGGCCTGAAGCTCCAGTAAAGAGAAATCTAGTCCCGAGTGGGTGGCAAAGACTCGTCATGTTCGGCCGCCTCCAACTCTTCTTAACGAACATAGAGGACAAGACAACGCAAGATCATTGGTCAGAGTCCCCGACCGACCCCAGGCCTCGAAAACCAGATACAATGGGCTCCATCGAACTTTAAATCCCCAGCCTTCAAATCGAGATTGTGAAAGCATAGCATCCCGTTCTCAAATTCGGCTGGGAATTCACCCCTAGCTCTCCTCGGGATATCAGGCACACGGACTCCCTGTCTGGCCCCATCTCCCTGAATTGACCAGAACATTCGACATACCGTGCAGCAGAATTTCCAAGGACTGATGGTGAACCCCCACTAAGGAAACTGCTCTATTGACTGACAGGATTATCTTCTCTGCTTCATCCATTTGCTTTAGGTATCTCGCAGTTCATCAGTGTGTGCACCAATAATCTGTGCCAGGGAATAGTTGTTGTCCACAACTGTTGTCCAGCAGTTGCTGTTCACTTCATTCATAATGCCAGCCATCATCTCGATACCAGTGGCATCGCCAAAGCATAGGCCCACACCAGTGAAGTCACCACTGCGAAATGGCTGCCAACCCAGCCGTCTCTGACCACCTCAATAAAACAAGGATTTTCCTGACTTAACTGGGCTCCCTATCACCAAAATCTGGCAGGAACATAACACAGAACATATACACAAAAGTCAAATAATTATGGGCTGTGCACAGGATAAAAAAAGATGAGTAATGCCAGAACTTGTGAAAATGCAGCCACTCCCACGTTTACTGCCCCCCTCCCTCCCTCTCTCTAGCAGCAGCGTTTTAGTTCAGCTGATATTTCCAGACGGACAAGAAATGGTTAAGGGAAATATTGAAGAGTTGAACTTATAATTGACAAAGGCATAGATGAGTGTTTCAGCAGCACTTAGGCTGAGGCAGGTACAAAGGTGGGTGGAGCAGGTGGTATTTGTGGAAGAAGAGTGACTGAGCCAGTTCAGGGTCAAAATGTGCCCCTGGGGTTGCAAACAGCTTGAGATAACAGCTGGAGGAGCAGTCAAATTGATGGCTATTTGTGGCAGCCAGCAAAAGCAGCAGCTTGTCTAATGTTTAAATGGAGGAAACTGTGGTCCATCCATAACTTTTTTAAAAATTAATTGATGGGATGTGGGTACCTCTGGTTAGGCCAACATTTATTGCCTATCCCTAATTGTGTTGCAGAATGTGATGGTGAGCTGCCTCGAGTCCCTGAAGTGTAGGTACACCCACAGTGCTGTAAGTGAGGGAGTTAGGATTTTGACCCAGCAACAGTGAGGGAACAGTGATATATTTCCAAGCCATGATGGTGAGTGGCTTGCAGGGGAAGGTCCGAGTGATGGTCTTTCCAGGTATCTGCTGCTCTTGTCGTTCCAGTTGGTAGTATTTGAGAGTTTGGAAGGTACTGTCTAAGGAACCTTGGTGAGTTCCTCCAGTGCAGATGGCCCACTACTCTTTGTTCCGAGGTGGAAGGAATGAATGTTTGTGACATTCAAACTGGACATGGACAAGTCACCTGACGACACAGAGGGTTCTAAAGAAGTGTTGGAGAAGTCAAATTGGCTGCTCAGCATACATGTAGTACCTGATCCCACATCTTTGGATGATATAGACAAAGAGGGGGGCGAAGGTTCCTCAGGGAACTCCCAAGGTAATGGTGCAGCAGCCAGAAGAGAGTTCTCTACTGGAAATGCTTTGACTGCAATCAGATAGGCATGGGCAGTCCACTCAGCTAGACAACTGAAGAGATGGATTAGAGAACAATAATGTGACCAACTATGTCAAAGGCTGCAAAAAGGTGAGGAGGAGGGATAAATCACATCACAAAGGATGTAGTTTGTGACTTTAAATTAGGGCTGTGGGTGGCAACCTGAATGGAATGGAGAAGCAGGAAAAGTAAGCACATATGAGCGATAATAACACATTCAATTACTTTAGAGACGGGAGGCTGAAGTTGTGGCAGAGTTTGCGAAGACAGAAGGGCAAAAGGTTTTGATGATGGCTGATTTGAAATGGAGTGTCCGAGGGGACAAAATTATACGCTACAATAAAAATATCTTCAGCATTTTGCTATTATTCAGCTGTTTGATGTCCCTGATAAGAAGCCTTGGGTTGCTTTTACATTCTAGGATGATCCTCAAATGTTGCACGATAAGAGACAAATTAGGGAGCCCCCAGCCAGATCATGCAATGGGCGGCTAAATTATTTCTGTTCCAGATGCACTAAAGTCTGCACCCTTGAACTTGAGGGAGTAAAGTTACATATCCTCTCAAAGTAAAAGACCAGAAGTAATAGTAGCTGGGCACAAGGATGATGTGGAGATGCCGGCGTTGGACTGGGGTGAGCACAGTAAGAAGTCTTACAACACCAGGTTAAAGTCCAACAGGTTTGTTTCAAACACGAGCTTTCAGAGCGCAAGGGTACAAGGATGTCAAAGATGAGAGTGATTGATTAATGGCTGCATAAGTATTGTGGTGAATGCAGGTTCAAACTACCAACTATTAGTCTTTGAAGTGCAGCTGTAAGTGAGGTAGCAGAGCTTACTCCTCAAAGGTGAACACGGGAGGAAGTGGTGACAGCAGGCAGGATGAGAAGAGAATGAAAGAGAGTAGTGATTCAGGATGAGTTGTCAGTCAGAGCAGAATCTGAGGAAGGGAAGGAGGAGTGATATCCAGATGAGAAACTTATGGTGCGGTTCTCTCTGATAAAGTTTATGTTACTCCTGCTTCTAGTGGATTTTGGCCAACATAATAAATTGATCAATGTACTTTGTAACCATTTTCTTTCACCAATGCCAATCAGTTAGAGATCCTACAGTCTATTAAGTGACAGCTTACCACTTTTGTAATTAAGAGATGTAATGTAGGCTTTTCAATTACTTACATCTGGCACGAGCAGACTGATCTAAAACTTGAGCAAGAATACTATTCCTCATTTCGGACTCCCTGCAATCACAATGTGTTCACATTAGGAGGTATGAATCAGTATTGCATTGCTTCCAATAAAATCAAAAGCAAGAAAATAAAAACAATGTTACTTGCTGAGGACTGGGGCAGTTTTCCATGCAAGAATCAGCATGTGAACTTAATGTAGTTAAAATAATTTGAAATAATGACATGCTCTATTGTAAGTTCTGCTAAAGAAACAAATTCAAACAAAGAATAATTCAGTGTGTCAACACACCACATAACAGTTTAAAGCATTTTCATACTTGGTACTGCTGAATTGCCAAATCTATTAGGCCATGGGTTTTTCGAAAGGGGGAAAGAAAATGCAGGGGGCATATCATCCCCTCCCAATCTTACACATTCCCATTTCCTCCACAGTGACCATTTACAAATAGGCAATTGCTAAATCTTTGCTGGGAGTGGCAAATGACTAAGAGTAAATACTGCGGTATATTTTATTTTTAAATGGTTGGCATTCTTACCGCTGTTTCGCCTCTTGCTGGTTTTGCTGCTCGTCGGGAGCATCCTAAGATACAAATACTTCAAAGGTTATGACATTTATTCACAAATGCACGTTGATTTAAAAAAACACTCGACAATTATACTGATCAAGATAACATGTCTAAGGCATGATTATTGAAGAACCTCACAATATTTGAAGTTCCATGACTGCGTCATACATGAAATAAAGATCGGTTACACAAATTGACAGTTTTCATCTACTAGGGGCTTTTCACAGTAACTTCATTGCAGTGTTAATGCAAGTCTACTTGTGACAATAGAGATTATTTTAAAAAATTAATTGCAAATGGCAACAACCAATAATTGGCAATTGACAAAAGTTTTTGTAAAACCCTGCGTAGCTTCAAATTATCACTGGCCAAAAGAAGTGAATAGAGCTACTCAATCTGTGGAAAATTACATATATTAGGTAGTGTAGGCAACATATTTAGCTGAAAAGCAATCTTAACTAATAATTACCTCTGCTACTGAAGGTGGACGATGGAAATGCTCTTGCCCCTGTTAATTAGTCTGTTAACAACATATCTCAAAAACTAATAGACAGACTTCAACAAGAATCAACATAAATATGGAAGTACTGATTGGAATTTGGTGAAGATGTGGATCTGTATTCTGGAAGCTTTTAAAACTCCATTGGTGGGAAATAGGCAGATTTATAGAATGTTGCTGGTTGTTTTATTTACACTGTGCCAATTGTTTCAGAATGTTGTAGCTTGTCTGAGCTGCTTTGGTGCAACTTGCCACAGCTATCAAAATGTGAACAAAGTTTTCAGAGCAGGTTGTTAGAGGTCGATTGGCCTGCAGCCTCCTGAGTAAGATTAAAGTTCTTAATAAGATTGATTTTCAGCTTTGTGCAAGCAGGCACTGAAAAGCTTCAAGAGTTGCATAATTGTAATGATGCTGAGTTAAACATATTTTGGAATGCACTCCACTGAGTGTCCCCCTTCACCTGTTCCTTTTGTAATGTTAATTTCAATCCCTGCTGAAGACTGGCCCATATCACACTTGGCTCTCAAATACCTCTGTTCGCTTTCTGGGCCAGAGAGGTTGACTGGCACTGCAGCAACATCAATATAATCATCAAAATGCGTACTTGTGCCGTTCAGTAGAGGCCTTTAACTTTCCATGGTGAGGGTTTTGCGAGGCGAATGACAGAGCAAATCATCCTGTATTGGAATCCAGCAAGTATCTTTCCCTCACAAGTCGCTGAATTACTTACACATTAGTTGGTGAGCCCACTGAACATATTTTGACGGCCAAACGTGGGCTATGAACGCTGCTAAATTCACTAGCAATGCTGGGTTTAGCAGCTTCTCGCGTTTTATAAAGGGGAATCTTTTTGCACTGTGCGCAATGCAAGCTATTCCAACAACCTGGCCATGAACTATATTGCTGAGCAACGTGTGTAGTGTTGGCAGGCGCTCCGGGGCAGTTGGAGGGTGAAATCAGACAGGGTTTCTGCAGCCTCTTCCCCGGCCTGTTCCCTGGCTGACAGGTGGAGCAAACTCGCCTCTGAGGGCTGAGAGGCATTGGGAGGGCGTCAGTGGAGTTAATCAGAGGGAAAGGTGGGGAATGGGTGAATGAAATTCAATATGCAGACAGCCAGGGTGCGATGGGAGTTACAATGATCAGGGAGCCCCGGTTCGACACTGCCCCCAGGCCGGGTTGCTGTGAGGCGGTGAGAGCCTGGCTGCAGCGGCCGGGTTATCAGCGCCCCCTCCCCGGCCCCCACCGCGGGCACACAGCCACAGCCCCGCTCCTTCTTCACTCCATCGCCTTACCCCGCGCTGAGCCCGCAACTCGGCGAGTCTCTGGCGCCGGATCGCCTCCAATTCCTGATCCTCCATCGCACAAAAGGCCTCCGTCCGGTTCAGAAACCACACCGATTAACTCGCAGCTCCTCCAGTGGGAACTGATAGAACCGCGCCGCTCTCCGCCGACATCGCCGCCAGCGGCAACTGATGAAATCGCAGCAGCCCCCCCCCGGACAGAGCCACCGGCGAGAAATGACAGAGCCGCCCCATCCTCCGCCGACAGCGCCGCACGCGGGAACTAATAGAACCGCGACAGCCCTCCGTCAACAGCGCCTCCAGCGGGAACTGATAGAACCACGGTGGCTCCGCCGGCAGCGCTGCCAGTGGGAACTGATAGAACAGCGGTGGCCTTCGTGGACAATGATAGAACAGCGGCGGCTCCGCCGACAGCGCCGCTAGCGGGCAATGATAGTAGTAGTCAATATAGCCAAGTTCAGCACACGTGAGTACGACCTCAACCGGGACCTGGGATTCATGTCGCATTACATTCACCCCCCACCATCTGGCCTGGGCTTGCGAAATCCTACCAACTGTCTTGGTTTGAGACAATTCACACCTCTTTAACCTGGGGTTACCCCAATCTCTGGATCTGTAAAGATTCAATTACCTGCAAATGCTCGCATTCTAAGCATTGTCTGGCATCTTTGACTTTGTCTGTATATATGTTTCTGGAACAAACCTCTTCATTCACCTGAGGAAGGAGCAGTGCTCCGAAAGCTAGTGTTTGAAACAAACATGTTGGACTTTAACCTGGTGTTGTAAATCATTTTCAAACCTAGGGTCACAACAGGTGGGTCACAGGGCCATGTGCTGCAGCCTTCCCACTTGCATTATGTACACTGACACCATGTGTTCTGGACGTGAGAAAGATTCCTTGCATTTTGCAGCTACCAGCAGTGCTGGTATGAACTCCAGGGCTTCTGGTGAATAACCCTTGAAGAAGAAGCTGAAAACAGGAACAAAGCAGCATAAAGATAATTACTTGAGTATGGGTTTATTAATTGTGCTGCTGCAAATCAGGATTCAAAGTTAATGTGTGCTGCTCTGAAAGTTGCCACCCAAGTGGATAGAGCCGTGAAGAAAGCCTGTAGTTTGTTAGCATTTATTAACGGGGATTGAGTTTAAGAGCCATGAGGTTATGCTGCAACTGTACAAGACATTGGTTAGACCACATTTGGAGTATTGTGTGCAGTTCAGGTCACCTCATTATAGGAAGGATGTGGAAGCATTAGAAAGGGTGCAAAGGAGATTTGCCAGGATGCTGCCTGGTTTGCAGGATAGGTCTTATGAGGAAAGGTTGAGGGAGCTAGGGCTTTTCTCATTGGAGCGAAGGAGGATCAGACGTGACTGAATTGAGGTGTATAAGATGATGAGAGGGATAGATACAGCGACTTTTTCCTCGGGTGGATGTAGCTGTTACAAGGGGGCATAACTATAAGGTTCATGGTGGAAGATATAGGAGAGATGTCAGAGGTAGGTTCTTTACTTAGAGTGGTTGGGGCATGGAACGCACTCCCAGCTATAGTAGTGGAGTCGGACACTTTAGGAACTTTCAAGCGGTTATTGGATAGGCATATGGAGTGCACTAGAATGATTGGGAGTAGGTTGATTTTATCTTAGTTTCAGACTAGTTCAGCACAACATCGTGGGCCAAAGGGCCTGTACTGTGCTGTACAGTTCTATGTTCTATGTATGCAGGGAAGCACTGGGAAATGAAAGTTTAAAACCCTCAAAACTTCAAAGACATTTGAAGACTCGCATGGCGAGTTCAAGGACAAACCTCTTGATATTTTCTAACATAATACAGTGAGATCTTAAACCATCAGCTGAAGTTATCAGAAATGTAACATTGGATAACATAGCAAGTGTAATCGTGAGAACCAAGCAGGCTCACCAATCATAGAATTTACACTGCAGAAGGAAGCCACTCGGCTTCACCGGTCTGCACCGGCCCCTGGAAAGAGCACCCAACCCAAGCCCAAGCTTCCACCCCATCCCTGTAACTCAGCAACCCCACCCAACCTTTGGACACTAAGGGGCAATTTAGCACAGTCAAAACCACCTAACCTGCACATCTTTGGATTGTCACATTAAAGGTAAGTGAAAATGGTGGGTCGTGAATTTTGGGCAGCGCGGCCGGCGTGGGTCGCCAAGATCGGCCGGCGTGAGTCGCCAAGGTCAGCCGGCGTGAGTCGCCAAGGTCGGCCAGTGTGGGTCATGAAGGTTGGCAGTGTGGGTTCCAAAGGATGGCCGGTTGGTAAAAATGGGTCCTGGGCAAAAAAGTTTTAAAAACACTGATCTCTATTGACACTTAAGGAAAATGTTGAGACTCCAATGGAGTACTAAATTGTCAAAGATATTGCTTTCAGATGAGTGCTAACCTGTGGCACAGTGACACAGTGATTAGCACTGCTGCCTCAACGCCAGGGACCCGGGTTCAATTCTGACCTTGGATCACGGTCCGTGTGGAGTTTGCACATTCTCCCCGTGTCTGCGTGGGTTTCTTCTGGGTGCTCCGGTTTCCTCCCCACAGTTCAAAGATGTGCAGGTCAGGTGGATTTAGCTATGCTAAATTGCCCCTTCTTGTCCAAAAAAAATGTAGGTTAGGTTAAGGAGTGATTGGTATAGGACAGGGGAGTGAACTTTGGTGAAGAATTCTTTGAGTATCGGTGCAGACTCGATGGGCCGAATGGTCTCCTTCTGCACTTGCAGGGATTCTACGATCTGTTCAGGGGAATTTAAAAGCTTGAATGAAACTTAATGGAAGAAGATCAGAGATTTCCTCATTTTGTTGAACTTTATTAAGACTTTCCCTTTCCATTCATTAGTTGCTCTGTTAGTCCATCTTACTTTTGAACCATCACCACTGGAGCAAATCAAATTAACCCTCACCATTGGACACAATTTTTTCTTAAGTGGGTGGCGATCATAATATATACCTGGTGCAGATTCATAATTATCCCATGAAGCCCTCATTAATTAGCAGCAGGCTGTCCCCATACTTAAATTTGTTGCACTGGCAATTCAAAGGGGCACTAGGTTAGGATGTAAATATATTTTTCAGCAGCCACCAAGAGGAAACAATGGCAAAACAGTAGCAGCACATAATCACACTAGCAGGAAAGTAAAAGGGTTGGATTTTAGTTTATGGGATAGGAGGTAGTATATTGGTTTGGATTGAAGATTGGCTGGCAGGCAGAAAACAGAGTGGGAATAAATGAGTCATTCCCATGTTGACAGGTTCATGGGGTACTGCAAGGACCAGTACTTGGGCCTCAGCTGTTCACAATATATATCAATGATTTGGATGTGGGACCAAATGTAATATTTATAAGTTCCCAGATAGCACAAAGCAAGGTGGGAAAGTGTGTTTTGAGGAAGATGCAAAATGGCTTCAAGAGGATTTGGACTGACCTAGTGAGTGGGTAAGAAGTTGAAGAAACTTGTTTTACTGCTGTCTAGCATTAACTAGAAAAACGGCATTTGTGCAGTTCTTAAGTCATTTTTCTTAATTTCTCTTCACACTCTGAAGGTAGAGTGACATATATTTGTCATAGAATCCTCACAGTGCAGAAGGAGGCCATTCAGCCCATCGAGTCTGCACCGATCCTCCGAAGAGTACTTCACCCAAGCTCACTCCCTTGCCGTATCCCATTAACCCCCTTAATCTAACCTACACGTCTTTTTGGGGCAATTTAACATAGCCAATCCACCTAACCTGAACATCTTGAGACTGGGAGGAAACCGGAGAAAACCCAAACAGGCACGGGGAGAATGTGCAAACTCCACACAGACAGTGACCCAAGCCGGAATTGAACCCAGGACTCTGGTGTTGTGAGACGGCAGTGCTAACCACCGTGCCACCGTGAATCTTGTACCTGACTTGGGTAGCCATTGGTCATGTGAAGTATTATCCTGCAGAGGACATTCCAGTTGAGTGCAATTTTGCCCAGATTTGATGTCCATATATACCTACCTATCCACAATCCAGCGCTCATTAACCTACATGATTCCTGATCATTCAACACGTCCAATTTTAAATTATCAGGTTTTGTGTTTAAATACCTTCATAGGGTGGCACAGTGGCTAGCACTACTGCCTCACAGTGCCAGGGACCCATGTTCAATTTTGACTTTGGGTGACTGGTGATTTTGCATGTTCTCTCCAGATCTGGGTTTCCTCCGGGTGCTGAGCTTTCCTCCCACAGTCCAAAAGATGTGTAGGTTAGATGGATAGGTTATGATCAGTGCGCCGGGTTAAGGAGATGGGAGGGGAGGGGGTGGGGGTGGGGAGAGTGGGCCCAGGTAAAGTGCTATTTTGGAGTGTAGCCACCTGGGGTGGCCACTGCTCAACACAAAATGGAAGATTGCAAGGAATGCAGGGAAAATGGACATGTTGTAAAGCAAGCAGCTTGCAAAGCGCTTGTATATTTGGACTGCTGCAGAAACCAGTTTTGACTGCTGCAGAAACCAGACAGCACTGTGAATAGAAACCAGTTAACATACTAATGAGGCGATACCGGGCGATCCCCAGATACAATGGAAACAAGTTAAACACAGATCGATACATTGAATGGAAGGCCAGACTTTTCGACGCCAAAGAAGCCCAAAACAATAAGTGCCAAGAACCGCCCCAGTGACCGAGGAACTGCCCCATTATTGGGGGATTCAAACATATCGATTGGGAAGAGACCCAATCGATTCCAAGCAGGTAAGGGAGTCCGCCCAAAGGGGCGCGGATCCTCTGGGACCTATAAAAGACAGGTCCCACACATGGTTCAGTCTTCTGATCCAGCCCTCCAGCCCTTCTCTCTCTTTGACCAACACTCCTCCGTGGACCAGCACCTCGACCAGCTTTTGCCAAGAAGATCTTGAACGAGAGAGAGGAGAGGGTTCGGACAGCAGCCGCCAACAAGTAAGTGCCTCACAACGATCGCTACCAGAGATAGGCACTCCTGACCCCTTTTAACTTATACCAACCTGAAGTCTGCAGACCAGAGCAGAGCAAGAGGCCTTGTTCCCTGACCCAGCAGTTCCTTCGAGATAAGTATTAGTTTATTTAGCGGTAGGAATAAGTTTAATCCTTTTAGCGTGTGCATGGGTAGTTATAATTGTATTATAATAAACTCAGTTATTTAGACTTACTAATTGGTGTATGGTTTTATTGCTTTGAACTTCACCTTGACCTTGTGGCGGTGTCTTAACGACACCTGGCGACTCCAGAGCTAAGTAAAGAAACAGAGCCAAATTGAGTGTTAAGCACACTCACCCAGAACGACCTACAGGAGGGTGTGTGCAGACTTAATGGGCCGAAAGGTCGCCTTCTGCGCTGTCAGGATTCTGTGTTCTCAATCCTCCCTCCCTCTATGTCATCTAGCCCTACACCCACCACAGAGCCAATTCTGTGCATTTTCCTCTTGTGCACTCCTCCCTTTCTCACTCTAACTTGACAGCCGTGCTTTCTGCCACCTGGGCCCTATGCTATGGAATTCCCTCCCAATGTTCTTGCCTTCCTTACAACTAAACTATTTGACTATACTTTAGGTCCCTGGTTGCTTAGCACCCATTTATTTTCCAACAATGCCTTTCTACTTTAACCATACGATATATATGCAGATTGTTAATGCTGTTGTTATTGAGAATTGTGTTTGATAGGACCTTTATCTGTCAAGAGAGAGAAGAAAACATTCCCATTGACTAAATTGAAACCTAGGTTTCAAAAGGTGAGGCAAGCAATTTACTAATCAAAGCAAAATACTACGGATGCTGGAAATCAAAAATAAAATAGGAAGTGCTGGGAAAACTCAGTAGGTCTGGCTGCATCTGTAGAGATTATCACTTTCTGTTCTTAATACACTAATCAAGTGAGCTGCCCAGTGCCTGAACCAGAGTTCTTAAATATTCTTTGGGCGGGCCTTACTTAAGGAGGGACATTTTTACATTGGAAGCAGTCCAGTGAATGTTCACTGGTATGATTCCTCGGATGAAATAGTTTGTTGTATGAGGAAAGGAAGAACCTATATTAATTGGAGTTTAGAAGACTGAGAGGTAGTTCCCCTTGTGCGGTGTAGTAATCCACGAGAGGCAGGAGCTCCGTCACCACACCAATATGTATTTACAATAACGATATTACAGGAGCAGCTACAAACAGTGCTGCTAGCAGTCCAGTCAACTTAAGATTGGCTCACAAAGCCTACACAGGTGATTATATGGGCCCCCTCAATGAGCTATCATTGAGGGAGTTCATACTCCAATTGGCCAACCAATAAAGCCAATTGGAATTCATTACACCCCCCCCCCCCCCCCCCCCCCCCCAAGATCTGAGGAATTCCTGCCAGCTGGCATTCCTCTGAGCTTCTTCCTGCTCCTCATGTCTAAGTCTGTCACCTCTGTGTCGTCCGCCGGGTCGTTCTCCAAAGTGGGCGGGGTGTACCTTATAGGTGGCCGTCTTTTCCTTGACGACCTCCTTGGAAGTTGTTCTTCCTCCTCCTTGGGGAGAGGTGTCACGGCGGCCTCGTCGAGTGTGTCCATCTCCGACTCTGACGACTGGATGACGGGGTCTGGAGAAATTGCTCGGGGCTGGGGTGTGGGTATCCTTTCCGTCTGGGCTATCCCAGCTTGAGGCGGTCCTGCTTCGCCTGCCTCCAGGTGTGGTTCCGCTGCCCTTATTTGGTCTAGGTGTTTCTTCAGCACCTTACCTCCTATTGAAACCTCATAAGATATGGGCCCTGTTTGGGACTCTACCGTGCTTTGACCCACGTTGGTCCATTCCCATAATTCTTGACCCAAACCGGTGCCCCCACCTGGAAATGTCTCTGCTGCCGACTATTATCATGCCCCCTGCGTTGGGCCTCCTGTTGTTTCTCCACTTTCCCCGTTAAATTTGGGAAAAGGAGACTCAGCCTCGTTCGCAGCCGCCTTCCCATTAAGAGTTCAGCTGGCGGTATGCCCGTTGTGGAATGCGGTGTGGTCCTGTAATCAAACAGCCAGTGGGAGAGCTTTGTGTCCATTGACGCTGCCGGCTGCTTCTTGAGTCCCGCTTTAAGTGTCTGGACCGCTCTCTCTGCCAGGCCGTTGGTCGCTGGATGGTAAGGGGCCGTTTTGATGTGATGCACTCCGTTTTCCTTCAGGAATTTTCCAAATTCCCCACTTGTGAATGCCGTTCCGTTGTCCGACACCAATACCTCCGGAAGACCATGTGTTGCAAACGAGGCCCTGAGCTTTTCAATTGTCGATGCTGTGCTTGCCGTGTTTACCCGGTGGACGTCTAACCATTTGGAGTGGGCGTCCACTATCACCAAAAACATTGAGCCCATGAAAGGGCCGGCGTGGTCAATATGCAGGCGGGTCCACGGTCTGCCTGGCCATTCCCACGGGTGCAACGGCGCCGCTGGTGGCACTCTTTGCCCCTGTTGGCACTCCTGGCACCGACCAAGGCTGCTATGTCTATGTCCAAACCTGGCCACCAAACGTAGCTTTGAGCTAGCATCTTCATTTTAGACACGCCTGGGTGTCCGTGATGTAACTCGGTTAAGATTGCCTGACGGCCCTGAGCTGGGACGATTACCCGGGCTCCCCACAATAGGATACCGTCTTCTACAGTTATCTGGTCCCTTCTGCTCCAGTATGGGTGCATCTGGGGCTCCACTGGTCTTTCCAGTTCTCCTGTTAGCAGTAAATGCTTCATCTTGGCTAAAACTGGGTCTTTTTGCGTCCACAACCGAATATGTTGTGCGTCTACTGGTAGGGTGTCCAAACAATTTAGAGTCATTACTGTCTCCTCTACTTTTGGTATTTGCGGCGGAGTGTCCGGGAGGGGAAGTCTGCTCAAAGCATCTGCATTTGCCACTCGCATTCCCGGTCTGTGCTCCAGAACGTATCTATACGCCGCCAGTAGCAACGCCCAGCGTTGGATTCTAGCTGATGCAATCGGGGGTATTGACTTGTCTTCTTTTAATAACCCAAATAACGGCTTATGGTCCGTCACTATGGTGAATTTCCGCCCGTACAGATACTGGTGAAATTTTTTTACTGCGAATATCACCGCCAGTCCTTCCTTCTCGATTTGGGCGTACTTCCTCTCAGCCATCGCCAAGGTCCTCGAAGCATAGGCTATTGGCCGTTCTTCCCCATTCCTTCCTCTATGGGCTAAGATGGCCCCTACCCCGTAGGGGGATGCATCACAAGTGACCACCAACTCCTTCCTTGGGTCATAATGCTCTAGGACATTTTCGGATGACAGCTGTTCCTTAATGTCCATAAATGCTCGGTTTTGGCGGGTGGACCATTTCCATTCTTGCCCCTTTTTTAGTAGCTGGTGGAGGGGTTCTAGGATGGACGCCCTATTTTCAATAAATTTTCCATAATAGGTTACCAACCCTAGAAATGATCGTAACTCCTGGACCGTGGTGGGAGCTGGGGCTTCTTTTATTGCCCTTACTCTGTCTTCTAATGGATGTAAGCCTGACTCGTCTACTTTATATCCCAGGTAAGTCACTTGTGGGGCCAGAAAAACACATTTTTTCCCTTTTTAGCCGTACGCCTGCCTTTGTGAAACGCCTGAGCATTTCCTCCAGGTTCCTTAAGTGTTCCCTGTTTGTCCTACCCGTGATTAAGACATCGTCCAAATAAATCGTCACCTGCGGTAGTCCCTGCAGAATATTTTCCATCGTACGCTGGAATATAGCGCAGGCGGATGACACTCCGAAAGGTAGCCTAGTATAACGAAAAAGGCCCTTCAGGGTGTTGATCGTAGCGAACTTCTGGGAGCCCAGGTAGGCGTGGCTCATGTCCACTTTCGTGAACAAAAGCCCACCTGCCAATTTGGCATATAGGTCGTCTATTTTCGGGATTGGGTATTTGTCCAGCAGTGCGTATTTGTTTACTGTCTGTTTGAAATCTCCACAGAGACTTATCGAGCCGTCTGGCTTCAAAATTGGTACCACCGGCGCTGCCCATTCTGAGAACTGTACTGGTCTGATAATGCCGTCGTGCCGTAACCTTTCTATTTCGTCATCTACTTTCTTCCTTAATGCAAAAGGTACTGGCCTGGCCTTACAAAATTTCGGAAGGGCTTCTGGGTCCACGTGCAAAGTTGCTTTGGCGCCTATGATTTCCCCCAAACCTTCCTGGAAGACCTCCGGGTATTTCTGGAGTACTCCACTCAACTGCCCGCTTCCACTCTGGAAAATTTTCATCCAATCTAATTTTAGGTCTTTCAGCCAGTTCCGTCCAATTAAGCTCGGTCCGGAGCCCTCTACTATTGTCAACGGTAATCTGAGCAATTGTTTCTCATATTCCACGGGTACATGAGTCGTGCCTAGAACTTCCAGGGGTTCCCCCGTGTAGGTTTTCAGTTTCGTCAATGTTTTTGTTAGGGTTAGTGGCTGGAGCCCATCTTTGATTTTTCTAAATGCTGCCACTCCCATTACTGATACGGCCGCACTTGTGTCTATTTCCATTATTGTCAGCCGCCCGTTCACCCGTGGGGTAATCCTAATGGGTTCGGCTTTCTTCGTTGCAATATTATATAATTGTTCCCCTTCGGAGGAGGATAGGGCGTCTAGGTTGTGTACTTCCCTGCGTCCCCACCTGCTATTCCTCTTTTGCCACCTCCTTCTAGGGTTTCTGTCGTTGTTACCCCACTCTGTCTGGTGCCAGAAACAGTCCTTCTCTGTTGGGGGAGCCTCAGCCGGTACTTCCCTCTGTCTCCAGTTAGTCCTGGCAGACTTGGGGGCAGTTCTGGGGTTTTCCTTTTTCCCTCTATTCCTCAGGTTTTTCCTGAGAGCGGCTATCTGGTAGCAGGACCCATTGTGCTAGTCCCTCTCACAGGTATCTACCTCCATTGGTGAGCCCTGTAGTTCCTGCGCCCCACTTGCTGCCTTTTCTAGGGACAGTGCGAGCTGTAACGCCTGCCTGCAGTCTAGCTCCGTTTCCGCCAACAGGCGTTTCTGTATTGTGAGGTTGTTTATACCACACACTAACCGGTCCCGAAGCATTTCATTTAGCGTCGGGCCGAACTCACATTTTTCCGCCAGCCTTCTCAGGCGGGTCAAGAAATTTGTGACTGACTCCCTGTCTTCCCGCTTCGCTGTGTAGAATCTGTACCTACGCAAAATGAGGGGTGGTTATGGGTCGTAGTGCTCTTTCACCAATTCCGTTACTTCTTGGAAAGTTTTCGTGACCGGCGCATCGGGATAAGTCAGACTACGTATAATGGCGAAAGCTGAGGGTCCGCATGCCGACAGCAGGATAAGCCGTCTCCTTTCATCCGTCAGTATATCATTTGCCCGGAAGAAGTAACACATTCTCTCCACATACTGGGACCAGTCCTCAATAGCTGGGTCGAATGCCTCTAACCTTCCAAAAAACGGCATTTTTAAAATGGCAAAGCTTACCCTCCGAGTGCGGCAGCTGGTCTCCGCAAAATTCTTAGTTTACCTCGTCGCCACTGTAGTAATCCACAGGAGGCAGGAGTTCCGTCACCACACCAATATTTATTTACAATAACGATATTACAGGAGCAGCTACAAACAGTGCTGCTAGCAGTCCAGTCAATTTAAGACTGGCTCACAAAACCTACACAGGTGATTATATGGGCCCCCTCAATGAGCTATCATTGAGGGAGCTCATACTCCAATTGGCCAACCAATAAAGCCAATTGGAGTTCATTACATGCGGAATCTAGAACTGGGGACACCGTTTCAAAATATGGGGTCTCCAATTCAAAATGGGAGAAAAGGAGGAATTAGTGTTTGGAATTTCCTTCTCCATTGAGCAGTGGAAGATGGGTCATTGAACATATTTAAGGTCGAGTTGTTAGACAGATTTCTGATTGATAGGAAAGTCAAGGGTTATCAGGACAGGAAGGGAAATGGAGTAAGGCCACAATGAAATCAGCCATGATTGTAAGCAGTGGCTCAGCAGACTCTAGTAGCCAAGTGTTTTATTCACATTCTGATTTCTTATTTTCTGCTCATTTATTCCGAGTCAAAGGTTATCTGGCTGTATTGTAAGGGGTAGAATCTCCAAATACCTGGGGTGGAAACATTGCTAGGTGTGATCTCTATTGTAATTGCTAATTTTGTGATCTGAACAATTATGGGTGTGATTGCTTAAATAAATGTCTTACTGAATTTTTTGAAATTGCCACTTTGGGTTACTAAAAAAATCATATTACATTTGCTGCATTTGACAATCCCATCAATTGCAGTTTGCAATCAGGAGTTTTTGTTTGGTAATAGCTCCACTATCGCTTTCTCCAACTCGAGAAAAACAACACACTTTCAACAATGAAAGATGATGATGATTGACTGCGTATTTCTGAAAGAAGTGTTCAGTAAAGTACAGTTGTTGAGGTTTTACTAAAACCAAACATTAACTCAGACAGTGCAACATACAATATATTGCGTCATTATTCTTGTTTATTTGAAATTTTCAGCAACTGTGGTTTTTTTGTCTTTCATTACTTGTCTTCCTTGTTTATTACTACAGCAATGAAAACTCATGTTTGGGAAGCAAAAATATTCCAATCTTATCTTAATAATTAAAATGACACCCTGCAACTCATTCCAGATTGGATTATGTGAAAACAAAATATTGCCAGCTCTTTATCCAGTAGATACCAGAGTGGCTCTCAACCGTGTTCAACCCATCTCCTCCCTCCCAAAACCAGGATAGGGTACTCCTTGTCCTCACTTTTCACCCCACCAGCCTCCGCATTCAAAGGATCATCCTCCGCCAGTTCCGGCAACTCCAGCATGATTCCACCACCAAACACATTTTGCCCTCACTCTCCGTCAGCATTTCACAGGGATCGTTCTCTCCGGGATTCACTGATCCACTCCTCCATCACCCCCAACACCTCATCCTCTTCCCATGGCACCTTCCCATGCAAACGCAAAAGGTGACCTGCCCTTTTACATTCTTCCTGCTCACCATCCCAGGCTCTAAGCACTCTTTTCAAGTGAGGCAGTGCTTCACATGCACCTCCTTCAATCTGGTCTATTGCATTTGCTGCTCCCAATGCAGTCTACTCTACATTGAAACGCAGACTGGGTGACTGCTTTGCAGAACACCTCTGGTCCGTCCTCCGGCATGAGCCAGACCTTCCTTTCGCTTGCCATTTCAACACCGTCCTGCTCTCACGTCCACATGTCCATCCTTGGCCTGCTGCAATGTTCCAGTGAAGCCCAGCGCAAACTGGAGGAACAGCATCTCATCTTCTGATGAGACATGTCAGAGCCTTCCGCATTTAACATCAAGTTCAACAACTTCAGACTGAGCACTCTCCTCCACCTTTGCAGTGGCATAATGGTATTGTCACTGGACTAATAAACCAGAGACACAGAGTAATGCTCTGGGGACCCACATTCAGATCCCGCCGCAGCAGATGGTGAAATTTGAATTCAATAAAAATCTGGAATTAAAAGTCTCATGATGACCATGATACCATTGTCACTTGTAAAAAAAAAACATCTGAATCACTCATGTCCTTTAGGGAAGGAAATCTGGCATGCTTCTCTGGTCTGGCCTACATGTGACTCCAGACTCTCAGCAATGTGGTTGACTCTTAAATGCCCCCTCAAAGGCAATTAGGGATGGGCAATAAATGCTGGCATAGCCTGCGATGCCCATGATCCATGAACAAATAAGAAAAAAAATGTAATTTCTTCTATTGATCTGTTTTCCTTCACCACTGTTTCCCCCCTCCCCTTGGGTCATCTGTTCCTAGTTGCCCAATGACACACTTCTAACCATTGTTCTGCCATTAGCACATTCTAATCTCTTTATGTGCCACTATCGGCATCCTTCTTAGCCTTAATCACCCTATTTAGACCTTTCTTCTTCTGTCCTCAACATCTTTGCCAATCTCCGATCATTGGCTCCCTATCCAGCCCCACCACTTCCCCCACTACAGTATAAATCTGACCCTATTTCCAGCTCTCTCCAGCTTTGACAAAGAGTCATCCAGCCTCGAAACGTTCGCTCCCTTCTCTCTCCACAGATGCTGTCAGACTTGCTGAGATTGTCCAGTATTTTCTGTTTTTGTTTCAGACACCACAAAGTGATCTGGCAACCCCAATACTGCTAGGCAAAGAGGAATAATAAAACATTCTACAATCTATTTGTCTTATCAATGTTAATTTCCGATGAACATTGCGATAGTATTCAATATTTTGAGGGCAGTGCAAATTCAATTTAATAATAATCACTTATTGTCACAAGTAGGCTTCAGTGAAGTTACTGTGAAAACCCTCTTATATTGCAAGGCTTGAGATGCACTTTGGCATTACATTTTTGTGTCTTTTCGGCATAGATTATTTTTGACTTCCTGTGTATTACTCTGAGTACGCTCTTGTTCTTTAAGAACGTCTTAACATGTTGTACAGTACTGCATTGTTCAAAAAAATGTTATAAGGATAGCCCCAGCAATTACAGATCAGTCAGTTTAACATCACTGTGGGACAAGCTTCTCAAAACAATTATTTGGGATAGAATTAGTAGTCACGTGGAAAGATGTGGCTTGATTAGGAAGAGCCAGTTTGGATTTCTAAAGTGAAAATAGTATTTAACTAAGTTGCTGGAATTTAAAAAAAAGCTAACAGAAGGGGTTGATGAGGGCAATGCTGTTGATGTGGTGCACGGACTTGATACAGTGCCACACAAGACTTGTGAGAAAGATTATAGCTCATGCAATAAAAAGGGCAGTAGCAATGTGGATACAAAATAGGCTGAATAATAAGAAGCAGAGAATAATTGTCAATAGATATATTTTGGGTTGGAGGAAGGTTTGTAGTGGTGCATCTCGCGGTTTTCACGATATATATTAATGATCTAGATCTGTGCAGGGAAAAATATCGAAGTTTGATTATACAAAACCTGGAACATTGTAAACTGTGAATAGGACAGTGTAAAACTTTTTATAGACAAGTTGGTGGAGAGGGCAGATAGATAGCAAATGAAGTTCAATGCGGAGAACTGAGGTGATTCATTTTGGTAGGGAGAACATGAAAAGATAATTTAAAATAAGGGACAAAATTCTTAAGGGGGTGCAGGAGCCGAGGTACCTGGGTGTATATGCGCAGGACAGGTGGAGAGAGCAGTTAATAAAGCATATAGTATTCTGTGCTTTATTAATAGGGAAATGGAGTACAAGAGCAAAGAGGTTATGCTGAACTTATATGTGACATTAGTTACGCCTCAGCTCAAATTCTGGACAGTTCTGGGGTCACATTTTAGGAAGGATGTGAATGCAATGGAGAGAGTGCCAAAGAGAATGGTTCCGGGGATGAGAAACTTCAGTCATGAGGATAGATTTGAAAGGTTGGGACTGTTCTTCTTGTCGAGAGGAGAAGGTTAAGAGGAGATTTCATAGAAGTGTTCAAAATCATGAGTGGCTGGACTGATTAGATAGGGATAAACTGTTCCCGCTCATAAAATGATCGAGAATGAAAGGGCAAAGATTTAAAGTAATTTGCAAAAGAAGCAAATGTGATATAAGAAAAACCTTTTTACATAGCGAGTCTGGAATGTACTGCCTAGAGATTTGGTGGAGGCAGGTCCAATAAAGGCATTCAAGAGGGCATTAGATGATTATTTGAAACAATGTGCAGGGGTATGGCAAACGGTCAGGGGAATGACACCAAGCCATAATGCTCATTCAGACACTATGGCCGAATAACCTCCTGCATCATCGCAATTCCATGATTCTGTGACTAAAATGCCACATGCTACCTTGACAATAAGACCAGGAGAACAACGATGTTTATTGGTCTTTCAATTATTTCTAAACTTCCATAGATCCAGCACTGGGAAAGCAGAGATAAACAATAGAACATCAGATAAGATCTTGATCTAAAATTAAATAATGACAAGTGAACATACAACACTATAACCTATGTATATATTTACAGCAGAAATCATTTTCCCTCAAAGGTCATAAGTCTAGCCTGTCACTGTAAACAATTATTACAAACACAAAAATAAAAGTATCCGTAATAGCTGACTCAATGGGAGATTTCCTGGCAAAATTAGCACCTATAATATGAAATTACATGGATAGATTAGAGAAGTTGGAACTGTTTTCCTCAGATAAGGCTGAGAGGAGATTTGATAGAGGGATTCAAAATCACAAGGAGTCAGGGGTGAGGAAACTTCCTGGGAAAAAACTTCCCCACTGGAAGGATTGAAAGTGAAAGGACAAAAGAAGCAATGGTGACATGGGAAAAACATTTACACGCAGAGAGTGGTTAAGGTCTGGAATGCACTGCCTGACCGTGTGGTTGAGCCAGGTTCAATCAAGGCATTCAAAAGGGAATTGGACTGCTAAAAGGGAAGAATCTAGTTTTATGGCAATAGGCAGGGGAGTGGTACTCGGTGAATTGCTCATTCCCAAAGCTGGTACACATGTACCAATTTTGTGATGAAAGCCTTCTTACTACAAAGGCTTCGTAAAAATACCTTATTTAGCCCAATCACTTAATTGATATGTTCCCATGACAGCAGTGAGATCGAACCTCTGGGTACATAGTGTGTCCACAACATGAATGATTACTAAAGATTCAGTTAAAATTAATATAAAATCCAAGAAATTTCACGTTTGACTACATTACAATTTTAACTTTAGAAAATGTTCAAGGCATTTGTAATAAAAGCTACATTTTGTGAACAAATGACGATATCCATTTGAATATATTAATTGAATGACTGTTTATTTCCTAACAATTCTGCCAAACAATGAAGTGGAATGAAACAGCTGAACCCACAAAAGGTCCTTTTTGAAATCTACATATTTGCTATACAAAGTGGATACAGAAATTAAACATTCTTTTAAAATGCAAAATTCAATAGTGAAACTTTTTAGCATTGTTAAATTGCAATGTTACTATAGAAAGTCAATTGTTTCTAGTAATAAAAATCGATCACTATTCAAAGAAAAAATACTAATTGTAATATTTTTCAGTACAAAGAGCCAAGTACCAATTGGAATATTTCAAGTGTTAGTGCAACATAATGTTTATAATATTAAAGGGGCAGGCTCCTGACTAGAAAAAAAAGAGCTTTAATCCCGATTAATGTTCAGTGTGTGTCTTATCTTGTGTTAACAAAGGTACGAACGACATCAACAGAATAATACACTGGATTATTTTGTCCTTGTGTTTGAAAAGAACAGCATAAAATCAGGGGTTAAGTGGTTGGTTTGAAGAAATGGCAGAAAGAAGCGGACACAAAATAGAAGAAAACTAATTACCACTGTATCTTCCAGCAGCGCTAGCAACATTATACATCCACATTTCAGTAGCGTTATTATTCTTAGTTGTTGCCAGTATTCAGTTACATGCAATAGTATTAATCATGCAAAGACTACAATGACTGTATCCAAAAATCTCTAGTCAGTTTTACATTCAGTCAAAATAAAATGGAGTTCCACTGAAATGGGCAACGCAATGACCTCCGGCCATCAATTCAGATACTTGCCAATGTATAGACATATATGTGTGAACTGTTGTAAGATGTAGCTCTGTAGGCTAAAATTTCCATCGCTGTCAGTCGAAGTGGTCCATTAATTCAGTAATTTAAAAATTCACAAAAAGGCCCAGAACGATGGAACAGCACCATAATAAAAAACATTTCATACACTGTAATACTGCCCAACGAATCTAATCTAATTTGGCACTAAGTAGAGGTGTCAACATTTACTTGTCATTTTAAGATAATTTATATCAAAAATCTGCTAATCACAGCCTCCAAATGAAAGCGTAGTTTGTTCTTTATGAATGGTAACATAAATGAAAGCAAAATATAATTTTATTGTATTACTTAAGACAAGTATGTGATAATGCTAATAAACTATCAATACTGTGAGAACGTGCGTCTCCAAAGGCAGTCTGAATTACCAATTCAAATAACTACTGCCACGAGTTCTAAGGCAGGATGACCAAAAATAAATTGATCAAAATAAATTATTTGGTGATGTCTGATAGAAAAACATTTCAACTTGTTGGATATAAAAGTGAAACAAAAAACAGTTTACCTGTGTTAATAAAAATCTTGTTTCAACAAATGACTGGAAGTGTAAAACAAAAGTACACTGCTTGAACTAGTAAAATATTTAAGTGAGACAGGGCCCTTTCTGGGTGTTACATTTTGGGTTGAAAGATGAGCTATGATAACTAACTCTGGCATTCAGCAGGAACAAGCTTCCAATCCCAAACACAAGACTAAACACTTTCATAAATATAGCTTTGCATTTTCTACTGTTGAAACCAACACCACTATTTTGCAATGTAATGAATGGTTGCGGAAACCTATTTCTAATAAGGTACATCCTTCTTTTTCTTCAGTTTGTAAACATGGAATGTTTTATTTTTAAACACACGAGAGAAATAAATGGTATAGGGAGGCTTATTTGATTTAATTTCATCACAAAAGCGTGGATAAGGAGAAGGCTTCAAATCAGGATCATTTGCTCCAGGACCATCCATCACCTGCAAAGTTTAGAATTAGAGTTACAGTCAGATTCCCCATAACATACATTCTTACAGCGCACAAATGTTAAAGACCTTCAAAATAAACATTTTAACATTCACAATAAGGTTGATTGTGATTATTCAAGATATTCTAGTCAGAACCAAGTCTTGTAGAATTACTTATTATCTAAAGTCTCAAACTGTTTTCTAAATCTAAGTATCTACTACATAAACTGTTTTCTAAATCAGTCCTTAAAAATTAAGTTAATATTGATCTGTATGTTGCAATTTCATTTAAGGGCAGCACTATGGATGAGCTGAATTACTTTATTTTTACAAGGATAAAAATACATCAAACACAATACCATATCCATGAAGACAAGCATGGTTATTCAAGAAAGAAATGTGGAACATGAACTTCATGGTTATTTACCGTCATGATACCCTGAGCTATTGGGTGTCTTGAGCACAAGTAACCTTTTATTTAGTACAAATAAATAAATAGACAACAAATGTAACAGACTGTCTACTTCCCCTTTTCAAAGCTCCCCCCCCCCACCCCTTCTCACCATTCCCACACTATACACACACACTCCAACAAACAGCACAGAAGTACAATGTAAAGTATTGTTCTGCGTACAGTCCAGACAGATCGTTCCATACATTAAAAAAAAGGACAATGTAAATACATGGACACAGGCATCGGGTGGAGCATACAGAGTGTAGTACTACTCAATAGAGGAGATGTTGGTGGAGAGGGAAAGGGAAAGGGAAAGGAAATATTCATAAAAATGAAAGGATAAAGATGGTTGGTGCCCTGGGATGACTTCCAGTCAATGTCTTTCTGAAGTTCAGGCTTTCGTTTTGGCACATCTCCCTTCTAGGATTGAGAAGAATTTCTCTGGCAAGGGTGTCTACCTTCTCTGCAGACACAGCATCATTTCAGATTCACAGCCTAGAATGTCTCAACGTTTTCAGAACAATAAAACAGCAAGCAGGAGAGAGAGAGAGAGAGAGAGAGAGATCATTCCTTTCACTTCCAAGGTCTAAACACCTCTGCCTAGTTCTCTCAGAGAGCATCTTGGAAGAACCAATCACTGACCGTTGTCAGGCAAAACATTGTCCCTGACCAACCCACCGAATGCCTGTTAACCAATTGATCCAACTCCCTCCAAACCTGGTGTTGTGTTTGGTCTTTTGGATGTCTTACAAAGGAATCCACTAAACACCTTGATTTCTCCAAACCAGGATCTTTATTGAATCACACATGGTAAGATAGCGATCTGTTACATGGAGTTTCTTTGTACTCCTCTGGAACTACACCTAGCAAGACTTTTCGCCTGTATGCCTCACTACCATCTCCTACAACCATCTGGTTGTGCCCCCACTTATATTGGAGTCAGTGGTCATATGACCACTATCTCTAGACCACATGGTGTGTCTGCACCACCACCTACTGGTTGAAGGTCCCACACCATTCACCTATGATATTGCTTACAGGCATATCACCACACCGGGGGCTGGATTATCTGATTCTGAGACTGACGCCGGCGTGGGAACGGTAGCGTTTTACGACTGAAAAACCGGCCACCGATTCCCCCGTTTGGTGGGGGGCAGGTATACAGCGTAGAGCACCCGGCTCTAGCTGCGGATACGGCCGGAGAATTTCCGGGTCCGTGGCCGTGCCGTGCAACATGGCGCCGGCCGCACGCGGACCCGGCCTGCCAAATAGTGACTCCCTTTGGCCAGGCACGCCACCCCTGGACCACCCCCCACCAGCGCCCCCAGCCCCTGCCAAAGCCCCTCCTCCCACAGATCAGCTCTCCCCCCACCCTCCCCAATTTTGGCAGCGCTGGACTTAGTCCGTAGCCGCCACACAGAGTTCCCGAAAATAAATACCACACGCGATGGACGCCATTGGGAACTCGCTCCATCGGGTGCGGAGCATCGCGGGGAGGGCCTCAGGTAACATCCTGAGGACGTCCAGATGGTATGTGGCGTACTTGTTTTGGAGGGGGCGGAGCATCGCAAAAGTGGCGCCACTCTCTGATTGCTGAACGCGATTTCGGCGACAGAGACCGGAGAATCCCGCCCCTGGTTCCTAAGATCCACTTGGTGCCAAGGAGTATGGCTTCTCTCCAAAACCTGAGAACACAGTGCCCTGACAAGCAGGCTGATTCAACTGAGTCTTCTGCTTAAAGGCACGTCCCAATTCTGGGACCACAGACCAAAATAATATAAAATAAATGGGAACAAAGGAAATAAACAGGAATGACTCTTACAATAACTTTTGTCCTCCTATTCCTCCAGTAGCCACTTGTCAAGACCATCTCTCAAAACATTTTGAATAGTCTATTCCATCTTCTTCTGATTTAAATGGTTCAAATACCAGCTCAGTACAGGTTGAATTGCTCTTTTTGGCTCACTTTCTCTAATTTTACTTTTATTTATCTGGGAATGTAACCCCTCCATTTTGTACTATTTTACCATTAACCTTTTTTTTTAAAATAATTTTTTGAAAAATATATATCAACAAAACAATAATAACAATAACAATAATAATAATAAACACCCCCAGGCACCCGTAACAATGCATATAACAAACCCCCCCAAACCCCGCAACCCCAATAAACAACAGAATAAATTAACAATAAGCAAATTAACTTAAACACTATCACCCTAACCCCCCCCCTTTCCCCCCTCCCCCCCGGGTTACTGCTGCTGCTGACCTAGTACCTTATCGTTGAGCCAGAAAGTCGAGGAAAGGCTGCCACCTCCTAAAGAACCCTTGTACTGACCCCCTCAGGGCGAACTTAACCCTCTCCAACTTAATGAATCCCGCCATGTCATTAATCCAGGTCTCCACACTCGGTCTTGCATCTTTCCACTGCAGCAAGATCCTCCGCCGGGCTACTAGGGATGCAAAGGCCAAGATATCGGCCTCTTTCGCCTCCTGCACTCCCGGCTCCACCCCAACCCCAAATATCGCGAGTCCCCAGCCTGGCTTGACCCTGGATCCCACCACCCTCGACACCGTCCCCGCCACCCCCTTCCAGAACTCCTCCAGTGCCGGGCATGCCCAGAACATATGGCCATGGATCGCTGGACTCCCCGAACACCTGACGCACCTGTCTTTGCCCCCAAAGAACCTACTCATCCTAGATCCGGACATGTGGGCCCGGTGCAGCACCTTGAACAGGATGAGACTAATCCTCGCACATGAAGAGGAGGAGTTCACCCTCTCCAGGGCGTCCGCCCATGTCCCCTCCTCAATCTGCTCCCCCAGCTCCACCTCCCACTTAGCCTTCAGCTCCTCTACCGACGCCTCCCCCACCTCCTGCATTACCTGGTAGATGTCAGACACCTTCCCATCCCCGACCCACACCCCCGAAAGCACCCTATCCCTTACCCCCCGCGGGGGCAGCAAAGGGAACCCCTCCACCTGCCGCCTAGCAAACGCCTTGACCTGAAGGTACCTGAACATATTCTCCGGGGGGAGCTCAAACTTCTCTTCCAGTTCACCAAGGCTCGCGAACCTCCCGTCAATAAACAGGTTTCCCAACTTCCTGATGCCCGCCCTGTGCCACCCCAGGAACCCGCCATCCATGTTCCCTGGGACAAACCGGTGGTTCCCCCGCAGCGGGGCCTCCACCAAGCCCCCCACTTCCCCCGTGTCACCTCCACTGCCCCCAAATTTTGAGGGTGGCTGCCACCACCGGGCTCGTGGTGTACCTCGTTGGAGGGAGCGGCAACGGAGCCGTTACCAGTGCCTTCAGGCTCGTGCCTCCACAGGACGCCATCTCCGTCCTTTTCCATGCTGCCCCCTCCCCCTCCATTAGCCGCCCAATAGTACCCAGAGAGGTTGGGCAGCGCCAGACCCCCTCTATCACTGCCCCGCTCCAAAAAGACCCTCCTTACCCTCGGAGTCCCATGCGCTCAAACAAATCCCAGAATGCTGCTGTTCACCCTCCTAAAAAAGGCCCTTGTAATGAAAATGGGGAGGCACTAAAACAAAAACAAAAACCTCGGGAGCACCGTCATTTTAACGGACTGTACTCTACCCGCCAACGACAACGGCAGCATGTCCCACCTTTTGAATTCCTCCTCCATCTGCTCCACCAACCTAGAAAAATTGAGCTTGTTCAGAGTCCCCCAGCTCCTAGCCACCTGAACCCCCAGGTACCTAAAACTCCTCACTGCCCTCTTTAGCGGGAGCCTACCAATCCCCTCCTCCTGATCTCCCGGGTGTACGACAAACAGCTCACTCTTGCCCAGGTTCAATTTATATCCCAAGAAACTCCCGAACTCAGCAAGAATCCCCATCACCTCCGGCATTCCCCCCACCGGGTCTGCTACATACAACAGCAAGTCGTCCGCATACAGCGACACTCGGTGCTCCTCCCCACCTTGCACCAAACCCCTCCACCCCCTCGACTCCCTGAGAGCCATGGCAAGAGGCTCTATTGCCAGCGCAAAAAGCAAGGGGGACAGGGGGCACCCCTGCCTCGTCCCACGGTGGAGCCTGAAGTACTCGGACCTCCTCCCATTTGTCGCTACACTCGCCATCGGGGCCTCGTACAGCAACCTCACCCATTTAATAAACTCCACCCCAAACCCGAACCTCTCCAAAACCTCCCACAAGTACCCCCTCTCAACCCTGTCAAAGGCCTTCTCCGCATCCAATGCCACCACAATCTCCGCCTCTCCTTCTGCTGCCGGCATCATTATCACATTTAGCAGCCTTCGCACGTTAGTGTTCAGCTGCCTCCCCTTCACAAAACCCGTCTGATCTTCATGTATCACCCCGGCACACAGTCCTCTATTCTAGTGGCCAAGATCTTTGCCAGCAACTTGGCGTCTACATTCAGCAGTGAAATCGGTCTGTATGAACCGCACTGCAAGGCGTCCTTATCACGCTTCAGGATCAGGGAGATTAGTGCCCGAGACATCGTCGTGGGTGAACACCCCCCTCCCATGCCTCGTTAAAGGTCCTGACCAACAGGGGGCCCAGCAGGTCTGCATATTTCTTATAAAATTCAACTGGGAACCCATCCGGTCCCGGCGCCTTCCCCGACTGCATGTGACCAATCCCACTGACCAGCTCCTCCAACTCGATCGGTGCCCCCAGTCCCTCCACCTGCTCATCCTGCACCCTTGGAAATCGGAGCCTGTCCAAAAAATTCTCCATTCCCCCTTCCACCGCCGGCGGCTCCGACCGGTACAGTTCCCTATAGAAGTCCCTAAAGACCTCATTGACCTCTGCCCCCTGCCACACCACATTCCCATCTCTATCCTTCACTCCACCAATCTCTCCAGCCGCGTCCCGCTTACGCAGCTGGTGCACCAGCATCCTGCTCGCCTTCTCTCCATACTCATAGACCGCTCCCTGCGCCTTCCTCCACTGTGTCTCCGCCTTTCTGGTGGTCAATAAATCAAACTTGGCCTGCAAGCTACGCCGTTCCCCCAGCAATCCCTCCTCCGGGGCCTCCGCGTACCTCCTATCCACACTCAACAGCTCCTCCACCAGTCTCTCCCTCCTCTCCCTATGGGCTCGGATGGAGATCAGCTCCCCCCTAATCACTGCCTTCAGAGCCTCCCACACCATCCCCACCTGGACCTCCCCAGTATCATTGACCTCGAGTTACCTCTCGATACATCCCCGAACCCTCCTACACACCTCCTCATCAGCCAACAACCCCACGTCCAGACGCCAAAGCGGGTGCTGGTCCCGCGCCTCCCCCATCTCCAGATCCACCCAATGCGGAGCATGGTCCGAAATCACGATAGCCGAATATTCGGCCTCCTCCACCCTCGGGACCAGTCCTCTGCTCAAAACAAAGAAATCAATGCGGGAATAAACCCTGTGCACATGGGAGAAAAAGGAGTACTCCCGAGCCCTCGGTCTCCCGAACCTCCAGGGGTCCACTCCTCCCATCTGGTCCATAAACCCCCTCAATACCTTGGCCGCCGCTGGCCTCCTGCCTGTCCTTGAACTAGAACGATCCAGTAGGGGATCCAGCACCGTATTGAAGTCCCCCCCATGATCAAGCTCCCCACCTCCAGGCCAGGAATGCGGCCCAACATACGCCTCATGAAACCAGCATCATCCCAATTTGGGGCGTACACATTAACCAAAACCACCCTCTCCCCCTGCAGCTTACCGCTCACCATCACATATCTGCCGCCACTATCAGCCACAACCTCAGACGCCTCAAACGCCACCCTCTTCCCCACCAGGATCGCCACGCCCCGGTTCTTCGAGTCGAGCCCCGAGTGGAAAACCTGCCCCACCCACCCCTTCCTCAGACGGATCTGGTCCGCCACCTTCAGGTGGGTCTCCTGGAGCATGGCCACGTCCGCCTTCAGCCCCTTCAGATGCGAAAACACCCGGGCCCGCTTAACCGGCCCATTCAACCCCCTCACGTTCCACGTAATCAGCCGGATCAGGGGGCACCCCACCCCCCTCGACTAGCCATAACCCATCGAATGCTCGCCCCTGGCCATCACCCCTTCGGCCCGTTTCCCACGGCGATAGGACCTCACCCCGACCCCCCCCGAACTCCTCCCTGGCCAATCCAGCAGCAACCCGGTATTTCCCCCCCCCCAGGCTAGGACTCCTGCTAGCCGCGACTCTCCCTCCACTGTACTCCCGTGAGCCAGCTGACTTCTGCTGACCCCGGCAGCTCCCGCTCTAACTCCGACCCCTCCCGATATGAGGTCCCCCCTCCTCCCCTGCATCAGCTCCTGGGCACCGCTTTGGCGCGGGAAACCCGGTCTAGTAACCCCACCCCTCACTACCAGCTCCACCCCCTCGTCCCGCAGCGCGGGAAACCAGAGAAAAGTCCGCGCTTTCACACTGCCCCACCCCACCAATGCAGCTCCCAAACCGCAGTCCCAACCCAACCACCAACTCCGTACAAACAAAGACACAGATCAACCACAAACCCCAGTACCCCCCTTAGAACATAGAACCATAACCCACATCGTCCAAAAGCGAGAGAAAAAACAAAAACAAACAGAATAACCCGCTACAGCATAAACAATGATACATGAATAGAATAGAAAAACTCCCACAGCCCCCAATCTCTAGTTCGAGTCCAGCTTTCAGCCTGCACAAAGGCCCACGCTTCCTCCGGGGATCAAAGTAGTGATGCCGGTCCTTGTAGGTGACCCACAGGCGCGCAGGCGGCAACATGCCGAACTTCACCTGCTTTTCATGGAGCACCGCCTTCGTCCGGTTAAACCCGGCTCTCAGCTTGGCCACCTCCACACTCCAGTCCTGGTAGATATGCACTACCGCATTCTCCCACTTACTACTCCTCACCTTCTTGGCCCATCGGAGAACACACTCCCGGTCACTGAACCGATGGAACCGCACCAGCACTGCCCGCGGGGGTTCATTCGACTTAGGCCGCCTGGCCAGCACTCTATGGGCCCCCTCCAGCTCCAGGGGCAGATGGAAGGATCCTGCCCCCACCAGCGAGTTCAACATCACGGCCACATAGGCCGGCAGGTCCGACCCCTCCAGCCCCTCCTCGAGGCCCAAGATCCGCAGGTTCTTCCTCCGTGACCGAAGTTCCATCTCCTCGAACCGACCTTGCCACTTTTTATGAAGTGCCTCGTGTATCTCCACCTTCCCCACGAGGGCCAAAACCTCCTCCTCGCGCTCAGAGGCCTGCTGCTGCAACTCGAGTATCGCTGCACCCTGGGTTGTCTGGGTCGCCAGCAGCTTACTCGTCATCACCTTCAGGGATTCCAACAACTCCCCTTTCAGCTCCGTGAAATAGCGCAGAAGGGCCGCCTGCTGCTCCTCAGCCCACTGCCTCCACCGGCCGCCATTTTGTCCACCTTCCCCCGCTTTTCATGGGGAGCTGCTGCCGTTTTTCTCCTCGCCCCACTTCGAGTCCGAACCATAAATCCCAGGGGGTTTTGCTCCAGACCCCTTTATCCACCGGGAATCGTCGAATCAGCGCCGATTGGGGCCCTTAAAAGAGCCCACAAGTCCTTTTAAAGCGGGAGCTGCTGAACGTGCGGCTTAGCTCCGCATAGCCGCAACCGGAAGTCTTTACCATTAACCTTTAGTTTTATCATTGCAATGACCATTGGATTCTCCATACTATGAATGATGGGTATGCGCTCAAATTGTACATTTCCGAACTTGGCCTGTTCTTGTTATCTATTCAGTCTCCCAAACTATGGTTCCTTTTCTGTGCCTGTGTTCATGGAATCACTGTGCATTTCCAGTTGCACTATTTTTTTCCACACATTGGTACTTCCCAAAGTTACAAAAGCTGCAATTAACTCTGAAATGATCAATCTACTTGAAAATTCTGGTCCCAGTTATCTTTAGTTATTTAGGCTCTCAAATTAACCATAGTGTCTACATTATTATTTATCTGTAAAAATGTGCTTTTCGGGACTTCTGGATGCACTACCTTTTCCCCCCACTAAATACATGTCAAACCCCGTTGTGATTTCTACTTTAATTTTTAATAATCTTTATTGTCACAAGTAGGCTTACATTAACACTGCAATGAAGTTCCTGTGAAAAGCCCCTAGTCGCCACATTCCGGCGCCTATTCAGGTACACAGCGGGAGAATTCAGAATGTCCAAATTACCTAAGAGCGTGTCTTTTGGGGCTTGTGGGAGGAAAACGGAGCACCTGGAGTAAACCCACGCAGACACGGGGAAAATGTGCGGACTCCACACAGACAGTGACCTAAGCCGGGAATCGACCTTGGGACCCTGGCGTTGTGAAGCAACAGTGCTAACCATTGCACTACCGTTCCGCCCAATAATTAAAAAATATGGAAACAGTTTTGTCAGCATTTTAAACTTTCCACTCCTTCGCTATTAGGTCGTATTTGTAATCACCACTTAATTCTTGCCTTCCATGCTAGACTCGGCATTTACCTTGTGGAGGAAAAGGGGACTCAAACATTTCACTGACCTGTTTTTGGAAGGAAAATTTGTCAGCTTTAGCGAGCTTGCAGCCAAATTTAGTTGACCTGAATCTAGACTTTGCCACTATTTTCAAGCCCGTGGTTTTGTTCACTCGCGTTGTCCATCCTTTCCTCAATTACCTCCAAGTACATTATTGGAAGGGATTTTGTCATTGCCTCAAACCAGCAGTGGTTCTATGTCAAGGTTTTATGATCTAATGATATCCTCTGGATCCTCCCCTCTCCATAAGATTAAAAAAATGATTGGGAAGCAGAGCTTGGGCTTGACCTTACAGATGAATGGTAAGAGGAGGCCCTTTTTAGGGTCAACTCCACATCCTTCTGTGCTCAGTTAAGCTTAAAGTTCTACACAGAATTCACTTTACCAAGGCCAGAATTAATATTTTTTTTCTCCAACACAAGCAATTAATGTGACAGGTGCTCACTTGCCCCTGCAGACCATACAAACATGTACTGGTTGTGCCCGAAGTTGGCAGGTTTTTGATCATTCTTCTTTGATACCCTTTCCAAAGTTCTAGATATTGACCTATAGCCTTGCCCTTTGATAGCCATATTCGGAGTCTCATCTGCACTGATCAATTTCATTAAGTTTGAGGCTTACGTCATTGCATTTACTTCATTAATAACCCACAGGTGGATTTTATTAACTTGGAAGTTCCCTAGCCACCCAATGCTCCATCCTGTTTGGAAGACTTAATGTCTTGTCTATATTTGGAGAAGATAATGGCCGTGATTCTCCGCAAAAACGATGGGTGGGAGAATAGCGGGAGGTCCGCTCCCGCACCTCCCGCTATTCTCCCACCCCCCCCCCCCCCCAAAATGGCGTGTCCGGTTTTCCGACACGCCGATCGGAGAAATGCGGGCCGCCGTTTTTCACGGTGACTCACGATTCTCCGACCCGGATGGGCCGAGCGGCCTGCCGTTCCCGACCTGTTCACGACGGTGGCAATCACACCGGGTCGCTGCCGTCGTCAACAGGTAAGTGTGGGGCCTAGGGGGGGGTGGATCGGGGATCGAGCACCACGACCGTGCTCGGGAGGGGACTGGCCCTCGATCGGTGCCCACCGATCGTTGGGCCGGCGTCTCAAGGGGACGCACTCTTTCCCCTCCGCCGCCCCGCAAGATCAAGCCGCCACGTCTTGCGGGGCGGCTGAGGGGAAAGACGGCAACCGCGCATGCGCGGGTTTGAGCTGTCCAACCCGCGTATGTGCGGCTGACGTCATTAGGCTCCGCCGCGGCATCATTCTTGGCGCGCTGGGCCTTGAAGCCAGGGACAAGGCCCGGCCGCCGAGTTTCCCAGTACGGCCCACCTATCCCCCGGGTAGGGGAGAATAGGGGGCCGGGAGAGGCTTCCCACGCCGTCGTGAACCTCTCCAGGTTTCACAACGGCGTCGGGCCTTGCGGAGAATTCCGCCCTAAGTATGCCATAAGAGGATCCACTGAGAATTTTTTTAGTCAATGGCAATCTGTTGTCTCTTTCTTTGAAGAGTTAATTACTGTCGACTGGCAATTTTTCTGTTTTGTTTTGTATAGTTTTTATTTGTTTGTGGTATGGTACTTTGTTTACCTGCTCCTTTCCATTTTTGGAAATCAGTAAAGAGAACTGACAAAAAAAAATTGCTTTTAGGACATTTTAGTCATTTATTTGCGTAGACCTCTAATCCAGTTACCTTTACTTGCAATCCAGTTAATGGATCACCCCCAATTCTTTTCCCATCAACTCCTTTCCTTTCTCTTTTGTTTCTTCTTTAACAACATCCATGCAGCATTTAGTGCTATTCCACCCTTTTGCTCATAATTTAAGATTTGTCAGCTTTCTTCAGATTGCACATTCCTAAAGCATACACTACCCATTCATTTTGCAGCAAATGGGTACATCACCATATCTTGATCTCTGCATTTCCAAATTAATTTTTTTCTATCACTTGTTTGAAAGACAAACCTCTCTCACATGCAGTGAACATCATCTTAAAATTTACTGATATTCTATCTACTTTGATCACAGAGAGGACTCCAGCTGACACGATAGTCTGAAGGGTCTCTTTCCATGCTGCAAAACTCTTCGAGGTAAAGCCTTCACACAATGCATTTCAATATTCTTTCCTGGGAGCGAAACTCAAACCATTGGCAATCTTCCTCTCTCTCCGGAGTCTACAAGTATTTACAAACCGAGTTTGGTGTGATTAATTGACCTATCTAATTTTCTCTTCTATTCATACAACCTTAGTGGTATCCTGGACTTACTTAAGCCGTTCACCCTACTTTCTTTGAAAGAAACTGCAAACAATCAGCACCACAGAATGGTTACAGCGCAGAGGAGGCCATTTTGCCTGTCATGTCCCTGCTGACCCTTTGGAGGAGCAATTTGCCTAGTGGCCTTTTCCCCTTTGCCTGTCACATTTTTCCTTTTCAGATAATGATCCAAGTCCCTTTTGAATGTCTTGACTGAACCACCTCCACCACACTCAGGCAGCACATTCCAGATCCTAACCACATCCTGCACTAAAAAGGTTTCCCCCCCGTGTTGCCATTTCTTCTTTTGGTAATTATCTTAAATCTGTGTTCTCTTGTTCTTGATCCTTCACCAATCTGAACAGTTTCTCCCTAACCATTCTGTCCAGGCCCCTCATATGTTTGAATGCTTCTATCAAATCTCCTCTCAGCCTTCTCTTCTCCAAGGAGAACAGTCCCTGCTTTGCCAATCTGTCCAGGCAATTGAAGTTCCTCATCTCTGGGGCGATTCTTTTGAACATTTTCTGCACTCTTTCTAATGCTTTCATATCCTTCCTAAATGTGGTGCCTAGAACGAGATGCAATACTCCAGTTGAGGCCCAACCAGTGTTGTATGCATAAATTCCTTGCTTTATAACCTATGCCACTATTAATAAAGCCCAAGATGTCATATGCTTTATTAACTGTTCTGTCAACCACTCCTACTTTCAATGCCGTGTATACACATAGTTTCTGTGGCTATGACTCATCTTTCATTCTCACTCCACAGTATAAATATTTCCCACTTTGTCTGTTAGCTTTGACAGAGTCATTGGACTCGAAACATTAGCTCTTTTCCAACCCTACAGATGCTGCCAGACTTGCTGAGATTTTCCAGCATTTTCTTTTTGGCTATACATATACACCCAGGTCCTACTGATCCTGCAGCCCTTTTGGAATCATCTGACAGTGGTCCTTAGATTCTCAAGCTGTTAAATCTGCTCTTGTGTTATTAACAAGCTTTGGAAGATAACTGAACTAATGAATGGTGAGAATCTGATACAATTTATTTGGATTTTCAGGAACCAGAAGTGTGGACTTTCATTCACTGAACCTTAATCTTTAATGGCAAATTAGCTAGCTAAATAGATAATTGACCCGGCAACAGGAAGAACAAACCACTGATAAAAAAGAGCAATTAATATTTGGCGTGTTCAAAAGTATTTCAAAAGAATCTGCCTCTTGTAACATGCAATATGAAATTTGCTAATAATTGTAATTTCTGTGCCACAGTCCCTGTCTGTGAGTGCAGCTCAAGTGCTTAGTGTGTAAATCCACATCCAAAGATCCCTCCCACCCGGCTTACTCACTCTTGCAACTACTTCCATCGGGCAGGAGATACAAAAGTCTGAGAACACGCACAAACAGATTCAAAAACAGCTTCTCCCCCGTGGTTACCAGACTCCTAAACTACCCTCTTATGCACTGATCTGATTAATACTACACTCCTATATGCTTCATCTGATGCCGGTGTCTATTGTGTGCCTAATGTGGCCTTATTATGTATTTTCTTTTCATGTACAAATTA
Source organism: Scyliorhinus canicula (assembly GCF_902713615.1). Taxonomy (NCBI): domain Eukaryota; kingdom Metazoa; phylum Chordata; class Chondrichthyes; order Carcharhiniformes; family Scyliorhinidae; genus Scyliorhinus; species Scyliorhinus canicula. Next base: position 39,657,145 of record NC_052154.1, read on the forward strand.
TCTGATTGAGCTGCACGCAGAAAAATACTTTTCACTGTACCTCGGTATACCTCGGTACACATGACAATAAACAAATCCAATCCAATGCAAGTAATATTGCCATTTCAAATTGCGAGGTCAATGAATTGTGTACTTCAGGCTCCAGGACAGAAACATAGTCTTGGAGTTCAGAAGAAGAAAATCCCAGACATTGCCTAAAATGACAAGCTGATCTACCATCATAGCGTGAAACTATTCTTAATGTGTTTTATTGAGTTGTCAAGTAGGATTTGCTAGATGTTATTTAAAGCTATGAACTGAAATATAACAAATCATGTAAATTCTTTAAAAGGGCCTTTTAGCAGGCAAGACTAATAAATGCTACTTACATGACTATTTGCGATATCAAGCAGGTCTCTCAAACGACAGCCTCTGCTGTGCCTCCTTTCATAACAAATACTATCTTCAAGGATAATGTAGTCTGTTCCATACAATCGTAGGATACTGTATACCTCTTCTGGGGAACTCCTGGAGTAAATCTGATAGATCTTTAGAGAAGGATGACACAAATAGCGTAAACTCATTTGAAACTTAAAATACAAAATTACTGAAGGCCATTTGGCTCCTTCTAACTAACCACACTTGGGTATATTCTGTCAGCAATTCTTCCTGCCATACTTAATTGGGTGATAGAACTGAATAGCTATAACTGGATGCGTCAAAAAATTAAAACTTACATTCTCATGATTATTTGAGGTGATTCCAGAACACTAATCATATATTCCTACCTGTTTGCTTAAACCTGTATAAGATAACCCTTTTCCACATTTACCTCCAACAACAATTGCAAGAAGCTCAGGTATAAATTTGTCACTAAGATAGAGACCATCTGGTCAGTTTCCTCTATTGTTTCTCTCACTTCACCTAACCTACCCATAAGACATATGAGCAGAAGTAGGCCACTTGGCCCATTGAGTCAGCTCTGCCAGTCAGCGAGATCTTAGCTGGTCTGATATAATCCTCAATTCCACTTTCTTGCCTTATCCCCATAACCTTTGATTCCCTACATCTTAAACATCTGTCTATCTCAGTTCTGAACATACTTAACCCAGGCTCTACATCTCTGTGCAGTAAAGAATTTCACAGATCCACTACCCTCAGAGAAGAAATTCCCCCTGATCTCGGTCTTAAATGGGTGACAGCATTTACCTGTCCTTTCCCCCTGAGAATCCTGTCTCAAGAAGGTAATTTCTTATTTTTCTGAACTCCAATAAGTACAGGCCCAATTACTCAACCTCTCCTCATAAGAAAATCACTCCATAACTGGGATCAACCTAGTGAACCTTCTCTAGACTGCCAGCAATGCCAGTACACCTTTCCTTAGATAAGGGGACCAAAGCTTTCAAGTATTCTAGGTGAGGTGTAATTAGTGCCTTGTATAGTTTTAGCAGGACTTCCCTATTTTTCTACTTTATTCCCTTTAAAATAATTGCCAACATTTCATTTGCCTTCCTAATTACCTTCTGAACCTTTTTGTGATTTATGCAGAAGGACCTCCCCCAAGTCCCTCTGTGTTGCAGCTTTCTGCAGTCTTTCTCCATGTAAATATTCAGCTCCTTCATTCATCCTAACAAAGTGCAAACTTCACATTTTCCCACATTATATTCCATATGCCAAGTTTTTGCCCTCTCGGCTAACCTGTCTGTAGACTCGGGCCAGTTTTTCAAAGGTGTCTGCACTGTCCTAGTTCTGAACTCACAATTTAGTCTAGTTTCTCTTCTATCAACGCTCATGTCCTCTTCAAATTTATCTTGCCATGAGACCCGTCACCACCACCTGTGAACCAATTACCAAGAAATTTGCCCAATATCTTTCTCTCGTTGAAAATCTGCTATCGTCATCCCACTCATTGTCTCATTAGACTTTGCAAACTACTGCCTATTTCCAATCTCACTTTCCTCTTTAAAGTCCTTAAGTGTGCTGTCGCCTCCCAAATCAGTGTCCATCTTTCCTGGAACTCCTTATTTGAATGCTTCCGATCGGGTTTGGGAAGGTGATTGAGGAATATGTAGGGTTTAATTGCACAGGGGACGTTTTGCAGTCGGGGGTTTGGGTGGCTCTGAAGGCAGTAGTAAGGGGGGGTGATCTTGTTTAAGGCTAAGGTAGACAAGGAGGGGAGAGAGGAGCGGCAAAAATTGACAGAGGGAGTGCTGGAGGTGGATAGGAGGTACACAGGGGACCCGAGCCCGGCCCTTCTGGCCAGGGGGAAGGAGTTTTAGGCAACGTTCGACCAGTTGGCCAGGGGGAAAGCGGTACACCAGTTGAGAAGGATGAGGGGGCGGTCTATGAACATGGGAACAGGCAGTTGGCTGGCCAGCTCTGGATGGAGGCGGCAGTAAGGGAGATAGTTCAGTGTGGGATAAGATGGGGAAGTTGCTGGTGGCCACAGAGCAGATCAATAAAGGTTTTGAAGAGTTCTATAAGACGTTATAAGGGTTGGAGCCACCAGGAGAGGAGCGAGAGATGAGGGACTTTCTGGACAGGTTGGAGTACCCGAGGTTGGGGGGAAGAGGACAGGGCAGGGTTGGAGGGGTCGGTGGGGGAGCAGGAGGTGAAGGGTAAGTGGGAGGATGCAGTCAGAGAAGGTGGCGGGGCTGGATGGGTTCCCAGTGGAATAGTATAAGAAGTTTAAGGATAAGATGGCACCGCTGATGGTGGGAAAGTTTGAAGATGCAATAGGTAGGGGCTTCTTGCCTTAGATGTTAGGGCAGGCTACGATTTCTCTGCTGTTAAAGAAGGATAAGGGCCCGGTGGAGTGTGGTTGAAGGATCTGTTTCTTCGGGGACGATTCGCGAGCATGGAGTAGTTGGGAGAGAAGTATGGGTTGGCGTAGGGTGAAGGGTTTAGATATTTGCAGGTTCAAGATTCTGCAAGGAAGGTCTTCCCTTGTTTTCGTTTTATGAGTCTATGTTTTAGGTTTTATATTGTTTTGGTTGTTTTTGTTTTCTTTCTTTGTATGGTGAAAATGTTGAAAGTATAGCAAATAAAATATATTTTTCAAAACCTTTGAGGGGTATGGCCTCCAATGCCTTATTCTCTTAATAATGCTTTAAATATCAAGGTACTTGAAGCTACCACATGCAATCTTTCCCCATTTTCTACATCTGTCAAAGTGCACATCATCCACATGCACAAGTTTCACATTTCTTTACTTTTACCCACAGTATATTCCGCCTATTGTTCTTTAGTCCATCCACTTAATTTAACCTGAAAGATGTCTATCTGCTCAACATTTACGATCTAGCTACACAGTTTAGCATCAAAAATTAATGTTATAACCTTACCAAAACCTTCCTCCATTTAGTTTTTTAAAAATAAATTTAGAGTACCCAATTCATTTTTTCCGATTAAGGGGCAATTTAGCGTGGCCAATCCACCTACCCTGCACATCTTTGGGTTGTGGGGGTGAAACTCACGCAGACAAGGGGAACATGTGCAAACTCCACACGGACAGTGACTCAGAGCCGGGATCGAACCTGGGACCTCAGCGCCGTGAGGCAGCAGTGCGAACTTAGTGCATTCATAAAGTGTTCCAGCATAGACCTTTATAGACCTTTGCAGAGTATCAACAGACATTGGATGGAATTTTCCATTTTGGAGACTTAGTCGGGTGGCGGGCAGGAAGGTTTCCGTGATCCACACTGGGCGACTGGGTGGGTGAACACTTGCAATCTTATTAATTATGCATCAGCAAGGAGCTTCGTGATTCTCATGGTGGGGAGGATAGGAATTTGCCCGCCCTGCACTTCTAGTCGCAGGTCCGGAGACCGTTTTAAAAATTCAACTGGCAACAAGCCTTCTTTCGCTTCACCTGGATCAGAGCAATTACAAGGGTAGAGTTGCCTGCATTATTGACATCTCAGTGAATGAGTGAATAAATTGAAGTAATACTTAGGCAGCACAGTGGTTAATACTGTTGCTTCACAGCACCAGGGTCCCAGGGTTTGATTTCCCTTGGGTCACTGTCTGTGGGGAGTCTGCACTTTCTCCCCATGTCTGCGTGGGTTTCCTCTGGGTGCTCCGATTTCCTCCTGAAAGACGTGCTATTCGGCAAATTGGACACTCTGAATTCTCCCCAGTGTACCCTAACAGGAGTCGGAATGTGGTGACTAGGGGATTTTCACAGTAACTTCATTGCAGTGTCAATGTAAGCCTACTTGTGACACTAATAAAGATTATACTTGTGACAATAAAAGATTATTATTATTACATTATCATGTCCTTTATAGCTTTGCCTCCATCTCAAAGTCAGCAGGCAAGAGCTAGGCCCTTCACCTGGCCTCCACCCAGACATAGCACCCCACCCCACCTCTTCCAGGTAAAGCTTTTTTAAAATAAATTTAAAGTGCCCAAATATTTTTTTCCAATTAAGGGGCAATTAGAGTGGCCAATCCACCTACCGTGCACATCTTTTGGGTTGTGGGGGTGAGACCCACGCTGGCACGGGAAGAATGTGCAAACTCGATAGTGACCTGGGGCCGGGATTGAACCGGGGTCCTCGGTGGCGTGAAGCAGCAGTGCTACCCACTGCGCCACCGTGCCACCCAACTTTTTTATATTTCTATGGTCTATTGTGGTATTTTGTAAAGCAGGTTGTGGTTGTGGGTATGACTAATTTAATGAAGCTGATGACTGAGTGTTTACAAAGTTGACATAAAGGGGCCCGTCACCTAAGTATCTTAACAATGTAATTTATTATATCAACAGCTGTCACTGTTCCCTCACCAGTACCCTGAGTTCTTTCCCCCCAGGAACCCACTGTTAACACAACCGACTCCGCCCTCTAAGAGGCTCCTAATGAAATCAAAGCAGCTGTCCCAGTATACATACAGGCTCACAAAGAACAAAGAAAAGTACAGCACAGGAACAGGCCCTTCGGTCCTCCAAGCCTGTGCCGACCATGCTGCCCGTCTAAACTAAAATCTTTTACATTTCCTGGGTCCGTATTCCTCTATTCCCATCCTATTCATGTATTTGTCAAGATGCGCCTTAAATGTCACTATCGTCCCTGCTTCCACCACCTCCTCCGGCAGCAAGTTCCAGGCACCCATTACCCTCTGTGTAACAAAACTTGCCTCGTACATCTCCTATAAACCTTGCCCCTCGCACCTTAAACTTAATCCCCCTAGTAATTGACCCCTCTATCCTGGAAAAAAGGCTCTGACTATCCACTCTGTCTATGCCCCTCATAATTTTGTCGACCTCTATCAGGTCGCCCCTCAACCTCCGCCGTTATAGTGAGAACAAACCGAGTTTATTCAACTGCTCCTCATAGCTAATGCCCTCCATACCAAGCAACATCCTGGTAAATCTCTTCTGCACCCCCTCTAAAGCCTCCACATCCTTCTGAATCAGTTTGGAGTACAGCAGAGGTAGAAAAATGGATTTGAGTTAAGGAAACAGAACCCGCTCTGAGAATTAAATCCTCTTCTGTTACAAGGATGTAATCTGATCCACTGAATAGGAGATACGTACCTGTTTTGTTCTTTCTCTCAACTTTTTGTCTTCATAATGAGGGTGATTTGTTATGGTTCTCCCAGTGCACAACTTGACCCCTGCTAATAGCTGCATACTTCCAGCAAACACTGCATTTTTAGAAGTTTTTGACCTTTGGGGAAAGAAAGGAAAACAACCAACAATATCCTAAACACTGGTATACAGGTGTATTTATAAGTCATCATTCTTTGCTAACTTTATTTAAAAATGAACAGAAGAAGTTAAATTCTTTAAACAAAATGGAAGCAAGAAGCATCTCCCTGATGCCACCAGAAATACTATTGTTAAAGCACACACTTCAAAAACTAGAATCAAAATAGGAAACACAGTACTGAGGTTGCCTGTATATTGGGACATCAACGTGAATACTTTGCATCTGGTAAACTGGCAGCAACTGGAGACGATGAAACTGAGAAACAGATGATGGTGGTGCACTGGCACCATGGCAGTATGAAGGCGTATACCCACTCCCGGTGGCTGTCAAGGTGGAAGTCGCCTGAACATTTATGCCTCTGGGTCTTTCCAGAGGCCGAGCGGGGACTGTCTGGGATCTCTCAGACATCTGCACACAGGTGCATCCGCGCAGTCATGGATATCCTATACTCCCGGGCTGCGGACCCAGGCTGTGGACTATATATTTTTTTTATTCTCCTCCTTTTTCAAATTTTCCCCCAAATTTACACCTACCAACAATAAACAATAATGAATGCAATGTCAATCCCTATATCAATAACTACAATCCCATCGTCCCACCAAACCCCAAACATTAGCCCACATGTGAACATAAACAAATAACAAAAAGGAATCAGGAATCACCCATCGTCACAATTAACACATACAGTCCCCCTCTCTCCCAACACATTAGGGGGTAATGTTTGATGTAATCCAATTCTTGAAAGTGCATAATGAATAACGCCCATGAATTGTAGAACCCCTGCATCCTTCCCCTCAGTTCAAATTTGACCCTCTCAAGAGTCAAGAATTCCAGCAGGTCCCCACGCCATGCCAGGGCACAGGGTGGAGAGATTGATCTCCATCCCAACAGGTTCTGCCTTCGTACGATCAACGAGGTGAAGGCTACAACATCTGCCTCTGCACCCGTTTCCAACCCCGGCTGGTCCGACACCCCGAATATGGCCTCCCGAGGGCCTGGGTCCAGTTTCACATGCATCACTTTAGAGATTGCCCTAAAAACCTCCTTCCAGTAATCCTCCAGCTTTGGATAGAGCCAAAATATATGAATGTGGTTTTGGGATCCCCCCTCACAATGTTTTTTTTAAATTTAGAGTATCCAATTAATTGTTTTCCAATTAAGGGGCAATTTAGCATGGCCAATCCACCTAACCTGCACATCTTTGGGCTGTGGGGGCGAAACCCACGCAAACACGGGGAGAATGTGCAAACTCCACATGGACAGTGACTCAGAGCCAGGATCGAACCTGGGACCTCGGCACGTGAGGCAGCAGGGCTAACCCACTGCACCACCATGCTGCCCTCCCCTTCTGTTCACACACATCGTCTACCCCCTCAAATAGCTGGCTCATCCTGCCCTTGTGAGGTGTGCTGTGTATACCACCTTCAGATGAATCAGCCCTAACCGCGCGCACGAGGTGGAGGCGTGGCTGCGGACTATATAAACTTCAGTCTGGACCAGGCACACCAGGATGTCTGGGCAGCAGGATGTGCCACCATTGCTATCATGCCCTCGGTCCAGGGGATGATCTATGGAGCAAATGCCCCTCTACGAGCACCAGCTCATCAGAGGATGCCCTTCATCAATTGGAAGTGGTTCCACTCCCTGACTGTGCATTTGTTGGGTGATCACCAGTTGCACATCATGCACATCTGCGCCCAATATCCAGGCAGCACGCATGGCGCATACATCGTGGCAAACTCAGCGGTTCCTGATACCTTCAAGGCACTCCCTCAGGCAAGGGATAGGCTCTTGGGCAACAAGGGTTACCTGCTGAGGTCTTGGCTAATGATGCCTGTCCGGATGCTCCAGACCGACGTCCCCAGACCTCTGGGACTGGCGCAGGTCTGTCAGTGCCTGGCCAATGCTCTCGATGCCCACAGCCATGACCCTTTGTGAATGGGCCAAGCTCTGAAGTGCCACAGCAATGTCCGTGTGAGCCTGGTACATGTTTGCCTGTGACTAAGCTCCCCTGTCCTGAGCCTCAGCCATCGACCGTACAGATTGCCCCAAGCCTTGGATGTCTTGATCAAATGGCTCTGATTTCTTAACCCAAGACTTCCACCGCGGGTGCCATCAGTGTTGGCCTGGGTACCATGCATTGTCGGCTTGATCTCCTGCACCAGAAGGTGGTTGGGTTGGACTCCTCCAGTTGTACCTGCAGGTCTGGAACGTTGCTGACACCCCCTCCTGTAAATCCTAGCTATGCGTCTGTATCTCCTCCAGGGATGGGATCGTACTTTTCAGAAGCACGATACCTTTCAGGACTGCAGTTGCTTCCTGGAATCGGGCAGCCCTCCGATTGTCCGCTCCCTCATGTGTCTCTACCTCCAGCTGATATGATCATGTTCACCAGAAGGTGACCCAGGAGGCTCATCGCTAAAATGCCCCAGCACGGTGATAGCATCAATGATGGTGGAGGGTGTAGGTGAGAGAAATGACCAAAAGTCAGTCTTTCCCGGACTGGTGCTCCGGGGTGATCTGGGCATCGGGCTGGGGACGAGGTAGCCCAGATAAGCCTGTACAGTCTGATGGTAATCCTGCAAGACAAAAGACAAGAGACAGTGAGATCTTGGAAAGGAGTGGTCTGGGGAGAGGGGTGACTCACTTGGTATAGGGACATCATTTTACATTGGCAGCTCACTAGGTTGCCGCATGTCGACCTCCACATCCGAGATGGCTCTCTCCTGCACCTCCCTGTTTACCTCCAGTACCCTCTGCTCCGCGGGGCTGAGAGCCCTGAGGTCCGGTACACCAACTCTGGTCTTCTCCCACTCTCGTCTATTATGGGTTGCCTTTTCCTAGGGGACGCATAAAGGACATGGTGAGATGCAATTAGACGAGTTACATGGGGGGAGGTCTGTAGTTTGTGGGTTTGTGCGCAAGGCACCTGACCAAAGAGGTCAATACAGGTGTTGGAGTTTGGTGCATGGTGGGATGTGAGGTAGGTGCAGGCAGATTAGTTTTGACTGGCCTCTGGGGGAGTCGGGTGTGATGTGGGAAGTGAAGGACAGGAGTGATGCCAGGGGAACAGAGGTGGCAACTCAGCTGAGCTGTCCTAAGGAGGTAATTCACCTTCTTCCTGCACTGTTACGGTCCGCCTGGTGAGGCTGCAGCATTCACCACCTCGGTCACATTCCCCCAGGCCCACTTAGCAATAGCGGGCTGGAAACTCCTGCCCACCCTGGGGAAAGAGGATGTCCCACTGCATCTAGCATCTTCACAAGGCCTAGGTTTAGGAACCGGGGGGGCTGGTCTCCTTGCTGCCATCTTCTTGACTGGAATGAGTGTGTGGGGAGTGGAGGGCTTAAAAGAAGTTCTAGCTTCTCAAGCTCTCCAGCACCAATTCCAGCCGCATCGCATCTGACGCCGGTGGGAATAAGAATTGTACTAGATTCACATGGGTAAACTGCTGGCCCATTAGCATGGCCTGAATTGCTCCACAAATAGCGCCCCCAATGGGGACGCGAACTGCATGCAATTCAGTTCCGGCATCAATAGTTCCTCCCAAATCTTGCCCGGTATTTCATAGACTGTTGTCTTAATCTGGACAATCAAAACCAATTAACTGTAAAAGCACAAACTTAAAAGCAAAAAAATACAAGTTATGATTTGTTGTGGATAAGAAATTTTTGCACAACATTAAAATTAAATATTCAAATGCCATTTTAGAGGTGAAAATTACTTAACTTACTTGATCCAGTTCATTAATTCAACTGTATCAGGATCATAAAATTCCCTCAGATCTGACAGTTCAGTCATTATCTTTGGCCAGAACTACACGAACAAGAGGACCAAAGTTACAAATATAATGTTTCTGTTCACAACTCCCATCTTACTAGCCTATACCTCCAGCTGAAAAAAAGCAGATGTGGTAACAAAAGATAGCCTCTGGGAATGCCACTATCTGACATGTTCATAGGGATTAGGGTTATCAGAGGCTTGAAGTTTGATCAATGTGAAACAAACCACTGTAATGTATTCATACACATTGATTCAGTACCCATTGGAGGCGATGACCCAGCAGCCATTTACAATATGGGGAAAACACAAACGTCTCTTCAGCTGATTTCACTTGTGCACACTACATTGGCAACATACCAAATACTTATACCACACACAAATATATATACACACACACACACACACACTATATAATTAAGAAAATCCTACCGAAAACAAGAAAATGCAGTATTATATGCTTGTAGTAGATCACTTATTAATAGGTTTACAATTTACTTAGATAGGACAGACTGAAATTGCACATCAACAAACCAATATTTACTTTTTCAAAAAAAAATTTATATTGGGTTTTTGGTGTACAAATTAAATAGAAATATGAACAAACAGTGCGAGTATCGCAAGAGAGTATATAAGGAGTAATACTAGAATTATTTACATCAAGATTGTTTTAAGGACCATTCCTTTTCTTTTACACCTTCCTTGTAGTGTTTGCCATAGTGTGGTCCCCTGCGTTTCACTCCCCGCTGGGTTTTCCTCAGCTTTTCTTCCCTCTGGTTCAACTATTGTTACCCCTGCCCTCCAGTGTCTCCTGGTTCCTCTGTTGGGCTTGGTGGAGTCCCTTGTTTCCCTAACCACCCCCCCCCTCCCCCCCCTCCCCCCCCCCCCCCCCACCCCCTCTCCCCACCTTACTGTGTCTCAGCTACCCTCCCCTGATCTTCGGCTTCCTTGTTGTTGGCTACAAACAGGTCTTGGAACAACCAAGTGAATGGCTCCTATATTTTGTAGATGCCCTCTTCCGACCCTCGGGTGGCAAATTTGATTTTCTCCATTTGGAGAAATTCCGACAGGTCGGACAGCCAGTCTGCAGCTTTGGGTGGTGCTGCTGACCGCCAGCCAAGCAGGATTCTCCTCCGTGCGATCAGGGAGGCGAAGGCAAGTGCGTTGGCCCTCCTCCCCATGAAGAGATCTGGCTGTTCTGATACCTTGAAGAGTGCCACTTTTGGGCATGGCTTCACCCCCATCCTCAACACTTTGGACATTGCCTCGAAGAAGGCTGTCCAGAACCTAGCAAGTCTGGACCAAGACCAAAACATGTGGGCATGGTTGGCCGGGCTTTCTTGGCACCGTTCACATCTGGCGTCCACCTCCGGGAAGAACCTACTCGTTCGGGTTCTGGTTAAGTGGGCTCTGTGTACCACCTTTAGTTGCATTAGGCCTTGCGCATGTGGAGGTGCAGTTGACCCTATGTAGTGCTTTGCTCCAGAGTCCCCACTCTATTTCAAAACCCAGGTCTTCCACACATTTCCTCCTCGTCGCGTCCAGTTTGATGTCAGCCTTCTTTATCAGTCATCTGTACATGTCACTACAGTTCCCTCTGCCTAGAATGTCTATGTCCAGTAGTTCTTCTAATAGCATCCGTTGCAGTGGTCATGGGTATGTCCTTGTCTCCTTCCATATGAAGTTTTTAAGCTGCAGGTACCCGAGTTTGTTGCCCCCTGCTAGTTGAAATCTCTCCATCACTTCATCCAGCGTTGTGATCCTACCGTCGGTGTATAGGTCTCTAACCGTCCTGTCTCCATCTTTTAAAGGTGGCGTCAGTGAGTGCTGATGTGAACCGGTGGTTACTGCAGATGGGGGCCTTGTCAGACGTTTTGGTCAGGCCGAATTGCTGTCGTAACTGGTTCCAGGACTGGAGCGTAGCTATCACCACAGGGCTGCTTGAGTGTTTTTGGCTGGGCATGAGAGTGCCACCGTGGCGGGGGCCCTGAGAGAGGTCCCCTTGCAGAAGGCCTCCTCCGCACGCACACACTCAGCTACTTTATCCATCCCATTACTCTTTCTGCTGTTGCTGTCCAGTGGTAGAATCGTAGGTTTGGGAGAGCTAGCCCCCACCCTGGATTTTGTTTTCCGTAGGACCTTCTTTGGGATCTTTGCATTCTCCCCCCCCCCCCCCCCCCCTCCACTCCCTCCCCCCCTCCCCCTGAATTTTGTTTTCTGTAGGACCTTCTTTGGGATCTTTGCATTCTCCCTCCCTCCCTCCCCCTCTCCCCTCGATATTGTTTTCTGTAGGACCTTCTTTGGGATCTTTGCATTCTCCACCCCCCCCCCCCCCCCCCCCCCTTCCCTCCCTCCGGATTTTGTTTTCTGCAGGACCTTCTTTGGGATCTTTGCATTCTTCCCCCCCCTCCCTCCCTCCCCCCCTTTGGCGTTGGAAGCCGTTCTATTCCGATTTTGGTGTCTGGCGATGGAGAATTCCACCCTACATCTTTCGTCTTCTGTTTTACAGAAAAAATAACCCAGCCTACTCAGTCTTTCCTGATGGCTGCATCTTCTCATTTCAGGTAACAATCACCTAATTTTTATTGCACTTTTTCCATCCCCGTCCTGATTTTCAATGTATTACCTATGTGCTTATCGATTTAATTCAATTTAATTTACAAGTTTTTTTCTTTCACATTTTCATTTCATATTTCCTTTTGTCTTCCAAATTGTCTTTTAAAACTCTTTCCTAAGCTTTTAGACACCTGTCCTAAAACCTGCTTTAGTTAGGAGTCAATTCTTGTCTGATTATGCTTCTATGAAGCACACAAGCTTTTTTCTATGTTAAAAAGGCTACATAAATGCAAATTGCTATTGCTGTTAAGGTGCTTTGTCCATTTCAACATAGTTACAGACCTGCATGACAATGGTGCATTAGGGTGCTCACTCAGTTATCACCAAAAAAATTGAAGCTCACAAACCCTTCCTTGTACAGCAGAATTTCATGATCACCTAGAATGTACAGCAGAGAAGCAAGCCATTCTCTCAACCATTCTCTACACTAGCTTCTTCCCACCTCACCCCAGCAACATATCCTTCTGTACCTTTCTCTCTCATGCACCTATTTGGCTTTCCCTTAAATGCATCTATGTTATTTGCCTCAATCACTCCGTTTGGAAGTAAACTCCATATTTTCACCATTCGGATAAAGGAGTTTGTCCTAAATTCTGTACCAAATTTATTGGTGACTATCTTATTATCTTATCTTCGTGGCAGCCCATCCAATCTGTGGAAACACCTTAGTTATTTCTATCTAACTGAACACTTTCATAATTTTAAAGACTTCTATCAGGTCACTTCTCATTTTTTTTCTCTCCACAGAAAAGAGCTTCAACCTATTCAGATGTTTTCATGCTCTAGCATCGTACTTCTAAATATTTTCTACACTTTCTCCAAAGTTCTGTACACATTTTGTAATATGGAGATCAGAACCGCACCTGGCACTCAAAGTGTGGACCAACAAAAGTCTCTATAAAAGCGGAATGTAATTTTCTGCTTTTGAACTCTATTCCATATCAGGGCCGGATTCTCCCCTACCCGGCGGGGCGGGGTTCCCGGCGTGTCGGAGTGGCGTCAACCACTCCGGTGTCGGGCCGTCCCAAAGGTGCGGAATTCTTCACACCTTTAGGGGCCAAGCCCTCACATTGAGGGGCTAGGCCCGTGCCGGAGTGGTTCCCACTTCGCCGGCTGGCGTGAACGGCCTTTGGCGCCACGCCAGCCGGGGCCGAAAGGACTTCGCCGGCTGGTGTAAGTCCGCGCATGCTCCGAACGTCATACCGGCGCATGCGCAGGGGTGGGGGTCTCTTCCGCCTCAACCATGGTGAACATCATGGTAAAGGCAGAAGAAAAAGTGCGCCCCCACGGCACAGGCCCACCCGCCAATCGGTGGGCCCCGATCGCGGGCCAGGCCACCGTGGGAGCACCCCTCGGGGTCGGATCGCCCCCCTCCCCCAGGGGGTCGGAGAATCCCGCCCCAGTGCTTTTGACTGCACAGTTTTCTGAACTAGCATTGCTACTTTTAATGATTTTGTAACTGTACTCCAAGATCTCTTCGTGCCTTTAGCCAACTCAGGTGACGCTGCTCTCCTTATTGTTCCCAACAAAATGCATCACATCACACTTATCTATATTGAAATTAATTTACATTTACACTCCAATTCTACAGATTGGTTAACAACTTTGTGTATTTTGATGTTGCCTACCTCAGTAGTAACTATAGTTACTAATTTAGTGCATCAAGATGAAAGGTTAGCATAAATAGACAGGAGGGAGGAGCAAAATGTAAGTGCCTGCCATAATGCTGTGACAGTATTGTGACTCTTTAAAAAACTCAACCTCTGGCAGATCTGCTACGAGAGCCTTTGCAGCAAGAGGGAAATATCTGCTTTTCTAGATCTTCACTTCCACCCAAAACATCAACTCAAGCAAGAAACATTGGGCTGGCAACAAAATAGAGAAATTAAATTCCATTTTTCTAATTAATGTTTTAACTTCAATTGTATCTCGTTTTTATGTGTGTGATAGCGTGGCTGAGTCATGTGAGTAAAGTACGAAGCCTTTGTTTAAACCTTTAAATATTAAAAAAAAATTTTTTTTTATATAGAGTGTCCAATTAATTTTTTCCAATTAAGGGACAATTTAGTGTGGCCAATCCACCTGCACATCTTTGGGTTGTGGGGATGAAACCCACGCAAACACGGGGATAATGTGCAAACTCCACACGGACAGTGACCCAGAGCAGGGATCGAACCTGGGACCTCGGCGCCGTGAGGCAGCAGTGCTAACCATTGTGCCACTGTGCTGCCCTTCATTTAACCCGTCTTAATCTTCAGGGCAAATGTTTGTGAGAAATAAAGAAACTTTCTTCAAATTTAATGCACAACAGCTTGATATTGAGTTATTAAAATTGGTTCAATCACTCAGAGGGTAAGAACATCCACATACAAATATATTTGATCACAGGCAGTAAAAAATAACACCTAAAAATTGTCTGTGACATAGGATTTTAGTTTACAAAGAGTGGAACATCATCTGTAGGCTTCAACTGATTGTGATAATCAATTTAGTAATTTTTATTGTCTTAAAATAAAACGTCTGAAACTTGACAAAGATGAGCTAATGTTTTTTGCTTTCTCAGATTAATTAATCTTACCTCATGGTAAAGGTAAATGAAGATTAATATAGGAACTGCAAACCTTATCACACGGACCTGCAAAAACAAGAGACCTAAAGATTACATAATACAGGTAGATTGGAAACAGACTAACATTTTATTCATTTTCAAAAAGGACAAAGAAAGCAATCACAAGCAACTACAACAATAGTACTGATTACATCTAGTAATGTTTAGGGTTATCTTTAAAATAACTTGGGAATAATGGTTTCATAGGGAAAAAATTCTGTTTGATCAACCTCTCTGGCTTTTTTGAGGAAAGTCAAGCCTACTGTATGATACTAGGGTAAGCCTGCAACTTGCTGTATCTAGATTTTTAAAAAGGCATCCAAAAAGCCGCATGCAAGAGACTGTAATATTAAGCTCACAGGTATCGGAAATTTAAGTCAAATCTTTCAAACAGGCACTTTCTAAAGGTTATGTCAAGGTGGCTTGCCTCAAGGATCAGCATTATGAGTACTGCAGTCTAATTTTCATCATTGCCTTGAATTCAGAAATTCTATGCAAATATGTCAGCAGCTATTGATTCTGATAGAGCAGCTTCAAAATAAAAGAACAAAGGAAATTACAGCACAGGAACAGGCCCTTCGGCCCTCCAAGCCTGCACCAACCATGCTGCCCGTCTGAACTAAATCACCTACCCTTCTGGGGACCATATCCCTCTATTCCCATCCTTTTCATGTATTTGTTAAGACGTGATTAAAACTTTGAAGTCAAAATCAATTATAAAAATTATGTGGATAGATTAATGGCAGATGAATTGCACAGTACTACTTATTTGCCCATTTAATACAGTTGTTATTTCTAAAATCTTGAAATTGAGCATTTTCTGAAGTTTCTAGTACTATTCTAGTCTTGTTATTATTTGTATCTGAAGAAGTATGATAACATTATTGAGCAGGAAAAAGTTTGAAAGAATCTGCCAGAGCACTGACACCCTAGTGGCAAGCTGTAATTACTAATTAAACTCAATTAATTTGAATGATAAAAATACATGTACTTTACAATTTTAAGATAACAATCCAAACATTTAAAATAACAGAAATTTCCTTGGCTTATAAACTGTTGACTATATAATATAATCTTAAAATACAAAGTAGGCCACACCTCAATGGTGACGTTATTCCTTGCATTATATCACTTTTTAATTACTGTGAATATTTCTCAGGAATTAAAACTTTCACTTCTGTTAGAAATAGTGTGATGTGGCTACATTTCGAGTTGTTACCATGCCATTTCTTTGCTGCTACTGATTTTGGGGTCATTTACATAATCACAAAGTTACAGACACTTGGTAAGGTCTGCCCTGAATTACATTCTCAGTTAAATAAGAAAACTGATGTCAAACAAGAGATGAAAATGAGTTCACTTACAACTCCTAAGCTTTGGCAACAATGAAGTTCCAAAAAAACTGAATACAAAGTAGCCTGGTCAAATACAGTAAAATTGTGAACGTGCCTTTGGAGCAGTAAAAAAATATGAGTAATGCAATGGTTGTGGATTAATGCAGCATTTGAATGTTTAACGCTTAGAAATGCTAATGGATAAGATAATAGAAAAATATTTTACACTCAATTATGCTGCAAACAAATTTGGTAGCGTGGGACAAATTGAGCAAAAAAGGACTTCACCTCAATAAGAAAATCTAGACAGCTCTTAACAGCTAAGTATTAAGGAGAACAATGGACATAAATAATCAAAACACGAGAGAAACATTTTGTTAAAGAAACTACATTAGACATAGTCTTGAACTTCTAATTTAAAGATAACGAAGCACTGGGTTTGTGTTAATGACACTGACCCAGTGAGGAGAATACAGACGTATTGCTTTGAGACTCAGACTCCACAACTGATTGCTGCAAATTGCTGCTGATGCAAAGACACACATATGAGATGTCCACAGATATTTCATCCTGTAACAAAAAATAACTGAGCTAAAAGAACTGAGATTAGTCACCATAATGGAAATCTAAAAAGTATTTTGAAACTATTAACTTTTCATGATAGCAAAGAGTAATTTTGAAACAGATTTCTCCCACTGCTAAAATTTAAAATTCGGAGAAATAGGGCAGAGTTCTCCGTTCCTTCATGCCGGCAGGATTTCTCTGGTCCTGCTGCGGTGAATGGAGATTTGACTGAGTGCCAAATTCTCCATCCTTGCTAGCAGTGGTAGCAGGGTGCATTGGGATCTGATAATCTCAGCCATCGTTTCTGATTATACAGACTGTGGTACCTACTGTATGCCTGCCTTAACAAAGCTTCTCCACCATCTCCAAAGCAGGTCAGGAATTTGATGGAATAGTCTCCATTTGCCTGGATGAGGGCAGCTCCAACAACAAGACAAAACGTTGTACTTGACTGGGGTGAACTTTAACATTCACTCTATGTGTGACTGATACTGCAGTGACTTGGCAAAGTTCCTTTAACAGCATTTTATAAACCAACAACATCTACTGCTTCGAAAGACAAGAGCAGCAGGCACATGGGAACATTGACAGCTGCAAATTCTCTCCAAGTCATGCACCATTCTAACTTGGCAATATATTTCAGTTTCTTCATTATCGTTGGATCAATGTTCTGGGATTTCCTACCTAATAGCACTGTGGGAATACCTACACCGCATGCACTGGAGCAGTTGAAGAAGGAACTCACCACCATCTTCTCATGGGCAATTGGGGTAAGCAATAAATGACCCTTGCTGTAATTGCTGTAACATTTGCAGATAAGTAACGGGGCATGACATTAATTTCAATGTTATCATGTGCGTCAGTCATGGCTCAGTTGGTAGCTATGCATATGTATGTCCATTTTTTCTATTTTGACCAGGAAAATGTGGACCAATTAGCCAAACAGTAAAATTGCAGTGAAAAATACATCAGTCCAAAAATCTATATCAGCATAAAAGAAAAGAGAAGGAAAATATACACAGGCCAATGTATACTTTATTAGAAACCCTCATGGCTGATTGACTTTCAGATTTCATCTAATTTTGGTTTTCACATACTGCATATAGGCTTAGGCTACCTCACATTACAATGGCCAAAGCCTAGGCTAGTTATAGTCTAAAGTAAATAAAATGATTAAAAAGGTAAGATGTGTAATAAATTCCTACTTATGGCACCATCTGTGATTCTGCTTGTAGGAGAAGGCTCGCAAGGTGTAGTACGGACAGAAATTGCAACGTAAACAGTGCAAATAAACTAGACATCCCCCGCTAAAGGATGGGTGTGGTTGGCTCAGGTCGTGTCAGCTCAGGTCAGAGACTTCCCACGCCAACAGGTCAGGTGCGGTCTGCGAGGTTCATATCAGCGTAAGTCAGAGACTTCCCACGCCAACAGGTCAGGTGTGGTCTACGAGGTTCATATCAGCTCAGGTCAGAGACTGCCCATGCCAAAAGGTTAGGTGCGGACTGTGAGGTTCATGTTGGCTCAGGTCACTGACTTCTCGAGCTGAAGGTCAGTAAGGCTCAAAAAAAAGTATGGTTGGTTTTTGGATGTGTTCGTTTGTCAGATTTACGGATAAAGGATACTCGACCTGTATTCTCAGTAAAGATTTTTATTTGATTGGGAGTCTTGTTATAGAATAGAGTTAGAATTAAAGTGCATGTATATTGGGCATTATTTGTATTATTTCACTCAATAAATGAAGGATTATTTTGCAAGCGCAATGAAGAGTACACACAGAGTTGGTCGAGAAACAAAACTTACTTTCTTTTACACTTAATTATTATGTACAGCTCCAGTAGTACCCTACTGGATCTTCTCCCTAGTCAGTGCCTTATTTTCACAGTAACTTAATTGCAGTATTAACGTAAGCCTACTTGTAATAAAGATTATTATTATTACTGGCTGACTCTATTTATACAAGTGGCCATTGTTAAGGGTCCTCCGCCCCCTTATCGGGCAAGCTCGTATTCTGCAAGATCCACAGGGCAGTGACTCATCCCTACCCATAAGACCTGTGCGGGTTATAACAGTGTCATTCCAATATTGTTAAAATTGATTTTCAGGATTAACCTGATGGACAAGAGAGGTGAAGAGGCAGAGTTTATTGCTTAGATGTCTGAAGGTATGCTCGCCAATGATGGGGCAAAAGGAGTGGGAAATTCACAAGAGCCAAAAATTGGAGGAACGGACAACTCTTGGAGGGTTGTAAAGTTCGGGTACGATACCAATATAGGGAGGTGTAAGGGTGTGGAGGGTTTTGAACATGTGAATAGAACTTTAAAAAGAGTCATTGGTAGACCCAGAGCTAATCTAGGTCAGTGAGCACAGGTTTACATTTACAAGATCTGGTACAGGTTAGAATACAGACAACCAAATTTTGGATGATCTCAAGTTTATGGAGACAGAGCTAGTTAAGAGTGCATTGGAATAGTCTGAGGGTTTCAGCAGCAGGCAAGTTGATGCAAGGACAGGGAATAATTATGGTAAGAAAGATGAAGTATGAACTACACGGTCTAGCTGATGGAGAGGATAGGAGGTTGAAAGTCCAAATAAGACAAGGTTGTGAAGTCTGATTTAGCCCAAAACACTGGCCATCGAAGAGAATGCATACATTCTGGTAAGGGAACAGAGTCTGGACTGAAAATCAAAATATGCATAGAAATGGACACAGGGAAATTCAGGCTACACAGACACGGCAAAGATTCAGGAAATAAAATGCCGTGATGTAGATGTAGGCAGACGGAGTCAGTAAGAGGTTCCCCGGAAAGGATGAAATTGATTTACAGATTGTACAGTCAGTACAGTCAATATGGAGCACTGGCCAACTAATGTTTAGGATCAGTGACAGATGCGGAGGTCAAGCGAATCCAGTGATCATTTAAAAAAAAAAATATTTTTTAATTCTCCTCCTTTTTCACATTTTCTCCCATATTTACACCCAACAATAAACAATAATCAGTAACGAATGTAATGTCAATCCCCATATCAATAACAACGATCCCATCCTCCCAACAAACCCCAGACATTGGCCCACATATTAACATAAACAAATGACAAAAAGGAATTAGGAATCACCCACAGTCACCATTAACACATACAGTCCCCCAGCCCCCCAACCCCCCTAATGTTCGATGTGATCCAATTCTTGAAAGAGCATAATGAATAACACCCATGAATTGTAGAACCCCTCCATCCTTCTCCTCATTTCAAATTTGACATTTTCAAGCATTAAGAATTCCAGGAGGTCCCCCAACCACGCCAGGGCACAGGGTGGAGAGGTTGATCTCCACCCTAACAAGATCCGCCTTCGGGCGATCAACAAAGCGAAGGCTACAACATCTGCCTCCGCGCCCGTTTCCAACCCCGGCTGGTCTGACACATCGATATGGCCTCCCGAGGGCCCAGGTCCAGGTTCACATGCACCACTTTAGAGATTACCCTAAACACCTCCTTCCAGTAATCCTCCAGCTGGGGACAGAACCAAAACATATGAGCGTGGTTTGCGGGGCCTCCCACGCAACATTCACAAACATCTTCTACCCCCTCAAAGAGCCGGCTCATCCTCGCCCTTGTAAGGTGAGCTCTATACACTACCGTCAGCTGTATCAGCCCCAACCTCGCACACGAGGTGGAGGCATTCACCCTCCGGAGCACCTCACACCAGAACCCCTCCTCCATACCCTCTCCCAACTCTTCCTCCCACTTTGCCTTGATCCCTTCTAGTGATGCCTTCTCCTCTTCCAAAATAGCCCTGTAAACCGCTGATGAATCCAGTGATCATATACTAATTTTACTATAGATAATACAGTATATCTATTTACATATCTGTCTGCATATACACTAATCTACATGTGAACATATCAATGGGCTAATTTACCACAGAGATTACATAATTTGGGATATTACAAATTAATTTGAAAAATAGGTTTCTTGTGCAACTAAATTATTAATACATCTAGCTGTACTTATGTTTTCTGGTCATAACTCTGTTAACCTTCAGAAACAATAAATAATGTCAATAAGGCATCTGGGCCAATGCCATTGATTATAATACCTCATTGTGCTTAAAGCCAGCAGACCAAATAACACAGTGTGTATTAGATTGTAAGCCATGTCTGGTCTCAGCATAATCATGCCCTCTTCTTTAATGGAAGTGGTCTGGCATTGAGATGAATAGCTGCTGCATCTGGGGAGAAAATGACAGTTATAACTAGGAAGAAAGCTGTTTTTCGATACATAAGCATTGTATTTACAATACCAGCTCAAAAAATGTAATTATCCCTATTTATATAGAAACATAGAAAATTAGAATAGGAGGCGGCCAGTTGGCTCTTCGAGCCTGCTCCACCATTCATTGATCATGGCTGATCATCCAACTCAGTAAACTGTCCCGCTATCCCCCCATATCCTTTGATCCCTTTAGCACTAAGAGCAATATCTAACTCCTTTTTGAAAATGTACAAGGTCACAAGGTTTTGGCCTCAACTGCTTTCTATAGTAGAGAATTCCACAGGCTCACCACTCTCTGGGTGAAGAAACTTCTCACCACAATCCTAAATGCTTTACCACGTTAAGTCTTATCCTTAAGACTTACCCCTGGTTCTGGATACCTCACCATCGGGAACATCCCTATTCTAGTCCTGTTAGAATTTTATACGTTTCTAGGAGATTGCCCCTCATTCTTCTAAACTCCAGTGAATATAATACTAACCGACTCAATCTCGCCTCATATTTAAGTCCTGCCATCCCAGAAATTAGTTTGGTAAACCTTCGCTGCTCTCCCTCTGTAACAAGACCATCCTTCCTCAGATAAGGAGACAAACTGCAGACAAGTGCAGGCATGATGGAACAGTGGTTAGCACTGCTGCCTCACAGCTCCAGGGACCCGGGTTCAATTCAGGGCTTGGATTGCCATCTGCGTGAAGTTTGCACTTTCTCCCCCGTTTCTGCATGTGTTTCCTCTGGGTGCTCCGGTTTCCTCCCACAGTCCAAAGAAGTGTGGATAGCAACAAGCTTTTTCCAAGAGTGGGGATGTCAATTACAAGGGGTCACGATTTCAAGGTGAGAGGGGGAAAGTTTAAGGGACATGTGCGTGGAAAATCTTTTACGCAGAGGGTGGTGGGTGCCTGGAACGCTTTGCCAGCGGAGGTGGTATAGGCGGGCACGATAGCATCCTTTAAGATGCCTCTAGA
This sequence comes from Scyliorhinus canicula, assembly GCF_902713615.1. Taxonomy (NCBI): domain Eukaryota; kingdom Metazoa; phylum Chordata; class Chondrichthyes; order Carcharhiniformes; family Scyliorhinidae; genus Scyliorhinus; species Scyliorhinus canicula. The sequence continues at coordinate 39,678,967 of NC_052154.1, forward strand.
CAGATATATGAACGGGCGGGGAACAGAGGGAAGTAGATCCTTGGAAAATAGGCGACAGTTTTAGATAAAGGATCTGGATCGGCACAGTCTGGGAGGGCCGAAGGGCCTGTTCCTGTGCTGTAATTTTTGTTTAAGTGCAGGTTAGGTGGATTGGCCATGCTAAATTGCCACTTAGTGTGGAAGTTAGATGGGGTTAACTGCTTTGTGACATGCTGAATTTTTTTTATTGTTCAGGGGATGTGTGTATCTCTGGAATAAACCCGTATCTATTGGCCATTCCTAGATGACCTCCAAAGATAGTAGTGGCACTTCTCTTTGAACCCCTGCAGCTATTGCATTGCTGATATTCTAATAGTGAGCTCAGGTAGGAGATGCCCAGAGCTTGACCCAGAAAAGATGAAAGAATTGAAAAACATGTCCAATTTAGATTGGCAAATAACTTGGAAGATATTTCTGATTATCCTTTTATGGTAGAGTTTGCAGGGCAGGGAGTTGATGTCATAGTATTTTGTTGTATATCCTAAGATGGTACATACCGCAGCTAATGTGCACCACTGGTGGTGAATGAGGTTAATAGTTAACCTGTATCGGTGGTGTCAATTAAACAAATTGATCTATTCTGAGCACTGTTGAGTTTCTTTAGTATTGTTACACCTTCGCCAATTCAGGAAAGTGTTGAGTATTTCATCACTGTTGACTTGAGCCTTGTAAATGTTGGAGGGGCTTTGAGGGGTCAGAGTTGAATTAGTCACTGCAGTACCCAGCTTCTCTCCTACTGTGGTAGCCACAATATTTATAGGGCTGGTCCAGTTAAACCCTGGTCAATGGTGATCTCAAAATGTTGATAGTGGAGAATTTACTGTAGATTGTGAGAGATTTGATGGTGAGGCCATTGATAATCAGGAGAAGGTGGATGTATCCAAGCTTGTTGGAGCCTTTCATGGTGGCACAATGGTTAGTACTGCTGCCTTACAGCGCCAGGGACCCGGGTTCAATTCTGGCCTTGGGTGACTTTGTGAAGTTTGTACGTTCTCCGTGTGTCTGCGTGGGTTTCCTCCGGGTGCTCCTCTTTCTTCCCACAGTCCAAAGGTGTGCAGATTAGGTGGATTGGCTATGCTAAAATTGCCCCTTAGTGTCCAAGGTTACGGTGTAGGATGGGGGAGTGGACCTAGGTAGGGTGCTTAAACAGAGGGTCAGTGCAATTCGATGGGCCGAATGGCCTCCTTCTGCACTATAGGAAATCTGTGATAGGGCAGGGAAGTGGGCCTAGGTAGGGTGGCTGCAGACTTGATGGGCCGAATGGTCTTCTTCCGCACTGTCGGGGTTCTATGGTACAATATTTAAGGTGTGGTCTCACCAAGGCCCTGTATAATTGCAGCAAGACAACCCTGCTCCTACACTCAAATCGACCTACTATGAAGGCTAACATGCCATTTGCCTTCTTTACCGCCTGCCGCACTTGCATGCTTATTTTCAGCGACTGATGTGCAAGGACACCCAGGTCTCGTTGCATATTCCCCTCTCTCAATCTTTAGCAATTCAGATAATAATCTGCCTTCCTGTTTTTGCTATCAAAATGGATAACCTCACATTTACAGGCTGGTTTAGCACAGTGGGTTAAACAGCTGGCTTGTAATGCAGAACAAGGCCGGCAGCGCGGGTTCAATTCCCGTACCGGCCTCCCCGAACAGGTGCCGGAATGTGGCGACGAGGGGCTTTTCACAGTAACTACTAGTGACAATAAGCAATTATTATTATTTACAATAATAATAAATTATTATTATTATTTACCCACGTTATACTGCAGCTGCCACTCACTCAATTTGTCCAAATCACACTGAAGCATCTCTGCATCCTCCTCACAACTTACCCTGCCACCCAGCTTTGTCTCATCTGCAAATTTGGAGATATTACATTTAGTTCCCTCATCTAAATTATTAATATATATTGTTAATAGCTGGGGTCCTAGCATCGATCCCTGCGATACCCCACTAGTCACTGCCTGCCGTTTGGAAAAAGACCCGTTTATTCCTACTCTTTGTTTCCAGTCTGCCAACCAGTTTTCTATCCATCTTAACTCACTACCCCCAATCCCACATGCTTTAATTTTACATGTTAATCTCTTAAATGGGACTTCGTCGAAAGCCTTCTGAAAATCCAAACAAACCACTTCCAATGAGGCACCCCCTCACCAACTTAACTTGTTACACCAAGAATGTCAGTAAATGTCATTAACATCTGACCTTAATACCTTTAGAAAAAATACAAAAATGTTTGCATGTTTTTTTGCAAGTTTCAGAAAGCATATTATCATGACACACAAGGAGAGAAGAACACAACGTACGAGATAAATACTGTATGACTAAAATGCTTCAGAAATGCTTCAGAAGCAAATCATATAGAAAAATGTAGGAATTTAGGAAAGTATAGGATTGAAAAGATTATGCATTCATCTTACAGCATCCTCCAAAAAACTCTCAAATATCTCTCCAATTCTCCCATAGCCAATTTAAATCTGATGCATTCACTAAGGCTAGTGTTATCCATTCTTTATCCTGGACACTGGACAAATAAATCTGGCAAGTTTGCAATATATTGGAACGGTCACTAGCTGTGGGCTCTGGGGCAGGATGTTGCCTACGTGATGGAGGACCTGTCATCCGGGTGGTTTACAGGTGGCCAACATGCTCAGGTAGGAGGTGTACAACTTAAATTGACAATATTGCAAGAAAGAGACAACTAAGAGATGCCAGGCGGGAGAGGTGGACAATGAAAGATGGCAGAAAGGCCATCGACACCCTGCTCCTTCATGAAGCCTCTGTCTTGGATATCACCCTGGAGAAGCTGCTGGGTGGCTGTCAGTTATAAATTACTCTCACCGTACGTTAACATTGTTTATTTCCTTGAAGTTACCTTCCCTGTTCCATGCCCATTCAGCCAATTTTCCCAATCCATTTACCCAATTTAATCTTGAAGGTTGTCATAGCTTTTGCCTCAACCCTGGAAGTGATATCCACAGCCTCACAGCTCTTTGTGAGAAGAAATTTCTCTTGTTCTCTGTTCCAAATTTCTTACACTTAATCTTGTATTCATGGTTTGTACTAAACCAATGTTGTTTAATTAAGCTGTTTTGTAGCTACAGAAGTGGCTATGAAGTCATAGTTTTAAGCACATGCCCAATACAGGTATATACATTCTAAAATGTATGTTTATTTAAACATTTACCAAAGCTTTGTAGTCTCTCATGAACAAGGGAGTCAATGAGGAAGAATGAAGTTGCAGGAGTTGAGGCCACAATCAGATTAGCCATGATCTTACTGAATGGTGGAACAGGCACGAGGGGCTCAATAGCCTACACCTGCTCCTAATTCGTATGTTTATACATATAGGCACATTTCTCCGAACTGAGGTATTTACCAGGAATTCACCAGACCCCTTTTCAGAACTCTGTTTTACTTTAGGTTAAATCAAAGGGGCATTTGAAAGTAAAGAGGCATTTTAAGACATAATTGCATTGCACAGTTCACCATTCATGACACTTTCATGTTTTTGATCCACCCCCAATCACAAATATCTCCTGGCCATTCAGCATTCATCAAATTGTTTTTCGTGCTCCATCCTGATATCTGCACAGTGCCATGCATCATCGCATGCACAATCTTGATCTTTCTCTTAAGCAGCACCACCTCACTTTCTCAAAACTATCCTGGTCCATTGTTTTGTATCATTTTTTGCCTCACCTGGTCCTTGATTGAGAAACTTATCTTCCTTTCAGTTATGAAGGATTACAAGCTTCAGAAACTCGTGCACTGCATCCATCTTCCCATTTATTTCCCTCTTGGAGTCAACTCTTCCTCATATTTCATCTCTTGTCATGTCTTAATGTTACCCTCTGACCCTGAATCAAATTTATAGTGCAGAAGGAGGCCATTCGGCCCATCGGGCCTCCACCAGCCTTTGGAAAGAGCACCCCACATAAGCCCACACCTCCACCCTATCCCTGTAACCCCACCTAACCTTTTTGGACCCTCAGGGGAATTTAGCATGGCCAATCCACCTAACTGTACATTTCTGTGGGAGGCACCCGGAGGAACCCTCGCAGACACAGGGAGAAAGTGCAAACTCCACACAAGCTGAGAATCGAACCTGGGACCCAGGAGCTGTGAAGCAACAGTACTAACCACTGTGCTACCGTGCCACCTCTAATGATCTGTCGTTCGCAAAAGCTTCAGCGTCATCCCCTTATGCTGCCACCTCAATGAGTTAAAGTTGGCACAAGGCTGAGCTCTTCTTTTGTTGCCTTTGACTCTGCACCAACATCTTTCCGAGGAGTCTTCCACCTACTCAGCGGATCTTTTTACCTGGCTCTAGTATTTTTCCCCCTCCTGGACTGCTCCTTCTGCCCTTTTACCCTCCCTAGATCTTTTCATTGAGAACTACTAGCGTGACATCAGCGCTTGGATTACTCTGCTCCCCTCATTCAAACTTTCTGAATTTATATTTCTCAGCTCCAACCCTAACATCATTATCAAGCCTGCTAACAAGGGTGGTGCTGCTGTTGTCTGGTGTACTGATCTCTACCTTACAGAGCCGAATGTCAACTCTGACACATCCTCCTACCTTCCCCTGGACAATGATTCCAATGTCAACCATGAAACCAATGTATCAAGGATTGTCACTGATTGCATCTGGAAATCGTTCTACTTCCTCCAACTTCATGGTCCCCCAACACCAAACTGTCTGTTTGTATCTCCCTCCCAATATCCACAAACGGGACATTATTTCAGCTGTTCCTGTCACACTGAACTGATTTCTTCCTATCTCAACTTTTATTTCTCCTGTTATCCAATCTTTTCCCACCTGTATCTGTGACTATTCTGATGTCCTCGGTCATTTTAACAGTTTCAACTTCCTGCTCCTCACAATCTCCTTTTCACCATGGGCGTCCAATTCTGCCACACTGCCATCCCCTGCCTAAACTTGCTGTTTCTTATTTGAATAAGCCAAAACCAGTCCCCATTCACTACCACCATCCTCCACATGGCTGCACTTATTCTTTCATTAGGTAGCTTGTCCTGCAACTTTCTCCAAATGAAAAGTTGCTCTGGTTTTCCAAATAGGTCCTGGCTATGCGTGCCCTTTTGTGGGACGTGGAACATTAATTATTCCAGTTCTACTCACTTCTTTCATGTCTTTTTCCAGTACATTGATTACGATATCAGTACCATTTCACACATTTGTGCTTTCAACCCTTCCCCTCGTTCCCAGAAGCAGAATAATTTTTCACTTGGCCTCACCTTCCACTTCACCAGCCTCTATTTTCAATGGATTATTCTGCAATTCTGCAACCTCCAGCTTGATATCATGACCAAACACATCTTCAGCAGCTCCCCTCTCCTTTCAGCATTCCGAAGGGACCATTTCCTCCATATCCTGATCCACTCTTCAGTTGCCCGAACATACCACTTCCCTTCCCACAACATCTTTTCATGCTAGTGCAGGAGATTCAACCCCTGCGGTTTACCTACTTCCTTCTTACTGTCCAAGGCCACAACACTCCTTCCAAGTGAAACAGTATTTTATTCGTACTTCTTTCAACTTAGCACACCTCATGCTCAGGATCTTATCTCCTTTACAATGGAGAGATCAAACACAAACTGGCTGACTGCATTTTGGAACACCTGTGTAAGCATGACCCCCGAGCCTCCCAGTTTAATTCTCCATCTTGACCTTTCTGTTCATGGCCTGCTACAGTGTTCCAATGAAGCTCAATGTAAGCTCGAGGAACAGCATCTCATCTTTTGACTTAGCATTCTAAGGCTTCCAGACTCAATGAGTTCAACAATTTTAGATTATAACTTGTCTCCCAATCATCTTGCTTTGTGTTTCTTTACCGGTTTGTTTTTTCTCTCGATTTGCTAATTACCTTCGCTTGGCGTTCAAAGAACAAAGAAAAGTATAGCACAGGAACAGGCCCTTTGGCCCTCCAAGCCCGTGCCGACCATGCTGCCCGTCTAAACTAAAATCTTCTCCACTTCCTGGGTCTGTATCCCTCTATTCCCATCCTATTCATGTATTTGTCAAGATGCCCCTTAAATGTCACTATCGTCCCTGCTTCCACCCCCTCCTCCGGCAGCGGGTTCCAGGCACCCACTACCCTCTGTGTAAAAAAAATTGCCTCGTACATCTCCTCTAAACCTTGCCCCTCGCACCATAAACCTATGCCCCCTAGTAATTGACGCCTCTACCCTGGGGAAAAACCTCTGACTATCCACTCTGTCTATGCCCCTCATAATTTTGTAGACCTCTATCAGGTCGCCCCTCAACCTCCATCGTTCCAGTGAGAACAAACCGAGTTTATTCAACCCCTCCTCATAGCTAATGCAAACCGAGTTTATTCAACCGCTCCTCATAGCTAATGCAAACCGAGTTTATTCAACCGCTCCTCATAGCTAATGTTAGTTCAGATGGCAGTTATCCTGTCATTCATTTTTGTTCCTTTATGTATTCCATTACCACTCCCTTTGGCTATGAAATCATGTCATTTAATCTCTTGTGCCCTCCACTTTGCCACAGAATTTCCCTTTTGCTCTTCATCCACCCTCTCCCCTTTTCTTGTTCAAAACCTTTCTAACTTCTTCCAGTTCTGATGAAAGGTTCACAGAGCTAAAAAGGTAATTCTGTTTCTCTGTCCACGGATGCGACCAGACATGTTGGGCATAATCAGCATTTTCTATTTTTATTACAGCATCTTTAAGCGTGGCTTGTAGATCTGTGACCAGCAGGTACGAGTGATGTTTGATTTCTTTGAAGTTGTTGAGAAAGTTGATGCGCACAGCGAGACTTTGTGTTGCTGAGATCTTTCAATTTGGGTTTAATTGGCTTGATCTATTTTAAGGTTTTTTATTATTTGTGGAAAACATCAACTAGTCTACTTAGCACATTCTACATTCTGTCTATTTACCACTCTCACTAAATTTCTATTTTAGAAGTCTTTATGTTCTCTCTGTTCCCATGTCACTCCATTGCATGCTCACTTCGTGAAAATACTCTTGACATTCATGAGGCCACCCAAAACAGCAATTTAAAAAAAACTTTAATGATTGATTACTTTAATGGTCAAAACACTTGGGAGATAATTTGTTTTGCAAATCATCGTTCTGTAATTTGGTCTACGATATTACAGCTGCTCAAAAATGGAAAACAAATTAAATCTATCAACTTTTGGTCAATTTTAAACAATGCAGAGCACTATTGCTCATTGAATTCAAAAGTAATCATCCCTACAGCACAATGCGTCAGCAACAAAGTACCAATACTATTTGGTAACTACACTTACCTGAGATTCTGAACAGCAACAGTTATAGCAATGATCACCATGATAACCAGAGTTAAAAGATATGAAGGTAAAATCAGTGTGTGCAAAAGTCTTTGGAAAGTATCATAAGGCAGTAGACCAAAAGCTTCTTCACACAGGTACAACTTAGCATCAAAATCCCTAAAGAGGAAAAAGACAAAGAAAATGTTTCTACTAAATATATTTGCACACATCAGCTGTTGACGAATGAACTCAATCCGGCATTCACTAAGGCTAGTCTTATCCATCCACTGTTAGCACAGTTGCCTCACAGCTCCAGGGTCCCAAGTTCGATTCCTGGCTTGGGCCACTGTCTGTGCGGAGTCTGCACATTCTCCCAGTGTCTGCGTGGGTTTCCTCCGGGTGCTCCAGTTTCCCCCCACAGTCCAAAGATGTGCAGATTACGTGGATTGGCCATGCTAAATTGCCCTTAATGTCCAAAAAGATTAGGTGGGGTTACTGGGTTATGGGGATAGGGTGGAGTTATGGCCTTAAAATAGGGTGCTCTTTCCAGGGTGCAGACTCGATCGGCCAAAAGGCCTCCTTCTGCACTGTATATTCTATGATCAAACCCGGCCTTCAAAGCACATTAGGATTTTATGAATTTCTCTCTGCAAACAATGCCTATACTGTTTTTTTACTTTCATTTCAACATCATAACTTATTTAATAAAGGCAAACAGGATTATTTAAATGGAGTGTAAAAAAGCAGACTGTTTTTACAGAAAAGGAATACAAACCTTTGAGAAGCCAATTATGATAAATACATTGTGTATTGTGCAGAGTGCAGTTAAATTTCTGGTTATCACATCCAAGTTTCCCTTTCATTACTATAAACAAATAAAAGGAAAGGGGAATATGTTCCTTTTCAACAAAATGATAAACTTTCATCTTAGTCATTTTGATCTTCAAAAGGCCATGTTTTGTACTTGTGGTTACTTGTACATGTTTCTCCAGACCCCCATTTAAATAGATAGGTAGTTTATTATTTATTCATACAATCAGAGTGATCATGGGTTTTGAAACATTTATTTCTTCCTAAGGATAGGTGTGTACAATGACTTTCAGAAAATGAACTGATTTCAGTGATTGTACAGCACTTTGAAATGGACTGGCAAATTGGGAACAAGGGAAAGTTAAGATCATCACAAGAACACAGAAAGGAAATTAAATGAACTGTTGTCACATATAGGATCATTACAACAACAAAGAACATGGAGATATTTAATGAAGCTGACCCACAGCGGGGCAGGAACCTATTTCTCAATGAAGAGGGCTTTGTCGTAGCTATCAACTCAGCCATGGCATCAACATCCTAGGTTTCTCGGCCAATCACAGAGCATGGAAATAAAGAAACATCGCATCTAACCATGAAACCATTTCAACTTAAAGGAACCCTGGTGGGAATCAAAGGGTGCATCCTACAAGATAAAAGCGGATGCTGGATACTGAAACCAAAAATGCTGGAAAATCTCAGCAGGTCTGGCAGCATCTGTAGGGAGAGAAAAGGGCTGAACTTTTCGAGTCCCTTTGACAAAGGGTCATCTGGACTCGAAACGTTAGCTCTTTTCTCTCCCTACAGATGTTGCCAGACCTGCTGAGATTTTCCAACATTTTCTCTTTGGTTGCATCCTGCAAGAGTTCTTCAGTCTTCTGGAAGGTCAAGAGTGGAAGGGAGTCACGAGAAAGCTGTCTCATGCTCTCTGGTACTTCTCTGAGGTAATGTTGCAGGTTGTGAGGGAGTGCAGAGAGGTTTGCTGGCGGGAGGAAGAGAGGGCAGTCTCTGAGAACAAGCAGGCATTTCTGGACCTAACAGAAGCAGTGGGCAACAGAAGTCCCTAGAGCCCATTGTCAGTGTTGCAAGAGGTTCAATGATTTCATGACGACAGGAAAAGTAAGTAGCATCCCTCCTTCAAGTGCCATCACCCATACTCTGACTTCCCCAGCACTCTTCTGCACAGCACTCCACAGACTAATGTGTCATGCAGCTCCATTCATTTCTCTCCCTCGAGGTATTTTCATCTGAGCAGCTAATGCTCACACGCAACAAAGAAAAGTTCAGCACAGGAACAGGCCCTCCAAGCCTGTGCCGACCATGCTGCCCGTCTAACCTAAAACCTTCTACACTTCCGCAGTCCATAACCCTCTATTCCAGTGTTTATCAAAATTTTTTTCAAGCGACCAAATTTACAGAATGGCTGACTATCGCAACCCACGCCACTTTCACAAAAGATTCTCCATAATTACTTTAAAAAGTCACACTCATTGTTGGCACTTCTGTATTATTGAATGTAAATTTATAAATTGAGCTGCTGTTTCACCTTAAAGGACAGCTCCACCCTGACACATTGGGCGCAATTCTCCCATCGGGAGACTAAGTCCCAACGCCGGAGTGAAAACCGGAGAGTTTCACTGCGGCGTCGGAGGCCGCTCCCAGCCCCCTATTCTCCCGCCCCCGGGGGGCTAGGAGCTTCGCCGCGTCATTTACGCACGCCGGGCTTTGGCACCGCGTAAAAGTGGCGCTGCGTAAATGATACGGCTGGCGCTGCGTAAATGACGTCACCCGCGCATGCACAGGTTGTCCGGCGCCAACCCGCACACGCATGGTTGCCGTCCTCCCTGCGGCCGCCCCGCAAGAAGATGTCGGATGGATCTTGCGGGGCGGCGGAGGAAAGGAGGTCCTCCTTCAGAGAGGTCGGCCCGCCGATCGGTGGGCACCGATCGCGGGCCAGACCCCTTTTGAGGCCCCCCCCCCTCGGTGCAAGAACCCCCCTGCCCCCCCTCTCACAGGCTGCCAGGTGGCGTCGGCGGGAACCTGTCATGTTGGGCAGGCCGCTCAGCCCATCCGGGCCGGAGAATCACTGCTCGCCCATTACAAATGGCGAACGGCGATTCTCCCAGCGGCCAGCTCTGAATCTCGCACTTTCGGGGGGGGGGGGGGGGGGGGGGGGGCGTGAGAGAATTGTGTGTGGGTGCCGGGGTGGCGTGGCAGGACCCGGCGATTCGCCCTACCCGGTGTGTGTGTGTGTGTGTGGGGGGGGGGAGAGAAGAATTCCGCCTCTTGTTAAAGGGAATTCAGGATTATTTGATTATTTTATTTCTTCACACCCATTGTTAGCATTTGGAAAATTGCTTGCAAGCACTGGAAAGATTAATAGGCTGAATATTGCAGAGTTTTAACAACATCATGTTCACACATTCAAAACTTAACATGACCTCGGATAGGAAATTAAACTCAAAACTTCAACTTCAGAAACGGGAGCCCTAACTGTTGAACGAAAAACACGGTCAGACAGAATATCACTGGACTGAAAGAGAAAATCCTGGAAAATCTCAGCAGGTCTGGCAGCATCTGTAGGGAGAGAAAAGAGCTAATGTTTCGAGTCCGATGACTCTTTGTCAAAGCTAACAGACAGAGAAAGTGGGAAATAGTTATACTGTGGAGTGAGAATGAAAGAGGAGTCATAGCCATAGAAACCCAGGGAAACCGGGTGCTAATGACCACAGAAACCAAGGGGAAAGAGTGCTAATGGCAGTCCCCAGAGAGAGCAAAAGATATGAATGGCCAAACAGCAGAGAAACTATCAGAGGGTGAACTGTAGATGTGGAGGGAGGGGAAGGGGGAAGCAAAGAGGAGAAAGGGTAAGGAAAGGTGGATACGATTGGGGGGAGGGGGGGGTTTAATATATATTAAGAAAGGCAAGAAATAAAGAAATGGTAAAAGACAGTTAAAATGAAATGGGAAAAAACAAACGGGTAGAGCTATTCATCTGAAGTTGTTGAATTCGATGTAGAGGCCAGAAGGCTGTAGTGTTCCTAACCGGAAGATGAGATGTTGTTTTTCTTGTTAAGATGTCGAATGATGCGAAGGATGAAATGAAACTGGGGACAGGGACAGCATCGAGAGAGAGACGAGAGATATCACTGGACGCCTGCCAGTACTGTTTCCCAGGTAATTATGTAACAGATTGAAAGCATGCTAAAAAAACAATGCTGGGCACAGCTCAGCTGACCAATATGCAAAACGTGCAGACACATTCCATTCCATAGACCTGCAACATTTTACCGGCCACCTTTGGTGAACAATTCAAGCTCCGATAAAGGTAGATGCAAAAGTTCATGCTGTAGAGGAACCAATTCAGCTGATGAGAGTCCATGTAGCCACACGGCAGAGACAGATGCTTGGGGACGAGTACCTGGGAAGAGGAACTGGATACCGGTGTGGGACGTCATGGAAAAAAAGAAACGTCCTTGAAGGACAAGATCCCCGGTGTGGAGAGACAATTCGCAAGTGGAAGGATTGGACATAGGGGCTTGTAGGGCTGGAGGAGGATGTACGTCCAGCTTAACTGAGAGAATGATAAAAGACGCACGGGGTTTGTTAGTGACACACTGAACTCAAGAAATAATACAAATCCTGATGGTGAATACAGTAGCAGAATATGCCACCCAAAGAGAATTTTACAGGTCTCTGACTCCAAACTGCCCAACTACACTTTAATGCAGTGAGAATTTACCTAGAGAGAAAACGGTAAACATGGTCAGGTGATATTTGGGGATTATTTTGGTGACCTTTTGCCAACCCATTCTACACCATCCAGCGATCCATCCGTGGGTTGCGACCCCCACTTTGAAAAATCACAGCTCTATTCCCATCCTATCCATTTATTTGTCAAGGCTCCCCTTAAACGTCACTATTGTACCTGCTTCCACCACCTCCTCCGGCAACGAGTTCCTGGCACCACTACCCTCTGTGCAGAAAAAGATCCTTGCACATCTCCTCCAAACTTTCCATCGCACCTCAAACCTATGACCCCTAGGAATTAATTCTTCCACCCTGGGAAAAAGCTTCTGACTATCCACTCTGTCCATGCCCCTCATAATTTTGTAGACTATCAGGTCGCCCCTCAACCTCTTCCGTTCCAGTGAGAACAAACCGAGTTTGTCCAACCTCTCCTCATAGCTAATGCCCTCCATACCAGGCAACATCCTGTAAACCTCTTCTGTATCCTCTCCAAAGCCTCCAAGCCCTTCTGGTAGTGTGGCAAAGAATTGAACACTATATTCCAAGTGTGGCCTAACTAAGGTTCTATATAGCTGTAGCATGACATGCCAATTTTTATACTCAATACCCTGGCCGATGAATACCCTACCCTTCTAGACTACCTTCTCCACCTGTGTTGCCATTTTCAGTGGACCTGTACACCCAGATCCCTCTGCCTGTCAATATTCTGGGGCGTTCTGCCATTTACTGTATATTTCCCACCTGTATTAGATCTTCCAAAATGCATTACCTCACATTTGTCCACATGAAACTCCATTTGTCATCTCTCCGCTCAAGTCTCCAACCAATCTATAGCCTGCTGTATCCTGACAGTCCTCACCACTATCTGCAATTCAACCAACCTTTGTGTCGTCCGCAAACTTACAAACAGACCAGCTACATTTTCCTCCAAATCATTGACATACCACAGAATATGTCCCAGCAATGATCCCTGCAGAACATCACTAGTCACAGCCCTCCATTCAGAAAATCATCCTTCCACTGCTACCCTCTGTCTTCTATGACAGAACCAGTTCTGTATCCATCACCTCTGATCCTGTGTTACTTCACCTTCTGAACCAGTCTGCCATAAGGGACCTTGTCAAAGGTCTTACTGAAGTTCATGTAGACAACATCCACTGCCCTACCTTAATCAATCATCTTCATAACTTCCTCTAAAAATCCGATCAGGTTAGTGAGACACTACCTCCCCTTCACAAAACCATTTTGCCTCTCGCTAAGACGTACATTTGCTTCCAAATGGGAGTAGACCCTGTTTCGAGAATCCTCTCCAATAATTTCCCTACCACTGACGCAACCACTGGATTATCCTTGCTAACATTCTTAAACAAAGGAACAACATTAGTTATTCGCCAGTCCTGAGACTGTAGCCAGTGAGGATACAAAGATTTCGGTTAAGACCCCAGAAATTTCCTCCCTTGCCTCCCTCAATATTCTGGGGTAGATCCCATCAGGCCCTGGGGACCTATCTACCTGAATGCTTTTCAAGATGCCCAACACCATCTTCTTTTTGATCTCAATATGATCCACACTGTCTACACACCCTTCCAAAGACTCATCATCCACCAAGTCCTTTTCTTTGGTGAATACTGATGCAAAATTCTCATTCAGTACCTCGCCCATTTCCTCTGGTTCCACACAAAGATTCTCTCCTGTGTCCTTGAATGGGTCAACCCTTTCCCTGGCTACCCTCTTGCTCTTTATATAAATGTAAAAGGCTTTGGGATTATCCTTAATTCTGTTTGCTAATGACTTTTCATGACCCCTTTTAGCCCTCCTGACTCCTTGCTTACGTCCCTTCCTATTTTCCTTATGTTCCTCACGGGCTTAGTCTGTTTGCAGCCTTCTAGCTCTTACAAATGCTTCCTTTTTGGACTAGGCTCACATTATCCCTCTTTAGGGTCATGTTACGATCCCCATAGAAACCGTTAATGTTTGAAGAGAAACTTGAATACCCAGTGTTTAAAAGAAAAAACATAAGCCACAAGATACCACTGTTTTAAACAAAACCTTTACTGTACATCAAATATTCACAAAGCAAGCACTACTAACATAATGCTATAGTTTGTCAGGACTTAGCATATAAACACAGTTCCCTTTTATTTCCTAATTCCTCCAAAGAGCCCTTTTATTGGTTACGTGATCTTGAAGATTAATTCACTTCTCTCTTTTGGAATTTAACAGGTATGCTCTCTGGGATTCACTTTAATTTCTCCTCAGTGCTCCAGCTATCCTCGGAGGTATGGGATTTCATGGGGACCCTTCCATTAGCTTTTAGCCAAATGCTCTTCCAACTTATCTTCAAATCCCTTCGAGTGTAGACCTCTCAGCTCAAACTTAGGCCTCACTGCATTTGTGCTCAGTGATTTAAAAATCAGCAACACCGTGGTTCCTAATGCCGATTGGCCTGGCTTAGGGCAGCCACAGCTCTTGGCAGACTCACCAAGCCGACTGCTTGTTTTCACAATGAGGGTTAAAGCAGATTTCTACCTCAAGCTTCATGCTAGGCAAATCTTCTAGCCTATTTCACAAACTCTGTATCCAAACTGAACTAGAGCTCCCATCCACATTCTGCACTGCAAATGATAGGGTTTTGTATTTTCTATACTGAAGGTACATGTTGGCTAATATACATCTCTTTAAGCTCCCTTGATGCGGTGAGCTGCAAACTGTCACAGGTGGACTGCTTCTTCCCACTCCTATCAGCAAAAATCCACACACACACATGGATAAATCAAATAAAGGGACATCCACTGCCCATCTCCATGGCAATACGGCATATTAGGGATGTTCCAAACAGAAATGTAAATTAAATACTTTATTTATCTTCAAAACAAAATCTTTTGATTCTGTAGCTTACACAAAGAATTTATATATCTAATGGTATTCATAACCCTCTCCTCCAGATTTTCTGGTTCCAACCAGAAACTCCCTTGTTTACAAAGGTGCTTTCAGCTTCTTTGATTTGGCCACTCCACAAATAATTCAAATCCCTTATTGAGATAACAGACCTGACCCTACCAAAAAAATCAGATGGGTCATCCATTGTTAAAATGTTCTCATTTCCAATCTAAACCTCATTAAATAAAAATTTAGATTACCCTTTGAACTGCAATCATCCCAAGTCTATTCATCAGTTCCTCAACCAAGTGTTTCCACTTATCTGCGTTTAACAATTCTTAAAACTAAAAAGTTACAACTAAAACACATGAATTATAGAATCAGACATTTGTAACATTCCTTTTATTTTTTATTTTTCTTTTGTTGGGATGCATTTGGGATGATTGGTCATTGGTAAAGCCAGCATTTATTGTCCATCTCTTGAGAAGATGCTGGTGCAGCATCTTTTGGATTGCTGATGTCCATGCAATGTAGGTACACTCACAGCGCTAAAGTAAGTTTCAGGATTTAGACTGATTGGCAATATAATTCAAAGTCAATTGTTGTGTGACTTGGAGAGGAATTTTCAGGTGGTGGTAATTCCTATGCATCTGCTTCCCTTGTCACTCTAAGTTGTAGATTTGGAAGGTGCTGTTGAAGGAGCCTTGGTGAGTTGCTGAAGTGCATTTTATAGATGCTTCGCACTACTGTAACCGGTCACCAGTGTTGAAGGGAGTAAATGTTTACGGTGGTGTTAACATCCTCTGGATCTGTCAGTTTAATTGGGCAATGGATTCCCACTGTGCTCTTGGCTTGTTGACCCTGGCAATCCCACACAGCTTGGGAAATATTTGTGTTTGTTGTTAAAACCAGAATGTTGGTTTAAAGTCTGCACTGACTCTATACATATTAAAATTATAGACCTGATATTTGTATGGTGGTTTCCCACACATCTATAATTGTGCCCTGGTAAAAGCTGGAAGTGAGTGGGATCATATCAGGTTTTGACACACTGCCATGTTTTGGGAATTTAATCATACCCAACTTCCATGCAGCACCTGACCCCATCCCCTTTAGTAGTTAGAATTCTGCCCCACATTGTTGCAAGCAACTAATAGGAACTAAAAGGAATGAACACAGAAATGAAACAAAGACTTACTTCACTGATTAGATCAAGTTTCTTTATATCTCAAGCTCAGAAAGTGGCAGGCAACTTGAAAAGGCAGCTAAGAAAGTATACGAGATACTTGGCAATTGAAATAGAAAAGACTTGCATTCATACTGCACTTTTCACGGCCATTGGATGCTTCAAAGTGCTTTACAGCCCATTAAGTACTTTTGAGGTATAGCCATTGTTGTAATGCAGGAGGATAATGAATACAAAAACAAAGATATTTTAATCTTTATAAATTTTTGGTTATACCTCAGCAAGTATTGTGCATAATTCCGTGGACCACATTTCAGGAAGGAAATCAAGACCATGGAGAGAGTAGGGAGAAGGTTTACCAGGATGGCACTGTTGATGACAAATTTCAGTTATGCAAAACGAGACAGGAGAAGCTGGGATTGTTCTCCTTAGAACCCTGTTTTTTAAACTGCTTTTCCCCCTGGTACCTACTTTCGCCAACTGGCCAGCATTCGGGACCAACGCAGGCCAAACTTTGCGGCCTATGCCGGCCGAACTTCGTGATCTACACCACGTTCTCTTACCTTTAATGTGAAAGGGGAGCCTGCTTGGCCCTCACAATCTCACTCCAATCAGGTTCACAGGAGGAGAGGGCAATGTGCATATCAGATGCAGGCTTCAGCCAGTCTCTCCAAGAGATTCAGATGGGACAGTGCCTATTGGCCATCTCTTCCCTGTAACACAGCTATCCATCTTCACAGTCCTCTTGCCTTGCATGCTTACAGCTAGAAAATGGAAAAAGCTCTCCTCCATGATTCAGTGCCAAAAGCATGTATGTAAGGGTGCTGGACTCAAGTGCACGGTGCTATGTCTTTTCGTCCGACGTCATTTCGTCCAACGACACTTCGTCCACGTCTTTTGGTCCAACGTCTTTTTGTCCGCACGTCTTTTGGTCCAACGTCATTTTGTCCGATGATTTTTTTCGTCAAAGACTTTTTGTGACTTGTTACGTTTTTTTCTCGGATGATTTTTTTTGTCAAAGACTTTTTGTAACTTGACTTATATTGCCAGAGTTGATCTCTGCGTGGATTATTGAAATAGGGATTATATAAACAGAACATTTACTCAGTCTAAATTTGATCCGGCTCTGTAACTAGTAGTGGGGACATCACTGAAAACCGATGCTGCAATTTGTCATAATCACGCCATTCCTTGTGATACACCTTTCGTATGTGTTTTCTACAAGAGGGGTGTTTGCACTTTACCTAGCAGAGGGTTAAAATCTTATATTGAATAATGTATATTCCGATAATGTACGGATTGATTCAGATTTTGCTGTGTTAGTGTACTTACGGGAACCAAGTTCCTTCCGACAATCAGTTTAATATCTGCGAAACGCAAAGCTGTCATTTCACATTTTGCAAAGACCTTTGCATTAAAATATGCCAGGCGCCAGTGCCCCAAATGATGCCAGGCGCCAGTGCCGGAAAATCAAGTACACCCTGCATATGCCTCCCTTAATGAACTAACAGAAGTTCACAGGTGTGAGGTGACAACGCTCTGCATGTCCCTCGCAGATTTTTAAAAATAAATTAAATCGGCTACATTTTATGAAGTTTTGTGGGAAAGGGTTACTTTCTAGTTTCATGCACTTAACAGTCAAATAAGAGCATTCGAACTCTAAACAAGTATTGTCTGTGTTACTGCACTACATCGAAGATAATTTGCAGTTATTTCTAGTTAAGAAAAATCACCAGGTAAGTCCAGCTAAATTTGTAATTGGATAATTGGACAAAAAGACGTTGGACCAAAAGACGTGCGGACAAAAAGACGTTGGACCAAAAGACGTGGACGAAGTGTCGTTGGACGAAGTGACGTCGGACAAAAAGACGCGACACGCAAGTGCACGTGCAGGACGCGTGACCTTCTCACTGCTGCAACTTATGGTCAGGAGACTGCATACAGCCTCATTTAGTTCCCATTTAAAAGCCAGTAGTGGCTTTCATTCTCAATTTAAAAGTCAGGAGTGGCTTTCATTCTCAATTTAAAAGCCAGTAGTGGCTTTCATTCTCAATTCAAATGCCAGTAGCGACCATTGGACATTTCACCCGCGATCGGTGCTACCGCAGGAACGCCGCAGCCGGTTGCTCTGCGACCCTCCCAATGCCCACCCGTGACCCACCCATGTATCTTGACCTGCACTTTGAAAAACTCTGCCTTAGAACAACAAAGATTAAAGTGAGACCAAATAGATGTATTCAAAATTATGCAGGTTCAGATAGAGCAAGTAGGGAGAACCTATTTCCCTGGCAAATAATTTGGTACGGTATGTAAACATGGATGTGAATTTTTTACATTTTGGGGGAAAATGGTGTTATTCCATAAAGAAGGCAGTATGTCGGAGTGTGTGCAAGTGATTTAATTAAACTGAGAAACGATTAAAGGACACCTTAGGGCTCGAAAAGTTTAGGGAAAGGG
Organism: Scyliorhinus canicula; assembly: GCF_902713615.1. Taxonomy (NCBI): domain Eukaryota; kingdom Metazoa; phylum Chordata; class Chondrichthyes; order Carcharhiniformes; family Scyliorhinidae; genus Scyliorhinus; species Scyliorhinus canicula. The sequence continues at coordinate 39,697,371 of NC_052154.1, forward strand.
AACAAAGGTGCTCGGTGCATGCATGTGTAAGGAGACTGGTCAAGTAGTTAGTAAGTAAACAGACTAGGTTCAGAAATTTACATTAGGAAGCTATGTCAGGAGTGTTGTTTTCAGCTGCTAAATTTCAAAAGGAAAGGAAAAAGGCTTTTACAGCTTACAAAAGTTTCAAAAGTAAATAATGTAAGGTTATTAAATTGTATTTGACCTGAAAGTTGAGGTTATAGGCAAACATGAATGATTTTTATACTTTGGAAAAGCTATGTTCAAAGAAGTGGTGTGGGCAATGGAATCATAGATGAAAGATAAAACAGTTATGTCAGTAGAGATGCCGAGAGCACAGGGGTTGGTTGCATGAAGAACACCTGCTGCAAACAACTCTGGGAAAAGGTGCAGTTTGAATCAGCCACCCAGTCACGCCAGCAAAGTCCTGAAGCTGCAGAAAGTGATCTTGTCCTGAAGTCTTGGATTTCCACAGCAGAGTGGAAAGAGTGAGGTTGGATGCCTTATTAAAATGGCAGCTTTGCCTTGAGGGTAATATGTTACTGAATTGTTGTAGCTGAACATCTACAAGGGATTGCTGGTAAGAGGGTGTTGCTTGTGGATCTGACCAAACTGAGCCTTTTTGGGGAATGTTTTGTAAGACTAACTTTAATTGTGGAACTGCAATCTTATGTGCTTACGTTTTCTTTTCTTTTCGTAAATAAACCTTTTAATTTTAAAATCCCCAAAGTGTTACTGGACGTAATACTGCTGGAGTTGGTATGTTTACTACTTGTTTTCAGAATACAAAAATAAAGTTATGGCGCATTAAACTAAGTTTTCCCTCCGGGGTTTGTTTTGTTCAGCAATTAACATATGACATGGTCATAAATTTAAAATAATTGGCAAAAGAACTTGGAGAAATTAGGCAAAATTTCTTCAGAGGATTGACTTGGAACAAACTACCCGAAATATAGGACGGGAAAACGGTTGCCCACTGACAGCAGTGGCGGTTTTGCCCACCATACATTTAGCCACTTAAGACAGGAAAAATATTTTCTCGGCTTTCACACTACTTTGGCGGCGGAAAGAATCTGATTCGCTTGGCCTGTGTTCAGGCTGAGTGCTTCAATTACTGGGTAGCTCCACTTGGTTGGTGCAGACGCGATGGGCTGAAGGGCCTCTTTCCGTGCTGTAAAGATGGCTGCAAGGAGGGTCGCGCCAAAGTTTTCAGACCAAGACCTGACCAGATACTGGACATGGTGGAGGAGAAACTCCCTGATGCTTTACTCTTGAGCGGGCAGAGACCCACCAGCAAGGTAACCGATCCAATATGGGTGGCAGTGACAGTGCTGGTAAGCGCCAATTCTCTGCACAGGATATCTGGAGTGCAGTGCAGGAAGAGAATGAATGACCTGCTCCATTCATTCAGGGATAGTCACTGTTCTCAGCAGTCTCTGGTCAACCACTCACACACACTCGCCCCATCTGTTCCCTGACAGGAAAAGCTGTCTCAAAACTGCTGGGTAAGAGCACAGTTGGACAGACGACTAGCCAAGTTGAAACCCCTAATGGAGTTTGAGGAGAGAACTGTCGTGCTTGCCAGGGAGGGAGAGGGTCGCTACTAGCTTAGGGGAGAGGTTGGCGCAAAAAATAAAAGTGCTGACCCACAAACCATCGTCCACCTCGCAAAACTCACACGAGTTCTATCTCTTATATCCTTATGCCGTTTCCAAGCTCTCATGCCATCTCCCTTCTCTTGCGGGCACAGCAAGGAAGCAGCCAGAGTCACCTTAGGCAGGGTGGTAAAGCGCAGCCCGGAGAGCAACTCAATAGGAATTATTGGATGTGCACCTGGAAGACATGTCACAGCTTTCAGCCGCATCCTTCACCAGCGCAGAGTCACACACCTCCGTGGTTTTAGTAGAAGAAAGGCTTCAGGGATCAAACTGGTGAGCACCTCACTTCTTCTAATCCATAGCAAGCGAAGGCAGTGACATCCCAGAGATCCGGCAGTTGGTGGACTGCTGGACACCAAGACTCTGTGAACTCAGTCATGTGATGCGCCTCTGGGCCAAATCATTCTGCAGTTGCTGGAGCTCCAAAGGCAGAGTAGGGAACATCAAGAAGGTATGTCCACATCACTCATCGGATTGAAAGGCCAACTGGAGTCCCAACACCACCTATCTGAGGAGGTTGTGCCGGCACTCTTGAGGAAGCCAAGTCAACACTGAGGGTGGCAGTCACAGTGGAGATTTTGGTGCATGACCTCCATAGTGCAGGGCATGAGCTCCGTGGTGGACGATGTGACCCTCATGATGTAGGCACTTGTGGGCATCCACATGTACCGGTACCGGAGGATGGTAGGGTTTCTGCACCCCACTCCAGCTGCCTCCTTAGGATAGGAGGGGCCCTCGCGCACCCATAGGGAGGATGAGAGGCTGGTCCATAGACAGGGGCCTTACACCTGGGGGGCTCTGGTAGTGCCCAGCCCATCTGACTATTTTCCTTTTCTGACCATTCTAGCTTGTTTCCCACACAGAGGAGGATGGCGCTGCCACACCACAGCACCCCAAAAGCATGCCGGGGCACTCTAGGCTGAAGGGCCCTAGAGGACACCTGCTAAAGCCATCACAGACAACAGGGCAAAGCAGACAGAAGGCTGCCTCCACCTCTGCTGTGGATCCTGGGCAGACACCGAGATGTAGAGGTGGTTTGGGAAGGTGAAGAGAGTTTAGTTGCACCGATTGGGCACTGGTATTGTTAGGCAATTGTAGACATGTAAAGATTAAACCACCCGTGTCAATCACTTTTTGCACCCTATTTGTGCCTGCTTGCACTCATTAGCTCTCGTTGGACCCGTTGCCTAAGCTCAATGACTTACCTCTGAACTCCCCTTTGGAAGTGAGGCTGGCAGGTTCCCATTTTTAAAAACATGTTGAAGAGCCCGCCAGCTTAACATCACAATGCCAGGGACAGATTATCGAGCATCAGGGGTGGTTACAGCGGGACTGCCTGCTTATGATATAATAAAGAATTCAAACAGGTTCCCCCCCACCTTTTTTCAGCAGGAACCACATCAGCCAATGGAGGGAGCTGGGGTCACTGTGGGACATCTCGCCATCATAAATCTCCTTTTCCTGGCTCCGCGGTATTTTTCCCCCCTGACGCTATTGCCGCCTGCTGTAAATCGCTGTGGAAATTCCTGACCATAGTGATAGAACTTTTAAAAGATAATTGGAAATGAACGTGAAGAGGACTAATTTGGAGAGTTTTGGGAATAAAGCTGGGGTGTGGAGCCAAATTGTACGGCTCTTTGAAAGAGCCAGCACTGTCATGATAGGCCAAATGACTCCCTTCTGTGCCACAAGATTCTTTGACTTTAACTTGCTATAACAAATCTGCTGTATAAACTATTCTGCATTAGCCCTATAAACAGATATTTGCCTTAGGTTTTAATGTTGGGTATGGAGAACAGACCATCACAACTCGAGTCTTTCTCAGACAGTATTCTGCACAGCTAGTGAAATGTAACACAATGGAGTGATATTCGTGTCGTATATAAAAATCAAACTTTTACCTTGTTGCCCCAAATCCAAACTTTGCTTTAAGGAATTTAAAAATATGTTCATCGGATTCTAGCCCTAGGATTTTCTGCAATAAAAAGGAACACATTGATGAGATCATGACAGCCTGCTTTAAATTGTTTCCATTCAGTACTGCTTCTGTCAAGAGTTACTCTTTTATGAGTTACTATCCAAAATCTTGGACTATTAATAAATATTATATGTGAGAAGCCCTGAAAATTTAATGGGGAAAGTATAATAAAAAAACTCAACCAAAATTGGTGTTGGCTAAAGTTATATGTTGCTTACTGATTGTTAGAAATTAATTTACCACAATTTAACCTACTGGCAAGATAGTCACTGTAACTAAATTCCAATAAACAGTTTTGATTTTTGTGAATGTGATACCTACTATTATTTCTTCTGAAAAAATGTAATTAATATAGGTTCAAAGGAGTATAAATGCCCACATAACTAGCTTATGTTGTATATTCTATGCAAATGATTGATGAGGCTGGACACTCTTATTCATGAGCCTTTATAGATAAAAATAAACTAGAGGAAAATGCATATTATTTCATATTAGCAAAAATAATTACATTCATCTACAAGTAACACATTTTGGAAAGTTTTTGTAAATAAGACTTTTAATAACTATTTACATACCTTACTTGTATTATTCGTTAGGATTGTTAAGCTGAATACTACAACTAAATGCAGCAATAGTTTCAAAATTCTTAAAACAAAACCACCAGATTTTAAATTCCTCTAAAAAAAAGAAAGATGACAGTATTAGATTCTCAATTCCATAAAAATCAATCTCAACAACCAAGGAGGACAATCCAGATATTTAACGGAAATATGACTGCAATTATAATGCCTAGAAAGAGGATCAAAATCAAAATGATGTGGTTAGACAACAATTCACATTTCTAAAACATTCTAATTTCCTTTACCGTTGCACTACACACTCATTTTTGGAACAAATCAGAAATATGGCAGCACAGTGGTTAGCACTGTTGTCACAGCACCGGGGACCGGGTTTGATTCCAACCGTGGGTGACTGACTGTGTTGAGTTTGAAACTCCTTCCTGTGTCTGCATGGGTTTTCTCCGGGTGTTCTGGTTTCCTCCCACAATTCCCGGAAGACGGTCTTGTTAGGTGAATTGGACATTCTGAATTCTCCCTCCGTGTACCCAAACAGGCGCCGGAGTGTGGCGACTAGGGGACTTTCACAGTAACTTCATTGCAGTGTCAACGTATGCCTACTTGTGACACTAATAAAGATTATACTTCCATGAAGGTCCTAGGCCTCTTAAACAAAGAACATATCTACCGAGCAATTTAATCAACTTTTCTCCCCTCACAAAATCCTTAAATTCTGTCTTGCGTTTTCCCACTCACTCTAGTTGATTAAAGGATAGAACACATTAACAAGCTGCTAACTTAGTATTTCCTTCGGGTCCAAGTACTAGAGTTTATCAAGAACTTTCCAACATATAAAACACAATTCTTCATGTTTTCAATTCTTCAGGCATAAAAAAAAATCAGTGCAACCTTTGCCTCAGGCTGTATGGAGATCCAAGGTTACACCACTTTTACCCCAATTGATTTATTTTTAAGACTGGCTATTCCCATCATACTACTCTTCAGAGCAGCCTCATGATTACACTGAGGACGAAACAATTATTTCAATGGCATCTATATAATTATAATTGAAACAAATTAGAAAAATATGGGGAAGAAATTGGCTGTGTACCACCTGTTTTTTGGCACTTACGTTGCATCCTAACACTCAAAAATGGGGTACAAAAATGGAATCCAAGACGTGTGCACACTTCTAACAGAAAGTGTGCCCGATGACGTCTTGGTAAAGGAGTTTCCACGTGCCCACCTAATGAAAGCCTGCAGTATGCAAAGCATAGAGATGACATCAATCGAATGCAACATTGATTTGATGCCAGTGTTGCCATTTTCAAATGCTAAGCTCCAATCTACATCCTGCCTTAAACTCATAGAACTGAACAGAGTGCAAAAATTAAAGATGTCCCATCAACATGATTTAATGAGATCATCAAGTTCTTATAGATTAGTTGCCAAATTATTTCTTCTGCTTGCAAGTGCAATTGCATGTGCTTGTTTTGGAGCTCTCTGATATATGCCTAGAGTTTGAATAGTCTACGGGGAGTGAAGTGGCTGGTGCTTCAGTACTTTTGGTTGATTTAAAGGTTTGTTTGGACGCAATTTGTTTCATTGGGTGGCACGGTGGCACAGTGGTTAGCACTGCTGCCTCACAGCACCAAGGACCAGGGTTTGATTCCAACCTCGGGTGACTCCCTGTGTCTGCGTGGGTTTCCTCCGGGTGCTCCGGTTTCCTCCCACTGTCCAAGGATGTGCAAGTGAGGTGGATTGGACATGTTAAATTGCCCCTAAGTGTCCAAAGATTGGGTGGGGTTACGGGGAGAGGTTGGGGAGTGGGCCTGGGTAGGATGCTCTTTTGAAGGGTCAGTGCAGATTCGAAGGGCTGAATGTCCTCCTTCTGCACATTTTATAATTCTATGATCACGAATGGCCTGAAATGGCTTTCTCTGAGAATGTGAGTAAGACTGGGAGAGTGAAGGGAAGCCACACAGTTAGAAAATGGAAAGGCGTGAGGGGATAAAGGAGATCAGCAGAAGGCCATATCTGCAATGGGTCTTTAGGGAGCAATTTTCTAACCTCGATTTCAGCCATGACAAAGTTGGAGGGAAGAACTAGAAGGACAAATTTAAACACGAGGTGGAGGAACACAAAGAGAAAAGGGAGACTACAACATAAATAGCCCGTTCTGCTCGAGTGATAATCCAGAGATTATTACCTTTGAGGTTCTGCTTTTCAATTTAGTGCTTAGCCCCTCATATTCTCTTTGCAGAACCTCTTTCCAATTTTTACTTATGTCGTTGGTACCTACATGAACTGGATCCTCCTTCTCCCACCGCAAGTTCCTCCCCGACCCTGCGCAGAAATCCCAAACCCTAGCACCAGGCTATGATAGAGTTTTACATTAAGTTTCAAAGTGATGTAGTTCAATCAGACACTAGGGCCTTAAATGTAAACAAAGGAAACTATGAAGGTATAAGAGGGCAATTTGGCTATGGTAGATTGGGAAACTACTGTAAAGATATGGGGCGGGATTCTCCCCTACCCGGCGGGGTGGGGGGTCCCGGCGTAGGGGAGTGACGCCAACCACTCCGACGTCGGGCCTCCCCAAAGGTGCGGAATTCTCCGCACCTTTGGGGGCTAGGCCCGCGCCGGAGCGGTTGGCACCACGCCGACTGGTGCCAAAACCGGCACCAGCGGCCTTTGACGCCCGCCGCCAGGGCTGGCCGAAAGGCCTTCGCCGGTTCGCGCATGCGCCGCTGGTGACATCAGCAGCAGCTGCCGTTGACGTCACCACCGGCGCATGCGCGCTGGGGGATTCTCTTCCGCCTCCGCCATGGTGTAGGCAGTGGCGGAAGAGAAAGAGTGCCCCCATGGCACTGGCCCGCCCGCCGATCGGTGGGCCCCAATCGCGGACCTGGCCACTGTGGGGGGACCCCCCGGGGTCCCATCGCTCCGCACCCCCCCAGGACCCCGGGGGCCCACTCGCACCGCCGATCCCACCGCCACCAGAGGTGGTTCAAACCTCGGCGGCGGGAGAGGCCTCCCAGCGGCGGGACTTTGGCCCATCGCGGGCCGGAGAATCGCCGCAGGGGGCTCGCCGCTCGACATGGCGCAATTCCCGCCCCGCCAATTCCCGGGTGGCGGAGAATTTCTGCCATGGCGGGGGCGGGATTTTCGGCGGCCCCGAGCGATTCTCCGACCCTGCGTGTGGTCAGAGAATTTCGCCCATGATGTTAGAAAAGATTTACTTTAAAAGATATAATGTCAATGATGACATTTAAAGATCCAATACATAGTTTACCGCAAAAATACATTCCTTTAATGCACAAAAACCCAGCACGGAAAATGTTCCAACCAAGGATAAAAAAATCAAGGATGGTATTAGATCAAAGGAAGAGGTGTATAAAGTTGCAAAAACTGGTAATTGGGAGCATGGGAGGACCAAGAAAAAGATTAAGGGAAAATAGAATAAGAATAACTATGGAGAAACAAGAACAGACTGTAAAAGCTTCTACAAGTATGTAAAAATGAAAAGATTAGCAAAAGCAAATGTGGGTCCATTACAAGTGGTGTCAGGAGAAACTAAACAAATACTTTGTGTCTGTCTTCACAGAAGAAAATACTAAAAACCTTCAAGATATAATGGAAAATTAAGGGACTAGTGTAAACAAGGAACTGCAAGATATTAATTAGTATTAGTTAAAAAATAGTATTGAAAAATTAATGGGACTTAAAAGTAGATACATTTCCTGGACCTGATGATCTACATCCCAGAGTGTTGAAAGAGGTGGCTGCAGATATAATAGATTCATTGGTGGTCACCTTTCCAAATTTTATAATTTTGAATTGGTTCCAGCAAATGTAATCCTAATATTTAAGAAAGAAGGGAGAGAGAAAATGGGGAACCACAGACTTGGTCACCTGACATCAGTATCATAGATTCCCTGCATTGCAGAAGGAGGCTATTTGGTCCATCAAGTCTGCACCGACCCTTCAAATGAGCACACTACCTAGGCCCAATCTCTTCCCCCCCCCAAAAACCTTTGGATACTAAGTGCCAATTTAGCATGGCCAATCCACCTAACATGCACATCTTTGGACTGTGGTAGGAAACCAGAGCACCTGGAGAAAACCCATGCAGACATGGGGAAAATGTGCAAACTCCACACAGTTATCCGAGGTTGGAATCGAACACAGGTCCCTGGCGCTGTGGAGCAACAATGTTAACCACTGTGCCACCATGCAATAAGAGTAAATGCGAGAATCAAAGCTACTCTCCTGGGGCGACACCTCAGCAATCAAAGAATCTGGAGAACAGATTGATAAGACTGCTGTAATGTCGTGTACACCCCTTTAAACAGGGGTATTCAGAGACATGAGGACAACAGTCTGAGCTTCCAGGGCAGCACTGCGACCGTTGACAGGAGATGTACGGCACAGTGGTTAACACTGTTGCCTCATAACGGCAGGGTTCAATTCCAGCCTTGGGTGACTGTCTGCGTGGAGTTTTCACATTCTCTCCCTGTCTGCGTGCATTTCCGCCTAGTGCTCTGGTTTCCACCGACAGTCCAAACATGTGCAGGTCAGGTGGATTGGTCATGCTAAATTGCCCTTAGTGTCCAGGGATCTGCGGTGCAGGGATAGGACGGGAGCCAGGTTAAGGCACTCTTTCAGACGGTCGGTGCAGACTCGATGGGCCAAATGGCTTCCTTCTGCACTGTAGTGGTTCTGTGATGTGAGAGTTATGGGGTTACATGGATAGGCTGGAGCCTACATAGGTGGCTCTTTCAGAGGGTTGGTAAGAATTCTATGATTCTATGTCAGTGCTGCAATAAAAGCTGTGGTAGCATCAGACATTGGATGCTACACATAATGGGCTTCACAAATGCTGAAGAAGATGATCAGTCATTCCATGTTGGAATGGATGAGCAAGTTCTATGTCACGTTGATTTGGACTCCTCCGTGCTCTTCGACATTCAGTGCAGGCTGACTGACAGGAAGATCAGTAATGATTCATTGAATGTCAGAGTAGGCTGGAAGGGCTGAATGATCTATTCCTTCTCCTACTTCCTTTGCTTTCCATGTGTCCTTGTCTCTCCCAATTTTCTACTGAAGGGCTTCTCTAGTAACTGCAGCATGTATGGTGAAAGGCTGCAGCCTCCAATTTCAATGGACGCTTTCCAGTGCATTTAACTGTGTATACCAATCTGCTTCTTCCATATCCTGGCCTACTGAAGTCCTCATCTGTACCAGAACCAATGTGTGACCTTGCTCTCCAACTAGTTTGCATCTGCAAGCTCCTCTCCTCCCACCCTGACTCCTACGTACTTGTGCCTAGATTTGTTTATTGACAAGGGAGTCCAGGGTTATGGGGGGGGGGGCAGAAAGGAAAAAGAGGTGCTGAAGCTACAAACAGATCAGCCATGATTTTAATCGAATAGCGGAGCAGATTAAAGTCCGAATGGCCTATTCAAATTCTTAGAATCCACCCACTCTCCCTCGCCTCAGAAATACACGTTTTTGTCTCTGTCTGAGCTGGTAGCTGGGATCAAGTGACATTGCCATTTTATCCTTACAGTCTTTTTCCTCTTCCTCCACTGACTGGGAAGGTTCTTGGGTTTCTAAAGTGGAAAAGGGACGAGTTGGGTCGTGTTGAGGGGAGAGGAGAAAGTAAAAAGTGCATGCTTACACTATCTACAACTCATGCTTTGGAAGAGAATGCAAAATGAGAGATAACCTGAAATGTTAACTCTGTTTTTTGCTTCACAGATGCTGTCTGAACTGCTGAATACTTCCAGCATTTTCTACTTTTGTATGAAAAAGAGCTACGAATTGAAATCCCTCAACATTATCCTTTCAGCCTTGCCAGTGGGCATTGCTGCAGTGATGGTCCTTTCCAGGATGGTCAGCACAATTTCCTTTAAGGGGTAACGCACTTGGCTCCATCCAGTTCTTTTCTGTTACCTGCTGTAATGTGCCACCTTCTTTTGCAAGAAAAAGATGTGTGTCTATGAGTGTCTTGCAATATGTTTGGGTAATGTGGTTGTCATGGTTGAATAGCTTCCAGCAACACTGCTAATGTGAGGGGATGAGGCAAAGCACATTGAACGTCGGTTGATAAGAGCTTGCTGGTTGTTTCGTGATGGAGATGTAGTGAATTGAGTAGTGGATGAGGCTTGTGTGCAATACAATATGTAATTTGAGGATTCATTCACTTACCTTCATAACTCATGTCAGGTCTTAAAATGTCTTCCTGCACTACATCCCTGTTCTTGAGCAGCGTTTCTGGTATTGACCTCCACCAGTACCTGTTCCCACTGCTTCCTGAGCATATATCTGGAAGGCCTTCTGCCCCTCGTGACAGCTCTCCTTGTTTCAACTACTGCCTTTAAGATCTGTAGCCCATTGTCTAAAAACCATGATGCTCACATTGAGTGGTTGCTCAGATCACCTTATAGCAGACTGACATTTAAAAATATTCCTACCACTTGTTGCAGGCACAATGTGTCTCCTTTTTAAGCGGTGCCTTTAAGTAGCACTAGCCACTCACCAGTGTGGAGAGTGTTTGCTGCAGTTAATAAATTTATCCCATAGAATCTTCATAATTAAGATATTTCCTGTTTGAAATTCAAAAACATTAGGATATAAATTGTAAGGTTAAGTTTGCATACATTACGGTTGTTGCTACCTGTAAATGCCGTACTACTAAAGCAGCCAGAATGAAACTTAGAACCAGTGACCCCAGGAGCATAGAGTTGTTAAATTGCAGGATCCAGACAAGAAGCAAAGAAACCACATGTATAAAATATAGTGATGCAACCTGTAATAAAAGAGATACAACATCAATGAATCATTGTAGAAACACAATACACAAAAAATGAACAGTGCAATTAAACTTCCTTGTACAAAAATATTTTCCCAATGCCAAAATAATTAAATGAAATACATGTGATGGCTGGAAGCTTCCTGAAGTAGGAGGAGAATTAGGGTTGAGGACAAAAACAGATAAATAACGTCAGCTTCTCTTTGCACAAATTAGATAGGAGATAGGGGCTGGTTTAGCTCACCAGGCTAAATTGCTGGCTTTTAAAGCAGACCAAGCAGGCCAGCAGCACGGTTCGATTCCCGTACCAGCCTCCCCGGACAGGCGCCGGAATGTGGCGACTAGGGGCTTTTCACAGTAACTTAATTGAAGCCTACTCGTGATAATAAGCGATTTTCATTTCATTTTTCATTTCAGATAGGATAGATTTACTGAATCACCCAGGATTTGCTGTTATTTGCTCAGTTTCCTCTCTTCTTCAATGATTTAGTTTGCCACATCCACATTAAATTTGGGAGTTCAGTATTTGAGGCATCTCTGCCTGATAACCCCACTGGCCACCCTAAGAGGGTGCCAGTGTTCAGGTAGGTGGTTTGAAGTGTGTCTACTTCAATGCCAGGAGTATACGAAATAAGGTAGGGGAACTGGCAGCATGGGTTGGTACCTGGGACTTCGATGTTGTGGCCATTTCAGAGACATGGATAGAGCAGGGACAGGAATGGTTGTTGCAGGTTCCGGGGTTTAGGTGTTTTAGTAAGCTCAGAGAAGGGGGCAAAAGAGGGGGAGGTGTGGCGCTGCTAGTCAAGGACAGTATTACGGTGGTGGAAAGGATGCTAGATGGGGACTCTTCTTCTGAGGTAGTATGGGCTGAGGTTAGAAACAGGAAAGGAGAGGTCACCCTGTTGGGAGTTTTCTATAGGCCACCTAATAGTTCTAGGGATGTAGAGGAAAGGATGGCGAAGATGATTCTGGAAAAGAGCGAAAGTAACAGGGTAGTTGTTATGGGAGACTTTAACTTTCCAAATATTGACTGGAAAAGATATAGTTCGAGTACATTAGATGGGTCATTCTTTGTACAATGTGTGCAGGAGGGTTTCCTGACACAATATGTTGACAGGCCAACAAGAGGCGAGGCCACATTGGATTTGGTTTTGGGTAATGAACCAGGCCAGGTGTTAGATCTGGAGGTAGGTGAGCACTTTGGAAACAGTGACCACAATTCGGTGACCTTTACATTAATGATGGAAAGGGATAAGTATACCCCGCAGGGCAAGAGTTATAGCTGGGGGAAGGGCAATTATGATGCCATTAGACATGACTTAGGATGTGTTGGTTGGAGAAGTAGGCTGCAAGGGTTGGGCACACTGGATATGTGGAGCTTGTTCAAGGAACAGCTATTGCATGTTCTTGATAAGTACGTACCAGTCAGGCAGGGAGGAAGGGGTCGAGCGAGGGAACCGTGGTTTACCAAAGAAGTGGAATCACTTGTTAAGAGGAAGAAGGAGGCCTATGTGAAGATGAGGCATGAAGTTTCAGTTGGGGCGCTTGATAGTTACAAGGAAGCGAGGAAGGATCTAAAGAGAGAGCTGAGACGAGCAAGGAGGGGACATGAGAAGTCTTTGGCAGGTAGGATCAAGGAAAACCCAAAAGCTTTCTATAGGTATGTCAGGAATAAAAGAATGACTAGGGTAAGAGTAGGGCCAGTCAAGGACAGTGGTGGGAAGTTGTGTGTGGAGGCTGAGGAGATAAGCGAGATACTAAATGAATACTTTTCGTCAGTATTCACTCAATAGAACATAGATAGAACATAGAACAGTACAGCACAGAACAGGCCCTTCGGCCCTCGATGTTGTGCCGAGCAATGATCACCCTACTTAAACCCACGTAACCTGTATACCCGTAACCCAACAATCCCCCCATTAACCTTACACTACGGGCAATTTAGCGTGGCCAATCCACCTAACCCGCACATCTTTGGACTGTCAAGAAAAAGATAATATTGTGGAGGAGAATGCTGAGACCCAGGCTATTAGAATAGATGGCATTGAGGTGCGTAGGGAAGAAGTGTTGGCAATTCTGGACAAGGTGAAAATAGATAAGTCCCCGGGGCCAGATGGGATTTATCCTAGGATTCTCTGGGAAGCCAGGGAAGAGATTGCTGAGCCTTTGGCTTTGATTTTTAGGTCATCATTGGCTACAGGAATAGTGCCAGAGGACTGGAGGATAGCAAATGTGGTCCCTTTGTTCAAGAAGGGGAGTAGAGATAACCCCGGTAACTATAGGCCGGTGAGCCTAACGTCTGTGGTGGGTAAAGTCTTGGAGAGGATTATAAAAGATACAATTTATAATCATCTAGATAGGAATAATATGATTAGGGACAGTCAGCATGGTTTTGTGAAGGGTAGGTCATGCCTCACAAACCTTATCCAGTTCTTTGAGAAGGTGACTGAACAGGTAGACGAGGGTAGAGCAGTTGATGTGGTGTATATGGATTTCAGTAAAGCGTTTGATAAGGTTCCCCACGGTCGTCTATTGCAGAAAATACGGAGGCTGGGATTGAGGGTGATTTAGAGATGTGGATCAGAAATTGGCTAGTTGAAAGAAGACAGAGAGTGGTAGTTGATGGGAAATGTTCAGAATGGAGTTCAGTTACGAGTGGCGTACCACAAGGATCTGTTCTGGGGCCGTTGCTGTTTGTCATTTTTATAAATGACCTAGAGGAGGGCGCAGAAGGATGGGTGAGTAAATTTGCAGACGACACTAAAGTCGGTGGAGTTGTAGACAGTGCGGAAGGATGTTGCAGGTTACAGAGGGACATAGATAAGCTGCAGAGCTGGGCTGAGAGGTGGCAAATGGAGTTTAATGTGGAGAAGTGTGAGGTGATTCACTTTGGAAAGAATAACAGAAATGCGGAATATTTGGCTAATGGTAAAATTCTTGGTAGTGTGGATGAGCAGAGGGATCTCGGTGTCCATATACATAGATCCCTGAAAGTTGCCACCCAGGTTGATAGGGTTGTGAAGAAGGCCTATGGTGTGTTGGCCTTTATTGGTAGAGGGATTGAGTTCCGGAGCCATGAGGTCATGTTGCAGTTGTACAAAACTCTAGTACGGCCGCATTTGGAGTATTGCGTACAGTTCTGGTCGCCTCATTATAGGAAGGACGTGGAAGCTTTGGAACGGGTGCAGAGGAGATTTACCAGGATGTTGCCTGGTATGGAGGGAAAATCTTATGAGGAAAGGCTGATGGACTTGAGGTTGTTTTCGTTAGAGAGAAGAAGGTTAAGAGGTGACTTAATAGAGGCATACAAAATGATCAGAGGGTTAGATAGGGTGGACAGCGAGAGCCTTCTCCCGCGGATGGAGGTGGCTAGCACGAGGGGACATAGCCTTAAATTGAGGGGTAATAGATATAGGACAGAGGTCAGAGGTGGGTTTTTTACGCAAAGAGTGGTGAGGCCGTGGAATGCCCTACCTGCAACAGTAGTGAACTCGCCAACATTGAGGGCATTTAAAAATTTATTGGATAAGCATATGGATGATAAGGGCATAGTGTAGGTTAGATGGCCTTTAGATTTTTTCCATGTCGGTGCAACATCGAGGGCCGAAGGGCCTGTACTGTGCTGTATCGTTCTATGTTCTATGTTCTATGTTAAGTGAATGGACAATTTTACTGACCAGTTTATCCTTTCTCCCCATATGTTTAAATCTTCTAGTATGCATTATGGTGGAATTCAAACTAGTATACTTATACCATCACTGTAAGGCTAATATATTTTGCAGTCTTTATGCATTTTCATTGAAGAGGTTTACCAAAATCCAAGGACACCATAAACTCAGACGAGGTTCCTTTTCCTCTTGTGAAGCCTAGAGCTACTTTACAGGTATCTTCTTCCCACGGCCCCACATAAAAATCAAATTGATATCCACTATCTTTTAATCTCCACACATCTCTGCCCAAGTACTGCAACAGTCTGAAATCAGATTAGTAGATTACCCCGCAAACTTCTCAACTGTATTTATAATCTTTAATAATCCAGCTAACACCAGTGTTTTGCAAATTTAATGATTCCATATTTTATTCTGTGACACAGTATGTGTTGTATTCCCATGTAAACTCATGCACACATCAGGTTTAGTGCACAAAATTATCTGCAAGTTACCTTTGATGGAGGGACCATATCGAAACAGTCCAAGGAAAAGAGAACCAGAGCTTGTATTAATAAAATGAACTGGTTAAACTGCCAGGTAACGCAGAAAAGGAATGTTGATATCATGATCAACGTGAACGGCCAACACTGAAAATAAAATTAAAAAAAAAACATATTCAGTACAGGTCATAAACTGGGAAATATATCGGCTTTTAAGTGCTTGTGCACTAACTTTCTTAGTGATTCCACACCCTTCATTTGTCAAATTGCCATCAGAATAGCTCGAATTTGATAGCCTGAATGCATTTGGTGTGATATCTGCCTATACAGATGGGAAAGTTCAATCCTCAACTTTCAGGTACAGCACACGCTGTACATGTACAGATGAATAATATTAGAGTTTAATCCACAACTGAATTTTCCCTCTTTTTCTTGGAAGCTTCATTAGCCTGAGTGGATCACAAGATGAACAACAAAGCTGTTATACATTTTTTTAAGTTGGATCATTGCTGAAAACGTCACAGTAAATCTTTGCACATTGCTCCTAAATTTACTGCAGAATATGGGCTGGATTCTCCGGTTCCTCAGCCGTGTGTTCCGAGGTGGCGTACCATTCGCTGGTGATGGGATTCTCTTTTTCCGCTGCTTGTGTACAGTTTCCCAGTGAAGCCACCCCACTCCGCCAGGAAACCAGTGAGCTGGGGTGCGCTGCCAGCGGGAAGAGTAATCCCAACGGCCAGAGTATTTCGGTCTATATTTTCATTTTGCATGATGAAAAGCACACAAACATGCTAAAGTCATAGGACTCAGGCAGGAGAGGCCATTAGGCCCTATGAGCCTGCTCCATCATTTAATAAGATCATGGCTGATATTATTGTGACCTTAACTCTATTTTTCTGCCTGCCCCCCCCCCTCCCCCTCCCCCCTCCCCCCCCAAAAGCCTTAGACTCCTTTGTTGATCAAATATATCTCATTTAGCCTTGAATATTGTTATAACCTGCCCCGATCCTATTGGTTGGGGACAATTGGTCCCGTGTTCCTTGGGGAATATGAGCTCCCCAATTTTGGGGGGGGGAATCATTAGCAGTGCAGCTGTATAAATAGAGTTGGCCAATGTGGTACCAGCTAAAGAGGGAACCAGTAGTGAACTATTGGCACTGTGTACATATAGTTGTAAACAGAGTTACGTTTTGTTTGACTCGAGAAACTCGTACTGGATTCTTCGTGGCCCTCACAAAAGATATATTCAATGATCCAGTCTCCACCTTTCTCTGGGGAAGAGAATTCCAGAAACTAAGAACCAGATACTGAAAAGCATTTTGGGATAAATGCAGTCACAACTTGAAAGGGGATTGAGGAGAAGGACCCTTGCACTCACAATGTTAGGATTGTACTATATGACTCCCATCAACCATTAGGATACAGATTCTGGAAAGATGTGAAAATGGCAAGGTTGTTGTGGTGGGTGATTTTAATTCCCCCCATATTGACTGGGACTCCCTTAGTGCCAGAGGTTCGGATGGGGAGCAATTTGTTAGGCATGTCCAAGAGGGTTTTTTGATTCAGTATGTTGATAGTCCAACCAGGGAGGGAGCCTTACTGGACCTAGTATTAGGGATTGAGCCCAGCCAGGTGACCAAACTTTCAGTAGGGGAACATTTTGGGAATAATGATTCCGTAAATTTTTGAATACTCATGGATAAGGGCAAGAGTGATCCTCAATGAGGGTGCTAAATTGGGGAAGGCCAACAACAACAGAATTTGGTAAGAACTGGAGAATGTGGATTGGGACCGGCTGTTTAAGGGTAAATCCACATTGATATCCTGGTACACCCAAAAGTGGGGGAGGCAGCACTAACAGGACTGCCGTTTAAACAAGCCCGACACAAATTCCGCTACTTGGGGATCCAAATAGCCCATGACTGGAAAGGGATCCATAAATGGAACCTCACCAGTCTGACAAAGGAAGCAAAAAAGGACCTGCAAAGATGGAACACACTCCCACTCTCCCTGGTGGGGAGAGTCCAGACGAGCAAAATGAACGTGCTGCCCAGGTACCTCTTCCTACTTAGATCCATTCCGATCAAATCCCCAAGGCCTTTTTCAAAGCACTAGAAAAAATAATCATGACGTTCGGGGGGCGCGTGTGCACAGGACGGAGGGACACTGACATCAGGGACCTATACACGGACTGCAGATCGCGAACTGACAGATAAATTCCAGCTAAAATAAAAGCAAATTACTGCGGATGCTGGAACTTTCTGCTCTTCACTCGGTCAGGTCTAACCCCGACTTTGTCATCAAACCTGCCGACAAAGGGGGTGCTGTTGTTGTCTGGTGCACTGACCTCTACTTCGCAGAGGCTGAGTGCCAACTCTCCGATACTTCCTCTTACCTCCCCCTGGACCATGACCAGACCACTGAACATCAAACCATTATCTCCAACACCGTTAGTGACCTCATTTCCTCCGGATGCCTTCCCCCTACGGCTTCCAACTTCATAGTCCCCCAAACCCAGACAGCCTGCTTTTACCTACTTCCCAAAATCCACAAAAAGGACTGTCCTGGCAGGCCCATTGTGTCAGCATGCTCCTGCCCCTCCGAACGTATTTCCTCTTATCTTGACTCCATCCTCACTCCTCTGGTCCATTCCCTCCCCACCTACATCCGGGATTCCTCTGATGCCCGGCGTCATATTGACAGCTTCCATTTCGTGGGCCCTAACCGCATTCTATTCACCGTGGATGTGCAATCCCTCTACACCTTCATCCCATGCCAGGATGGCCTGAGAGCCCTTCGCTTCTTTCTCGAAAAGAGACCCGGACAATTCCCATCGACCAACACTCTCCTTCGCCTGGCTGAACTCGTTCTATCTCTGAACAACTTCTCCTTTAACTCATCTCACTTTCTCCAAATCAAAGGTGTAGCAAAGGGTACCCGCATGGGTCCTAGCTACGCTTGCCTTTTTATGGGGTATGTGGAACATTCCTTGTTCCAGGCTTATCCGGGCCCCCTGCCACAACTCCTTTACTGATACATTGATGACTATTTTAGTGCCGCGTCATGCTCTCGCCCGGACCTGGAAAAATTAATCAACTTCGCTTCCAGTTTCCATCCCTCCATCACTTTCACCTGGACAATCTCAGACACTTCCCTTCCTTTCCTTGATCTTTCTGTCTCCATTTCCGGCAACAGACTATCCACTAATATCCGCTACAATCCCACTGACTCCCACAGCTATCTGGACTACAGCTCTTCACACCCTACACCCTGTAAGGACTCCATCCCTTTCTCTCAACTTCTTCGCCTCCGTTGCATTTGTTCCGACGATGCCAATTTCCAAAATGGTGCTTCGAAAATGTGTTCCCTCTTCCTCGACCGTGATTTCCCACCTACAGTTGTGGACAGGGCCCTCAACAGTGCGGTCCATCTCCCGCGCCACTACCCTCGCCCCCTCCACTCCCTCCCAGAACAAGGATAGAGTCCCCCTCATTCTCGTATTTCATCCTACCAGCCTCCGTATGCAAAGCATAATCCTCCGCGTGATGCCACCACCAAACACATCTTCCATTCACTCCCTCTATCAGCATTCCGCAGAGACCGTTCCCTCTGAGACAATCTAGTCCACTCCTCCACCATACCCAGTACCTCGCCCATCACCCATGGCACCTTCCCATGCAATCGCAGACGGTGTAACACCTGCCCCATTACCTCTTCCATGCTTAACATTCCAGGACTCATTCCAGGTTAAGCAGCATTTCACTTGCACCTCTTTCAATCTGGTCTATTACATTCGCTGCTCCCAATGTGGTCTCCTCTATATCGGAGAGACCAAACGCAGATGGGTGATCGCTTTGCTGAGCATCTTCGGTCTGTGCGCATTCAGGATCCTGACCTTCCTGTTGCTTGCCATTTTAGCAAAAGACCCTGCTCCCATGCCCACATGTCTGTTCTTGGCCTGCTGCAATGTTCCAGTGAAGCGCAACGCAAACTGGAGGAACAACATCTCATCTTCCGGTTAGGCACGCTACAGCCTTCCGGCCTGAACATTGAATTCAACAACTTCAGATGATCAGCCCTACCTCGACCCATTTGTTTTCATTTTATTTTAACTGTCTTTTACCATTTCTTTCTTTCCTGCACCTTTCTCCTCTTTGCTTCCACCTTCCCCTCCCCCCACACCTACAGTTCATCCTCTGATGTTAGTTTCCCTGCTGTTTGACCTTTCACATCTTTTGTCCTCTCTGGGGACTGCCATTAGCACTCCTTCCTCTTGATTTCTGTGGCCATTAGCACCAAGTTACACTGGGTTTCTGTGGCTATGACTCATCTTTCATTGTCACTCCACAGTATAAATATTTCCCACTCTGTCTGTTAGCTTTGACAAAGAGTCATTGGACTCGAAACGTTAGCTCTTTTCTCTCCCTACAGATGTTGCCAGACTTGCTGAGATTTTCCAGCATTTTCCCTTTCGAAAAATTCCAGCTAGCCAGGGGGACAAACTAAGGAACCTGCAACTCAAAAACTTTTGACGAAAGGAGACAAGGATGTACCCACAACCGCTACGACAGACATTACTGGAAGAGTTACTGGACGCAAGCATACTAGATAAAGGAAACTGGAGGGACATGTATGACCGACAGTAGAAAGGGCCGACACCGTACTGGACGCAACAAGAAAGAAATGGGAGGTGGACCTTGGGATTGAAATAGGGTGGGGACTCTGGAGCGAAGCACTGCATAGGGTCAACTCCATGTGCGCAAGGCTCAGCCTGGCGCAACTAAAAGTGGTACATAGAGCTCACTTAACAAGAACTCGTATGAGTAGGTTCTTCCTGGAGGTGGAGGATAGATGTGAACGGTGCCAAGGAGGCCCGGCCAACCATGCCCACATGTTCTGGTCTTGCCCCAGACTTGCGGGAGTACTGAACAGCCTTCTTCGAGGCAATGTCCAAAGTGGTGAGGATGAGGGTGGAGCCATGCCCGAAAGTGGCAGTCTTCGGGGTTTCAGACCAGCCAGATCTATTCCTGGGGAGGAGGGCGGATGCCCTTGCCTTTGCCTCCGTGATCGCCCGCCGTAGAATCTTGTTCGGCTGGCGGTCAGCAGCCCCACCAAAGCTGCAGACTGGCTGTCCGACCTCTCGGAATCTCTCCAAATGGAGAAAATCAAATTCGCCATCTGAGGGTCAGACGACGGCTTCCGCAGAACATGGGAGCCATTCACCCAATTGTTCCGGGACCTGTTTGTGGCCAACGAAGAAGCAGAAGAATAGCCAAGAATCAGGGGAAAGTAGCCAAAGCATGAGAGGGAGAAATAGACCGGGAGAGAGGAGGGGGACAGCTAAACCAAGAGGAAAGAGGGGGGGGGGGTGGGGGGGGGGGGGGGGGGTGGGGGGGGGGGGGGGTGTCAGGGACATGATAGCCAGAAGGAGGGCACGGGAAACAATGAGAAACTTGGCATCTACTGGAACAGAGAACAAGGAAATCCAGGCGAAAGACGGGAGGAACGGCTGAAGCGGAGGTGAGCGCGAGACAACAACGTCAGCGGAATTCGTCCGGGAGAGGCAAGTGACAACACCAACAACAGATCCATTCGAGTATTGCCCTCTGTAATTGTTTACTGTTTCTCCCGGCACCCAAATGTATGTCTACCTCCCCAGTTTCCACTCCACCCCCCCCCCCCCCCCCCCCCCCCAACAAACAGATGCCTACATATGTGTTATAAATAATTGTGCCAATTGTACAGAGTTGCTGCTGTTGAGCAGGTGCATAATACCTTACCAGTTACTTTATTTTATTTTTTAGTATTCCTTTTTTTTCCGGTATGTTTGTGTGTGCCCTTCTCTTATATCTTATTCTGTGTACATAACGGTAAATATATTTTGTTCAAAAACCCAATAAAAAACATTTATAAAAAAAAGAAGGCATGCGGCATGTTTGCCTTCATCGGCCAGGGCATTGAGTACAAAAATTGGCACGTCACGTTACAGTTATATGAAACTTTAGTTCGGCCACATTTGGAATATTGTGTGCAGTTCTGGTTGCCACACTACCAGAAGGATGTGGATGCTTTGGAGAGAGTGCAAAGAAGGTTTACCAGGATGTTGCCTGGTCTCAAGGGTGTTAGCTAGGAGAGGTTGACTAAACACGGATTGGTTTCATTGGAAAGACGGAGGCTGAGAGGAGACCTGATTGAGGTCTACAAAATCATGAGAGGTATAGACAGGGTGAATAGTCACAAGCTTTTTCCCAGGGTGGAAGACTCATTACAAGGGGGAACAGGTCAGGGGAGAAAAATTTAGGGGAAATGTGCAGGAAAAGATTTTCATGCAGATGGTGGTGGGTGCCTGGAATGCGTTGCCAGTGGAGATGGTGGAGGCAGACACGATAGCAATGTTCAAGATACATCATAAACAGGTGGGGAATGAAGGTCTACAGATTGTTTGAAGTGGTAGGTCTAAATAAGGAATCAGGATCAGCACAGGCTAGGTGGGCCGAAGGGCCTGTTCCTATGCTGTAATGTTCTTTGTTCTAAGTAGAAACTAAGAAGAAATCTTTCCTCTTCTCAGTCTCAAATGAGACCCCCATTATTTTGAGGCGGTGTCCCTTAGCTCGATTTCCCCAGAAGGAGAAACAGTCTCTCAACATCTATCCTGTCAAGCACCCTCAAAATCATATATGTTTTAACATCATCACCTCGAAACCTCAATGGAGTATGGGCCCAACCTGCTCAATCTTTTCTCATAAAACAAAACCTTCAGCTCAGGAATCAACCAAGTGAACCTTGTGTGAATCACTTCCAATGCAAATAAATATCTCCTTAAGTAAGGAGACCAAAAATATACACAATACTCTTCGCGTGATCGCACCAATGTACTCTGCAGTTGTAGCAAGATGTTCCTATTTTTATACTCCATCCCCTTTGCAATAAAGATCAAAATTCCATTCACTTTTCTAATTACTTGAATCCATGAATCCTTTTGCGATTCATGTACAAGGGCACCCAGATCTCTCTGTACCATCATTCTCCATTTAAATATCGTTCTGCTTTTACAACAAAGAACAGTACAGCACAGAAACAGGCCCTTCGGCCCTCCAAGCCTGTACCGGTCATGGTACCAACCTTTCCCAAAACCGTCAGCACTTCCTTGTGCCATATCCCTCAATAACCATCCTATCCGTGTGTTTGTTAAGATGCCTTTTGAACAATGTTAGTTTATCTGCTTCCACAACCTCCCCGGCAACTCAGGCACTCACCACCCTCTGTGTAAAAAACCTGCCTCGCACATCTCCTCTAAACTTTGCCCTATGGACCTTAAACGTGTGCCTCCTGGTGACTGATCCCACTACCCTGGGAAAGAGTGCCTGCCCATCCACTCTATCCATGCCCCTGATAATCTCGTAGACGTCTATCAGGTCACCCCTCAACCTCTGTCGTTCTAATGAAAACAGTCCACGTCCATTCAGCCTCTTCACATAGCTAACACCCTCCAGACCAGGCAACATCCTGGTAAACCTCCTCTGCACCCTCTCCAAAGCCTCCACATCCTTCTGGTAGTGTGGCGACCAGAATTGTGCGCAATATTCCAAGTGCGGCCGTACCAAGGTTCTGTACAACGGTAGCATTTCCTGCCAGTTTTTATACTCGATGCCCTGTCCAATGAAGGCAGGCATTCCATTTGCTTTCTTGACTACCTTGTCCACTTGTGTTGCCACCTTCAAAGATCTGTGGACATGCACACCCAGATCTCGGTTTTCTGTTCTTCCTGCCAAAGTGGACAACTTCACATTTTCCCACAGTACAAATCATTTGCCAGTTATTTGTTCATTCACTTGACCCATTTACATTCCTTGCAGACTCTTTAAATTCAGCTCACAACTTGCTTTCCTACCTTTATATCGTCAGCACATTTGACTGCAACACCACTGGTCCCTTCATCTAAGTCATTCATATAGTTTATAGGTCTCGGTAGTGTTCTCTCTCCAAGGGTCGGTGCAGACTCAATGGGCCAAATGGCCTCTTTCTGCACTGTAGAGATTCTATGATTCTCTAAATAGTTGAGGCCCTAGCACTGATCGCTGCAGCACTCTACTAGTTGCAGTTTGCCAAGTTGAAAGAAAATAGTCCATTTGTCCTAACTTTATTTTTTCTGTTCGTTAACCAATCCTTTAGCCATACTACTATATCATTTGCAACACAATAATCTCTTATGTGTAGCCACCATTATGTGGCACCTTATGGAAAGCCTTTTGGAAATACAAATACATCTACCCACTGGTTTCCTTTTATCCACTCTGTTTTTAATTTCCTCTAAGACCTCTATTAAATTTGTAAAAAACCACGTTAATCCTTCCTACTTTTAAAAAAATGTCCATTTCCTTAATAAAGGATTTTAGCTTTTTCCCAAATGATAGATATTAGCCTAATTGGCCTTTAGTTCCCAGATTTTTATCTCTCCTTTTATGAATAGAGACGCCACATTTGCAGCTTTTGGGGAATTTTGGAAGAATACAAACAATACATCGACTATCTATGCAGCCACTTCTTTTAAGATCATTCGATGCATGCTTTCAGGTCCAGGGGACTTGCCAGTCTCACAGCTCGTTTTCTCTTCTGATTCTGAAAGTTTCTCCAATCCTTTTCACTTTCTATTATTCTTGGGATGGTTTTCGTCTTTTGTAATGTGAAGACATATACAAAATACTTGTTCAAAGTCTTTACCATTTCCTTGTTTCCCATTATTAGTTCCCCAGTCTCATACACAAAATGACCAAAGACGATCTGACAGAAACGTTTCGAAGCGCATTTGGTGCAGGAATTGCTGGGAGTTTCCTGCTGGCTCTATCGGTGAGTTCTCCATCGCTATCTAACCACACTTAGTCACTTTTTTGGGCCCTGGGAAGTTTCTCCTTGGTCAAGCCCACACTTCGAATTATTTTCATCAATGGGCAACTGAACTCACTGGCCAGACCGGTTCCTCAGAGATCGGGTCATCATTTTAAAAGGGTGTCCCACTCTCTATGTGTGCTTGTGGGTACCCCGACCCGTGGGGAAATGTCATCCCCTAACCCCCCCCACATATGGACATTGCCCCCCGCAAACCCCCCCCCCCCCACCACAAATGATGGCACCTTTAGTCTCCGCACCTTTAGGGGCCAAGCCCTCGCATTGAGGGGCTAGGCCCGCGCCGGAGTGGTTCCCACTCCGCCGGCTGGCGTGAATGGCCTTTGGCCCCACGCCAGCCGGGGCCGAAAGGACTTCGCCAGCCGGCATAAGTCCGCGCATGCGCCGGAGCGTTAGCAGCTGCTGACGTCATACCGGCACACGCGCACGGGAGGGGGTCTCTTCCTCCTATGCCATGGTGAAGATCATGGCGAAGGCGGAAGAAAAAGAGTGCCCCCACGGCACAGGTCCGCCTGCCGATCGGTGGGCCCCGACCGCGGGCCACGCCACCGTGGGGGCTCCCCCTGGGGTCAGGTCACCCTGCGCCCCCCCCCCGGACCCCGGCGCCCGCCCGCGCCACCAATCCCGCCGGTCAGGTAGGTGGTTTTATCCATGCCGGCAGGAGAGGCCTGTCAGCGGCGGGATGTCGGCCCATCGTGGGCCGGAGAATCGCCGTGGGGGGCCCGCCGACCGGCGCGATTCCCGTCCCCGCCGAATCTAGGGGGGGCGGAGAATTCGGGAGATGGCGGGGGCGGGATTGACGCCAGCCCCGGGCGATTCTCCGACCCGGCGGGGGGTTGGAGAATCCCGCCCCATGTTTCTCCAATCTCTCCTCATAGCTAATGCCCTCCATACCAGGCAAGATTCTGGTAAATCTTTTCTATGCCCTCTCCAAAGTCTCCACACCCTTCTGATAGTGCGACAACCAGAATTGAACACTATATCCCAAGTGCGTCCTGACTAAGGTTCCATAAAGCTGCAGCATAACTTGCCAATTTTTAAACTCAATGCCCTGGCTGATGAAAGCAAGCAAGCCATATGCCTTGACTACCTTCTCCACCTGCATTGCCATTTTCAGTGACCTGTGTAGCTGTGCACCTAGATCCCTCTGCCTTTCAGTACTCTTAAGGGTTCTGCCATTTACTGTATATTTCCAATTTATATTGGACCTTCCAAAATGCATTACCTCACATTTGTCCAGATTAAACTCCATCCTCCATCTCTCTGCCAAGTCTCCAAATGATCTACATCCTACTGTATCCTCTGATGGTCCTCATCGTTATCCACAATTCGGCCAACCTTTGTGTCGTCCGCAAACTTACTAATAAAACCAGTTACATTTTCCTCCAAATCATTACATGTGTTACAAACAGCAAGGGTTCCAGCACTGATCCTGAGGAATGCCACTAGTCACAGCTCTCCATTCAGAAACGCTGGAGTGTGATGGAATACACTCCAACTGGCTGGATGAGTACAACCCCCAAAACACTCAAGAACTTCAACGTCAACCATGACAAAGTAGCCTGCTTCACTAGCATCCCCTCCATCTACTTAAGCACCCTCCACCACCAACCCACAGTGCCATTAATATGCACCATCTACAAGATGCTCTGCAGCAACCCACCAAGGCTCCTTCAATAGTGCCTTCCAAATGATCAACCTCTATCACCTAATGGGACAAGGGCAGAAGATCCATGGGAATATCATCACCTCCAAGTTCCTCTCAAAGCCACATACCATCCTAACTTGGATCTAACTGCATTGTTGGTGTGCCTACACTACATGAACCGCAGCAGTTCAAAAAGGCAACTTATTACCACCTTCTCAAGGGCAATTAGAGACAGGCAATAAATGGTGGCCTAGCCAGTGATGTCTACATCCTGTAAACAAATATATTCCAAACCAAGATCATTTATCTCTACTATACTGATCTCATTCTTCATTGACACAGCTACCCCACCTCCTCTCCTTTCCTTCCAAAATATCAAATATCCTTTAATATTCAGGTCCAAGCCTGGGTCTCCTTGAAACCACAATCTTTATAATGGCTATCATATCATCCTAATTTATTTCTACTTGTGCTATCAATTCATTCATCTATTTTTGGATTTATTTATTGTTACGTGTACTGAGGTACAGTGAAAGCATTGTTCTGTGTACAGTCCAGACAGATCATATCATGCATGAAAAAAAACATAGGGAAAACAAATACACACAATGTAAATACATAGAGACAGGCACCAGGTGAAGCATACAGGAGTGCAGTACTATTCAGTAGAGAAGATGTGTGAAGAGATCAGATCAGTCCATAAGAGGGTTGTTCAGGAATATTGTAAAAGCGGGAGAAGATGTTGCTTTTGAATCTGTTAGTGCATGTTCTCAGACTTTTGCATCTCTTGCCCGATGGAAGAAGTTGGAAGAATGAATAAGCTGGTGGAAAGGGTCTTTGATTATGCTGCCTGCTTTCCCAAGGCAGCAGGGAGGTGTAGACAGAGTCAATGTATGGGAGGTGGATTCACATGATGGACTGGGCTGTGTTCATAACTCTCTGTAGTTTCTTACGGTCTTCGGCTGAGCAGTTGCCGTACCAGGTGCAGTGATGCAGCCAGATAGGATGCTTTCTTTTTAAAAAAATATTTTTATTCTCCTCCTTTTTCACATTTTCTCCCAAATTTACACCCACCAACAATAATAGTAACAAATATGTCAATCCCCATATCAGTAACAACGATCCCATCCTCCCACCAAACCCCAAACATTAGCCCGCATGTTCACACAAACAAATGCCAAAAAGGAATTAGGATCACCCATAGTCGCCATTAACACACACAGCCCCCCTCCCCCAACCCTTCCAAACACACGCCCCAACTAATGTTCGATGTTATCCAGTTCTTGAAAGTGCCCAATGAATAATGTCCATGAATTGTAGACCCCTCCATCCTTTCCCTCAGCTCAAACTTAACCTTCTCAAGAGTCAAGAATTCTAACAGGTCCCCCCGCCAGACCAGGGCACAGGGTGGAGAGGTTGCTCTCCAACCTATCAGGATCCACCTTCGGGCGATCAACAAGGCAAAGGCTACAATATCTGCCCCAGCACCTCGAATATGGCCTCCCAGGGGCACGGTCCAGTTTCACGTGCACCACTTTAGAAATTACCCTAAAAACCTCCTTCCAATAATCCTCTAGCTTTGGACAGGACCAAAACATATGAACGTGATTAGCGGACCCCACCCGCAATGTTCACACACATATTCTACTCCTTCAAAGAATCGGCTCATCCTCGCCCTCGTGAGGTGTGCTCTGCATACCACCTTCAGCTGCATCAGCCCCAACCTTGCGCACGAGATGGAGGCATTCACTCTCCAGAGCACCTCACACCAGAACCCCCCCTCCATATCCTCTCCCAACTCTTCCTCCCACTTGCTTTGCTCCCTTCCAGTGGTGCCTTCTCCTCTTCCAAAATAGCTCCGTAAACCACTGACATACCCCCTTCTCCAGTCCCCCTGTCGTCAGCACCTCCTCCAGCAATGTGGAGGCCAGCTCCACCAGGAAGCTCTGTATATCCTTTCTGGCAAAATCTCAAACCTGCATGTATCTAAACATTTCCCTCTGCCCCAGCCCATACTTCACTTCCAGCTCCTTCAATCCTGCAAACCGACCCCTAAGAAACAAATCTTTTAGTGCTTTAATCCCCTTCTCCTCCCATTTCCGAAAATTTCCATCCCACCTCCCTGGCTCAAATCGGTGCTTCCCCTGAATCGGCATTTCCCTTGACCTTGCCCCCAATCCGAAGTGGATAGGATGCTTTCCATGGTGCATCTGTAAAGGTTGGTAAAAGTCAATGTGGACATGCCGAATGTCCTTCGTTTCCTGAGAACGTATAGGCACTGTTATGCTTTCTTGGTCGTAGTAATGACGCGGGTGGACCAGGACAGACTGTTGGTGACGCGCACACCTAGGAATTTGAAGCTGCCAATCATCTTCACCTTGGCACCATCGATGCAAACATTTTGTTATGAATGCTGAGAGTATTCATATAAAGTTTTTAGTTCTATCGGTTTATTGGTTTTCCCTATCTGTGGCCTTCCTGTCACACTCTGGTTGACTGGACTGCTAGCAGCACTGTTTGTAGCTGCTCCTGTAATCAGCGCCGGCCCTAGGGATTGCTGGCGCCCCGGGCAAGCTGAACTTCGGCGCCCTTGGGGGGGGGGGGGGGGCGAGGGGGGGGGGGCCGAGAGGGGGGGGCGAGAGGGGGGGCGGGGCCGAGAGGGGGACGACCCGAGGGGGGGCGGGGGGGATGACCCGCGGGGGGGGGGGGGGGGGGGGGGGGGGGGGGGGGTGTGGACCCGAGGGGGGGACCGGGGCGGACCGAGGGGGGGGGGGGGCCGGGGGGAGCGGACGGACCGAGGGGGCGGACCGGGGGGGGGGGGGGGGGGGAGGGCGGCTACCGCGCATGCGCTGGTTGGCCCCGGCCCAACTGCGCAAGCGCGGGACCCAAGTATCTGGCGCCCCCTAGCACATGGCGCCCCGGGCGACTGCCCGAGTTGCCGGTGCCTTGAGCCGGCCCTGCCTGTAATAGCGTTATTGTAAATAAATATTGGTGTGGTGACAGAACTCCTGCCTCCCGTGGATTACTACAGTGGCGATGAGGTAAACTACGAATTTTGCGGAGACCAGCTGCCGCACTCGGAGAGTAAGCCTTGCCATTTAAAAAAAAAATGCCGTTTTTTGGGAGGTTAGAGGCATTTGACCCGGCTATTGAGGACTGGTCCCAGTATGTGGAGAGAATGTGTTACTTCTTCCGGGCAAATTATATACTGACGGATGAAAGGAGACGGCTTATCCTGCTGTCGGCGTGCGGACCCTCCGCTTTCGCCATTATACGTAGTCTGACTTATCCCGATGCGCCGGACACGAAAACGTTCCAAGAAGTAACGGAATTCGTGAAAGAGCACTACGACCCAAAACCACCCCTCATTTTGCGTAGGTACAGATTCTACACAGCGAAGCGGGAAGACAGGGAGTCAGTCACGAATTTCTTGACCCGCCTGAGAAGGCTGGCGGAAAAATGTGAGTTCGGCCCGACACTAAATGAAATGCTTCGGGACCGGTTAGTGTGTGGTATAAATTACTTCATAATACAGAAACGCCTGTTGACGGAAACGGAGCTAGACTGCAGGCAGGCGTTACAGCTCGCACTGTCCCTAGAAAAGGCAGCAAGTGGGGCGCAGGAACTACAGGGCACGCCAATGGAGGTAGATACCTGTGAGAGGGACTACCACAACGGGTCCTGCTACCAGATAGCCGCTCTCAGGAAAAACCTGAGGAATAGAGGGAAAAAGGAAAACCCCAGAATTGCCCCCAAGTCTGCCAGGACTAACTGGAGACAGAGGGAAGTACCGGCTGAGGCTCCCCCAACAGAGAAGGACCGTTTCTGGCACCAGACAGAGTGGGGTAACAACGACAGAAACCCTAGGAGGTGGCAAAAGAGGAAAAGCAGGTGGGGACGTAGGGTAGTACACAACCTAGACGCCCCATCCTCCTCCGAAGGGGAACAATTATATAATATTGCAACGAAGAAAGCAGAGCCCATTAGAATTACCCCACGGGTGAACGGGCGGCCGACAATTATGGAAATAGACACGGGTGCGGACGTATCAGTAATGGGAGTGGCAGCATTTAGAAAAATCAAAGATGGACTCCAGCCACTAACAAAAACATCGACAAAACTTAAAACCTACACGGGGGAACCCCTGGAAGTTCTAGGCACGACTCATGTACCTGTGGAATATGAGAAACAATTGCTCAGATTACCGTTGACGATAGTAGAGGGCTCCGGACCGAGCTTAATTGGACAGAACTGGCTGAAAGACCTAAAATTAGATTGGATGAAAAATTTCCAGAGTGGAAGCGGGCAGTTGAGTGGAGTACTCCAAAAATACCCGGAGGTCTTCCAGGAAGGTTTGGGGAAATCACAGGCGCTGAAGCAACTTTGCATGTGGACCCAGGAGCCCGTACGAAATTTTGTAAGGCCAGGCCGGTACCTTTTGCATTAAGGAAGAAAGTAGATGATGAAATAGAAAGGTTACGGCGCGACGGCATTATCAGACCAGTACAGTTCTCGGAATGGGCAGCGCCGGTGGTACTAATTTTGAAGCCAGACGGCTCGATACGTCTCTGTGGAGATTTCAAACAGACAGTAAACAAATACGCACTGCTGGACAAATACTCAATCCCGAAAATAGACGACCTATATGCCAAATTGGCAGGTGGGTTTTTGTTCACGAAACTAGACATGAGCCACGCCTACCTGCAGTTAAAACTGGATAAGGGCTCCCAGAAGTTCGCTACGATCAACACCCTGAAGGGCCTTTTTCGTTATACTAGGCTACCTTTTGGAGTGTCATCAGCCTGCGCTATATTCCAGCATACGATGGAAAATATTCTGCAGGGACTACCGCAGGTGGCGATTTATTTGGACGATGTCTTAATTACGGGTAGGACAAACAGGGAACACTTAAGGAACCTGGAGGAAGTGCTCAGGCGTTTCGCAAAGGCAGGCGTACGGCTAAAAAGGGAAAAATGTGTTTTTCTGGCCCCACAAGTGACGTACCTGGGATATAAAGTAGACGAGTCAGGCTTACATCCATTAGAAGACAGAGTAAGGGCAATAAAAGAAGCCCCAGCTCCCACCACGGTCCAGGAGTTACAATCATTTCTAGGGTTGGTAACCTATTATGGAAAATTTATTGAAAATAGGGCATCCATCCTAGAACCCCTCCACCAGCTACTAAAAAAGGGGCAAGAATGAAAATGGTCCATCCGCCAAAACCGAGCACTTAGGGATATTAAGGAACAGCTGTCATCCAAAAATGTCCTAGAGCATTATGACCCAAGGAAGGAGTTGATGGTCACTTGTGATGAATCCCCTTATGGGGTAGGAGCCGTCTTAGCCCATAGAGGAAGGAATGGGGAAGAACGGCCAATAGCCTATTCTCCGAGGACCTTGGCGATGGCTGAGAGGAAGTACGCCCAAATCGAGAAGGAAGGACTGGCGGTGATATTCGCAGTAAAAAAATGTCACCAGTATCTGTACGGGCGGAAATTCACCATAGTGACGGACCATAAGCCGTTATTAGGGTTATTAAAAGAAGACAAGTCAATACCCCCGATTGCATCAGCTAGAATCCAACGCTGGGCATTGCTAGTGGCGGCATATAGATACGTTCTGGAGCACAGACCGGGAACGCGAGTAGCACATACAGATGCTTTGAGCAGATTTCCCCTCCCGGACACTCCGCCGCAAATACCAAAAGTAGAGGAGACAGTAATGACTCTAAATTTTTTGGACACCCTACCAGTAGACTCACAACATATTCGGTTGTGGATGCAAAAAGACCCAGTTTTAGCCAAGATGAAGCATTTACTGCTAACAGGGGAACTGGAAAGACCAGTGGAGCCCCAGATGCACCCATACTGGAGCAGAAGGGACCAAATAACCGTAGAAGACGGTATCCTATTATGTGGAGACCGGGTAATCGTCCCAGCTCAGGGCCGTCAGGCAATCTTAACTGAGTTACATCACGGACACCCAGGGGTGTCTAAAATGAAGATGCTAGCTCGAAGCTACGTTTGGTGGCTAGGTTTGGACACAGACATAGCAGCCTTGGTACGTTGGTGCCAGGAGTGCCAACAGGGGCAAAGAGTGCCACCAGCAGCGCCATTGCACCCGTGGGAATGGCCAGGCAGACCATGGACCCGCCTGCATATTGACCACGCCGGCCCTTTCATGGGCTCAATTTTTTTGGTGATAGTGGACGCCCACTCCAAATGGTTGGACATCCACCGGGTAAACACGGCAAGCACAGCATCGACAATTGAAAAGCTCAGGGACTCGTTTGCAACACATGGACTTCCGGAGGTATTGGTGTCGGACAACGGAACGGCATTCACAAGTGGGCAATTTGGAAAATTCCTGAAGGAAAACGGAGTCCGTCACATCAAAACGGCCCCTTACCATCCAGCGACCAACGGCCTGGCAGAGAGAGCGGTCCAGACACTTAAAGCGGGACTCAAGAAGCAGCCGGCAGTGTCAATAGACACAAAGCTCTCCCGCTGGCTGTTTGATTACAGGACCACACCGCATTCCACAACGGGCATACCGCCAGCTGAACTCTTAATGGGAAGGCGGCTGCGAACGAGGCTGAGTCTCCTTTTCCCAAATTTAACGGGGAAAGTGGAGAAACAACAGGAGGCCCAACACAGGGGGCATGATAATAGTCGGCAGCAGAGACATTTCCAGGTGGAGGCACCGGTTTGGGTCAAGAATTATGGGAATGGACCAACGTGGGTCAAAGGCACGGTAGAGTTCCAAACAGGGCCCATATCCTCTGAGGTTTCGATAGGAGGTAAGGTGCTGATGAAACACCTAGACCAAATGAGGGCAGCAGAACCACACCTGGAGGCAGGCGAAGCAGGACCGCCTCAAGCTGGGATAGCCCAGACGGAAAGGATACCCACACCCCAGCCCCGAGCAATTTCTCCAGACCCTGTCATCCAGTCATCAGAGTCATCAAGAAGGTCGTCAAAGAAAAGACAGGCACCTATAAGGTACACCCCGACCACTTCGGAGAACGACCCGGCGGACGACACAGAGGTGACAGACCCAGACATGAGGAGCAGGAAGAAGCTCAGAGGAATGCCAGCTGGCAGGAATTCCTCGGACCTTGGGGGGGGAGGGGGGGGGGGTGTAATGAACTCCAATTGGCTTTATTGGTTGGCCAATTGGAGCATGAGCTCCCTCAATGATAGCTCATTGAGGGGGCCCATATAATCACCTGTGTAGGCTTTGTGAGCAGTCTTAAGTTGACTGGACTGCTGGCAGCACTGTTTGTAGCTGCTCCTGTAATATCGTTATTGTAAATAAATATTGGTGTGGTGACGGAACTCCTGCCTCCCGTGGATTACTACAGCCAACATGCCATTTGTCTTTCTAACTGCATCCAAACAACATATTAGGTTTGTGTTCCTTGTACAAGTACACCCAAGTCCCTCTGAACATCAACATTTACAAGTTTCAAGCCTATTAAAAATTATTCGGCTTTTCTATTCTTATTACTAAAGTGAATAACCTCACACTTCCCCGCCTCCATATTACTCTAACTCTCTGTAGAAGCAGCTCCACAAAGATAATGCACTCCTATACACTGAGTAACCTCCACTTGCTTTATAGCAACACATTTCTATACTCACCTGAAAAGATTTGAGCTGTGGTCTGAGGTAGTATGTGATTGCCATTATTTGTAATGCAAAAAATGGAAGTGACCAATTCTCTCTCAATGGAATGGTGAACTCCACCCTTGTTGTATCTATTCTATAAAGAGCAAACAAAAATTAAACATATTAAAAGGAGTTTAATCTAGATGGATCAGTACTGTCAGTTTCTTTAGATGTGGTGTAAGAAAAGTGAAATAAAGTGGTTTTGAAGTTTACAGAATTGTGTTATCCAGTGGCAGTTTACATACAAAAAGGGTATTAGAACATAGTGCAGAACGAGGCCATTCGGCCTATCGAGTCTGCACCGACCCACTTAAGTCCTCATTTCCACCCTATCCCCGTAACCCAATAACCCCTCCTATCCCTTTTGGTCACGATGGACAATTTATCATGGCCAATCCACCTCACTTGCACGTCTTTGGACTGTGGGAGGAAACCAGAGCACCTGGCGGAAACCCACGCTATCACGGGGAGAACGTGCAGACTCCACACAGACAGTGACCCAAGCTGGAATCGAACCTGGGATTCTGGCGCTGTGAAGCCACAGTGCTATTCACTTGTGCTAATGTGCTGCCCCAATTAATAAGATTAAATTTTTATAACTTTTGAAACAAAATGATATCCGTCATAATCTGATGTCTGACAACAAAGTGAATGATTTTAGATGAATTCTAACCAGAATTAGGAGCAAAAATGAATAAACTTCATAAAAAGACACAAAAACCATCTAAATAAAAGCAAAAAAGACATCAAAATAAAATCAAAACACTGCGGATGATGGAATTCCGAAATAAAAACAGAAAATGCTGGATAAATTCAGCAGGTCCGGCAGCATCTGTGGAGAGAAAAACATAGTTAATGTTTAGAGTCTGTGTGGTTCTGCTTCAGAACTGAAAAGGGGTATAAATGTGATGGATGACATAGTTGATGGGGGGGGGGGGGGGGAGAAGCAGAATAGAAGATCAGGGATAGGTGGGAGTTCAGGAGAGATTGACATGGACACAAGAGAAAAGGAGTGTTAATGTTAACATTAAACACTACAGAAGGTGCTGATAGTGGCGTTAAGGTAAGATACCAGTGTGCACTATTAGGAGAACAAAGCTCAGTGCTCAGTGAGAGCAAAACTCAAGAACAAGTGGCAGATGGCCCTGTGGGGAAGGGGAGGAGAGGGGGTTGCGTTGGGACAAAAAAAAACAAAAAACAAAACAGAGGTCAAGATGGAGAAAGTTCACTGTCTAAAAATGTTGAACTCAATTTTGAGTTGTTGAACTCAATGTTGAGTCCATTAGGCTTTAGCGTGCCGTAAGGGCACCCTATCACAGTTCTGCAAGGGAGGGGAAGAGGTGAGGGCAGGCATTCAGGAGATGGATCGGACACAGTTGAGTGCCCGATCAACCATAGTGGTGGCAAATCTCGGTTGAGAAAAAGGCAAACATGTCAGAAGTACTGTTTGCAAAGGTGGCATTAGTGGAACAGATGTAATGGAGGTGGAGAAACTTGGAGAATGGGATGGATTATCCTTTCTCATCTTCACATGGTCCATCTCCAATATTTTCATGATAGCGGTCCCCCTTGTCCTAACATTTCACCCCACCAGTTCCACATTCCCCCTTGTCCTCACTTTTCACCCCATCAGCTCTGCCTTCAAAGCATCATCCATCCTCCCCCATTTCTGCCAACTCCAGCATGATGCCACCATAAAACACATCTTCCCCTCACATCCCCCGTCAGCATTCTGCAGGAACCAGTCTCTGACACCCTGATCCACTGCCTCCAACCCTTCATCCCCTTCTAACGGCGCCTTCCCATCACCTTTATCTCCTCCCTCCTCATTATCCAAGGGTCCAAACACTCCTTTCAGGCGAAGCAGCATTTCACTTGCACCACCTTAAATTTGGTTTATTGTATTTGCTGGTTTCAATGCAGTCCCCTCTATATTGGGGAGTCAAAACACAGACTGGGTGATCGCTTTCTGGAACACCTTTGCTCAGTCTGCAAACATGATCCCAACCTTTCTGTCACTTGCCATTTCAATTCATCATTTTGTCCCATTGCCCATATGGCCATCCTTGGCTACTGCAATGCTTCACTAAAGCCCATGATAAACTGGAGAAGCAACACTTCATCTTCTGATTAGACACATTACTACCTTCTGTGAATTTGCTATCCCAGAGGTCTGTGGATGCAGGGACAGTGAGTAAATTTAAGGAGTTAGACAGATTTTTAAATGGTAATGGGTTGAAGGATTATGTAGATCGGGCAGGACGGTGAATTGAGGCCAGGATGGGATCAGCCATCATCACATTGAGCGTGCTTAGGCTCGGGAGGCTAAATTGCCTCCTCCTGCTCCTAGGTCATGTGTTCCAGGGAGGAGATGCTCTGGCTGATTTTGCAATCCAGCTCTTGGTCTGCAACATTGTAGGTAGCAGATGAGGAACATATCAGACACGATAGAATGGCGGAACAGACTCAATGGCCTAATTCTGCTCCCATATCTTATGAAGTTATGGACTCAACATCGAGTTCAATAACTTTAGACTGCAAACTTTCTCTTCCAACTTGACCCCCTTTTTAGTTTTTGTTTTCTTTGTCTGACCCAACGCCCCCCTCTCCCCCACAGGGCCATTTGTCACTTGTTCTTTAGTTTTGCTTTCACTGAGCACTGACCTTTGTTCTACCATTAACACATTCTGCTCTTATCTTAATGCCAGTACCAGCAACGTCTTTAGTCTTTAATACTACCATTAACATTGCCTTTGTCTTGCATTCTTGTCAATCTCTGCTGAGCCCCCAACTATCCCTGACCTTCTATTCTGCTCCACCTTCTCCACCCCCCTCTCCAACTCTATAGTACTTCACATTTCGACCCCTCTTCAGCTTGAAGAGTTAAATGGACTCCAAACAGTAACTCTATTGGTCTCTCCACTGATGCTTCCAAACCTGCTGGGTTTATCTAGCAGTTTCTGTTTTTATTACATGAAAGACGTCGTTAGTTGGTGACCCTGCTCTCAGTGGATTTAACATTCAGACAAAATGTAATTTTACTACACTAAATGTTGATGCCTACCTGTTT
This sequence comes from Scyliorhinus canicula, assembly GCF_902713615.1. Lineage (NCBI taxonomy): Eukaryota > Metazoa > Chordata > Chondrichthyes > Carcharhiniformes > Scyliorhinidae > Scyliorhinus > Scyliorhinus canicula. The sequence continues at coordinate 39,733,823 of NC_052154.1, forward strand.
AGGATGTACCATATAGCTGCCAGTGCTCCTGACATCCAGGTACCACTTAGTAACCAGCTGGTAATATATATTGAAATGACATAGAGGGCCTGGAGTCCAAATACTGTGTATAGGTAGAAATAAACTGGCTCCAGGTATCTCTGTTAAAAACATGAAAATAACTCTCTTCACAATACTTGACGACAATGTAAACTAACACAGTAACTTCCCAAAGTTTAGAATAACGTACACTGCTGTCAATACAAACACATTCATTTTATTATAAAAGCAGATATTTCTACCTGAAGAGATAAAATTCGGTACAAAATGCTTAGGATAACTTCTTGGTAAATGTTCATTCGCTTGAGGAGGTTTATTGTTCTCCTTGATTCAGTTTTATTGTCATATGCGAGTTCCTTCAATCCTTTACGTAACAAAACACAATATAAATAGATTCTCAAGGATAAACATGAATAAATCAGCATGTGACACTTGTTTCAATATCAAGGGCATGATTCTCCAGGATTACTAAATTTTGTTGCGAGCAGGGATTGCCACGAGCTTCCCGCGCTTGGCCTAGCGAGGTCGACAACGCTATCAACGTTAATTGGCCCACTTAATGAGGCCTCAAGGGCTTCTCGCCGCAAATGAATGCTCATGAGCAGATTCGCCAGCACCACGCTCGCCAACCCCCCGCTAAGCAAGGTCAAGCAGCACTTAAGCGACACGTGCTCAGCCAACTTGAAATTATGGCACCGAGATCAGCCCTCAGATTCGGGAATGCTGCCCTGTAAAGTCTGCGAGATGGAGTGGAGACCAGGAGGGATGTCCTATTCCCCAGAGGGTCCAGGAGGGTTAGCCGTAGGGCAGTGAGTGCTGCCTGGGATGATGTGGCAGTGGCTGTGAACGCCGGGAGTATTGTCATGTGAGAGTACATTTAAGAAATGGATGTTTATCAAATAGCTGTAGTGGATACATCTTTAAGAAATGGGCGTTTATCAAATAGCTGCAGTGATGTAATTGTGTGGGTGGAGCTGGGCTGTGACTGATTTTACTTTCGCTTTGAGCAAAAAAAGCCAGTGTGTGTCTATGTGCTTTAGTTTCATTTTCAGAGTTGAAGAAGCTGCAGTCACAGCAAGAAGGTGCATTGATCTCTCTGCAATCTAAAGACTGTCTCCAGATCAGTTGAGGATTTCAAAGTAATACCTGTTTCTGTAGAGAATTTAAACCTACTATCTTTCTGTAAAAAGGGTCTTTTGGTCTTATGGATGTTGTTAGGAAAGTTATGAATGGATACTTATAGAATATTGTATCTATGGGGATTATTAGTGTTGACAGTTGTTAAGATGTTTACTGTGGGTTTATAAAGTGTTAACTGGATTCATAAATAAACATGGTTTTGATTTAAAAGTACTTTAGATCTCTGTTGCATCACACCTGTAAAATAGGCCTTGTGCTCCCCATAACCACAATCTTTTAAAAGTGGTGGGTCAGGTGAACTCCATGATACACTTTGGGGTTCTCTAAACCATGGCCCATAACAGTATGACCAGGAAGACTGGCCTCCAGTGCAAGAAGAAAGTCAATGGCCTAAACCAGGCAGCACGAGTGAGTGGACGGCATAGCCTCCCCTCCCCCCTCCATCGCGACCTCTCCACCCCTGCCAGAGCGTCTACCCCCATTCAACTGCCCCTCCATCCCAAGGTGAACTCCTGGGCCCTATGGTCACCAACCGGGAGGAGGGGACACCGAGTGCCAACCCAGACGTGTCCCAGGGATTGGGGACAGTGGCCATCAGCTTCCCCAAGTTCCACCCCTTTGATAAAGCCACGTATTGCAGCCAGCACACGGGACAGGATGGCACAGCTATTCATGTGCCACAAGTGAGTTGGGGCCCTCCAGCATAGGAGTCCTCACAGGGCGCACCAGGAGCATCAAAGGCCATGGGACGAGGTAAGGAGCTGGATGCCTCTACCTCTGATCTGCATCCTGGGGACACACCTAGACGTAGTGGTAGAGCTAGGAGGGCAAAGTACATCAAGGATCATTGGTGGCACCGGGGGAGAAGGGTGAAGTAGGTAGGGGATGAGGGGGCAGCACCATCTGATGCCTCTGTCACTTTCTTCCACAATGTGGGCTGATCTCCGAACCCCTGGCTCATTTCTCCGGGGTGAGGGGGCAGCACCATCTGATGCCTCTGTCACTTTCTTCCACAATGTGGGCTGATCTCCGAACCCCTGGCTCATTTCTCCAGGCATCGCTCCCCGCCCCCCCCCCCCCCCTGTAGCACCGACCATCCCAGAGCCGTGTCCCATCCCCTGGGTGTTCGGATCTGTTGCGTATGCGGTGTTGCCTCCCGCAGTGTTGAAGCACAGTGTCTAGGCATCAAGGTGTGATTCGGATGCTACGCAATGACTCCCACATGCTACATTGCCTGTACTTCCATGGGAATCCACTTGGGTTGTGTGAAGTGGTCACTGAACCACGATTGCTAATTCCCTATTAGCGATACCTTCAGACATGTGGCCAGAGGCCACAGCAGTTGATAGGGGTTATGGGTGGTCGGTGGGGCAGACGGGCAGGGATAGGGGTTTGCTCCAGGAAAGGGTACACACAATCCATGGTGGTGCCGCGGGCGGTTGCCCCCCCAGCACACTCCCCCACCCGAGGGTCCCAACCCCCCACTGGGCTGGCATGCCCAGCATCCCCAGACACTTTGCCTGTGGGGAAAGATGGCTACTCCCCTCCTCGGCTCTAACAGAAGCCCTTCTGCCAGTTCACGTTTTTCAAATGGAGTACTAATTGGCGCCTGCATGACCACTCGCTGGGGAGGCCACTGAATGACGGCAGGCCGATGGATATGGGGTGGCTCTTGTTAATTGTATGGAAATGGGACTTAAGTGGTGATAATTGGTTTATCGTTTTTCAAAAGGAGTACTAATTGGCACCAGCATTACCACTTGCTGGGGAGGCCGCTGAATGACGGCAGGCTGTTGGATATGGGGTGGCTCTCGTTAATTGTATGAAAATAGGGCTTAAGTGGTGATAATTGGTTTATCGCCAAGCCATGGCGAGATCCCAAATTCGCCTATGAGGGGAGCCGGTTGCATCATCAACTGTTTGGCGCCTGGCGCGGATCTCCTTTTTGGCCTTTCCCGCTGTTCACCGGCTTCGTTTCGCTTGAGCGAGAGTGTAACGAGGCCGGAGAATAGCATCCCAAAACTTTCTACAAATTAGTCATACTATTTTATGATCCAAGGACTATCAAGTACCGTAGCCTTTCTCTGCCTATGGTTTTGCCCATCCCTAGAATATCATAAGACATAGGAGCAGAATTAGGCCACTCGGCCCATCAAGCCTACTCCGCCATTCAATCATGGCTGATATTTTCTCATTCCCATTCTCCTGCCTTTTCCCTATAACCCCTGATCCCCTTATTAATCAAGGACCTATCTATCTCTGTCTTAAAGACACTCAGTGATTTGGCCTCCTCAGCATTCTGCGGCAAAGAATTCCACAGAGTCACCACCTTCTGGCTGAAGAAATTCCTCCTCATCTCTGTTTCAAAGGATCGTCCCTTTAGTCTGAGATGATATTCTCCTTTTTGAGTTCCAAAATCTCATTCAGAGAAATAGCTTTTAGCATTCCTTGACAGGCAGTAAAATTCATGTTATGTGCGTTTTTTAAAAAAATCTTGAGATTGCAGCTGATTTGAGATAAACACATATTTGCAAAGTTTAACTGCTTTGCACTTATGTAGAAGCATTAGATTCTACTAAATTATTCAGGTTTTAGGACTATACCAGCAAACTCCACATTTATGAGATGTAGAAAATAGATGAACTGTCTGTTCAACAAAGCAGAAATTAGCATTGCAAGTGGTGGAAATGCAAGTTACATTGGATATTTTTCAAACTATTAACATTGCATAGTCCACTTTGTAATATCTACAAAAGTACAATAACAATAAGAATGCAAGGTTATACCAAAATTGTTTTTTTCTTGAATAACATTTTCACTTACACTGACAGAAAAATGAATTTGTTCGATCTTTGGAAAATTGACAACAGTACTGTCCCAGTTATGGCCAGTGCAGTGCACATCAAATTTTACACTTCTGGTGCAGGCAGCACCATTCTAGTATTTCTGCTACAAGGTGGTTGCAGTTGAGGACTCAAAATCTACCCTAACATTGCAGCATAAAATGTCATTTACCAAAGTGTCAACATGAACCATAGAAGTATGGAATCACCTTGGGTTATGGTTGGGGCTTGTAGCATCTGCTTGTAATACGAGTAGTACAGGCCACATTCTGTCCTGAAGGAGATTTCCCGCTCAACCTCCTGCATGTAAAACAGAATGCAATTGTGTTCATTACAACTAAACAAAGTATAGTTCTGTCAGTAATACAAATATTACTAAGATACACTTAAAGATACATTCTAAAAAAACAGAAATCAGGAAATAAAAACACATCAAGAACTGTAAAGACTTAAGATATTTACCACGATGGAACCAGCATGTAGATTATTTAATACAGCTAACTGGGTGGAAAAGCTACCAGAGGGAATGGACTATTTGCTGCTTTCATGCTTTTAAAAAAATACTTGGTAATCTTCCAAAAGATTAATACTACTCACTAGCAGGCTGATGAACACAACAAGAATCCACATCAACTATCGTACACATTGGCATTAAAACAGACAAATATGTTTTTAAAATTCCTAGTTTAAAAAGCTTGATTTAATTGGAAATAGCAAGGATATGTCAGTACTCAGTAAACACATCAAAATACTATTGGATTAGTTGATTAAAATCAATGCGGTTCAGGTGATGCCCAGCTGCCTGGTAACCTGAAGAAGAAACTCTAGAAGCAGATGCTGATTTTAAAAATTATTACCTACACAGCCAAGGATGTAAATCCAGGAAGGAGTACAAACAGTTCTTCGGTGTATACATCACTTCACTTCCATTTCTATTTAACCCATGTGAAGCCTCTATATCCAAAAATTTGGGGATTTCATGAAAGTTAAGTCAGCCGATTCCTCCCACACAGACATTCAACAAAAATGAGGAAAAGTGCCTTCTTCTCTGATGTTTCATCATTGCTGCCTGCAAGTCCTGGGATTCTGTCAATGGCTGACAAGAAGGATCTAAGCTGCTCTCCAAACTTTCCTGCATCACCTTGCCAAAACTGACAGGATTCTCTGCTGAGGGCTTTAACAAGTTCTGAGATTTAAAATCTTGTCAGCAAATGCAACTTTAAAATAAATAACTGATCTGAAAAAAAGGCTCCAAACTTTACCTCCTAATGCTACCAGATCTTGAGTCAGATCTCACTGCGTATTGAAGAACAAAAGACTTCCTAGAGACCTCAGAAATGTCACAGTAAGCTACTACAACAGTACCTCGGGATCATATAATCATCAGCTGAAAAGCACAAAACCCTCCAGAGACACAAATATTTTGAGTGGAAGATAATGGATCTAGAAACGAATGCAGAGATAGAAGCCGGATGGCACAGGAAATACCTCAATTCAGGTCAGGGTAAGTTGTCCAAATTCCAGAAGAGATTCCCCAAAGCAAAGTGTTACGATTGTTAACCAGACCAGTGGTGACCTTGTTTCAGTAGCATTCTCACCTTCAAGTCGAAAGGTCATAGGTTCAGGTCCACTAATCTAGGTTGATATTTCAGTCCTGCACTAATGCAGGTTCAGTCCCAATTGCTTTTAGCTGGAATCTTCAGAATCTGGAAAGTTCTGCATGCATTGTTCAGCAACTGATGCAGAATAAAACTGGTATTTCTATTAGAAAAGTAAATGGCAATTTCAATTCTTCCTCCTATAAATCAAGGAGTTTTTAAAATGTTCTCCTTCATTGGGGACAATTGAACTTCTAATCATCTAGCAGAAAGCCAAGGACAGTTTGGTGAACCTCTCCCTCCCCCAACTATCACCAGAGCATGCTCAGTTATTGCATGCTTCAATCCAGGCTCCAACTGGACATCATTTGGGGTGTCAATCACACTGAAATAAAAGACAACGGGAGGGGAGGGAGATTAATTGTCAGGTTAAGCTTTCTATCATGGACTTATAAATCAAGTTACTGAGAATTGCTAATGATTTGAATATTTGTTTTGGAACAGTATGCACCTCTGCTTTAAGGTTTACTCCAAACTGCACACATTTCCAGCATTGCTTCTGCTGCCAGACTTATTCCAGAATTTTACATTTTTTGCATATGTATTTTCCTCTTTATTTGGGGAACCCTTAAAATACATAATGGCAGGGCATACTTAATTTGATTAAATGTTGATGTTAGTGAAGAATTGAAGATTGCAGTTTATTCTTGGATAGCACTGAAAATATGAAAGCTCAAGTTCTAAATGTTTCTTGCACATCAGCTCGACAGTATTACAGCACCTTTGACGATAAATAGGTCAGTGATAGCCTTGCTTCAGTGGTAGCATTTCCACCTCCAAGTCAGAAGGTCACAGATTCAAAATAGGTTCATTATTGGAGCAGGTAGGCACATATTCAGGATTTAATTTATTGAGCAATTTTCAAAGATTATTGAAATGCTCCAAGATACAGCACAACAAATGTCTTATCATTGATATTTTTTGATAAAGATAATATATGAACAAAAAAATTGGATTTGGATCAAAAAAATAAACAAGACAAGTCGATAATAGTTACCATGCAGCCGAACAAAATGTTTCAGGATTAATGGCAGTAATATCATAGGCTAAAAACTGGCTGAATAAACTGAAATTATATTCAGAAACACAGCTTTCTGCATACATTCAACAGGTCAAAAAGTACTAATCTCACTCAACCCCCTAATGTGGGCTGTAAATACTGTAATATTATTAGCATGTTAGCTAAAAGCATTTTAGCATGTTAGCTAAAAGCATATTAGCATATTAGCTAAAAGCATATTAGCATGTTAGCTAAAAGCGCATCTGCTGCCATGAAAATGTTTTCCTTTGAAAGACGAGTAGCAAAACGCTCACCTGCATATTTGAAAACCATAGGAAATTCTCATGTAGTGACTGAACATACCAGCAGTGAAAACATCCTAGTATTAGTCCCATTGAGAGACCGAGCAGTGGGATAATCTCCGATGTCGGTAGAGGTAACCATATCCTAGTTGTTGCCGACTCCCAATATGAGGTGTTACTACTTCCATTTGTGTCAGCATGAACCTTAGTTTGTTTATGATTTCTTTCCAAACTATGCTGTGAAGCATCAGAGATATTATGAGATTGCAGTTTCCTCTTCCTCAACGTCATGCTGATATACCACTGGATACAAGAAATTCTCAGTCGCCTTTTGCTTTTTGCCTCAACACACAAATACAGAAGCTGGTATGTTGCTCTGCTCAATGTAGTACCCCGTCTCCACTAAAAATCCAAGACACAATGAGGTGCTGAGTTATCCTGATGTTTGCTGGACTCATTAAAATATAATTACTCAGTCTGGGCATTATCTAATTTCCTTCAGTCATTGGCAATATCCTCTTAAATTAAACTTGCACTACCATCAAATGTAGGCAACGCTAATAATGCAAAACAAAATACTATCTAACGCAGAGGCACAGCTTATTTAGTACAATTAACATTTGCAGATTTAAAAAAATAATTAAAACTATCCAAAATAAGCACAAGGGAGTCACCCTCACAGTAACAGCACCTCAACTGCACAGCATTTAGAGTCACAGAACAGAACAGCACAGAAGGAGGCTCATCAAGTCGACACTAGCTCTTTCAAAGAGCAATCCAGTTAGTCCCACCACTTGCACTTCCCCATATTCCTGTAATTTCTTTCAATCAGCCAAGAATTTTATTTGGAGACACACCTTTCATCTGTGGCTTAAAAACGTGATTATGGTCTGTCCAAAAAACATTAATGTAAGCTCCTCCAGTTCCACAACCCTTCTAGGTCATCTAGCTTCTCCAATTCTAGTCTCTTGGGCATCCTATTTTTTTCTTACCAATGGCCACTGTGCCCTCAGCTGCTTGGACCCCAACTCCAGAATTCCCTCACAAAACCTCTTCATCTTTTTCTCCTCCTTAAGGAGCTCCTCAACACCCACTTCATTTGCCAAATTTTTAGTCGCCTGTCCTAATATTGGTGGCTCATGTCAAACGTGGTTAGATAATTGCTCCTGTAGCTTACTATGTTAAATGAGATATAATTCTAAACACTAGCTTCAATTTTCTGCTGCACAAAATGGTCTTAAACTTAAAAGTAATTATAAATCAGCGATGCTACAGTGCTCAAATTCTAGTACAGGGAATCTGTACTCACTCAGCTGCCTTCACTGTTCATCTCTCCCAACTCATGCTGTATAGCAGCCAACAATCACACTCTAAAACACCAATTTACTCCAGATCCAGTATTTTTGGTTGGATACAGCTGTTACTTAGCTTAAATAATTAACTCCATGACTGCACAAATATATTAGTATAATCTGTGGTAGATCCAGCCTGGCTACATCCTGGATGGAAATGTCAAATCACAGTCGTAAAAGGACGTTGCAAATGTTTGAAATGGTCACCTGCCATTGGCTCAGTAAAAACAGGCCAGGCATTACACAATGCTGTCATTCAAAGATCCAGACAGAGCAGCATACAATGTCTGTAGCAAAAGGAAAGGGGTGAAATTATTTCAACCAAGCTTCTAGGAGCGTAATCCTGTGTACTCCAAGATAAACAGCAAGGACCAATGAAAGAACAAATTTTATCATCATGCCCATTTCTCAACTGCTTTTTACTCAGACATTTTCGATTTTGCACTAGTTCCTTAGTTACAGTGACTAACATTTTTATCCGGGATGTAGCTAGATTGGGCCCACCCTGGATACTAAAATGTTTGTGCAAAGGCTTAGGGATATCAGAGATGTGTGTTTAAACTAAGTAACAGCTGTACCCAACCAAAAATGTGCCAAACTGCAAGGTACGCAACATGTATCAGAGAAGGCAACCACTAAAAAGAGCTTTGCAACAGCTGCCTTTGTTCCATATAAATTTCCAAAAATTCTAGTAAGTAACCAATAGCATGTGCCATGCCGATAAACCCCATCTTAAAAATTATTCTCAAGGGATTTTTAGCAGAAATATTGCAAAAGGTGCTTTTAAGAATTGGAAAATTTAATCTTATGCCAAATTAGCATTAATAAATAAATATAAAATTCAGGTTTCTTTCTGTTTGGTTCCCCACTCAACTGAAAATTATCATGGTTGCTCACTACACAGATTGAATTAAATTTGTTACAGCAATAAGATTGGACACTTATGCACAATATACAAACACTGTGATTAGAGAAAGCAAGAAAATAAAAATTTATATAAACATGCGGCAAGTAGGGCATACTGTGCTGTCGAGTTTAAAGAAAGTTTGAAATGTAACATAATACAGCACTGCAGGACTTCCAATAGCGGCCACGAGCTGAGCGGTTGCATGAAAGGTGGCTCTCGTCTAAGAATGTTGACTAAAGCCTTTAACCTGAACAAAAGAGCACCAAAAGTACTCATAATTCCCCAGACTAACCCTCCCGTCGACTGCATTGCCAAGCAGGATGGGAGAGAATCAGCCACTCAGCTGAAAATCCAGTAAATACAAGGGGAGTTCAACCTCCGCCTCGGAGCAGGGAACTGCACGTGCAGGTGAGGGTTGGCCCCGTTGAGCCCCCAGCGCAGACCCAGGCACTGGTGGACTAACTGATGTACTTCATCACCTCTGAGCTCCAAAGACATCGGGAGGAGATGAAAAAGACCTCCTGGCAGTTGTCGAGGCGGCAGTGGAGGCCACGATAGCCCCCATTAGGGAGGGAATGGACAATATAGAACAGTCGCTAGAAGCCCACGTAACTACAACATGGGACCTCGTAAAAGCCACCACGGGCTAAGGGGACGGGATCGCGGCATGCTCTACCCTGCCAAACTATGGGTCACATACCAGGATAAGGAATGGGTGGAACGGTAGCACAGTGGTTGGCACAGTTGCTTCACAGCTCCAAGGTCCCAGGTTCGATCTCCACCTTGGGTCACTGTCTGTGCGGAGTCTGCACGTTCTCCGTGTCCGTGTGGGTATCCTTCGGGTGCTCCGGTTTCCTCCCACAGTCCAAAGATGTGCAGGTTAGGTGGGTTGGCCATGGTAAATTGCCCTTAGCGTTCAAAAAGTGGTGGGGTTACTGGGTTACGGAGATAGGAGGTGTCAGCTTAGGTAGGGTTCTCTTTCCAGGGGTCGGTGCAGATCTGAAGGGCTGAATGGCCTCCTTCTGCACTGTAGATTCTATGATTCTAAGAACACTACTTGGTTTGTCCAGAAACATGGACTGGGCAACCACCGATAAAGATAAATGGCCAGAACACTGGTTGCAAGAATTCAAGAGTAGCAAGGCGACCGCAGAGGCGCGGAGGAAGGGGGAAGAAGAGGTAGATGGGGGAATCCGACTATTAGTGGAGTCTGGCAGAGGAAAGGGGAAAAAACAGAACTTAAGGGGAAACAACGCGTGAAAGGGCGGGGGGGGGGGGTCATGGGAGGTAGAGAAGGGAATAAATCCAAAGGGGGGGGGGGGGGGGGGGGCGTTGGTCACATCAGACAACACGTGGAGATGGCAAAAATGAAGACATAGTCGGCGGCCATTTTGAATGACCCATGAGCAAGGGCAAGCCAGGTCCACAGGGTGAGGGCAGCTGACCCCACAGAAGGTGGAAGGGCTCCAGTAGTGTTGGTAAATATATAATCCCCGAACTGGGACGGCGCAGAATTCGTCAAGAAAACAATGGACAAAATCCCGGACCTCGACACCCACCGACTTAACATGGGAGGACTTTAACTGCATAAAGGACCCAACAGTGGACAGATCCAACCCCAGGACAGGAACCGTGTCACGAGAATTGGATGCTTTGAAGCAGGCAGGGAGGGACGGGGGGTAGATCCGTGGAGGTTCAATCACCCAAGAGAAAAATAATTCTTCTCCCACATGCACAAGGCCTACTCACATTTAGACTTTTTTGTCCTGGGGAAAAGGGTGCCTCCTGGGGTAACAAAGACGGAATACTCCACGATTGTAATCTCCACCATGCGCCACATTAAATGGATGTGAGGTTGTAGAAGGGCTGGGCCCAATGCCCCCAAGGAGGCTGGATGCAGATTTCCTCGCCGATAAGGAATTCTGTACAAAGATATCCCAAGCCATCGACGGTTATGCAACCTGCAACCAGAACAGTAGATCTCACCCTCCATGTTCTGGGAGGCTTGGATAGAAGCACGGTTAATTTGGATCACTATAGCCAAGATGTTGTTGGGCCCATAGCCGTTGCTGTCTCCAGTGCACTCAGCTCGTTCTTGGCATGGTATATGGGAGTTAAATTGGCTTAAGATTGCATCCGCAATGGTGGGGGGGGGGGGGCCTCAGAAGTGGACCAGTAACTATCTGTAGAATTTATGCCTTTTAAATGACTGAATAGCTTTGTTTTTGCTTGAAATCAACCGTTCTATCTTTTGCAAGGGCCTGTTGATTCACTTATTTCCCATTTATTTTATTTTGCCATTATCATTTTTGATCCATGGATATTTAATGTACATATATGCCTTTAAGTCGAACAGAAGTGAGGAACTGAAAAGTTATAAAATAGTACACTGTGCTAGCTCTCGAACAGCAGAACTCAGACCTTTTGGCAGCTGAGAGATTGGAGGTACATGTTTAGATTGGTTGGTTCATGGCCAATGAATTGGCCAAAAGGCTTTATTCTGCCGGCAACAGGTAGTGATTGGGTCCTATCCATGTGGGATGATTTTCAGAGAACCAAGGAAAAGACAGTTGGGTCCTGGATGCTCAAATAAAAAGCTGTGAGTCTCTCTCCAAAAAAGCTGTATAGTTGCTGTATTTCTGAGCCCACAGAGAACTTGGATGAATCTACAAGTGAAAACCATTACAGATTGAAAGCAGAAATCTCGAAGTGAAAGCAGAGACTGAAGGAAGCTGTGTTAGAAGACAACCATCTGAAGCAAAGACTCTTATCCTTTTACTTTCATCGCCAGGCGGCACAGTAGTTAGCACGGCTATCTCACTGGCCCCGGATGTCCATGTGGGTGTTTGCACACTCTCCCAGTGTCTGCTTGGGTCTCACCCCCACAGCCCAAAGGTGTGCAATGTAGGTGGATTGGCCATGCTAAATTGCCCCTTAATTGGAAAAATTAAACAAACGCACTGCTGTCTCACAGCACCAGGAACCCAGGTTCAATACCGACCTCGGGTGACTGTGTGGAGTTTGCACTTTCTCCCAGTGTGTGTGTGGGTTGCCTCCGGGTTCTCCGGTTTCTTCCCACAGTCCAAAGAAGTCCAGGTTAGGTGGATTGGCCATGCTAGTGTCCAAGGATGTGTAGGTTGGGTGGGGTTATGGGGATAGAGCGGGGAGTGGGCCTCGGTTGGGTGTTCTTTCAGAGGGTAGGTGTGGACTCAATGTGCTGAATGGCCTCTTTCTGCACTCTAGGGATTTTATAATCATGATCTTTACTGTGCAGCCAAGGGCCAAAGACTTTGGGTGTTTTTCTAAGAATTATTTGTTAATTTCAATTGTGTTGTGACTCCGGGTCAAGTGGGGTGGAATTGACCGCACACTAGCCCAGGGGGTCGTGACACTTAAAATTTTGCCGGATGCATATTCAAATCTTAATAAAGCTCCTGCAACTTGTTAAACCTCAACAAATTTGTTTTAGCAACATTCTGGACAGGGGAATTGGGGGTCAGAAAAAATAAAGCGGAGGAAAAGAGAAGGGAAAGGACGAGAATGGCCGAAAGAGAAAAGAAAGGGAGCAGATAAGGATAAGAGGAAAGACAAGGAACTAGGTAAGGAATACAAAACCAAATGCAACAAAAAAGGTATTAAACGCCAAAGGCTGGAGTCTCCGTTGGCTGATGCCGAAATCATGAAACATGTTTGGGCGGAGAATACATTCTGACACTAAAATCGTGGCGGGCCAAATCGCTATTCTTCATCACTTCGACGGCGGTGTCATAGCGGTCCGGAACGCACGTACGGTAGACACAGTTTGCATATAATTAGCAGGATTGAGGTATTCTCCGGGGCCTCTGCCATGCTCCACCTCTGATGGGCTGAGTTCCTGACAGCGTGGTTCACCTGTGCTTTTAAAAATCGCGACACCAATGTCGTCGCTGCTGAGGGAGAGGGGGTACAGACACTGTCCAACATTGCCATGGTTTGCTGGCAAATGTGCCACTGGCGAGGGGCTCCTGCCAGTGCCGGGGAGAGTAGCGGCAGTTGGCCAGGAGGTGGGCTGTGGGGTCAGGGCGGACGGATACAGAACACCATTGCCGCAGCTGTAGAAGTGGATTTCATTTGGAACTTCGCTGATAGGGTTAATATAACAGTTCTGAAAAGCTCTGTGAAAGAGATGTCAACAGGTCAAGGGATGAAATAAAGGGAGCGTGTTCTGACCGGCATCTGTGAAAGCAGAGATGTCAGAAGGTCATGGGATGGAAAAAGGGGAGTGCGGCTTTAGTACCATTTAATGTTCGGACCCGCATCTGTGAAAGCAGAGAGGTCAAAAAGTCAAAGAATGGAATGAATGGGAAGCGTTACTTTATTGCGGAGATAGCGCAATTAAGCTTGTTTGACCAGTTGAAACAAATAAACATTGAAATGTAAAAGGAATGGGCTTTGGAGTGAGTTGGGCCAGATGGCCATGGGATAAGAAAAACCTTTTTAACAGCATTAATAGTGACTTGTGCTAATGATTATGTCAAAAATAACCTCCCGACCTCGAAGAATAATTCCATATATGTAAATGTTCTGGATCCTTGCCAAATCATAGGTGTATCTAGGCATTTAAGGGGACCACCCCTAAGCTGTAAAATGTATAAACAGCCGGAAAAGCAGCCATGCAGCTGCACATGCTGCTGACAGCCTATTGTGAACTTAGGGCCAGGGGTCGTATAGGTGTCTCCCCCAGGCCATCCCACTAGGTGCCCTCTGGCCCCAGCCGACCCATCAGCTGTATAGGTGCGCTTCAACACAACCAATGCCATCTTGTTGGCTGGGATGGTGTGTGTGTAAGGATTGTAATGTGTATATGCGGCTGCAGCTCCTCAGCCTCCCAAGTGACAATTACAGACCAGGTGAATCTCGTACCGTTTTTCATTGGAATTGATTGTGTTCCATGTGGCGCCGGTGCTAGCCCTTCCACAGTCGTTGAATTGGTCCAGCCAGTTTTGCTGTCGTGAATGTCCACAAATTTTGCGTCGGCGCCAACACTTAGTCTCAGAAACGGAGAATCTCGCCCCAAATATGTATTTTGGGCATAATGAAAATATGATCATTTTGTTGCCATCCTGTGGCACATTTGATCAACTTCCTGCAACAGACCTTGAATTTTAATAATAACTAAAGGATCTCCTGTATTGCTTCCTACAATCCCAATGTCAGAGAACACTGGGCATGAGAAGGATGTTTTGAGGGAAAAGGCTGTTGGGTCTTTGCGCACCTCAGGAATTTAAAAGCGGAGGTGGTCTTTCTGAAGGAGACGCACCTTTGCGTGAAGGACCAGGTTAGGCTAAGGAAGGGATGGGTGGGACAGGTTTTCCACTCGGGGTTTGATTCAAATTTGCGGGCATGGCCATTTTGATGAGCAAGAAAATGGGATTTGTGAGCTTGAAGGATGTGAGGGGCCTGGGTGGCAGATATGTGATGGTAAGTGGGGTATTAGAGGGGACGCTGGTGGTATTGGTGAATGTGTATTGGGACGATGTAGGTTTTATGAAGTGGTTGCTGGCAGCGATCCTGGACTTGGCCACACCCCAGTTGATTATGGGAGGAAATTTCAATTATGTCCTCGAGCCGAGGGTAGATAGATCGAGCCCCAGATCAATGGGTAGGATATGAATGACAAAGGCTGGGAAAAGATGGGTACAGTGGATCCGTGGTGCTTCAAGAACCTGGGGGGAGGGAGTATTCCTTTTTCTCTCATGCTTATAGGGCGCATTCAAGAACCAACTTTTTTGTGGTGAATCGGGAGGTTTTGGTTGGGGTGGAGGGGGCAGAGTACGTGGGGATAGTAATCTCGGATCATGTGCCCCACTGGCTGGAGGTACGGCTTAGATCAGGACGGGAGCAGAGGCTGGGGTGGAGGCTTGGTTCAGGGTTTTTGGCAGATAAAGGGTTTTGTGATAAAGTGCGGCTATGATTAAAGATTATGTATAATTTAACCAAAATGGTACGGTGTCGGCGGCACGAAAAGCGTTGGTCCGAGGGGAGATCATCTCGTTTAAGGCACATGCGGGTAGGAAAAGGAGAGCGGAATATGATCGGTTAATGAACGAGATAGTTGAAGTGGGTAGGGAGTACTCAAGGGCATCCGCCAAGTAGGAATTCCACAGTTGGAGGAAGAGATGAGGCAGGCGCTAGAGGAGCCCTTGAGGCTGAGGGAGATATTGGACAGTATAAGGGTGTCATGTGAGAATACCTTTAAGAAACGGATATTTCTTACTGCAGTGATGTCAGAGAGTGGGTGGAGCTGGGCTGTCTGTCAGCTTTTTTCTTTTGTTTTAGGCTGTTTGCTGCAGGGTGTGTTTTAGTTCGTTTTCAGAGCTGGATAGCTGCAGTCACAGCCAGAAGATGTATTACAGTCTCTCTCTGTAATCTAAAGACTGTAAATAGATCCTGGTGATTTAAAACAAATAACAGTAGTGACTTTAACCTGATGTGCTTCTGGTAAAAGATGTTTTAAGTCTTATGGATGTTAAAAGGAAAGCTTAAAGGATTACTTAGTGTTGTATTCTTTGGGGGTTGTATTTGAATTAATGTTTGCTAAGATGTTCACTTTATGTTTTAAAAAGGATGACTTGAGTTCAGAATAAACACTGTTTCGCTTTAAAAAATACTTTTCCATTTCTGCTGTACCATACCTGTAGAGTGGGCCATGTGTTCCTCATACCACAATCTAGTAAAAGTTGTGGGTCAGGTGAACTCCATGATACACTTTGGGGTTCTTTAAATCCTGGCCCATAACAAGGGGTATGAAGTCGGGGAAGGCCCCGGGGCCCAATGTTTACCCGGCGGAATTCTATAAGGCGTTTGAGACAAACCTAGCACCACATCTCTTGGGGATGTTTAATGAGGCGCTGGAGAAGGGGGAGCTGCTGGAGACGATGCCACAAGCAACGATCACATTGATACCAAAGGAGGGGAACGACCCGTTGGAATGTGAGCCGTATAGGCCCATAATCGCTGTTAAATACGGATGTGAAAGTGCCGGCTATGTTGGTGGCGGGATGGTTGGAAGGTTGTGTCCCGGGTGTAGTTGCGGAGGATCAAACAGGTTTCGTAAAGGGCGGGCAACTTTCTAGTAACAGAAGGAGGCTGTTAAACGTGATCATGACCCTGTCGAGAGCCCAGGTATCGGGGATAGTGATGTCCATGCATACGGAGAAGGCATTTGACTAGGTGGAGTGGTGGTACCTGTTTGAGGTCCTGGGAAGATTCGGGTCGGGCCGAAATTTGTGGCATGGGTGCGCCCGTTTGGCACCAGTGGCGAGTGTAAGGACCAACGATATGGGCTCATAAAACTTTGAATTGCACAGAGGAACTAGGCAGCGGTGCCCGCTGTCGCTGTTTGCGCTAACGATAGAGCCTCTGGCAATGGCTCTTAGAGGGTCGACAGAGTGGCGAGGGATTATGAGGAGATGAAGGTAGCATCAGCTGTCGCTATGCGGACGACCTATTATTGTATGTGTTGGACCCACTGGACAGTATGGAGAGGATCATGGTCCTGTGGGAAAGTTTGGGCCCGACCAACCACACGTACATGCTCTGGCTATGCCCCAGATTTGTTGAGTTCTGGGCAGCCTTCTTTGAAGCAATGTCCAAGGTTGTGGGGGTGAGGGTAGAGCCAGGCCCGAAAGTGGCAAGTCTTCAAGGTATCAGACCAGCCAGAACTATTTATAGAGAAGGGGACTGACGCCCCTTCTTTTGCTTCCCTGATTGCCTGCTGAAGAATCCTGCTTGGCTGACGATCAGCAGTACGACCCAAAGCTGCAGACTGTCGGAAGTTCTCCACCTAGAGGAAATCAAATTCTTCATCGGAAGGTCAGAGGAGGGCTTCCACAAGACATGGAAACCATTCACCTACTTGTTCCAGGACCTGTTTGAAGCCAACAGCCAATAGAACGACGGGAGGGGGGGGGCACATGGACAACAAGACACTAGGGAACAGGAAGAGGGAGGAAAGGAGATGGGCAGGGAGAGAGAGGAGGGTGGGAGTTGGGATCAGCCGTAATAGACATCAGGTGGCCAAGAACAAGGCCACAAAGGTATGGGTGGGTTTCCTCAGGGTGCTCCGGTTTCCTCTCACAAGTCCCGAAAGACGCGCGGTTAGGTAATATGGACATTCTGAATTCTCCCCGTGTACCCAAACAGTCGCCGGAATGTGGCGACTCGGGACATTTCATACTAACTTCTTTGCAGTGTTAATGTAAGTCTACTTGTGACAATAAAGATTATTATTTTACAAAGAAGTCGATACACAGGAATAGACATTTGTGAAAAAAACGAGAACTCCTTCTCACCCAGGTGCATGAACCTCCATTGGACCACCGCCCCCATCTGCTCCATAAATGTCCCTAGCTCTCGAGCCATGTTTGCCATTTTCCCCAGTTTAACCTGCCCATCAGTGGGTCCTGTACACAGTTAAAAGGCCCTCTCCATGATCAGTCGGTGCGTATCTATGTTGGTGATTTCCGTCATTGACTTCTTTACATATTCCGTGTTGTCTGGGTTGGGCGCGTACACATTAACTAGGACCACCAGTGCGCCGTTCAGGACACCGCTGACCATGACGTACCATCCCCACCACCCCCACACCCCATCCCCCGAGTCCGTAACCATCTTTGTCGCTTTAAATGCCATCCTCTTGCTCAGTAGTATGGCTACATCCCTAGCTCTAGTCCCATAACATGAATGGTAGGTCTGTCCCAACTATCTCTTTCTTATCCACAATCGATCCGTCTCCTTCATGTGCGTCTCTTCGAGAAAGACGATGTTGGCTTTCATACTTTTAAGGTGGGTGAAGACTCTAGATCTTTTCACTGGGCTGTTAAGTCCCTTGACATTCCAGGAGACTATTCTGATGGAGGTTTTTTGTCCCCTCTGTCCTGCAGGATCAACCATACTTACTTTGTGGATGCGCCCCTACACTTCAGGGTTTCCCTTTGTTAAGGAGTCATCCAAAATGGCCGTAGTCACCGTACTCACCATGAGGCTAGGCCCCTGCCAGGGGCCACCCAACATGGCCACCAACTGTGTGTATGCCATGTGAGTGAGCCCCTTGCACTCCGGGGTTCCCTTTGTATTGGGACCCTCTGAAGTGGCTGCTTGCGGTGTCATCTTGTTCCACGTTTCCATAAGTGGCCTGTTGAAGCTAGTCTAGAGCCCTATCCCCTCTCCCCTGCAATTTTGTTCCCCCCTGAGGTTTTGTTATACTTTTCTTTATGACACCAACAAAACATTGCACAATCTACTTTTGGTAAAACAGATCTCAACAGAAAAAGCCACACCCGAGAAGCATAGACCCATTACATAGTTTTCTTTCTGTATCTGCTACCTCCTTAGGCAGCTTCAGAAACATTTCTCTCTGAAATGTACTGCCTTACAGAAACTCAACTGTTGATTGATCTACCCTCCCATGAATGTCACCAAAAGAACTAAAAAGAGATATTTAATATTACCTTTTCAGAATGAGAGAGTTGCTTCTAACATTCGTATCATCTTAGCCTCCATTATAGGGACCTTTTCAGTACAAATCCAACAATGTGACACAGTTGACACCCCTTATCTAGTATCTCAGAATACAAAACTCCAACTACCAAAGTCCCCTTGCTTTTCTTCTCTTATTTATTTATCTTCATGTTTATTGGCAGTCACCAAAACTTCATGATTATATGGTCTTCCCTCCTAGTTCTGTTGTGAGATTGTTTCTTTGTGTAATCTACTCAAGCTCTGGCCTCTACATACATTTTGGTTCGAGTTGATATTGTCGTCCTGCACAATTATTCAACCTTTCTTTGATATGTGATTGTTTTCTGATGCAAGAATTACTTCCAGACCCATTGTCGGTGCTTGCAATAAACATTTTTATTCACCATTCTTTCACCCCATTCTGCTAGTCCATGACTTTGTCATTGTGCTGAACATTAAACCAATATTTAAACTTGCCAGTAGCTTTATCTACATACCCCACAACTGTCGCATTCCACCATTCACTAGACCTCCCTAGAATTTATATCACCCGAGTACCCAGTCTGAACAATTGGACTTTGAATGTGATACCTCTGTCCAGTGTCACATCACCACACAAATACCACCAACCAGCTACTAATTTACAAAACATCCCAAAACGCATAAGCAGTTGACATACAAGGTGTCTGTTTATTTCTAACAGTTGATAAAAGTCCAAGATGTTGTCTTTAATTCTGCTTAATTATGAGGAACGAACCGTATCAGATAACATTTTAATCAATCTATTCAAAATACATGCACTATTCAGCTCAGCACAGTTAAATGAGCCATGTCAAACACATTCAACACAGGACTGGAGCTACTTGTGCCCAGTATAATTTGTTTGGATTCATCATTATTTTATCCTCATTCTGTCAGGGGTCATTTTGAGGGCCCTGCCTCTCCACTTTAGGAAGTTCATTGCATAATGATGCTTTGAAACACACCTAAAGTATCTGTTCATTGTTCCTTGGGTATTCCAGGGATTAGTTTGCCTATTATTGTTGTTCCAATTTTGTCTTCTGCTGTAATAGCCAGATCTACTAAAGATGCTTTCATCCTCATTTGATCTGTCTTTAACTCTTCCATTGTATTGTTGTGTGCACCAAGTATCTGGACCAGTTTGAAATGTGACATTCATTCAGGTTTCTATTCTTTGTGTCATGATGGAATGTCCCATTTATTCCATGAAGACTGAAGAAAATGACAGCTTCTGTAGGAATTCTTTCAAAGCAGTAGAAATCTGATCCAAAAAGGTCTCCCTCTTGGAGAATCAAACACCAGTTAGAACCAGGAGCCAGACCATGAAACACTTTAGCATAACTCAGCAATTTAAACATTGGTACTGATCTAAGGATTTCCAAATTGAATTTTGTCAATCGGTTATACACGTCCATGATATATGAAGATACATACAAAGAAACAATTAGAAGGAGTAGGTTATTCATACTCTTAAATCTGCTTCACCATTCAATAAGATCATGGCTGGTCCGATTGTGGCCTCAACTCCACATTCCGACTACCCCCGATAACCTTTGACTCCCTTGTTAGTCAAGAATCTATCTACCTCTGCCTTAAAAAAATGCATTGATCCTGCCTCCACCGTTCTCTGAGGAAGAGAGTTCCAAAGATTCACAACCCTCTTAAAGAAAAGTTTATTCACACTAACGCCCAGTTTTCTCATCTTCCTCCATGCATTGACCATCTGTTTTCCTGAAATCTATCAAAGGTTAATCACGCCTCATAGTCATATAACAGATCATCGTTCTTGTGACTCTCCTCGAGGAACGCTAATAGAAGACCCAAATCTTCTAGCCAAATGATGGGCAATTGGCTCACAAAATACTTTACTTTGTCGGCTTTTTCTATAAGGGAAGTGGCATTACCAGCACCATACCTTGTTTCCTTCTTGATAGGGACATAACCTGTCTCCACACATTCACTTCAGTCTTCTATTGGTCATATTGTTCAGACTGAGAACATTAAACAATATTCATAGTGCAACAATTTACAGTTGCTTTCTGCCATTTTCCACAATGGCTACTAGAATGTAGTTACTGTCTGCTTTTATCTTGGGTTCTAATCTTCACCTTTAGGCAACTATTCAATGCCACCAAGTTCAACTCCAGAAGCCAGGTGAAGGATAGAGCTGGAGCCAATCTTTATACACCTTTATACTTATTTACAGTTCAAGTATACATCTCCTAACCCAACAGCCACAATTTTAGTCTGTGTCCATAGGGGCACAAGTGAATTCCAAGTTTATGCCTACCACCTGCATACAATTAATATTAATAAATCCGCAATTCACATAGGCAGAGTGGGGAGTCTAAATCAAATTTTGGCTGTGCAAGAGTAAAAGACAAATCAAAGAAAATGGCAAAAAATAATTTTGGGAAAAAAAAACTAAAGAAAATAAGAAAGTCTACCATGTGTGTTTTTGTTCCTTTGTGGTATGGCATGGTTAACCTGTATCAATGTTGGGTTTGGATTAATTCATATTACATGACCCCCTGGACCCATCAGCGAGGTAACAAGCTCAATACAGTATTAGGCATATAATTTTATTCATTATTTACAGACAATTTTCAGTTTATAGAATATCCAAGGCTAAAGGTTAAACCAAATAACTAACCATTGTATAAATCAGGGAGAAAAAGTTCAAAATCAAAACAACAGATAATATGCCTTCACTCATTCAGTGTGTATTATTTATTGATTTGGCCCTCTTACCTGGATAGTAGAAAACCACAAATCATTTTCGTGCAAAGTTGCAACATAAACTGAGGTGAGAAGTCCAAAGAAAATTGCCATAAGTCCACCGACGAGAAAGGTTATATGCTTCAATGCCACTGGACCTATGGAATTACATACTAAATTACAGAAAAATAAAACAATTATGTTCAATAAGCTACTTGTTAGAACACTCAGTTCAGTATTTTTGTTGCATTATTGTAAGAATAGAAATTACATGGAATGTTAAACAAAGCTGATCCGAATTATACTAGGATTTTACATTTATTGCAATTGAAATCTCAGGCCAAATGCTAATAATTAGATTAATGAATTATTGTCTTAACTGCATTAAAGTCTGGGTTATTAATGTCAAATAGAAACATGATCAAGAAATGAGAATACTCGATCAACTCATATCTAAATGCCATATAACTGCGTAAAATTGTTGGGAAGTAGCAAGTAATAAGAGCATCCTCAAGTCTTCTTTGGCGTTTATATTGTTAAAACTACTTCTACTTAAAATAGTTCAACTTGCTTTGTGGTCACAATAGATGAATTCTGAAAAATGATACATGCACACTTGTCAAACAGTTGATTGAAGTTTTATTTGAATTGTGGAAGTTCCCCATGTCAGATAAAAGTCTACACAGTCCAAAAACAGACAATGCAATGTTGGCCTGTATGAACAGTTGAATATTCAGTATACCCATGATCTGAAAAAACAGCAGATTTGCTAGCAGGTTTATGTGATGGTACTCCATCTAGATGGAGACATTAACAGCTAAAGCTGGCATAGGCAGCAGCGTTGCAATGTAAATGTGGCAATTGAGACAACAATAAAATAAAACAAGAAACCACAATCAGTGGGTATGGAGGTTATAAAGGCAAGGAAATCTATCTGGTCAATATTTGAGAATATAATACACTTCAAAATGTACACTTAGAAATAACCTAGTACACATGTCTGAGTCTCAGTTAAAGTATGCATAGGGTAGATAAAATAGCAAAAGGTTTAGAAAGCAGCTCAAGACTATGTGGATTAATTCACATGTAAAGGACATAAGAACAAAGATGCCTATGAATGTCTAATAACCTCGATACGCATGTCAGCGTATGAATGCAGAAATACACAGATGCACATGCACTTACATAGAGTTTACAGCCCAGAATCATGTCATTCAGGCAGTGTTTATGTTACATATCCTACATCATTTTACCAGCATATTTTTCCATTATTTTCTTCCTCGTCCGTTTATCTAACTGCCCCTCAGGTACATCTTTGGAATTCACCTCAACTATTCCAACACAATTGGTGCCATTCTAATACTATCTATGGTCCAATGACTAAAGCTGTTATAAACAGTGATTATAATTACTCATTTATTTCCAATCACAGGAAAGCTGACAAAGTGATATTTAAATTTGCTAGCAATTTGAGAAGTCAGTGGGTTCTATTTGACAGGGATTTATCACCATCCCATCATTCCTCTCTGCTAAATACCCTTGCCATATTCTGCTTGGTGGTGGTGGTGTATTGCAGACCGGGGGAATCTTGTAGCAATCCACTTTTCGCATAGAATCATAGAATTTACAGTGCAGAAGGAGGCCATTCGGCCATCGAGTCTGCACCAAACCACTGAAAGAGCACCCTACTTAAGCTCATGCATCCACCCTATCCCTGTAACCAAGTAACCCCACCTAACCTTTTGGACACTAAGGGGCAATCCACCTAATCTGCACATTTTTGGACTGTGGGAGGAAACTGGAGCACCCTGGAGAAAGCCCATGCAGGCACGGAAAGTGTAGACTCCAGACAGACAGTCACCCGAGGCTGGAATTGAACCCAGGTCCCTGGAGCTGTGAGGCAGCAGTGCTAACCACTGTGCCACCATGCCACCCATATTGTAGTCTGAAGCCATGGACAGTGATAGTACACACTCCAACTTTCTTTCCATCACATGGTTGACTAATAATCTCTCCTAACCTTATCACTGGCGTGCATTGAAAGGATTTAAAGATTGATAATCAATCTGTTTGGCCCCATTATGAATGTACCTTCCTTGGCCACCAAGTCCTGGGGTGGGATTCAAACACAGAGCTACTGACTCAGGGTCAGGGATGCAATGCTCTACAACACAAGACTTCCCCAATTTTGAATTTTTTTTAGACTTCCCCAATTTATGCTAATTCTTTACTAATTCACAATCCTTTGCCCCCTGGGATCTGACCCAGCAAATATCTCTTTTTTTTAAACTGATATGTGTGTGGAATATTTTATTCTTTTTAAGGTTTTGAGATTCTAATAATCCTTGTATGCTTTCCTTATTCCTTTCTTAACATCTTTCCTTGTTTCCTAGTTTCACATACCTTTAAGCACCGTAAGTCAGCTTCTTCAACTTTAAATAAAATGTTAAAATTTATTGAAGTGGTGAGTGTCTGGATCAAGCTGCCAGAGGCAGAAGTAGATGCAGGTACAATTCTGTCTTTTAAAAAGCATTTAGACAGTTATATGGGAAAGATGGGTATAGAAGGTTATGGACCAAATGGGGGCAATTGGAACTAGTTTAGTGGTAAAAATTGGGCAGCATGGACAAGTTGGGCCAAAGAGCCTGTTTTCATGCTGTAAACCTCTATAACTCCATTACTCGAAGCATTTGTGGAGAGAGTAACAGAGACCGGATTTTATGTTTGCAAATTTGGACTGCTGCCATCTCATGTATGTGTAAAATCCGGCGGAATGACGTCAGGTCATGAACCCAGCATCAACATGCCGGTTTCCCATAATACAGTAGGCAGGTGCAGGCTGAACTCAGCAGCCCATTTAAAAAAAATTAAAAGGGCAACTAGGTTTGTTAACAAGCCAATTGACCTGAATATTAAGCGAACTATGTTATAATGCAGTTGGCATGCGCAGAAGGGCTGAATGGGAAGTACATCTTGCATCATCTGAGGTGACAATGCATGGAGGATATATCTTTAAGGGTGTGCTACCAGGAGCACTCCACCAGCAACCCCCCCCCCCCCCCCCAACAATATAATACCCCCCCTTCATGCCTCCTGTCAGGCCTCTGAAAACCCACTCCCATCCTGAGGATGCCAGATACCTCCCCGCCCAAAAATCTCACTATTGCTTGCTTCATCATGGAACTGCTTGCAGTCCCAGGAGTGACCACTGCTGAGTTCTGGAATTGCTAGAGCTGCCCTGCCAACCCGAGGGATGGACGTCCCATTCTGCTGTTTGTGTATGCCATGCCAACATGTCGTGGGCGGTCTGTTTTAAGTCGGTTGGTGGCCTAGCAATACGCCATCCACTGCCTGTAAAATCCAGTCTAGTTAGTATTTCAGATCTTTCACCAGAACCTGAACTGTCTTGTGAAAGGGCATCAAGCTGAAACATCGGGTGGGATTTTCTGCACGCCCAATGTGTGTTTCACGGTGGCAGAGGCTGTCCACTATTGGTTGCTGGCAGGATCTTCTGGTCCTGCCACTGTCTATGCACCCCCTTCCCGTGCCCTCCCCTGCCACTAGGAAACGAGTGGCATGGGTTCACCATTGGTGAGTCCAGAAGATCCTGCCGGCGAGAACGGCTGGAAAATGTATGTTCATGAACTCGGTTTCTCTCTCCACAGATGCTGCCAGACCTGCTAAATGGTTCAAGAATGTTCAAATTTTATTTCAGATGTCCAACATCTGCATTACTCATTACTTCAATTTCAGCTTGTTTCTAACTTGTCTTTCATTCAAAACCAGTCAGAAATGTAAGTCTCATTTTTATGTCCCTTTTTTATTTACAGCACAGTGGCAATTTCCCATTACATTTCACTTAATTTCTTGTATCTCTAAAAATATCCAATCCTGTCAATAAATGTTCACTCTTTTGTTCCCACCTTAAATTTGATCATATTATTTATGGTTATTACTGCCCAGGCACTCATCCATATTCAATTCATCTATCTGACGTATTTTATTGGTCCTAACTATATCTAACCACGCCTCGCCGCTTGTACCTATATTAAAATATTGTTCGCCGAAAGAACCATGAACACATTAATGAATTCGATTCTCTATTCAGTTTCCCTGTGTCAATGAATCGGAGTGGAAGAGAAACATCGCCACCTTGAGGTCTTCTAAACAAATTAGTGACTGATTGGTCTTCCCTTTATTAACTGACATTCAAAAAGGTAGTTACTAAAACCTGGTTCTAAGTAATTCATAAGAAAACGGTGTTTCTGTATTAATATGTGAAAAGCCTACCGGCTGTTGGCTTTATTTTGGGTTGTTCATTTTCCTGTTGTTTTGGTCCTTCTTCGGTGCCTTTCGCTGTCTTTCTTCGTTTCAAAAATGTCATGGTTTAGCTTGCACCGCTCCTTGGAGATTACTGATCCCTGAAATATTAATTATACATTTCATCACATAAAATCTAACATTTCAGTTCAGCATCGATTGCAATCAAGCTAGTGGACTGATAACTATGTCTTTCACGTTTGCGCTGACAATAGTAGGAGGGGAAAGTATTTACTATTAAGGCGAACATTTATTACTGTCAGGAATCTCGGATCTTTATTCGCGGCGACCCTACTTCACTGACAGCAAAAATAAGGCCCCGATAATGATGGGAGTGAGCTCGAGGCAGCATCAGACGAAGCCAAATGCTGTTGACCCCTAAAAATGTCATCCTTTATTTGTGCAGTCACACCCAAGGCCAGATATTCCTGTTCCAATTGTAGTAGTCACTATTGCAATTGTCGGAGCTGTGGCTGCCAATTTGTGCACAGCAAGCTCCCATAGACAAGAATGTGATTATGACGAGTAATAATAATAAAAATCAGTTAGATTTAGGGATAAATATTGGCGCCTTCCGCGGGGAAAGTCCCTTGCTGCCGCCGCCCCTTTTCGGAATAGTGCCGTTGGGGATCCACCTGGGAGGGTGGCCCGGGCCTCGGGTGAACATCTCATCAGTAAGAGCGTTACCCACCCGCAAAGCGCGGGCTGACAGCCGATTCCAGCGCCCGCGGTGAGCTGGACGAACAGCCTCCCGGCGGCTCCCACTCTACAAAACCTCTTGACACCCAACTCTACCACAGAGAATCAAATACTGGGAGCGGAATGTCCACCCACAGCGACTCCACAAGCGACATTTTGGGAACCCGTGCCACCAGATTCTGCTTCCGGGTCGGAGATCCGCTTGGCCTCTCCATGGCAACCAGGGGGGCGGCGGGCGAGACGCTGGTGGAGGGGCGATGGCCGCGGCTGCCGGGCCGGGCCTCGTGTGAGCTGGAACCGGGACGGCCCCCTGTCCCCTCTCCCCATCCACCTCCTTTATCCTCCTGCTAAGATTGTTCAGCATTGTCTGTTTTTGCCCCTGTATCCTCTTCTCCCTTTACCCGAACCAGCCGTTGTGATGATCCTGCTCCAATACCAGTCCCACTCCATATTAGCAAATGGCTTAGGTATGAACTCCAAATGTTCCCTTCCTGACTTGTCGCCTCCCGAATAGACAGCTGGGGACGTTGGTTTTAAGGTAGTAACATTTACAAACACAGTACTGTCGGAATGGTGCTTTTTGATTTAATATATTAAAACCAGAGGTAAGACTCCTACCCTAACTGAGCCACACATAATGCCCTCCCACATCAGGCGATTAATTTGAACACAGGAGTAATATGGCCTGAGGAAGCGAAAACTCAAAAATAAATAAATGCCGACTTTCCATTGAGCTGGAATATCGATTTCAGGCTCTGTCGGGGCTCCGTTCCAATTTAGAGAAATGTCCGGTAAAACATCTGGTTCATTGAAAATTATAACACCAGGTTAAAGTCCAACAGGTTTGTTCCGTATCACTAGCTTTCGGGGAGCAGCGCTCTGAAAGCTAGTGATTCGAAACAAACCTGTTGGACATTATTTAACCTGGTGCTGTAAGACTTCGTACTGTGCCCACCCCAGTCCGACGCCGGCATCCCCACATCATTGAAAATTATGCCAGCGGTTATTCCTAAATTTTAAATCCTGAGATTGTAACATAGAAGAAGCAACATTCTAAGTGTTCATTTTAAACCGGAGCTTAGTATTTCCTAGCGTAATCATAGGTTCTCTTTCAAAAGTGTACCACTGGAAGTCCTTTATTCTATACTCACTCTGACATTTTTGTTAAAAATGTTTTGCACTTTTGTACCTTTTGGAAATTGATCTTAAATCATCATATACTACATCATGTACGCCTGAATAACCATTGTGACAGCCTCAGGCAACAGTTTAAAAAGGCAAATGCAGTTTTTGAGTGCATAACAAGGACCATTTAGCTCCAGAAATCTGAGGTACATCGCAGTTCCTTCAATGTCTTACAGTAAACTTAGACTTTTATAATTCTTCCTGGTTTCTGGCCAGAAATATATACATGATTTTTTAAAATGCAAAAAGAACTAAGAAAATTTCCTGGGACTAAAAATCTTAATTTTGATGAAGAAATATGGAGCAAGTTATGTTTATTGCATTTGATTAGGGTATATCTGGAGATGCTGTGACACAATTTATTTAAATCTATAGGGAGAATTGATGAAATAAACTTTGTAAATGTTAAGGTACAACTTAAGACAGAAAATTATTCTGAGGCTAGTAAAATTGAATTGACTTGGAAAGTAATTCATGCAATTACTTATTCAGAAAGGACAGAATTGGTGCATTGTTTCTGAAGGTTTCAAGGCCATTTCAGGTTTATGGATTCAATTGAAATGATAAGTTGAAACAGTAAGTTGTTTGACGAGTTATTGAAAGGTTGCCCTGAGACTGAAGAGTGAGACTGTGGTACAGTATACACTAATCTGTAATACAGATATTTGCAGTACTGCAATGTTTTGAATGCACACACCTGTTGCAGCCGTGGGGCTCTGGGGCCCACTTTGCAATCATTATTCTTAGCATACTACAATGCAGTGGCACATCCTAGTGCACCAATTGTGTGGGACGCACATTTAGAGTTGATCTTTTATTTATTTAAACTGAATTTAACTCAAATGCAAAGCAGGTGGGCATGACAAGTGTGAAGTCCCTGAATGTCTATGGCTTGAGTTCCAGATAATTTTACCTCTCAAAGATTTCCATTTGATGGATGGTCTGCTCTCCTAACCACATTGGGAATTGGTCACCCTTCCCACATACCCCACAATAGTTTGTGCATGATTCTTTGGACCACCCCTTAAAGCAAGGTTCTATTTCATTGCTGAACATGTCATAGAACAACTCTGCAAAGTATCTTGGCTACTGAAATAACTAGCTCTTCCTAATCTGAAATTTCAATGGATTCACTTGTTAGGAGTAAATTTTAAGATTATCTTGTACAACAGTACCCTAATAAATTGTATAGTTACCACAGTTTCAGAAAGAAATGATAAAGTCTGACAGATCCAGACTTCTTTGAGGAGGTGATGACATCAAGTGGACTATGCTAAATCCTAGAATGTGGTTTGCATAGATTTCCAAAGGACACTTGTTAAAGTTCCAGATTAAGACTACACGTTCACTTAAAGGATAAAAGTGAATAGACATTGATGTTTAGGGAAGTTGTTTTCAGATTGTTAATCAGTGGGAGTGGTGGGGGGGGGGGGGGGGGGGGGGACAACGACCCAGTAATCAGTGTTGGGACTAACATTGCTTTTAATTTTTATCAATGACTGATTAAGAAAATTGGTGAAATGATCAGATGGTTCAGAGGAACAACAGAATTGAATAAAGCAGCTCAGAAATCTCATAATTAGATGCAGGGTAGTGTGTAAGTGGGCAGAACAGTGACAGGTGAAACTTAAAACAGACTATAAAATTGTGAACCTGGAAAGATAAAAGGTAATAGAAACAGAAAATGCTAGAAAAACTCACCTGGTCTGGCAGCATCTATGGATAGAGAAACCAAGTTAACTTTTCAAGTCTTTCCATATGCTTTTCTGTTCACAGATGCTGCTGGACCTGCTGCATTTTCCCAGCATTATCTGTTTTTATTCCAGATTTCCAGCATCCACAATATGTTGCTTTTAATATAAAGATTAACATTCATACTCTGAGACTGGTATTAAAATAGTTAAGGATGAAGTTGAAAGATAACTAATAATCTCAATAACTCAATCCTCAATACATCCAATTAATTTAGAGCAGCAATCAACAAAGCCAAAAATGTTTAAATACATAGGCAAAACAATAAACCTAGGTCAGAGGTAGATGTGATCACCATGTGCTGTGCTTTAGTCAGACCACACCACGAATACTATGTTAATTCTGGTCACAGTAAAACAAAAACAACATTAAAGTGTGAGAAGCAGTGCAGAGAACAGCCACAAGACTAATCCCTCATGTCAAAGGTTAGAGGTATGAAGAAAGCCTGGAGAAGCCTGCACATTTCAACGTGGAAAGGAGACATCTGAGAAAGTAGAACAAAAGTCACCAGTTTGAATGAGTGAAAGATATGTTTAAGGCAATCAAGAAGTTGTGCACAATGGTCAATGTCACAGGGAGCCTCACAGACTAAGTGGCCTTCTCTACCAAGGTTTCGACAAATCTTAGAGGCCATGTGACTCCCCGTCCAGTGGAGTGGGAGCACGCAAGGACCAAAGCTGAGTGTAGACTTTAATATCTGCAGTCAAGGCCTGGACTAGGAGATTGTAGGAGCTGGGTGGTTTGCTGTTGCTGTATCTTGTAAATAGTTTTTCTACTTGTAAATAAATAATTGTCTTTATCTACTGCTGGTCGCCCGGAGATTTTGTTACTACCTTGGGAACGAAGAGAAAATAAATTGCTGCTCCAATTGCAAAGACAAGAGAAGAAGACATTTTATTCTGTTTCAAAGCAATTTCAGTATACCTCAAAAGAATCATGCCATTTTTGGTAATCTCAAATCTTTTGATTTAAATGAAGAAGATTGGGTACAATACATAGGAGGTATGTGTTACTTGTTTAGAACAAAAATAAAGAAGAGGACGAGAAAAATAATTATTTTGCTCACCGCTTGTGGCAGTCAGACATACAGTGTCATAAGAAGTTTGACCTACCCTGAAGCCCCTCATTCAAAATCATTTACCAAACTCGTGGAGTTAGTTATGAATCATTATTATCCACAATCCTCTACAGTTCCTCAGAGGTACAAACTTAATTCAATGGGAAGAGCCCCAGGAGAACCTGTTGCAGATCATGGCCAGAGTAAGGAAACTGGCAAAATCTTGAAGCATCTCTGAATGATATGTTAAGGGATAGATAGGTGTGCGGGATAAATAGCGCATCTATTTAAGATAAATTGCTTGCTGAATCAGAACAAGACTTTAAAAAAATAGCCAATGGAAATAGCCTTGTCCATGGTAGGTATAGAAAAAAGTGGTGAAGAATTGAAAAGCGCACCTGGGGGTGAGGTCCACCTGTTGGGGAGAGGGACCACGAGCAGTAGCAGCATCGGGGCCAAGAGTGCCTGTTCAAACAGGAAGGGAGACGGAGGTAAAACCTGTTATCTTGATCAAACAACAAATTTCAACGAGTGTTTCAGATTTGAGGGAATCACAGCAATGAGAAGTTTAGGTTCCGAGATGCAATGTGTTTAAGGTTCAGTAGAAGATATTACTTAAGGCATAGATGTAAGAGGATGCAGAGCCTGCCCTGTCCGGGATGGGGGCTGAGGCCAGCATCTGTCCACAGTCTGGGGGAGTATTAGTCACCTGAGCAGAACTGTTGATGTTAGACCACTTGACATAGGCATAGTGTCCCCAAGAACCATGGTATTGCTAGTAAATTGATGTATTCTGAAGATGGAAGTGGACAAAGGGGCTTTGAAGTCCAATATAGGGGAACAAACCTACCATTACTTGCAAGACTGCGTCCAACTATCGAAGCTGGGGAACACTATGACCAGGCTAGGTACTTAAATGGGAGAGGCCCTTAAAATCAAGGGGACCACGATGATCCTGGTAGCTTACTGACCGCAGTCAGCTCAACTCACACTTATTCCATGTTGGAAAAGGTGGAAGCTGAACCTATGCCAAGGTCTTCAAGGCGTTTAAACCGGTGCAGTTCGCAGAATGGTCTACACCTATTGTCCCTTTTGTCAAACTGGGCAAGACAGTCCACATTTGTGGGGATTGAAAACTAACTAAATTGAACGGCCAAATTAGCCTTGTATCCCATACCTAAGATCAAGATCTTTATGCTAAACTAGCTGGTGGCTTGCATTTACTAAACTAGATATGAGTCATGCTTACTTGCAGCTGGAATTAGATGAACCATTCCGAGAGTATGTCACCACCACCACACAGAAGGCCATGTACGAATATACCCGTTTACCATTTGGAGTAATGGCGGTGTGTATGATTTTTCAATGCACAATGGAAAATTCATTATAGGGGTTACCCAGAGTGCAATTTATTTAGATGATGTGCTAATTACTAGTTCCACGAGAGACAAGCAGTTCACCAACTTGGAGGAAGTGTTAAAGAGGTTCATGAATGCTGGTGTGGGCTTAAGAAGAGACAAATGTACATTTTGGGCCAGCTGGATGACCTATTTGGGTTACAAAGTAGACTCAAAGGTCTGCACACCTTGGAAGAAAAGTCATAAGGGAAACACAGGCCCCCAAAATACTACCGAGGTGGAGTCCTTCTTGGATATGATAAGCTATTACAGTAAATTCATCTGAATTTGGCCACCTTGTTAGCACCTATGCACACCTTACTGAAGAAACACCAAAAGTGGTTTTGGAAGGCACCTCTGGATGAGACCTTCAATCAGGTGAAGCAATAACCTCTGTCCAGTAGTCTACTGGTCCATTTTGACTCAAAAATGGTGCTTGTCTCTACCAGCGACGTGTCTCCATATGGAATTGGAGCCACACTTTCTCAAAGATTGAATGATGGAACAGAGAGGCCAATTGCTTACATGTCCAGAACCCTCACTGAGGCAGAAAGGGTACTCCCAAATTGAAAGAGAAGATTTACAGTCGTGTTCAGCACCAAAAAATTCCACCGATGTGGAAGGAATTTCACAACAGTGAACCGTTATTTGGGTTATTCAAGGAAGATGAAGCAATCCCTCCCATTTCCTCTGCCTGGATACAATGCTGGGTGTTAAACCTGAGTACACAAGTAGACCTTGGAGCATCAACCTGGGACCCAGATAGCTTACATTGATGCTTTATGTCACTTCCCATTACGTGTAAGTTCAGCACCCCCACCAGTACTAGAAGACATTATGACTTTAAATTTCTTAGAAACACTGCCTGTATACATAGAATTTACAGTGCAGAAGGAGGCCATTTGGTCCATCGAGTCTGCATCGGCTCTTGGAAAGAGCACCCTACCCAAGGTCAACACCTCCACCCTATCCCCATAACCCAGCAACCCCACCCAATACTAAGGGCAATTTTGGACACTAAGGGCAATTTATCATGGCCAATTCACCTAACCTGCACATCTTTGGACTGTGGGAGGAAACCGGAGCACCCGCAGGAAACCCACGCACACACGGGGAGGATTTGAAGACTCCGCACAGACAGTGACCCAAGCCTGAATCGAACCTGGGACCCCGGTGCTGTGAAGCGATTGTGCTATCCACAATGCTACCATGCTGCCCATCTGCAAAATAAATCAGAATTTGGATGCAAAAAGACCCTGTACTGTCAAAAGTCATGAATATGATATTAAGCGGGGATTTCTATGGTCCAGCTTCCGAGGCAATAAAGCCTTACTGAACCAAAAGGACAAAATAAACTGTGAAGGCAGTGTACTCCTTTCAGGGCCGCAGGTGGTTGTTCCCAATCCTGAAAGATGATGATTATTGAAAGAGTTGAAAGAAAAGTATGTTTCAATAAGATCCCCTCTCATCCTTCTAAACTCCCAACAAGTACAGACCCAGAGTCCTCAAACTTTCCTCATACGACAAGTTCTTCATTCCAGGGATCATTCTTGCGAACCTCCTCTGGACCCTTTCCAAGGCCAGCACATCCTTACTCAGATATGGGGCCCAGAACCGCTCACAGCACTCCAAATGGGGTCTGACCAGAGCCTTATACAGCCTCAGAAGTGGAACAGGAGCACAGTAACAGTCTCGGAAGTGATGACGATATACCAGATTTTCATAACCACCCTCAAGGGAAGGAAACCTGCCTTCCTTTTGTGGTCTGGCCTACATGTGATTTCAAACCCATGGTAGCATGGTTGAGCCATTAACTATCTTCTGGAATGGTAAAGCAAGTCACTCAGTTATATTGAGCCAAGTTGAATAATAATCAAACCAGTTGGATCACCTGCCATTAACCAAGACACTGGAAACTGCAATAGTGTACCCTGATTAGCCAATTTTGCAAAGTCCTCTTCACTGACATTTGGGTACTTGTGTTAAAATTTGGAGAGAGTTGTCCCACAGATTAGGCAAGCAAATAGGCTTAAGTAGTTACATATAGTGAATGATACACAGCCAATGATCCAGACATATCCATCAGCATCCCTGGGTGTTTTTCTGTCTCACAATCATAGAATCATATAATTTATAGTGCAGAAGGAGGCCATTTGGCCCATCGAGTCTGCACCAGCCCTTGGAAAGAGCACCTTATTTAAGCCCATTCCTCCACTCTATCCCCATAACCCAGTAACCGCACCTAACCTTTTTGGACACTAAGGGGCAATTTAACATGGCCAATCCACCTAACCTGCACACCTTTGGACTCTAGGAGGAAACTGGAGCATTCGGAGGAAACCCACGCAGACACGGGGAGAACGTGCAGACACCGCACAGACAGTGACCCAAGGTGGGAATCGAACCTGGGACCCTCGAGCTGTGATAATATTGGTAAAAGTGACTACCACAGAGTCCGTGCGGAAGTGAAGTCCCTTCTTCACACTGAAACACTCTTGAAGGCTTGTGACATTATCAGTGGGCTGAATGGGAGAGATTAGGGGTTGATCGAACAATTTAAAACTGGGCACCTTGAGGCACTGTAGGCCACCAGCATCAATAGCATATTCAACCACAATCTGTTACTTCATGGCCTGGCATACCCCTCAAGCCATGAGACTAACATTTGTTTATTGAGGATTGCAAGAAAGCATGCCAAGAGCAGCACTAGTCATACCTAAAAATGAGATGCCAATCTGAAGCTACAACATAGGGCTATATGTATGCTGTAGTAGTCAAAGGTAAGTTATCTCAGAAACAAAGAATCAGATTGCAGAAACAAAGGATCAGATCTCAGCTCTGCAGTTCTGCCATATTTAATCATGTATGGTGGTGGACACTCGCATGACTAACCAGAGGAGAAGGCTCCAGGAACATCTACATCCTAAAAGATCATGAAGTCTAGCATATCAGTGCAGAAGACAAGATTACCGTTTGCAATCATCTACAGCCGAAGTTCCAAGTGGATGATCCATCCTTGGCTCCTTCTGAATTTTCTAGCATCATTGATGCCTGTCTTCGAACAATTCAATTCACTCCACATTATATCAATAAACAGCTGAAGGTATTGGTTAAAGCAAAGGCTAAGGACCCTGACAACATGCGGCATTAGTACTAAGATGAGCCTCCCAAAGAACAGTGCCATTTACTAAAGTTTTATTACAGTCTCTCTCAATCATTGACAAAGTGGTGGAAGGTGATATTTTTTTTTATTTTTTATTTAACACAAATTTGTAACAGTTACAGAGAGAAAAATGGCCCTGTGCAAAGAGCCTTAACATAGTGAAAACGAACAGTGGGAAAGAATAAACATGTTAATAAGTGTTGATGCCAAAGATCCTTCCATAAGGCACTTTCCCTGCCAGCTCTGTTTGCCCATGCCACACGTGTTCAACTAAACTAACGTGGCCCTAACCCTCTTCCCCCTCCCCGCCCCCCTCCGCCTGGTCTCCCCTACTCCCCAAGGCCTGACCTGCCAGGTCAGCCCTGCGCTTGGCCCTAGCCCGCCCCGCCCCCCCCTCCTCCGATCTCCCTGGTGCCCCCTGACCTACGCTAGTCACACTGACCCCTGCCCTTGGCGCCTACCTGTCTCCCGTCCCAGCGCTCAGGCCCTCCCCCCACACGCCAGGGACCCATTAACCTAATTGTATCCCACCGAGCCCTTTCAAGTCCCGTGACTAGCCCCTAGCCCATCCCCCTATCAGAGGCCCCGATCTCGCGCCAAAAGGTACCAAGCACAGGCCCCCCCCCCCATTGCAATCCCCCCAAAAGACCCTAAACAGTGCGCCCTCCAGCCCCCACTCTCTGTCCAGGCTGAAAACAATCTTGGATAAAACATTACAGTACAGGATAGTTTAACAAACCGCCGCCACACAAAATGTCTGAGAGCCCCAAGTCCTTTAGTTCCAGTCCAGCTTCTTCTTTTAGTAAAAGTCCTAATCAGAGCAATTTTGAGTTAACAGGCCGCCACCACTGTACAGCACTGAAAGAACTAAGTGCCCATTAGTTCAAGTCCAGCTTCTTGTCTTTAATAAAGGTCCAAACCTGTTCTGGTGTCTCAAAATAGTAGTGGAGTTCCTCAAACGTAACCCAAAGCTTTGCAGGATATAGCATTCCAAATCTCACCTCCTTTTTATAGAGGGCTGCCTTTACCTTGATGAATCCTGCACGCCTCTTGGCCAGCTCCGTTCCCAAGTCCTGGTAAATGCGCACCTCACAGTTCTCCCATCTGCTGCTCCTCTCCGCCTTGGCCCATCGCAGCACACGTTCCCTGTCAGCAAGCCGGTGAAAGCGGACCACCAAGGCCCTCGGTCGGTCGCCCGTCCTGGGCTTCCTTGCGGGGGCTCTATGTGCCCCATCCAACTCCAGGGGTTGAGGGAAGGCCTCCGGTCCCATCAGCGCCTCAAGCATACCCGTCACGTATGCGCCCACATCTGACCCCTCGCAGCCCTCGGGGAGGCCAACGATTCGTAAATTCTGCCTCCTGGCTCTGTTCCCCAGCTCTTCAAGCTGCTCCTGCATCCTCCTCTGACGGGCGTTCAGCTCCTCCACCTCGTGCTCCAGCTCCGTTACCGTGCCCGCCTGACTGGAGAGCTTCGCCTCGACCTCCCTGAGCGCCTTCCCTTGGGCCGCCTGTGTCTCGACCATTCGGTCCATCACCGCTCTCATCGGGTCCAGCGTGTCCCTCCTCAGCTCGGCGAAGCAGTTCTTGAAGAACTCCATCTGCTCCTCCCTTGGCCAGTGAGCCTCCGCTCCCCGGTCCCCGCCGTCCGCCATGCTTGGCCGCCCGGCCTGGGTTCCCCGCTGCTCCCGCTTCGATCCTTGCCGCTCCACTCGACCACTTCTGGTCCAGCTGCCCATACCCCGGAAAGGAAACCTCTTCCCTATCGTCTCCTCCACCGATTCAGGCTGCCAGGTCCCTAAAAAGTCCGTTGACAAAGGTCCGTTTGCCCATCTCGGGCGGGAGCGATCCGACCTGCGACCTGCCTCCTCGAGGGCGCCACCGGAAGTCGTGGAAGGTGATATTAAGCGGCACTTACTCAGCAATAACTTTAAAAAAAAAAAAAAAAATTTAAGTACCCAATTCATTTTTTCCAATTAAGGGACAATTTAGCGTGGTCAATCGACCCACCCTGCACATCTTTGGGTTGTGGAGGCGAATCCCACACAAGCACAGGGAGAATGTGCAAACTCCACACGGACAGTAACCCAGAG
Source organism: Scyliorhinus canicula (assembly GCF_902713615.1). Taxonomy (NCBI): domain Eukaryota; kingdom Metazoa; phylum Chordata; class Chondrichthyes; order Carcharhiniformes; family Scyliorhinidae; genus Scyliorhinus; species Scyliorhinus canicula. Next base: position 39,770,967 of record NC_052154.1, read on the forward strand.
CCGGGATCGAACATGGGACCTTGGTGCCGTGAGGCAGCAGTGCTAACCACTGCGCCACCGTGCTGCCCTACTCAGCAATAACTTGCTCATCAATGCTCAGTTTGGGTCCCACCAGGACTCTCAGTTCCAGACCTCATTACAGCTTTGGTCAAATTTGGACAAAGGAACTGAATTCTAGAGGTGAAGAAAGACTGACTGCAGTTGACATCATGGCACATTTGACTGAGTGCAACATTAAAGAGTACAAATAAAATTGAGGTCTGAGAATCAGGGTGACAACACTCCTGTAGTTGGGATCATACCTAGCATAAAGGAAGGTGGGTGTGGTTGTTGTAAGTCAAGGAGTTCCTCAGGGTAATGTCCAAGTCTCAAATATCTTCAGCTGCTTCACAATGACCTTTACTACAACAACATATTAGCTCAGAAATGAGACCCGCGCCTACACAAGGAGAATGTACAAACTCCACAAGGACAGTGACCTGGTGCCGGGATCGAACCCGGGTCCTTGGCGCCATGAGGCAGCAGTGCTAACCACTGTACCACTGTGCCACCCCTCAGGTTTGTGCTGATAAGTGACAAGTATCTTTCGTGCTGTACAAATGCCAGGTGATGATCATCTCCAACAAAAACAAATCTTTTTTAAAAATAAATTTAGATTACCCAATTATTTTTTCCAATTAAGGGGCAATTTAGCATGGCCAATCCACCTACTCTGCACATTTTTGGGTTGTGGGGGTGAAACCCACGCAGACACGGGGAGAATGTGCAAACTCCACACGGACAGTGACCCAGAGCCGGGAACAAATCAAATCTAACCATTTCACCTTGATATTCAATGGCATTACCATCACTGACTTTCCCTCCATCAACAATCTCGGGGTGACCATAGACCAGAGGTTTAACTTATCGGTCATTTAAATACAGGCTATAGGAGCAGAGTCAGAGGCTGGGAATTCTGAGTAAATAACTCATCTCCTGATTTTCCAAAGTCTGTTCACCATCTACAGGGCACAAGACGGGAATGTGATTGAATATTCTTCACTTGGGCGGATATGTGCATCTCCAACAACATTTAAGAAGTGTGACACCATTGAGGACAACACAGCCCACCTGATTGGCATTCTAAGCATCATCGTAAACATTCATTCTCTCCATCACCAATGTACTGTGGCAGCGGTATGTATTATTTAAAAGATGCACTGCAGCAACATAGTCAACCACTTTCAATATCACCCAGGTTCGATTCCCGGCTGGGTCACTCTGTACGGAGTCTGCACGTCCTCCCCGCGTGTGCGTGGGTTTCCTCCGGGTGCTCCGGTTTCCTCCCACAGTCCAAAGATGTGCGGGTTAGGTGGATTGGCATGCTAAATTGCCCGTAGTGTCCTAAAAAATAAGGTTAATTTGGGGGGGGGTTGTTGGGTTACTGGTATAGGGTGGATACGTTGACTTGAGTAGGGTGATCATTGCTCGGCACAACATCGAGGGCCGAAGGGCCTGTTCTGTGCTGTACTGTTCTATGTTCTATGTTCCAGATCCCTGCCCTGTGTCTACCCTCTAAAAGAAAAGGTTGGCAGATGCATGACAACACCACCCACAAGTTCCCCTCCATGCCACACACCATCCTGACTTGGAAATATAATCGCTGTTCCTTCACTAGCTCTGTATCAAAATCCTGGAACTTCCCAACAGCACTGTGGATGCACCTACACCACATGGGTGGCAGGAATTCAAGAAGGCAGCTCACCACTATTTTGGAAAGGACAATTAGTGATGGGCAATAAATATTGGCCTTGCCAGCAACAGTCACATACCATGAACGCAGATAAAATATAATTAGGACAGGTGACCAAAAACTTGGTCAACGTGGTAAGTTTTAAGGAGTGTCTTAATGGAGTAATGTAAGTTAGAGACGGAGAGGTTTGGAGAGGGAATTCCAGAGCATAGGACCAGCTGAAGATACATCTGGTGATACGATTCATGCTTTTCCAAGTTAATTACAACCTATCTCTTTTCACATACCCCTCCCAAACATCACTAAACCTACGTAATTCTTGAGCTCCATCACCTGTTATCTCTGTCCTTTCCTATCCCACTTCCTGACCACCAAGTTATTGTTCCTTAGCCCCTGCCTTACCACAATCCTCACTCAACCTGTCCCTATCCTTCAAAAGGGTATCCTTCAAAAACAATGCTTTCAAACACCTACTAAACTACATTTTTTTCCAAGTAAGGACTCATCTTCAATATTCCCTTTCTGTTTGAAATCCTGGAACATAGTATCGTGTTGGACAGAATGGGCTTCATGCTCGGCACAAATTTGGACATGGAATGGTGCCCTAAGAAATTCCTGCAGCGCGCTACATTCCAAAACCTTCTGTGCAAAGACTCTTTCTAATCTTGGTACATAGCTGTTTGAAATGTGATGTCGACCTTGATTTCCTTTTATATATTGTAGAAACACACTTTGTAGCTTTACATTTACAAAGGTCTGTCTCCAGTACTTGAGAAATTAATTATTTCATGTGTTAATGAATACTCTGTGGAAAATTTTCCAATTGGATTTATAATGAAATACGAGTATAATAAATGGTTACAGAAAATTCTGACATTTTAAAGCAAACTCCAATCTGTGTTTATTAAAAAGTTGACAAGTTATTATCTTTGGAAATTACCTCAAACTGTGAAGTAAATATTTTGCACTCTTTTCCTGTAGCAAGAGAATGCTGCAGAAAATCAAACAAAGGTAAAGAATGTTAAAGGCACAGCTGCAAGCTCCAGTTCCAGTGCAGGTAAAGATTTAAGTCAACCTGAAACTGATAATGTAAAAGAAGGCGCTTATCTACAAACAAAAAGTAGAAACATCCAACAGCGAAACACAGATCACAACAGAGGCAACCTAAGTCTTTTGTAGCGACTGACACGACAACAAATAGCTAGTCGTAGCCTGAAGCAACTGTATAGTACAAAGAAAAAGGGAACAGGAAAACACAAAGGAACTTCAGACATGTCTGAGAATGTTTCAGAAGCAGATGATTCCACTGCAACCAAAGAAGGTATGTTCAAATCAACAGATGTATTGAGTAAATATCAAATTGAAACTACATATTTGTTGAGGACTGGATTATAGCTTTCATCTTTCAGACGTGGGCTCAAATTCAGCACATGTAGATTATTTTGATATTGATCTCAATATATGGTAAGTGCAGGAAACTTTTCTTATGATCAACTCTAATAGTCGTTACCTGACCTGTCTCCTTCTCAGTCAAGGTGTCCTTCATTGTTCACCCTGCTATTGCATCTTATCATTGATGCTATCCTTCATACCTCTTTAAAGTCATTGCAAGTCTTGGCTGAAATAAGGACCACTGTAAAGTGCCTGAGGCTCACCTGTCGAACACTTGTTTATTTTGACTCAATGAAATCTGTCTAGGTATGGGACTGAGTCAGCCACTTGTTAAGGGATTTGCAATAGTCACTAATTTTCCTTTCTATTTGTTGTGAGAAGCCTATTCTAGCATTTGCTTGGATCCCCCATGTAGCAATCCATCTAAATCAGGAAATCGATGTTTCACCAAAGTGTAACAATCTTGTGGGAATTTCCTTGTTTTTTTCTGCCACCAAGGACTCACAATGGCAGCAGAGACTACAACATAAAATCCTGTGGGAAGGGAAAAGAGCTGTAGAATAGATGGAAGTCATGGAAAGGCACGTTCCCCCCTCCCTCAGCAATTCACCGACTCATTCTTGGAACTGATGATTGTTGCAGTGGGGACATGGAGATAATTATTCATCTCTGAGGACAGTCAGGCTCACCGAGCAGGAGTGATGGCACGTCTCAGAAGCTGCCAGAAGCAGAAGAAACGGATCAAGTGCCAGCAAAAGTTTGATCACCTTATGCAGCCTTGCAAGATGAGCATCCTTCAAATCTCAGCTCGCAGCCATCATTCTCTCAATTCCCTAGCATTTTCCTGCCCTGCATTCCTCTGACCATCACATCTTACTGTTAAAAATCATTCCTTTCTCTCTCGCCTCCTCCTCAAATCTCCATCTCAACACACAACATTCATTTTCAAATGCATCTTATTGGCCTCTTGCACCCAGTCCTCACAGTCAATACCCTCAAAAGTTTACCCTCCATCTTCAGCATTTGCTTCATATCTCACACTCCTCTGTCTTTTGTTGCAGGAGAAGGGAGCCGGCAATTCCACCTAGAAGAAACAAATGGGGGGATGAGGGTGTGTTGCTGGCATTGGGACTGTAACCATGACCACTTTGACCTCAATGGAGGAACTCAATGGAGCAGAAATCCTGGATGGTCAGAGTGGGAGCAATACAGGGTACTGGCTGATGGAAAAATTCAGGTAGTCCATTAGATATCTATTACATTGCCACTTAACACTTAATTATCACTCATTTTGAATCAATGCCACCAATAATTTACATGTCATGATCTACAATATGCTACACTTGGAGCTATTACACTTGTGAACAGCACTAATACTTGTTTTTCATCTCCCACCAGTGCATTGACCAGGAGATGAACCCAAGGAGTCTTGCCTTCTGAGGTTACACCATCACATCAGCAAAGTGATGGAAAATGTTGTAAACAGTGCTGCTCCACTGATTGGAGTGATACTTAGCAGAAAAGCGGGTGATTGTTGGTGGTCAATCATTGCAATCCCAGGACATAATTGTAGGAGTTCCTCAGGGTAGTGTCTTAGGCCCAACCATCTTTAGCAGCTCCATCAGTAACCTTCTTTTATAATGCCAGAAATTGGGATATTTGCTGATGATAGCACATTGTTCAGCATCATTCATGACTCATTTAAGCAGTCAATTCCCATCTGTAGCAATGCCTGGGCAACATTTTGGTTTGGGCAAATAAGTGGCAAGTGTCATTCACACCACACAAGTATCATGCAATGACCATCTCCAACAAGAGAAAATCCAACCATCTCCCCTTGACATTCAATGGCATTAACAATGCTGAAGCCCCCAATATCAACATCCTGGGGCTACCATTGAACCAAAACTGAACTGGACAAGCCATATAAATACCGCAAAGTCAAGAGCAGGTCAGAGATTGGGAACACTGCAGAGAATAACATCTCCTCACCCCCTAAAGTCTGTCCACCATCCACAAGGTACAAGTTAGGATAAAATATTCTCCACTTGCCTGGATGAGTGCAGCTCCAAAAACACTCAAGAAGCTTGACTGCATCCAGGATAAAGTAGCGTGCTTGATAGGCATCGCATCCACATTCACTCCTTCCACCATCGATCCATAATGGCGGCACAAATCTACGATCTGCAAGATGCACTGCAGCAACTCACCAATGCTCTTCAATAGTATCTTCCAAACCCACAATCTCTATCACCTGGAAGTACAAGGGCAACAGATGCATGGGGACAGTACCACCTGGAAGTTTCCCTCCAAGCCACACACCGGCTCCTTCATTGTTGCTGAGTCAAAATCCTGGAACTCCCTCCTTAACAGCACTGTAGGTCTACTTACACTACATGTACTGCAGTGGTTCAAGACAACAGCTCACTACCACCTTCTGAAGGGTGATTAGGGATCGGTAATAAATGTTGGCTCAGCCGTTGACACTGACAACCCATGAAAGAATAAAAACCACGAGTCGTGTGCACCCTCCTGTGGTGCTCATACGCACATCGCTATGTGAGCAGTAGCAGATACTGGAGACAAGGACAAATGAGAGAGTCCTTGTCAAAGGGACCCTTTGGTCTCTGCTCAGCTGGATACAAATGCAGAGGCGCAAAAATCACTAAAAGGGCACCAGTGCAGCAGTAACAGGAAATGTGTGTGCTTCAATCAGAATTTCCACACAGTGCAAAGCCTTGCATGGAAATGGAGGAATCTATCTATTGCACGAGTGCTAAGGTGTCTCAACCATTCACATTGAACCACCTCTAATAGAAGAGTTGTCAACTTCATGGAGAAGACATGTACAAGCTGACCCTGATCAATGACCCACCCACACTGGTACCAGTTTACACAACATTGATCAAAATCTTACCTCCATTCATGGCTGAATACCACAAACACGTGCAGCCAAGTCTGCACCTTACTATAGGTTGACAAGGAAGTCCAGGTGGGTATTGAGAGGGGACATGGAGAAAGGACTGACAGCATTGGAGGCTCATCTTAAAAGACCTTGCTTCTCGTCCGTTGCCTTCTCCCTCTGATAGAGCCACACATGATATGTCCTGGCCCAGTGAGCAAACCTGTCCCAGTACAGATGCAGGTAGACCAGTCTTTGGTGCGACCCTCCCATGTCTGCCACGTGACATTTTGTGTATCAGAGAAGGGAAAGCAGCCCACCTCTAGCTCAGCTGAAGCCACAGGAGTAGCAAGATGTTGGAGTGATAGATAATGTATGAGGAGGAGATCTTACTGTCACAAAAGGATTCAATTGGGCCCTTGTAACTTTGTCAATTTTCCATTGAAGCTCTTTGTTGAAAGTCAAATGAGTGAGTGACCCATTGTCAGAGTCTCTACTTCAATTAATTCATGTTTGCACAGAGATCTTGATAGGAAGGTTGTAATGCAGCAAGTACATACCTGAAAAAAAAGTTCTGAAATGTTGCCTGACCTGAGTATTTCCATCATTTTCTGTTTCTTTTTCAGTTTGGTTAGTTCAAGGAAGTGTTTCCCATGCACAGTTCCAGGGGTGAGCATTTTCCTTGGATTGTAACATAAAAGGATCTCCAGTTTGTGATAAGACGGTCAGGGAATATTCTTAAGGCTGCGTTTTTTAAAACTCGTTCATGGGGTGCGTCGCTAGCTGGGACAGCATGAATTGTCCATCCCTGGGCAGCACGGTGGCACAGTGGGGCAGCCTCATGGCGCTGAGGTCCCAGGTTTGATCCCGGCTCTGGGTCACTGTTCGTGTGGAGTTTGCACATTCTCAACGTGTTTGCGTGGGTTTCGCCCCACAACCCAAAAATGTGCAGGGTAGGTGGATGGCCACGCTAAATTGCCCCTTAATTGGAAAAAATTAATTGAGAACTCTAAATTTAACTTTAAAAAATTGTCCGTCCCTGAGGGCATTTAAGAGTCAACCGCTTTGCTGTACAGGCCAGACCGGGACATTTCCTTCCCTTAAGCAGAGGGCAGTAGAGCGGAGCTACTGATTTCGCTGTTGCGGGGGATATTTGCATACGTGCATTGCGGTCAGCGGAACTTGAAGGTGCACCTGTGCAAGGCCTCCCAAAAGCGAGCGTGAAGTAGAGGTACAAATATGTAGACAGATTATAGAACAATGTAGGAGCAATAGGATGGTTGTGATGGGAGATTTTAACTTCCCCAACATTGAATGTAGTGTTGGAGGTGTAGATGGAGCAGAATTTGTAAGGAGCATCCAGGCGAGTTTTTTAGAGCAGTATGTAAATAGTCCAACTCGGGAAGGGGCCATACTGGACCTGATATTGGGGAATGATCCCACCAGGTGGTTGAAGTTTCAGTCGGTGATTACTTTGGGAATAGCGATCACAATTCCGTAAGTTTTAGAATACTCATGGACAAAGACGAGAGTGGTCCTAAAGGAAGAATGCTAAATTGGGGAAAGGCCAAGCATCACAAAATTCGGCAGGAGCTAGGGAATGTGGATTGGGAGCAGCTGTTTAAGGGTAAATCCACATTTGAAATGTGGGAGTCTTTCAAGGAAAGGTTGATTAGAGTGTAGGACAGACATGTCCCTATGAAAATGAGAGCTAGAAATGGCAAGATTAGGGAACCATGGATGACGGGTGGAATTGTGAGACTAGCTAAGATGAAAAAGGAAGCATACATAAGATCGCGGCGACTCAAAACTGATGAAGCTTTGGAGGAATATCGGACAAATCTCAAACGCGCAATAAAGAGGGCTAAAAGGGGCATGAAATATCTTTGGCTAACAGGGTTGAGGAAAATCCCAAAGCCTTTTATTCGTATATAAGGAGCAAGAGGGTAACTAGAGAAAGGATTTGCCCACTCAAAGACAAAAGAGGGAATTTATGCGTGGAGTCAGAGGAAATGAGTGAGATTCTTAATGAGTACTTTGCATCGGTATTCACCAAGGAGAGGGACATGACGGATGTTGAGGCTAGGGATGGATGTTTAAATACTCTAGGTCATGTTGGCATAAGCAAGGGGGAAGTTTTGAGTATTCTAAAAAGCATTAAGGTGGACAAGTCCCCAGGACCGGATGGGATCAATCCCAGGTTACTGAGGGAAACGAGGGCCGAAATAGCTGGGGCCTTAACAGATATCTTTGCAGCATCCTTAAGCGTGGGTGAGGTCCCGGAGGACTGGAGAATTGCTAATATTGTCCCTTTGTTTAAGAAGGGTAGCAGGGATAATCCAGGGAATTATAGACCTGTGAGCTTGACGTCAGTGGTAGGCAAACTGTTGGAGAAGATACTGAGGGATAGGATCTATTCACATCTGGAAGAAAATAAACTTATCAGTGATAGGCAGCATGGTTTTGTGCAGGGAAGGTCATGTCTTACAAACCTAATAGAATTCTTTGAGGAAGTGACAAAGTTAATTGATGAGGGAAGGGCTGTAGATGTCATATACATGGACTTCAGTAAGGCGTTTGATAAAGTTTCCCATGGCAGGTTGGTGGAAAAAGTGAAGTCGTATGGGGTTCAGGGTGTACTAGCTAGATGGATAAAGAACTGGTTGGACAACAGGAGACAGAGAGTAGTGGTGGAAGGGAGTGTCTCAAAATGGAGAAAGGTGACTAGTGGTGTTCCACAGGGATCCGTGCTCGGACCACTGTTGTTTGTGATATACATAAATGATCTGGACGAAGGTATAGGTGGTCTGATGAGCAAGTTTGTAGATTATACTAAGATTGGTGGAGTTGCAGATAGCGAGGAGGACTGTCAGAGAATACAGCAAAATATAGATAGATTGGAGAGTTGGGCAGAGAAATGGCAGATGGAGTTCAAGGTGATGCATTTTGGAAGATCTAATTCAAGAGCGGACTATATGGTCAATGGAAGAGTCCTGGGGAAAATTGATGTACAGAGAGATCTGGGAGTTCAGGTCCATTGTACCCTGAAGGTGGCAACGCAGGGCGATAGAGTGGTCAAGAAGGCATACACCATGCTTGCCTTAGTCGGACGGGGTATTGAGTACAAGAGTCGGCAGGTCATGTTACAGTTCTATAGGACTTTGGTTAGGCCACATTTGGACTACTGCGTGCAGTTCTGGTCGCCACATTACCAGAAGGATGTGGATGCTTTAGAAAGGGTGCAGAGGAGGTTCACCAGGATGTTGCCTGGTATGGAGGGTGCTTGCTATGAAGAGAGGTTGAGTAGATTAGGATTGTTTTCGTTGGAAAGACGGAGGTTGAGGGGGGACCTGATTGAGGTCTACAAAATTATGAGAGGTATGGACAGGGTGGATAGCAACAAGCTTTTTCCAAGATTGGGGGTGTCAATTACAAGGGGTCACGATTTCAAGGTGAGAGGGGGAAGGTTTAAGGAAGATGTGAGTGGAAAGTCTTTTACGCAGAGGTTGGTGGGTGCCTGGAACGCTTTGCCAGCGGAGGTGGTAGAGGCAGGCACAATAGCATAATTTAGGATGCATCTGGACAGATATATGAACGGGCGGGGAACAGAGGGAAGTAGATCCTTGGAAAATAGGCAACAGGTTTAGATACAAGATCTGGATCGGCGCAGGCTGGGAGAGCCGAAGGGCCTGTTCTTGTGCTGTAATTTTCTTTGTTCTTTGTTCTTAAGGGCATTAGTGAACCAGATGGGTTTTTACAACAATCGACAATGGTTTTGTGGTCATCATTAGACTTTTAATTCCAGATTTCTTATTGGATTCAAATTTTACCATCTGTCAGGATGGGATTCGAACCTGGATCTCCTGAGCAATACTCTGGGTTTCTGGATTACTAGCCCAGCGATAACACCACTACGCCACTGACTCCCCGTACTGCCAACACCATGCATGTGCAGTACTGTCTTACCCCTTTATGCCATTGCGAGCAACAGAGTAAGCAGCTTCCTGGAGCAAAGACGGCACTGCTCAAATCACCATAGCGTTGTTTTAGATGGCTTGATATATCGTAGTGTCCTTGTTTTTCTTTATTTTTGGATTATTTATGTTGGATTAATTGATTATTGTAAGATGTTGCAATGTGCTCTTTGTCTATCAGCTTTCATCCTCATTTGTCAAGATTCTCCTTTTTGATTTGATGTTTATTAAAAATTATTTTAACAAAATCCATAATAGGACAAGACACCAAAGCAGGTTCGGTTTTTCTGAACTAGAAAATCAATTAGAAAATTTTTGCCCAAGTTGTGGAATGTCAGCAGCTGAGGTGAGCTCAGAAAATGAAATGAGCCCAGCACTTCCCAGGATGTGTTTGAATTGGACTGAGAAAAGAGAATCGGACTGTTGGAATGAGAATTAACAAAACGGGAGAAATTAATGTGATTTTTCTCTCTCACTCTAAGCTGATAGAAACTGTATGTGTGCAGTATGTTGATGCCTGCAAAATGGTACTGACAGGCTGGGCACAGCAGAGTGACATCAGTGGATTTTGGTACAGCCCAGAACACATGAGCGGAAGAGTTTTAAAAGGCAACCATCTGGTGTGGCCGTCTTGGATTGGCAAAATAGGGAAATTTCTTAATCCATGGAAGAGAGGCTTTACAGGTTAGTCCTAGAAATAATGGCATGAACTTGGGTAGGGGCATGACGATCCTTGCTGGAGAGTGCCTGGTTCAGATGTGATAAATAAAGCAAGGAGTTTATTCCAAGCTCAAGGACTGCACTGCGTCTCAGAGGAGAGTTTTTATTGAATTGATTGTAAGACAGCTCCTTGCAGAGGGTCCATCATGGCAGAGATAACATGACTATAATAAGCCAGATTGGACAGGTAGTAATGTTGTATTTAAAAACCCAAACATCCTACTTTTCTTCATGAAGAAAAGAAACATGCCTCTCTTTTTTGAAAAAGAACACATGATCCAAACACCCCCCCCTGTTTCTAACAAGCGAAACACACATTTGTACATCTGTGCTAGATTTGCACGATCTCTTGATGATTCCTTTGGCAATATTCATTGCCGTCTCAGCCTTGCCTTTTCATTCAACTGCAGCAGATGCAATATTGAATTTCCCAATCCTTTTCACAGCAGCTGATTTCTTCACTCACAAACTGACCAGTTCATCTGTGGTCTGTGTGGGATGTCATGTGTCGTCAATAGCTCTCTAGATTGTTTAGCTTGGTATTTGTTACAAACACTGCACTGGCTGATGTGGTCTTTAATTTCATTGCTGATGTTTGACCAGTGGAACTCTTCTCTTGACTTCCTTAGATTCAATTCAATTCCTCGATGGCTTCATGGATGAGCTTCAGCATCTCTCATGTCCTTAGGGACAATACCTCTATTATAAGAGTGCTTACTGTTTTTTTTGCCATTTCTTTGATGTTATTTTATTTTGGTCCGTGGATTCATAATAAGAATGTGTCTCCAAACAGAAGACTCAAAATTGAAGCAGCTTCGCTCTCTCTCCCACTCTCTGTCTCTGTCTCCCTCTCTCTCTCTCTGTGCAAATAAGGGTGGAGAGAGTGGGAAGCTCTGCCTGGTGCCCCTATTCAAGGGGAAGTGATGTGAGTATAAAGTGTTTGTGTGAACACTGGCAATAGAGCCATTATATAACAAACGGATCCAAGAGGCAAATTTATGTCCAAATCTAAATCTCCCAAGAATCTCAAATAAGTGAGGCACTTCCTTGGTAAGAGTTGGAGTAGCATATTTTTGTGAGGGCCACGAAGAATACAGCACGAGTTTTCAGGATACAAAGAAATAACATTTATTTACAAATTAACATATATACACAACAGCAGCAACAAATTCTCTTGCTGCCAAACTCCTCTCTACCTGGTTCCAAACTGGCCAGCTCTATTTATGCAGGGAGTCTGCTAATGATTTATCCGCCCCCCCTCATTGGGAAGCTCATACTCCCACAGGATTGTGGATTGTCATTAGTCCCCAGCCAATGTTAAGCAGGCAAGTTATAACACATATAAAGTGTCTAGCTATCCCACAGTCCAAAGATGTACAGGTTAGGTGGATTGGCCATGCTAAATTGCCTCTTAGTGTCCAGGGAAGTGTAGGCTAGGTTAAGGGGTTATTGGGAAAGGGCAAGTAAGTGGATTTGGGTGGAGTGCTCTTTCAGAGGGTTGGTATGGACTTGATGGGCCGAATGGTCTCCTTTTGCACTGTCGGGATTCTGTTTTGTTCTATTCTAAATCTTCCCACTCCACCCTGTCGAATGCTTTCTCAATGCCAAGAGTAACTCACCTCCGGCTCGAAGAAAAGGAGAGGGGGAAAGACAACGTATATGGCATTTTGAAGACAACGTATATGGCTGATAATTGCTGACCCTTTCATCCTCTAAAATTATACTGGGAATGCAAGCCTCCAACTGGAGCACCAGAACCTTAGCGAGCAGCTTAACATTTGCGTTTAAAAGTAAGATGGGTCGGTATGAACTGTGCTCAGTCAGGTCCTTGTCCCTCAAGGACCAAGGAAATAGAGGCTTGCATAAGAGTTGGAGGCAATGAATCCCTGGACAGAGAGTAATTGAACATATCTAATAACAAAGGAGCGAGTTGTTCCGAGAACTGCTTATAAAGTTATATCAGAAAGCCATCTGGCCCAGTGGCTTATCCAGCCTGCATCAGCCCAACACCTTTCAAAATTTTGTCAGGGTGTCCAAGTTTCAGCCCTTATCCGCTTTGACAGCTGGGAATGGGCAGACTGTCCAGAAAATCAGACATGACCGACTTGTCCGAGGGGAACTCCGATTTATATAGGTTGCAGCAATAGGATTTAAAAGCCACATTGACCTGGACATGGGTGGAAACGAGGTTTCTGCTTGGATTAAATATCTAGGAGATCTCAAGGGAGGCCGCTTGGCATTTAGGTTGATGAGCCAGAAGACGACTGGCCTTTTTGTACTCTTAAAAGTTCCCATGGAGCGCTGTAACTGGCGTACAGCCTTATTAATGGACAGTAGTTCAAACTGCGTCTGCAATTTTTTTCTGCTTGCAAGAAACTCTGGAGTAGGACTGCGTGATTACTGCCGATCTACCTCTAAGATAGAGTCCGCCAGCCTCTCTTGCTCTAACTTCTTCGTCCTCCGCACATACGCTCTAGAAGAGGCCACTTCCTCCCCCGCTAAGGACGGCCTTAAGAGGCTCCCACAACATGGAGTCAGATATTGTGTCGGATCTATTTAATTTGATGTAGTCATCACTAGAGGTGGATGGGTGCTCCCAATTTTTTTTAGCGGCCAGCAAAGTAGCATCCAGTCTCCAGGGTGGGCGTTGGGTGGGGCCAGACTCCAGCAACAGATCAACAAAATGGTCAGAAATTATAATTGGTGAGTACTCAGTCACTAATACCAAAGGGAGGAGAGCCCTATCCAAAATGAAAAATATCAATGCAGAAATACGCATAGTAGACATGTGGAAAAAAAGGAAAAATCCCCTTCATTAGAGTGCAAAAAGCATTGGAGATCTACTTCCCACGTCCGAACCATAAAAGAAGGCAAAGCCCTGATCATCACTGATGGGATAAAAATTTAGGTTTAGAACAATTCAATTTAAGGTCCAAAACACAATTTAGGTCGGCCCTAAAATAAGCTGGTATGAGTGGAGGTTGGGGAGGGAAGCTAGGAGTTAATTAAATTCGTAGCATTCCAGTTAGGGGCATAAACGTTGACCGGGACTACTGGGGTGTCCAACAGGGAGCCATAGACAATAAAATATTATCCATTGGGGTCAGCAATAATCTGAGAAGAGAACTGACTCCATTATTAATTAAAATCACCAATGGCGACGCAGTGATGCAGTGGTTAGCACTGCTACTTCACGGCGCTGAGGACCCAGGGTCAATCCCTACCCTGGGTCACTGAAATGAAATGAAATGAAAATCGTTTATTGTCACATGAAGTTACTGTGAAAAGCCCCTAGTCGCCACATTCAGGCACCTGTTCGGGGAGGCTAGTACGGGAATTGAACCGTGCTGCTGGCCTGCCTTGGTCTGCTTTAAAAGGCAGCTCTTTAGCCCTGTGCCAAACCAGCCCCTACTGTCCAGCAGAGTTTGCACATTCTCCCTATATCTGCGTGGGTCTCAGTCCCACAACCCAAACATGTGCAGAGCAGGTGCATTGGCCATGCTAAATTGCCTCTTAATTTGAAAAAAAAAATTGGGTACTCAAATTTTTTCAGAAATTAATTAAATTCACCGTACTCCTGGCTTTGCCATTGAAACTGGAATGAAAATCCTGCCCAACCCTACCCTTGCGTAGCCTGGTCTGATCTTTGATAGGTAAATGGGTTTCCTGCAAAAGACAATGGGCCCGATCTAACAGCCACATTGTGCCCAGTGAGGATCTATGCATGTCATAATGTACACCAGTATATCATGGTGCAGACACATACTGAGGGACATACACTAGGACCAATCAACATGCACAAACACCGCAGCCAATCACCAGTTAGAACACACACACTATAAAGGCAGAGGGCATCACTTTTCCCGCTCATTCTGGATGCTGCCTCTCAGAAGCACAAGAGCTCATCAAGTTTAGTACAGGCTCACACCACGTGCTGAGAGATTCAACTGGCTCGGATAGGCACAGGTCTCTAGTTAAACTAGCATTGTTTAAATCCACAGTTCTCGTATGTCTATTTTATAAGTAGTTAATAAAATAGAGTTGAACCTTCTTCAGTGTTGGTGGCATATGTTAGCTTCACAAGTCTACACTGCCCAATACTTCAATGCAGGCTGGTTAGATTGCAGGAGAGGCCCAAATTGAGAACTACGCCAAGCGGTTTGCGACCTAACCAGCCCCCGCCCGTTGGCGGGATCCGGATCCCACCTTGATGAGCAAAAGGTCTTGACTGTTTTACCGGGCCTTTCAAACCCCTAATGTTCCAGGTAACCAAATGGAATGAAGGTCTCCCACCACCCTTCAAACCGGAAACAGCCATCCCCTAAAGAGAGGTATTAAACAAGGGACACAGCTAACATAAAGCAAAAAGATCCACCCAAGATGGCCACTGCGCCAAGTCAGATGACTTGACAAAGGAAGACCGGTAGACATAGAACATTACAGAGCAGTACAGGCCCTTCGGCCCACGATGTTGCGCCGTCCTGTGAAACCCCTCTAAAGTCCCTCTACACTATTCCCTTATCGTCCATATGCCTATCCAATGACCATTTGAATGCGTTTAGTGTTGGCGAGTCCACTACTGTTGCAGGCAGGGCATTCCACGCCCTTACTACTCTCTGAGTAAAGAACCTACCTCTGACATCTGTCCTATATCTATCTCCCCTCAATTTAAAGCTATGTCCCCTCGTGCTGGACATCACCATCCGAGGAAAAAGGCTCTCACTGTCCACCCTATCTAATCCTCTGATCATCTTGTATGCCTCAATTAAGTCACCTCTTAACCTTCTTCTCTCTAATGAAAACAGACTCATGTCCTTCAGCCTTTCCTCATATGATCTTCCCTCCATACCAGGCAACGTTCTTGTAAATCTCCTCTGCACCCTTTCCAATGCTTCCACATCCTTCCTATAATGTGGCGACCAGAACTGCACACAATACTCCAAATGCGGCCGCACCAGAGTTTTGTACAACTGCAAGATGACCTCATGGCTCCGAAACTCAATTCCTCTACCAATAAAAGCTAAAACACCGTACACCTTCTTAACAACCCTCTCAACCTGGGTGGCAACTTTCAGGGATCTATGGACATGGACACCGAGATCTCTCTGTTCGTCCACACTATCAAGAATCTTACCATTAGCCCAGTACTCTGCCTTTCTGTTATTCCTTCCAAAATGAATCACCTAACACTTTTCTGTATTAAACTCCATTTGCCACCTATCAGCCCATCTCTGCAGCTTATCTATGTCCCTCTGTAACTTGTAACATCCTTCTGCACTGTCCACAATTCCACCGACTTTAGTGTCATCTGCAAATTTACTCACCCATCCTTCTACGCCCTCAACGGCCCCAAAACAGATCCTTGCGGCACACCACTAGTAACTGGACACCAGTCAGAGCATTTCCCATCAACCACCATTCTTTGTCTTCTATCAGCTAGCCAATTTCTGATCCAAACTGCTAAATCACCCTAAATCCCATGCCTCTGTATTTTCTGCAATAGCCTACCGTGGGGAACCTTACCAAATGCTTTACTGAAATCCATATACACCACATCAACTGCTTTACCCTCATCCACCTGTTTGGTCACCTCAAAGAACTCAGTGAGATTTGTGAGGCACGACCTACCCTTCACAAAACCATGTTGACTATCTCTAATCAAATTATTCCTTTCCAGATGATTATACATCCTATCTCTTATAAACCTTTCCCAGACTTTTCCCACAAAAGAAGTAAGGCTCACTGGCCTATAGTTACCGGGGTTATCTCTACTCCCCTTCTTGTACAAGGGGACAACATTTGCTATCCTCCAGTCCTCTGGCACTATTCCTGTAGACAAAGATGACTTAAAGATCAAAGCCAAAGGCTCAGCAATCTCCTCCCTAGCTTCCCAGAGAATCCTAGGATAAATCCTATCCGGCCCAGGGGACTTATCTATTTTCACACTTTCCAGAATCGCTAACACCTCCTCCTTATGAACCTCAAGCCCTTCTAGTCTAGTAGCCTGTATCTCAGTATTCTCCTCGACAACTTTGTCTTTTTCCTGTGTGAATACTGACGAAAAATACTCATTTAGCACCTCTCCTATCTCCTCGGACTCTATGCACAACTTCCCACTACTGTCCTTGACTGGCCCTACTCTTACCTTAGTCATTATTTTATTCCTGACATACCTATAGAAAGCTTTAGGGTTATCCTTGATCCTACCTGCCAAAGACTTCTCATGTCCTCGCTTGGCTCTTCTTAGCTCTCTCTTTAGAGCCTTCCTAGCTAACTTGTAACTCTCAAGCGACCCGACTGAACCATCACATCTCATCTTCACATAAGCCTCCTTCTTCCTCTTGACAAGTGATTCAACTGCTTTAGTAACCCATGGTTCCCTCACTCGACCACTTCCTCCCTGCCTAACAGGTGCATACTTATCAAGGACACGCAGTAGCTGTTCCTTGAACATGCTCCATATTTCCATTGAGTCCATCCCCTGCAGTTTTCCTCTCCAGGCGATGCATCCTAAGTCTTGCCTCATCGCATCATAATTGCCTTTCGCCCAGCAATAAACTCTTTCCCTGCGGTTTATACCTATCCCTTTCCATCGCTAAAGTAAACGTAATCGAATTGTGGTCACTATCACCAAAATGCTCACCTACCTCCAAATCTAACACCTGTCCTGGTTCATTACCCAGTACCAAATCCAATATGGCCTCGCCTCTTGTTGGCCTATCTACATACTGCATCAGGCAACACTCCTGCACACATTGGACAAAAACGGATCCATCTAAAGTACTCGAACTATAGTGTTTCCAGTCAATATTTGGAAAGTTAAAGTCCCCCATAACAACTACCCTGTTATTTTCGCTCCTATCCAGAATCATCTTTGCAATCCTTTTCTCTACATCTCTGGAACTTTTCGGAGGCCTACAGAAAAGCCCTAACAGGGTGACCTCTCCTTTCCTGTTTCTTAACTCAGCCCATACTACCTCAGTATTCGGGTCCTCATCAAATGTCCTCTCAGCCGCCGTAATACTGTCCTTGACTAACAATGCCACCCCTCCCCCTCTCTTACCACCTTCCCTGAACTTACTGAAATATCTAAACCTCGGCACCTGCAACAACCATTCCTCGTCCTGCTCTATCCATGTCTCCGAAATGGCCACAACATCGAAGTCCCAGGTACTAACCCATGCCGCAAGCTCACCCACCTTATTCCGGACGCTCCTGGCATTGAAGTAGATGCACTTTAGACCACCTTCCTTCCTGCCGGTACACTCCTGCAACTTTGAAACCTTACTCATGACCTCACTACTCTCAGCTTCTTGTGTACTGGAGCTACAATTCATCAGGAAACTAACACTAAAACCCACCCCACCCCCAAAATGCCATCACAGTCAAGTATAATCTGACCCAAAAGCAAATGGAATGGTGGCAAACAATAACTTACCCAAAAGCCTGCAATTCACAAAACCAAACTAAAAACAACCATTAGCTCATTTTAAAAACTATTGTTAGGAGCTGCAACAAATCCTTTAATACTACCCCCGTTAACTAATACTACTTGTTAGCAGGGAGGCTCCCAACTGGAGAGTAAAAACGTATTTGACTTACAGTGCTATACTAGTGAGTGCCAGATGACAATAATGAAAAGAGAAAGGGATCAATAGATTAATGTAAGAGACAAACAGCAGAAATCTCTCAAATATAATTAAAGGCATCAAGAGTATACCCAAACAACAAATATGAAAAGAAACAAAATACAAAGTGCCCATATACAAAGCCATAAAACAGATTAAATAGCGCACATAAAGTGGTCTTTTTCTCAGAACATTACTCAATGTCACTGTCAACCATCCCAAAGTTGACTCTACTCTTGTATAGGATGGGTTTCACTCCATTAAAAACACTCTTTTCTTAGCCAGGTCCGCACTCATGTCCTGGTACAGTCGAATAGAGTTGCGTTCCCACTTGAGATCCCGATGCCCCCTTGCCCATCGAAGAACCAGCTTCTTTTCTTTGAAACCATAAAATATTGCGATCACTGCATGTGGAGGACCTCCCAGGCAAGGCTTAGATTGAAGCAAACAACGTGTCAGGTCCAATTCTGGGAGGATGGAAACGCACCCTCACCCACCATCATGTGGAACAAGTCCGAAAAATATTAAGTAGGAATGCGGCCCTCAATCCCCTCCAGTAACTCCAAAATATGCACATTCTGTCTCCTGGATCTGTTCTCCAGGTCATTCAGCTTAGATTTAACCTTGAAAACAGAAGCAAGGCCGGAGTCTAGGGAGGTGAACCTGTCACTATGATCCGACAATGCGGCCTCCATACCTTAATTGTGGCTCCATGAGCTTCGACTGTCTTACTGGTGGTTTCAAGAACTAAAGAATGGGCCCAAGGCCTCTTCAACTGGTCTTTTAAGATCCACCAACAAGTTTTGTAGGTGTTTATCAAGCTCACTTGCCAAATCTGTGGTGATAGCTTTGGCCGTTAGTGGAGTGAATGGATAGACTCCGCCATCTTACGTCCAGTAGATCTCTGAGAAGCTCCAGAGTCAGTCGACAATTTTGGGACCAATTTTTAATTGGCTCTGCCTCCCTTGGGCATCTCAGATAAGAGAAAATTCTATGCAACCGAATTTCAGGATTTTTCCAGGAAGTTAAAGGCCCATGGCACCAAGGAGGAAGGTAAAAAAGGAATTTTCCAGCGGGAACCATGCTGTGCCCATCCTCCCCTCACATCATGCCACTAGAAGTCACAGGGCGCGATTCTCCGCACCCGCGAAAAATCGCGAAACTGTCGTAAAAAACGGGCGCGTTTTACGACGGTCGGGAAGGGTCCATTTCCCGACGTATTCACTTCCGGGAAATGGGCTAGTAACGCGGCCGCGTCAATCACGTGCGCGATGACGACGGAACGCGGCGACGACACGATCACGCCCACGTGACGCCGCCCGACGCCGTAAAAAGGCGCGGGCGAGCACAGAATCTGTCGGCCATGATGTCGGAGTCCAGGAGAGCTGCACCTCGTTTTGTGGATGCTGTCGAGCAGAGGAGGGGCATCCTCCGCCCACGGAGAGGGCATCGCCAACCTGCCAGCGCGGTACGCCAGGCCTGGCGTGAGGTGGCCGCTGCCGTCAGTGCTGTGGGGCAGAACCCTCGCTCTGCAGAGCAGTGCCAGAAAAAGCTACACGACCTCACCAGGGCTGCCAGGGTAAGTGCCAAGAAGGTGCCCCCTGGTCACAACCATCCCTCCACCCCCCCCCCCCCCCCTTTACCTAATCACCCACCTCCCCGCCCTGGCACGGGGGATGGAGGGGGATTGGGCCAGAGTTATTTGAGGATGGTTCACAAAGTTGTCACAGACCCAGCGCTCTGGCCCCGTGGAGAGATGCAATCGTCTTATGACAACTTGACCCCCAAACTGTGCCAGTATCTGAACGGACTGCTGATACCTGCCGTATTGTAATGATCTACCTATGTACCCTCCCCCAACAGGCCAAGTCCGCTCACAACAACCGTGAGCGGCACAAGACTGGAGGGGGTTCGCCCAACCTGCACCCCCTCACCACCTTTGAGCAGAGGGCACTGGACCTTGTTGGGAGGTCTGCCACCCGGGATGTCGCGCAATGCGAGGTTGGCGGATCTGCAGCAAGTGAGACAACCCTCCTTGACAAACACCCATCCCTCCCCCATCCTCTGTCCCTTCACACACCCTGCCCACTGGGATACCTCCCCCATCCTCTGTCCCTTCACACACCCTGCCCACTGGGATACCTCCCCCATCCTCTGTCCCTTCACACACCCTGCCCACTGGGATACCTCCCCCATCCTCTGTCCCTTCACACACCCTGCCCACTGGGATACGTCCCCCATCCTCTGTCCCTTCACACGCTGCCCACTGGGACTGTCCAGCGGCCTGCCGAGCAAATCTAAATAACCCGTCTCATTCTCTTCCCTAGGACGTGATGCCGAACGACCAGGGCCGTCTGGCTGCAGACGGACACAGGCATCTGCCGCCACCTCACCCGGGGCCGCACGGCAGAGGGTGCCCGATCAGCAGGGAGCCCCATCCTCCCCAACCCAATCTGCGGATCAGGACGCCCAGAGGGTGGCGAGAACACAACCCCCGGAAATGGCCAGGGATAACCCTCCGGACTCTGAGCGGCCCCACACCATTGAGGAGGGGCTAAATTGCGAAAACATCGGGTTTGCGGCACTGCTATCTCCCACAACATCCATCATCCCAGAGACACTCACCCCGGCGGGCCTATTTAGTGATGAGTCTCCTGGATCACAGTCTCGTTTGCACATCACAGCTGAGCAGGTACAGCAGGTGGAGGTCGGAGCAACCGAGGGCCCGGACTCGCGGAGGCCAGACCAGGCCCAGGATGCAGCTGGCTCCCAGACGTTTTCGGAGTTCCTGGAGTTTCTCAACCCACCCGCACAGCCGATGCCTCAAAAAACCCAGGGAAACAACGACGGGATGAGGGCTTCCTTCCAGACTCTGCAGACGCTGTTAGAGGAGTCGAACCGCATCCACGAGCAGGGAGTGGTGCCGCTCATGGCAGAGACCCAGTCCAACACCGCACGGGTGGCATCCGCGGTGGAGGCAATGGGTCAGGTTATGCAAGGCATTGGGGTTCATATGCACGCGTCATCCTCGGCCCTGGACAGGGTTGCCCTCTCACAGGCAGCAATGTGCCAGAGGCAAAACGACATTGCCGGCGCCCTGCAGGCCTTGGCTCAGTCTCACCAGGTCATTGGCCAGTCGCAGCAGTCAGTCGCCGAGAGCATCAACCGCCTGACACATGTGCTGGATGGCGTCGTGCACTCACAGGTTGAGATCGCACAGTCCCTGGCGGGAATGTCTAACTCCCTGGACTCCGTCTCTGCAAATCTTCGGATCCTGGTGGATACCGTTGCAGGCCTCCAGGACTGGCAGCGCCAGGTGTCGGTGGTGCGACGGGGCACCTCCCCGCTCGCACCTCTGTCCCAAAGTGAGGCCCTGGGGCCACCGGGCTCCCCGAGGGAGGAGGAGGTTTCGGGGCCCGTCCCATTAAGTCCATCACGGGACGTCCCGGAATTCTCGGCCTCCCCCCGTCCCATCCCTGGTGCATCGGGTGGGCAGCAGGCAGAGCAGGGTGGCACAATGTCACCCGAGACGCCCGCAGAGCAGCCTGGCCCATCAAGGCCGGGTCGCCCCAGGAAACGCTTGGCCAAGGAGAAACGAGTCGAGGGGGGCGATTCGCAGCAATCCTCCTCCACTCCTGCTGTATCATCTGGGGAGTCACTTAGACGTAGTGGTAGGGCCCGTAAGGCAACTAAGATAGACACTGAGTAAGTTGGCACGGGTGAAGGGCACAGTTTAGTTGTAGGGGCTAGGGCACCTGTAAATAATTGTTAACATTAAACGCACTGTTCCACCTTACTTGTAATACCGTGTGATTGTTCCACAGCCACAGGATTTGTGATGGTGACTGAGTGTCGCTGGGGTTGACGAGTGGTGAAACTTCGGTGCCGGGTGTGCAGTCCCTGCCCCTCCCCCCCCCCCCAACCCCTCCCACAGCTAGCCCACGCGGGCATGTGATGGAGTGTCCGTGACGAACTCAGCGGCCACCAAGGTGGATGGTTCAGCTATTGCCATGGGTCAGACTCTCTCTAACGATTCTGAGCTCACAGCTCATCGCAGAGCGGGCTGTCATCATTCCACATGGCACTGATCACACCCGCTGACACAGCCATCAATGTTGTGCCATATCGTCTGGACCCAGTGGTAAGGGTGATGTCAAAGTGGAGCAGGGTACACTGAGAGGGGGTGGGGGGGGTTGTGGTGGTGGAAGTTGTGTGTTGACCCTCTGCACGACTAGCGATGCAGGTGGTGGTTTGGTGTTCAGCGGGGACGTCACATGCGATGCGTGAACCGTGCTGCCACCAAGGCGTCACGTGCCCGCCGTCCTCGCCGGGTCTGTCGTGCCGCCTCCTGGACATCACCAGCACCTGGGTCGTGTCTGCGTGCTGCGCCCGCCACTCCACTAGCCTCCTCCTCCTCCCTCTCCTCCTCCTCCTCCTCCTCTGTGCTGGCACCACTGCCACTGGCTTCTCCCTCCGCCTCCTGCAGCAGGTCATCTCCCCTCTGCATCGCGATGTTGTGCAGCGCACAGCAGACCACTACAATGCGAGCGACCCTTTCGGCCTGGTACTGCAGGGCCCCTCCGGAGCGGTCCAGGCACCTGAATCTCATCTTCAGGAGGCCAAGGCAGCGCTCCACCACACCCCTGGTTGCTGCATGGGCCTCGTTGTATCATGTTTCCGCATTGGTCTGAGGCCTCCGTATAGGCGTCATCAGCCAAGACCTCAGCGGATAACCCCTGTCGCCTAGCAACCAGCCCCTCAGCCGGGGGGGACGTACCTCAAACATCGCAGGGATGAACGACTGCGCCAGTATGTAGGAGTCATGCACACTCCCTGGGAACCTTGCAGAGACGTTCATGATCCTCATGTGGGGGTCGCATACCACCTGGATATTCATGGAGTATGTCCCCCTTCTGTTTGTGAACACATCCCTGTCCCCTGCAGGCGGGCGCATGGGGACGTGAACACAATCGATTGCCCCCTGCACCCTCGGTATCCCGGCCACGCTGGCAAATCCACGAGCTCGTGAGGCTTGACTTGCTTGGTCCTCGGGAAAGGTGATGTAGCGGTCCGCGATGGCATAGAGGGCGTCGGTCACATCCCGGATACACCTGTGGACCGATGACTGGGAGATCCCGGAGACATCCCCGCTCGGAGACTGGAAGGAACCGGTAGCATAGAAGTTAAGAGCGACCGTCACCTTGATGGCAACCGGGATCGCGTGTCCTCCCCCCGTTCCACGTGGGGCGAGGTGCGACAGGAGTTCGCAGATATGTATCACCGTCTGCCTACTCAGCCGGAGTCTCCTCCTGCAGATGATGTCCGTCATTGTTAGGAAAGAGACCCGGACACGGTACACCCTCGGCTTTGGTCGTCGCCTCTGGCGCCATGGCTTCACCCTCACTCTCTCCTCTTCCTCTTCCTCCTCATCATCCTCCTCCCCGTGCTGCTCGACGACTGGCAACTCCTCGGCCCTTCCCTCTGCTGCTGCAGCTGGCCCTGCATCTACTGCGGGTTGTGGCTGTGGATGCTGCTGCATCTCCAAATGCAGTGCAGCGGCCCCAACCACTGCGCAGAACATAGCCATTCTGTTCACAAACATTGTGCTAACCTACAGAAGGGTGGTGGGGGGCAGAGAAACGGGACATGTTAGACGGAGGTTAGTCAACACCTCGGCAGCTGCCTGCCACGGGATACCTGTGTGTCCCGGTGGCCTGGTCGCGCTGCTGACACGCGGGCAGCCTAACCCCTGGTCACTTTCTGCATCCAACGGCCAGTAAACTATGTCCTCCTCATGGGTGCGTCAGTGGCCTGTGGCCGTAAGCCACAGGGCAACCAGCGGCCGTGTCCTCGTGACCGGCACGCCATGGCATGCTGGCAGACATTTTGTTACGGGGTTGGACGGCTCACTCGCTCACTCTCTACCTAACCCCCCCCCCACTCCCACTGCCCCCCCATGTCCCCCATTCCCCCCCGTCTCCCCCACTCCCCCACTCCCCCCCCGTCCCCCCCCCCACTCCCCCCCTCCCCCCACTGCCCCCCGTCCCCCCTGTCTCCCCCCCCACTCCCCCCTCCCCCCTGTTTCCCCCCCCACTCCCCCCTCCCCCCCACTGCCCCCCCCGTCCCACCCCACTGCCCCCCGTCCCCCCACTCCCCCCCGTCCCCCCCACTCCCCCCCTCCCCCCCACTGCCCCCCCATACCCCCCACTTCCCCCCCGTCCCCCCCCACTCCCCCACTCCCCCCCGTCTCCCCCCCCCACTCCCCCCCTCCCCCCCACTGCCCCCGTCTCCCCCACTGCCCCCTCCGTCTCCCCCACTCCCCCACGAACCGTCGTGAGTCCGGAGAATCGCGCCCTCAGTATTTAATCAATTTATACATTTACTTTGCAGAACCTGATGAGTTGGGCAGTACTCCTTCTGTTAGCACATCCGCAGAAAATGCCGAAGGTGACACAGAACCAAAACCTGAGAAAAGCAAAGTTGTTTCACCTAAAAAGCATTCAAAACATCACAAACGGTGAGTGATGTGAATATTTTTTAAAGTTTGATTTGTCTTCATATGTCACGCATAGGTTCCTGGAACATAGACAATTAGTATCCTCTTCCAGGTTTCTACCAACAACACTAGATGATTGTCCAGCATGAAGTTTGCAAGAGCAGCTCCAGGGTTGATTAACTCTCAATATCTAGGTTCCCAAATGATAAATATTCACTCCAAGGGGTAAAATAAACCATTGTTCTGCACCAAGCCATATCACTTTAATGAGTTGTAAAGTCATGCAGAGACGAGTAAGCAGAAAATCTTAAAGGGAAGAAAATGCACTGTTTAGGAATATTGGAATGAGGAAAGCTTGTTCAAGCTGTCATTTCAAGTTGTGTTTATTAAGCACATTTTCTGACATTTTTCAAGCTGTATTTACCTACCCCAAGCCAATGCGATACCTGTTAAATGGTGAATTGCTGTGGTTTTTTTCTGAATGTGTCAGAAGTTGGCATGGTGGCACAGTGGTTAGCACTGTTTCATCACAGTCTGCACATTCTCCCCTTGCCTGAGTGGGTTTCCTCCAGGTGCTCCGGTTCCTCCCCCACAAGTCCCAAAAGATGTGCTTGTTAGGTGAATTGGAGATTC
The DNA here is from genome assembly GCF_902713615.1 of Scyliorhinus canicula. Lineage (NCBI taxonomy): Eukaryota > Metazoa > Chordata > Chondrichthyes > Carcharhiniformes > Scyliorhinidae > Scyliorhinus > Scyliorhinus canicula. The sequence continues at coordinate 39,796,444 of NC_052154.1, forward strand.
TAAATTCTCCCGTAGTGTGGCAACGGGAAAGGGGATTTTCACCGTAACTTCATGGCAGTGTTAGTATAAGCCTACTTGTGACACTAATAAAGATTTTTTTTTTTTAAAGTATTTTTATTGGCATTTTCAATTTCACATAGTGAAACTTTGCATCCGATATTTACAGTTGATACAGTTCTTATGTACTTACAATATATCTTGATATATCCTCTCCCCACCCTTCCCCTCTCCCTGCCCCCCCCTCCCTGACCCCTCCCCCCCCCCCTCCCTGACCTCTCCTTGGCATTCACAGGGACCTAACAATAGATGGCCAAAGTATTTGCCTGTAACAGATTGTGTCAAATTTGGATTTGCATTGCAATTTCATGATTCTCCAGTCATATGCCTTGGTATTCCAATTCAGCCAGATAAATGCAAAATCATTTTTTTTTTTTTCTTTTTTTTTATAAATTTAGATTACCCAATTATTTTTTTCCAATTAAGGGGCAATTTAGCATGGCCAATCCACCTAATGTGCACATTTTTGGGTTGTGGGGGCGAAACCCACGCAGACACGGGGAGAATGTGCAAACTCCACACGGACAGTGACCCAGAGCCGGGATCGAACCTGGGACCTCAGCGCCGTGAGGCGGTTGTGCTAACCACTAGGCCACCGTGCTGCCCCGCAAAATGATTTTTGATGCTTCTAGCTTCACTGACATACCATAGGCCAGTGTTGGCCTGGCTTCATCCCCAAATAGGACACCTGCAGCTCACCTGTCAAATTCAAAGGAGGTGGGGCCCTGAAAACCAAGCTGCTTTGTCTCCAGTATGAGTTTAATCTATAAACTAATTTAATTAATTTGCTTGCTGGAAACTTCCTCAATTACTGGATTTAAACAAAACATTTTTGGGGATAAATTCTGGGGGATGTGCAATAAATGCTAATCTTGCCATCGATGTTCACATCCCACAAGCAAATAAAAACACTTTATTTTATCATGGGAGAAAGATGAGAATGTAACATGTATCTATAGTTCTCCTAAACACCATTGCAAGGTATTACTGCCATGAGGCCATTCTGGTTTACAGTCTTCAACTGTATTTGCACCAAATCATGTTTTCTCTGTTGGTTTTAGACATGTCAAAAAAAAAGAGAAATGGGGATTATTGTCACCATACCTGGACACATCTGAGTTAACCAATTCTTCAGCAGAGGTAAGTTAATGAACTTATTAACACTGAGAACTTGTTCTACACACAAAAATATAACTCTTTATACTTCTGAGACGCATAAGAAACTGTGAGAGAACATGTGGTACAAGCATTGAACAGGTGGTCAAAGGTATGCTCAAGTAAATTGAGTTCTCTTTCATTCATAATTTTCATGACAAAACTAGAATTAGTCTAATCCGTACAAGGAGAATGCTTCAGTCAATGAATAAAGGAGCTAATACATAGGTGAGTAATCCATCTTTCTGCATATCCCATTAGTCAATGTGGATTCACGATAGATGGATTCTAATTTTAACATGCTTCCATTAAATCATTGTTAGAAATCAACTCTACTCCCGCATATTTTGAACATGCTGGGTGTGGTTAGTTTGGAAGAGGTGAGGTGTCTGGGGAGGATTAATAATAAAAATGCAGCAGACACCAACCTCCCTACTTCATTTTTAAAGTGGTCATGTTGGGCAGCTGACTAGCCTACTCTCGGGAGGCTGGTTGGTCAGTAAAATATTTTAAGATGCTTGTGTGCTTCCATTCGACATCAAGTTTTACCTTTAACATCTCTAGGCTGAGTTTCCCAAACCTCAGGAAACTTGGCTGCTAAAGACAGGTGAGGGTACCACCTGCATTCTCAGGTAAGTGCATTTATACCACTGATAATGGTCCAGGAGCACCGAGAGAGAAAGACTGTTTTTTTCCCAGTGCACCAAGTACTTTCTTAGGGAACATTAATTGGGTATTTTTGAATTGAATTTTCCTTGAGTTTATATTTAAACTGCAGTACGGATTTCCAAGGCCAGTGAAAAGATGATGAGAATGAACTGTGGGTCAGGAAGGTATTAAACTCCTGATTCTCCCTTCTGACTAAAAACGTGCATATTGTACCATTAATCCACAGCGAGACAATGAGAGTGAGTGAACTTAGGCTTTATTAACCAAGAACTTGCCTGTCTGTGTCTGCTGTACAAATGAGTGCCCCCCCCCCCCCCCCCCCAGGCAGCTGGCCTATATATCGTCCGGGGGAGGGGGGGGGGAGGGAGGGGGGGGGGGAGCCAGTGGTGGAGCCCACCACGTTCCAGTACAATATCTGTAAGGAGATCACATTACCATTGGGCCACAGTGCTACCCAGACAGCTTATACTATGGTGAATACATTCATCACAGTGCACCAGAGAGAGATGCACAGGAACAGGATGTGCAGGAGCAAGGTGTAGAGGAGAAAACTGCACAGGAGAGAGATGCATGGTTGAAAGTAGGAACCACTTCCCATGTCACAGAGTCTATGGTAAGAAGTCTTACAACACCAGGTTAAAATCCAACAGGTTTGTTTCCAATCACTAGCTTTCAGAGAACTGTTCCTTCTCAGGAAGGAGCTGCGCTCTGAAAGTTAATGTTTGGACTTTAACCTGGTGTTGTAAGACTTCTTACTGTGCACACCCCAGTCCAACGCCGGCATCTCCTCATCACAGAGTCTATGGACAGAGGCTCAGTTTCTTTTCTTGGAAGTGCAGTACTTGTGTAAACTGAGGTTGTCATTTCAGGTGGTGGGAGACATCTGCACTCTTCTGAGGAAGACCTAACAGACACACGTTACCACTGACTACAAAAATCACCGCTGGCCTCAATATTCTTGCCTCCAGGGTGCTACCGGTGATATTTTGAGGATCCTTTGGTCCATGGCACATAATGGTTCGATTATTTGCCAGGTTCGGGAATTAAGTAAACTTCTATTGTGATGAAAATAACAAAAATGAAAGACCGCTCAGATTTGGCACTCTGACTGGATTCCCCCAGGTCCAGGGTACCAGAAACTACACACACATGGCAATCTAAGCACCACCAGGAGTTCTTGTTAACTGAAATTAGCATTCAACCAAGAGTGCGCAGCTGTATGCAACCAAGAAGAAGTTCATGCAGGTGTGTGCCAAAATCCCTGGGAGCTATCATGATGCATTCAGACTGTAGCAGTTACATATTCAATTCCTTATTATTCCTTATTATTCCAAGAAGCAGACTTAAGATCTGGCTCATAGGAGAGAAAGGTTACACCCTTCAAACCTTGGTTCGTGACATCTCTATGGAATTTCACCAGTGAAGTACAGAAGCATTACAAAAAGATTCACACAATATCCTGGTTAAAGATACACTTTAGGTGCCTGTTAGGTCGGGAGGTGTTCTTAAACATTTACCAGTGAAAGTGACTAGAATAATGGCGGTGTGCTGCATCCTGCACAGCATTACACAGCAGAGACGATTGCAGGCAGAAGACAAAATAGCTTATCATTTTATCATAGAGGAGAAAGATAAATATCCAGATCAGCTGCTTACATTGATGCCCAGAATTCCAGAGATGTCTTAATACTGTGAAAGCTCACCTCATGCACTAAAACATAACAAATTAAATTCTGAGGTCTTCTCCCACCACCAGTATAACTTACCCCTTTCCCCTTTGCGTGATATAACCCTTAAACCTCTCTTCCACCCATTGCATATTTTTCTAAGGGGCCCTGTCATTTATTAACACTCATCACAAAACCTAGGAATTGGGACTCAGGCGTTATAATAGGAAAATCACAGACGTGCAAATCAATACATTATATGTGGGATTATAAAAACAGATAACAACTTAACCTTTTGTCAAATGGCCATGTGAATATCCTTGGTGAATTACAATGTCTTGAACTTCAGTCTCCTCTCACCCTGCAGCTGCACTTTGCCCCGCTGCTGCTTCCCTGGCCCTGCACAGAGACGTGAGTTGAATACAACTGAGGCTTTATTACTCTAAGATGTGTAGCCTCCTACAGCAGCTGGCAAAATGGCTGCTGTACAGGGAGCACACATATTTATACTCCGCCTACTGGGCGGAGCCAGCAGGCAGGGACTACCCCTGTGCCTGTGAGTACAGGGTCTTACCACACATCTCCTAATGTACACAACAGTGGTGGTTACCACATTCACCCCCTGTTAAAGTTGAGTCCGGCGGGTGTGGCGGAGAACTATATACAGAGCAAATTTAATATACAGAGGCAAAAAAATTTTTTGAAGTCCAGTACAAGGTGCTTTAACAGTCCTGAACCAATTACAGGTTTAGCCGGTCCGGGGCCTTGATGTGACGTTGGGAGCGACGCAGTGGTGGCGCCGATTCCGGTGGTGGTCTGATCCTCGGTGACTCTGGGAGCGTGCCAAAATCCTTTTCATCCTCGGGCGTGGGCAGGGGAAGTTCAGATGGTCCTGGGGGGGTGTGCTGCTGGATGCGCAAGGGGAGGGGAGGGTGGTGCCGGGCCGGAGGTGTGTGTGTGTGTGTGTGTGTGTGTGTGGAACCTGCTGGTGCCAGGTCCCTGAGGGAGACAGTAGCTTGGCGGCCATCGGGGTACGCCACGTAGGAGTACTGGGGGTTAGCGTGGAGTAACTGCACCCTTTCAACCAACGGGTCCGCCTTGTGGAGTTGTACGTGCCTACGGAGGAGTATGGGTCTTGGAGCTACGAGCCAAGTCGGGAGCGACACCCCGGATGGGGACTTCCTGGGGAAGGCAAAGAGACGTTCATGGGGTGTGTCGTTAGTCGCAGTGCATAGGAGCGACCTAAAGGAGTTCAGTGCATTGGGGAGGAGCTCCTGCCAGTGGGAGGCCGGGAGATTTCTGGACCGCAGGGCCAGCTGGACGGCCCTCCAGACGTCCCGTTCTCCCTCTCCACCTGCCCGTTTCCCCGGGGGTTGTAGCTGGTCGTCCTGCTGGAGGGGATACCCCTGCTGAGCAGGAACTGACGCAGCTCATCGCTCATGAATGAGGATCCCCTGTCACTGTGGATGTAGGCGGGGAAGCCGAACAGAGCGAAGATTGTGTTTAGGGCTTTGATGATGGTGGCAGACATCATGTCGGGGCACGGGATGGCGAAGGGGAATCTGGAATACTCATCGACCACACTGAGGAAGTATGTGTTACGGTCGGTGGAGGGGAAAGGCTCTTTGAAATCCACGCTGAGGCGTTCAAATGGGCGGGAGGCCTTCACCAGGCGCGCGCGGTCCAGCTGGTAGAAGTGCGGTTTGCAATCCGCACAGACCTGGCAGTCTCTGGTGATTGCCCTGACTTCCTCGACGGAGTAGGGCAGATTTCGGGCCTTTATGAAGTGGTACAGCCGTGTGACTCCCCGGTGACAAAGGTTGTTGTGCAGGGTCCGTAGTTGGTCCACTTGTGCGCTGGCACATGTACCTCGGGATAGGGCATCTGCGGGCTCGTTGAGCTTACCGGGGCGATACAAAATCTCCTAGTTGTCGGTGGAGAGTTTGATCCTCCACCTCAAGATTTTATTGTCCTTGATCTTGCCCCATTGTGTGTTGTTAAACATAAAGGTGACTGACAGTTGGTCAGTGAGGAGAGTGAATCTCCTGCCAGCCAGGTAATGCCTCCAATGCCGCACAGCTTCAACGATGGCTTGGGCCTCTTTTTCGATGGAGGAGTGCCGAATTTCGGAAGCATTAAGGGTGCGGGAAAAGAATACCACGGGCCTGCCTGCCTGATTGAGCGTGGCGGCTGGAGCGATGTCTGATGCGTCGCTCTCCACTTGAAAGGGCAACGTCTCATCGATTGCATGCATCGCGGCCTTGGCGATGTCGGCTCTAATACGGTTGAAGGCCTGGTGAGCCTCAGCCGTCAGGGGAAAAAGAGTGGACTGGATGACTGGGCGGGCATTGTCCGCATAGTTTGGGACCCACTGAGTGTAGTAAGAAAAGAATACCAGGCAGCGCTTGAGGGCCTTGGGGCAGTGGGGAAGGGGGAGCTCCATGACGGGGCGCGTGTGGTCGGGATCGGGCACCAGAACTCTGTTCTGGACCACATAGCCGAGGATGGCTAAGCGGTTCGTGCTAAATACGCACTTCTCCTTGTTATAGGAGAGGTTTAGGAGAGAGGAGGTGTGGAGAAATTTGGCAAGGTTGGCCTGCTGATCGTGGCCACAGATGGTGACATTATCTAGGTACGGGAAAGTGGCCCGTAGCCCGTACCGGTCAACCATTCGGTCCATCTCCCTTTGGAAGACCGAGACCCTGTTGGTGACGCTGAAGGGAACCCTGAGAAAGTGGTAGAGGCGGCCATCTGCCTCAAAGGCAGTGTGTGGGCGGTCCGCCTTCTGGATGGGGAGCTGGTGGTAGGCTGATTTTAGGTCTACAGTTGAGAAGACCCAGTACTGTGCAATCTGATTGACCATATCAGATATGCGTAGGAGGGGGTACGCGTCAAGCTGCATGTACCGATTGATAGTCTGGCTGTAGTCCACGACCATTTGGTGTTTCTCCCCAGTTTTCACCACTACCACTTGGGCTCTCCAGGGTCTGTTGCTGGCCTCGATGATGCCTTCCCGCTGGACCTCTGACCTGATGAAGATCCTGTCCTGGGTGCTGTACCGTCTGCTCCTGGTGGCGACGGGTTTGCAATCCGGGGTTAGGTTTGCGAATAGGGAAGGTGCGTCGACCTTTAGGGTTACAAGGCCTCACACAGTTAGGAGTGATAGGGGCCCGCCGAATTTCAGTGTTAGGCTCTGGAGGTTACACTGGAGGTCCAGGCCGAGTAGCCGGGCAGTGCAGAGGTTGGGAAGGACGTAGAGGCGGAAGTCGCTGAACTCTACGCCCTGGACCGTGAGCGTGGCTATACAGTAACCCCGGATCGCCACGGAGTGGGACCCGGAAGCCAGAGAGATTCTCTGATTGGCGGGGTGTACCGCGAGGGAGCAGCGCCTTACCGTATCGGGATGGATGAAGCTTTCGGTGCTCCCGGAATCCAGCAGACAAGAGGTCTCGTGCCTATCGATCTTCACGCTTGTCGAGGCAGTGGTTAGATTGTGTGGGTGAGACTGGTCAATCGTGACTGAGGGGAGTCGCGGCTGGTCGTCGCTGGTGTCGAACCATGGGGTGCCCAGGGGGCACGGGTCCTGGAATGATGGTGGCACCCATGTGCTGTGGGGGAGACAAAATGGCAGCGCCTGATGATCTTGGGGTGGACAAGATGGCGGCGCCCATGGGCCGCACGTGTTGGGGTTTAACAAAGATGGTGGTGCCCATGGGCCACATGTGGTCCGAGGAGGGGAAGATGGCGGCGCCCACTGTCCGTATGCGAGGGGGGTCGGGGCGATAGCGGCGACTGCGCGGGCCTGGCACACCGCAGTGAAGTGCCCCTTTTTGCTGCAGGCCTTGCAAAGGGTGCTGCGGGCCGGGAAGCGTTGGCGGGAGTGTTTCTGTTGCCTGCAGAAGTAACATCGGGGCCCCCCGGGGTTGGCTGGCTGGCACATGGCACAGGCGTAGGGTTGGCTGAGTGGGGTCCCCGGTGGGGTGGCCGACTGTGGAGTCCACGATGCGTAGGAGAGCTGGGCCGCGCGACTGGGGGTGTAGGCCTGAAGATTGCGTGAGGCGACCGTCATCGATAGCGCCAGCTTTTTGGTTTCTGCGAAGTTGAGCGTGGCCCCCTCTAAAAGTCGCCGGTATAGGAGGTCTGACCCTATCCCCGTAACGAAAGCATCCCGCCTGAGGAGGTTCGAATGTTCTGTGGCCGTGACGGCCTGACAGTCACAGTCTCTGACCAAGGGAATTAAAGCACGCCAGAAATCTTCTACGGATTCACCAGGGAGTAGAGAGTACGTGTCTGGCGAAGAGCGTGTTAGTTCGCTGGGCGTAATTCTCTTTCAGTAGAGCCATGGCTTCATCGTAGGTCGGCGCGTCCTGGATAAGAGGAAATACGTTGGAGCTCAGCCGCGAGTAGAGTATCTGGATCTTCTGAGCTTCCGGAATTGGGTCTGGTACAGACCTGATGTAAGCTTCAAAACAAGCTAGCCAATGTTGAACGTTCTTTTTGGCATCGCTTGATTGTGGATCCAGCTGCAGGCGATCCGGTTTGATGCAGAGATCCATCTTCTGAAAATCTTAGAGTAATAAATTGATGCATCATCAATTGCACAGAGACGAGAGTTGAATACAACTAAGGCTTTATTACTCTAAGATGTGTGGCCTCCTGCCGCAGCTGGCGAAATGGCTGCTGTACGGGGAGCACACATATTTATACTCCGCCTACTGGGCAGAGCCAGCAGGCAGGGATCTACCCCAGTACCTGTAGTATAGGGTCTTACCACACATCTCCTCATATACACAACAGTGGTGATTACCACAGGCCGTACTGCTGCTCCTCTCACCCTGCTGCTGCTCCTCTCTCCCCGCTGCTGCTCCTCTCACCCCGCTGCTGCTCCTCTCACCCTGCTGCTGCTCCTCTCTCCCCGCTGCAGCTCCTCTCACCCCGCTGCTGCTGCTCTCACCCCTCTGCTGCTCCTCTCGCCCCGCTGCTGCTCCTCTCACCCCTCTGCTGCTCCTCTCGCCCCGCTGCTGCTCCTCTCGCCCCGCTGCTGCTCCCCTCTCCCCCCTGCTGCTCCTCTCCCCTCGCTGCTGCTCCTCTCACCCCGCTGCTGCTCCTCTCACCCTGCTGCTGCTCCTCTCTCCCCGCTGCTGCTCCTCTCACCCCGCTGCTGCTCCTCTCACCCCTCTGCTGCTCCTCTCGCCCCGCTGCTGCTCCTCTCACCCCTCTGCTGCTGCTCTCACCCCTCTGCTGCTCCTCTCGCCCCGCTGCTGCTCCTCTCACCCCTCTGCTGCTCCTCTTGCCCCGCTGCTGCTCCTCTCGCCCCGCTGCTGCTCCCCTCTCCCCCCTGCTGCTCCTCTCACCCCGCTGCTGCTCCTCTCACCCTGCTGCTGCTCCTCTCTCCCGCTGCTGCTCCTCTCACCCCGCTGCTGCTCCTCTCACCCCTCTGCTGCTCCTCTCGCCCCGCTGCTGCTCCTCTCGCCCCGCTGCTGCTTCCCTCACCCCACTGCTGCTCCTCTCACCCCTCTGCTGCTCCTCTCGCCCCACTGCTGCTCCTCTCACCCCGCTGCTGCTCCTCTCACCCCACTGCTGCTCCTCTCACCCACTGCTGCTCCTCTCAACCCGATGCTGCTCCTCATCGCCCCGACTGCTGGTCCTCTCTACTCCGCGCTGCGGCTCCTCTCACCCCGCTGCTGCTCCCTCTCCTCCCCAGCTGCTGCTCCGCTCTCCCCGATGCTGCTCCTCTCACCCCCACGCTGCTTCCTCTCACCCCCGATGCTGCTCCTCTCGCCACTATGCTGCTCCTCTCTGCCCCATGCTGCTCCTCTCTGCCCACGTTGCTGGCTTCTCTCAGCCCCGCTGCTGCTCCTCTCTCCGCAGCTGCTGCTCCTCTCAGCCACCGCTGCCTGCTCCTCTCACTGTCCCGCTGCTGCCGCGCTCACCCCGCGCTAGCTCCTCTCAGACCCGCTGCGCATCCTCAATCCCTCTGCTAGCTGCCTCTATGCCCTCGGCTCTCCTCTCGCCCCGATGCTGCTGTCCTCTCGCCCCGCTGCTGCTCCGCTCATCCCCAGCTTGCTGCTTCCTCCACCCGCGCTGCTGCTCCTCTCTCCCCGTTGCTGCTCCTCTCTCCCCGCTGCTGCTCCTCTCACCCCGCTGCTGCTCATCTCTCCCCGCTGCTGCTCCTCTCTCCCCGCTGCTGCTCCTCTCACCCCTCTGCTGCTCATCTCTCCCCGCTGCTGCTCATCTCTCCCTGCTGTTGCTCCTCTCACCCCGCTGCTGCTCCTCTATCCCCGCTGCTGCTCCTCTCACCCCGCTGCTGCTCATCTCTCCCCGCTGCTGCTCCTCTCTCCCCGCTGCTGCTCCTCTCACCCCGCTGCTGCTCCTCTCACCCTGCTGCTGCTCTTCTCTCCCCGCTGCTGCTCCTCTCACCCCGCTGCTGCTCCTCTCACCCCTCTGCTGCTCCTCTCGCCCCGCTGCTGTTCTTCTCACCCCTCTGCTGCTCCTCTCGCCCCGCTGCTGCTCCCCTCACCCCGCTGCTGCTCCTCTCGCCCCGCTGCTGCTCCTCTCTCCCCGCTGCTGCTCCTCTCTCCCCGCTGCTGCTCCTCTCACCCCGCTGCTGCTCCTCTCACCCCGCTGCTGCTCATCTCTCCCCACTGCTGCTCATCTCTCCGCGCTGCTGCTCCTCTCACCCCTCTGCTGCTCCTCTCACCCCGCTGCTGCTCCTCTCACCCCGCTGCTGCTCCTCTCACCCCACTGCTGCTCCTCTCACCCCTCTGCTGCTCCTCTCACCCCGCTGCTGCTCCTCTCACCCCCGCTGCTGCTCCTCTCACCCCGCTGCTGCTCCTCTCACCCCACTGCTGCTCCTCTCACCCCGCTGCTGCTCCTCTCTCCCCTCTGCTGCTCCTCTCCTCCCGCTGCTTCTCCTCTATCCCCTCTGCTGCTCCTCTCACCCCTCTGCTGCTCCTCTCTCCCCGCTGCTGCTCCTCTCTCCCCGCTGCTGCTCCTCTCACCCCGCTGCTGCTCCTCTCACCCCGCTGCTGCTCCTCTCACCCCTCTGCTGCTCCTCTCAACCCGATGCTGCTCCTCACGCCCCGCTGCTGCTCCTCTCGCCCCGCTGCTGCTCCTCTCACCCCGCTGCTGCTCCTCTCCCCCCGCTGCTGCTCCTCTCACCCCGCTGCTGCTCCTCCCGCCCCGCTGCTGCTCCTCTCGCCCCGCTGCTGCTCCTCTCACCCCGATGCTGCTCCTCTCGCCCCGCTGCTGCTCCTCTCAACCCGATGCTGCTCCTCTCACCCCGATGCTGCTCCTCTCAACCCGATGTTGCTCCTCACGCCCCGCTGCTGCTCCTCTCACCCCGATGATGCTCCTCTCACCCCGCTGCTGCTCCTCTCTCCCCACTGCTGCTTCTCTCGCCCCGATGCTGCTCCTCTCACCCCTCTGCTGCTCCTCTCACCCCTCTGCTGCTCCTCTCTCCCCACTGCTGGTCCTCTCTCCGCGCTGCTGCTCCTCTCACCCCGCTGCTGCTCCTCTCTCCCCGCTGCTGCTCCTCTCTCCCCGCTGCTGCTCCTCTCACCCCGCAGCTGTTCCTCTCACCCCGATGCTGCTCCTCTCGCCCCGATGCTGCTCCTCTCTCCCCGCTGCTGCTCCTCTCAACCCGCTGCTGCTCATCTCACCCCGCTGCTGCTCCTCTCACCCCGCTGCTGCTCCTCTCTCCCCGTTGCTGCTCCTCTCACCCCGCTGCTGCTCCTCTCTCCCCGCTGCTGCTCCTCTATCCCCGCTGCTGCTCCTCTCACCCCGCTGCTGCTCATCTCTCCCCGCTGCTGCTCATCTCTCCCTGCTGTTGCTCCTCTCACCCCGCTGCTGCTCATCTCTCCCCGCTGCTGCTCATCTCTTCCCGCTGCTGCTCCTCTCTCCCCGCTGCTGCTCCTCTCACCCCTCTGCTGCTCATCTCTCCCCGCAGCTGCTCATCTCTCCCCGCTGCTGCTCATCTCTCCCTGCTGTTGCTCCTCTCACCCCGCTGCTGCTCCTCTCAACCCGCTGCTGCTCCTCTCTCCCCGCTGCTGCTCCTTTCTACCCACTGCTGCTCCCTTCGCCCCGCAGCTGCTCCCCGCTCCCTGCTGCTGCTCCTCTCTCCCAGCTGCTGCTCCTCTCACCCCCGCTGCTGCTCCTCTCCCCCATGCTGCTGCTCCTCTCGCCCCGCTGCTACTCCTCTCCCCCCGCTGCTGCTCCTCTCCCCCCCGCTGCTGCTCATGTCTCCCCGCTGCTGCTCCTCTCTCCCCATTGCTGCTCCTGTCCTCCCGCTGGATCAGCTGTGCTGGAGTAGCCCCGTGATGGCTGCCCTCTGAGTTCGGAATCTTCTAGTTGAATTTCTGAGTTGGAAGAGGATGGAGCCCAAGATGGCTGCCCCCATGAGTCGCACATGGCCGGCCGCATGGAGGATTATTGCCAAGATGGCCGCCCCCATGGGTCGCACATGGCCAGCCGCATGGAGGAGGATTGCCAAGATGGCCGCCCCCATGAGTTGCACATGTCGGGTGGGGGCGGAGTCGGCATACAGGCTGCAGCATTTCGGGGCCTGCGGGCCTGTGGATTCTGGAAACGAGTGCTCTGGGCTGCGGGGGAGTGTGGTGGTATGATTAGCATAGCTGCCTGCCATTGGTGCAGAACACCGGCTTACCATTGGCCCTGGTCGGTCATGTGCCTCTCGACCGGTTGGTTAAGACCAGTCATGTGACGGCTCCCCGATTGGTCGAGAGGCTGAGTTAATCCCGCCTCCAGGGCGGGGTATAAATACTCAGTACGCCCGGCGTTCGTCCTTCTACTGTAATCGACTGCAGGGCTAACATCTAGTAGATTAAAGCCATACTTTTGTTCAGCAACTCGTCTCGCGTTCAATTGATGGTACATCAGGGAGTTAGGAGAGGAGGCCTGCATTGCCAGGCAGACTCGGGCATGGTGTCCCTTGCGACCACAGCTGCTGCAGGTCGCGTTATAGGCCAGGCAATACTGCCGTGGGTGCTAAGGCTGCCCGCAAAAGTGGCACACTGGAGCTGCGTGATGGCTGGGTGACCGCGTGGCGCAGGCCTGGGGCAGTCGCTGGTCGGGGGTCCAGGATGGGGTCGCTTGGTCCGCGGGGAACAAGGTGAGGCTGCGGAATGAGACCTCCATAGTGGTAGCTAGTTCTACCATGTCCTCTAAGTTCTGGGCCCCTTTTTCTAACAACCGCTGGCGCACAATAGTTCGATCTGAGGCCTGCCACGTACACGTCTCTAATGGCAAGTTCCATGCGCTGTTCGGCTGATACAGCCTGGTAATTACAGTCCCGAGCTAAAATCTTTAACTCCCGCAGGAATTCTTCCAACGACCCCGCGGGGCGCTGGCAGCGGGTCGTAAAAATATGGTGCGCGTAGACCTCGTTGATGGGCTTCACGTACATTCGATCTAGCATGGCTAGGGCCCCCGTATACAAGTTGGTACCATTTAGTTGAGAAGATATACGGTGGCTCACCCTTGCGTGCAGTAGGTTGAGTTTCTGCTCCTCTGTAGTTCCAGCTGTACTTGATTCAGCCAGGTAGGCCTTGAAACATCTGAGCCAGTGCTGAAAGATTTCTCTTGCCTCTGCAGCCAGCGGGTCGAGTTCTAGTCGGTCAGGTTTGAGGGCTGATTCCATAGTTGTTTCTTTGAGTTGTTTCTTCCATTTCTTCTTATCGATTTCTTCTTGTTTTCTGAGATTATTAAATTGATGTGACCATCAATTCACAAGACACATGGTTGGAAGTGAACAGTGGTTTTAATAATCTCACAACGGAGCCTGCCTGCGACGAGATGAACTGGCAGGCAGGCTCAGACTGCCAAGCTTTATACAACCAGTTGGTGGGAGGAGCCATAGGCGGAGCCAAGGGTGGAGCCCAGTACAAATTCCCGTACACTCCCAGTACATCTCCCCCTAGGGGCAGAGCCACGCAACTGCTCGTGTGCCGAGTTTACACTGACATAGTACATCATATGTAATAACAGTTTGAATTACGCTACTGTGATTCACCACAGTGTGATTCAGCACACTCCCCTCTCCCCGCTGCTGCTCCTCTCCCCGCTGCTGCTCCTCTCCCCGCTGCTGCTCCCCTCTCCCCCCTGCTGCTCCTCTCTCCCTGCTGCTGTTCCTCTCTCCCCACTGCTGCTCCCCTCTCCCCGCTGCTGCTCCCCTCTCCCCGCTGCTGCTCCTCTCTCCCCACTGCTGCTCCCCTCTCCCCGCTGCTGCTCCCCTCTCCCCGCTGCTGCTCCCCTCTCCCCGCTGCTGCTCCTCTCCCTCCGCTGCTGCTCCTCTCTCCCTGCTGCTGCTCCTCTCCCCGCTGCTGCTCCCCTCTCCCCGCTGCTGCTCCTCTCTCCCCGCTGCTGCTCCTCTCTCCCCACTGCTGCTCCCCTCTCCCCGCTGCTGCTCCTCTCTCCCTGCTGCTGCTCCTCTCTCCCCACTGCTGCTCCCTCTCTCCCCGCTGCTGCTCCCCTCTCCCCGCTGCTGCTCCCCTCTCCCCGCTGCTGCTCCTCTCTCCCTGCTGCTGCTCCTCTCTTCCCGCTGCTGCTCCCCTCTCCCCGCTGCTGCTCCCCTCTCCCCGCTGCTGGTCCTCTCTCCACGCTGCTGCTCCTCTCTCCCCGCTGCTGCTCCTCTCTCCCCGCTGCTGCTCCTCTCCCCCGCTGCTGCTCCTCTCCCCCCGGTGCTGCTCCTCTCTCCCCGCTGCTGCTCCTCTCTCCCGCTGCTGCTCCCCTCTCCCCACTGCTGCTCCCCTCTCCCCGCTGCTGGTCCTCTCTCCGCGCTGCTGCTCCTCTCCTCCCGCTGCTGCTCCTCTCCCCCCGCTGCTGCTCCTCTCCCCCCCGCTGTTGCTCCCCTCTCCCCACTGCTGCACCTCCCGCCCCGCTGCTGCTTCTCTCGCCCCGCTGCTGCTCCTCTCTCCCGCTGCTGCTCCCCTCTCCCCGCTGCTGGTCCTCTCTCCCCGCTGCTGCTCATCTCACCCCGCTGCTGCTCCTCTCCCCCGGCTTCTGGCCCTCGCTCCGCGCTGCTGCTCCTCTCCCCCCGCTGCTGCTCCTCTCTCCCCGCTGCTGCTCCCCTCTCCCCACTGCTGCTCCTCTCTCCCCTGTGCTACTCCCCACTCCCCACTGCTGCTCCTCTCTCCCCGCTGCTGCTCCCCTCTCCCCACTGCTGCTCCTCTCTCCCCGGTGCTACTCCCCACTCCCCACTGCTGCTCCTCTCTCCCCGCTGCTGCTCTTCTCTCCCCGGTGCTACTCCCCACTCCCCACTGCTGCTCCCCTCTCCCTGCTGCTGCTCCCCTCTCCCCGCTGCTGCTCCCCTCTCCCCGCTGCTGCTACCCTCTCCCCGCTGCTGCTCCTCTCTACCCACTGCTGCCCCACTCCCCCCGCTGCTGCTCCCCTCTCCCCGCTGCTGCTCCTCTCGCCCCGCTGCTGCTCCCCTCTCCCCGCTGCTGGTCCTCTCTCCCTGCTGCTGCTCCTCTCTGCCCACTGCTGCTCCTCTCCTCCCGCTACTGCTCCCCTCTCCCCGCTGCTGGTCTTCTCGCTTAGATGCTGCTCCCCTCTCCCCGCTGCTGATCCTCTCCTCCCGCTGCTGCTCCTCTCTCCCCGCTGCTGCTTCTCTCGCCCTGTTGCTGCTCCCCTCTCCCCGCTGCTGCTCCTCTCCCCCCGCTGCTGCTCCTCTCCTCCCGCTGCTGCTCCCCTCTCCCCGCTGCTGATCCTCTCGCTCCGCTGCTGCTCCTCTCTCCCCGCTGCTGCTCCTCTCCCCGCTGCTGCTCCTCTCTCCCCGCTGCTGCTCCCCTCTCCCCGCTGCTGCTCCTCTCCCCCCACTGCCGCTCCCCTCTCCCCGCTGCTGCTCCTCTCCCTGCTGCTGCTCCCCTCACCCCGCTGCTGCTCCTCTTGACCGTGCTTCCCAGACCAATCAGCTCCTTCCTTTTGCCCTGTGCAGTCCTCTGAATCCTGACGTCATCTCAGGAGCACCACGTCTGCAATCTGCTCTTTTAAAGTTTTGCTCCGATTCTCCGCCCTCCGAGTCTGCTCTCTGGAGATTTACCCTGTATCTCTGCTGCTCTCCTCGCCCTTTCTTATCCTGTGTTTCGCCTCTGTCCTTGAGCTCTTTCACCCTGTGTCTCCGCTACTCTCTTTGTGCACTTTTACTGTGTCTGTGCTGCTCTCCTCATACTCTTTCACCATGTCTCCTCGCGCTCTTTTGCTCTGTGTCTCTGCCGTTCTCCTCGCAATTGCCTGCAAGGACTTTTTTGAGATCCATGCTTGAAATTTCATGGTGACAACAGCTCTTTCCATGGAAGCTGTTTTCTTGACAGTTTTATCGGTGGTGGTTTTCCAAGGACAAGGGCAAGGAGGTTCTGAGTCTACCTCAGCCAGAAAGAGAATACATAGAATCCCTACAGTGCAGAAGGAGGCCATTTAGCCTGCACCGACTCTCTGAAAGAGCACACTAACCTATATCCACTACCCTGCCTATCTCCGTAACCCCACCTAACCAGCACATCTTTGGACACAAAGGGGCAATTTTTAACATGACCAATCCACCTTAATCAAACCAGCACTTTTGAATTTTATTTTGAGCCTGATGTGACCATCAATTCACACAAAACCAGGAGTGGAAGTTAACTGTGGCTTTAATCAACTAGAACAGTGCCTGCCTGCGACTGATCTGTTCGTGGGAGTCGCCTACAGTGCGACTGCTCTTTATACCTTCCCTCAAGGGGTAGAGCCAGGGGCGGAGCCCACACAGGCCCCAACATGCTACATTATAGGTAATATCATACAATGGTCCATAGGTGGAGCCCATATGGGCAACAGATAAGCACATGGTGAATTGTAACAGCAATACATTCACTACATTCACCCCCTGTTAAAAAAATTAAGTATTGGCGGGGGGGGGGGGGGGGGTTTATAAGTTCAGCCTGCCCGGCGCATGGATTGTGCGCTCTGATCACCGAAACTCTGGTATCGCCGCTGGCCCGGGTGTTGAACATCCAGTTGAACATTCAAATGGAGCCCACTTGGCAACAGCATAATACAGATAAGCACATGGTGAATTGTTACAGCAATACATTCACCACAGAGCCATCTACCAATGGGGCTGTCATAATAATCTGAAAGCATTTGCACATACAATATACTGGCGTTACGAGCAGTCATTTTATTTTCATTCTGTCTGTCACAGCCTTTGGTGATCCATTATGAGTACAAGAGTAGAATTACTGCTAATCGAGTTGTCGAACCTTACCTTTCCTACAAAATGGACCAGTAAGTAAAGAATTTCATTACATCAGAACATACATCTTGGATTTACTGAATTTAAATAAAATTCAAAAGTTTGGGTAAAGAACATAATCTGTCGTTTTTATCCAGCTGTGGGGTTAAAATTAAACTTTGACCTGCAACACCCTGTCCAATTATTTTTGGCATAAAATTGTTAAGGTGTATAATGGGTACCCACTAGTGCCTAATGACATAAAACTTCACTCATATGGGGTGGGATTCTCTGACCCCCCGCTGGGTCGGAGAATCGCCGGGGGGTGGCGTGAATTGCGCCCCTGCCGGCTGCCGAGTTCTCCAGCACCGGTGATTTGGCGGGTGTGGGAATTGCGCGCGCCGGTCAGCGGCCGCTGGTGGCAGCCCCCCCCCCCCCCCCCCCCCGGCGATTCTCCGGCCCGCAATAGGCCGAGTGGCTGCCGGTTTATGTTACAACAGGTCCTTACTGGTGGGACGGGCGGCCTTGGGAGGGGGGGGGGGGGATCTGGCCCCGTGGGGTGCCCCCATGGTGGTCTGGCCTGCGATCGGAGCCCACCGATCCGCGGGCGGGCCTGTGCCGTGGGGGCATTCTATTCCTCCGCGCCTGCCGGAGTAAGGGTCTGCGATGGCTGGCGCGGAGATGAACTCCCCTGCGCATGTGCTGGGATGACGCCAGCACACGCTGGTGTTCCTGCACCAACTCGTGCCGGTCGGCAGAGGCCCTTCGGCACCGGTTGGCGTGTCGCCAAGCCCTTCCGCGCCGGCCGGCGCGTCGCAAACCACTCCGGCGCTGGCCTAGCCCCTGAAAGTGCGAAGGATTCCGCACCTTCGAGGCAGCCCAATGCCGGAGTGGTTCACGCCACACCTTCGTGCCGGAGTTGCCCGCCCTGCCGGTTTCCGAAGAATTCCACCCATGATGTCAGACAAGATCACACATCTCCATTTAATCTCTTCTTCCCATTTCTGTATTTTTCCACAGTGCTATTCTTTTGCCAATCTGCTAGGAAGAAATTCCCGATATCCTTTTGCTCTCTAGTGACCCAGACAAGGAGATAATGGGACTATTTGTACAAGGTCCCATTGGAAGTGGGTGGTCGATGGTAAATTGGATGCATAATTTTGTATGCCTGATTCGCTGCCAGATTTTGCACTGCATGATTTGTGGCAAACACCAGGTCAAAGTACTGGGAGGAGCAGGTTCCAATCAGTTTGCTGAATATTTAATTAAATTGCATGCCACATCTGGTGTGATTTAAAGTAAGATCTGAACAAAATGTGTATGTCACCCAAATAAAATGAGTACATGGAGTCCTGGAGCTTGGTTTATTCAAGCATCTACTCAAAGAGAGTTGACAGTTTCCGTTTCTGGAACAAAGGGCATAATTACATCTTGCTGCACATTCTATGCATTATTTGGTTTCTTAGGATAGTCAGCTATTTCTCCTTCTTCCCCCCCACCCAATAATATCTTCCTTCAACATACTTGCTATTGCTTCTTGAACAATTTTAAAGTTCATTTATCCACTCAACAACCTTGAATGTTATACAGGCATTAATCATTCTTTTCCTGATGAAATGCTCCCTAAAATCTACCATAGGTTTACCTTTTACTAGTTTGTACTGAAATATCATTATCCTGCAGTCATGGGTTAACAGTGCTTTAGATTTATCTTTTCTATTCCACTTATGTATGATTGAAATGAATCTTTCGTGACATCTGTACACATTCCTTAATTTCCCATGACTCTTCTATTGTTTTCCTATTCAGAGCATCCATTTTTCAGTTGGAAGAGCCTGTGATTGTGTTCAATTTCTAATTTTAAAAACTTTGAGTCAGCCTGCAATTGGCTCTCACAAACTGTTACTTGAGGTAATCAGTTAATTTATAATATAAATAAATTTATAATATAAATTAACTGATTAAATTAATGTGTTTTTTTGTAAATAATTTTTTTCCAAAGAATATTTTCCCCAAATTTATCTTTGGCCTCATTTTGCCTAGCCTCCCATATTTCCCAGAATGCTTGAACAGTACTGCCATTTCTGGGGCTGACAACTGCTCATATTTTATATAGCCAATTATTATTTTGTGTCTCGAAAATGTAACATTGTACTAATATAATATTTTTTCTCATGTTCTATTGTTTCCTGTTTCTGACATTTTCTGATCCATTGTGCATCACTGCTTCCCCTGCCTCCCCGCCTCACTCCAGAGCAGAACCTCTACCAATTCCCCATAAATCTGTTCCTGACTGTGGAGAGAGTTTTGAAAATAGCAGGGCTCAAGTTTTGCTCAAATCTTCGTTGAGAGGGCAGCACGGTGGTGCAGTGGTTCGCACAGCCGCCTCACGATGCCGAGGTCCCAGGTTTGACCCCGGCTCTGGGTCACTGTCTGTGTGAAGTTTGCACATTCTCCCCGTGTTTGCATGGGTTTTGCCCCCACAACCCAAAAGATGAGCAGGATCGGTGGATTGGCCATGCTAAATTGCCCCTTAATTAGAAAAAAGTATTTGGGGACTCTAAATTATTTTTAAAAGTTGCCATTTTAGTCGACTCCTTTGGCTTTTTGCTGTTTCACCTTAATTTTTTAATTTACATTTATTACCTCCTCTGGCTTAAGTAGCTTTTTTCCTATTGGAGGAGTAATTTAGGTGCAGTGTGAAATTAGTCTTTGAACTGGATTACTTTCTGTGCCTCAGTCGGTGTGTTTCCGATTTGTTTGATTTCCTGTTGATTCTTTTGGTAATTTTCACTGCCGACTCAGCCTTTTCATTCAACTGGAGATAGATGATGTTTAGATGATATATGAATTTCCCAATCCTTTGTGAAGTGGCTGAATTCATCACTCATGAACTAAGGGGTGTTGTCACTCATCACAATATCTGTCATGCTGTAATACTAAAGTGTTCACGCATCCAAGTCCCTGTCATCATTGAAATCAGCTTGTCTACCTCCCAGTAGTCAGAATAGTAGATAAGTGACTACATAATCAGTTCCTGTTATAGTGAAAAGGTCTATCTCAGCTTCATCCCTGGTCTGTCTGGGATGCCATGCGTCATCAATGGCTTGCTAGACTGTTTAACTTGATACTTGTTACAGATACCGCACTGGCCAAATGGTCTTTAATTTCATTGCTCATGTTTGGATGGTAGAGCACTTCTCTTTCCTTCCTTCAGATCTTATTACATTCCTTGATGGCTTGTATGGATGGGCTTTAACATCTCTCATCTCATATTTTTAGGAACGATGACTATTTCCTTTGTACAAGATGCTATCTTAGGCTGTCACTTCACCTTAGCATGTCCAATATGCTCTTGTGACCGCAGGTGTGTTCTTGATACTCTTAGGCCATTCTTTCATAACTGCTTGCAGCACTTAGATCTTGTTGGGTAGTTTGCTTGGTTTGAACATGATATTCATGTCTGCTGGGCTGATGGTGGATTATGTTGAACTGCTGTTTCATGTTGGATCGGGAAGATTTCAGATTCTTTTTTTAAAATGTACTTTATTCCAAACATGTGTAAAACAGCAGCAAATAAAAAATACACACTCCACAAAATCACAGTCCACAGTTTGTACAATTTCTCCTCTTTATTCCCCTCCCCCTCCCCTCCCAACCCCCGCCCCTGCGATGAGCAATTCCTCAAACAGCGTCATGAACAACCCCCACCGTATCTCGAAGCCCTCCACTGACCCACTCAACTCAAACTTAATCTTCTCCAATCGGAGAAAGTCGTACAAGACCACCCCAGCGGTGTATTTGGCCTCCAATTTAACAGGATCCTTCACTGGGCAATTAGAGAGGCAAAGGCCACAACATCAGCCATCTTCCCTCCAGAAGCTCTGGCACTTCCAATACCCCAAAAATCGCCACGATTGGGTCCAGGTTGACCTTCACCTCCACTAACTTCGATAACGTCCCTAACACCGCCTTCCGGTATCTCTCCAGTTTCTCACAACCCCAGGACGTATGCATATGATTCGCCGGCCGCCGCCCACACTTCTCACACCCATCGACCACCCCCTGGAAGAATCCACTCATCCTCGCCCAAGTTATATGTACCCTATGCACCATCTTGAACTGAATCAAGCTCATCCTCGCGCAGGAAGAGATTGAGTTCACCCTCTACATCGCCTTGCACCACAGTCCCCAACAGATTTCCCCCCCAACTCCTCCTCCCATTTGTTCTTGATCCTCACCACTTGCGCCCCACCCTACTCCCCATATATATCTCCAATCCTACCCTCCCAACTCATCCAGGAGCAGACGTTGCTCCAATAAAGAATACCCCGGCAACCTGGGAAATGTCCTCCACTCTTTCCACACAAAGTCCCGAAACTGCAAATATATAAACTCACTAACACTCAGTAACTCAAACCTGTGCTGCAACTCATCCTGACCCGCAAACTTGCCTTCCCAGTACATGTTCCTCACCCTCTCCAGCCCCGCCTCCCTCCACTTACCATCCATCTCCTCCGGCTTGAACTTGTGGATCCCACACAGTGGCGTCAACACCGACATCCCCTCCAACTTAAAATGTCTCCTCAGTGGGCAGCACGATGGTGCAGTGGGTTAGCACTACGGCCTCACGGCGCTGAAGTCCCAGGTTCAATCCCGGCTCTGGGTCACTGTCGTGTGGAGTCTGCACATTCTCCCTGTGTTTGCGTGGGTCTTTCCCCCATAACCCAAAAGATGTGCAGGGTAGGTGGATTGGCCATGCTAAATTGCCCCTTAATTGGAAAAAATTAATTGGGTACTCTAAATTTAAAAAAAAAAATGTCTCCTCAGCTGATTCCATACCCTGACCGTCGACTACAGCACTGGGCTCCCCATATACTTCCCCGGAGATAACGGCTGCATAGCCATCAGAGCGCTCAGATGGGATCCCCTGCAGCACTCTTCCTCCAACTTGACCCCGCTCCCTCCCACCATCGTTGCCTCACCTTCTCCACATTCGCCTCCCAATTATAGTACATCAGGTTCAGGAGCACCAACCCCACTTTCTGTCTCTGCCTCTGCAACAGAGCCCTCTTTACCCTCGACACCTTCACTGCCCATATGAACTCCGAGAATCACTGCCTCTAACTTCCAGAAGAAGGTCTTAGGGAGAAAGATTGAGGGGGTATGGAATGCAAACAGGAACCTTGGCAGCACATTCATCTTTACCACCTGCACCCTTCCTACCAATGTCAGGTGAATGTAACCTGCCTCTTAAAATTCCCCCTAATCTCTTCCACTAACGTTGTCAAATTGCACTCATGCATCATAGTCCAAAGCAAGGGGGGTTGGCATTGCCGAACTTGCTTCATTATTATTGGGCAGCAAATGTGGACAAGGCACGGTGGTGGTGGGAAGGAGAACAATAAAATAAACCCCCCCCCACTGGGTTGCTGCTGAGATTGACCACCCTCTAACCCTCCACCAGAAAATTGAGAAAGGGCTGCCACCACCGGAAGAACCCTTGTACCGACCCCCTCAGGGCAAACTTTACCCTCTCCAGCCTGATGAACCCGGCCATGTCGTTAATCCAGGCCTCCGGGCTCGGGAGCTTCGTGTCCCTCCACTGTAAAAGAATCCTACGCCGGGCTACTAGAGATGCAAAGGCCAGGATACCGGCCTATCTTGCCTCCTGCACTCCCGGCTCCGATGCTACCCCAAAGATTGCGAGCCCCCAGCCCGGTTCCACCCTGGAACCGACCACCCTGGACAAGGTCCCCGCCACCCCCTTCCAAAACCCCTCCAACGCCGGACACTCCCAGAACATGTGGATGTTGTTCGCCGGGCCTCCCGAGCACCTCCCACACCTATCCTCTCCCCCAAAGAACCGGCTCAGCCTGGCCCCAGTCATGTGCGCCCTATGCAGCACCTTCAGCTCAATTAAGCTGAGCCGTGCGCAAGAAGAGGATGAGTTCACCCTCCCCAGGGCATCCGCCCACGTCCACTCGTCTATCTCCTCCCCTAGCTCCTCCTGCCACTTCGCTTTCAGCTCTTCCACCGAGGCCTCCTCCCCCTCCTGCATCACCTGATGTATTGCCGAGATCCTACCCTCACCGACCCACGTACCCGAGAGCACCCTATCCTGCACCCCCCTAGGCGGCAATAGCGGGAACTCCGCCACCTGCCGCTTAACAAACGCCCTAATCTGCATATACCTGAAAGTATTCCCAGGGGGGAGACCCCACTTCCCCTCCAACTCTTCTAAATTCGCAAACTTCCCATCGAGGAAAAGGTCCCCCAACCGCCTGATGCCTGACCTATGCACACTCAAAAACCCACCATCTATTCTCCCTGGTGCAAACCGGTGATTGCCCCATATCGGGGTCCAAACTGAGGCCTTCACTTCCCCCCAAATTTTGAGGGAAGCCACCACTACTGGACTCGTAGAATACCTTGCCGGGGGGAGTGGGAGCAGGGCCGTCACCAATGTCTCCAAACCCGTACACACACAGGACGCCACCTCCAACCTCTTCCATGCGGCACCCTCCCCCTCCAACACCCACCTACGAATCATTGCCACATTTGCAGCCCAGTAGTACCCACACAAGTTGGGCAACGCCAAACCGCCTACCTCCCTGCCTCGCTCCAGGAATACCCTCCTCACTCTCGGGGTCTTCTGCGCCCACACGAACCCCAGAATGCTCTTATTAACCCTCCTAAAAAAAGCCTTCGGAATCAATATGGGGAGGCACTGGAAGAGAAACAAAACCGCGGGAGCACCGTCATCTTAACTGACTGGACCCTGCCCGCCAAAGAGAGTGGCAGCTCATCCCACCTCCTAAACTCCTCCTCCATCTGTTCTATCAGCCTCGAAAAGTTGAGCCTATGCAGGGCCTCCCAGCTCCTAGCTATCTGGGCACCAAAATATCTAAAGCTCCTCTCCGCCCTCTTCAACGGGAGCTCTCCTATCTCCCTCTCCTGGTCCCCCAGGTGCAGCACAAACAGCTTGCTCTTCCCCACATTGAGCTTATAGCCCGAAAAATCCCCAAACTCCCCAAGTATCCTCAACACCTCTGGCATCCCCCCCCCGCCGGATCCGCGATGTACATCAGTAAATCATCCACGTACAGCGACAACCGGTGCCCCCCCCCCCCCCACAATCCCCCTCCAGTTCTTTGAATCCCTCAGCGCCATGGCAAGGGCTCAATCGCTAACGCGAAGAGCAGGGGAGACAAGGGGCACCCCTGCCTCTTCCCCCAGGACAGCCGAAAGTCCTCCGACCTCCTCCCATTCGTCACCACACTCGCTACCGGGGCACTCTACAGCAGCCTCACCCAGCTAATGAATCCCTCACCAAACCCAAATCTCCTCAGCACTTCCCACAGGTAGCTCCACTCCACCCTATCAAAAGCTTTCTCTGCATCCATCGATGCTACTATTTCCGCCTCCCCAACCACCGACGCCATCATCATGACATTAAGAAGCCGCCGCACATTAACATTCAGCTGCCTCCCCTTCACAAACCCCGTTTGGTCCTCATAGATAACCATCGGGACCACATCTTCCACCCTCCTGGACAGTATCTTAGCCAACAACTTTGCATCCACGTTGAGGAGCGAGATCGGCCTGTAAGACCCAACCTGGAGGGGGTCCTTATTCCGCTTCAGGATCAGTGAGATTATTGCTCTAGACATCGTCGGGGGCAAAGCCCCCCCCCTCCCTCGCCTCATTCAGGGTCCTCACTAGCAGCAGGCCCAGCAGGTCTGAGAACTTCTTATAAAACTCCACCGAGAACCCGTCAGGTCCCGGTGCTTTCCCTGTCTGCATGCTCCCCAGCGCCTCCATCAGCTCCTCCAACTCGATTGGGGCCCCCAGACCCTCCACCTGCTCTTCCTCCACTGTTGGGAACTCCAGCTTATCCAGAAAGCGGTCCATCCTGCCCACCTCCCTAGGGGGCACCGACCGGTACAACCCCTTGTAAAAGGATCTGAACACCCCATTAATGTCCTTAGCACTCCGCACCAGGTTCCCTCCTGCATCTGTGACTCCCCCTATCTCTCTCGCTGCCTCCCGCTTCCGGAGCTGGTGGGCCAGCATCCGACTTGCCTTCTCCCCGTACTCATATACAGCCCCCTGCGCCCTCCTCCACTGTGCCTCCGCCTTCCGGGTGGTCGGAATATTGAACTCCGCTTGGAGACTGCGACACTTCCTTAAAAGCCCCTCTTCTGGGACATCCGCATACCTCCTGTCCACCCTTACCATTTCTTCCACCAACCTCTCCCTCTCAACCCTCTCCCCCCTCTCCCTGTGAGCCCGAATAGATATCAGCTCCCCTCGAACCACCGCCTTCAGCGCTTCCCAGACCACCCCAACTTGCACCTCCCCGTTGTCATTAGCTTTCAAATACCCCTCTATACCCCTACGGACCCACCCACATACTCCCTCCTCTGCCAGAAGCCCCACATCTAACCTCCACAGCAGGCGCTGATCCTTCCCCTCCCCCAGCTCCAGGTCCACCGAATGCGGAGCATGGTCAGATATGACTATCGCTGAATACTCCGCCCCCACCACTCTCGGGATTAGTGCCCTGCTGAGGACAAAAAAGTCAATCCGGGAATAAGCCTTGTGGACATGGGAGAAAAAGGAAAACTCACTACCTCCCGGCCTCAAAAACCTCCAAGGGTCTACCCCTCCCATCTAATCCATGAACCCCCTCAGCACTGAGGCCGCCGCTGGCCTCTTACCCGTCCTCGACCTCGAACGATCCAGAGCTGGATCCAACACAGTATTAAAATCCCCTCCCAAGATCAAACCCCCCGTCTCCATGTCCGGGATCCGGCTCAACATTCGCCGCAAGAAGCCCGCATCGTCCCAGTTGGGGGCGTACACATTAACCAGAACCACCCGCTCCCCTTGAAGCCTACCACTCACCATTACGTATCTACCTCCACTGTCCGCCACCACACTCGACGCCACAAACAACAAGCTCTTGCCAACTAAAATCGCCAACCCTCGGATTATTCGCATCTAGCCCTGAGTGAAACACCTGCCCAACCCAGCTTCTTCTCAGCCTCACCGGATACGCCACCTTAAGGTGCGTCTCCTGAAGCATAGCCACATCTGCTCCCAGCCCCTTCAAATGCGCCAAGACCCGTAACTGCTTCACCGGTCCATTCATCCCCCTCACGTTCTATTTGACCAGCCGAATCTGGGGGGTCTTCCCCCTCCCCCTGCGCAGGCCAGCCATAGCTCTCCCTTGGCTCACCACGTGCCCGCAGAACACCCCAGGCCCGTTCCCCATGGTGGCAGACCCCCCTCCCAACCTCCCCCATCACCAGCAGTTCCCCTTCGGCCCCTGCAGCAGCAACCCGGTACTCCCCCCTATTCCCCCCACCAAGCCCCCCCCTCCCCAAGCTAGGGCCCCCCTATCTGCGTAACCCCTTCCATCGTACTTCCGTAAGTCTGCCGACTCCTGCTGACCCCGGCTGCTCCCCCACCTCCGCGCTCCAATCCTGATAAATCCTGATCTCTGCATTCTCCCACTTGAAAATGAAAAAATGAAAATCGCTTATTGTCACGAGTAGGCTTCAATGAAGTTACTGTGAAAAGCCCCTAGTCGCCACATTCCGGCGCCTGTCCGGGGAGGCTGGTATGGGAATCGAACTGTGCTGCTGGCCTGCTTGGTCTGCTTTAAAAGCCAGCGATTTAGCCCAGTGAGCTAAACCAGCCCCTGCTCCTCTCCTTCGCCCATCTCAGCACACACTCACGGTCAACAAAGTGGTGAAAATGGATCAGCACCGCCCTTGGCGGCTCGTTCGGCCTGGGCTTCCTCAACAGCACTCGATGGGCACCCTCCAGCTCTAAGGGTCCCTGGAACGACCCCGCGCCCATTAACGAGTTCAGCATCATGGCCACGTAGGCCCCCAATTCCGAACCTTCCAGCCACTCCGGGAGGCCCAGGATCGGCAGGTTCTTCCAACGGGAGCGGTTCTCCATCTCCTCCATCCTCGCTAGCCACTTCTTGTGGAGCGCCTCGTGCGACTCCACCTTCACTGCCAGGCCTAGGAGTTCGTCCTCGCTCTCCGAGGCCTTTTGCCGTAGCTCTCGGATCTCTGCACCCTGAGCCGTCTGAGTCGCCATGAGCTTGTCCAGCGAGGCCTTAAACGGTTCCAGGATCTCAGCCTTCAGCTCTCTAAAGTAGCGCTGAAGCAGCTCCTGCTGCTCCTGCGCCCCCTGCTGCCTGCGGCCATGCCTGCCGCCTGCCGCCATCTTGTTTTTCCTGCCTCGCACCTTTCTCTGCTCCAAAGCCGATTTTTTGACCGCTCCGCTCCTGGTCCAGTCCATCCACCAGCAGATAAGCACAGGGGATGTGTTCCCACACGGGGGAAAGTCCAACCAGCACCGCTACGGGCCCTTAAAAGAGCCGAAAAGACCAAAAATAGCGGGAGCTACCGAACGTGCTGCTTAGCTCCGCATCGCCCCATCCGGAAGCCGAGGAGGAATCTTTTAAGGGGTCTAGTTTGAGGGCTATGGTGACGGCAGCATTGCCAATGGCTCTGAGTAGGTATTCAGGGAGTCCAGTGGTGCAGTCCACGGTGAAGATATTGTGGTAATCCACCACTGTGTAAATATATGTGTGCCTGTATTAGGGGATGTACAGCAGTACCTGTATTACAGGTTTGTCAGTAGCCCCTGCCGGCTAGCTCCGCCCACAGGGAGCAGTATAAATATTCATGAGTTCTCCTGAGCTGCCATTCTACCAGCTGCAGTCGAAGGATAAACATCTCACGTAATAAAGCCTCTCTCGTACCGATTCGAGTCTTTATGTGCAATTGATAGCGGATCAGATATGGAATCAGCTGAGGGGGAATTTAGGATGGAAGGGATGTCAGTGCTAATGCCGCTGTGCGAGAATCATGGGTTTGAGCTGGGGGGGGATGGATAGTGTATATAGGAGGTGGAGGGAAGTGGGGCTGTTCAAGGTGAGGGATTTGTATTTGGAGGAAGGGCTCACTAGTCTGGAGGAGCAAAGGGGGAGGGTAGAGCTGCTGAAGGGTAGTGAGTTCAAGTATTTGCAGGTAGGGACTATGCGTGAATGGTCTGGAAGGGGTTTCCTAGGTTGCCGGGATACACATTGTTGGAGCGACTGTTGCTTCCGGATGTGGAAGTCGAGGGAAAAATTGGGGATATATATAAGTGGCTGGGGGAGCAGGGAGGTGAGCGGGTGGTGAAGATCAAGGAGAAATGGAAAGCAGAGTTTGGAATGGAGATCAATTGGGGAGAATGGAGTGAGGCACTGCAAAGGTAAACGGGACCTCCTCTTGTGCAAGGATGAGCCTGATACAGTTTAAGGTGGTGCACAGGGTGCATATGACTCGGGCGAGAATGAGTGGGTTCTTTAAGGGGGTAGCAGATGAGTGTGAGAGGTGTGGACGGGGGCCAGCAAATCATGCGCACATGTTTTGGGTTGCGAAAAATTGGGAAGATTCTGGGCGGGAGTGTTTGTGGTCTTAGCCAGGACAGTGGAGGAAGAGGTGGACCCGGACCCTTTGGTGGTGATATTTGGGGTTTCAGAGAAGCCGCAGCTCATGGAGAGGAAGAAGGCCAATGTCGTGGCCTTCGCCTCTCTGATTGAATGGCGACGAATTTTGCTGGAGTGGCGGAAGGCATCGCCAGCGTGGGCAGCAGCATGGTTGGGTGACCTGTACGACTTCCTGTGGTTAGAGAAGATAAAGTCTGAGTTAAGGGGCTCAGCGGGGGAGTTTGAGAAAAGGTGGGGGATGTTTGTGACTGTGTTTGAGGAGCTGTTCATCGCATTCGGGTGGGAGGGCGGGTGGTTGATGGGGAGAGGGGGCGTGAAAAAGAGGAAAAATCTGTACAGACGGTATAGTTGATTGTTGGGAGGGATGTTTCCCAGGGGGATTACTTGCTGTAACCTGCATTGATACAAGTTTGTAAGAAAGTTCGTCGAAAAAAAAAATGCATCATAGTCCATTCTCACGTCTCCTGATTCCACAAATACCTAAACTTTTCCCCAGCTACTAAATTGGCTCCTCGTCCTGCCGCATTCACCGGACAACTTCACTGTTCCCGACATTTAGTTTATACCCAGAGAACGCCCTAAACCTTTCCAATAGTCCCATAATCTTACCCATACTCTCCAGCAGATCTGACACAGGTTGTCCGCTTATAACAACACCCGGTGCTCTCTGCACCCCCTTACAATCCCCTGTCCACAGACCCCCGAAGGGCCATCACCAAGGGCTCAATCACCAGCATGAACAGCCGCAGCGGCAACGGACTCCTTTTCCTTGTACCCCTGTGCAGTCCAAAACTTGGTGAACTCAACTCATTTGTACGTATACTTGCCACCAAGGATGCATACAAAAGCATACAAAACACACACACGCCACAAACTTTGGCGTAAACCCAAACCTTCCGAGAATTTCAAATAGGAACTTCCACTCCACCCAATCGAAGGCTTTCTCCACATCCAGAGAAACAGTGACGTCCGTGGGCGGTACAGTGGTGCAGTGGTTAGCTCTGCTGCCTCATGGTGTTAGCCTGCCCTCAGTTCTTCTGGTCGCAGGCAGGCTCAGTTGTAAGTCTATTAAAACCTCGAGTGAATTGATGGTCAAATCAGCCTGCACGATCCACATTCCAGCGGATCCTTTCCCTTCTTCGGGATTAGTGTAATAGGCCCCTGTGCCAGCGTCTCTGGCAACTGCCCCTTCTCCAACACCTCCCTAAACATCCCCAACAAATGAGGTGCCAGATCAGCCACAAACACCTTACAGAACTCCGCTGGAAAGACATCTGGCCCCGGGGCCTTCCTGACTGCAATTCCCTGATACTGTCTATCACCTCCGTCAGCTCCAGTGGGGGCTCCTCCAATGCCTGCTTCTTCCCTTCCTCCAACCTTGGGAACTCCAACCTGTCCAAAAACAAAACCCATATCCCCTTCCTCTCTATCCGCTCGGCTTTATGCAGCTTCTCATAATATCCCCTGGACACCTCATTATCCTCCCTGGCTCTGACGCCACCTTCACCTTCTCTGACCGTGTCCTTAGAATTTTCCAAGACACTTCCTGCCTCTGCAGCTGGTGAGCCAGCGTACGACTCACCTTCTCTCCATATTCTTTTTTTTAAAAATAATTTTTATTGAAATTTTTACAAAATATAAACATCTTAACTCTATTAACAAACAACCGCGGTAACACCCCAAGAACAATACCCCCCCAACTTAAAGAGCAACTTCAAACAAAAGGAAAAAGGAAAAGAAAAACAAAAGAGCACCCCAACAACAAAAGGGAAAGAGATAGCACCCGCCACATCCCACAGACCCATGTACACAGTTCTTCCTCCCCCCAATCCAGACCCCCCCCCCCCCTCGGGTTGCTGCTGCTGTCGGCCTATTTCCCTACCATTCCGCCAGGAAGTCCAGGAAAGGCTGCCACCGCCTAAAGAACCCCTGTACTGATCCCCTCAGGGCAAATTTCACCCTCTCCAATTTAATGAACCCCGCCATATCATTGATCCAGGACTCCACACTTGGGGGCCTCGCATCCTTCCACTGGAGCAAGATTCTTCGCCGGGCTACTAGGGACGCAAAGGCCAGAACACCGGCCTCTATTGCCTCCTGCACTCCCGGCTCCACTGCCACCCCAAAAATTGCGAGTCCCCAGCCTGGCTCGACCCTGGATCCCACCACCCTCGACACTGTCCTTGCTACCCCCTTCCAAAACACCCCCAACGCTGGGCACGCCCAAAACATATGGGCGTGGTTCGCTGGGCTCCCCGAGCACCTAGCACACCTGTCCTCGCCCCCGAAAAACCTACTCATCCTCGACCCAGTTATGTGGGCCCTATGCAGCACCTTGAACTGTATGAGACTAAGCCTCGCACAGGAAGAGGAGGAATTCACTTTCTCCAGGGCGTCCGCCCACGTCCCCTCCTCAATCTCCTCACCCAGCTCCTCTTCCCATTTACCCTTCAGTTCCTCCACCGAGGCCTCGCCTACCTCCTGCATTGCCCGGTATATGCCTGAAATCCTCCCTCCTCCAACCCACACCCCCGAGAGCACCCTGTCCTGTACCCCACGTGGGGGCAACAAGGGGAACCCCTCCATCTGCCGCCTGGCAAACGCCCTAACCTGCATGTACCGAAACATGTTCCCCGGGGGGAGCCCAAACTTCCCCTCTAACTCCCCCAAGCTCGCGAACCTCCCCTCCACAAATAGGTCCCTCAACCTCCTAACCCCTGCCCTGTGCCAGCCCAGAAATCCGCCATCAATGCTCCCTGGAACAAACCGATGGTTCCCCCATATCAGGGCCTCCATCGAGCCCCCCATTTCTCCCCTGTGCCGTCTCCATTGCCCCCAAATTTTGAGGGTAGCCGCCACCACTGGGCTCGTGGTATACCTCGTTGGAGGGAGCGGCGGCGGCGCCGTTACCAGCCCTCCAAGCTCGTGCCCACACAAGACGGCGCCTCCATCCTCTTCCATGCTTCCCCCTCCTCGTCTATTACCCACTTACGCACCATCGCTGCGTTGGCAGCCCAATAGTACCCACAGAGGTTGGGCAATGCCAGCCCCCCCTATCCCTGCCTCGTTTCAGGAACACTCTTCTAACCCGCGGAGTCCCATGCGCCCACACAAATCCCGTGATACTCCTGTTGACCCTCCTAAAAAAGGCCTTCGGGATAAGGATGGGAAGGCACTGGAACAGGAACAAAAACCTCGGGAGCACCGTCATCTTAACGGACTGCACCCTCCCCGCCAGTGACAGCGGTAACATATCCCACCTCTTAAACTCCTCCTCCATCTGCTCCACCAACCTTGTGAGGTTGAGCTTGTGCAGGGCCCCCCAGCTCCCCGCCACCTGGACCCCTAGGTACCTGAAGCTCTTCCCTGTCTGCTTCAATGGGAGCCTACCAATCCCCTCCTCTTGATCCCCCGGATGCACCACAAACACCTCACTCTTGCCCAGGTTCAACTTGTACCCCGAGAAACCCCCAAATTCACTAAGAATCCTCATCACCTCCGGCATCCCCCCCACCGGGTCCGCCACATGCAGCAACAGGTCGTCCGCGTTCAGCGACACTCGATGCTCCTCCCCACCCCGCACCAGGCCCCTCCAGTTCCCTGACTCCCTCAGTGCCATGGCCAGGGGCTCAATTGCCAACGCGAAGAGCAAGGGGGACAGGGGGCACCCCTGTCTTGTCCCTCGGTACAGCCAAAAGTACTCCAACCTCCTCCTATTTGTGGCTACACTCGCCATCGGGGCCTCGTAGAGCAGCCTCACCCACCGGATAAAACCCTCCCCAAACCCAAACCTCTCCAACACCTCCCACAAATACTCCCACTCAACCCTTTCCAAGGCCTTCTCCGCATCTAATGCCACCATTATCTCCGCCTCCCCTTCCACAGCCAGCATCATAATAACATTGAGGAGCCTTCGTACGATTGTATTCAGCTGCCTTCCCTTCACAAACCCCGTCTGGTCCTCATGAATGACCCCGGGCACGCAATCCTCTATTCTAGTGGCCAGGATCTTTGCCAGCAGTTTAGCGTCGGTGTTCAGCAGCGAAATCGGCCTATATGATCCGCACTGCAGAGGGTCCTTGTCCCGCTTCAGGATCAAGGAAATCAGTGCCCGTGACATAGTTGGGGGCAAAGCCCCCCCCTCCCTTGCCTCGTTAAAGGTCCGGACCAACAGGGGGCCCAACAGGTCCACATAACTTTCATAGAATTCCGCCGGAAACCCGTCCAGCCCCGGAGCCTTCCCCGACTGCATGCTCCCTATCCCCTTGACCATCTCCTCCAGCTCGATCTGCGCCCCTAGTCCCTCCACCTGCTCCTCCTCCACCCTCGGGAATCGCAGCTTGTCCAAGAAGCGCTCCATTCCACCCCCCTCCACCGGGGGTTCAGACCGGTACAGTTCCCCATTGAAGTCCCTGAAGACCAAATTAACATCTACCCCCCTCCGCACCACCTTCCCAGCTCCATCCATCACTCCCCCAATCTCCCTGGCCGCATCTCGCTTCCGGAGCTGGTGCGCCAGCATCCTGCTCGTCTTCTCCCCGTATTCATACACCGCCCCCTGTGCTTTCCTCCACTGAGCTTCCGCCTTTCTGGTAGTCAATAGGTCAAATCTGGCCTGAAGGCTACGCCTCTCCCCCAGCAATCCCTCCTCTGGGGCCTCCGCATATCTCCTATCCACCTGCACCATTTCCCCTATCAGTCTCTCCCTCTCCCTCTGCTCCCCCCTCTCCCTATGGGTTCGGATGGAGATCAATTCCCCCCTCATCACCGCCTTCAATGCCTCCCAGACCGTCCCCACTCGAACCTCCCCGTTATCATTGGCCTCAAGGTACCTCTCGATACACCCCCGAACTCTCTCGGCCACCTCCTCATCTGCCAGCAGCCCCACCTCCATGCGCCAGAGCGGACGTTGGTCCCTCTCTTCCCCCAGCCCGAGGTCCACCCAGTGTGGGGCATGATCTGAAATGGCAATGGCGGAGTATTCCACATCCTCCACCCTCGACACCAACCCCTGCTCAGGACAAAAAAATCGATCCTTGAGTAGGCCTTATGTACGTGGGAGAAAAACGAGTATTCCCTGGCCCTTGGTCTCGCAAACCTCCAGGGGTCCACCCCCCCCATCTGGTCCATGAATCCCCTCAACACCTTAGCCGCCGCCGACCTCCTACCCGTCCGGGACTTGGATCGATCCAATAGGGGATCCAGTACTGTGTTGAAGTTCCCCCCCATGATCAGGCCCCCCACCTCTAGATCCGGAATGCGGCCCAACATACGCCGCATAAACCCCGCATCGTCCCAATTTGGGGCGTAAACAGTCACCAACACCACCCGCTCCCCCTGCAGCTTGCTACTCACCATCACATATCTCCCACCACTGTCAGCCACCACATTTAATGCCTCAAACGACACCTTCTTCCCCACCAGGATCGCCATCCCCTTACTCTTCTCATCCAACCCTGAGTGGAATACTTGGCCCACCCATCCCTTCCTCAGCCGAACCTGGTCCACCACTCTCAGGTGTGTCTCCTGGAGCATGGCCACATCCGCCTTCAGTCCCTTCAGGTGCGCAAATACCCGGGCCCGTTTGACCGGCCCATTCAGCCCCCTCACATTCCAGGTTATCAGCCGGATCCGGGGGCTCTCTGCCCCCCTCCCCTGCCGATTAGCCATACCCCATCCCTTGCCCACCCCCGGCCAGCGTCCCCCGCTCTGCCAGTTTCCCACGGCGGCAACTCCCCCCCCCCTCCAGCACCACTGCGTCCTCCAGCTCCTTCCTGACCGTTTCAGCAGCAACCCAGTACCCCCCCCCCCCCCCCTCCCCTCCCCCCCAGGCTAGGACCCCTCCTAGCCGCGCCCCTCCCTCCACAGCACTCCCGTGAGCCAGCTAACTTCTGCTGACCCCGGCGACTCCCGCCCTACCTTCAGCTCCTCCCAACATGGGACTGCCCCTCCTCCATTGTGCCCGTCAACGGGTCCACCCTCCCCCCGCTCTTGCGCGGGAAAAGAAAACAACCAGCAACGACCCGCGCTTCTCAGCCCCGGCCCCGCCCCCACCATCTCACAGCGCGGGAAACCCGCAGAAAGCCCGCGCTTTCGCCCTGCCGGGCCCCGCCTCCTCCAGGGCCACTCCCATTGTCAGTCCCCCCACCAGCTCCCCGACCTCCCCGTTTACCCCTCTGCCCGAACCCGTCCACCCGACCCCTGCTTAAAAACCCCTATAGAAAAAACAGTACGACATTCTTACACTAAACCAAGCAATTGCAAATACAATATTATACAACATCCCCCATCCTAGACCCTCAGTTTGAGTCCAATTTCGCGGCTTGCACAAAGGCACACGCCTCCTCCGGGGACTCAAAATAGTGGTGCCGATCCTTATAGGTGACCCACAGACGCGCCGGCTGCAACATGCCGAACTTCACACTCGGTCTGTGGGACACCGCCTTCGTCCGGTTAAACCCGGGCCTCCGCCTCGCCACCTCCGCACTCCAGTCCTGGAAGATCCGCACCTCTGTGTTCTCCCACTTGCTGCTCCGCTCCTTCTTGGCCCACCGGAGCACACACTCACGATCCACGAACCGATGAAACCTCACCAACACCGCCCGCGGCGGCTCGTTCGGCTTGGGCCTCCTAGCCAGAATTCTGTGGGCCCCCTCTAACTCCAGGGGCCCCTGGAAGGACCCAGCCCCCATCAGCGAGTTTAACATGATCACCACATAGGCCGCTAGGTCCGACCCCTCCAGCCCCTCCGTGAGGCCCAGGATCCGCAAATTCTTCCTCCTCGACTGGTTGTCCAGCTCCTCGAACCGCTCCTGCCATCTTTTATGGAGCGCCTCGTGCATCTCCACCTTCCCCGCCACGGCCACGACCTCGTCCTCCCTTTCGGAGGCCTGCTGCTGCAGCTCCCGGATCGCAGCCCCCTGGGCTGTCTGGGTCTCCATCAGTTCCCTGTTGGTTACCTTCAGGGACTCCAGCAGCTCCAACTTCAGCTCCTGGAAGCAGCGCAGCAGAATCGCCTGCTGCTCCTGGGCCCACTTCCTCAGCTCCTTGAGGCCATCGCCGGCCGCCATTTTTTCTTCCTGCCCCCGTTTTTTCAGAGGCACTTTCCTCGGTTTTTTTTCTGCCCCGCTCCTGGTCCGGACCATGGGACCGTTGGGGTCGACTCCTGTCTTCTTCCCCGTTGGGATTCGCCGCTGCAGCTCCGTTGGGGGCCCTGAAAAGAGCCCCAAAGTCCGTTCTCCGCGGGAGCCGTCGAATGTGCGGCTTAACTGTTCACTGCCGCCACCGGAAGTCGCCTTCTCTCCATATTCATACTGCACCCCCCTCACCCTCCGTAACTGCTCCACCGCCTTTCCCATTATCAAACTTCCCCTACAACCTCTTCCTCTCTGCCAACAACTCCTTAGTGGGAACCACGGGTATCTCCCGTCCATCTCGACTGTCTCGTCTAGCAACCGTCCATGCTTCTCGCTCCTCCTCTTATCCCCTTGCGCCCTTGAATGAGATAATGTCCCCTGGAACTACAGGTTTCAATGCCTCCCAGAACTTGGCTGCCGACACCTCCCCATTCTGACTTAGCTCCACATAATCCCCAATCGCCAGCCTCACTTTTTCGTAAAACCCCTCATCTGCCAAAAGACCCGAATCTAGCCTCCATCCCAGCTTCTGCACCTGCCCCAAGCTAAGCCTCGCCTCCAGCCAGTGGGGTGCATGACCCAAAATCACAATTTCCGCATACTCTGTCCCCACCACCCCATCAGCACCACTTGACTCACCACAAAGAAATCAATTCTAGAGTACACCTTATACACGTGCGAGAAGGAGTTCTCCCTCCCTCTCAGGTTAAGGTTTCAGATTCCCTTGTGGTATCCTCAATGTGCTTCATGGGAGTGTTGCTTTCAGCAGCATACCAAATTTGTCCCATTGCTTGAATGTTGTTACGCCATCGTGGACCAAAAACGCTAAAGAAAAATAAAAGAAATAGGAACTAAGGGGATCAACAGGAAGGATGCTTACAAAGGCACATCCAGATGCTATCTCTAAACAAAGTAACATTCTTTGCAGACACTTGAGCAAATCGTAGCTGTTTAAGAAAAATACTTTGAAATGGCTTGTGGTCAGACGCCTCTGTTATTTTGTCTATACCAAGCAGATATTGATGAAAATGCTCATAAGCAAAAACAATGGCCAGGCACTCTTTTTCGATTTGAGCATGGCATCATTCAGTTTACATTAATGTCTTTATGCAAATACAACTGATTGTCATTGCTGCAATAGGGTTCCTCCAAGACCTGGCTTGGTGTCGTCACACTGCAAGGTGACTTCTCCATTGACATTGTAGTACCTCAGCACAGGCGTCGTTATCACTTGTTTGATCTTAGTGAATGCTGCTACTTGTTCTGTGCCCCAATACCACCTCACATCATTGGCAGCGATCTTGCGTAATGGTTCACACTCCAACAACAAATGAGGCAAAATGTTGATAAGTAGTTCACAAATCCAACAAATCGTTGCACCGCTTTCACATATATTGGATATATATCAGAACCAGGGTGAAGGCCCTTTGCTTTCAGTACATGACCTATGTTCTTTACTTCAGGCACCTTCAATTGCAGATTTTCCTTATTCAGCTTCAGGTTTATCTGGCCAACTGTCTCTAGCTGTCATTCAATTCAGGGGCTGGTTTAGCTGACAAAGCTAAATCGCTGGCTTTTAAAGCAGACCAAGCAGGCCAGTAGCACGGTTCGATTCCTGCACCAGCCTCCCCGGACAGGCGCCGGAATGTGGCGACTAGGGGCTTTTCACAGTAACTTCATTGAAGCCTACTCGTGACAATAAGCGATTTTCATTTCATTTCAATTCTAATCATAATCAGCTAAGGGTGCTTCCATTTTGTTTAGTAGATCATCTACTATGGTTCCACTCCAGAAAGATCACTGACTATCTCAAGCTGTCTGCATTGATATTGCTCAGGAGCTGTGGAAATTCCAAACAGCGTGCACAACCATTTGTATCTCCTGAATGGCGTCCAAAATATAGTTAGAGAGCTACCACTTTTCCCGCAGCCTTTGCCTCTCGGTTAGTAAAGATCTTTGACTTGGCAAGTTGTGACAAACTGTCTTTGGTAAGATCTCTTGAGGGCTTCACTTAGATCTTTTGGGTAGAAACATACTCTCAGCTTTCCAAGTTGTTTCACTGCTACCTGGCTGCTAATTCAGTCTGTTAGAGTTGCCATTTTCTTGATTACTCCTATCTTTTCCAGCTCTTCTATCTGTTTTTTAAGTGGGTGCTGAATTGGTCTTACACAGTCTCATCTACTTCAAGATGATATCTCCAGATAAACATCCCAACTGCAAAACACATCTTTGTACTCCTTTAGAATCTTTCAGCATTGAATAGTTTTGTGTGCTGAAACACATTGTGAATCTCTGTTGGCACATTTAGGTTTGCCAGTCCAAGCTTTAGACTTGCTCCAGCTGAGACAGCACACAACAGCCACTCATTTATTAGCTGGAACTCCAGATCCCCATTCTTGCCAATGCATTTTGCTCTCAGACTAAGTGGTTCTCTCAGTATGAGTACCATGGCATAATATAGCCTCCACCTTACATTCTAGGGCTTCATTTTTGGATTGCTAGGTTGAGCCACTTCACACAAATCTGAAGGTTATGATGTTGCATGCTACATCAGTGTCTGATACTTCTTGTTTACTTGATGCTCTCTTTCTGCGATCATCATTTTCTGTGGGCGCGATCTACCGACCGCGTCCTGCCAGAACTGGGGTGCGATGTGGTCAGTAAATCCCGGGGGAGGCCCCCCTGGGGTTCCTGAAGGCTGTGACACCTCATGGGATATAACCAATCTTGCACCATTAGGTGCGTTTAAGAACCCACTTAGCCATTCTTGTGCCAAACCTAATGGCCACCCAGGGTCTATCAATCTTTCTGAGGAGACCCCATTCGAGCGCTGTTCAGTACTGGTCTCCACAAATGGGGCCAGGCAGAATGGTACCTGGCGGAGTCTCCCAGACAATCTGAACCCCTTGGGTGGTTGGCCTCTGGGCAGGGTGGCACCCTGGCACTGATGATGCCACCTGGGGACCTTGGAACTGCCACCCGAGCAGCCCAGTCGTGTCTCACAGGCCAAGAGATGCTCAGTGGCAGATGTTTAAAGGGATATTTCAGAACAGACACATTCCAATGAGAAGGAAAAATGCCAAGGGAAGGGCCCATTATCTGTGGGAGGGCGGAACTCAAGAAAATGACAATTACCAGTGAAATGGTATTGAGTTTATTGTTGGATCTGTGGGCTGACAAATCTCTTGGTCCGGATGGACTTCAACCTAAGACCTTGAATGAAGTGCAGAATTCGATATTGATTCGTTGGTTTTAATTTTCCAAAATTCCCTAGATTCGCGAAAGCCCCATTAGTTTGGAAGATGGCAAATTTAACTTCTTTATTCAAAAAGGTAGGGAGACAGAAAGCAGGAAATTACAGGCCAGTTAGCCTGTGACAGGAAAAAAGTTAGAAGTCATTACTAATAGCAGGGCACTTGGAAACATTCAAGGCAACATGGTTTTGTGAAAGGAAAATCATGTTAACCAATTTATTGGAGTTCTTTGTAGGAGTCACATGTACTAGTGGAACCAGTCAATGAGGCTACAAAAGGATGCAAATAGATTGAGTGAGTGGGCAAAAAAACTGGCAAATGGAGTATAATGTGGGGAAACGTGAAGTTGTCTATTTTGGCACAAAGAATAAAAAATAAACTTATTATCTAAATGGGGACAGATTGCAGAGGTCTGAGGTGCAGAGGGATATGGGTGTCCTAGTGCATGAATCACAAAAGACTAGTATAGTGATTAGGAAAGCTAATAGAATGTTATTGTTCACTGTGAGGGTAATCTCTGAAGATCGTGGGCAGAATTCCCGGGCCGGAGAATCCCCGGGGGGCGCCGTGAATCCCACCCCGCCGCCCCAACGCTGGCTGCCATATTCTCCGGCGCCAGATTTTGGGTGGAGGCAGGATTCACGCCACGTCGGTCGGGGGACATTGGTAGCACCCCGCCTGGCAATTTTCCGGGCCCCGATGGGCCGAACGGCCGCCCATTTTTGGCTAGTCCCGTCGGCGTGGATTGGACATGGGCTCACGTGGCGGGACCTGGCAGGTAAGTTGGCTGGTGCGGTCCTCGGGGAGGACTCGGGGAGGGGGGGGGGATCCGACCCCGGGGCGGGCCCCCACGGTGGCCTGGCCCGCGATTGGGACACCGATCTGTGGGCAGGCCTGGGCTGTGAGGGCACTTCTTCCTTCAGCACGGCGCCTGTAGGGCTCCGCCATGGCTGGCGCGGAGAAGACACCCTCCTGCGCATGCGGCAGAATACGCTGGCCGGTCTGCGTATGTATGGAACCACGCCGGCGGTTCTGCGCATGTGGTAACTCACGCAGTCCCTTCGGCGCCAGCTGCCACTAACCCCTCCGGCGCTGGCCTCACCCCCGGAAATGCGGAGAATTCCACTACTTCCGGTCGGCCCGACGCCGGAGTGGTTCGTGCCATTTTTGACGCTGGCATCAGGCCATCGTGTTGATCGTGGAGAATCCCGCCCTCTATCTCAAAAGGCAGTGGAAGCAGAGTATTTGAATGTTTTTTGAGGCAGGACTAGATAGGTTCTTGATAAGCAAGGGGCTGAAATATTATTAGTAGGAGTTGAAGTTACAAGCAGATCAGCCATGATCTTGTTGAATGACAGAGAAGGTTCGAGAGATCAATTGGCCTACTCCCGCTCCTAATTAATATGTTTGTATGTTCCCTGGGCTCTCACTCAAGCCTTTTTATTTGGCCCGCTGAACAATTTGTCTAAATTTACTCTACCTTCTTCTTTCAACTAATTTATTTAAACATTAGCATTGCAGTCCTCCTTTTATTCTGTGCCTGATTATCTCCCATCCTCCACTTCATTTGACCTGAATCTACACATTATCAGCCTGCAGTGCTCCCAAGGCGTTTGTATGCTTCAGTGACCAGAACTGTACATACTGCTGAATTTTGATTTCTTTCCACCCTACGGTTCCTATTCATTCCTCTTTGTCTTATTCCCGTTTTATTTCTCATGTCCTCTTTTGTTCCCTTTTTCTATTTCGGGGTCACCCTCAGAATGATGACAAATGACTGCTTATTCCATGAACTTTTAGTGATGTTTCCATTCCAGTGAAGATCGGACTTTTTTGCAGAAAACAGCAGCTTTTAGTGCAGGATTGATGTAACAGAGCTGCTCCTCTGTATTTTTTCCATCACTGATTTGGTTAACAACTGAATGTATTGCGGCCCACCACCCAATGTACCGGCCATTCAGTGTATGATTGAATAGTTGGTAGAGGACTAATTCAAACTGAAATGGAACAGAAAAAAGCAGAACGCTTCATTACAATCAATCTGCAGCAACCAATCAGGATTAATTAAGTATTTATGTACAAAGAGCTACATTTTAGTTTCAGAAGAAGCCATCGAAACATATGAGGTCATCATTTTAATAGATTAATGAAAAATCCAAATGTTACCTTCTGTAAACCAGGCTGGATAGATCTCAGCCTTTGAGTTTGGAAGTTTGTGTACACATCAGTTTGCCAGCATTAATTCAAGTCATTTCAGATCACCAACTTTGAATCTGATTGCCCATTTGTGAATCTTGTTAAAGCCAACTCCCAAATCTGTTAGCACAGTGGTTAGCACTGTTGCCTCACAGTGCCAGGGGCCCAGGTTCGATTCCCGGCTTGGGTCACTGTGCGGAATCTGCACGTTCTCTTTGTGTCTGTGTGGGATTCCTCCAGGTGCTTCGGTTTCCTCCCACAGACTCCAGAAAGACTTGCTGTTAGGTGAATTGGACATTGTGTATTCTCCCTCAGTGTACCCGAACAGGCGCCGGAAAATGGCGACTAGGGGATATTCACAGTAACTTCATTGCAGTGTTAATGTAAGCCTACTTGTGACACTAATAAAGGTTATTATAAAAATCCTTCAGTTATTCCTCTTCGAAGGTTTCTCTATTTCTTCCTCCTTTGAAAGGATAGGAACAATTATGGGCGCGATTCTCCGCCCCCCACGACGGGTCGGAGAATAGCGGGAGGACCTTCCCGACATTTTTCCCAACCTCCCGCTATTCTCCCCCCCCCATGGCCGCCCCCCGACATGAATCGGCGAGCAGCGATTCTCCCCTAGCCGATGGGCCGATTTCCCAGGCCTTTACGGCCGTTTTCACGAACGGCAACACACCTGCTCTCACCGTTCGTGAAAACGGCCGCAAAGTGCCGTTCTGGAGAACCATGGCACCGATTGGCACGGCTGCACCACGGGTCCGAACCCCGCGCACTCTTTGTTCCTCCGCCGCCCCGCTGGATCAGTCCGCGGGGTGGCTGAGGGGCATAAAGGCCCGCGCAAGCACAGGTTTCACGCATATGCGTGATGACGTCATCCGCGCATGCGCGGGTTGGAGCCGTCCAATCCGCGCATTCGCTGCTGACATCATCGTGCGCATCAGCCGCCGTTACCCTTGGCGCACAGGCTTAGCGAAGTTCGCTAAGCCTGCGATGCCGAGGTTCACGGGGCCCCGCTGCTAGCCCCGACCGGGGAGCAGAATCGGGTCCCGGGAGGGGGCGCGGAGGCTGCCGTGAAACACGGCCAGTTTCACGGCAGCCTTCACGACTCTCCGCATTTGCGGAGAATCACGCCCTATATATTTGCTGAGCATCAGCATTGAGATTGAGAATCTGAATTTTTCCTTGCATTGTTACACAAATGCATTTTGCAAATGAAGCAATCATAGAATCATAGAATTTATAGTGCAGAAGGAGGCCAATAGGCCCATCAGGTCTGCATCGGCCCTTGGAAAGAGCACCCTACTTGAGCCCACTCCTCCACCCTATCCCCGTACCCAGTAACCCCGTCTTACCTTTTGGCCACTAAGGGAAAATTTAGCATGGCCAATCCACCTACCCTTTACATCTTTGGACTGTGGGAGGAAACCGGAGCACCCGGAGGAAACCCATATGCAGACACAGAGAGGATGTGCAGACTCCGCACAGATAGTCACACAAGGCTGGAATTGAACCCGGGTCCCTGGAGGTATGAGGCAGCAGTGCTAACCACTGTGGTACGATTAAGGTTCCTTGTATTCAAATTGTAAGAGGAAGAATAGAAGAAGGTGATAATAGGGATGGAATAAGAGGGATGGGAGGAGGCTATTGTGGAGCATAAATTCCAGCCTTCACCGACTGGGCTGTATGGTCTGTTTCTGTTTATTAATAATAATACTAATAATAATAATCTTTTATTGTCACAAGTAGGCTTCAATGAAGTTACTGTGAAAAGCCCCTAGTCGCCACATTCCGGTGCCTGTTCGGGGAGGTTGGTACAGGAATTGGTCACGCACTGCTGGCATTGATCTCCATTCCAAGCCAGCTGTTTAGCCCACTGTGCTAAACCAACCCCTTAGCCCCTAGTCGCCAAATTCCGGTGCCTGTTTGGGGAGGCTGGAACGGGATGTTTTATAGAGATGTTGCATTTCTTTGTAAATTAATAATTCTCTCTCTTATGCAACAGCATCTTACCAGACCTACTTGTTCAAGAAATAGAAAGTTGGTAAGGAAAGACATTTTATCACATTGAATAAATAACATTTTAAAATGGTTAAAGATCATATTTAAATGCTAGCTTAACTCAGTGACAGCACGTCCACCAAATTAAAAGGTTGGGATGTTAATTCTATTAAAGTGAGACTTCCACCCCAAGCTGGGATGAAATCCTACCTCCAAGAGTTGCTGGCCAGTCGATTGGATAGTATGGTCACGGGTGGGACTTCATCCAGTCCCCAACAACATTTGTTGCTGAGACTGAATGCAAGGTAATTGGGTGGCTGGTCTCAGCAATGGAGTGAGGGGGAAGTGACAAAGCCCCCAATCAAAAGAGGGGCCTGTAAAGATTGCATGACCCTCTCCTTTCCCATCCAATGTTCAGGTAGGGTGCTGAGTTTCCGACACATTACCATCCTTACCAAATAAATGGCTTCTTAAGGCCTCAATTAGCTGACGGGAGTGCCAGCTGCACCTCCCATACCCCGCATAAAATTATGATGAGGTGGATGGGTAGAGGGCATGATAGCCATGAAATTGTAGCTGCCCCCTCACCTGCTCCGGCACTTATAGTCGGCGCGCCATGGCCGGCGTGGGTCTGCGCATGCCGCCACGGCCGCTGCGGGTCCACGCATGCATTTGGGTTGCCGTCTCCACGCCAACCCCTGGACAATATGGCGAAGCCCTACAGGGGCCCGTGCGCAGAGGAATATAGGCCCCCCATGGAATTAGCCCACCCGCCAATCGGTAGGTCTCGATCGCGGGCCTGGTCACTGTGGAGGCCGCCCCCCAGAGTCGGATCCCCGCCCCCTCACCAGGACGGCCCCCGCAGCCAGAGCTCCGAGGTCCAACCAGGTAGGACCATTCGTAGCCCA
The DNA here is from genome assembly GCF_902713615.1 of Scyliorhinus canicula. Taxonomy (NCBI): domain Eukaryota; kingdom Metazoa; phylum Chordata; class Chondrichthyes; order Carcharhiniformes; family Scyliorhinidae; genus Scyliorhinus; species Scyliorhinus canicula. The sequence continues at coordinate 39,840,239 of NC_052154.1, forward strand.
CGCCAGTGGGACTCGGCAGAACTTGCCGGGCGCCCGTCGAGGCGCGTAGAATCGCCAGAGGGGCCGCTTTCAACGCCCCCCGACTGGCGCGGCGGCGACCCTGTGGGCGCGATTGGCACTGATTCTCTGGTTGCCGGCCTGGCGTCGGATCGGTGTGGCGTGATTCTCACGCCCCCCAGCGATTTTCCGAACTGGCACGGGATTGGAGAATCCCGGCCCATGCATCAACAACATAGGGTGCTGTTTGTGCATCTTTGATGGTGTACTCAGAGGAGCAAATGCTGCTTCTCTTGATTCCTTGGCTGTGCCTCTGATCTTGTCCTCTTTATAACTGATGTCACCAGATGATGATAATTTGAAGGAAATTGAGTTATTAAATTGTTTGGTTAATGTGGATATCTTCTTTTTGAATTGATATATTTTCACATCTATCCTTTTGCCTGCGCTTTATAATTTTTTTCCCCACATACATTAAGAAGATAGCAATGTACAATATTATAACCATAACCAGTGCTAATCTCTGATACTGACATGATGTGTCAATGTTTTCCCAGCAATGCCAGAAAGCTCAAATTAATGGAAGTTAAATGATCATTGTTCCTTTTCTTCTCTCCCAAATTGTAGAAAGCTGAGGTATGAAATAGGCCTGTTGGTTAATTTTATTTTAAGGGAGCTTGCTGGTTATATATAAAAGAAAGTGGTGCAATTTACCTCCACAAACCCACTCTTTGGAATTGCACTAACCTTAAGCATATGTGATGGTAAACTAATGACAAAGTGTAGTTTATTTCCCTGGAATGAGTTTTTCATAGATTTCCCTGGCCCATCTCAATTGGTGCAATGCTAACATACTGCACCATCATTATTAAAACAGGGGACAGAACCCTTTAGTTTTGTTACAGCACTTGCATTAAATATCACACAATGTATTAACACAAGCATAGAACCCTTTTCTGATATTACTAATGCCCTGAGATCTTGGCTGCAGCTTTCTATTTGTTGTTGTATAATTACAAAAGCACAGTGTACGCATCGTTAGGTTTTGCAAAACATCTGTTCACAAAGCACCAAATTTTAACATAAATGGACTATCATGAAATTCTTGCTTTTCTAAGCAAGTATTCAATAAATAATTCAGTACTGTATTTAACATTTCAAATCGGTGCATCTCTTGAATGATTTCTCCCAAAGGAACAAGAAACCATCTGTGTCACACAAAAGGGGCAAAATCCACTCTAAGCACATGGCCGTTTCATCTTTACCTAAGGAGAAAAGGTAATGTATTTTATATTAAGCAGCTAAGTGGTTTGTTTTGGACAGTGTTCAGTGCTGCATAAGGTTGCAAAATATTTCTATATTATACATTATCTTAAGAAATATTAGTTGAGCCAAGAAGTAAAAAACTCATGTTTGATTTTATTAACTGATTTCTGGAAGAAATGTATTTTGCATTTGTGTGTTGTTACAGTCATGATGATAGAAAGTAGAATAGGTCTAGAAATTCTGACACCAAAGCAGCAAATGCTGGAAACATACCACCCTGTACATTTTGGATGAAGATCTTTCTTCAGAATGGTACTAACCAAAACAAACAACAGACATTGACCCTCCAGATGGGTCCAGATGTCTAATCACTTGTGAATAAGGCCCTGGCATCTCAAACTTCATAGTGGCTGATTATACTGACATCCTGGACTTAATTTAGTTCAGCATGCTGATCACAACACCTTGCCCTTTATTGAAGCCTCTCGCCGAACTATATTTTCATTCACCTAACTCAAACTGTCTCTTTATTTCTCCCTCTCGTCTGGTACCTATTGTTTCACCTATAAGAATAGCTGTACTTCTTCAGTGTACATTCAGTGAGAGTCTTCACTGAACTGATCTCAAAATGTTTGCCTCCAGAGACAGCCCCATGCATAGTTGCATGATTATGGAAAGCCAGATTAAATTTCAAATCCAAACATCTATTTTCATCTAAAAATAAAATATACTAACACATCTTCCTTTTCCTAATGAACAAGACATATTTGCATGCATGATCTTGTGTGACTGTGAAATACCCAAGTTTCCCACTGTACAGTTATAGTTGTCATAAGACCATAAGACATAGGATCAGAATTAGGCCACTTGACCTATTGGGTATGCTCTGCCATTCAATCATAGCTAATATTTTCTCATCCCCGTTCTCCTGCCTTCTCCCCATAACCCCTGATCCTCTTATAATCAAGAACCTATCTATCTCTGTCTTAAAGACACTCAGTGAATTGGCCTCCACAGCCTTCTGCGGCAAAGAGTTCCACAGATTCACTACCCTCTGGCTGAAGAAATTCATCCTGATCTCTGTTTTAAAGGATCGTCCCTTTAGCCTGAGATGGTGTCCTCTGGTTCTAGTTTTTCCTACAAGTGGAAACATCCTCTCCACGTCCACTCTATCCAGGCCTCGCAGTATCCTATAAGTTTCAATAAGATTCCCTCTCATCCTTCTAAACTCCAGTGAGTACAGACCCAGAGCTCTCAAACGTTCCTGATACGAAAGGGTCTTCATTCCAGGGACCATTCTTGTGAACCTCCTCTGGACTCTTTCCAAGGCCAGCACATCCTTCCTTAGATAAGGGGCCCAAAATTGCTCACAATACTTCAAATGGGGTCTGACCAGAGCTTTATACAGCCTCAGAAGTACATCCCTGGTCTTGTATTCTAGCCCTATTGACATGAATGTTAACATTGCATTTGCCTTTTTAAAAAAATATTTTATTCTCCTTTTTTCACAATTTCTCCCAAATTTACACCCACCAACAATAAATAATAATCAGTAACAAATATGTCAATCCCCATATCAATAACAAGATCCCATCCTCCCACCAAACCCCAAACATGAGCCCGCATGTTCACACAAACAAATGACAAAAAGGAATTAGGGATCACCCATAGTCACCATTAACATACACAGCCCCCCTCCCCCCAACCCTTCTAAACACACGCCCCAACTAATGTTCAATGTTATCCAGTTCTTGAAAGTGCATAATGAATAATGCCCATGAATTGTAGAACCCCTCCATCCTTCCCCTTAGTTCAAACTTCTCAAGAGTCAAGAATTCCAACAGCTCCCCCCACCACGCCAGGGCACAGGGTGGAGAGGTTGCTCTCCAACCTATCAGGATCCGCCTTCGGGAGATCAACGAGGCGAGGGCTACAACATCTGCCTCTGCACCCGTTTCCAACCCTGGCTGGTCCGACACCCCGAATATGGCCTTCCGGGGGCCCGGCTCCAATTACCTTAAAAACCTCCTACCAGTAATCCTCTAGCTTTGGACAGGACCAAAACATATGAATGTGATTATCCCCCACCCCTCCCCGCAACGTTCACACACATCTTCTACTCCCTCAAAGAATCGGCTCATCCTCGTCCCCGTGAGGTGTGCTCAGTATACCACCTTCAGCTGTATCCGCCCCAACCTCCTGCATGAGGTGGAGGCATTCACTCTCCGGAGCACCTCACACCAGAACCCCTCCTCCACACCCTCTCCCAACTCTTCCTCCCACTTTGCTTTGATCCCTTCCAGTGGTGCCTTCTCCTCTTCCAAAATAGCTCCGTAAACTGCCGACACTACCCCCTTCTCCAGTCCCCCTGTTGTCAGCACCTCACCTCCTCCAGCAATATAGAGGCCGGCTCCACCGGTAAGCTCTGTATCTCCTTTCTGGCAAAATCTCGAAACTGCATGTATCTAAACATTTCCCCCTGCTCCAGCCAATACTTCGTTTCCAGCTCCTTCAATCCTGCAAACCGACCCCTAAGAAACAAATCTTTTAGTGTCTTAATCCCCTTCTCCTCCCATTTACGAAAATTACATTTGCCTTCTTAACTGCCAACAGAACCTGCACATTAGCCTTAAGAGAATCATGAACAAGGACTCCCAAGTCCCTTTGTGCTTCTGCTTTCCGAAGCATTTCCCCATTTAGAAAATAGTCTATGACTAAATTCCTCCTTCCAGAGTGCATAACCTCACACTTTTCCACATTGCCACTTCATTGCCCACTCTCCTAGCTTGTCCAAGTCCTTCTGCAGCCCCCTTGCTTCCTCAATACTACCTGTCCCTCAACAGACCTTTGTATCATCTGCAAACTTAGCAACAGTGCCTTCTGTTCCTTCTTCCAGATCATTAATGTATATTGTGAAAAGTTGTGGTCCCAGCACAGACCCCTAAGGTACACCACTAGTCACCGGCTGCCATCCTGAAAAAGACCCTTTTATCCCCACTCTCTGCTTTCTGCCAGTCAGCCAATCCTCTATCCATGCCAGGATCTTACCCTGAACACCATGAGCTCTTAACTTATTTCACAGTCTCCTTTGCGGCACATTGCCACCTTGGAAATCTAAATAAATCATGGCCACTGGTTTTCCTTTGTCTAACTTCCTTGTTACCTCCTTGTGGTGAATGTGATTCACACCGGATTAGTGTCTGTATTGTAAGTGCAGTTGCACTACCTGTCCTCCAGGGGGAGTAGCTCTGGGAATGCTCGAGTTGTACGGGGCTTCTCCCTTGGCTCTGCCCAGGACTCCTCCCCCGGAAGCTGCTGTATAAAAGATCAGTGCCACATGGTCAGCCGGCCAGTTCACCGAAAGTTCAATGGCTAATAGGCTGGCTCTGTTGTGAGTATATTAAAACCGCTATTCTAATCCTACAAGCACGTGTCCGTAGAATTGTTGGTTCCAACAATTTAATATACTCAGGAAACAGTCGAAGAAATCATGGAAGCAGCCCTCAAGCCCGGACACCTAGAACTCGACCCAGAGGATGCAGAGGCTAAGGAAATGTTTTCCCACTGGCTGAGATGTTTTAAAGCCTACCTGGCAGAAGCCAGCACCACCGGAACAACGGAGGAACAAAAACTCAGCCTACTGCACGCGAGGGTAAGCCGCAGAATCTCCACACAGCGAAATCCGGCCGGTCCTGACACCGCAGCGCTGGCAATATTGGACAAAATGTACGTTAGGCCCATTAACGAGGTTTATGGACACCACGTGTTTATAACCCGCCGTCAGCGGCCTACAGAAACGCTAGCCAAGTTTGTAAGGGAATTGAACAATCTTTCCAATGACTGTAATTATCAAGCCATTACCGCGGCTGAACATAGGGAGCTTGCTGTGCGGGACGTTTTCGTGGCGGGCCTTAGGTCTAACTATGTGCGCCAAAGACTGCTAGAAAAGGGGGCCCAGGACTTAGACACTACTGTGGAGGCTGCTACCACTATGGAAGTTTCCTTCCGCAGCCTCACCTCATTTCCCGCGGACCCCGCAACCTCATCGTGGACTCCCGACCAACAGTCCCCCAAGCCTGTGCCGCACGGCCCCCCAGCTACCGCGCTGCCAAAGCCAGTTATTCTGCTGCCCCAGCCAGCTACTCGGTTGCTTCAGCCTGCCATTTCTGTGGCCAAAACCAGCACCCGCGGCAGCACTGCCCGGCCCGTAACGCGACCTGCAGCAGCTACGGGCGAAAAGGACACTATGCCAGAGTGTGTCTGGCGAAGAAAGCCCCAGCCTCTAACCCTCCCACGGCTCAAAGCACTCGTTCCCTGAATTTACAGGCCTGCAGGCCCCGAAATGCTGCAGCCTGTATGCCGACTCTGCCCCCACCCGACATGTGCGACTCATGGGGGCGGCCATCTTAGCAATCCTCCTCCATCCGGCCGGCCATGTGCGACTCATGGGGGCAGCCATCTTGGCAATCCTCCTCCATGCGGCCGGCCATGTGCGACTCATGGGGGCAGCCATCTTGGGATCTATCCCCTTCAAACTCTGAAACTCACCTCGACGACTACGAACTCAGAGGGCAGTCATCACGGGGCCACTCCAGCACAGCTGATCGAGCCGCCGACTACCCGCAACTCAGAGCAGTCGCCCTGGATCAATCCCGCCCCAAGCACCTACGAAGTTCGATGGCGGAGGTCCAGTTCAACGGGTACAGCACGCCGTGCCTGTTTGACTCCGGGAGCACCGAGAGCTTTATATATCCAGAGCTGGTAATACACTGTTCGCTTTCTATTTTTCCGGTGAGCCAAACTATCGCCCTCGCTTCGGGCTCCCACTCAGTCCAAATCCAAGGAGGCACCGTTGCTACGCTCACAATTCGAGGCGCTAGTTATTCTAAATTTAAACTTTATGTCCTGCCCGACCTCTGCGCGCCACTCTTATTAGGCCTGGATTTCCAGTGCAACCTCAAGAGCCTCACCCTCAGCTTCGGCGGGCCCCTGCCCCCACTCACTATCTGCAGCCTAACCACGCTGCGCATCTCCCCCCCTCTGCTCTTCGCCAATCTCACTCCAGATTGCAAGCCAGTAGCTACTCGCAGCAGGCGATACAGCCTACAGGATAGGGTCTTTATCCGATCGGAGGTCCGACGGCTGTTCAGTGAGGGGATCATAGAGGCCAGTAATAGTCCCTGGAGAACTCAGGTGGTGGTCGTCAAGAACGGGGAAATATTTTGCATGGTCGTCGACTATAGCCAGACCATAAATCGCTTTACGCTCCTAGATGCGTATCCCCTCCCCAGAATTGCAGACATGGTTAATCAGATCGCCCAATATCGGCTATTTTCCACGGTGGATCTGAAGTCTGCGCACCACCAGCTCCCAATCTGCCCGGAGGACCGCCACTACACGGCGTTCGAGGTCGATGGCCGCCTCTTCCATTTCCTCTAGGTCCATTTCGGCATCACTAACGGGGTTTCGGTGTTCCAACGAGCAATGGACCGAATGGTAGACCAGTACGGGCTGCAGGCCACGTTTCCATATCTGGACAATGCTACCATCTGCGGCTATGACCAGCAGGACCATGACGCCAACCTCCACCGTTTTCTCCAAACAGCACAGAAATTAAATCTCACTTATAAGGAGAAATGCGTTTTCCGCACAAACAGACTGGCCATCCTCGGCTACGTCGTGGAGAACAGAGTCCTGGGCCCAGACCCGGACCGCATGCACCTCTTAGAACTCCCCCTCCTTCATTGCCCCAAGGCCCTCAAACGGTACTTGGGGTTCTTCTCATACTACGCCCAGTGGGTCCCTCAATATGCGGACAAAGCCCGCCCACTCTTTAAGGCCACACAATATGGGGCCTCACGGTAGCATGGTGGTTAGCATCAATGCTTCACAGCTCCAGGGTCCCAGGTTCGATTCCCGGCTGGGTCACTGTCTGTGTGGAGTCTGCACGTCCTCCCCGTGTGTGCGTGGGTTTCCTCCGGGTGCTCCGGTTTCCTCCCACAGTCCAAAGATGTGCGGGTTAGGTGGATTGGCCATGCTAAATTGCCCGTAGTGTAAGGTTAATGGGGGGATTGTTGGGTTACGGGTATACGGGTTACGTGGGTTTAAGTAGGGTGATCATTGCTCGGCACAACATCGAGGGCCGAAGGGCCTGTTCTGTGCTGTACTGTTCTAATTTCCCCTGTCAGCTGAGGCGCGCCAGGCCTTCAGCTGCATCAAGGAGGACATCGCCAAAGCAGCCATGCGGGCGGTGGATGAATCCACTCCCTTTCAGGTTGAGAGCGACGCCTCAGAGGTAGCTCTAGCAGCCACTTTAAATCAGGCAGGGAGGCCCGTTGCATTTTTCTCCCGTACCCTATCCGCTTCAGAACTCCGACACTCCTCAGTCGAGAAGGAAGCACAAGCCATCGTGGAGGCTGTTCGTCACTGTAGGCATTACCTTGCGGGTAGGAGGTTTACCCTCATTACTGACCAAAGATTGGTTGCCTTTATGTTTGACAACTCACAGCGGGGCAAAATCAAGAATGACAAAATCTTGCGGTGGCGTATTGAACTCTCCACCTATAACTACGACATAGTATATCGTCCTGGGAAGCTCAATGAGCCCCCAGATGCCCTGTCTCGCGGCACATGCACCAGCGCGCAAGACGACCGGCTACAGGCTATCCACAATGACCTCTGGCATCCGGGGGTCACCCGGCTCGCCCATTACATCAAGGCCCGCAACCTGCCCTTCTCTACCGAGGAGGTTAAAGCCGTCACCAGGAATTGCCCGATCTGCGCGGAGTGTAAACCGCACTTCTATAGACCAGACAAGGCCCACCTGGTAAAGGCATCCCGGCCCTTTGAACGCCTGAGTATTGATTTCAAAGGGCCCCTCCATTCGAACAACCGTAACACCTACTTTCTCAACATTATAGACGAGTTCTCCCGTTTCCCTTTTGCCATCCCATGCCCCGATATGACCACCCCCACGGTTATCAGAGCCCTGCACAGCATCTTCACCCTGTTCGGTTTCCCCAACTATGTCCACAGTGACAGGGGTTCGTCCTTCATGAGCGACGAACTGCGTCATCGCCTCGAACAGGACTACCAGTTATAACCTCCCCGGGGGAACGGGCAGGTGGAGAGGGAGAACGCGACGGTCTGGAAGACCGTCCTACTGACCCTACGGTCCAGGAATCTCACTACCTCCCAGTGGCAGGTGGTCCTCCCCTATGCGCTCCATGCTATTAAGTCCCTCCTTTGTACGGCCCCGAATCAGACTCCTCATGATTGCTTATTTGTCTTCCCCAGAGGAACGACCACGGGGGCCTCGTTTCCATCCTGGTTGAGGACACCGGGCCCTGTCCTCCTTCGGAAACACATTCGGACACATAAGACCGACCCCCTGGTAGAGAGGGTCCAGCTCCTGCACTCGAACCCCCACTACGCGTATGTTGAACACCCCAATGGCCGGCAAGACACCGTTTCCCTCCGGGACCTGGCACCCGCAGGTTCTACTACCACTACCGCTGATACACCCCACACACTACACCCCACCCGACCTCCTATGCCCCGCGTCCCCGCACCTATTTACTTCCCGCGCTCCCTTCCACCCTGCACACCATTCCGCAGGAACGAAGCTCAGGAAGAGCCATCCCCGGAGTCCACCCCCGGACCCGCACCGAACATCCTTCCACAGCCATCCGAAACGGCTGCAACACCAGTGCTTCGTCGGTCGCAACGCACGATCCGGACGCCGGACCGACTGAACTTGTAGACCCGTCACTCCCGCCGGACTTGATTTTTTGAACAGGGGGTGAATGTGGTGAATGTGTAACTGGTAATTCACACTGTACCTTACTGTTGTCCCTTTGGGCCCCATCTGTGAGCCACTGTGCGGCTCTGCCCACAGGGGGAGATGAAGAGCATGTACAGGGCTCCGCCCTAGGCTCCGCCCCCCCTTTAGAGAGTATAAGTGCTGCGGTCCTGCGAGGCCGCCCTCAGTATCGTGCAGTCGCAGGCAGGCTCAGTTGTAAGCCGATTAAAGCCACAGTTTACCCCAACTCGTGCCTCAGAGTGAATTGATAGTCGCATCACTATATATATATACACTCACTGGTTCCTGGTCTCATTTTAATTATTCTCTGCATCCTTTCCAGTGCATTTGGTGACCAGAACTGCACACATCACTCTTAATTGGTCAAATCAAGGATTGATATATGTTTAGTATAACTTTCCTATGCCTCTAGAAATAAAAGATGTGGTGATGCTGGTGTTGGACTGGGGTGGCACAGTAAGAAGTCTTAAAAACACCTGATTCACCTAATGAAGGAGCTGCGCTCTGAAAGCTAGTGATTTGAAACAAACCTGTTGGACTTTAACCTGGTGTTGTAAGACTTCTTATCGTGTCTCGAAATAAAGCCTAGAGTAGGCATGTCCAAGATGTGGCCCAAGGGCCAGCCGGAACTTGGAGGCATTATTAAGGGGTGGGCCACCTCTGAGTCCTCTTAGTGTAGGTTCAACTTCCTGGAAAGAATTTCAAAAAATGTTCAGCCAATCACCGGCTGGTTTCTCCTTGCATTGGCTGCTGATAGGCCACTGATAAGCCTTTCTGAGTCCAATGTAGGGTGAAACCAGTCTGTGATTGGACAATCACTGGCCGCGATTCTCCGCTCCCGGGAAACATCATGAAGGCCTTCGTGAACTCAGCCGAGTTTCACGACGACCTCGGAGCCCGCTCCTCTCACCGAATTCACCCCCACCCGGGGGGCTAGGAGCAGTGCTCCGTTATTCTCGGCCGCCCATGTGACGTCAGCCGCGCATGCGCAGGTTGGGCGGCTCCAACCCGCGCATGCACGGTTGACGTCACGATGGCTGACAGCTCGAACCCGCGCATGCGCGGTGGCCATCTTCCCCTCAGCCGCCCCGCAAGACGTGGCGGCTTGATCTTGCTGGGCGGTGAAGGGGAAATAGTGCGTCCGATTGAGACGCCGGCCCGACGATCAGTGGGCACCGATCGCGGTCCTGTCCCCTCCCGAGCACAGTCGTGGTGCTCATTCCCCACCAGACCCCCTACAAGCCCCAAAACGGGCATCTCACGGCGATTTCACGACGGCAGCGACCAGCTGTGTTTGCCGCTGTCGTGAACAGCAGGCTGCTCGGCCCATCCGGGTTGGAGAATCGCTGGTCGGCGTGAAAAACGGCGAGCAGCGATTCTTCCGAGCGGGGGTGGGAGAATCGCGGGGGGTGCCAGGGGGTTGTGAAATTAGTCGGGGGGCCCTTCCACGATTCTCCCACCCGGCGTGGGGAGCGGAGAATCACGCCCTAAGCATCAGCAGTTGTCAGGTAAGTTTTTAATATCTGTTCGTGGCTGGGGAATTTAGTGTGGGAAAGCAAGTTCAATGAGAGTGGGTGGGTCGGAGCTGCCGGGATCCTGGGCAGGAGGCCAGGAATTGGCGAGGGCATGTGGGAAGCCAGGAACTGCAGTGGGCGATGGTAACCAGTGGGGGCAAGCTTCCAATTGTGGTGGGGTTGGGGTGCTGGCCGAATTGGCCCTTGGCTCAAACAGCAGCCCAGCCCCAACTTTGGAAAATGGCAGAGTAAACAAATTTACTTTCATTAGCGGGCTGGGGGAGGAGATGAGTGAGTAGAAATGTAGGCCTGGGTAGAAATGGATACTGGGAGGTGGTTTACATGGCTTGCTGGTATGTGTGTCTGTGTGAGTGAGAGAGAGTGTGGATGTGTGTGTGTAAGAGAGTGTGAGTGAGAGGACGAGTTGTGTTTTTTTCTCTCTTCCACAAAATAACCAACCGAGTCTCAGGCAGACAACGATCGTTTATTGACCAAAGCATTGGGAGAGTCCAGCTTCAGAGATAGACCTCCGAAGCTGACTTTGCCAACGTACAGAATCAGGTGATATTTAGACAAAGTATGGTTATGTAGGTTACATATGTAAGGATATTGTTTACATTAAATCATGTCTGTTTTAAATCTTACATTACACAAGTTATGCGCACCCAGGCAGACTTGATAGATATGTCTGATCTTTAGGTTGGGCTACGAAATGTTTGTTCATTTTTTCCACTTACTGCTATAGATTGAGTCTTGGAACAGCATGGTAGCACAGTGGTTAGCACTGTTGCTTCACAGCGCCAGGGTTCCCGGTTCGATTCCTGGCTTCAGTCACTGTCTGTGTGGAGTCTGCACGTTCTCCCTGTGTCTGCATGGGTTTCCTCCGGGTGCTCCAGTTTGCTCCCACAAGTCCCAAAAGACGTGCTGTTAGGTGAATTAAACATTCTAAATTCTCCCTCTGTGTACCCGAAAAGGCGCTGGAATGTGGCGACTGGGGTCTTTTCACGGTAACTTCATTGCAGTGTTAATGTAAGTCCATTTGTGACAATAAAGATTATTATATTTTAATATTAAGGTAACTGGAACATGCTTGACTCTTATATTGATTGCTGTATATGGTGCCACTTCAATTTTCGGCTGCCATTTTAATGAAAATTTCTTTAGTATACTGTTCTGCACTGTACAGATTCAAAATCTTTTAGAATAAATGCTGACTATTCTAATTGATTATCATTAATAAATCCAAGTCATTTGTCTTCTCACAACAGTGTGTGTGAGAGAGCTAGTGCATGCGAGTGAGTGTGACCTCGCACGGCCTCAAAGTTCATTAAGTGTAGGGTAGGATAAGGTCATGCATAGCCTTTTAAGTGCAAGAAATTAGAAGGAGTAGTTGTAGTAGGAGACAGTATAGTTGGGATAGTTGCAGTTTTCTGCAGCCAAGAACATGAGTCTTGAAGGCTGCATCTCCTCTGCCTAGTGGTAGGATTAAGGGCATCTTCTTGGGGCTGTGGAAGAACATGGAGTGGAAAGGAAAGGATCCAGTTGCTGTGGTCAAAGTGGGCACCAAGGACATATGCAGGACTATCAAAGAGGTTCTGCTGAGGGATAATGTGTAGATGGGGACTAAATTAAACCAATGACTGGTGTGGGAAATGGATTTCAATTCATGAGGCGCTGGCACCAGTACTGGAAAAGAGAGCTGAACTGTTGGAATGACTTTAATTTGAACAAGGCAGGGACCAGTATCCTGGTGAATTGAATAACTAACACTGTAGGGAGGGCTTGCATCTAAATAATGGGGAGGAAGGTTCATGTGAGGGAAGATTTGGTTCTCATCTGTAAAGGTCAAGACAATAAGGCAGGATAAATATAAAGGTAATGTTAATCATAGTGAGACAGGGAATATACCTCAGTTTAAACCAGCAAATAAGCAAACTGATAAAAGGGCAGAATTAAAATCTTTTTAGCTGAATACTCGCAGCTTTCGCAACAAGATGGATGAATTGATAGCACAAATAAATGTAAGTATGATATAATGTAGTATGAAAGAGACATGGTTGTAATGTGGCCAAGGTTACAACCTGAATTTGAAGGCTATTTGGCATTTCATAATGTTGAGAGGAAGGGAAGAGGAAATTGGGTACCTCTGTTAATAAAGATGAATACAATAAGTTTGACTACAGATAAGAAATAGAGAGTGAGTAGTTCATACAGTAGCTGCATAGTGGGACAGAATATGGACCATCATGAACAGAGGATATGGCCGGAATTCTCCCACCATTCAGTGCGGCAGGATTCTCTTGTCCCGCCGACAGCAGCCCACCCCCACCCCCACCCTCAAGGGGTTTCCCAGGATGTGGGGTGGCATCAATGAGAATTCCCATTGACAGTGGCGGGAACAGAGAATTCTGCTGCCAGCGAATGGTGCACCGCCAAGAAACACAGGGCTGGGAGTCCAGAGAATCCCACGTTGTGTGTTATTGTCCTTGATCAAAGTATTTTTATGTGTGAGGCCGCTGCGTTTCCTGCCCCACTGAGTGATTTGTCTCAATTTAATATTTACAGCTTTTTGTGAATTTAAAAATAAAGATTATTGATAAACAGATACTTGCTCCAAAAGTTTAAAATGCAACTTCACACACACACTCTCTCTACCATATACACAAAAACACACAGATGGAGAAAGCCAAGAGCTCAAAATGGACAGGTTGGGGAGAATCCTTCTCCCACTTTCAAGGTATGGTTGTTTCACCTTTGTTTCAAGTTTGTCCTCCAGCTCAGATGGTAGCAGCCATGGTGTTTCTGATTGGAACAGCTTCTGTTGTTACTTTTTTTAAAGAATAGAGAACAAACATGGCTGCCTTAGTTATGTGACCAACTGCAAGTTCAAGCCCTTCCATAAAAAGGTAGTGACTTGTTTTCTTCCCCACATACTGTGTTTGAGCCTTTCACACTGAGAATTTTTGAGACAACCATGGTTTTTGTAACTGAATAATCCCATTCAATGTATTACCCTTTTGAAGGCCTTTCAGAGAGACATTCAATTTTGATGCCTTTATGACCCAGATTGAAGTAGAAAGGCAGGTTGGCTGATGTGTGATAGTTCTGTTCTGTTGATAGTTCATCCATAGGAAAGGAACTTGTGAATTTCACAAGTAGCTGTGATTGTCCATGTTTTAATGAGGTATTTGCTTGAGTTCGGGGTTTGGCTGGAGCTGACACTGCCAAATTCACAAGGCATGTTGTTATCTTAAAAGCTGTTGTGTCCTGTTACGATCCTGGACCAGACCCTAAAACTTGTGAGGGTACCGGACAGGAAGCCCAATTACTTTTTTTGAATTTGTAAAACTGGGAAAGGATACTTCGCTTCAGTAGTGATTCCACGCACAAATAGGGGTATGGTGTATTAAAACAAACTTTATTATTAACACACTATTAAACTATCTTAACATTACAGAAATATAGCTTACAATTGATTGTGTGGATTTTGCACATTCTCCCCATGGGTTTCCTCCATGTGCATCAGTTTCCTGCCACAGTCCAAAGATGTGAAGATTAAGTGGATTGGCCATGCTAAATTTCCCTTTAATGTCCTAAGATATGTAGGTTAGATTAGGGGTTATTTTAGATAGGATGGGGATGGGCTTGGGTGGACTGAGGGTCAATGCAGACTCGATGGGGTGAATGGCTTCCTTGGTACTGTATGGATTCTTAGATTGTATGATATTTACCAGTTAAACAATGCGTAACAATAAAAGGAAGCAATTTAACTTCCAACTGATACCTTCTCTATCTGCAATCGAGAAAAACCCATCACAGGTCAAAAGCTACTTTTAAATAAAGTTAGCAACCACAGGATCCCTTGCCATTCTGGATAGAGTGCTCTTTGAAAGACGGTTTAAAGAGAGAGAGAGATACTTTCAATAAAAGCCTGCAGATAACTGTCTGTCTGAAACTGACAGCCTTCTGAAAAAGTTGTGTTCAGTTCACACCTTCCTGAAACTAACTAAAACTGACCGGCTGCTCCTGTTATGTACACCATCTTTATCCCACTGAAATACGATGACGTACTTAGTTAAGTTTAAACACACTCTCATTATCTACTCCCAGAAAATCACAACAAAAACCCATTAGGCCTCTCCTTGTAAACTGAAGCATGGCTTGAAAGATTGACGATCTCAGTTTTATGACACCTTAATTGTACCTTTTGCAGCCACAAAGTCAGTTTACCTTTTAAATCAGGATTTTATAACATACTGCAGCAGATATATATACACACCCTCACCCAGGCGTTTAAAACATTATTCGAACAAATACAAATAATACAATATAACTACCAATTTCTTACATTCATCACAGTCCATTAAAATAGCTTTAAAGTTTGTAACATCGTTATGCCTTTATTAGGCATGACAACATCAAGAACTAATCAAGGCTTGAAAAAGCGTTACTGCCATAATTGTGCGTAACTTTTTTTTCTCTTTTTAAAAAAAATTTAGAGTACCTATTAATTTTTTCAAATTCAGGGGCAATTTAGCAAGGCCAATCAACCTACCCTGCACATCTTTGGGTTGTGGGGACAAAGCCCACGTAAACATGGGGCAAACTCCACACGGACAGTGACCCAGAGCTGAGATCAAACTTGGGACCTCGGCGCCGTGAGGCAGCAATGCTAACCACAGTGCCACTGTGCTGCCCAATTGTGCGTAACTTTAATCTTCACATCAATTCGGTGAATCAAATTGACAGATATAGCTTGGAAGGTGAGTTCATAGAGTGTATTTGGGACAGTTTCCTAAAACAATGCATTCTGGAATCTTTAAGGGACCAGTCTATTTTGGACCTGGTAATGAGGATTAATTAAAAACCTCATAATAAAAGGTTCTCTGTGCAAGAATGATCATAACATGTTCAAATTTCTCACTCACTTTGAGAGTGAGAATTATAGGCAGAATCTTGAGCCTGTATTCGCCGCCCTTGGCGCTGAGGGTGGAAAATCTCCAAGAATTGTGAAACATGAATGTCACCAGATGATCACATTTCCTGATTTCCCTCCACCTCACTGGCAATGTGATTGGCGTGAGCCTCATTTTAATAAATTTAAATGAGTTTGAATATTATTAGCGACTTCCGGTGGTGGTCATGGAGCAAGTGGTCGCACACGGCAGACCCGGCTCGAAGGTGTTGCTTTGAGCTCTTTTTGCTGAAAAGGGGGGAATTTTGACAGGAAAGTATAGCTGAAGGGGCGGAGGAGAAGTTCCCCCGGGAGTGGCATATCTGCTGGTTATCAGACATGGCATAAGAAGGTTAATAACCTGGTGAAGGAGCAGTTGATGCCATTTATCAGAGAGCAGTTCCACCAGAAACAAAAGGCGATGCAGGAGGATCGATTGAAGGCCATCGAAGGAACAGTACCACCCTTGAAAGACTCGATGGAGAGGGTTGAGAAGTGCTTGGAGGCACAGAGGTCACAGATCCAGGAGATGGAGAGGATGGTGTCCGACCACACTGATCATGTGGTGGCATTGGAGGCGGAGGTGGGGCTCCTGGGGGATCTTTGCAGGTCATTAAGGGCAAAGGTATAGGAGCAGGAGAATAGATCTAGAAAACTGAACCTGTATATCGTTGGCCTGCCTGAAGTGTGGATGGCACGAGTGCTACAATATGCCTCTCAAGGATGCTGGCAGGGCTTGTGGTGGAGGGGGTGCTGGACATGGCCCCAGAGCTGGATAGGGCGCAAAGGTCACTAAGGAAAAAGCGAAGAGCGAGGGATCTGCTGTGGTCAGTGATTGTGAGGCTCCATAAGTTTGTGAAGAAGGAGTAGATCCTCAGGTGGGCCAGGGACAATCAAAACTGCGAATGGGAGGGGAACAGGGTCCAAATCTATCAAGTCATTGGAGCGGAGTTGGCGAAAAGGCATGCCAGGTTCAACAGGTTCAAAGAGGCTCTCTATCGAACGCAGATCAAGGTGACCTTTGAAGACCAGGAGTACTTTTTCGAAACCTCAGGGGACGCCAATGGATTTATTAGAGACCATAAACTGGGGGAGAGCTGAATGTTGATGGGAGACGGAAGAGTTGGAACAATGGAGTTTGGAGGATGCAGGTAGTGTGGGGGCCGGAGGGTGGGGGGGGGGGGGGGGGGGGGGGGGGGGGATTTTCTCCTTGGGTGGCTCGATTTTGTTGTTGCGCTTGTTCATTAAGGAGCAATACGTTTGTAAGGGGAAATTGTCTCCCCTCCCCCCATCACCTGTGGCAATGTTTATTTTTTGGAGAATGTGAGCCGTGGCTTTGGATGTGTCTTTGTTTAGGTGGGGGAGGGGAGGTCCACAGGGAGCCATTTGCACAGACCGAGGAAGGAAGAGGTGTTGATAGGAGGCGCCTGATGCACTATCAATTACGACGAGACAAGAGTAGAATGTAATCAAGACTTTATTACACAGAGATGTGTGGCCTCCGACAGCAGCTGGCGAAATGGCTGCTGTTCGGAGAGCACACATATTTATACTCCGCCTACTGGGCGGAGCCAGCAGGCAGGGATCTACCCTGTACCTGTAGTACAGGGGCCTTACCGTGATACCAGTATATACAATAAATACAACAATGGTGACTACCACATTCACCCCCTGTTAAAAATTAGTCTAACGGGGATGGTGGAAAAACTATTTACACACAGATTGGCTTTAAAATTACAGAGGTTGCAAATTTAGACGATCGAGTGCCTTGATCTGTCATTGAGAGCGCCGCAGTGATGTTGGCGACTCAGGCGTCGGCTTGGTCTTTGGTGACTCCGGGAGTGTTTCGACATCCTTTTCATACCAGGGTGGGTCCAAGGGGAGGGCGGATTGTCCTGGAGCGTGGGCTGTGGTGGGGTGCGCTAGGGGGAGGGAGCGTGGCGCCGGGGCGGGGAAGGGGTGTGTGCGGGGACCCAGCTGGTGCCAGGTCCCTGAGGGAGACAGTCTTGGCAGCCGTCGGGGTACGCTACGTAGGCGTACTACGGGTTTGCGTGGAGTAGCTGTACCCTCTCAACCCTCTCTGCCTTGTGGAGCCTCACGTGCTTGCGGAGGAGAACGGGTCCTGGAGCTGCCAGCCACATTGGGAGCGAAAACCCGGAGGTGGACTTCCTGGGGAAGGCAAAGTGACGTACATGGGGGGTTTCATTAGGCGCAGTACACAGGGGCGACCGAATGGAGTGAAGTGCGTCGGGGAGGACCTCGTGCCAGCGGGAGGCCGAGAGATTTCTGGACCATAGGGCCAGCTGGACGGCCCTTCGACCGTACCATTCTCCCTCTCCATCTGCTCATTTCCCCTGGGGTTGTAGCTGGCCGTCCTGCTCGAGGCAATGCCACTGTTGAGCAGGTACTGGCGCAGCTCATCGCTCAGAAATGGGGATCCCCGGTCGCTGTGGATGTAGGCGGGGAAACTGAACAGGGCAAAGACGGTGTTGAGGGCTTTGATGACGGTGGCAGACGTCATATCGGGGCATGGGACGGCGATGGGGAATCAGGAATACTCGTCGACTACATTGAGGAAATACGTATTGCGGTTGGTGGAGGGGAAGGGCCCTTTGAAGTCCACGCTGAGGCGTTCAAAGGGGCGGGAGGCCTTCACCAGGCGCGCCCGGTCTGGCCGGTAGAAGTGCGGTTTCCACTCCGTGCAGACCTGGAAGTCTCTGGTGATAGCCCTGACTTCCTCGATGGAGTAAGGCAGATTGCGGGCCTTTATGAAGTGATAAAAGCGGGTGACTCCTGGGTGACAGAGATCGTCATGCAGGGTCCAGAGTCGGTCCGCTTGTGCGCTGGCACATGTACCTCGGGACAGGGCATCGGGGGGCTCGTTGACCTTACCGGGGTGATACAAAATCTCGTAATTAAAGGTGGAGAGCTCGAACCTCCACCGCAAGTTCTTATCATTTTTGATCTTGCCCCACTGTGTGTTCTTAAACATGAAGGCAACCGACCGTTGGTCAGTGAGGAGAGTGAATCTACTGCCGGCCAGGGAATGCCTCCAGTGCCGCACAGCTTCAACGATCGCTTGGGCCTCCTTTTTGAAGGAGGAGTGCCGAATTTCGGAAGCATGAAGAGTGCGGGAAAAGAATGCCATGGGCCTGCCTGCCTGAGGGTGGCGGCCTGAAGCGACGTCTGATGCATCGCTCTCGACTTGGAAGGGGAGCGTCTCGTCAACCGCGTGCATCGCGGCCTTGGCGATGTCAGCCTTGACCCGGTTGAAGGCCTGTTGAGCCTCGGCTGTCAGTGGGAAACTGGTGGAGTGGATGAGTAGGCGTAGTATGAAAAGAACCCAGGCATCGTTTGAGGGCCTTGGGGCAGAGGGGAAGGGGTGCACATGAGGGGGCACATGCGATCGGGGTCGGGCCCCAGAACTCTGTTCTGGGCCATGTAGCCGAGGATGGCTAATCGGTTCGTGCTGAACACACACTTCTTGTTGTAAGTTAGGCTGAGGAGTTTGGCGGTGTGGAGAAATTTGGAAAGGTTAGAATCGTGGTCCTGCTGGTCTTGGCCGCAGATGGTGACTTTGTCCAAGTACGGGAAGGTGGCCCGCAGTCCTTACCGATCAACCATTTGGTCTATCTCCCATTGGAAGACCGAGGCCCCGTTGGTGACGCCGTAGGGAACCTTAAGGAAATGGTAAAGGCGGCCGTCTGCTTCAAATCAGTGTATGGACGGTCCGCCTTGGGAATGCGGAGCTGGTGGTAGGCAGATTTCAGGTCCACTGTCAAGAAGACCCAGTACTGTGCAATCTGATTGACCATATCAGATATGCGTGGGAGGGGGTACGCGTCGAACTGCATGTACCAATTGATGGTTTTTCTCCCCAATTTTCACCACTACCACTTGGGCTCTCCAGGGGCTGTTGCTGGCCTCGATGATGCCTTCCCGCAGCAGCCGCTGGACCTCAAACATGATGAAGGTCCCGTCCTGGGCACTGTAACGTCTGCTCCTGGTGGCGACGGGTTTGCAATCCGTGGTGAGGTTTGTAAACAGAGAAGGCGGGTCGACCTTAAGGGTCGTGAGGCTGCAAACAGGGTGGTAGGGGCCCGCCAAATGTCACGGTTAGGCTCTGGAGGTTGCACTCGAAGTCCAGGCCGAGTAGCAAGGCAGCGCAGAGGTTGGGGAGGACGTAGAGTTGGAAGCCGCTGAACTCTATGCCCTGGATGGTGAGGGTGGCAATGCAGTATCCCCGGATCGCCACGAGTGGGATCTGGAGCCCAGGGAGATTCTTTGTGAAGTGTTGGCTAGTGTAGACTTGAGAGATGAACAGACACTTCCAATACTGATGAAGGTTCAACTCAATTTTATTAACTATTTCTAACTAACTAACACACGATGACTGTGGGTCTAAATGATGCTAAATTAAACTAGAGACCTAAGCCTTGTCTGACCAGTTGATTCTCTCAGCACGTGTTGTGAGTCTGTGCTGGGCTGGATGAGTTCTTGTTACACTCAGAGGCAGCACCCAGAATGAGCGGGAACCGCGGTGCCCTCTGCCTTTATAGTGTGTGTATTCTAACTGGTGATTGGCTGCGGTGTTTGTACATGTTGATTGGTCCCTGTGTGTGTCCATCAGTGTGTGTCTGCACCATGATATACTGGTGTATATTATGACATCCCCCTTTTATAAAAAAATGTTGATATAGGCATGTGTTAATAAATAGCGTGGGTGTGTGGATAATGTACCTAGCTATGTGTGAGGTGCGAAGACATATGTACAAAGCTATATACAGAGGAAGGTGCCTGGTGTAGATGACTACCATGAACTGGAACAACCAACAAATCTATTTACAAATCACTGGATAACGAATGCAACACTAAAGGATATAGGAAAAAGAACATTTCAGAGAGTCCACATGTGTACAGAGTTCATAAGTTCAGTCTCTGAGGTGGGCGACGAACTCTGGTTGACCGCCTCAAAGGTGGGGCAATGGCTGGCGGCTCAAGAGCCGGGAGGGCTGCAGCACTGTCAGGGGCAGGCAGAATGACCGGAAGCGCCACACAGGCCACGGCGGGATCAGTAGGAGAGCTGGGCGGAGGATCCCGTGACGACCCTGGAACCAGGCAAAGAGCACGCCTGTTGCGGCGCCAAATGGATCCATCCGGTAAGCGGACTAGGAAGGAGCGGGGGGCCACCTGCCCTAGAACGACCGCAGGCACAGACCAGTCACTGTCTGGGAGGTGGATGCGAACCTTGTCGCGTGGATGGATGTCGGGAAGGTCAGCAGCCCGTGAGTTGTAGGAAGATTTCTGCTGCAGTTGAGACATGTGCATGCGGTGGAGCACGGGAAAATAATCGAGGTTGGGAGTGAGAATCGATGGCACCGTCCTTCTGAGGGTGCGGTTCATTAGTAGCTGAGCAGGCGACAGGCCGGTGGAGAGCAGGGAAGAGCGATAGGCTGGCAGAGCAAGATGGAAATCTGAGCTGGCGTCGACGGCCTTGATGAGGAGCCGCTTAACGATGTGGACCCCCTTTTCCGCCTTCCCATTGGATTGGGGGTATAGGGGACTGGACATAACGTGCTCAAAGTTGTAGTGTTGGGCGAAGCCGGCCCATTCCTGGCTCGCGAAACAGGGGCCATTGTCTGACATGACCGTCAGCGGAATGCCATGTCGGGTAAATGTCTCCTTACAAGCCCTGATCACAGCCGAGGATGTGAGATCGTGCAGCCTGATGACATCTGGGTAACTGGAGAAGCAGTCGATGATGATGACGTAGTCCCTGCCCAATGCATGGAACAAATCGATACCCACTTTGGTCCAAGGCGATGTGACGAGCTCATGGGACATCAGGGTTTTCCGTGGTTGGGCGGGCTGAAAACGCTGGCAGGTAGAGCAGTTGAGCACCACATTCGCGATGTCATCATTGATGCCCGGCCAGTAGACAGCTTCTCTGGCCCTGCGGCGGCATTCCTCGATGCCTAAATGGCCTTAATGGAGTTGCTCCAACAGTAGCTGGCGCATGCTCTATGGGACGATGATGCGATCCAATTTCAAGAGCACCCCGTCGACAACCGGCAGGTCATCGCGGACGTTGTAAAATTGCTGGCATTGGCCCTTGAGCCACCCGTCTGACATTAGACGCATCACCCGCTGCAGAAGTGGATCAGCCGCTGTCTCGCGGCGAATTTGCATTAGTCGTGCATCCGAAGCTGGCAAATGGGAGGCTGAATAACTGAACGTGAGCGTCTATTTGGCAAATGAAGCCGTCATGATCACACGGAGTTGTGATCGACCTTGAGAGGGCATCGGCAATGGCAAGGACCTTGCCAGGGGTACAGATCAGTTGAAAGTCGTACCTGCGCAGCTTGAGCAGGATATGCTGGAGGCAGGGCATCATGAAATTCAGGTCCTTTTTGATAATATTTACAAGGGGGCGGTAGTCGGTTTCAACCGTGAACTGCGGAAGTCCACAGACGTAGCCGTGGAACTTCACGACTCCAGTGAGAAGGCCGAGACACTCTCTCAATTTGCGCATAGCGCTGCTCTGTGGGAGTCATCGCCCGCGACGCATACACAACGGGGGCCCATGACGAGGCCTCGTCGCGTTGCAGGAACACGGCATCAATCCCCGACTGACTGGCATCAGTAGAGATTTTGGTCTCTTTGGTCGGGTCGAAAAAGGCCAAAACTGGGGCCGTGGAAAGCTTGGCCTTCAACTCCTGCCATTCACGCTCGTGAGCAGGGACCCATTGGAAATCTGTGGTTTTGTGAATCATGTCTCTGAGGGCCGAAGTGTGTGAGGCAAGATTCGGGATGAAGTTCCCGAGGAAATTCACCATACCCAGGAGACGGAGGACCGCTTTCTTGTCCTCGGGCGTCTTCATGGACGTGATTGCTGCAATCCTGTCCTCGTATGGACGCACCCCCTGGTGGGAGATGTGATCCCCCAGAAACTTGATACTCGACTGGCCAAAGGAGCATTTGGCCCTATTGAGGTGGGGGTCGTGTTCGTGGATGCGCCTGAAAACACGCTTAAGGCGGGCAATGTGTTCCTGCGGGGTGGTTGACCAGATAATAATGTTATCGACATATACCCGGACTCCGTCGATTCCCTCCATCATCTGCTCCATGATCCAGTGGAAAACTTCGTATCAGAGATGATGCTGAATGGCATCCGGTTGTAGCAGAACCTGCCAAAGGGTGTGTTGAACATACACAGCTTCCTGCTTGACTCATCTAGTTGGATCTGCCAGAAACCCTTCGAGGCATCCAGTTTTGAGAATAGTTTGGCGTGGGCCATCTCGGAGGTGAGCTCCTCACGTTTCGGAATCGGGTAGTGCTCCCGCATGATATTCTGATTCAGGTCTTTAGGATCAATACAGATCCGCAGCTCGCCGGACGGTTTCTTGACGCAGACCATGAAGCTTACCCAGTCAGTGGGTTCCGTGACCCTAGAAATGACTCCTTGGTCCTGGAGGTCCTGGAGCTGTCGCTTGAGGCGGGCCCTGAGGGGCGCTGGGACTTTGCGAGGTGCGTGAACAACAGGCGTGGCGTTGGGCTTGAGTAAGATTTTATACGTGTACGGGAGCGTGCCCATGCCTTCGAAAACATCATGGTATTGCTGGATGATGGGGTCGAGTTGCGCCCTGAAGTCTGTGTCAGAGGATGCAGACACATCGCTTGAAGAGAGAGAGTGTACTCTCTGCACTAAGTGGAGCAGCTTGCATGCCTGCGCACCAAGCAAGGAGGCTTTTGAGGCAGCAACAATCTCAAACGGGAGAATGGCTGTGTGAGCACGATGTGTCACCTCAAGGCGGCAGGAGCTGCTGGCGGCGATGGCATTGCCATTGTAGTCCAGCAGTTTACAGGCAGATGGCAGGACAGCAGGCTGTACGCAGAGCTTGCAGAAATCAGACGACGCGATGAGATTGGCAGAAGCTCCAGTGTCCAGGCAGAACCTGACAGGGGACCGGTTGACCATAAGGTTAACCCTAACCCTAACCCTAACACCACTCATCATCCTGGCTGACACTGTGGACGTGGACAGGTTCAGTACCATGCTTGGGGGACATCCTGTTCATAGTAACGAAGCCAATTTGGAACGGGACCTGTGGGTCATTGCAGGCACAGTCGGAATCAAGGTCTAGAGTAGGTTCATTGATGGCAGGCTGGATAGCCCTGACGTCTCTGTGGGGCTGGGTGGACCTCCTAAGAACAGCAGGCATGGAAGATCTGTACATTGCAGCATAGTGGCCTCGTTTGCCACACTGCAGGCAGCGTCGGGACTTTGTGGGACATTGCCTCTTTAAGTGGGTGGAGTTGCAGTTGCCGCACGGCGGAGCATTGGGACGTTCGCCGCACCACCGCGCATGCGTGGGGTGATCCAGCGTAGAGCGCACCTGCGCGAAGCGGTAGGTGACGTCAGCACGCTCGCTGTGTGTAAGCGCGGGACTCCACGAAAAGCGCGCGAAATGGCCGCCATCGTTCAGATCCAGAGCCTGAAAAGATTTAATCATTTGGACCTGTTCTGCCTAGTAAGGGGCTTGCCGCGCCGTTTCAGCAGCCTGGATGCAGGAGTAGCGCTTGGAGGCATGTTCATGAAGCACACAGGTCTCAATGGCCGTAGGGAGAGTGAGCTGCTTTACTTTTAGTAGCTGCTGGCGCAGGGGCTCAGATTGAACACCAAAAACAATCTGGTCATGGAGCCTGGAGTCAGAGGTGGACCCGTAGTTGCAGGACTGCGCAAGGACACGGAGGTGGGTAATAAAGGACTGGAAAGGCTCGTCCTTACCCTGAATTCGCTGCTGAAACATGTATCTCTCAAAACTCTCGTTGACCTCGACCACACAGTGGCTGTCGAACTTCAGAATTATGGTCTTGAACTTCGATTTGCCCTCCCCCTCATCGAAGGTGAGCGAGTTGTAAATGTGCAGAGTGTGGTCACCGGCTGTGAAGAGGAAGAGAGCAATCTTCCGTGCGTCCGAGGCAGCTTCCAGGTCCCTGGCTTCGAGGTACAGCTGGAAGCACTGTTTGAAAAGTTTCCAGTTCGAGCCCAGAGGCGGCGGCGGGCGAACGGAGTCCATTCTGTAGGATGGAGCGAGACTGGTGGAAGGCAGATCACTGAAAGGTAGGTCTCAGAAGTGCGAGCATCCCTCAACTCCTGGTACTATGAAGTGTTGGCTAGTGTTGACTTGAGAGATGAACAGACACTTCCAACACTGATGAAAGTTCAACTCAATTTTATTAACTATTTCTAACTAACTAATACACGATGACTGTGGGTCTAAATGATGCTAACTTAAACTAGAGACCTAAGCTTTGTCCGAACCAGTTGATTCTCTCAGCACGTGTTGTGAGTCTGTGCTGGGCTGGATGAGTTCTTATTACACTCAGAGGCAGCACCCAGAATGAGCGGGAACCGTGGTGCCCTCTGCCTTTATAGTGTGTGTATTCTAACTGGTGATTGGCTGCGGTGTTTGTACATGTTGATTGGTCCCTGTGTGTGTCCGTCAGTGTGTGTCTGCACCATGATATACTGGTGTATATTATGACACTTTGGTTAACGGGGTGTACCGCGACGGAGCAGCGCCTTACCGTATTAGGGTGGATGAAGCTCTCAGTGCTCCCGGAGTCCAGAAGGCAGGATATCTCGTGCCCGTCGACCTTCACCTTTGTCGATGCAGTCGCGAGGTTGTGCGGTCGAGACTGGTCGATCGTGACGGAGGCTAGATGC
Source organism: Scyliorhinus canicula (assembly GCF_902713615.1). NCBI lineage: Eukaryota > Metazoa > Chordata > Chondrichthyes > Carcharhiniformes > Scyliorhinidae > Scyliorhinus > Scyliorhinus canicula. The sequence goes on from NC_052154.1 coordinate 39,865,522, forward strand.
GGCTGATCGTTGGCGGTTGCAGGCGATGAGTGGCCTGATGAGGTGCCCGACGGGCAGGGGTCCTGATGCGGGTAAGATGGCGGCGCTCATGGGCCGCACGTGTTGTGGATGGAGGACAATGGCGACGCTCACGGGCCGCACGTGGTCTGAGGAGATGAAGATGGCGGCACCCACTGGCCGCATGTGGGGGTTGCAGGGACAATAGAGGCAATTGAGCGGGCCTAGCACACTGCAGCAAAATGTCCTTTCTTGCCACAGGCCTTGCAGAGCGCGCTCCATGCCGGGCAGCGCTGCCGGGGGTGTTTTGTCTGTCCGCAGAAGTAGCACTTGGGTTCCCCGGGTTGGTTGGCTGCCGCGCGGCGCAGGCGTGGGGTTGGCTGGGGGCAGTTGCTGATGGGGTCCATGACGGGGTGGCCGCTGGCAGGGTCCACGATGCACTGGAGGGTTGGGCCGTGCGGTCGGGGACATAAGCCTGTACGTTGCGTGAGGCGACTGTGAGCGAGAGCGCTAGTTTCTTGGTCGCCGCAAAGTCAAGCGTGGCCCCTTCTAAGAGGTGCTGGTGGATGTAGTTCGACCCTATGCACATAATGAACGAGTCTCTCATTAGCAGGTTCGAATGTTCAGAGGCCGAAATGGCCTGGCAATCACAGTCTCTCAACAGGGCAAGCAGGGCACGCCAGAAATCTACAGGCTCACCGGGAAGTTGGCGCTGCGTGGCTAGGAGGTGCCTGCCGTAGAGCTTGTTGGTCTGCTGAGCGTAGTTCTTCTTCAGTAGCACCATGGCCTCTGCGTAGGTAGGCGTGTCCCGGACAAGGGGAAAGACGTTGGAGCTCAGCCGCGTGTACAGAATCTGGAGTTCCTGTGCCTCTGAGATTGGGTCTGTCGCAGACCCGATGTATGTTTCAAAGCAAGCTAGCCAATGTTCAAAGTCCTTTTTGGCATTGTCTGCTTGAGGATGCAGCTGCAGGCGATCCGGCTTGATGCGGAGGTTCATTTCTGAAAAAACTCTGGAATAAATTGATGCACTATCAATTACGACGAGACGAGAGTAGAATGTAATTGAAGCTTTATTACACAGAGATGTGTGGCCTCCGACAGCAGCTGGCGAAATGGCTGCTGTTCGGAAAGCACACACATTTATACTCCACCTACTGGGCGGAGCCAGTAGGCAGGGATCTACCCCCGTATCTGTAGTACAGGGGCATTACCGTAATACCAGTATATACAATACAATACAATAGTGGTGACTACCACAGAGCCTTCTGGCAGGAGCTGCCATGCTGGCAGGTAATGCTGGTGAATGGAAGTGATGTGGGGGAGATGACCGCGGCGGTTAGCCAAGGGGGTGGGGAGGGGTTGGGTGGAGAGGAGCGAGGGGGGATGCAACGTGGCAGTGTTGAAGCAGGAGCGAGATCATGGGTGGAGAAGGGGGCCATCTTGGATGGGCCCAGTTTAGGGAAAAATTAAAGGGGACAGGTAGGAGAGGATGGCAGACAGTAGAGGGGAATGGAGGTGCAAGCCTCCGGTAAGTTTCATACATGAAATGTACGGTGGCTGAATGTGTCTTTGCACACTTGAGGAGCTTGAAGTGGAGGTAGTTTTTCTGCAGGAGACACATCTCCAGGTGAAGGATCAGGTTAGGTTGAGAAAGGGATGAGTGGGTCAGGTATATCACTCGGGTTTGGATTCAAAGTTCTAGGGTGGTGCCCATCCAGTTGAGCAAAAAGACGGGGTTTGTAGGTGCCAAGGAAATGTGGAACCCAGGGGGGAGAAACGTGATAGTGAACGGGGTGTTGGAGGGGACGCCGATGGTGCTAGTGAATGTTTATGCATTGAATTCGGATGATCTGGGGTTTGTGAGGGGAGTGCTGGAAGTGATTCCAGACCTCGACACGCATCAGTTGATCATGGGAGGGAAGTTTATTTGCGTGCTGGAACCGAGGGTGGATACGTCGAGCCCCAAATCAATGGGAAAGTTGAGGATGGTGAGGAGCTGGGAGGGTTTATGGAAAGGATGGGGATGGTGGACCCTGGAGGTTTCGGAACCTGATGGGGAGGGAGTACTCCTTCTTCTCGCACATGTACAAAGTATACTCCAGAATTGATTTCTTTGTGGTGAGCTGAGAGGTGTTGGGGTGGTGGGGCCTGAGTATGTGGGAATTGTGATTTCTGACCAAAGGCCACATTGGCTGGAGGTTCGACCTAGCTCGTGGCAGGAAGAGAGGCTGGGATGGAATTAGACTCGGGGCTTTTAGCGGGCAAGGGGTTCCGCGATAAGGTGCGGTTGGTGATTAAGGACTACGTGGAGCTGAACCAGCATGGGGACGTATCGATGGCCACATTCTGGGAGGCATTGAAGATTATCTTGTTCAAGGCGCACAGAGATAGGAGGAGGAGGAAGAAGTATGGAGGGTTTTTGGATGAGATAGTCGAGAGTGACAGGGAATATTTGAGGGCCCCCACCAAGGAGGGATTGGCAAAGAGAAAGAAGTTACAGGGACAGTTAGACAGGCTGACGACGGGAAAGGCAGTGGGCAGCTGCGGAGAGCTAGGGGGGGTACATTATGAATATGGAGAGAAGGCGAGCCTCATGCTAGCCCATCAGCTACAGAGGCAGGCCGCGTTCAGAGAAATCCCGAGGGTACGATCAGGGAAGGGGGAGGTAGTGTTGGAGCCGGGAAAGATAAATGATTCATTCAGGGAGTACTACAAGAAATTGTACAGGGCCGATCCAGGGGGTGAGGAAGGGAACATGGGTGGTTTTTGGATGAGCTGGAATTCCTGGAGGAGCTGTTAGAGTTGAGAGAGGTGATGGAAAGCATAAAAGGGATGAAATCGGGGAAGGCCCCGGGGCTGGACGGTTACCCGGCAGAGTTTTATAAGGAGTTTGCAACAGAGTTGGCACCACAATTATTGGGGGAGTTTAGGGAGGTGCTGGAGAAAGGGGATCTGCCGGAGACACAGACACAGGCGACGATCACTAAATTCCTAAGAAGGATCATGACCCCGTCGAAGGGACGGATACTGGAGGTAATGTTATCTATGGATGCGGAGAAGGCTTTCGACTGGGTGCAGTGGCGGTACCTGTTCGAGGTTCTGGGAAGGTTTGGGTTCGGGACAAAGTTTGCTACATGGTGTGTCTGTTGTGCGTGGCCCCAATGGCGAGTGTAGACAAGATGGGTTTGAAGAGCTTCGGGTTGCACAGGGGAACGAGGCAAGAGTGTCCGCTGTCGCAGCTGCTGTTCGCGCTGGTGATAGAGCCCTTGGCGTTTGCTCTTAGGGGGTCAGCAGAGTGGCAAGGGATTATGAGGGGGAGCAGGGAACACCGAGTGTCGCTGTATGCAAACGACCTGCTGCTGTTCGTATGAGACCCGCTGGAGAGTATGGGGAGTATTATGGGCTTATTAGAGAGGTTCAGGGCCTTCTCAAGGTGAAAAAGCGAGGACTTTCCGGTGAATGAGACGGGTTGAGGAGCCAATTTAGGGGTGTTGCCATTTAGGGTAGCCAGGGATAGGTTTAAGTATTTGGGGGTCCAGGTGACAGGGGAGTGGGCAATGATGTACAAATAGAACCTAACAAGGTTGGTGGAAGAGATAAAGGAGGACTTTAGGAGATGGGATACGTTACACCTGACATTCACGGGGAGGGTCCAGGTGGTAACAATGAACGTCCTGCCAAGGTTCCTACTTGTATCCCAGACCCTTCTGATCTTCATTCCAAAGGCCTTTTTCCAGAAGCTGGAATTTCGGAGTTTATGATGGTGGGGAAGGTACCTAGGGTGAACAGGGCCCTGCTACAGAGACAGAAAGGGTGGTTGGTGTTACCGAATCTGCTGCAATACTATTGGGCGGCGAATGTGGAGAAAGTGAGATGGTAATGGGAAGAAAAGGGGTTAGAATGGCTCATGATGAGGGAGGAGTCCTGCAGGGGGTCCAGACTGAGGGCCATGGTGACGGCAACGCTGCCGCTGGCACCGAGGAAGTATCGAACATAGAACATAGTACAGCACAGTAGAGGCCCTTCAGCCCACGATGTGCCGACCATTTATAATAATCTAAGATCAACCTAACCTACACCCCTTCAATTTACTGTTGTCCATGTGTCTGTCTAAGAGTCGCTTAAATGTCCCTAATGACACTGACTCCACCAACTCTGCTGGCAGTGCATTCCACGTACCCACTATTCTCTGTGTAAAGAACTTCCTCTGACATCTCCCCTATACCTTCCTCAAATCACCTTAAAATTATGTTCCTTCATGACAGCCATTTCCGCCCTGGGGGAAAGCCTCTGGCTATCCACTCTATCCATGCCTCTCATCACCTTATACACCTCTATCAAGTCACCTCTCTTCCTTCTTCGCTCCAGTGAGAAAAGCCCTAGCTCCCTCAACCTTTCTTCATAAGACAGACAAGTATACTGAGAGCCCGGTCATACTGTCCACTATTAGGATGTGGAACCAGCTGAGGAGACACTTTAGGAGGAAACGGGTGCAGGTGCTAACACCACTGTGTGAGAATCACCGGTTCAAGACAGGGAAACAGATGGCATGTATAGGAGGTGGAGAGAGGTGGGGCTGGTGAGGGCGAGGGATCTATACCTGGAGAGGAGGTTTGCAAGTCTGGAAGAGTTGTAGGAGTGGGGAGATCTCCTGCAGGGAAGCAAATTTAGGTATATGCAAGTGAGGGACTCTGCACGGAAGGTATGTGGAAGGTTTCCCAAGCTGTCAATATATTTCTTACTGGAACGGTTGCCGCTCCGTACGTGGAAGGGGAGGGTTCGATTGCGGACATAAATGAGTGGCAGGGAGAACTGTATATGCAAGTGGTGAGGCTCAAGGAGAAATGGGAGGAGGAGTTGGGGGTGAGATAGGTTGGGTGGTGTGGAGTGAGGCACTGCGTAGGGTGAATTCAGCCTCGCTCGTGTGTGAGGATTGAGTTTGATACAGTTTAAGGTGGTACACAGGATGCACAACACATGACTTGGGCAAGGATGGTTGGGTTCTTCCAGGGACTGGCAGATGAATGTGGGAAGTGTGAGCGAGGACCAGCGAACCATGCACATATATTCTAGGGCTGAGAGAAGTTGGAGAGATACTGGGAGGGGGTGTTCGGGATGTGGGTAAAGGTTGTGGGGATAGAGGCCGGCCGCACTCTATGATGGCGGCAATTTTTGGGGTGTCAGAAGCGTCGGAGCTGATGGAGGGAAGGAGGCGGCAAAGGATTTTGCTGGAATGGCGGCTTGGCAAGGAGACCTGTACGGCTTCCTCTGGCTGGGGAAGATTAATTTTGAATTGAGGGGATCAGCAGAGGGCTTTGAGACACGGTGGGGACTGTTGTTTGACAATGTTTGAGGAATTGTTAGTGTCACATCAAAGGTTGCTGCAGAAGAAGAGCTGGGGCGGGATTCTCCGACCCCCCGCCGGGTTGGAGAATCGGCGGAGGGCGGCGTGAATCCTGCCCCCGCCGACTGCCGAATTCTTCGGCGCCGGAGATTTGGCGGGGGCGGGAATTGCGCTGCGCCGGTTGGCGGGCTCTCCTCCGGCGATTCTCCGGCCCACGATGGCCCGAAGTCCTGCATGTTCTATGCAGGTCCGCCGGCGTAGATTGGAGTAGGTCCCTTACCGGCGGGACCTGGCGGCGCGGGCAGGCAACGGGGTCCTGGGGGGGGGGGGGGGGGGGGGGGGGGCACGGGGCGATCTGGCCCCAGGGTGTGCCGCTACGGTGGCCTGGCCCACGATCGGGGCCCACTGATCCGTGGGCGGGCCTGTGCCGTGGGGGCACTCTAATCCTCCGCGCCGGCCGTGTAAGCCTCCGCGATGGCCGGCGCGAAGGTGAAACCCCCCTGCGCATGCGCGGGGATGACATCAGCAGCCACTGACGCTCCCGCGCATGCGCGGACCCGCGTCGGCTGGTGGAGTCCCTTTGGCCCTAGCTGGCGCGGTGCCAAAGGCCTTCCACGCCGCCGGTGTGGCGCAAACCATTCCGGCGCCGGCCTAGCCCCAGAGAATTCCGCACCTTTGGGGCGGCCCGACGCCGGAGTGGTTCCCGCCACTCCACTGCGCCGTTTCTGCCCACCCCGCCAATTCCCAGAGAATCCCGACCCTGAAGTTGTTAGAGGTGATATATTATCATGGGTAGAGGACTGGTTAATTACCAGGAAACAGAGAGTTGAGATAAATGAGTTATTTTCAGATTGGGAAACAAACTAATAGAGTGCCACAGGGATCAGCTCTTCAATTCTTCCTGCCAAAGTGGACAACCCCACATTTTCCCACACAAACAATTGTCATCAATATCCCTTTGCAGATTCTTTGTATTATCCACACAACATGCTTTCCTATGTGCTAAGAGATCTAGATTTTTATGTCTTTGTGATTATGTTTGCAGCGTAGATAAAGAAAACAGTGTTAGACTAGGGTCGAACACAATTAGATCAACGCTCGGCTGTTCAAATATTTGCAAACTATATGAATGACTTTGGATGAAGGAACTGAATCTATTCCTGCCACATTTGATAGGTAGGGTGTGACATCCACAGTTGATGTTAGTGCTGACCAAGCCAGACCCCCAAGTGATGTCTTTGTTGCTGATCATAAAACTTTTTTTAAATTATGAAAATGAGGAGAAAGGGCTACTGACCACAAAAGTCCAGAACACCTAATAATAATAATAATTTTAAAAATTATTAAAAAGAATAAAACCGTAAGCACACAAGATAAATGTTGCTCTGTTAAAACAGTCTCACAGAATAACCCCCTCCCCCCACGCCTTCCCTCAAAAACCACGCTTGGGCAAAGTACACGATTAAACAAAGTTTTTGGCATCAACCCCCTTTAAATTCTTAACTATAAAAATCCAGTTCACATTACCCAAGTCAAGGAATTATTATCACTGATAAAAGTACACCCCACTGTGGACCGATTGCGGCGGTATGCGAATTGCAGGGGATTGAGGTGTTCTGGAAGTATGGAGTTGATGCGCTTCATGATCAATCTCTCAAGGAACTTCATTACGATTGATGCCAGGGCCACCGGACGGCAGTCATTGAGGCACGTTGCCTGGTTCTTCTTTGGCACCCATATGATGGTGGTCTTCTTGAAGCAGATGGGGAGCTCGGACCCTTGTGACACTAATAAAGATTATTATTTTTCGGTCACCCGCTCAAAATAGCGGCCCAATAGAGGGTAGCTAGCCCACCCGCAGGAACACGGCTGGCACCAAGGCCCGCCTGTCTACTACGCCCCTGCTCCCATCCATCCCTGCCCTAGGACAGGTAGGCACAAACCGTGCGTTGCACAGAGGACTCACGGCACATTACAGCTACTTTCCCAATGGGTGCCAACCTCCCCATCGCCAAGCCCCGTCGTGGGCTCTGCCCACATGCTGGCACTGGTCAGTGGCACATGGTGCCCCCCGCAACCAGATGGCACCCTGCTGGTGGGATAGCACGTGGCCCACCCGAATAGGGCTCCCACGGTAGACCAAACAGGAGGGTGTGGGACAGGAGCTGCAGTGCGTAACGCTGGCAGGGATGGGTGGCGGGCAGGAGGCCTCTCGGTGACAGGCAGCAGCAGGGCCAGAGGCACAGTGCGGAGGGAAGAGTGTTGGGGGGAACAGCTGAGGGATGGGGCCAGGATGGGAAGAGGGGATGGCGTCATGCGGGCGCAGGGGCTGCAGTGCAGGCCAAGGCCACGGTATAATCCGTTGGAGTTGGCTTGTCAGGGGAGTACTCACCATGCTAGCATGTCTGCCCCTTTCCCCTTTGCAGAAAATGGATTACGGAGTACAGCCGCGTGTGTTTGCCATCTGTGGGGCCGTCACAGCCCTGGCGGATGCAACGAGGATGCATGAGCAGGAGCTGCTCGGGGAGTACCCTGCAGAACAGGAGCCTGCCCCAGAGGAGTAGGAGCCAACTGCTGATGATGGAGAGCCAGCAGCCCAACAGGCCGAGGAGGAGTGGCAAGGAGATGTTGCATCAGGCCTCGTGTATGCCAGCAGTGCCTGTATAGGGGGCCTGGCCACCGGCAGATCAACTATCCCGTCCTACCCTCCAGCGTCTTCGCTGCCACTTTGCGCTACCAGTCCTGGAGGGCTGCTTCCGTCTTGACCAGGGTCTCCATGCTCACGGGGGGTAGGGGGTTATGGGGGGGGGGGGGGGTTGCGGGTTGTGGGGGCTGGGGGCCGCGGAGACTCATGTGCCATATGGACATCGCAATGCATTGGGGGCTCATTTGGTTGTCCAATGCTGACCTCTGCCTCTCTTCCATCCAGCCGACCAGGTCCAATGCCCTCTACTCCGTGACGGTGAGGTGCTGCAGGTTTGGCGAGTCGTCTTCTCCTTGTGGTTGTGGGCTGCCTTCTCCTGGGAACAGATACTGCACAGTGGGAGACACTTGGACGTGGACGGTGTGGGTATTAGCATATGGTGCAGGTTGAGATGCGAGGGGGCTGCTGGAACGAACGATCCCCCTTGCTGGGGGATCAACACCTTGCTGTGTAAAGGAACGGTTTCCTAATACCTGCTCTGGTTCTTCAGCCAACTATTTTAAATCTGTGCCTTCTGGTTACCAACCCTTCTGCCACTGGAAACTGTTATGCTCTGTGCTGTAGCTGTAGTAAGATGCACATAGAACATTTAGTTCTTTGACTAGTAAGATAGTTTAATTAACAAGATGAATACTTGGAAAGATAACTAGAAAATTATGATACAAACGGTGACAAAATAAATGAATTCAGTGAAGTCTCCTGGAGCTACTTCTTCTGCGACTATCCTCTAGTACGGCTTACTACTGGATATCTCGAGTCAGATGGGAGATCTCTATCGCCACCAGCTGGTTGGAGGTCACATCGGTAACTATATGCTTTGATGGACGACTATGTATAAAACTGCACAAGCATATCACCACATCCCCCTTCCTTTGGAAGTGATAACATTTACATGCAAAGGTAACTGCTTTACAAAACATGATCTGCATAATAATTTTATATGTGTCCTTTGTGCACAGCTTCTTCAGCTTATTACATGTTCAGAACAACATCATCCCGTTGGTCTCCTGAACCTTCTCCGAATACTCGACTTTGCTTCAACTTTTAAAGGGCTGGTTTTCTGGCTGGTCTTTTTTGAGTCATCAATTTTTTCAACTTTTTGAAGCGATGCCTCTGTGTGTATTCTTGTATGTTGGCCTTCTTGCCGATGCTTATTTCTTCACTGTCACGGGTGCTACCCGGTAGACAACTGCAGCCTCAACGCTTCTTCTCTTTCACTTCTTTCTCATTTGAATGATCAGCTCATTACGTCTCCTTTTCTTTTTTACTTTAGTGGCATCCTTCTTGCTGCTGGACTCGGCCATGGGATTAGCTGTTTCTGGATCCCATGTTGCTGCTTCTGGATCTTTTGCTTTGAAAGCTGACTCTGGTTCTTCTGCCAATATAGCTGATTCTGGTGCCTTTGTTGGATTGAGGAGATTTGGTTCATCCACGGTTCTGGCGCTTGAACCCTGTGCTGCATACCCCTTATCTGGTGACGCACCCGCTGTCGGCATACTTTTGGATTTTTGTTCTGCTACACTTGTAACACACCTTCCCAAATGCTGGACATTGCCATGGCCCATATCAATTGCCACAATGCTGGCATAAAATGGCGCATCCGGTCGGCCTCTAAAAATGGCCACCCGCTCTGAGACCACTTTCTTAATCAACTGCGTCACAGTGCTGATGGCGCTGACATCTTCTTCCAGATTGGTGGCAAAATATTTCAGGTTGAGTATACTAATCTGCTGTGCAGCAAGCTCGCTGGCATGACAAATCTTAATAGCGTTTTCTAATTGAAGCTCTTCTTTCTTCCCTTAATAACCTCTCATGTACCTTGCCATTTGATATCCCGAACATTTGAACATAAGAACTAGGAGCAGGAGTAGGCCATCTGGACCCTCGAGCCTGCTTCGCCATTCAATGAGATCATGGCTGATCTTTTGTGGACTCAGCTCCACTTTCCGATCCGAACACCATAACCCTTAATCCCTTTATTCTTCAAAAAACTATCTATCTTTACTTTAAAAACATTTAATGAAGGAGCCTCAACTGCTTCACTGGGCAAGGAATTCCATAGATTCACAACCCTTTGGGTGAAGAAGTTCCTTTTAAACTCAGTCCTAAATCTACTTCCCCTTATTTTGAGGCTATGCCCCCTAGTTCTGCTTTCACCCACCAGTGGAAACAACCTGCCCACATCTATCCTATCTATTCCCTTCATAATTTTATATGTTTCTATAAGATCCCCCTCATACTTCTAAATTCCAACGAGTACAGTCCCAGTCTACTCAACCTCTCCTCATAATCCAACCCTTTCAGCTCTGGAATTAACCTAGTGAATCTCCTCTGTACACCCTCCAGTGCCAGTACGTCCTTTCTCAAGTAAGGAGACCAAAACTGAACACAATACTCCAGGTGTGGCCTCACTAACACCTTATATAATTGCAGCATAACCTCCCTAGTCTTAAAGTCCATCCCTCTAGCAATGAAGGACAAAATTCCATTTGCCTTCTTAATCACCTGTTGCACCTGTAAACCAACTTTCTATGACACATGCACTAGCACACCCAGGTCTCCCTGCACAGCAGCATGCTTTAATATTTTATCGTTTAAATAATAATCCTGTTTGCTGTTATTCCTACCAAAATGGATAACCTAATTTGTCAACATTGTATTCCATATAACACATCTGATTGCGGATCATCAACGGCTTTAAAGTATTAAAATTGCACGACTGCGCCTTCAACTGCAAGTCGGTTAAAAACTGTCAAAAGATTTGCCTGCCTTCTGGGTACACGCTCAAAATATGTAACGTTCAAACTTTTGTTTTTCTTCGGAGAGCAAAGCCAATCAAAGTACTTTATTACTTCATCGAAGCTCTTGTTGCTCTCTTTGCTGTCGAACACGAAGGTATTGTAAATTTCTATTGCTTGAGGACCTACTACTGTGAGCAGCAATGCAATTTGCCTCTCATCGACTCTGATTGGTCAAGGCATTGTCCTGGGGAATGAACCAGGGAATGGCTATCACCTGTTTTGTTTATTTGAAAAAGGGGCAATGTGTGTACATATTCTTTGTCTATAAAAGACAGGACCCTGCATATTAATATATGTAGTTTCTAGTACATGTAAGTGAGCGACATGGTGAGCCTGAAAAAGGTTGTTAGTGTAATTCTTATCACACTCAGTTAATTATTTAGCAAATGTTGTCCAATTGCTGAATTGCATTTGACGTTGGACACTGTTTTGAGTTGTGTGTGTGTGAGCTGTGTAGGTATGGCCAGTACTTTGCCTGGTGAAAATCTGAAGGGACATGCTGTTTGATACAATCTGCCAGTCTTTGGGACATACGACCTACATACCTAGCAACACATTTGCACTGAAATTCATACACCACATAACCTCTTTGTGTGATAGGCAGAACATCTTTTTGGCTTAATTGCAGCATCCTGTTAGTGGCAAATACCACTTGTGTTGCTACTGTCTAGTAGCAGCGTGAAATAGCTAGCTTCATCTGTTGGTCAAATCTTTGAGATACCTTACACTTCCAGGATAACCTTGAGGTGGATTGGATACTTTTCAATACCGAAAGTGACGGGCTTAGACCGGTTCACGAGTTTGCATGACGTACAGTGGGCAATCACCTGATTAGGTGATTCAGCCATTATTTTACTGAATGGCTTTGATGTGCTCTATTTCAGCATTACACTTGCATGGTGAGGAAATGATAAAGCCCTATTTATGAGGTTGCCAATAAGGCCAATTATATAGCATGTGGAATTATATTGACCAATAAAGATGGCTTGCGGTAGACAGTAGTAGAGAACCAATTGCAAATTTCTCAACTAGCACATCTAGGAAACGGAGCTCACTTGACTGTTCCATTTCAAAGGTGAATTTGAGCACAGGATGGAGCCCATTAAGGTGCGTAAGGACATTTCCACATATAGTTGAAGATTGAAATATAGGGTCTGAAGTTTGGTTAAGTGTAGGGGAAAGGGGAGTTGAGTTGGGGGCATCAGTCACCATGGAGGCCAGGTGGTCAGTAAGGGATCAGGAGGGCCTCTGGGATGTATCATTGATGGGGTTGGTGGGGGTTAGTATTATAGTTACCCGGGAGTTAGAAATGGTTTCATTCTTCTAACTTTTCCTGGGGAAACTATTCTGGTAAGATAATCGGAACCATTCTAAGTTTGCAATTTCTCATGGAACCCAATAAAGATGATTTCAAGAACTGGGCCTAGATGGCAACAGCATCAATTTAGAAATCCATGGTTTTGTTAAAACTGAACTTGATTGTATGAGTTGCCAAGTTCATTCATTCAATGAGTATTGATTCATACAATGACAACAGGTTCAGAGTGCCATCATATAGTGCCATAGTGCACTTGTCTATGGCTTCCTTGAGCAGAGCACTGCTAGCAATATCAAATGAGCACATGGAATGCAGTTTTGCTATTGAGTGCAAGTTCTGTATGGTCGTTGTAAATATGAAGGAATTCTTCAACTATATGTATGGAAAACCTGATCAAAATTGATTGTAGCAACTCACTCTACCATTTGGCCAATTCATGTTGTGCAGAACCAGTCACAGATAAGATCGGGTCTAAAAATACATCACTCTTGTGCAACATAGATATACACATGTGGGAGGCACGAGGCCAAAACTAATCATATTTATCACCCGCCATCTTGTTTCTCTTACACAAACCAACAAGCATTTTCTTCAGGCTGACTGGTTATGACAGTGGCAGGTCCATGGATATAATTTGGATCCATCATAAGAATGGCATGCATTGTGTTGACATAATTACACTTGTTGAGGATGACTTCCCATCTCTTTGTCAGGTTTAAAGGTATGCACGCCTGGATTGGCCTTGAGGCCTCACAATGCTATTAGACATTTGCATTGCGTGTGAAAATTGGCAAATTCATTCACGATCTTGTAATATGCATGCACTAGATCAGCCAGGCATGGTTCCAAGGATTCAGCCTCTTTTGTGGTTGCTGGTTTCTGACAGGACAGATGGGAGTAGAGGATTACAAAATCAGCAAATGCCTCTTCCCATTGATGTGAGACAGAGGTACACCAAAACAGAAACTATGTGCATGAACAAACTTGCAGAGGGGACATGGTTGGAGAGATTTACCTTGTGTCTGGTGGTGTTGATGATACTCTAATCCGGAACTACCAAATAACTAATTTTCACATAACTTAGGTCCCTCACCTCTGATATTATTTTGATAAACCTCTTCCACGGCTTCTATTTCCTGAAATGTGGTGGCAGAATTGGACACAACGCTCCAGCTGGAACTTAACCAGTGGTTTATGAAGGTTTAGCATTATTATCATATTATTATTAAGTTCTTGATTTTTGTATACTTCTATTGATAAAGTCAAAAATCCCATATACTTTTAAACATTGTTGTCTACCATCTTCAAAGATTTGTGTATAAACACCTCCAGATGTCTCTGTTCCTGCACACCCTTTATAATTGTACTATTTAGTTCATATTGTATCTCCTCAATTCTGTAAGCATACACTTATATTTTATATTTCATCTGTCTTTTGCATGCACATTTCACCAGTCTGTGCCCATCCCCCAGCCTGTTACTATCCACCTCATTTTTAACATATTGAGAAAAAGCATAAGGAAAAATGTGAACATATTAAAGACATAATCAATAATAAGGCAGAGTACTTTCCTTCAGTTTTCATACTGGAGAAAGAAAAAAATAAATACCAACTTTCAATGTATTTAAAAACTCTGGTGCCCATATACCATCCTACTACACCAGCTACGTAGAGCCAACACCAGTGTCTTCAATAACCTATATTCATCGCAGTCGCCAATCAAATTTGAAATTTTTCAGAGTCACAAGGTTCTGTACCTCTCATACTTTCCTCCAGCCCTACAACTACCTCATATGTTATTCCTCTGAGTCCTGCTATTAGGTGTCTGTTACCCACAATTGACAGCAATGCCATCAGGTGCTTTGGCTCCAGACTTTGGAATCCTCCCACTAAAATCCCCTCTACTTAACCGCTGTATTTCTCCCTTTTCCTTTGAACCTATAATTCTTAAAACACACCTCTTTGATAAAGATTTTGATCAGCTTCTCTAGTCTTCGTTTATTTGGCTCATTCATTTTTGATTATGCTCTGTGAAATGCAATATAAATTTCAATTCTGTGACAGGAATTCACCATTAACACAATCAATGCCTCTATCAAATATCCTCTTAACCTCCTGTTCTCCAAGGAGAACCAATCGATCCACACATCTGAAGTTCCTCATTCCTGGAATCATTCTCATGAAACTTTTCGATACACTCTTTAATAACTTTGCATCCTTCCTGTTGTGTGGTGCTCAAAACTGGACACAATACTCCAGTTGAGACTGAGCTAGTACAGGTTTATCATAACTTCCTTTAAAAATCTCTATATATTATCTGTATTAGATCTTGGATAATGCTGACACCGGCATTAGGGCACACGGATACAGACTATAGCCATGATCTCTTTAAGTTGAACTTTGGAGTTGAAATAACCAAATTATGCCCGTCTAAGTTATGATTAGAGGGCTCGAAAAAAATTCTGAAAGGGATAGAAGTTTCCCAAATGGTATCTATTTTAGACTCAGAAAATGGTTCCCTGTGCCAGTGTGATTAAGTATAGTATTTGCTGTCATGATTGCTTTTGGAAATTGTCAGCATGAGTAAAGATGGATGTGAGAAGCCCAAAGTGTAATTTGATTAATTTAGTCCATTAGAGTTCAAAACTAGTTCTAAATCTTTCAACTTAGGCATCAAAGACTGAAGAAAAAGAAGCATAGTTTTGACGAAGAAAATAAGCATGACTATTTTGAAACCCGAAAAGATTTCTTCAATCTTCATCTGGAGGTTTTAAAATCTGAAAATCCATTTTTCCAAACGACAATGAAAACTGCATTGTTAAGTTACATGGGAATGTCAAAGGGCGCTGTAGCAGCAATCAAAGAACTGACTGATTACTACTGTCATTAAAAAGGTCATTGTTCAATACTCGAGAGACATTTGTTTTCATTTTTCTGGTTAAGATTAAGTCAATTTGGGAAACGTTATACAATATGTTTGTGCTGCATATTTTACTCCAGTATTATTTGCATTTTAGCTTAGAAATCAATTACTTAAATTTCATAACTTAATATTTAATAAAAAATGAAAATCAAACATGTGAATTATCCACAGAAAGTGAAACCTTTACCAACTGAACGGTGCTCATATTTAAAGTCATGTTGATTTTAAAATTGTTTTTTTCCCCCCCAAAATTTTTCAGCTTATCAAATCAATTAAAGTTTACCTCAAAAAATGGGACTGTCGGCAAACATTTGCTTATTTTCTGAAATGTGTTGTTTTAAAGAACTGGTTAAGGTATATTTTTTTTTGAAGAACCTAATTTTAAATTTGCCTCTTTCACTATTGCAATTGATCACCCTACTGGTGTTATTTGGAGTGGGACTGGAATACTACCACTGAGGCTTTGGTCACTCTGTCTAATGGGAGTTATGGAAATAGAATATCCAAAGGCATCCTGCAGTATTCCACAAAAGCTTTTAAAGTAAGCGCTACTTTTAATGGACCAGATTTTGCTGAAGAAATAAGGCCCGTGAATGATGCAGGCCATATTAATTCATTACGCATAAGTCAGTCAGCCAGCAGCTTGCAGTGAATTACAAAATGCCACAACTTACTTGACAATTTGTGCCACTTTGGTATTAGTTTTACAAACATGGGAACCACCTCATGATTTTCATTAAATTGCTACAAAGTAATTGCCCATTAAACGTGCCAAACTGCTAAATCTAGTAATTAACACTATAATGACATCATAATTGTTAATGGCTGACCATCAACCTCTCTTGCCCAGAAAGTGAACAATTTTAAGTGTGAGTCTCATTCCTTCAGACTGTGAACTTTTAGCTGTTGAAGATGTCAGATTTTAAATTAATTGTTTTCCTTTTTCTCTTTTGTTTCACTCAATCCAAGTTTTTTTTTCCACTTTCTGAACCTGATTTGACATTGAATTTGCGCTCACTTATTTCTTAATCCTTTAATTTCACCGGTTAAGGAGATACACTGTTCCATTGTTCCCTCACTGCACCATTAACAGCTCACACTTCCAGCAACTTTCTGGGCAAAGGTTTCTGAAACCTAAATGTTACATGAATATTCTGATTCCTTACTACTCAGTCTGGGAAAGTGAATACCTTTCGATACTTGGATACATATAAAGAACAAAGGAACAGGCCCTTCGGCCCTCCAAGCCTGCGCCGACCATTCTGCCCGTCGAAACTAAAATCTTCTACACTTCCGTGGTCTGTATCTCTCTATTCCCATCCTATTTGTCAAGATGGCCCTTAAATGTCACTATCGTCCCTGCTTCCACCACCTCCTCCGGCAGCGAGTTCCAGGCACCTGCTACCCTCTGTGTAAAAAACTTACCTCATGCATCTCCTCTAAACGTTGCTCCTCGCACCTTAAACCTATGCCCCCTAGTAATTGACCCCACAACCCTGGGAAAAAGTCTGACTATCCACTCATAATTATGTAGACCACTATCAGGTCGCCTCTCAACCTCCTTTGTTCCAGTGAGAACAAACCAAGTTTATTCAACCTCTCCTCATAGTTAATGCCGTCCACACCAAGCAACATCCTGGTAAATCTCTTCTTCACCCTCTCTAAAGCATCCACATCCTTCTGGTAGTGTGGCGACCAGAATTGAACACTATGGGGGCGATTCTCTGAGCCCCGCGCCGGGCCAAAGAATCGGCGCAAACACGCCACGACGCCCTGCGCCGGCACGCGATTCTCCAAGGTGTGGAGAATCGGCGCCATTTGCACCGGCGCATTTGACGCGGGGCTGCCCATTCTCTGGCCCGGATGGGCCGAGCGGCTGCGCGGATACGACAGAGTCCCGCTGGCGCCATTCACGCCGGTCGCTGGCGGCGAGAACTCTGCGCAAAGGGTCGGGGGCAGCCTGTGGGGGCGGGGGGGAGGGCTCTGTCCCCGGGGGGGGGGCCTCTAATGGAGTCTGGACCGTGACTGGGACCCTCCGATCGGCGGGCTGGCCTCTCCCCACCCCCTGGCCTACTTTCCTGTGTGGCCGGCTCCTGAACACCGATGTCATGTTGAGTCGGGGCCGGCGCGCTGAAGAAGTCCCCCGTGCGTGCGCAGGTTGCCGTGGCCCAACTGCGCATGCGTGGGTTGGCACGGGGAAGGGAGGCTGGAGCAGTGTGAACCGCTCCAGTGCCGCTCTGGCCCCCTGTGGGGGACAGAATCGGTCATCCCGTGCCCGTTTTGCGTTGTTGTGAAATGCAATGGCGTTCCCGACAGCGCGAACACTTCATCCCCATTTTGGAGAATCGCCCCCTATACTCCAAGTGTGGCCTAACTAAGGTTCTATACAGCTGCAACATGACTTGCCAATTTTTATACTCAATGCCCTGGCTAATGAAGGCAAGCATGCTGTATGCCTTCTTGACTACCTTCTCCACCTGTGTTGCCCCTTTCAGTGACCTGTGGATCTGTACACCAAGATCTCTCTGACTGTCAATACCCTTGAGGGTTCTACCATTCACTGTATATTCCCTACCTGTATTAGACCTTCCAAAATGCATTACCTCATATTTTTCCAGATTATACTCCATCTGCCATCTCGCTGCCCAAGTGCCCAAATGATCTAAATCCTGCTGTATCTTCTGACAGTCCTCATCGCTATCCGCAATTCCACCAACCTTTGTGTCATCCACAAACTTATTAATCAGACCAGTTACATTTTCCTCCAAATCATTTATACATACTACGAACAGCAACGGTTCCAGCACAGATCCCTACAGAACACCATTAGTCACAGCCCTCCAATCAGAAAAGCACCCTTCCACTGCTACTCTCTGCCTTCTATGACCTAGCCAGTTCTGTATTCATCTTGCCAGCTCACCTCTGATCCCGTGTGACTTCACCTTTTGTACCAGTCTGCCATGAGGGACCTCGTCAACGGCCTTGCTGAAGTCCATATAGACAACATCCACTGCCCTACCTGCATCAATCATCTTTGTGAACTCCTCGAAAAACTCTTATTAAGTTAGTGAGACACGACCTCCCCTTCACAAAACCATGCTGCCTCTCGCTAATACGACCACTTGCTTCCAAATGGGAGCAGATCCTGTCTCGAAGAATTCTCTCCAGTAATTTCCCTACCACGGACATAAGGCTCACCGGCCTGTAGTTCCCTGGATTATCCTTGCTACCCTTCTTAAACAAAGGAACAACATTGGCTATTCTCCAGTCCTCTGGGACATCACCTGAAGACAGTGAGGATCCAAAGATTTCTGTCAAGGCCTCAGCAATTTCCTCTCTTGCCTCCTTCAGTATTCTGGGGTAGATCCCATCAAGCCCTGGAGACTTATCTACCTTAATATTTTTCAAGACGCCCAACACCTCGTCTTTTTGGATCTCAATGTGACCCA
Organism: Scyliorhinus canicula; assembly: GCF_902713615.1. Classification (NCBI taxonomy): domain Eukaryota; kingdom Metazoa; phylum Chordata; class Chondrichthyes; order Carcharhiniformes; family Scyliorhinidae; genus Scyliorhinus; species Scyliorhinus canicula. The sequence goes on from NC_052154.1 coordinate 39,884,059, forward strand.
GGCTATCTACACACCCTTCTCCAGACTCAACATCCACCAATTCCTTCTCTTTGGTGAATATTGATGCAAAGTATTCATTTAGTATCTCACCCATTTCCTCTGGCTCCACACATAGATTCCCTCCCCTCTCCTTCAGTGGGCCAACCCTTTCCCTGGATATCCTCTTGCTTTTTATGTACACATAATGTAAAAAGCCTTGGGATTTTCCTTCACCCTATTTGCCAATGACTTTTCATGACCCCTTTTAGCTCTCCTGACTCCTTGCTAGGTTCCTTCCTATTTTCCTTATATTCCACACAGGCTTTGTCTGTTTCCAGCCTTCTAGCCCTGACAAATGCCTCCTTTTTCTTTTTGACGAGGTCTACAATATCTCTCGTTATCCACGGTTCCCGAAATTTGCCATATTTATCCTTCTTCCTCACAGGAACATGCAGGTCCTGAATTTCTTTCAACTGACATTTGAAAGCCTCCCTCATGTCAGATGTTGATTTACCCTCAAACATCCGCCCCCAATCTAGCTTCTTCAGTTCCCACCTAATATTGTTATAATTAGCCTTCCCCCAATTTAGCACATTCACTCTAGGACCACTCTTATCCTTGTCCACCAGCTAAAACATACTGAATTGTGGTCACTGTTCCCGAAATGCTCCCCTACTGAAACTTCTACCACCTAGTCGGGCTCATTCCCCAATACCAGGTCCAGTGCAGCCCCTTCCCTAGTTGGACTGTCTACATATTGTTTTAAGAAGCCCTCCTGGATGTTCCTTACAAACTCTGCCCCATCCAAGCCCCTAGCACTAAGTGAGTCCCAGTCAATATTGGGGAAGTTAAAGTCTCCCATCACAACTACCCTGTTGCTTTTATTCCTTTCCAAAATCTGTCACCTATCTGCTCCTCTCTCTCTCTCTGGCTGTTGGGAGGCCTGTAGTAAACTCCCAACATTGTGACTGCACCCTTCTTATTCCTGATCTCTATCCATACAGCGTCGCTGCCCTCTGAGGTGTCCTCCCACAGTACAGCTGTGATATTCTCCCAAACCAGTAGCGCAACTCCTCCACCCCTTTTACACCCCCCTCTATTCCGCCTGAAACATCTAAATCCTGGAATGTTTAGCTGTCAATCCTGTCCTTCCCTCAACCAGGTCTCTGTAGTGGCAACAACATCATAGTTCCAAGTACTAATCCAAGCTCCAAGTTCATCTGCCTTACCTGTTATACTTCTTGCATTAAAACATATGCACTTCAGGCCACCAGTCCTGCTGTTTTCAGCATCATCTCCCTGTCTGCTCTTCCTCAGAGCCATAGTGGCCCCATTACCGAGTTCTCCCTCAATCTTTTCACCTTCTGACCTATTGCTCTGGATTGCTAAGGATTGCTAACTGCATTTTACAGGCCTTCCAGGGGTGGGAAAACTGATGGGTGGTACCATAAAATGGGGCACCATCAGTGTGTCCTACTGGCCCTCCTGTCCTGACCCTATTTTATGCGCAGTGAAGGAAACATCAGGTTTGTGGGCTGCCTGTCTGAGGTCAAGGAGGCTTTTAATGGACAATTAATGCCCACTTAAGGGTCCCATCCGAACATTGCTCAAATTTAATGGGCAGCAGGAGATGCACACAGGCTGCGGCCAGTGAAGAGGGAGGCCTCATTTCCAGGCCCCAATATCCAAGGTAGATGAATATCTAACGGGTAGGTTATGTCCCTCCGAGGTATGAGCACTCTGGGAAAAAAAAATTGGAAGTCCATTCGGCAAAATGGTGATACACGAAAGATAACAAATTTGAATAGTTTGAACAGACTTGATGGAAAAATTGTTTATATGAATTGCTTACCATTTTATATAATATCAGAGAACAATTGTTTATAAAAACAATACTGTTATTAGTTTGTATACATTAAAGTTTGCTGGTTCTAATCATTTGGGCCCTAATCATGTGGAAGTTATTGTTGCAAGTCTAACAGTGTTTTGTTGTTACTGTAACTACAGGAAATCTGTAAACTATCAGTGAAAGATAAAATTGGGAGATGTGTAAAAGGGCCTTCCAATTAATTGTTGAATGTTTTGAAATATAAATTGAGACTAATTGCATCTTAATCTCATTGAAAACTGGCAGAAAGAATGTAAATTGCCCACCAATAAGATTGAATGTTAGACATCTAAGATTCCATTTAAGAAAGTCAAAAAATATCCATAGCTGCTGATCTTTATTTGTTAAATGCACTCAACATTACATGGCTTCAGTTTCAATCAAAGTAAAAGACAGACTTGCATTTATATTGCATCTTTCAATGCTTTAGGAAATCTAAAGCTCTTTGACGAGTAGTCAGTGTTATGATGTAGTACACATGGTAGCCAATTTGCAGTCAGCAAGCTTCCATACACAGCAATGTGATAATGACTAGACCATTTCGTTTTGTGATTTGTTCGAGGGATAATTATTGACCATGATATTGGGACAACTCACTTGCTATTGTTCAAAATAGTGCCATGGAATCTATTATTTCCACCACCTAAAGCAGACAAGACATCAGTTTAATATCTTATCAAAAGAATGGTGTTTCAACCGCTGCAGCACTCCCTCAGTATTGTACTGAAGTGTCAGCCCACATTTTATGCTCAAGTCTCTGCAGTGAAACTTGAACAACATTGTGATTCAACAGTGAGATTGGTACCATTTGAGCCACAGCTGACTACTTATTGATTTTGTGAACAAACATTTTGACACATGCTGAAAATATATCTCAGTTTCCACATAAGTGTGCAATGCAAGTATAGTGACTAATAGTGTCAGGAGGTGAATATATAGATGGTCAAGGGCATATATTTAGTAAGAACTACAGTGGCAGTAATATGAATAGGTAAATCTCTTCTCACCAGTTCATTTAATCTGGTACAGTCAAAGGAGTATGTTAATGAATGTCAGTCTGCTCTACATTTTTAATGTTAGAACTCTCTTTCTAATATTGCATCTTCCTAATTATTACTTTAAGTTCTGATTGATCTTAAGCAAACAATGAGCATGACTGTGCTGATGATATGAATAAAAGGGCAGTGATGTCAAGGAGCTGCAGGTGGGTAACCAAGAAATGTTCTGCATGGGTTTTGCACCTTATCCCGATGAATGACATCATTTGATGGTGTGTTCGTTTTCTGAAGCTGTCTGCTCACCTGCAAAACACAAAAATATCTGGTTAACCTTACAACTTGTGATTTCATTCAGTTTAACACTGGTATCGTGAAGCATGATCGGCGGAGAATCGCGTGTTAACAGAAAATAGAGGCCCATTGATTGCCCACCATGGCCCATAGTTGTGCAGAGTGCCACTGGCTGGATGGGTGGCCCCACCCAAGCCCACAGAACCCCCTCCACAATCAAGCTTCACCCTGCAGGCTGGGCACCACGTGGCCCACTGCAGATCCCACTGGAGTGTGCAGGACAGGTGCTGTAGAGCATACCGATGGCATGGGTAGAGCCAGCCACCAGTACCCCTGTGGCAGGAAAGGGTGCCGGTGTCAGAGACCCCCCTGGTGCCAGGCACCGATGGACCAGGATGCTCTGCAGCTGTACGGGCAGGACCATGCAGAACAGGAGCCTACCCCAGAGGAAGAGGGGCCAGCCAGTGAGGACGGAGATTCAGCCATCCAACAGGCCGAGGAGGAAGTGGAAAGGTGGCGCTGCAGCAGGCCTCGAGAGTACCGACAGCGCCTGTCATTCGAGGACCTGCTGGACCAAGCGTGTCACCAAAGACCCCAGCTGAGTAGGGGACCTTGTGACATCACTTGCACATCATGGTGCACTTGGAACCGTGGGGAATGGAGGAGGACACCTGCTCCCAGTGGCAGTCAAGGTGACGGTCGCTCTGAACTTCTACGTGATGGGTTCCTTCCAGGCGCCGATTGGGACCTGTCTGGCACCTCACAGATCTCCATGCATAGGTGCATCTGCACCATTATGTAGGCCCTGTATGCCCGGGCGGTGCAATACATCACGCTGAATATGGACCCAGCCCACCAGGAGGGACCCGGGTTCGATTCCTGGCTTGGGTCACTGTCTGTGCGGAGTCTTCACGTTCTCCCCGTGTCTGTTTAGGTTTCCTCCAGGTGCTCCGGTTTCCTCCCACAAGTCCCGAAAGACGTGCTTGTTAGGCGAATTGGACATTCTGAATTCTCCCTTGTGTACCCGAACAGGCGCTGGAGTGTGGTGACTAGGGGATTTTCACAGTAATATCATTGCAGTTTTACTGTAAGTCTACTTGTGATATCAATAAATATTATTATTATGTCCCAGGTCCAGGGGGTGATCAATGGGGTGCATGTACCCCTACGAGTGCCACCGTATAAGGGGGTGGCCTTCACAAACCGAAAGATGTTCTACTCGATGAAGTTGGTATGTGACCACCGGCTGCACACCATGCACGTCTGCACCCAATACCCAGGCAGCGCGCATGACGGCTTCATCCTGGCACACTCGACAGTTCGACACATTCGAGATGCACCCCCGGGTGAAGGGCTGGCTCCTGGGCAACAAGGGTTTTCCGCTCAGGCCATGGCTGATGCTGACTTTCTGGAGGCCACAGACCAATTCGGAGAAACACTACAACAATGCCGATGGGAGTCATCAACAGTGTTATCAAGCAGCACTTCCTTGGCAATAACCTTCTCACAGATACTCAGATTGGGTTCCGCCAGGGTCATTCAGCTCCTGACTTAATACAGCCTTGGTTCAAACATGGGCAAATGAGCTGAATGCCAGAGGTGAGGTGAGAGTGACTGCCCTTGACATCAAGGCAGAATTTGACCAAGTGCGGCATCAAGGAGCCCTAGCTAAACTGGAGTCAATGGGAATCGGGGAAAACTCTCCGCTGGTTGGAGTCATACCTGACACAAAGGAAGGTGGTTGTGGTGGTTGGAGGTCAATCATCTCAGCTCCAGGACATCACTGCAGGAGTTCCTCAGGGTAGTGTCCCAGGTTCAACCATCTTCAGCTGCTTCATCATGTTTGCGATGACTGCACAATGTTCAGCACCATTCACGACTCCTCAGATAATGAAGCAGTTCTTCTCCAAATGCAGCAAGACCTGGACAATATCCAGGCTTGGGTTGACAAGTGGCAAGTTACATTTGTACCACACAAGTGCCAGGCAATGTCCATCTCCTACAAGAAAGGAACTAACCACCGCCCCTTGACATTCACTGGCATTGCCATCGCTGAATCCCCCACAATCAACATCCTGGGGGTTACCATTGATCAGAACCTGGACTAGCCACATTAATACTGTGGCTAACAGGGCAGGTCAAAGGCTCAGAATCCTGTGGCGAGTAACTCATCTCCTGAACATTCAAAGCCTGTCCACCATCTACAAGGCACAAGTCAGGAGTGTAATGGAATACTCCCAACTTGCCTGGATGAGTGCAGCTCCAACAACACTCAGAAGCTCGACACCATCCATGACAAAGCAGCCCTCTTGATTGCACCTCCTTCCACAAACATTGAAACCCTCCACTACCAACAAACAGTGGTAGCCATGTGTACCATCGACAAGACACATTGCAGTAACTCACCAAGGTTCCTTAGACAACACCTTCCAAACACACGACCACTAGCATCTAGAAGGACAAGAGCAGCAGATACCTGGGAATCCCACCACCTGGATGTTCCCCTCCAAGTCACTTACCACCCTGAGTTGAATATATATTGCCGTTCCTTCACCATCGCTGGGGAAAAATCCTGGAACACCCTCCCTAACAACATAGTGGATGTACCTACACCTGGAGGACTACAGCGGTTCAAGAAGGCAACTCATCACCACCATCTGAAGGGCAAATAGGGATGGGCAATAATTGCTGGTCTAACCAGCGATGCCCACATTCTGTAAATTAACGTTTTTAAAAAAATGCCTCGATCAGGGACGTGATCGAGCTGTGCATCAACGGCATGAAGGTACAGTTCTGGTGCCTGAACCGCTCGGTGATGGCCTGCTGCGTCCTCCACAACATTGCGCAGCAGTGGAATGTCAGGCCTCGTCCGACAAGGAGGATGCGGAGGAGGAACAGGATGGGCAGAGCATGGGGCCCAGGCAGCCACTGGAGGCTTCACCAAGGCTGCTGCGTATTGGACACTCGTCGGCACCAGGGTCAATGACTAGGGGGCCTGGCCACCGGCGGTTTGACCATCCTGTCTTGTCCCATCCCCATATATCCGCCTCATCCCCCCATCCAATCATCCCCCCCACACGCACACTCTCCAGCCTCCCGACACCTGCACCTCCCTCCATGCTTCCTACCTGCTGGACTGGGTTGACAGTATCAGTGAGTCTGGACAATGGGATGGAGGATGATGGCAACGCGCTCTGTGATGAGCTCTGGTGCTCCACATCGATGAATGTAGTGTGATGTCTGCCCTCGGTAGCACTCTCCACTGTCTGCCCAGGGGACCCCGGAATGCATGCTGATGAGGCCATCGCATGTTCCCATTAAACCCCTCGGGAGGCGGTGGTGGAGACGGGTAAAGGGACAGTGTCCAATGGTTGCCCTGTCCTGTGCCTCGGCCATCGCCCTCAGAGAGTGCCCCAGGCCTTGGACAGCTTGATCCATGGCTGATTCTGTCGCACCCAAAGCCTCCACTGCGGAAGCCACCCGTGTGGTGTTGGCTAGAGTGGCACGCATTGTCAGCACCACCTCTTGTCCCTGCAGACAGTTGGACTTCTCCAACTGCACCTACAGGTGCTGGATGGTTTCTGACAGCCACTCATGTAGTCCCGGCTCTGCATCTGCATTTTCAACATTGATGGGACTGCCTTTCCAGAAGCCCGAGACCCGGTAGCTAGTCCCTGGGATTCGACCACCCCCTGACCTTCTGTCTCCTCGCGTGTTTCTACCTCCACCTGATGTACCACAGTATGTGTGTGGTGTGCACCTGATAGTGTCCCTGGAGTCTCTTTGCTAACATGCCCAACTGAGGTTGCTGTCTTTGAGTTGGTGGAGGGTACTGGTGACAAGAATGCCGAGAAGTTGTTGTTGTCCCTGGACATGTCCACTTGGATTTTGTGGGGTTGAAGCTGGGGCCTGTGTCACCAGCAGGTACCGCCTCATTGCCAGATCAGTCTTGGGATTGTGGCTGGGGGTAGGGGACGCCAGATGGCCCTGTCTCATCGTCAGGTGATCTTGCACGACAAAAGACAAGCTGCATGGTTAGATTGCAGATGGAGGTGGAGGGGAAGGTGAGGAGGTGGGGATGGTTCCACACGTGTCACAGGGACAGTGCGATTCATCGGGGGCTCACTTTCTTCCCCGATGCTGACCTCCGCCTCGTCGACTCCCCGCTCTCCAGGCCCACCAACCAGGTCCAATGCACCTGAGTGGCAGTGAGATTCCACATGTCTGCTGGTCTCTCTCTGGTCTTCTCTCTTCCCCCTGTGGTTGTCGGCCACCTTCTCCTGGGTGGGGAAAGACGTTACACAGAATGAGACACTTGGACGAGGGCTGCACAGGGGGTCCACGGTTGGTGGCCTTTGTGTGCAGGGCACCTGATCATGGCAGGAGGTATGGATGTTGGCATATGGTGCAGGGTGGGGGCATGTGGACTTCTGGCGAGTTGGGTTTGATCACCCTCTGGGGGAGAGGTGTTGGGGTCTACGGGTGTATGGGATAGAGGCTGGTGCCAGGGGCATGGCGGAGGTGATGACTCGCCCTGGCTGGCCTGGGGGGTTGCTCACCCTCACCCAGCACTGCCTGCTGGTCCGCCTGGTGGGGAGGAGGATGGTGGTGCCAGGGGCTTGGAAGCGGTGACTCACCCTGCTGGCTAGGGGGGGTTGCTGGGTGGGGGTGATGGGGTTGGTGCCAGGGGATGGAGGCGGTGACTCACCCTGCTGGCTAGGGGTGGTTGCTGGGTGGGGTGGGGGTGATGGGGGTTGGTGCCAGGGGATGGAGGCGGTGACTCACCCTGCTGGCTAGGGGGGGTTGCTGGGTGGGGTGGGGGTGATGGGGGTTGGTGCCAGGGGATGGAGGCGGTGACTCACCCTGCTGGCTAGGGGGGGTTGCTGGGTGGGGTGGGGGTGATGGGGGTTGGTGCCAGGGGATGGAGGCGGTGACTCACCCTGCTGGCTAGGGGGGGTTGCTGGGTGGGGGTGATAGGGGTTGGTGCCAGGGGATGGAGGCGGTGACTCACCCTGCTGGCTAGGGGGGGTTGCTGGGTGGGGGTGATGGGGTTGGTGCCAGGGGATGGTGGCGGTGACTCACCCTGCTGGCTAGGGGGGGTTGCTGGGTGGGGTGGGGGTGATGGGGTTGGTGCCAGGGGATGGAGGCGGCGACTTACCCTGCTGGCTAGGGGGGGTTGCTGGGTGGGGTGGGGGTGATGGGGGTTGGTGCCAGGGGATGGAGGCGGTGACTCACCCTGCTGGCTAGGGGGGGTTGCTGGGTGGGGTGGGGGTGATGGGGGTTGGTGCCAGGGGATGGAGGCGGTGACTTACCCAGGCCACCCTGAGAAAGTCGAGCTTCTTCCTGCATTACTGTCTGATTACAATGTGTTCACATTAGCTATTCTTTCAAAATATTTCTAACACCCATTTTTGAAAGAGTATAATGGACTTGCATTTAATGCATTTAAATAAGTAAAAATCTGAATATGGAGTGGAAGCGTGATCTTTTTGTTTTCTTTACAGACCACAGCAATCATTATAAATTATAAATTAATAATCCTCTAAAGCTATCTTATTAATTTTGGTCTTAGTTACACTGAAAATGTTTCTTCATATGAAAACATTACAAGAACAATTATTTTCAGGGAAGGCAATGGCGTAGTTGCATTATCACTGAACTCGGAATCGAGAGAGCCAAGGGTCATGCTATGGGGACCCGGGGTCGAATCCCACCATGGCAGATGGTGGAATTGGGATTGAATACAAATCTGGAATTAAGCTAATGATAACCATGATTGGCATAAAATCCCATCTGGTTCGCTAGTGTACTTTAGAGAAGGAAATCTGCCATCTGACCTATATGTGACTCTAGACCCACAGCAAAATATTGACTCTTCTGACTGTATCAACAGAGATCCTATTCTAAGACAATTTTTGTTTTTCTGGAACATAAAGCTAATGATAATAGTTCTTTCAGAAATTAAAAATGCTCAATTTTCTAAAGATCACCAATAAACAGTAATAAAATAGATTGAGATAGAGGGGCAGGATTCTCCATTGATTGGTCAAATCGCAATGCTCCATCACCTCGAGAGTGGCATCAATGCAGTCTGGAATGCATGTACAGTAAACACCGTTTAACATTATTAGCGGACCTGACCCAGTATTCTCCGGTGCCGGCGCAATTCACCTCCTCCGATCGGCCGAGTTCCCGACGGCGTGGTTCACTTGTGCTTTTAAAAATCATGAAACTGGCGGTTGTGGCTGATGAGGGAGAGAGCGAGAGAGAGAGAAAGAGAGGGGGAGAGAGAGAGAGGGGGAGAGAGAGGGAGAGGGGGAGAGAGAGAGAGAGAAAGAGAGGGGGAGAGAGAGGGAGAGGGAGAGGGGGAGAGAGAGAGAGAGAGAGAGAGAGAGAGAGGGGGGGAGAGTGAGGCCTGACCGCGGGCTGCTGGGCCAGAGACTGACCAGGTTGGCTGGGGTTAGCGGGCCCTGCCAAGGCCGGAGGGACGGTGCGGGGGGGGGGGGGGGTGAATTGGCCGTGTGGCCTGGGTGACCCCCCCCAAAGGACTGGTGTAGTGTCCTGGCACGGATCGCCATTTCCGTGGCCTCCAAGGCCATCTTTCTGCATATCTCACTGACTACCCACCTTGGCCCTTTGTTCAGCTGAGTGACACTGGCTGTATGGGTGCCTCCATCCCTGCACCCCACCCTCCACCACACCCCACCCGGCCGCCACCCATTGTCGGTGCATCAGGTGGTCCACTCAAGGGCGATGCCCACTGTAGCACCTATGAGTACAACGGGCAGGGGCCGCGGAGCATACCGTTGGCAAGGGCAGTGCCAGCCGACAATATCCCTGACATCGGACGGGTGACAGGGCCAGAGGCCACACCCACAGTGCCAGACATCGATGGAGATGGCGGGGGGGGGGTGGACATACTTGGGCAGAGCCCGTAGTGCCAATCGGGTCCATGTAGCCTGGTGGACCTGGTTGGGTATGGGGGAACGGACCAGGCTAACACATCGGCCTTTCATCCCCTGTAGACAATGGATATTGGAATTCAGCCAGCAGTGGTGGCCTTCCTGCTGATCGCCGCAGTCCTGGGGGATGTCCTATGGCTGAACGAGCTGGAGCTGCTGAAGGAGGAGGAAGCTGCAGCAGCGGAGCGTGCAGCAGCGGAGCGTGCCCCAGAGGAACAGGAGGCAGCTGCCTAGGATGGAGAGCTGGCCAACAGGCCGAGGAGGTGGAGGAGGTGCAAAGGAGGTGCCGCATGAGGCTTGTGTGTACTGGCAGCGCCCGTCATTTGAGGACCTGCCTGACTGGGTATGTCATTGAAGACTCCTTCTGAGCAGGGAGACCATGGGGGAAGACACCCGCTCCGGTATCCATCAAGGTGACGGTCGCCCTGAACATTTATGCGACGGGGTCCTTCCAGGTACGGACTAGGGAAGTGTCCGGGATCTCTCGGACCTCGGTGCACAGGTGCATCTGCACTGTTCACGGAGACCCTATATGCCCAGTCGGCACAATACATCCATTTTGTTATGGACCAAGCCTACCTTGATGCCCGTGCAGCGTGGTTCACCAACATGCCCTGGGTCCAGGGGGTGATTGACGGGGTGCATGTCACCCTACGGGCATCTGCAGATTGACGGGGTACACGTCACGCTACACAAACCGGAATCTGTTGACAAACGTGAGGTTATCCATTTTGGTAGGAATAACAGCAAACGGGATTATTATTTAAATGATAAAATATTAAAGCATGTTGCTGTGCAGAGAGACCTGGGTGTGCTAGTGCATGAGTCGCAAAAAGCTGGTTTACAGGTGCAACAGGTGATTAAGAAGGCAAATGGAATTTTGTCCTTCATTGCTAGAGGGATAGAGTTTAAGACTAGGGAGGTTATGCTGCAATTGTATAAGGTGTTAGTGAGGCCACACCTGGAGTATTGTGTTCAGTTTTGGTCTCCTTACTTGAGAAAGGACATACTGGCACTGGAGGTTGTGCAGAGGAGATTCACTAGGTTAATCCCAGAGCTGAAGGGGTTGGATTACGAGGAGAGGTTGAGTAGACTGGGACTGTACTCGTTGGAATTTAAAAGGATGAGGGGGGATCTTATAGAAACATATAAAATTATGAAGGGAATAGATAGGATAGATGAGGGCAGGTTGTTTCCACTGGCGGGTGAAAGCAGAACTAGGGGGCATAGCCTCAAAATAAGGGGAAGTAGATTTAGGACTGAGTTTAGGAGGAACTTCTTCACCAAAGGGTTGTGAATCTATGGAATTCCTTGCCCAGTGAAGCAGTTGAGGCTCCTTCATTAAATGTTTTTACGATAAAGATAGATAGTTTTTTGAAGAATAAAGGGATTAAGGGTTATGGTGATCGGGCCGGAAAGTGGAGCTGAGTCCACAAAAGATCAGCCATGATCTCATTGAATGGCGGAGCAGGCACGAGGGGCCAGATGGCCTACTCCTGCTCCTAGTTCTTATGTTCTTATGAAAGGGCTTCCACTCAATGAATGTCCAGCTGATATGACCATCAGCTGCGCATCATGTACGTCTGCCCCCGCTCCTGGCCAGTGCTCATGGCACCTTCATTCTGGCACATTCTACGATTGCTGACATGTTTGAGACACCGGCCCCCTCTCCCCCCCCCCGACTGGGGTGTTAGCTCCTGGACCACAGGGGTTGTGGGTGATGACACCTATCTGAAGGCCACAGAATGACGCGAAGACCCACTACAATGATGCCCTTGCAGCGACCAGGAGCATGATCTAGCGGTGCCGTGGCCTCTTGAAGATGCAGTTCAGGTGCCTGGACCGCTGTGGAGGGGCCCTCCAGTATGATGCTGAGAGGGTTGCCCGCATTGTGGCAGCCTGCTGCATCCTCCACAACATTGCGCAGCAGAGGAGTGAGGTGCTGGAGGAGGTGGATGAACACCAGTCCTCGTTCGATGAGGAGGATGCAGGAGAGGGCGGGGATGGGCAGGACATGGGGCCCAGGAAGGCTCAGGAACGCACACAGGAAGCTCTGATCACCTCCAGGTTCACCGATTAGAGAGGTAAACTGGTCAGGGGCACAGACACTGCATCCCACCACCATGATCCGCCCCGCCCCCCCCCCCCCCCACCCCCCCTCCCCCCCCCCCCCCCCCCCACCCCCTCCTTCCCAGACATCCCCAAGCCTGCAACCTCCTCCATGATACATACCTGCGCGGGCCCTGGGTTCGCAGTAACACCGGGTCTGGTCCATGGGATGGAGGATGATGACAACCTGCTCTGCGATAAGCTCTGGTGCTCCATATCGTATGACAGCGTTTGACTCCTGCCCTCAGGAGCACTTTCTACCGTCCACCTGGGTGATCCCTGGGGTGACGGTGGTGGGGACGATCAGGGGTGGGGGGAGTCCAGGCCACCCACAATGTCCACCCATTTCTACCCACCACACCCTATCTCTGGCCAGACCAGCCCACCCCTCACACCCATCTGACAGGTTGTAACAGTGGGAACAAATGTTTAATGTGACGACAAATATACAGAGTTGTGCCCTAGCCCCTATCACTGAACTGCCCTGCACCGATGCCAACTTAACTGGTGTCTAACTATCTAGCCTTACGGGCCCTAACGCTACATCTGGGTGGTTCCCCTAATGGTACAGCAGGAGTGAGGTGGCCTGCTATGATTCTCGTCCAGTGACATGGGTCTCTGTTGGCGGTCGTCTTTTGGGACAACCGGGCCTGGATAGGCCCGGCTGCTGCTCAGGTATCCAAGGTGGCTTGACGCCACCCTGTTCTGCCCACTTCTCATCTGATGCACCAGGGACAGGAGGGGGTGGGGGCAGTCCAAGGTGCTGCGGTGTTCCGGCATCTCCCCTGTGGGAGTCACTGGCAAGGGCCCCACCATCCCCTCCTCAAGGGGTGCCCAGTGGACCCAGGCTACCCCATGGTACAGGGGTGCCAGTGGAGCTATCCCCTGAGGCCACTCCACCACCTGCCGCTGTCAGTCGTGGAGGCCTGATCTGGTCTCGACTCGGGTCTGCATGCTTGCAGCCATTGAGCACAGGGAGTGGATTATCGCCATCTGGGACTGCACCACATTACGCTGCAACTGTGCCATCACCTTCTGGGTCTGTGTCACATCAGCCAGTGACTGCGCCACCTCCCTATGTGTCTGCACCACATCGTCCAGCACCTGGGAAATGTCACCAACGTTCTCAGCCATGGCCCGCTGTGATTGGGCCACACTCAGAAGCACTGCTGCAATTTCCAAGTGGTTCTGGCACTTGGCTGCCTGTGAGGCGGCAACCCTGTCCTGGGCCTCATTCAGCACCTGCACAGAATGCCCCAGGCCTTGGATATGCTGATGCATAGCTGCAACCCTTGCCCTCAGTGCCTCCACCGCAGGCGTCTCCAGCTTGGCATCAGTGAATCTTGGTGCCGCTCTACTCGCTGCCATCTTGTTGACAGGTATGGTGTGTGTTGGGGAGCGAAGTATATGCGGCTGCAGCTTGTCAGCCTCCTGAGTGTCAATCTTGGACCTGGCGAATCCAGCACCATTTTTCATTGGAATTGATTGTGTTTCATGTGGCGTCCATGCTAGCCCCTTAACGATAGCTGAATCGGTCCAGGTGTGGCACCAGTTTTGCTATCGTGGAACTCCACGAATCCTGCACCGGTGTCAACACTTAGTTTCAGGGATGGAGAATTCCGCCGATTATGTCTACTATTCTGTATACACTGAGTTTCATTATGCTGGCGTTGGGACTAATCAGGAAGACACCCTGTTGTATTGCAAACTTGTGACTGACTATACAGAGCAACACAAGCATAATTCTGAGCAAGTTCTGCACCAAAGATATCAGGAAATTCAAAGAAGGAATTGCTCCTGAAAGAAAAATGATCATCTAAGCTTTACCAGAAATAAATATCAACAGCCAGTCAAGGACCTTCGTTCGAAAACTGCTTCACATTGGGTTTGAGAGAAATTTGGGCTCGATGAAGAAATAAATAGCATGCATTAAAGATACTATGAAAATGCAACTTTGTATGTAATGTGTATTGTTATCATTTCTAATTAACCAGATAGAGCTTATGCATCTAATATATAATAATGGAACACAGTTATGTGAACCTGTTTAAAATAAATTGATCACGTCTTCAGCTTTCTTAAAAACCCGTAGAAAGTTTAAATTGCTCACATCTTCAGCTTTCTTAAAAACCCGTAGAAAGTTTAAACCAAGCATCTTCTTAATGTCATTGTCAGTCCAGTTACGCCGTAGAAGCTCAGCAACTAAAGCCGGATATTTTGAAACATCTTCTAGCCCAATAGGACCCCTTGTAAAACAAAAGAAGAGAGTTTAATGTTTGTTCTGCTTCAACAAAGATATAATTCTAGGTCTAAAATCTGAATCAACTACCATCTAGGTACCTCTCAAAACCATCAAAGTCGCTGCCAATGCCCACGTGATCCGCACCAGCCACATTTCGAATGTGGTCAAGGTGGTCTAAAATTAGAATAAATAATTTAGTAAATACACAGAGAATGTCAGCTGCTCTTATCATTCAAAATGGTCACAGATCATACTAACCTGCCACTTGGGATAAGGTAGCAGTTCCCTTACAAGAGATAAAATTAGGATAAAAATTTACCATCACAATGCCGGAATTGTTTGCCTGAAAAATAAACAAAGCAGAGAATTTGTGCAACTATACAGTGTGGTGTTCTTTGTGTTGCTTATTTCAGGGTGGTTGGCGTAGTGTTCACAAAGACCACAAAATAGCTTTAACTTAAACAAAGCAATAAATTTATTAACACTACTAACTTGGATTCGACATGTACTCTTAAAGAAGTTGGTTAATAACATCTAAATGATTCTCATTTACAGCTAATCTCACTACTGGCTTAAACTATGATCTACACTCACTTACACTATCTGTACTTCTGACTCTCACTACCTAACTCCTACACACACTCTCCTGGACTCTCCCCCAAGGCTTAGCAGCATTGCCTTTAATAGTTGTAACTGTAGCTCCCTCTAGTGGCTACCCTCGACACTCCATTAACCCTTGCAGTGCTTAAAGTTCTGATAATACCACATACAGGACACTGGAATTAATTTTAACATTTTTAAGTTGATATGATTAGTGCCATAGCTAACACGCTCCAGACCAGGCAACATCCTGGTAAACCTCCTCTGCACCCTCTCCAAAGCCTCCACCTTCTGGTAGTGTGGCGACCAGAATTGTGCGCAATATTCCAAGTGCAGCCTTACCAATGTTCTATACAACTGTACCATGACTTGTCAGTTTTTATACTCAATGTCCCGCCCAATGAAGGCAAGCATTACATATTCTACACATTTAGACCTCCAAAGAATAAAGCACCCAATGTGTCAAATTAGCTATTTAACTGTAATGTATGATAAACCAAAGACATGCCAACGGCACATTTGCCTTTATCCTGAAAATCAAGTACAAGAAAAGATAAGTCTTGCTACAATTGGATAGGGCTTTGGTTAGTCCAAACTTGGAGTACTGTGCTTGCCTTGGGAGCGATACAGTGAAATTTTACCAAATTGATTCCCGAGAAGACAGGGTTGTTCCACAATGAGAGGCGGAATACATTGTGTCTATACTCTCTCTAGGTTTAGAAAAATTAGTTAAAAAATTTTTTTCAAGTGCCCAATTCTTTTTTTTTCCCCAACTAAGGGAAATTTAGTGTGGCCAATCCACCTACCTGCACACCTTTGGGTTGTGGGGGTGAGACATATGCAGACATGGGGAGAATATGCAAACTCCATATGGACAGTGGCCTAGAGCTGGGATCAAACCCGATTTCGGCATTGTGAGGCACAGTGCTAGAATGAGAGTTGATCTCATTGAAACATACAAGATTCTGAAGGTACTTGACATAATGGGCAGAGGTTGGTTTATCTGGCTGGGGAATCTAGAACACTGTGGCACAGCCTCACGAAAAGGGGTTGATGATTTAGGACGGAGATTAGGAGAATAAGTGTAGTGAAGCTATGAAATTGTCTGCCTTTGAGGGTTGTGTATGTTTCATTGTTCAGTATATTTAAGGTGGAATCAATAGATTATTGATATCTCAGGATCAAGGGATACGGGGAGTAGACAGAAAAGAGTTGAGTTTGAACATTAGCCAGGATCATATTTAATGGTGAAGCATGATCAAGGGGCTGAATGATCTACTCCTGCCCCTATTTCTTATGTTCGTGTTCTTTTAATAGTCAGCATTTGTAATGCTGCTGTGGTAAATTATTGCCTGTAAGGCACAAGATGATGCATTTAAATTGTAGCGCATCCATTATGTAAGTTGATGGACATACAACAAATCCGTTATGGATAGAGTAACTTCATATGGTGCAAGAGGCCGGTTCTTCCAAAAGTGTAACCACTGATCACTATGGTACCACTCTGGACCACAAGCGATGTCACAATTTCCCTCCGTCATTGGATAGGTTCTTCCAGGTGTAATAATCAATGCTTAGGACCCTCATGCTGCACTTGCAAATAACCTTGAAATGGAGCTTTGGGTCTCCTAATGGTCTTCAGGCTCTGACTACCATGCCACATAGAAATTCCTTGAATATGCATGCACCTTCCATCCTGCAAATGTGCCTGTGTAAGCAAAGTGTGGTGAATTATATGCCATCGTAATTCACACTGTATTGCCTTGCATGTATTGTGTCCTTGTGGGCTCTGTATGTGAGCCGTTGCGCGGCTCTGTCCATAGGGGGAGATGAGGAGTTTGTACTGGGCTCCACCCTTTGCTCCGCCCATGGCTCCTCCCACTAACCGGAAAGCACTGCAGCCGTAAGCCTGCTCTCGGTTCCTCTGGTCGCAGGCTGGCTTAGTTGTAAGACTATTAAAACCACAGTTTACTTCCAATCATGTGTCTAGTGAATTGATGGCCACATCACAAAGTCACCTCTGCTTAATGAATGCCAATGTATTTGGGAGATTTGCCATTGAGGGACTGCCGTATTTGTGATTTTGTCCTTCCATAAAATGCCCAGAATGCACTGCAAATAACAAAAATGGAACTTTTTGCACTTCCTTTCTTGTTAGTTCTCAATCCGCTTTCTTTCACAGCTACATAAGAAGTACTGAGAACACAGGCCTCATAAGCTAGTATCTTGCCTCATGTGTTATTCCATGTTGTTCCATGCATGTGTCATGAGTCAACCAAAGGTAGCAGCTGCTTTCCTTATGCATATATCAATTTCTGTATCATAGAATTTTCAGTGCAGAAGCAGGCCATTCGACCTTTTGAGTCTGCACCGGCCCTTGGAAAGAGCACCCCACTTAAGCCCACACCTCCACCCTATCCCCATAACCCAACCTCACCTTTTTGGACACTAAGGGCAATTTATCATAGCCGATTCACCTAACCTGCAAATCTTTGGACTATGGGAGGAAACCGGAGCACCCACGCAAAAATGGGGAGAACGTGCAGATTCTGCACAGACAGTGACCCAAGCCAGAATTGAACCTGGGATCCTGGAGCTGTGAAGGAACTGTGCTACGGTGCTGCCCAAGAAATAGATTATCTGTGATCATGAACCCAAGGTAGTAGAATTTTCGAACCACTTCCAGCAGTGTTATTTAATGTGATAATGCATCTCACTACAGCATTTAACGTATTGAGCTCTACAAGACTTTGTAGAAATTTGCAGTCCACCAAAGCTCCTCTGTCTGATCTGATCCTTTCATGACAACATGCACTGTACTGCACAGTTTTATGGTCCTACTTTCGACAGTTTCAGGGTGAAGAATGAAGTGAAACAGGTCTGTGTCCTAACCCTCACTTTGTTTGATATTTTCTTCCAAATGCTCCTGACCTGCAGACAAGGAAGGAGTTTCCATGTACACGAGGCAGACAGCAGGCTCTACAATTTATCAAGACTGAAAGTGAAGACAGAAATACAGCATGCCTTAATCAAAGAATTGCAAGGCACTGATGATGCCATGCTAGTCACTGATACAGAAACTCAACGGCAAAGACTCAGGTTGTCTCTCCCATGCCTGTAAATCATTCTCCCTTACTATAAGCATTATTATGACTGGGAAGGATGGATATCAGGACCTGACCTTTTGTTCCCCCACCCCCCCCTCCCCACTTCTTGATTGATTGTAATAGAATTTCTTGTAATTTATAAAGATAACAAACTATATTAACTCAGTGCCTGTACTTAACCATTTACATGCGGATTGCAAAGAACTCAGTCCAACAGACCAGAGTTAAACACAAAGGGGTTAGTTTTTATACAGCTAGAAAACCACCCAGGTAAAGATATAACAACATTTAAAATAATAAACCAATATTCCAACCTTTGCAACACACACACAAGCATGCAAAATTACAAGTTATACAGTAGAGAACGTTAACTTTTGGCTAAATTTAGATTCAATGATAAAAAATAAAGAAGACAGTTCACTGTTTCTGAGTTGTTTATGGCTGAGGCAGTCTTTTTCATGCTGGTCTTGAAATTCCATTGGGGTTGAGACTGTTGTAAATTACAATTTCTGCAGGAAGTCATCTTTTAAACCATCACCCACCTTTCTAAAAGTTGTGCTATTGCAGCTAAGGTTTATTTTGATTTAAGTCCCCCCCCCCCCCCCCCCCCCCCCCGTAAAGAGTTTGGTATTCCACAGAAAGTAATTGATTATCCCATGTCTGGGCAAACCTTGCCTGTTATTTTATGGCCTCAATGCTTAATTTATTTAATATCCCAGCCATCACTTGAATAGACCATTCTTCCCTGTGATGAGCTTGGAAGAACATATCAATATCTTCTGTTTAGTAATTGTATCGGCGGATGTTCTGCCTCTGCTTGAAAGATTGTTTTATAGAAAGGAAAATTGAGAGAGCCAGTTACAAATTTCAGTTTCCCTTTGAAGTAGTTATTCATACCAATGTGTGAAATTCTATATTGGCATGCCCTAACTGTTCATATTGGAAACCTCCAGAAATTAACCAACTTTTAAAACCTGACATGTCAGATCACATGTGGCAGCCTTCTTAAATCAGTGTCTTTGTTTGCTTTAAAAATATAATTTTAAGGAAGTTAAATATAAATTTGACCAGTCAATGAAATTAAAGATTAATATTACGTGCACATTTCACATCATTATGGCAGCATCAAGGAAGCTGTAGTTATCGGTCAGAGTGACACCAATTACAATATATGTATGGTGAATCAATTTAAATATCTATCCCATCAGCAACCATTATTTTCAAAATTATATAGATATATGTATTTCATTGCTGCTTTATCACCGTTATCTAATTGCAGTTATCCAATTAAGCAATTGCAGTGCACTGAAGCCACATTTCCTGCAATGATTATAAAAAGTCTTCATTTTACTGTTCATCATAACCCACAGGATCTGAAATTGCACCCGATTGCCACTCTTTGTTATCAGTCATGACATAATCCTTCCTTCCATTGGCTAAGAGATTGATTCAGAGGGGAAAAATAGAGCACGAGAGTAAACTTGTAAGTAACATAAAAGTGGACTATTGAAGCTTATACAAATATATACAAAGAAAAAGATGAAGTGAAGAGAAATGTAGGTCCCTTACAGTCCAAAACTGGAAAATGTACAATAGAGAACAAGAAAATGGCATGTCAGTTTTTTTTCACAGAAATGCTAAAGAATCAAGGATCTAGGAAGGAGGAGGAATCAAAGGAAATTAGTATTCCTAGAAAAGTAATGCTGGAGAAATTAAAGGGATTGAATGCCGATAAATCCACAGGGCCTGATAATCTACATCCAAGGATACTAAGGAGGTGGCCATGGAAATAAGGGGTGCATCGATTGTCATCATCCAAAATTCTGTAGATTCTGGAACAGTCCTGGCAGTTTGGAGAGTGGCAAATATAACCCTGCTATTTAAAAAAGGGAAGGAGCGAGAAAACAGGTAATACAAACTGGTTAGTCTAACATCAGTAGTAGGGAAAATGCTAGAGTTTAATATAAAGGATGTGAGAAAGGGAGACTTAGAAAACATCAATGGGATTAGACAAATTCAACAAGGATTTATGAAAGGGAAATCATGTTTGACAAACGTATTGGAATTTTTTTGAGGACATAACCAGTAGAACAAATAAAGGTGAACCAGTGAATGTGGAGATTTTGGATTTTCAGAAAGCCCCACATAAGAGGTTCGTCTGCAAAAAAAGCACATGGAATTGGGGATAATATATTGGCATGGATTGAGAATTGGTTAGCCAAGAGGAAATGGAGAGTAGGAATATCCAGATCTTTTTTGAAGTGGCAGGCAGTGACTAGTGGGTTCCTGCAGGGATCAGTGCTTGGGCCCCCCAGCTATTTGCAATGTATATCAATGGTTTGGATGAGGAGACCAAATGTAATATTTCCATGTTTGCCGATGACATGAAATTTGGCAGGAATGGAGTGTCAAGGAAGATGGTAAGAAGATCCAAGGTGATTTTGACAAGTTGAGTGAGTGGGAAAGTACTAGGCAGATGCAGTAATTGGTAGATAAATGTGAAGTTTTCCACTGTGGATGGAGAAACAGAATATCAGAGTGAAATTTTGATGGTGATAGATTGGGAAATGTTGATGTACAAAGGGACCCAGGTGTCCTCGTACACCAGTCACTGAAAGAAAGCATGCAGCAAGCAGTTAGGAAGGCAAATGGTATGTTGGCCATCATTGCAAGAGTACTTGAGTACAGGAGCAAGGATGTCTTACTGCAGTTGTATAGGGCCTTGGTGAGACCATACTTGGAATAGTAGTTTTGGTCTCCTTATGCAGGATATGATATACTTTTCATAGAGAGAGTGCAGCAAACGTTCACCAGACTGATTCCTAGGACGGCAGGATTGTTGTTTGAGAATAGATTAGGTCGACTGGGCCTGTCATTTTTTAAAAAAAATTTCCAATTAAGAAGCAATTTAGCGTGACCAATCCGCCTAACCTGCACAACTTTGGGTTGTGGGGGTGGAACCCGTGCAGACACGGGGAGAATGTGCAAATTCCACATGGACAGTAACCCAGGGTCGGGATTTGAACCCGGGTCCTCAGCGTCGCAGTCCCCGTGCTATCCACTGCGCCACATGCCGCCCTTGACTGGGCCTGTATTAACTGGAATTTAGAAGAATGAGAGGGGGTCTAATTGAAACATATAAAATTCTTACAGGGTTGGACAGACTAGATGCAAGGAAGTTGTTTCCTCTGGCTGCGGGGGGGGGGGGGGTCAAGAACAAGGGGTCAAAGCATCAGGATACGAGGCAGGCCAGTTTGGGCGAAGGAGGAGAAAAGTCTTCACTTGGTCGGTAGTTAACCTATGGAATTCCCTAACATAGAATACTGTGAATGTCTTTGTTCAGAAGGAAATGGATAGATTTCTAGGTTCTAAAGGTGTTAATGGGAATGGGGAGAGTGCGGGAGCACGGTGTTTAGATAGAGGATGCACCATTAGATTGAACGGTGGAGCAGGCTCAAAGGGCCTACTCCCTGCAAGGCAATGATGCATCTCAAGATGCAAACAATATTAAATTGCTCAAAGCCTTGCTTTTAGTTTCTGAATCTCAAACTCTAAATGTAATTCTGTGTAACACACTGTTATCAAATATGGAAACACTCTTTTTATGTTTTCATATTTTTCAATAATAATACAGGTAAAATTTGTTTTCAAATAGATGAATAAAGAGTTAAAGAAAGACATTTTCTTGCATCTTTCAGCTCAAAAATGGTTTGCATTGTAATGTTGCGCAACAGAGACAATGGGGCATCTGAGACCTATCGTGTACCTCCTTAAATTAGATTTTAAAATTGAGATAAAAACCAAGGCAGTACTGCGGGGGACCATGAATTAGCATGAAATCCGATACAAGCATTGAAATAAAGATAGAAAAAGAAAATGCGGGTTAAGAGAGCATAAAAAGACGGGAAGGAACGGTGAAAACAAGTCACAATTACCATGTCATTTGTTCGAAGGGAAAGTATGCAATTAATTACTTGATGTAACTTTCTGTGGCATGTTCAATGGGCAAATTCAGCAAGTTCCTAAAAATAATTGGGAGACCAAGGGTGAAATTCTGTTTGCGCGAAGAAAGCAGCAAAGTGTTCATAAATTGGCCAACCATTTGTAGAGATTTGGAACTTGTGGCATATCTCTTATACCTGCTGAAGTGGCTGACTAATTTTCACATTAATATCAGCATGCATTGTTCAATTGTCTCTATTCTTTTAGCAAGTTCTGGTTAAATGTATTCATTATTGTAATTGGTAATGTAGAACATGTAAAGTTTGCACATGATTACTCATACCAGCTTACGTAGAACATTATCTTGCACATTTCTGTAGTTGTGGCATAAAGCAAATGCTGAGGAATGACTGAAAATGACAGGAGCAGCTGATACTTCGAGTGCAGCCAACACTGTATCTTCAGAGACATGAGACAGGTCAACCAACATTCCCAGACGGTTCATTTCTTTCACAACTTTCTGGAAAGCACATACAGCAAACATTTAACACGAGTCTGGCATTTCCTGTCTTTTCTATATGAACAATAATAACTTGTTTCTATGTAGCTCCTTTAACATACAAAGTAAGAAGTCTTACAACACCAGGTTAAAGTCCAACAGGTTTGTTTCAAACACGAGCTTTCGGAGCACGGCTCCTTCTTCCTCTCCTGAAGAAGGAGCCGTGCTCCGAAAGCTCGTGTTTGAAACAAACCTGTTGGACTTTAACCTGGTATTGTAAGACTTCTTACTGTGTTCACCCCAGTCCAACGCCGGCATCTCCACATCATGGTTAACATACAAAAGCATTGTAGGGTGCTTTGCAGAAGCAGCAGGGGAATGCGGACCCACTGTCTCAGTTATGTTGAAGTAACTATGGAGAGGAGTGACAAGACCTTGGTGAGGGAAATTGATTTTAAGAAGGGTCTTTAAGCTGAAGAGGAAGGTACTGAGTCAGAGGGAAAGAAGACATAATCACCAATGCAGGGGTAAAAGGAGGAGGAGATCAACAAGAGGGCAAGGGTGGTGGTGGGAGTGAATGTTGTTGTAAAAGTAGGACAGGTGAGACCTTGAAACCATGGAACCAACATTATGTATCTTAAAATTGAGGCTCTGAGGGAGCCAAAATGTTCACGGGAATTAAAGTTTGGTCGGTTTTTAAATAGGCAGTGGACCACTGCCACCCATTTCTGATTAGCTGGTAGCTGAGTAGTCCCAGCGTACCAGAATTTAGTGGTGGCTGCTCCTGAGATTACACGTAGTCCCCGAGAAGAAGACAGCATGGATACCGTACTATAAGGTAAGTCTAGGCTTTTTGAGTGGGGGGTAGGAAGGATCAAGGACCCGAGAGTTGGGGCTAGGGTTAGTGCATTCTGGAAGCTGCGTGTCACGTGGGGATTCTCCCAATGCACACAAGGTAATCCACCTAAAGTAAAGGATTCCCCCCCCCCCCCCCCCCCCCCCCCCCCCCCCTTGATTTCCACCTTTTCACCAGAGAAGGTGAAAAAGGGGCCTGGCCACTTTCCTCCATCTATAATGGTGACTGAGGCAAGATTAGACCCATAATTACCCATAAAGTGGCCAACTAAGGACTTCAATATGCCAAAGGATGGATTGGCTGACACTTTATCCCCCCACCGTATTATGAGGGGTGGCTCAGGCATAGGTAGAAAGGCAGTAGGCTAGACACCTGTCCTATTTTATATGCCCTCCCACAAGAAAATCACCCACCAAGCGTATATAGAATTCCCCCCTTTGTATTTGAGTATGTAAAACCAGTCAGAAGACCATCAACAAAGTGGAAACGTTGAATTATTTTATGCAAAGCTACATATATTCATCTAGAAAACACAAAAATAATAAAATTACAAAGCAATAGAAAACATTAAATCTACAGAAATTCTTTGTGAAGATAGCTAATGCAATGGAGGTAGAATATTCCATGAATATAATTTATATTATTAAATTAATATGTAAATTAACAAGCTGAATTGAAAAGTTGCTCAGATAGCATGTAGTGGTGAAAAATGACAATTTAAGCTCGAGTTAACTGCTGTTCACAGTATTCATGAAGGATGGAATCACCTTTAATAAATTTGTTCATGACACCAAGGCATTTGGTTTGGTGACACATTCTGTAGATTAATAGCATTCAAAAGCATCTGTTCCAACCAAATAATTAAAAATGATTCTCCAATTCATCCATTTGCAAAATATGCAGGAAGGAATTGGAAGAAATGAATTATAAAAGAACCTATAAGAAATTCTCAGTCTAATTGCCCGCAAGAAGGTGGTGATCAGCTGCCTTCTTGAACTAGTGCAGTCTCTGTGATATAGATACACCCGGATGTCAGGTGGCGGCCTTTTACCCGTAAATGGGGGTAACTTTGACGGAAGGTTGGAGGAGAGGTGGAGGTGTATGGATAGGTATGGTGCTCTTTCCAAGAGCCGATGCAGACCCGATGAGCCAAATGGCCTCCTTCTGCATTTTAAATTCTATTTGCATAAGTTTGGAATAAAATACATTTCAAAAAAATGATAGATACACCCACTGTTCTGTTAGGGAGGGAGTTCCCAGATATTGACCTAGTGACAGTGAAGGAATGGCGATATATTTCCAAGTCAGGATGGTGAGTGACTTGGAGGGGAACTTCCAGATGGTGGTGTTCCCATGTATCTGCTGACCTTGTCCTTCTAGAAGGTAGGAGTCATGGGTTTGAAGGTGCTGCCTACGGAACCTTGGTGAGTTCCTGCTGTGCATCTTGTAGATGGTACACATTGCTGCTACTGCGTCAGTGGTGAAGGAAATGGATGTTTATGGAAGCTGGTTGCTTTGTCCTGGATAGTGTCAACCTTCTTCAGTGTTGTTGGAGCTGCACTCATCCAGGCAAGCGGATAGTATTCCATCACACTCCTGACTTGTACCTTGTAGATGGTGGACAGGTTTTGGGGAGTAAGGTGGTGAGTTACTCGCTGCAGGACTCCAAGCCTCTGACCTGAGCTTGTAGCCAGAGTATTTATAAGATTGGCGCAGTGCAGTTTCAGTTCAATGATAACCCCCAGAATGTTGATTGTGGGGTTTCAGTGATGGTAATGCCATTGAATGTTAAGGAGTGATGGTTAGCTCCTCTCTTGTTGGAGATGGTCACTGCATGGCACTTGTGTGGCGTGAATGTTTTTTGTCACTTGTCAGCCCAAGCCTGGATATTGTCCAGGTCTTGCAGCATTTGGATATGGACTGCTTCAGTATCTAAGGAGTCGCAAATGGTGCTGAACATTGTGCGAACATCATCAGCTGACAGCCCCACTTTTGACCTTGTGATGGAAGGAAGGTCATTGATGAAGCAGCTGAAGATTGCTGGGCCTCGACTATTACCCGAGAATTGCAGATTAAGTCTGTGTGTGGTGTGAAAGTCACTCAACAACCTTGGCTGGCACCCGCCACGGAAAGGTGGGTTGTTAGCATTGGATGCAGCCTGTCCCAGGTAAAGTATCTGGAGGTGGAAACCCCCCGAAAATAATTAGCTCTGTTCAAATACATGTCCAATTGCCAGATCATAACAACTCTCTGAAGATAATCACCCACATTTCCCCTCTAGTTTTTTTGTCAATCATTTTCAATAGATGATTTTTGGTTACTGATCCACTTGCTAGAGTAAACAGTGTCTTCCTCCCCGCTCTTTCAAAATCCCTCAATTTGGAACACGTCTATTAGCCTCCATTGAACTTTTTTCCTCTAAGGCTTTTGCAGTCTCTCCTGCTTATTCATACTAATCAGATAGGCTTTATACATTGCAGTCTATGTTCCAGCACCACTGATTAATGTTGGTAAAGTTGATTGAAGCCTTCATGAGGAACATTATCTCAACTACAAGCTTTAAATTTTGTTTTTCAGTAATCATATACATCATAACATTATTCACTGATAAAAGGACAAAGAACTTTGACATAATAATCATCGCAAATGTTTTCTTTCTACACAGTCACAATGCCCTTTTGGCATAGGAGTGTCCAGTAAATCAAAAACAGAATTTTTAGAGCCTCAGGTACAGTTTACCAACTTTTCCAAAATCAGATAATCCATTGACACCAGGTTTTGCAATGCCACTGTCCACTTTGCTGCTATCTGCCCTGAAAAATGAGAGAAGTTAAAATGCTTGGATTAGGTGCATTCTAGATTTGTTGGTGCAAAATTTAAAAAAGTGATTAGTAGTTACATGGTGAGACAATGTGCCGATAAACCTTCATGTTTTATCATGGACGATGTCAATGATTCTCAACACAACATAAAAATGTAAGAATTGGCGCAGGAGAAGGATATTCAGCCCCTTCAGCCCGCTCCATCATTCAATGTGTGATCCCCATGTCCCTTGATGTTTTTAATGTGTAGAAATCTATCAATCTCAATTTTGAACATACTCAATGACTGAGCCTCCCTAGCCCGCTGGGACAGAGTTCCAAAGATTCAACAGCCTCTGAGTGAAGAAATTCCTCCTCATCTCAGTCCTAAATAGCCTGCCTCTCATTCTGGCCCTCTGGTTCTGGATCTCTCAACTAACCTGTTGAGCCCTGTAAGAATTCTGTATGTTTGAATGAAATCACCTCTCATTCCTCCAAACACCAGAGAATAAAGATGCAGTCTATTTAGTCTTTTCCCACAGGACAATCTCTCCATCTCAGGAATTAATTTAAGGAACCTTTGTTACAATCCCTCTGTGGCAAGTATATCTTTCCTGAGGTAAGGGGAACAAAACTGCACATAATACTCTTGGTGAGCTCTCACCAAGGCTCTATGTAATTACAGTAAGACATCATTATCCTGTACTCAAATCCTCTTGCAATGAAGGTCAATATACCATTTCCCTTCTTAATTGTTTTCTGTACCTGCATGTTAAGCTTTCAGTGACTTATGAAAAAGACTTGCAAGTCCCTTTGAAGTTAAACACTTCCCAACCTCTCACTATTTAAGAAATACTCTGTATTTTTGTTCCTCCAAAGTTGATAATCTCACATTTCTCCTCATTATATTCCATATGGCAAAACATTTTCCCCATTCCTTAGCCTCTCCAAACCCCCTTGAAAGCATATTTGCATCCTTCTCACATCTCCCACTTCCACCTGCTTTTGTGCCATCTGCAAACTTGAAAATATTGCACTTAATCCCACATCCAAATCATTGATATAGATTGTGAAAAGCTGGGACCCAAGCACTCGATCCTTCCTATACCCTACTAGTCACAGCCTACCAACCTGAAAATATTCATCAACCAGTTTGCAATCTATGCCAGTATTTACCCCCAATCCCATGTGCTCGGTCAAAAGCTCTCTGAAAATCTAAATATACCATGTCTACTAGTCCCCCCTCATCTATTCATCCAGTTACATCCTCAACAAAAACTCCTACTGTATTGTTAAATATGATTTCATAAATCTGTGCTGACTGTGCACAATCCTACCATTATTTTCTAAATGTCCTGTTAGCATATCGTTTAGAAAGGATTTTAGTATTTTCCCTATTCCTGAGGTCTGAAGTTTCCCATTCTCTCTCCCTCCTTTCTTAAATATTGGGGTTACATTTCCCACCTTCCAAACTGCAGGAACCATTACAAAGTCCATAGAATTTTGAAAGATGGCCACCAATAAAATGAAATGAAATGAAAATCGCTTATTGTCACGAGTAGGCTTCAATGAAGTTACTGTGAAAAGCCCCTAGTCGCCACATTCTGGCACCTGTACTCAAATCCTCTTGCAATGAAGGTCAATATACCATTTCCCGTCTTAATTGTTTTCTGTACCTGCATGTTAAGCTTTCAGTGACTTATGAAAAAGACTTGCAAGTCCCTTTGAAGTTAAACACTTCCCAACCTCTCACTATTTAAGAAATACTCTGTATTTCTGAGGCTGGTATGGGAATCGAACCATGCTGCTGGCCTGCCTTAAAAGCCAGCGATTTAGCCCAGTGAGCTAAACCAGCCCCTATGCACCTACTATCTACACAGCCAACTCTTTCAACACTCTGGGCTCTAGATCATGAAGTTTAGGAGATTTATCTACTTTAAGTCCCATATTGAGTTTTCAAGACGAGCCATGAAGTGACATTAATAGTTCCCCAGCAGAGAGTGAGAATTATTCTGTGCTGCACTTGTATATCAGATTTTGAAGTGATTTTTGCAGAGGTTTGTGAACAGGCCTCTTGGCGGTCTTTGAGCAATGAATGATGAATGACATGAACACTCTGTTTTCTGTTCACTCCAAATACTGCAGACACATGGCATCACTTCATATTTTTATCACAACAATTTGCAGTTTTGTTTTTATTAGACAAAATATTTCTTAGTTTAATTTCCAAAATGCAGGAAGATAAGTTGGTATTTATACATTCATAGTGGTTTCCACTTTGATGTTAGGCAGTGTGAACAAGTTTCCATTATACTGGAGCAGGGAATTGTTTAAAACATTCTTTCTAGCCAATTCTTTCCACTTACTACCATAACACCTAGAATGGTGTTGCTGCATGTAACCCACATTTGCTATTTTGGAGGTAAATGTTATGCTTTTGAGTGATGAAGCATTTTCTTACCATGGTGTGTTACAGATATGCGTCAATGTCAGGTAACGAACTCCAAGTTCATAGAACATGCGCAAAGTTCCCAGACTGCTATCGATTCCATGGCCACCTTCCATACCAATAAGGCTGGCTATTTTCCCACTGCTAAATACTTCCGTAATTCCTTTAATAGAATTAATCAACACTGTCATACTCTCCAAAAACAATGTTCCTATATACTGGGCGGAATCTTACTACATTTTTTCAAAGTGCTGGTGAGAAAACCGGTGTGAATCCCGTTGGTGCTATCAGCAGGAAATTTCACAGATCATTGAGCCTCTTTAAGAAAATGATTTCCACCCACGTGAATCACGCTGAGCTTGTGGCTTGTCTCCAATTTCCTCACCTCAGGAAAACTTAACCTCTATAATTAGCGGGGAGCTCCTTTTAAACACCTCCCCAGCACTCCTTCCAGATCCAGTTGAGGGAATGGCTGCCAGGAAGGCAGCACCATGATTCTCCGAGAGAGCCCTGACCAAACTACTGGATGATACGGAACAGAGGTGGAACGTCCCATGCCCGCACTCCTGCAGATATCCATCCACCAAGGTCACCACCCCTGTCTGGAAGACAGTGACCGCAATAGTGAGTACCAACTCGCAGCAGAGGAGGACAGGGCAACAAGAAGATGAATTACCTTCTTGGCACAGCTAGAGTAAATCAGGCTCCTCATGGCTCCTGCCGCACCCCTTTACACACCCATCACACCACCACGGCAATTTCTCACCCAGCCATCTCATGGGTTCCCAATACCTCTGATATAGCCCTCTTTTCAACGTCACCCCCACATCCCGTGGTCCTCTTTCCACTACCCGTCTTTTCTCTCCCCCCCCCCCCCCATCTCCAAGTAGCTAATGTACTCTTCACATCCCTGCCCCCACTTAATTTCCACACATGCCAGACTTCAATACTATATGAACTGACAGGACTCCCGCCTACACTTTCCCCATCGCTTTGCAATATAAACTCAAGCAAAACCACCATGAACGGGCACAGCCAGCTGTAATTATGCCTGAGCTGAGAACCCTAATGCCCTTGGAAGAGAGAGCCCTTGAGTTGGCCGGCAAGAGGCAGCATCACATCTGTGCACTGGCGCAGTGGTTGCAGCAGACAAAAGAGAAAACCCTCAAGACATGGGCCGGGATTCTCCGAGCCTCAGCACCGAAATGGCGCTTGACACGGGGGCGGAGAATGGGGGCTCATACCCATGATCGGGTCCGACTCCGGGGCGCGATTCTCCAGCGACCGGAGAATCGGCGGCAGTTGCACGCACGCGCTCAACATGGCGCCGGTCGGGGGTCATTGAAAGAGCCCCCGCAGTGATTCTCCGCAGTCAACTTGCCCGAGTTCCCGCAGGCGTGGTTCACGTATGGTTCCACCCTGTAGGAGCTCAGCGTTGCGGCTGGTGGGGGGCGGGGAGGGTCGGTCTACGGGGGGGGGGGGGGCCTCCACGACGGCCAGGCCCACGATCGGGGGCCACCGTTCGGCGGGCGCGCACGTTCTGTCTAATCTCTTTGGGATTAACGAGCAGGCTGGCTTCTCGGTCACTCACTGGGTGAGCCCCTCACAATCAAAGATCCACATCTGGTGGAGGTAGGAATGTCCTAGGGATCCGGCACTTGGAGGGATACCAGAGCCCAGGGCTCTGCTGAACCCACAGCTAATGACGTGCCCCGTCATCCAGAGCTGCTGGAACTGCAAAGGAAGAGTCGTGATCATCAGGAAGGAATGACCGCATCTCTCATTGCCATCTATCTGAGGTGATGGTGCCGTCACTCCAACACAGGCCAATACTGCGCAGTGGAGACTTTGGTGCAGGGTCTTCACTTCTGCTCTGTGGTTCAGCTCATGACCCCTACCACTGAGGGCAGGACCTTCATGGTGCAGGACCAGCTGTATGGTGCAGGCACTAGTGGGAATGCATGAATGTCAGCGCCAGAGGATGGCGGGGCTTCTGGATCTCACTCCACCTGCCCCTCTATCCCATGGAGGAACACAGGGCCCCAAGTTAAGAGGGTTGGCAGAAGGGCAGTTCAGAGCCCTTCACCCAGGGCGGCATGGTAGCCCAGTGGTTAGTACTGTAGTTTCACAGGGCCAGGGTCCCGGGTTTGATTTCTGGCTTGGGTCACGATCTGTGTGGAGTCGGCACATTCTCCACGTGTCTGTGTGGGTTTCCTCCAGGCGCTCAGGTTTCCTCCCACAAGTCTCGAAAGACATGCTTGTTCGGTGAATTGGACATTCTGAATTCTCCCTCGGTGTACCCGAACAGGTGCCATAGTGGAAGGGATTTTCACAGTAACTTCATTGCAGTTTTAATGTAAGCCTAAAGATTATTATAAAGGAGACCCTGGTGATGTCCAGCCCATCTGATGCCCCGCCAAACCCCCCAGCCCCACACACTGAGGAGGGCAGCACTGCACCATCTGTGCTGCCTGAAAGTAGTCCTGGGCCCTCCATGTCCAAGCCCCCCCCCCCAGGGGATGCCCGCCAAGGTAACCTAAGGCAACAGGCCACCTCAAGCTCAGCTGTGGATCCTGGGGATACACGTAGATGTAAGGCAATGGTAAGGAACAGTAAGAAGTCTTACAACACCAGGTTAAAGTCCAACATGTTTGTTTCAAACACTAGCTTTCGGAGCATAGCATCTTCCTCAGGTGAATGAAGGGGTATGTTCCAGAAACAGATATATGGACAAATTCAAAGATGCCAGACAATGCTTAGAATGCGAGCATTTGCGGGTAATTAAATCTTTACAGATCCAGAGATGGGGGTAACCCCAGGTTAAAGAAGTGTGAATTGTCTCAAACCAGGACAGTTGGTTGGATTTCGCAAGCCCAGGCCAGATGGTGGGGGATGAATGTAATGCGACATGAATCCCAGGTCCCGGTTGAGGCCGTACGCATGTGTGTTGAACTTGGCTATAAGTTTCTGCTCTGCGATTCTGCGTTGTCGCACGTTCTGAAGGCCGCTTTGGAGAACGCTTACCCGGAGATCAGAGGCTGAATGGCGCTACCCAATTTCAAAGTTACGAACTATATAAACCTACAACCTTATTTTTAGTAATTACCCAATTCTTTAGCTCTCCCACATCACACATCTCACCTGAATATGTTCTCCGAATAACAAGAGGGCAGTCAAATATTTGTGACCTTCCACATCACCCTTGTATTCTTCAGTTCATTCGCAAAGTGCAGTCATTGTATGTGTTAAAAATAGCACCTGTTGTCCAGAGATAGAACCCCTCTTTACCTTTCTCATTCAAATATAGATTAGATAATGACGTACCATCTGCAGTTGTTGTTAGTTGAAAATCTTCTGGGAACATCTGTACCATTCTTTTGATCAAATCTATTTGTTCCAGAGTTTGGCGGACGGCATCTTTGTTCTGTGCACTACAGGGCACATAAGCAACCCAAAACTGGGCGCAATAAAGCAGAAACATATGTTATTGGACCAGCAAACTTAAGTAACAAGGTTATTTAATCAGAAATTGTATCATTGGTACTTGTATTCCCTCATTTTCAATCCTTTTTTTGAAGTATTATCATTGTCCTTTCCCACATTTGCTTAATATGAAAGATTTATTACAACCCAGACGTACTTAACCTGACATAATTCATAATAATGATGTTTCACATTATGATTTACTATTACTATAGTGTTGGAACATTGACAATGATGAAGGCATCTTAAAGATGAAGATAAACTTCACACATCCATTATTTGGCACATAATACCATATTATTCATTGCAATAAAACAATGGAGGTGAATTTCCTCAAATGATTTGCTGCAATGCCAATGGAAAGTCATTTATGTCCACTAGTGGTCAGAAAAAGGGTACTCACTGACTTGGTGAATAGCTTAAATACTGCGTAAATCACATGTAATCTGCTGGAATGCATGGAAATTACACCTAAACATTTCAGCAGCAGACGGGAGATATGCAGGTTAATGAGAAAGTAACGTCGCAGTGTGACTCATCAATTATTTTCTGAAACTTTAGGAACTTTGGGGCAGCAAGGTAGCATGGTGGTTAGCATAAATGCTTCACGGCTCCAGGGTCCCAGGTTCGATTCCCGGCTGGGTCACTGTCTGTGTGGAGTCTGCACGTCCTCCCCCTGTGTGCGTGGGTTTCCTCCGGGTGCTCCGGTATCCTCCCACAGTCCAAAGATGTGCGGGTTAGGTGGATTGGCCATGCTAAATTGCCCGTAGTGTTCTAATAAAAGTAAGGTTAAGGGGGGGGGGGGGTTGTTGGGTTACGGGTATAGGGTGGATACGTGGGTTTTAGTAGGGTGATCATGGCTCGGCACAACATTGAGGGCCGAAGGGCCTGTTCTGTGCTGTACTGTTCTATGTTCTATGTTCTATGAATGCCTGCAGTAATAATCATGGGAACCAAGGTAACAAGGCACAGTGTCCAGGTATGGGCAAACAGAGAATGTTGTGGACTCAGACGCCCATGTACTCCAGAAGAGAAGAAATAAAAACTCAGGCTGTTGGGCTTCTGCCCATCAAACCTTCCAGAACTCTCATACATGGCACCTGGAAGGAGGTGACATTGAGAAAAATGCCAACTTTCTCACTCCCAGTACAGCAGACCAATGCCGCAAGAAGTTTAGAAACCCTAGCAGAACAAAGAAGGCAATGTGTTCTCACTCTTTCCTTGCTCTACAATGGACACTCTTTTATTTGTAGGGAAGGCGATGGCGCAATGGGTATTGTCACTGGACTAATAATCCAGAAACCCAGATTCTATGATGCTATAAGATCTGGGAACCTGGGTAAATAAATCCCACCACAGCAGATGGTGAAATTTGAATTTAATAAAAATCTGGAATTTTAACATCTAATGATGACCATGAAACCATTGTTGATTGTCGTAAAAACCTATCTGGTTCACTAATGTCCCACAAAATGAATAAAAAATCTCTAAAAGGAACATTCACCCAGAGGATGGTGGGAGTCTGGAGCTCGCTAGCTGAAAGGGTGGTGGACGCAGAGACACTTGTAGCATTTAAGGGGTATTTTGATGTGCACTTCCACTGCCAAGGGAGACAAGATTATAGTCCAAATGTTGGAATATGGGATTAGTATTGTTCGGCGGTTGTTTTTGACTGACAGATGTGATGGGCCGAAGGGCATTTTCTGTGCTGTAGACCCCTATGACTCTATAACATTAGTGTAGTTAAATACCCATGATGTATATCACCAGCAACAATTGGAGCAATAATGAATTGAGGGATTGGTTTATAATAATGAGACTATAAATCCTGAAGAGTGGGGCTGAAGTGAAATAGTCATCTTCACAACTGTGCTGTAAATTTGTTAATGGTACAGATATTTTCCGAACAGATTCCCCCTCAACCGCCCTTCCTCCTCCCATACGATTACACCAATGTATTTTTTGTACATCAATGCTGACAAAGAATCTTCTACCTGAGCACCAACCAAACCGGCCCGGAGCTTCTCAATATTGGTCTGAGTAATATTCGATGTATTAAGGTCTATTTTAGAAAGATCATTGTGCACCTTCTTCCGCAGCTGCCAAGGCATGTCATTGTGTCTGGAAAAATCAAAGTTAAATCCTTTTAAAAAAAAAAGAGAATTAATTATTTCATGGTACAGTACATAGAACATACAGTGCAGAAGGAGGCCATTTGGCCAATCGAGTCTGCACCGACCCACTTACGCCCTCACTTCCACCCTATCCCCGTAACCCAATAACCCCTCCTAACCTTTTTTGGTCACTAAGGGCAATTTATCATGGCCAATCCACCTAATCTGCACGTCTTGGACTGTGGGAGGAAACCGGAGCACCCGGAGGAAACCCACGCAGACACGGGGAAATTGTGCAGACTCCGCACAGACAGTGACCCAGCGGGGAATCGAACCTGAGTCCCTGGCGCTGTGAAGCCACAGTGCTATCCACTTGTGCTACCGTGCTGCCCATTAAGTAGTACACGGAGGCATCACGGTGTGAGTCTGAGAATGGAAAGCCTCTCCATACAAGTGTGCTAGAACATAGAACATAGAAAAATACAGCACAGAACAGGCCCTTCGGCCCACGATGTTGTGCCGAACTTTTGTCCTAGATTAAGAACAAATTAATCTACACCCCATCATTCTACCATAATCCATGTACCTATCCAATAACCGCTTGAAAGTCCCTAATGTTTCCGATTCAACTACTTGCACAGGCAGTGCATTCCATGCCCCCACTACTCTCTGGGTAAGGAACCTACCTCTGACATCCCCCCTATATCTTCCACCATTCACCTTAAATTTATGTCCCCTTGTAATGGTTTGTTCCACCCAGGGAAAATGTCGCTGACTGTCTACTCTATCTATTCCCCTGATTATCTTATAAACCTCTATCAAGTCGCCCCTCATCCTTCTCCGTTCTAATGAGAAAAGGCCGACCACCCTCAACCTTTCCTCGTAAGACCTACTCTCCATTCTAGGCAACATCCTGGTAAATCTCCTTTGCACCTTTTCCAAAGCTTCCACATCCTTCCTAAAATGAGGCGACCAGAACTGCACACAATACTCCAAATGTGGCCTTACCAAGGTTTTGTACAGCTGCATCATCATCTCACGGCTTTTAAATTCAATCCCTCTGCTAATGAATAGCACACCATAGGCCTTCTTCACAGCTCTATCCACTTGAGTGGCAACTTTCAAAGATCTATGAAATCACCTATGACTACTACCCTGTGACTTCTGCACTTTCCAAAATCTGTTTCCCAATCTGTTCCTCCACATCTCTGCTGCTATTGGGGGGCCTATAGAAAACTCCCAACAAGGTGACTGCTCCTTTGCTATTCCGGACTTCAACCCATACTACCTCAGTAGGCAGATCCTCCTCGAAATGCCTTTCTGCAGCTGTTATACTATCTCTAATTAACACTGCAACCCCCCACCTCTTTTACTACCCTCCCTAATCTTATTAAAACATCTATAACTAGGAACCTTCAACAACCATTTCTGTCTCCTCTTCTATCCAAGTTTCCGTGATGGCCACCACATCGTAGTCCCAAGTACCAATCCATGACTTAAGTTCACCCACCTTATTCCTGATGCTTCGTGCGTTGAAGTATACACACTTCAACCCATCTCCGTGCCTGCAAGTACTCTCCTTTGTCAGTGTTACCTTCCCCACTGCATCACTACACACTTTTACGTCCTGAACATCGGCTACCTTAGTTGCTGGACTACAAATCCGGTTCCCATTTCCCTGCCAAA
Organism: Scyliorhinus canicula; assembly: GCF_902713615.1. Classification (NCBI taxonomy): domain Eukaryota; kingdom Metazoa; phylum Chordata; class Chondrichthyes; order Carcharhiniformes; family Scyliorhinidae; genus Scyliorhinus; species Scyliorhinus canicula. The sequence continues at coordinate 39,920,065 of NC_052154.1, forward strand.
TTATTTTAAACCCTCCTGAAGAGTACTAGAAAACCTCCCTCCCAGGATATTGGTGCCCCTCTGGTTCGGATGCAACCCGTCCTGCTTGTACAGGCCCCACCTTCCTCAGAATGCGCTCCAATTATCAAAATACCTGAAGCCCTCCCTCCTACACCATTCCTGCAGCCACGTGTTCAACTGCACTCTCTCCCTATTCCTAGCCTCGCTATCACGTGGCACCGGCAACAAACCAGAGATGACAACTCTGTCTGTCCTGGCTTTTAACTTCCAGCCTCACTCCCTAAACTCGTTTATTACATCCACACCCCTTTTCCTACCTACGTCGTTGGTACCAATGTGCACCACGACTTCTGGCTGCTCACCCTCCCCCTTAAGGATCCTGAAGACATGATCCGAGACATCCCTAGCCCTGGCACTCGGGAGGCAACATACCTTCCGGGAGTCTCGCTCGCGACAACAGAATCGCCTATCTATTCTCCTAACCATTGAGTCTCCTATCACTATTGCTTTTCTATTCTCCCCCCTTACCTCTGAGCCCCAGAGCCAGGCTCAGTGCCAGAGACCAGGCCGCTAGGCCTTCCCCCGGTAGGTCATCCCCCTCAACAGCATCCAAAACGGTATACTTGTTTTGAAGGGGAATGGCCACGAGGGATCCCTGCACTGTCTGTTCCTTTGTTTTCTTTCCCCTGACTGTAACCCAGCTACTTTTGTCCTGTACCTTGGGTGTGGCTACCTCCCTGTAACTCTTGTCTATTACACCCTCTGCCTCCCGGATGATCCAAAGTTCATCCAGATCCAGCTCCAGTTCCCTAACATGGTCTAACAGGAGCTGGAGTTGGGTGCACTTCCCGCTGGTATAGTCAGCGGGGACACCGGTGGTATCCCTCACCACTCACATCCTACAGGAGGAGCATGCAACTGCCCTCGCCTCCATCCCTTCTTACCTTACAGAATATAGCTGCACTGTGGACCAACTGGAACTCCGCCCTCCGACTCTGCTCCCAGTCAGCTGTACTCTCTGTAAACTCCCAGCTCCCTTCACGCTCTTTGAGGAAATGTAGGAAATGAAATGAAAGGAGCACCTTACTCCCTCCTCACCTAACTCCCTCAGTCACCAAACACTCACTATAGCACTCAAATGCACCCAAATGCAGCACTTAGTGCAAACAAAGTCAGCACTTGAATCTAGCCTCTGAAAACTGGCCTAATCCAATTAACTAATTAACAAGCTCCAGCTGCAAGTAGCTACAAGTAGAACCTTTGTTTAAAGCCGATTGAAAATTCACCTTCTTCTAAACCAAACAGCAAATTTTAAGTTAATTAACTAAATAAAAGAAAGACTAGACTTTAGATAAAAATGAACCCTTATTATCCCTCAGTCACCAAACTCTCACTATAGCACTCAAATGCACCCAAATTCAGCACTCCGTGTTCCCCCGTCTTGACCAAATTTTCTGCATCGTCATTAAACTGATGCAAATGATTTCTCCTCCATAAGTTAACTGGTCTCCAACATGCAGAAAGTAATTACCAAATTTTCATTTTTGGGTTTCATGCCAGATATTTTACTTTAATTTAGCATTACCAGGGCAGCATGGTGGCTCAATGGTTTAGCACTGTGACCTCACGGCGCCGAGGTCCCAGGTTCAATCCCAGCTCTGGGTTACTGTCCGTGTGGAGTTTGCACATTCTTCCCGTGTTTGCGTGGGTTTCGCTCCGACAACCCAAAGGTGTGCAGGCTAGGTGGATTGGCCAAGCTAAATTGCCCCTTAATTGGGAAAAATGAATTGGGTACTCTAAATTTATTTTTTTTAAATTTAGCATTACCAATCATTCTTGCATCCCCTATATCCCAGAGTCTGCTAAGGCGGCACGGTGGCACAGTGGTTAGCACTGCTGCCTCACAGCGCCAGGGAACCGGGTTTAATTCTGTCCTCGGGTGACTGTCTGTGTGGAGTTTGCATTTTCTCCCCATATCTGCATTGGCCATGCTAAATTGCCCGTAGTGTAAGGTTAATGGGGGATTGTTGGGTTCCGGGTATAGGGTGGATACGTGGGGTTGAGTAGGGTGATCATTGCTCGGCACAACATCGAGGGCCGAAGGGCCTGTTCTGTGCTGTACTGGTCTATGGTCTATGGTCTATGGTTTCCTCCGGGTGCTCCGGTTTCCCCTCTCAGTCCAAAGATATGCGGGTTAGGTGGATTGGCCATGCTAAATTGACACTTAGTGTCTAAAGATATGCAGGTTAGGTGGGGTTATAGGGGTTTGGGAAGGGGAATGGGCCTAGGTAGGGAGCTCTTTCAGAGGGTCGGTGCAGACTTGATGGGCCGAATAGCCTCCTTCTGCACTGTAGGAATTCTATGGTTCTATGGATATCAGGGTAAACAATTGTGAAATTGAACCAAAGATTGTCACTGTACCTCGGCTAACTGGGAAGTACATGTCACCATGTGATTCTTGTCCCTACTATCATCAAGTGTAAGATTTATAAACTAATAGATATTGAACATAGAAAAGGTAAAAATGAACAGCATTCAGTGCAAACAATGCAGGAGCTAGAAATCTGAAGTAAAAACTGCAGATACTGGAAATGCCAGGTCAGGCAGCATCTGTGTATATTATAGCAATTACACTGAAAAAGCATTCCCCTTGCTGATTGGTCTTGCAATTAGCAAATTAACTTCAATATGTACAAGTGAGCTGATATAGTTTTGTAGGAGGAATAGTAGATTATATACTTGTCAGAAAGTAAGTTGTTATAGGGTGAGGTGTTAATTACATCAATTAAAGTGCATATAAGTGAAGGGCATTGATTGAGATATATACCTGTAATATTTCACTGAATATATTTAGCTTTTTTGCATTCTTCCTTCACCAACTGACTATCAGGATTATAACAAGAGGAACTTGGAGTACAGATCCTAAAGTCACTTGATGTAGCACTGCAGCTTGATCAAGTTGTTGAAGTTGATTAAAAATAAAGCACTGGGGTTAATTTCTATAGGGATAGAATTGAAAAATACAAGTTACATTGAAATAGTACAGAACCATGGTTAGACCACATTTGAAATTCTGATCTATTTTATGTATTTAGGTTGGTGTAAAAAGAATTTACTAGAATGACATCTGAACTGAGAGGTCACACGTATCAGCAAAGACTGAATAGGCTGTGGGTCTTTTCTCTGGAAAAACAAAGGCAGAGGGGTGACCTGATAGAGATCTTTAAGATTATGAAATGGTTCAATGCAGCTTTCACATGCGGACAAGACACAGGACGAGGGGTCATAAATATGAAATAGTCACTAAAAAAACAATAGGGAATTTGGAGAAATGTTTTTATTTAGAGTGTGACTGGAATATGGAGATTGCTGCTGAGGCAAGTAGCATAGATTACGTTTCAGGGAAACTAGATAAGGAGAAAAGAATGGAAGGATGTGTTGATGTGGCTCTGGCGAAGAAGGGTATGAGGAGGCTCATGTGCAGCATGACAGTGAGCATATTTTGGCATGATAGTTTGTTTCTGTGCTGTAAATACTTTGTGATATTTCAACATATACTGAAAACAGATGCTATTTTTTTAATGTAGTAAAACATTACCTTAGTTTTGGAATGGCCATTCGCCCTCTGCAAGCAACAGGCTGACCAACATCAGCTAAGTGCACACATAAATACCTTCACCAGATAGCATTACATTAAAAGTAGGACAAAGTTTCAGTGGCACTGCCTTCTTGCAATATCAACCCATGCCTTCCACCTATACACAGTCAAACAAAACCGCTACACTAATCGCATCAATCATATCCTCCTGTGTTGTTTGGATTTGAATGGCAGCTTGATATGTTTATCAAGTACTTTGAATAACCTCAGATGTCTGATTATTAACACACTTTGCAGCTAGTATTTCAGATGATATTTTATGTAACGTCATTCATAATTGAGAAATCAACATTATCAAATTAAACTGCATTTTGATGGGAGCCAAAATTCAGTTGCCTCAGCCTGTCAGACAAGAATGTTTATTATTATAACTTGTGGAATTAGCCATGCAAAACAAGTATGAATTGTGCTCACAATAAAGGCAGCAACACAGAATCAAAATGATCATGGAACCCAGACAAAAGGAATTACATTTTTGTCAGAACAGGCTTCATATATGCTCTTTCTCTGCAGGATTTTTCCCGACTTCCCTAATGAGAGAATGGGGTAAATGTTTGTCTTCACCATCTGGACGGTAATCTGCCAGATGGATGGTTGTTGCAGACTCATGGGCGGCACAATGGTTAGCACTGCTGTCTCACAGTGCCAGGGATCCAGGTCCAATTCTAGCCTTGGGTGACTGTGTGTGGAGACTGCACATTTTCCCCGTGTCTCCATGGGTTTCTTCCGAGTGCTCCGGATTCCTTCCACAGTCCAAAAATGTGCAGATTGGTGGATTAGCCATTCTAAATTGCCCCTTAGTGTCCAGCGATGCGGCGGTTAGGTTACTGGGGTAGGGCGGGGTGGGCAGGTGAATGGGCCTGGGTAGAGGTTTGAGGGTGGGCTGCAGAGATTCTATGATTCTATGTAATTTATGCTCATGACTGAACATGTCATCGGTTTGTACAAGGTCCATCTGAAAGTTTTTTTGTTATGTCATGAATCATAAACTTATTAATTTGACACACCTAAAATAAATATATAAAAACATCAACTTAGCACCTTAACTGATTAGATATTCCTGCTGTTATGTCAGATGTATTCAGGGCACAAAATGCAAATACAGTATAAAAGTGTAAAAGTCAAATTTTTGAGACCAATTTGCTTTGGGCTAAAAGTTATGGAGTCAAATTTTACTTGGACAATGTTTTTGAAGGATTGACATTCAAGCAGATTTGTGTCCATAAAGGCCGTTGTAATGGAATAAAGTAACAACCAACAACACAAAGGATTTGTATTAACTCTCTAACATCTATTTATTTTATAATATTACAAACTATATATATCATCTAACACGTAATAAGTATATACCATATTAACTACAGCATTTCATATTGAAATCTTCAAAATCACTCTGGTCACTATCTGAATCACCAATTTGTTCCAATAGCTTTGTTCTATGACATAATCACACGGATATTCCTCATCTTCATCGTCCATGGTACTGGTCACTTCTGTTAAGTAATGGGTTAAGAGACATTCCAATTAGTTGTCTCATTTATGTTAATTATCCAATAATTGACACTGATATGTAAAGGGGCTTCAGGTGGCCTTTATGTCAAGTGATGTGATGTTAGAGTTTTGTGCAGAGTCTGTTGAAGTAAGTTAAAGGTGTTTGTGGAAAAGGAGCAGAACCTTTGACTCTTTATACAACAGCAGCTAAACGTGTAACAACTTCAGCATCACCATTCCTCGAATCATTGTTATCGGTATCATTGAACACATTTGATATTCCAAATTTTTGAAATGATCCCAATATTGTCAAAAGCTCAGGTTTTCCACATATCTATGACCCATTTACACAACGGACCGGATTTTCCAGCCGGTCCCACTCGCGGGATCTTCTGGTCCAGCCGATGGCAACCCCACCGTGGGATGTGAGCAATGGGAAACCCCTTTGACAACAGCAGGAGGAATATCGCCAATGTTGCTAGTAAGGGTGCTCACCTATTGGCGCTTTTAGTGAATGTTTTCTTGCTGCCAACATTCAATCACATCACAACTTTTGAATGCTATCCTTGGGAAATGTATTTATACACAAAACCAAGGGCTGAATAAAACTCGTAAAACTGCTGCGCATAAGAGACATTAGTCATCATCTTAAATCATGGACTACATTGTCGACAAGGTGGGATTTGAACATGCCCTAGATGAATAAAGCTTTCCTTCTCTTTGCGTGACTTGATTCACCCAGTCGTTCCCTTGAACATGAATGGCAACACCTTTCTGAAGTTTCTATTAGGGAGGTTTACACTAGAATTTCACCCTCGGCTTTAAAGTTTGTGCCATCCACCACACAAGGTGGATCCGTGTCTTCTTGTGGCCAGCCATCTTTACAAGGCCATTTTTTCCATCAATCTTGGTCTGGTCTTGATGCTGGATGTCAAAATTCAATAGTGTTTCTTCCATGTTTTCAATGCAGACCAATCGCTATTCATTCTTCTCAGTTGACAAAACTGCGAAATGTGTTGATTTTATCGTCGTGTTCAGGTGGTGGATGTTGAAATTTTATTTTCCTTATGGTGCACTAAATTGCACCTTTTCATGAAACTTGTCCAGAATCTGACACTGGTCTTGAATCCTGAAATACAACTTTTCTTCGCTCTTCTGATGGCGTAGTCAAGAAGGTGTGTGGGTGATAGAATTACCATTTTGCCGATGCTTGTTAACCCATTCTGCTCCCCTTTTCTCCAGTTTAAGGTGAGCTGTGTACTTGTTCTTTCTTGAAAGCATTGAGATAGATCACGTAATGCATATTAGACCTATTGCTTGGCTGACCGATTCTGCCAGAATTGGTGGAGGGAAAATCTAACAGTTCCTGCATGTGCCTTTAAATGAAAGAATCTTAGTAATTACTGTTTCACAACATGGTGTGCTTCCTGAGAAACCAGGGTCGACATTTATGAGGTGTGTAAAAAATTACTTATGCCCAGAAGTCATGGGTAAACTTTTACATAAACATTTAAGATATTGGCTGTTGCTCCAAAACAGTTGAAACCAAGTGCAAGGTTCCATATTAATTTAAATATCATCACTTATATTAATTTATATAAACAAATTTGAGGACATAAGCTCAGTGAAGAAAGCCTTAAAGCGTAAAGTGTGATATGCAATTGCGACACAATTAGGAATACAATAATTTACTCACCCATCAATCAATGAAGTATTTTTCATTAACTGCTCAGCCTTTTGACGATAAGAAAGCATAGCTGTGTGTTTTTCAAAACATTGCATTAAACTTAGCAACAGTAAAACATCCAGAGATTTTAGTATCATTTCTACAGGATTTTTAATATTTCTCACAACTACAACGTGCTTCTTGCTGTTTGACTTTGTTAAATTGTCAAGATTTCTTAAACAATGGTTTTCTGTTACAGGAAACAGTTCCTTTGTGACTTTAGGCAGGGCAAAAATAATGGTTTTATTGTGGCATATCCTGTCAAAATTAGATGGGATGAAACAGAAACTTAACATTCAAATAGAAGTAAGCATCTATTGTAAGTATAAATCAAGCCTACAATTATTTTTGTAAATATAAAAGCTAGGAATTTGACGCATAATATTCAGTCAATTTCTGACCGTTTTTAAGACACTCTTTATTAGCTTTCACAATGCACTTCTTGTCCTTGTGATGGTGAATTACTTTGGTTTAAAAATTCAAAAGGATTTCATCTAAATTTTGCAAAGGCCTTTCATGGCTGACTTGTGGCTCACTTTGGTAAGAGATGAACAACGTTGAGATGGATGAAGAAACAAGAATTTAAAATGTCCGAAAACAGCTCAAGGCTTTCTATAAAATAATTACTTGTGAATTTGAATATATTTCTTTGATGAATGCATGTAGAACACCTTAATTGATACTTACAATAGATGCTTACTTCTACTTGAATGGTGTGTTTCTGGAAAGTAGGTTTTAAGTCTTACACATAAGCCGTTGTCGTATTAATTGATTTTTACCCTAATTTTGTATTTGCCAACTGCTTCCTGTTTCTGTAATGTACAAACATATAAATTAGGTGCAGGCCATTTGGCCTTTCATCCCTGTTGCACCAATCAAGAAAATCATGGCTAATCTGATTGTGGGTTCAATTCCACTTTCCTATTCGCTTGTCAATCAAAAATCTTAACTGATTCACTCTTGAAACTATTCAGTGATTCTACCTCCACCAGTCTCTGTGCAAGAGAGCTCGACAGACTTGTGACCCTTAGAGAAAGAAAATTCCCCTAATATCTATCTTAAATGGGAGATCTCTTATTATTAAACTGTGTTCCCTGGTTCTAGCCTGTCCCAGAAGGGGAAACATCCATTCAATATCCACCCTGTCAACTCCCGTCACGATCTTACATGTTTTAATAAGATTGCCTCTCATTCTTCTAAACTCCGATACACAGGCCCAGCCTGGGCCAACGTTTCCTCATGGGATAAACCTCTCATTCCAGGAATTAGTCGAGAAAACCTTCCAAAATTAATATATCCTGTAATCAAGCTGTGAAACAGCAAGATACACAAGGTCAAGTAACACATGTGAAATCTCGCAGGAAAACACACATTTAGGTCACTAATGAAATATCAGATGTGTTGCTTTCAATGAGAGTGCATGAAAACATTGAGTTAGGCAAAGCAATCAAATATATTTTGCTTCTGAAGTTAGCTTTCAGTTGGAGAAGGGTTAAAATTTCTAAGTTTGAGTCGAATGTTGCAATAGACTTTGCAATTTCCTTTCTCCCTTAAAGTTTTAAATTCAATGGAGTGAATTTCAATGGGTATGTGTTTTTTTTTGTCCACACAGGAACGTATTCTGTCAATACATTTATCAATCTTCCACGACTCAAATTGTCTGCAACGCCAGCGACAAAGATTATCAGCAAGCACCATGAGCAGGAGTCTCTATTTCAGAAACTGTGTGGACTCTGGGACTGAATCGGTGGACTTCTATGACCACTAAATTGCCGCTGGTTCCAGAGCAATTTATGATCTGTTAATGGGCTAGCACCCACGCCATGTGGAACTTAATTGATTCCAATGAAAAACCGTGCCCAATTCACTGGGGCTGGGATTGCCACTCAAGAGACTGCCAAATTGCTGCCGCGTATTAGCACTCCACTCCCCACACATACACTAATCCCAGCCAACAAGATGGCAGCATGCCCCCCCCCACCACTTCCCCGTTCCCAAACACAGAGCTTGAGACAGTGCTGGACGCAGTGGAGGAGATGTGGGCCACCCTGTTCCCTGGGGTGGGAAGGAGGCTGCCAGTCACCACCGTACACTGGGCCTGGGCGCAGGTGGCAGAGGTTGCGAGTGCTGTGGGTCTCACTGCCAGGACCGGACAGCAATGCAGGAAGCAGCACAATCTCAGGGGAGCCAGGGTGAGTAACTAGCACCGTGCCCATGGCACCAATCCCCGTCCCACACACCCATAACCCTCCCCCCCCCCCCCCAACCAGAGGGCAACCAAACCCCACCCACCGGCAGTATGCACGCACCCATACCGCCCACCATGGCCGGGTGCCTTGGTTACAAAGGCCACCAACTGCCCGCCCCTATGCTGTAAGTGTCTGACTGCCTAGCACGGTGTGCTTTCCGACCGCCCCCCCCAAGCAGAGATGTTGGTTCAAGTGGCAGGACTCTGCAGAGAGACTGGAGGACTGCCAGACCTGAAATCGTCATGGAGCAGCGGGTACTGGTCAGTGAGCTCTGAGAGGGCAGTCCTGGGGTGGAGGTCAGCATGAGGCAACAAAATGAGGCCCCGCTGAGTTGCGGTGTCCTTATAGCACGCGTGGCATGACCCTCACACCTCCACCACACCACCCCAATCTGCAACCACGATCCAGTCATGCGTCATGTCTTGTGTCTTGCAGGATCACCCAGCAATGAGTCGGGCCCTTCTGGTGGCCCCTGACTCCAACCCCAAGCATATTCGAGCTAGGAACCAGCAACGGACAGCAGTGAGAGCCCCCAAACGCCAGCCCGAGACACCTCGGAACACCAGGCCGAGGACTATACTGACTTTCCGTTATATCTGTCACCAGCACCTCCATCATCCCAGAGACACTCACCTCGGTTGGGTATGTTAGCAAAGAGGCTCCTAGGGCACTATCTGGTGTGCACCACATGCATGCAGTGGTACATCAGGTGGAGGTAGCAACACCCAACGGGACGGATAGTCGGAAGGTCCCAACCCAGGTACCAGCTGCTATCCAGACGGGTCTCGGGCTTCTGGAAAGGGCGGACAGGATAATGGAGATGTAGTCACAGCCAGGGACTACCCGTTGGGGTGTCAGCAACCATCCAGCGTCTGCAGGTGCAGTTGGAGGAGTCCAACCGCTTGCAGGGGCAGGAAGCAGTGCCAACCGTGCGTGAGACCCAGGCTAAGACTGCATGGGTGGTATCTGTGGTGGAGGCCTTGGGGGCAAAGGTATCGGCCACGGGTCAGGATGTTCAACGCCTGGGGCACTCTGTGCAGCCGGTGGCCGAGGCACAGGACAGAACTGCTTTTCGCAGGCAGCTATGTACCAAGGCCACCTGGACATCACAGCAGCACTTGATCTTGGCCCAGTCACAACCCGTTATGGCTGAGGGCATTGCCAAAGTGCTGGCTGACTTGATCGAGTTCCAGGTGATGGCCCAGTCCCAGCAGAATGTGGCTCAGTCCCTGTGCTCCTTGGCCATGAGTTAATGTCAACAGTGTTTATTGTATATGCGGAGTAGAATGCATTGACTCTGCTGTCAGCGCACTGGAGTACGGCTTTCAGTCAGACGCCAAGCGCCAGCCACAATTTTCGGCTCGTGTGCGATTCTCTGCCCAATCACGTTTCGTGATTCTGGGGCACTGGACAGAGAATCCTGCCTCATATTTTTGTAATGACCTTAAAATTTCTGAACAGTTGTAGCTGAAATTCATTTCCCAGGCTGACATGGATGGGCAGAATAAATAAGTTGCAAAGGAATGCAGAATAACTATAAAGATCGGATTCAGGCCACTGTTTATGGAGGATAAACAATAACATGAACTGGTTGGGCCAAATGGCCTGCTTTCATATTGCTATCTAAATTTATGGTCACGACCCAGAATTCTGAACACTAAGCACTTGACTCTCACTAAAAGCAGAACAGCATTTGGAGATGATGCAACAGGTTAAAAAAAAAGATGATATACTACATTGAATGTACCTTCAGATTTTTTTAAGAAAGATTTATTACCAAATTACAAATGGTATGCTGAATAAAACATAATAGATGACAAACAGTACAAGTAAAATAAATTAATCTAATGTTACACAACATTTTAAGTAGTACAATAATTACAGAGGTACTACAGGTCTGGTTTTATTAACACAGAAAAGCTTGCTCAGTTCTACAGTAAGAAATCCATATAGCTTTTGGCATTAAGGCATGCAGCTTAACGTGCGAATCAAATTTGGATACACATTCCTACACGCACACACTCTCAGTCCCATTATAAAAAGATACTTGTCAGTTTTCTAGAATGCTATGCTTTGGCTAACAAAATGTTTTAGTGTTGTTGGTGACATCTGGGGAAAAAAGTTCATGTATTCAAAATAATTCTTTAATATCAAATGGCATGTATGTTACATTACTTATACAGCTTCCATATCCAATTCAGATATTGAATTTTAAACTTTCCTTGTTGTACAATCATGGATCTTTAACAATTATATATTACATTTTAACTAAGTGCTTTTAAAATATCCAAGTATGGTACCAGTAGCCACCGTACAAAGTTTTTGTTTAGCAGTTTCATATATTTTGGATTTACTGATAATTAGAGATATAAGCATAGAGCCACGCAAACCAAAAACAAATTCTGATATGAATGGGATATAAAATAACAAGAATAAAAGTATTTTTATCCGGATCTAAAGGCTCCAGGTTAAACCTCTTAACAGTTAAATCAAATAACATTGCGCAAAAGCAGGTTTCTTCTTACCCTACATTTGTGTGTGGCATGATCACCCAAAGTAAACTTTTGTGCAATAAGGTAGTCTGCAGTTTTCTCTCTACCAATGATGCACAGTACTTAATCTTTCAGTCATCCGTGTAATGATTCAGGGTTCAATAATAAGGATGTACTTCTTAGTCCTTACTAGTCAAGCTGAATCCAGCTTAAAGAGAAGCAAAAATCTTTCCGACACCTACATTTAAATATAGGTCCTTCCTGTTATCCTTTCGGCCCAATAACCTTGAAACCATAATTTATTCTCAAAGATATGGAACTGTATGCAGAAAACTGTTGAAGCAATTTTTAAAAATTTACCTTTAGCAACTGACTTAATATTTTCCTCAATTCTTATTATGTTACCTACCTGTATCAATCTCTTAACTCACCATAGAATTTAAATTAGGTAAATAATATTGGCTTACAGCAGGTTTTGATTTCTCTAATCAGTAGTAGAATTTAAGTAAGATTTTACCAATGTTAGAATAGATGTGTCAAGTTGTTTGCGTATATCAAGATGAATTCTCAATGATTCACATCACTAAGATGTTGTTCTGTAGCAATAGGTTGCAACAACCAATGGATTCAATTTCTGAAAATCTTAGTTCCATTTAAATTGGAATTTCAAGCCAAATCTGTTCTCTGGTCTGCAAATAGCCATATAAACATTGGGCACTTTGCAAACCAGATGATATCAAACTTTTAACCATCGGTGGTCCAAATAATGTACAATGTACTCTAAAAATAGTAAGTATAATTGAGACAAAACCAAGCATTTTTGAGATTCACTCACCTTGTGTGCAATACAAATTGGGCATTACAAATTCTTACATATCAGCAGTTTGGATGTTATTGCTTCCTATTGTCTTTCACATTGCTGTCAGTCTATTAAGGCTTCAAAGTTCTTCCAAATGCTGCTTAATTTTGGAATATTAAGGAAAGGACACAGGATAAAACTAGCAGCTATAGACCAGTTAGTTAAACCTTGGTGGTTTGAAAACGTGAAGTCAGGCAAAGTCCAATACAATATCATTTGCATTTCTTTCAAGTAACAAAGGCAAAGATACTCTCACTCAAACACAATCTTCACTTTTTAAAAGACACCAAATTCATGGGAAAGTGTTTCACAAACCTCTTTTTACCCGTTGACAAATACTTAGCAAAATAATCATTCTTGTTGAAATGCATTGTTCCCTTATTTGTTTGTGGTACGGTTAATGATGAAAGCAACACTTGGTTTTTCTGGCTTTTCTCAAAATACTAGTTTAGCCAAACATTTGCCTGAAGATAGTGTTGTCTTCCAAAGGCCATATCTTCACTTTAGATACTACTTGGTGTAAAAAGGCAAAGTATTTCCTCATAAATATTCAAATTTTAAATAGATTGCTGAACTGTTTTAATTGCTGTTTCTCAGGCCAGTTTATTGCTCAAACTGAACAGTTACATTTCACGGAGTTCTAAAATTGGAAAATTGGTTCAAAAATGAATTCAAAGGTAAAATCACAAGTCTCTTAACTATCATTTAGCCACAATATCTGCATTAAAGCAAAATATTTAACTCATTGCAAAAATATTGTTACACCTTTTATTTATGCGCATCAATGTTTGCTGTGTCTGTTAAAAGTAAATTCAGCCTAAATTTATAATCTTTAATTTATATCAATGACATTGTCAAATTTTAAGTGGATTTCCCCCGCTCTCAAATGGACTATTGTAGCTTAAAATTTATTCATAACAAGATACCTTACACTGCTTATTCAACCCTCGTGTTTCAGTGCAATATTTCTTACAAATTGAGGAAAATCATAATTTTAAGCAGTAAAATCACAAATTATAACCGTTTAAAGGACTCAAACTGCTAATGTTTATTTTTTATCTGAAGTGGCTATCTCTACCAACAGGCCCAGGACAAACCTCGGAGTGCTAGAATTATTAGCTCATTAAAGATGATTTTGAATAATTTCCACTTGTAATACAACATACCAACATGTTGATTTTGTCCAAGCTCAAAGCCTAGCTATTTCAGTCTGAAACATCACAGCTCAAGTGAATATTCGCAAATCTTAAATCCGACTTAAGGGTAAAATAAGTTAGCAATTATCCACTCCTCCAAATAAAACATTTAAAATGTCAGTGTACACTATGTTTGGAACAAAGCCAATTTTCTGACCCCTTTGAAATGACTCAACAATATTGCTGCATGGAATTTCAAAGATAATCTGTCTATAATGAAATTAGGTATTCACGGAACACAAAAAAATTAAGCAGATTAAAAGCATGACGACCTTTTAAAGATGTACAAAAAAGTGTGAACTTGGGACTCACTACTCAGATAAGGCTTTATTCCTTTTGATTTGCAGTGGAATTATAAAGCACGTATCAGATGCTATTGTGTTTCTAGTCAGCCTGCTGTCATTCCTAACTAGAGGAAAACTCGGACCAGATGAGATCCACAGAAAATTATGGTACGAACTAAAGCTTTGAACAAAACCTTTGTTCGAAGCCCAAATTCATATTACTGCTTAACAAGGACAAAGCTTATACTCAACAATTCCTTCACATATCGTTGTCCTTAAGAGATTTGTTCAGTGATATGATTATAAAATAGCACCATGAGCAAAGTGCATTGTGAATACAGTAACTCCACTGCCATGTAACAGTTTGTAACTACATGCATAAATATAAAAAAGTTTAATAAATACAGAAATACCATCTGTACCTAAAACACCAGTATTTAGGACGCAGTGTGGAGCAGTGTAAGATAAATTGAAATATCAAAATGATCTTTAAACACTTTGTTTGCATCTAGGTTATTTATATGAAAGATATTGCTTGTAATAAGTTCTGAGGGCGAGAACAGTAATGTTTACAACGTTTAAAAAAAGGAAATAAATCACTTTTTAAAATGTTGACATTCACTTTGTGTTCACACTGGCACAAGCATATCTCATGACGTCATCCACAAAGAGGCAAATATGTACTGTATAGTTTCTCTAGCTTGATTTAGTCAGAACCGCTCTGTTCAGGCTGGGAGCAGTGGTCCTTGTTGAGGATGATGTTAATGATCTCGCCCTCATGCTCTTTCATGTGATCCATCAAAAGCTCTTTACTGGTGGATTCAAATCCGCAGATACAGCAACAAAACAGCAAGACGCAGTACTCCATGCCAGCACGAGTCTGACTTCCACTTTTTCCTGGTGTATCAGAGGCATTTATGTCTGAATTCAACTTCTGGCACTTTTCAGGGCTTTTGGTTTCATCAGTAATAAGGTCAATTGCCTCTGGAGTTGACACAAGCTTATCAGAATTCATAGAAAGAGGATGAACTGATGGTGATGATATTTCTTCAACATCCTCAGCTGAAGGTTTTCTCTGGGGCTCTTGAGACCTAAAGCAAGTTAGAGATCAGATATAAAATGCAAGCATAGTAGGTATCCCTCCCTAATATCTTTATCTATAGTATTTCCTGTTATCTTTCCATACGAAAGTGCTTCGGTTTGTTCCATGTTAATTGCATCCACAGCTGGTGACACTGCCCTTTCATGTTTTAAAAATTATTTCCTTAATAATGAGTCTGTACAGTGTGATAGCAGGTTTTGGCCACTGGGTGACATGGTGGAGCAGTTGGTTTTCCTCCCCTCTTATGAATTGGTGCAAGATTGGATGGATTTTTATTTTGATGTTCCTCCTTCCAGGCTAGAAATAATCCTTAAAATGTTCCTTCAGCCTTTGTTTCACCAGGCCTCCATTTCCTTTTGGCACTCTGGTAGCAGTGCAAGATTAAATAGCCAAGCCTCCCAGTGTATATTTACCCTCTCAAAGTTTTAATTTCATAACATCCATCTCCCATTAGGGCCAAAAAAACTACCGACTGTCGTCCTAAAGGTGGTACATCAATTGTTTGTACCTGTCAAAATGTAATGTGGTGGATACAGTGAAGGGGCCTGGCATGATGACATTTAGGATACCGGTAAGCTGCCTCTACTGCGTGCCCTGCTGGAATGAACAGTCCACCATAACATATGTACTTGGCCCCCACCTCAACTGGCAGAAAATAATCATCCAATTGAAAATTCAAGAGAAAACCTAGCTACAAACGTGTAGAAAATGGGAATGGAGATCTTGGTAGGAAGAACAATCAGGGGAAATATAAACCAAAGGGTTTGCAGCACCAGAGCTATCTGGGCTACATGTGCAATATCACTGAAGATGGAAGAGCAGGATGAGGAAGTGGTTAAAAAGGCATATCTATTTTGGTGATTTTAAGTAGAGGCATGGAGAACAAAAGCAATGAAGTTATGTCTAATCTCTACAAAACACTGGCTCAGCTTCAACAGCAGTATTGTATTCAAAGAAAGATATGAAGGCTATAGTGCAGAAAAGATGTGAATAGTTCCAGGAATAAGAGATGTGGAAAGATTAGAGAAGTTGAGGTTGTTCTCCCGAGGGAAAAAAGGTTTAGAGGAGATTTGACAGAGGTGTTAAAAACCATAAGTGGTCTAGACAGAGTGGAGAGAGAAAAATGTTCCCATTGGCAGAAGGGTCAAGAACTAGAGGACACGGAACTGAAGTGATGGCAAAAAAATCAACGGTGACATGAGGAAAATCCTTGCTACACACTGAATGCTTATGATCTGAAATGCCTGCAAGGGCATTGGAGGCAGATTCAATTGTATCTTTAAAAAGGAATTGGATAAGAACCTGATGTGAAATAAATTGCACAACTATAGGGAAGGGGCAAGTGAGTGGGACAAGTTAAACTGCTTTTCAAGAGAGCTAGCATGAGGATGGACTGAATGGTCTCCTTTTGTACTGTAACTCTTATATAGGGGTCATTGAAAATCTCTCCTCAGATTTATAGTAAAATGATGTACCCAGGGAGAAAGCTTCCTCTCTCGCTGGTGGAGGAAGTATGCTTATTAATTCTCTCCCTTTCTCTTCCTCTCCCCATGAGAATGAATATAAATTGAGTGCCTGTGAGGTGGGAGTCTACACTCTCATCTCCCTCTTGCTGAACTAAAATCAAAGCCTTATTACATCTCCTCCTCCTCCCAAAGAAAATAATGTCCCCATGCCAAGCCATAAATAGCTAACAGCCATGAATATAAATTCCTACCTAGGTAACCTAGCATTAAAAAAACATTCAGATTTTAGTTGATCAAAAAGAGTCTTGCACCAATTATTAAATCTGAAGATGCTCAGCAACGTACAGCTGAATCAAACATACACAACAAAGGCACCATTAAAAGCTTTAAAGACTTTCACCATCAATTGCATTTATCCTCACCTGCTGCTTTGTGAAATGGCTTCATTAATGGCTTTATTCACTTGTTCATAATTATAATTTTGATCACTTGCATGTTTCCACATATGGGACTTCAAAGATGGAGGATGGCTACACACATAACCACATAGAGAACACCTAATAAGAAACAGAAAAAAATAACTTAGTTAGTTTTCTTCAAGGTAAATACATGAATAAAACCCTATATAGCCAGATGGTCTCATAGTGATAGAAATAGGCCCTTTTTCTTTGGAGACCTCACAACATTGGACTTTTCAGCCTGTGTCCTCGCTCTGGACATACATGCACTCCCCTCACCCCCTCCCCAGTCTGCTCCCTCAGCTGTATGGCTCTTCCAAAGACAACTATTCAAGCTGACTGCTTTCTCACAAGACTGTGAGGACCATGTTGGATTTATTCTGCTAGCTGCAAGCAGGAATAAATCTTCCCAGATATTTGTCTTTTCCAAAACCCAAACTGAACTCCCTGCTTCTATCAACAAACACACACAAATACATTACATAAAAGAATCTTCTAAACAAGACTCCACACAATCATTATCTCCACGACAACGTGGCACAGGTTTGGATGATTCAAACACAAATGCCACTTATTTTACCTTCAACACAATTCTTTTGATTCTTCAACCATGTGAATCACTTTCATTCTTAATGGATGTAACTGCCCTCTCCCCAAATTCCGTGGTTCTATTAAAGTTTAGTGATGGGTCATTGATTGTTGATGTTTTTTCACTATCAACTCTGACCTTGCAAGATAAATACAGGCTACCTTTCAAAGCATAAATAGGCTTGTTTAAGTTGCATTTACATCAGATTTCTTTTCACCAGTTTCTCAACCATATGTCCCCATTTTTTAATGGTGAAAATTTTAATTCCTAAGACTAAAGATTATTTATTTTAAACTTATAGACTATAATAATGTGATTTTTACAACACTTACTTGTACTGTTCCAGCAACTGAACAACCTGCTGTTCCTGTGGATGGCGCCTCATATGACACTTTAAACTGTTCAGGTTTGTTGTAGCAAAGTCACAACTACTGCACCTGCAAATTGATCATGGACTGAACATGAATATGTTTCTTTAAATGGTTGTTCTATTGCAATATAGTGCTGACCTGCATTTCCATACCCTATTAAACTAGAGAATGGAGCTTCATAAAAACCCTTCAGAGTGCTCACATATTTTTGCAACAAAATATTGGGAGGGAATTAATTTTGAGACTATCAAGGTAAAAGGTGCCAGGGCTATGGGAGAGAAATGTTCACTTTTTTTTGCAAAGGAAAGGAACAGAATTTAACAAAGTAACTGGATTCACTGATTCTTCAAAAATCCAGGTGGATAATGCAGACAGGATTCTCAAAATGCAAAGGCTTAAAATGTATTCTCTATCAGGCAGGAATTCAAAGAAGGGGAAAAAGATTACATTACACTGGACAAAAAGGTTGGAAATATTTCAATACATGTACCAGAAAATGATTCAAACTCACTATTTATCCCAGCAACCCTTAGTCACAAAACCACAGTCAGGATTTACCACTGTCTCAACAAGGTTTCAAACAGATTTCTCCTGATGGAGTTCTGAGCATTCACTCAATGCTTTTCTTTAGCTGATACCTCTCCCTGAGACACCTGAGAAATGCAATCTAAACTCACTATCACTTCAACTTGCAAACACACAAGTTCTCTAAATTCAGCTCTCCAGCAGGCTTGCAGGATTTCTTATCAGAGAAATTAGACCTTCTGCCTGCACACGCTGAGCAACAGCTTAGTTTGTTTGTCTACTTTAAAAAAAAACTTCACTTAACTACTAAACTAGGGGCAGCATGGTAGCACAAGTGGCTAGCACTGTGGCTTCACAGCGCCAGGGTCCCAGGTCTGATTCCCCGCTGGGTCACTGTCTGTGCGGAGTCTGCACGTTCTCCCAATGTCTGCGTAGGTTTCCTCCGGGTGCTCCGGTTTCCTCCCACAGTCCAAAGACGTGCAGGTTAGGTGGGCTGGCTATGCTACATTGCCCTTAGTGTCCAAAAAGAGGTTAGGAGGGGTTGTTGGGTTACAGGGATAGGGTGGAAGTGAGGGCTTAAGTGGGTCGGTGCAGACTCGATGGGCCGAATGGCCTCCTTCTGCACTGTATGTTCTAAGTTCTAACTCCTTAGTAGCCTCTTCACTTCAAGAATTGCAGCATGGTAACACAGTGATTAGCACTGTTCCTTCGCAGCACCAGGAACTGGGTTCGATTCCTGGCTTGGATTACTGTTTATGCGGAGTCTGCACGTTCTCCCCGTGTCTGCGTGGGTTTCCTCCGCGTGGCCCAGTTTCCTCCCACAAGTCCCGAAAGATGTGCTCGTTAGGTAATTTGGCCATTCTGAATTCTCCCTCCATGTACCCGAACAGGCGCCTGAATAAGGCGACTAGGGGCTTTTCACAGTAACTCCATTGCAGTATTAATGTAAGCCTACTTGTGACAATAAAGATTATTATAATAATTATAAGGGGAGGCAGTGGCGTAGTGGTATTGTGTCTGGACTAGTATCCAGAGACATGCTCTGGGGACCCGGGTTCGAATCCCACCATGGCAGATGGTGAAATTTGAATCCAATAATAAAAAAAAAATCTAGCCCAATCTGTTCAACCTATCCGCATCAGATAACCCACTCATTCCAGCAACAATCATGTAAACCTCTTCCGAAATGCCTCCAATGCATTTACATCCATTCTTAAATAAGGACACCAAAACTGCACACAGTATTCAATATGCAGTCTCACCAATGCCCTATTAATTGTATAACTTCAATGTTGCCATCCCCTGTTAATCTGAACCATCCCCTTCGAGGCCAGCTTCACCGTTACTTTTAGGGACCCATCCATGAGACTATCCGCTATTCCCCATGATATTGGAATACTGTACTGGATCCAAATGCCTCCCATGAATGTGACAGTGCCCTCTGTATCCTGATACCATGAATAAGGCCCTCAGGACTAAATGCAATAAACGACAGACCATGCCCCTTACATAATTCTGTGCACGGCTGTCACTGCCCAGAGAGGCCTTTCCTTGTCAAAGACCAGGATCAAGACATTCCCACCATGCAGAGCCCTCTCCGTGCTCTGGACAGTTGACCTCAGTCCCCGGACAGTCTCTTAAACATGCCAGTGACAGTACGGCCTAATTCCCCAGTATCTGGCCCTCAGCCAGTCTTTCATTCTTCCCCGATGCGCTCTTGGGACAGTCTTTCACCCTTCCCCACTGGTCCTCCACCAGACGGGGAACTTAATTTAGAGGAGAGAAATACAATTTCGGCAAGTTGGTCTTTTAATTAGCATTCATGAGATGCTAACAAATGTAAATTATGTTCCTCAGATAGCTCATTGGGAAACTCAATCTGCCTCAAAAATTGGAAGAACAAAATTTCAAACTATTTTTCTGCTGTCGGGAAATTGAATTTTCATCTCACTTCAAATTAAGTGTCCCCTGCCCGCCACAATGCCTGCTGCTGGTGTGAGAAGATTTCACCCAGGAGGAAATAGACTTAAGAAATTAAAATCTGACATTTTGTAAAACTTTGCGAACCAATTCACAACACGAGTGAGATTCCACATTTTTAATTGTTCGCTTTCTGTGCATGACAGGCTAATTGGCAGTCATTAATAATTATCACATTGCTAATTACTAGATTTAACATTCTCTGGGAAATTAGTGGTCAATTAGTGTGCAAATGCAGGCGCTTTGCACCATGTGGTTGATTTGTAATTCATCGGTGCTAGCTGATTTGCATATGAAAATCATTGTGTGTCCAGACAGAGTTATTTTTCAGCAAAATGTTGGCAACTTGTTAACAAAATTAAAGCCCTTGGGTTAAAGAGACAGTTGCAGTGTGGTTACAGACTAAGGGACAGAAAGCAGAGAGTAGTGGTGAATGTTTGCTTTATAACTGAAGCGAAGTGTGTTCCTGATGGGTCAGTATTAGGGCCACCATATATATTAATTAACCGGTCTTGGATAGATAGAATATAATTTTAAAGTGTGTAGATGTCATGAAACCCAACTGTACTTAGCAACAATGCTTTGGGTTAAATGACAGATTAAATTTAAAGTAGTATGAAAGCAGACATCTTGTTAGGAAGATTCAGTAAAAGTAATATAAACTAAATGGTGCAGTTTTAAAACGTGTGCAGAAGTACCTGGAGTGTATGTATATAAACCTATGAAGGTGACAGGGCAAGCTGAGAAGGCTGTTAATTGGCAGCCATTAATAATTATCACATTGTTAACAGAACATTTACACTGTCAATTAAAAGACTTAACGCACTGTTAGAAATTGAATGGGAAATTGGTGTGTAAATGGAGCGGCCTTAGGATCCTCAGCTGTATTAAGAATGCTATAGAGCACTGAAGCAAGGAAATTATGCTAAATCTGTATGCAACACTCGTTAGGCCTCTTCTGGAGTATTTTGTTCAATTCTGGGCACCATCCTTTCAGAAGGATGTCAAGGTCTTAAAAAGGGTTCAGAACAGATTTACAGATGATTGGTATCAATTATGTGGAGAGCTAGCATTGTTTTCCTCAGAGCAGAGAAGGTTAAGAGGATATATATGATGTTGAACATGAATGGATTGGACAGAGTAAATGAGAAATTGTTTCCAGTGGCAGAACAGCCAGTATTGAAAGGACACAGGTTTAAGGCAAAAGAACCAAAGGTGACATGAGGAAACTTGTTTTATACAGGAAGCTATTGTTATCTGGAATGCACTTTTGAAGGGGAGGTGGAAGCAGATTTTATTGTAGCTCTTAAGGGGAAACCGGACAATACTTAAAGTGAAAGAAATTTGGGGCAATAGAGAAAGAGCAGGGGAATGTGACAAGACGGACAGTTTTTACAGTCAGCACAGGCACAGTGAGCTGAATGTGTCCTTTATTGCATAATCTGGCCCAATGCATTCAGATGTATGCATGCAAAATTTAGTAAGGTTCGATTTTTCAGTGCACAAACCTGTAAGGTCTATCAGAGTTGTGGATTCTTCTGTGGTTTCTTACACCAATGTATGTCGAACTTGTGTAGTCACACACATCACACTTGTAAAGTTTCTGAGTTGACAGTATTTCTAGGTATAAAGGAGTCATAGAATTAATTGTCGAGGACATTAGCTCAGAATTGACATAAAAGGCAAGATTTATAAATCTACATTCCACTTGACGCAAGTATCCATCATTATATAATGCATGCATAGTAGTGTTTAATTAGGATTTTATTCAAGACTTGCTGGAACGCAGACTTTTATGGGCAGGTTTGGTGGGTAGCAGGGTGACAGTCAACAAGAAGTGCAAATATACAAAAAATAAAGTTAATCAATATCAATGGCACAACAATTTTTGGGGTTTTATTCCTCATAGATTCATGCTAGCAGGAGCATTATTGTAAATATCAATCTTCAACAGGCTCGCTCATCATTGTGCAATGGTCAGTTCAGGATGCTCGAGCTCCACAGGAATGCCCAACATTTTAAAAAGGGGTCAACATCCAAGAACATTTGAAAAAGAAACAGTTTTGGATAGAAAGTAAATGAAGCTGTAATTTTAACTCGATAGTGTTGCCACCCCAACCTTTACTACACGATCGCCACCTGTAGTTAGAATTTATTTTATTAGAGAGCATTTAAAGACAAATAAATTAAATCAAGCTGCTTGTGAAACTTTATTTGTATGTGTCTCAATCCTCCTGCAAAGAACCAAACTTCAAGTGCCTATTCCAATATTCATTCAAATCCACAAATATGGATAAACAGCGAAAGCCATCAACAAAATAAAAATATTGAATAGCTCCCAGACTCAAAAACCTCAGTGGAACTATTAAAAAGGTAGCTGGACGCAAAGCTATCAATCAACTCCACATCCAGTTAGTAAAGCCTGGAAAACCAATGCTCTTCCAAAAGGCTATGATCTTGCTTTTTGTAAACGGAGATGAGTCTCTAATCAGACTGTCAAAATATTGAAGCCATTACTCCATCAGTAGCTGCAAAGTAATTTGTGGCTCACAAGTGCTCAGTAGGCTGTAACAGCACTTTTATAGCATCCTGAAATCTATAGCTGATGCATGTACATGAAATGTTTATATTGAAACAAGCAACAATTTTTCATTGCTTATGATGTCTTGAGTGTCTATGCTCATTCTCAACATATGTTTTTGTAAAATTGAATTATGTACTGGAGTACCTAGCATAGTTAATATAAAGATATGCTAAGTTGCAAATGCATCATAGATTATTTTTTACATGAACTGGAAGGGGCCTCATGGCCACTGACCACAATTAGTCAGTAGACAGCAAGATTGCAGATTATAGAAACTCCTGTAGCAGACCTCATTGCCTATGATTCAATAAAATAATTGAACTGCATTATAAACTGGTAAGGTCTGAAATTCCATCACCTGCACATTTTATAGATGACAAATTAGTCCATGCAGTCAGCCAGTATTCCCGTTTGCATTCCATGACTGTATCCAACTACAATATGCAAATCAATGGTACAGCAACTGAATAAAGATATTCACTCACAAACTATTATAAAATATCTATTAAGCTATATAAAATTTAAAAACCCTGCAAGCTTATGCAGGCATGTTATTTAATCCACAGTCAATAGCATTTAGACATATAAACCAGCTACTACAGTGTCCCTTCTGAGCTCACAATAAAAATCTATTTATACTTAAGTTGCACAGCCTTGAAATAGTTCTGAGACAAAAGCTAGAATTAAGATCCTTTACAAGTTCTTACTGCGATATTTGTGATGGTGTTTAATCTTCCCAGTACACACTGGATCTGATATTTACAGAGAGGCAGGTGAATGCCAGATTAAGAGAGGTCTTGCTGAAGTTACGGGCAGGATCTCATTAGAATTTTTTTTCTTTTTACACCCTTCCCCACCCAGATTAAAAGACTGTCAGACCACTGGGCAGGAAAGGGGATCCGGAAATAGTAGCACATCGGGAATCTTCAGGGGGAGGAAGGTTCTGCAAAGCGTGAGAAAGGAGGGGTAGGCCAAAAATTGCAAGAAAGGAGGGAAACAGAACTTGTGTGAGGATTCAGGTGATCATTCGGTGAGGGAATCAAAGGCAAGTCACAACAGTTAAATATGGAGGGACAAAGTAAGGGAAGTAAACCTGTACCTTCTTCCCCACAAGTAGTACTGCAAAAGTACTCACTTGCTGGCTCTGGCAGCTCCTGCCTTCCTTCAGCTGCCTTGGGAAACACAGCCAAATTTAAATTTAAGCAGCTAGGAGATCTTCAGCCTTGTTACCATATTGAAATCACTGACCTGCCTGTCCACAGCCAGTTCCTGGACAATTCCAAACCCACCCTAGCTAAACCAGAAGTCGGTGCATTTGTGGTAGGTCAGCTTGCACATTTGTAACAATTTAACCACTACCCTACTCCAGCACCATCCTACCCACCTTTGTAGGACTAAAATGTCCCTCATTGATTCTCCTGGTCGGAGACTGCGCAGTAACCCGAGACAGAGCTTGAATAAACCAACTGACAAAAGGGGCACATATCACTTGCCAAAGGCTAAGAAATAATATCACTGCTGAAACAGAGCCAGATAAAAACTTGAGTGGTAACTTTCTTCTTCACTTTAATCATCTGAGCCCTTTTTCATCATACATTCTGCACTAAAAGGACAGATGCCTAATCGGAAAGCAGGTCATCTATTCAGAAATAAACCCTCTTAATTTCATCTACAGGTCCAAGAGAAACCGAATTATCTAATATATCTGCAACTAGTGACACATTTTGCACATACATATATGCAAATATTCACATTACCCTCATGTGTGCTTCCAGTTTCTCCTCCTCTACTACAGTCACTATTTTCATCATTTGTTGAGGAAATGTCAGAGAGGCCATGTTGTTCACACTCATGGTTCCGAAGTTGACTCTGTCAGAAAGATACCAGAATGTCAAAAAATTTCATAGAATTTACAGTGCAGAAGGAGGCCATCCGGCCCTTCGAGTCTGCACCGGCTCTTTGAAAGAGCACCCTACCCAATCCCACACCTCCACCCTATCCCCATAACCCAGTAACCTGACCCAACACTAAGGGCAATTTTGGACACGAAGGGCAATTTTAACATGACCATCCACCTAACCCGCACATCTTTGGACTGTGGGAGGAAACCGGAGCACCCTGATGAAACCCACGCACACACGGGGAGAACGTGTAGACTCCGCACAGACAGTGAACCAAGCCGGGAATCAAACCTGGGACCCTGGAGCTGTGAAGCAATTGTGCTAATCACCATGCTACACATATATTTACGTAGGATAAATTCAACAAACTACAAGGAGCCAAAATTAAATGTGGTAATCCTTCACTTCATAAAATATTTTGGTAATTTATTGAATTACAATGATTTGAACTCAGTAGATGGAGAAAATATTTAAAAGTATGAATTGGATGGAAGAACTCAACAAGATACTATACCACTTTGACTCAAATGAGATTACTGAGCATGCTAAAAACCAAAACCGATGCAATTTCTCAGAGAGGCACACCATTTTACAATGTTAAATCCACCATTTAAAAAAAAATTACGGTCAGTTTTTTTTTGAAGAGCAGAGTCGGATTCAGCCTCCAAATTCACAGATATCTAAACTACTGTTAAATACAGAATGGTTCCTTAATCTTAGGTCAGATTTTTCAATTAAAAAAAGTACCAAACTTACAAATGATTACAATCCAATTGGACCTTGAACAATTTAACATCTTTGAGAATGTTTTATTGTATCACAGAACTCGAGTGATATGCAATGCTTTACAGAATATGCAAAGCCAAAAGGGCTGCAGTTTTACTTTAGTTTCAATATATACACATCGAGTGTAATACAAATGAAAGTCAGTTTACCTTATAGTAAAATGTTTCACTGCACCGCTTGCAGTGATATATTCTAGTCTTGCAGTGATTTATCATATGACTCTCCAGACTATTGCTATCAACAGCAATGTGATCACATATTGGACACTGGTAAGGTTGCCGTTGACGGTGAACTCTTAAGTGCTGCTTGATGTAGCCCTTGTTACCACTGCTATAGTGACAGAGGCGACAGCGGTAAGGCCGCTCTGTGTTGGGTATATACTCTACTAGGTTGCCTGGCGAACTCATATCATTTGAAGGCTGACATTGTGCATTATCTTGTAATTCCTTCAGGATATCTTCATCTGAAGCATTTTGGTCAGTTCTTTCTCTCAATTTTTCAATTACAGTGAGTAATGACATGCTGATGCCCATTTTAATTGGTACGTCAGAGAAACCAGATTTAGCCTCATCAAGCTGCAGGTCACTACTAGTACCATCTGGAGAATAATCGTGACCTGGAGAAACTGAAGTGCTGACTTCCATACTTCTCTGTCCTGTATCAAGTTCAAGATTTTTAGCATTTCCTGTGGTTAATTCTGGTGCTCTTGTTGGCATTGCAACAAGTGCTTCAGCAGCCAACGAATGAAGCCTCAAAGATTCAGAATTAGTTCTCCTTCGTGCTGGTGGAACATTTTCATCAACTGCCACAGGTTCAGTAGGTTTTAAAGCACTATTATTTTCTTCAGGATTCCACCCCAAGGCTGCTGCTTCCACCGCACTGTTACTTTGTTGATACATTTCTGAAGAATCTTCGCAATAAATCATGTGAGACTTTTCAGAGATAAGTCTCTTCTCAACTTCAATATCTGGTGTAATCAGAAAGTGCTTTTCTGGAACAGTGTCTCCAGCTCCTGGGACACGCTCCACTATAACATTAACATGTCCCACCTTGTTAGAACTGCAGCTAATGATCTTCTGTGCAGAGGAAAGAAGGCTATCAGGAATTGTGTTCTCCTGTTCACAATCCAGTATCAGAGGCTCCTCCTCAACAATTTCCACTACTGTAGGACTAGGTGCTTTTGAACAGGTAATATCAGAACCTTTCACAGTTGTCTCAGATAGCGAGGGCTTGCAATCAAATGAGTTCACTGCAGTAATTGCAGCCACATCACAAAACTGCAATTGATTTGAACCAGTGCAGTGCACACTTTCCGATTTACTGGTTGGTGAAAAGACAATTATTGGTTCATCCTCATGAGCTGCGAGAGCTGGAGAAGAAACTGCTGAGGTAGCTGGCTCACACACCTCCTCAAAAATTGGATATGAACAATCTACTTCACCGGCATGTTTCCACGCATGTGTTTTTAACATTCTCTGGCGATCACAAGCGTAACTGCAAATCAAACATCTATACATGCCATACTGGTCATATGTATACCACTTTCTTGAGCCTGGCTCAGCGTCCAAACCAACATTTCCCGGTTTTCCTCTGCCTATAGTACTTGATTCTAATTGCTGCTGAATCTGTGGCAACTGTTTTCTCTGCATCTGTGCATCCTCGAGATGGATCCAAATATGAGCTTCAAGCTCTTCTTGTTTTTTTGAAACAAAGCAACACTCAGAACACATCAATACTACCTCACTTGACTTTCCATGTTGCTCAAAGTGCTCCTTTAACTGTGGGAAAGTCAGTGAACTGAATTTGCATAAATTGCACTGATATCGAGTGAGTTTCCTGTGCAAATAGTTGTGTTCTACAAGATCATTGGAAACTGTAGTGGCAAAGTTGCACTGTTCACATGTGTAGATTTCAGTATTGTTATGGCTCCGTATATGTGCATAAAAGACAGATTGCTCCACAGTAACAAAACCACAGACAGAACAACAGAAGCTCTTTGAAGTGTCAGTTTTATTTGCAGAGTTAATTGTCCTCGGGTCTTGACTATTACAACTCTGAGGCAGATCTTCTGACTTAGGATAGGACTGTCTGACTGTGGTGTCGTCCTTTAATTTATCAATGGTGGCGTCTGCAAGTTTTTTGACTGTGCCCCCACAGTTGCCAGCGTGCTCAAATATTGCACTCTTTGCGTCAGAGGTGCTAGAATAAGGCCTCTTTTGACCAGCTAGAGAACACTGTTTTGATCTTCCTTTCTCCACAATCTTACTCAATTTTTCAATAACCCGAATTAATGAGCCCGACCGTTCCATTTTTGATACAATTTTACTATCCACAAATGAGTGAGTTGCTATCTGCTTCAAGAGATCTTCGTCACACTTATGCTTTATTGTACACCCAAGGCTTTGTGGTTGAGAATCTGCAACAGCATCTGAAATCATACTGTCCAGTTGGTTGGTATGTTGTATTACCAGTGCAACACTGCTCAAATTTTCCAGCGTACCTACAAAAGAAACAAACATTTAACTCTCACTTATTATTCTGAAAAACACACATTACTACTATTAACTTTTGTGGATACAAAAAATAAGACTTACTTTTTCAATTCTGGCAAGCACACACTCAAATATATTTAACATTTCACCAGATCCAATTCCAACTCTGTATAGTTCACAAAGAACAGATTCTGGGAATCTCTTTCTGGAAAAATTATTTGAAAGTTCCTATGCTTACATTGTCAAACTTCACAACTTGCATTTATATAGCACCGTTAACAGAGAAAAACCCACATGGTTTTTCTGGAAGCACAAAACAAGGACTTGTCAAAAGACACACATACTTAGGAGAGGTTTCAAGGAGGAGATGCAGGTGCAGAAGCAGAATGAACTCAGGAATGGAATTCCCGAATGTGGGTCCTACCTGACTGAAGGCTCAACTATCAGACAAACGGGTTGCAAAACCTGAAGAGTTTAAAAGTCAGAGGAATGATATGTAAGGGAAGGGAAATAGTTGGATAGTAGTGCTGTAGATTGTTAGATGTAGTTAGTAGGGTGAAACTATGTTGGGATTTATTGATGGGAATAAGAATTTTAAATTTAATGCTTGGTGATCAAGGAGTGTAGATCTGTGAGGACATGGGTGATGAGTGAGAAAGTCCTGGTTCAGGATAGGATATGGGCAGCAGTGTTCTGATTGAGCTGAAGTTTATAGAAGGTGGAGGATGAAAGGCTAGTCAAGAAAGTATTGGAATAATGAAGTGTGGGGATGACAAAGGGTTTCCAGAAGCTTTTGTGCTAAGATAAGAATGTAACTTCGTAATATTATAAAGATGGAAGGAAGTGGTATTTGTAACGAAGAAAATATGCAGATAGAGTTAACCTCAGGATGTTAACATCTTGATTGCAACTGACAACACTAGCTGGCGACAAGGCCAGAAAGGTCAGTGAGAACTGAAGATAAAGGCTTCCATCTTCCCAAAGCTTAGTTGCAGGAAACTGTTTACACCAGAATTTGGATGTTGGACAGAGGCAGTAGAGACACACAAGAGAGGTGGGGTTGGTCAGATTGTTGTAGAACTGGGTTTTATCAGCATACATTAGAAGCTGACAGTTGCACATACTAATTTGTAAACTGAATGTTACATACTCAACCATTTTTGTTTTGTAATCAAACTCCAGATTAATCTGCCAACCTAAATTAATGTTTTCAACACTACACATCACACCAGTATCCTACAAATCACATATATCCCATCTGTAATAATAGTTTTCATAAGTCTGAAACAATGGGGATGTTGAAATGCTTTACACTAATCTTAACAAGCACAACTATTTTAATTGCTTTTTAATAATATTCTTCTAGAATAGAGTCCAACTTTAAAGGCGATGACGCCACAAAAAAAAAATCATAGAACACAAAACTTGGATGAGTTTATCATATTTGATAGTATGAGTAAATAAACCATATTCTACTCGTTCAAATTTCACTTTTTGTTCTGGGCATGCAGAGGAATTACTAATTCGTTTTTATCCTCTTCAAAAATCACCAATTTGTACCCAACTATCTCGGACCTTCAATTATGAAAAAAGATTTTAAAAATCAATTATTTTTGAAGTTTCTGCTCTTTATCCATCAGCAATTTTATCCACATTCCTCCATAATTTAATTCTATTCCCTCTTACACAATCTCAAAATGATAAATAGGTAGAGAAAGTGCTACATTTTAGTAACTGGGTACAATAATAAATCCATTATAACATTCAAAACAAAGGATTGCCTACTTTCATGGGACTTCCGAGAAGGACAGGATTGCAAGGTGACTTTGATGACGTTCATTATATATTGAACACACATATTTTGCATTAAGGTGACTGATTGAGAAATGTTCGACAATATTATAATCATTACATCATACACGTTAGACAGCCAAGATCTTTTAATCACCCATGTCTGAATTAAATTTCAACTATACTCAGATGTCAAGCTAGCCCTTTTGATAGAATAGGAAAGATGCCTTCCAGTCCTAACTTTATACATTTGCGAAGTAATCTTTCCGCCAAAAGAGTAATGTTGTTGTGTAAACGTCTTTCAATTCCATCTGTTAAACACACACTAATTGTGAAGTGCTTTGCAGCCTGGCTCAGCAAGACAGCTAAAACAAAGACTCCATATTTGAGTCTTTGGCCACGATTTTAAGCTGCGGGGGACATGATGGGCCCACCAAAAGTCCATTGATTTACAGCAGGATCAAACAATCCTGGTGGCAGATGTGGCTGAATATGATGGGATAAGGCCAGAACCTCAGGTATGCATTGATGTATTACATTACATTCCCTCTGAAAAATATTTGTTCTTCTATGTCTGTAATTACAAATGGATTGCAACCAACATTCCATATAAAATTTATTTGTACTGGGTGGGCAACAAACGCCTCTCAACAATCCTCTTTTTGTCTACCAGAAGCTTACATTTTAAAAGTTACCGAACTTCCCCAAAGTTCCGAGTGGCCTCTTCGTTTCAACGCATGGTCCATTTCAGATTGCTTGGTTGCACACGCATGTACCTTAACTGCAAGTTTTGACTGCATCTCAAAACATGGGACTCCGCTAAGTGTTTAGTTTCCAGTTCAATGAGTTAGTTCCATTACTTGCCATCACTTCCATAACATCAAGTGTCCTTGGAATTTGCCAGTAAATTGGACTAATTGCGACAGAGATAGGATATTGCTATTACTTTTGAGGTTAGAGAGGAAAGAAAGAATAATATATACATGGGAATTTTCTTCTTCTTTGGAAGCACTAACAGAAACGCAATTAAATGTATGACTCTACAAATTATTAATGCAATTATTTCAAGACAGCCAAGATTATTTACTCAATTTGGGGGCATGATTGAAATCTTACATTAGTCGGAAGCTTATCCAATTTGATAGGTGGTCGCACCGCAGCTCAAGAGACAAAGAAGGGTGACCACCAGGCAGTCCAGGTAGGTAGTGCAGGAGTCCCCTGGGGACTGCTCTCGAATCAGTTTCCCATTTTTCCAGTCCTCAAGTGAGTGCAGTCAGATCCAAATGTCTGGCACCACAAGCGGCCTGACTATACCAGAGGGGAGAAAGAAGGAGCAGCGATCGTGATAGGGGATTCATTATTTAAAAGGAACAGACCAGTATTTCTGTGGCCGCAGACCCGGCTGCAGGATGGTGTGCTGCCTCCCTGGGGCTAGGGATGTCACTGAACGGCTACAGGGCATCCTAAAGGGGGAGGGTGATAAGTCAGAGGTCATGGTACACGTTGGTACCAACGGTATAGGTAGAATAAAGGATAAGATGTTACATCAAAAATTCAGGGAGCTAGGCATTGATTAAAAAGTTGATTCCTCAATAGTTGTAATCTCTGGATTACTGCCGCTGCTATGTGCTCGCAATTATAGAAATAGGAGAATAGGGCAGTTGAATGAATGGGTGGCTCAAGAGCTGGTGCATGAGGGAGTTTTAGATTCCTAAATCACGTGGTCCATTTCTGGGACAGGTGGACACTTACAAGGTCAGTCTGCGCCTGAACCAGAATGGGCCCAACATCCTTGCTGCTGGGTTTGCTAGTGTTGCTGAGAGGAGTTTAAAACTAGTTCAGCAGGGAGGGGTGACACAGAGCATTAGTACAAACTATAGCAAAGGAACCATGGCAGAGGGAGTTCAGCCATGTTGAGTTCTAAGGAGTAATTCGAGGCAGGTTGGCTCTAATTTAATGCTAGTATTACAAGCAAGACCAATGAGTTGAGGGTATGGATTGGCACGTGAAATTGTGATACTGCTGCCATCACAGAGATGTGGTTAAGAGAGGGGCAGGACTGGCATCTCAACATTCCGGAGTATAGGATCTTCAGGCGAGACAGGAGAGGGCGTAAAAGGTGGTGGTGTAGCATTATTAATTAAGGGGATTCAGTCTCTGCAGTAAAGAGGGACTGATATCTTGGAAGAGTCTGCAAATTAAGCTTTGTGGGTTGAGTTTAGGAACAACAATGGGGTAGTCACATTGTTTGGAGTGTATTATAGTTCTCCAAACAATCAGCAGGCATTAGAGGAGCAGATATGTAGACAATTCACAGAGGTTGTTAAAATAATAATTGGGTAATTACATTAGGGGATTTCTTGAAATGTGTTCAAGAGACCGTTTTATATCAATATGTACAAGGTCCAACAAGGGACGGCACTAATGCTGGAACTAATTCTGGGGAACAAAGCCAGACGAGTGTTCGAATTGCAGTGGGGGAGCATTTTAGTGATGGAGACAACACAGTGTGATTTAAATTTATTATGGAAAAGGAAAATGATGATCTGCAAAAAATGGGTTTGGATTGGGTGGGGGGGGGGGGGGGGGGGGGGGGGGGGTGAGGGAGGCAGATTTTATTAAAATAGGGCAGGATCTGGCCAAAGTAGACTGGGAACAGCTTCTTGTTGGAAAATTCACCGATGAGTTGTATTCCAGGCTGCTGTGGGAGACAAATGAGAAAATTACACAGGCTCGGACACAAATTTTTAATTCCTCGCTGTAGTCACAGGGGAGGTGCCAGAGGATTGGAGGACAACTAATGTGGTTCCATTGTTCAAGAAGGGTGGTAGAGATAAACCAGGGAATTACAGACCAGTGAGTCTCACATCAGCGGTAGGGAAACTATTGGAGAAAAGTCTGAAGGAGAGAATTAATCTTAACTTGGAGAGGAAAGGTTTGAAGAGGGATAGTCTTTATCAGAGGGAGGCCATGCCTAACAAACTTGATTGAATTTTTCAAGGTGTATAGAAGAGGATAGTGCAGTTGGTGTAGTTTATATAGATTTTAATAAAGTCTCTGACAAGGTCCCACATAGGAAATTGATATAGAAGGTAAAAACACATGGGATCCAGGGTAACTTGGCAAGTTGAATCCAAAATTGCCTTAGTGATGGAGACAGAGGATATTGGTAGAAGGCGGTTTGCGTGGCTGGAACCTGGTGTTCCGGTGGCATACTACAGGGAACAAAGGGATCTTGGGGTGCATATCCACAGATTCCTGAAGTCGGCAGAGTGGTAAAGAAAGCATTCAGGACACTTGCCGTTGTCAGTCGTGGCACAGATTATAAGAGTGGAGAGGTTATGTTGGAAATGTACAAAACTTTGGTTAGGCCACAGCTGGAGTAGTGCAGTTCTGATCACCTCACTACAGGAAGGGTGAGATTGCACTGGAGAGGATGCAGAGGAGATTCACCAGGATGTTGCCTGGTATGGAGCATTTGAGCTATTAAGAGAGGTTGGATAGGCTCTGATTGTTTTCTTTCGAGCAGAGAAGGCGGAGTGGGAACCTGATTGAAGTGTATAAGAGCATGAGGGGTATGGACAGGTGGCGAGGAAGCAGCCGTTCCCTTTAGTTGAAGGGTCAATAACCAGAGGGCATAATTTTAAGATGAGGGCAGGAGGTTTAGAGGGGACTGGAGGAAAAATGCTTTCACCAAGAGGGCAGTGCGAGTCTGAAATGCAGTGTCTGGGAGGGTAGGAAGGGCGGAAAACCTCACAACCTTTAAAAAGTATGTGATGAATACTTGACATGTCATAACATTCAAGGCTATGGACCACGTGCTGAAAAGTGGGATTGGTGTGGATTGTCGATGTAGACACGATGGGCCAAATGGCCTCTTCTGTATTGTCTGACTCTATGGCTATAGTATGTTATCCTTTATTCTCAAATGCTCTGGAAGCGCAGCATGTCAAAGGCTACAATCTCCTTCAACATTCTTCTTCCCCATTCTCACTCCCCTGTTGCCCAAGTTCAAAAGGACACTCATGCTTGTTCCCACTCTTACTTAACAGAGGATTACCAGTAATGGCTACTTTCCTCACCTCCAAATTCTCAGAATGATCCAGTGCTGCCATTTTTCTTCTTCAACTACATGCTCCTTGCAATCGTCATCTGTGACTTCTCCATGTATGTTGATGTTACCAAGTTCTACCTCGCCACCTCTCTTCCCTTTCTTGAGCTCTTAATTCTTTCTGTCCTGACCAACATCCAGCCTTGGAATGAGCCACAATTTACATTAGCTAAGCACTGGTAATAGCAAAACCATTGTTTTTGATGCCTGCCACTGACTATCCCTATTTTAAGCCATTGCCTCATCCTCACTCAGACATTTTCCAACCTTGGCATCCTCTTGATACCTGAACTGAAGTTACAACTCCACATTCTCTCCATTACAAAAGTGTATGTAATTCCATGTTGTGAAACCCTCATCCATACCTTTGTTAACTTCACTATTACAGATAATCAGCATTCAAGTGTAGGATGAACACACATTTTTGTTTGTGACATGGGTTCGCAATTTTCCATTTCACGAGTAGGGTGGATATGCAACTTGCAAAGCAGAAATACTTCTTTTGGCAGTTGTATAATAGACAATAACAGAAGCAAGTAGCAACATGAATTCAGAATTTTCTTCAATTTAAGTTGCCTTCTAATTCAGGCTACCTTTTAAAAGTTAATTGTTCTGCTGCAAATCCAGGAGCTGGTATCAATGAATACATAGTAGATTCTTCCAGTCCGTTCATTCAGTTGTACAGTCGTGATTTTACGTGCACCATTCAAACTCATGCCAAGACCACAGTTGTTTAGATAAACTGTTGGGAAAATAGGTAAGTTAATGTGGTGGTTTCAGAACATTTATTTTTAAGAAAACAGTTTATTGAGGCATTTACAATTTTAACATTTCAACATATTAACATTCTAAATAACAGAGTGGTCCAACCCACGCAAAGACCCATAGTAACACACCCAACTTCCCCCCGCCCTAACTCCTAGCTACCCATACCTTAGATTTCCTGCCCCAATTCTTCACTACCATGCTTCCCCCCCCCCCCCCCCACTTGTGCCGACGGTCAGATTTCCTTAAAGAAGTTGATGAACGGCTGCCACTTGAGAGCGAACTCCTGTATTGAACCCCTTAAGGTGAACTTAATCTTTTCTAGCCTACGAAACCCTGCCATGTCACTGACCCACACCCCCTACCTTGGAGGCTCCGGAGTCCCTGCATCCCAGCAAAATCCGTCTCCGGGCCACCAGGGAGGCAAAGACGTTGGCCTTTCTCCCCCACCCCCTGGGCTCCCGGATCTTCCGACACTCCAAATATTGCCACCTCTGAACTCGGAGTCACCCTCCGCTCCAGGACCTCTGACATAACATCTGCGAATCCCTGCTAAAATCTGCTCAGCTTCGGACACGGCGAAAACATATGTCCATGATTCGCCGGACTTCCCCCGCACCTCCCACACCTGTCCTCAACCTCCTCAAAAAACCTATTCATCTGGGCCACAGTCATATGAGCCCTGTGGACCACCTTGAACTGGATCAGGCTAAGCCTGGCACATGACGAGGATGCATTGACTCTTTTCAGGGCCTTATCCCATAGCCCAACATTCCAATTCCCATCCCAACTCGAGTTTCAGAACATTTTAAACAGCTACCACTACAGAAGAACTCCATCCTGCTGATATTTACAAGGTTAGGTGTATTCAGTGGAGCCAGTATGTTTTCTTGCCAGTTGTTTAACAGTTATTGAATTGACAGTGTAAGGTTATGGCATGTATTTCAGAGAGGAAAATTGTGCTTGAAAAATCAGCAATGGTGGATGAGGGAAATGCAATACTTGTGGTTTACATGGACTATCAGAAAGCATTTGGCAAAGTGTTGCATATGACAATATTGAAGATAAATGTTATAGAATTAGAGAAGAGTAGAACATTGGATTAAAACTGTGCGAAGGCAGGAAACAGAGCAAGAATTAATGCTAGTGAGTGAGGGCAACTGCATCAAGGATCCCATAGCACTACTTTATGGACAACTTCTGCTCACTGTGTACATAAATAGTTTGTAAATAGGACTACAGGAAGTGGCACTCAAATTGTTAGAGAATGTTAAAATAGGAAGCATTGTATATAATTGAGGCCAAAGTTGCAAGGGGATACTGATTAGCTCGTAAAATTGGCAAAAAAGCCGCACATGTCAGCAAATGTGTCATGGCAGTGTTTGTTATATATAAAATAATCTGTGGGAGAAAATGTTGTTTGATGGGTTATCGGTATAGAATTTGCCACCGTTTTTTAGTGTTGTAATTTCTAACAAAATATCGAGCTTTCTAAACCTCCACCACACCTTTAACATAACTCATGCCTCTTAAATCCATACTGTTGAGACTTGGCGGAAGTTATTACAATGTGACAGTTTTTGACGTTCAATCTTCTAACACAGTTCCATACAAATCTGACAAGTATTTTTACCCTGCCTTTACATAAAAACTGCATTGAAAAATTAATCCATGTAATGGACTGCCATGAAAACCACAAGCTAATTATCTTGCTAGCAATCTTTTGTGTGTCACATAATAAGATCTTTAAATGTTTTTAATTGCTCCATGGGTCTTCAAGCAGAATAAGATGTTACAATCTCCATGGTGGTTACATAAAGTCAAGATGCTGCTAGCGTGACCATTTTCTGACGGGAATCGTATCTGGGAAGAAAGTCACAAATGAAGCTGAACAAGGATTTATGTTGACTGTTACGATTTGGGCTTCTTCAGATACCGTTACATGCCCATCTCAAAATACAGCTCATGAACTGAAGTGAAAACTAATGTAGAAAATAATCTAGAATGATGTGCTGTGGGTGAATAGATGCATCCAGTGCCTGTGAATTACACACTGGATTTCTACTGCATGCCAATTTCATTGCAGAGAATTATTAATATGAATAACATCAGATACTTTAAAAAATGTTTATTAAATTTTTTCATAATAAACACAATCATACAAAACAATTAACCAAAGTTACACAATAAAAGAACAAGACTGACAAGCAAAAGCACATATTAACTTAATTCCCAAAAACTAAACTAAGTCCCCAAACAGCTGATGGCGACTAGCTACTTATAAAAGGAAATGAATGGCTGCCATCTTAGGTAGAACCCTTCCGCCGACCCTCTGATGTTGTACCTAATCTACTCCTAATGAAAGAAAGACATGAGGCCACCCCAATCAAGTCGAGACACTGGGCAAAGTAGGAGATCTCCACCCAAGAGGAACTTGTCTCCAGGCTATCAATGAGGTGAAGACGAGTACGTCCGCCAGAAGCACCGGCGAGTCTGATACCCCAAAAATAGCCACCAGCGGACATGGATCCAAATCAACATTGAGTATCTCTGCAGTGTTGAAGAAAGAGGCCTAAAAGCTTACCAACTTGGGACAAGACCAGAACATAGGAGTGTGGTTCGCCAGCCCAACTCCTCCAACTCAGAAAAATCCACTCATCCACACTTTAGTCAGATGCGCCTTGTGCACCACCTTGAATTGTATTAGCCGAGCACATGAAGACATGGAGTAGACCTTGTGAAGGGTCTCATTCCATACCTCATTATCCAGAATAGGACCCAACTCACCCTCCCATTTCACCCTCACCCCTCTCATCAGAGCTGACTCAGCCAAGAAAATATGGCCATATATGCCCAGAATAGTCCAGACCCAGTCAAAGACAAAATCCTCTTCAACAGGGAAGAGAGTGGTACCAAGGGAAAGGAGGAAAAAGCTGTGCACAAAAAATCTTGAATCTGAAAGTATCTGCAAGGACTGGAACCAGGCAGTTGAAATTTCTCTCCCCGTTCCTTAAAACTGGCAAACCTCCCCATCACAACAGGTGTCCAAACCCTCCCCTCCCATGACTTAAAACGTTGAGTCCATAAGATAATAATAATAATAGCTTATTGTCACAAGCAGGCTTCAACAAAGTTACTGTGAAAAGCCCCTAGTCGCCACATCCCGGTGCTTGTTCGGGGAGGCCGGTATAGGACCCATCGAGTCTGATCCATCGAGTCTGCAACGCCATTCATTCATTGCTGATATTTTTCTCATCCCTATTCTCCTACCTTCTCCCCATAACCACTGATCCCCTTATTAATCATTACCCTATTAGACAGCATTGTCAGAGACCCCTCACACCAAGGCTTTGCCCTTTTCCAGACCCTACCATCAGGCAGAAGATGCAGAAGTCTGAAGGCCCGCACATCCAGACATAGGAACAACTTCTTTCCCACAGCTACCAGACTCCTCAATGACTCCCCCGATCTGTACGCTCCCTTGGCCGCAGGAAAATACTTTTCCCTGTACTTCGGTACATGTGACAATAAATATCAATCAATCTATTTCTGTCTTAAAGATACTCCGTGATTTGGCCTACACAGCGTTCTGCGACAGAGTTCCACAGATTCATCACCCTCTGGCTGACAAAATTTCTCCTTATTTCTGTTTTAAAGGATCATCCCTTTATTCTGAGATTGTGTCCTCTGCTTTGTTTTTCCTACAAGTGGAAACATCCTCTCCACGTCCACTTTAACCAGGCCTCGCAGTATCCTGTAAGTTTCAATAAGATCTCCCCTCATACTTCTAAACTCCAACTCCAACGAGTACAGACCCAGAGTCCTCAAACCCACTGGCTGGAAGAGGTGGTTATTACAGATGGGGGCCAGAGCTTAAAATGCTGCCCGACCGGATTCCAAATTTACAGAGTGGACACCACTACTGGGTTCAGAGAACATCTTATTAAAGAGAAAGGCAACTATTGCACCAAGCTGGAAACCACGTAGGTGCTTGCTTCCATTTATCCCCTTATGGATCCTGGATCACTGAACCACAACACATCTTCTTAATATTGGCTACCCAATAGTAAAACAATAAATTGGGTACAGCCAAGCCTCCAGACTGCCTTGCTCTTTGGAGCAAGCCCCATGGATTATTGGAGTCTTACCCATCCAAATGAAGGAAGACATTAATTTATTGACTTTAACCAAAAGTGACTGGGGAAAATTGGGGAGACAATGAAAAAGAAATAGAATTCTCGGGGGTGCGTTCATTTTAATAATTTAAACCCTGCACGCCAAGGACAGGGTGAGGTTTGCCCACCTTCACGTCTGACTTGACACCATCAACCAGACTGGTGCAATTTAATTTATGAAGCAACATACAACTGTGGGCCACCCAGACCCCCAGATAATGAAAGCAAGTGTTGGCAAGGCGAAGAGGTAGTGAATCATTCTCCTCCCAGGGTGTGTTTATAATGTGGAGAAGTACGATTTTCCAGGAAGCTGGCTGTCACCTCAGCTAGTGAGCTAAGAGGTAACTAGCCTTCTCCCCATATTCATAAAATATACCCCTTAAGTGTCACAGCTGGCACACCACTCTGTCTGTTGACAATAGCTCGTATTGTGTATGAAGATTTTTCCTACTTGCCAATAACTCCGGGGTTGGGGCAAGTGAGTACTGGTGGTCCACCTCCAGAATGAAGGCCGCCAGCCTCTGCTCTCCGCCCATGCTGCCTTCACCATGTGCACTTTGTGGGAGATAATCTCCCCGAGGACCACATTAAGGGCTTCCCACAGCATAGGTGAGAGTGACTCATTTTTATTAATTTTATATATTCTCCAATGATGGTGGATATGCATTCACAAAATTTCTTGTCCACTAATAATGTTGTGTTGAACCTTCAGGGTGGACACTGGGAGGACCTGACTCCAGTGCAAATCAACAAAGTGTAGGGCATGGTCCAAAATTACAACTGCTGAGTAACCAGCCGCCACCACAGAAAGGAGAGACCTAGCCATCACAAACAAATTTGACCAGTGAGAATACCCGATGCACATGTGAGAAAAATGTTTATCACCTGGGTGCAAAAAGTGCCATGGATCTTATCCCCCTACCCCACCAGTTCCATGAAAAACAACAAAGCTCTGGCCACCTCTGATGGAGTCGTGCTTTGGGCTTGGACCGATCCAGACTAGGTTCAGAACACAGTTTAAGTACCTACACAAAATAAGCTGAAGCAAATCCAAAAAGGAGGGAGGCCAGCAGATTATTAATAACATTTGTATCATCCCAGTTTGGAGCATAAATATTAACTGGAACCACTGGAGTTCCCATAAGAGAGCCACAGACAATAACATGTCTGCCATTGGAGTCGGCCAAGATCTTAGCAGCAGAAAACTGAACCCTTTTATTAATTAATACTGCCATACCAGGGGCCCTACCTTCGAAGCCTGAATGAAAGACTTGTCCCACTCACCTTACTGCAGCCTTGTCTGGTCTCTGACCCGCAAATTAGTCTCTTAGAAAAATACGACGTCAGAATTTAAACTTTTATGGTGAGCAAATACTCTCGACATTGAATCCCCTGACATTTCAGGTGACCAAATGAATTGAGGGTCTCCCACCCTCTCCCTCAATCTGGAGTCAGCCATTTCCACCAAGATAGATTACCCAACAGGTACAACAACCAAGTCTACCAACCCAAACCACAAGACTAAACAAAAGAAAATCTGCATGCAGCATCAGCAAACTACCCCATCCCATAATCCTTTCTACCCAATGTCCTCACCCTCAGATAGCACCACACCC
The DNA here is from genome assembly GCF_902713615.1 of Scyliorhinus canicula. Lineage (NCBI taxonomy): Eukaryota > Metazoa > Chordata > Chondrichthyes > Carcharhiniformes > Scyliorhinidae > Scyliorhinus > Scyliorhinus canicula. The sequence continues at coordinate 39,960,732 of NC_052154.1, forward strand.
AATACGCATACAAATAGAAGGTGAACACAAACAACTAAAATCTACTTCGAACAAATCTAAACAAGCACTCTAAGCTGACAGGGAGCTATATATTTTCATAACAATCCAAACAGAACCCCACATGAACAACCTCAAACCGAAGCCCAATCTGTAAAAATTCAATCCCACCAAAAACAGAAAAATGTAAAAATAAGCATGGAACCCAAACAATCCAACATGCCGTCCCCAAAAAATTAAATCACACCGCGCCCATTCTGTGTTTCTTGACAAAGGAGTCCGCCTCATCAAATAAGTAGACTTTTCCCTTGAACGTCACTCTTAGCCGTGCCGAATCGGAGTCCACTTTTGTACAGGGCAGCCTTGGCTTTATTGAATGCAGCCCTCTTCTTCGCCAGCTCCACTCTCACATCTTGGTAAAACCATCTGGCGCAGCCTTCCCATTTGAAGTCACGATGTTCCCTCACCCATCTCAGGGACCCACTCTTTCTCTTTGAAGCTATAGAACTTCACTATTACTGCATGCGGTGAATCCTCACAACGAGGTCTCTGCTGGAGTGTACGGTGGCCTCGGTCCATCTCAGGAGGGGATATGTATCCACCACCCCCCACCATCTTCCTGAACATCTCTACAAAATACTCCATGGGAGTTGGGCCTTCCATCCCCTCTGACAGCACCAGAATTCAAACATTTTGCCTTCTAGGTCGTTCCTCTAAATCATTGACCTTGGCCTTCAGCAATTTAGTTGCTTCAGGCACCAGAGACATCTATGCTTCCAGTGATGCAATCTGGTCACTATGTGTCGAAAGGGCCAGTTCCATGTCTTTTATCTACGTCTTGCTGCATGGGTTTTCAGTTTTGTTGGTTTTCTCCAGAATCATTCGGATGGGGGCCAAGACCTCCTCCATTGATTTTTGGAGGTCCTCCGATACAACCCGCCAGTGTTTATCGAATTCTTTCGCCAAGGTACCCGAAAGCACCTTAGTCGTTAGTGGAGTGGCCGGAACCCCAGAGGCTGACTCTGCCATTTTATCTGTTGCCGAGCTCCGAGAGGCCTCCTATTCTGTCGACAAACGTCTACTGTCTGCCTTTTTCCCCCTGACTTTTTTGCATATTCCACCTATATAGGATACTTATCCCATCAATTATGTGGGTTTTAAAAAGAAAATACCCCCTGAAACTAAGAGAAAAGGGTAGCACTCTAGTGGGAGCCATGTCGTGCACGTCTTCCCCATACATAACACCACCGGAAGTCCAAACATCAGATGCTTCATAGATTAAATAACCCAATAGGTTCACTAATAAAATCAAAATACCCTGGATGCTGGAAATCTGAAAAGAAAGCAGAAAATGCTGGATAAAACTCAGCAGGTCTGGCAGCATCTGCAGAGAGAGAAACAGAGGTTAACATTTTGAGTCCGATATGACACTTCTTCGGTTGCCAAGGATCTGGTAAGCCATTTTAAAATCCTCGCAGATTGTCCAGCCACCTTCAAAGATTTGTGTCTATATACCCTCAAATGTGTTTGCTCTTTATATTACATCAATTAACTCATATTGCCCCTCCTTATTCTTTCTATCAAAATGAACACTTCTCTATGTTAAATCTCATTTGCTACATGTCTGCCATTTCACCAACATATACCATCCAGATGTATATTTCGATCCACAGTATTTACATATTGAGAAAGTGTGGAAAGAGAAATGTGAACCCATTAAAGACAGATGAAGGCAAGACTATCATGGATGAAAAGGGAATGACAAGAGTATTTTGCATCAGTTTTCACACTGGAGGAAGAGGGCAAAACACCAGCAGTAAAAGAAACCTAAAAAAAAGGTGCCACGGGGAGGAAAGGAGGTTGGTCAGCTCAGTTGGCTAGCACGTGTTTCAGAATAATACTCTGGGTTCGATTCCCATTCTGGCTGAGATAGACTTGCTACCCGACTCCTCGCTCTGCCCGAGGGTGGAAGGCACATGCAAATCACCATTGTTAAAACCACCAAGAAAAGCAGCTCAGGAAGGGTGATTTAGCAGTTTGGATCAGAAATTGGCTAGATAGAAGGCAAAGAGTGGTGGTTGATGGAAAATGGTCAGACTGGAGTCCAGTTACTAGTGGTGTACCACAAGGATCTGTTTTGGGGCCGCTGCTGTTTGTCATTTTCATAAATGACCTAGAGGAGGGCGTAGAAGGATGGGCGAGTAAATTTGCAGATGACACTAAAAGTCGGTGGAGTTGTGGACAGTGCAGAAGGATGTTACAAGTTACAGAGGGACATAGATAAGCTGCAGAGCTGGGCTGACAGGTGGCAAATGGAGTTTAATGCAGAAAAGTGTGAGGTGATTCATTTTGGAAGGAATAACGGGAAGACATAATACTGGGCTAATGGTAAGATTCTTGGTAGTGTGGACGAGCAGAGAGATCTCGGTGTCCATGTCCACAGATCCCTGAAAGTTGGCACCCAGGTTGAGAGGGTTGTTATGAAGGCGTACGGTGTGTTAGCTTTTATTGGTAGAGGAATTGAGTTTCGCAGCCATGAGGTCATGTTGCAGTTGTACAAAACTCTGGTGCAGCCGCATTTGGAGTATTGCGTGCAGTTCTGGTCGCTGCATTATAGGAAGGATGTGGAAGCATTGGAAAGGGTACAGAGGAGATTTGCAAGGATGTTGCCTGGTACGGAGGGAAGATCTTACGCGGAAAGGCTGAAGGACTTGAGGCTGTTTTCGATAGAGAGAAGGTTAAGAGGTGACTTAATTGAGGCATACAAGATGCTGCCATAATGGGCAGCACGGTAGCATTGTGGATAGCACAATCGCTTCACAGCTCCAGGGTCCCAGGTTCGGTTTCGGCTTGGGTCACTGTCTATGTGGAGTCTGCACATCCTCCCAGTGTGTGCGTGGGTTTCCTCCGGGTGCTCCGGTTTTCTCCCACAGTCCAAAGATGTGCAAGTTAGGTGGATTGGAGATGATAAATTGCCCTTAATGTCCAAAATTGCCCTTAGTGTTGGGTGCGGTTACTGGGTTATGGGGATAGGGTGGAGGTGTTAACCTTGGGTAGGGTGCTCTTTCCAGGAGCCGGTGCAGACTCGATGGGCCGAATGGCCTCCTTCTGCACTGTAAATTCTATATGATCAGAGGATTAGATAGGGTGGACATTGAGAGCCTTTTTCCTCGGATGGTGATGTCCAGCACGAGGGGCATAGCTTTAAATTGAGGGGAGATAGATATAGGACAGATGTCAGAGGTAGGTTCTTTACTCAGAGAGTAGTAAGGGCGTGGAATGCCCTACCTGCAACAGTAGTGGACTCGCCAACACTAAACGCATTCAAATGGTCATTGGATAGGCATAGGGACAATAAGGGAATAGTGTAGATGGGCTTTAGAGGGGTTTCACAGGTCAGCGCAACATCGAGGGCCGAAGGGCCTGTACTGCGCTGTAATGTTCTATTAATCATCAGTAGCCAATGAGCCTTGGAGCGAGGGGCAACCTAGGCTTGTGAATGGACTGCATCATTGACCTTCCTTCATCTCAGTGGGCTGCAACGTTCCAATCAGACTTGGTCACTAACCATCACGACCTCATGAACACAATGTATTTACTAACGGTTTATGGAAAATGCTTAATCATTTATATATTAACAGGACTATCAACATCAAATGTTAAATACAAAAGAAATATTGACACTTTGGACACAGCTCTCAGTCAATGTTGTGTGGAATCAACATGCACCTCACTTCACATGTGTATCACTTCGTCATGCCGGTAGGAAAAAGCAACGCGAATGGAAATCAACTGAATGTGGCAACCCTGCGCATCAGTCAACAAAATGTCTTGTGGACTGAATTCAGAAACAAGATGGGCCACATGTGGGCCCCAGGCTACAGGTTGCCCAACACTGGCCTAGGACCTGCTTCAGACCGAGCACAAGTGAATGAATGATTGAAGAGGAGGTGGTGAGTAGATTTAAGTAAAAAGGAGCAAGAGAGAAAATTCATGAGACTTGAGATAAATCCATCTCCTGGCCATGATGATTTCCACCCAAGATACCGAAGGAAACAGATGAGGAAATTGCAGGCACAATTTCGAAATTTTCCAAAGTTCTTTAGATTCAGGAATTGCAAATGGCATTCTAATATTTAAGACAAAACTTGGAAACTAGGTAATTATAGGCCTATCAGATTAGCATCAATTGTGTGACCTTACTGAAATGTATCATCAGAGTTAGGATGACTGAGCACACAGGCAAGTATTGCTGGACATTTCATGTCTGACAAATCTAGTTGTTTTTTTCAGATTACCAGAATGGTGGATAGCAAAGTGCCTGGATCCTGTTTCCAGAAGGCATGTGTTTCCAATGCAAAAGGTTAGTGGCAAAAATGAACGCGCATGGAATTGGAAGGAGGCTTGTGACATGTGCCAGTAATTGGTTAGGAGATAAGAAACAGAGGTTCTCCATTTGGCAGGATGTGATAAGCAGTGTTCCGGGCCTGGCCTCAGTTTTCCATCGTTAATGACTATGCTAAAAGAATAGAGAGCTGGATATTCAAGTTTGCAGATAACACTAAATGAAGAGGTTCAGAAAGTTGTGTGGATCGGGGCCGTAAATTTCAACGGGCCACAGACTGAGTGTGCAAAGCTATGGCATCCGGAATTCACGTGAGCACTTTGGATTCCAGAAAGACAAATCAGAATAGCTTCCTAATGGAGACACACAGCTGTGGAAGGAACAAAGGGATTTAGGTTCAACTAATTAAAGGTTAATGCACAGGTATAACAAGTAATCCAAAATCTAATGGAACGTTGGCCTTTTTCTCAAGGAAATCAGAAGTGCGGAATTGATCCTTCAGCTGTAGATTCTTGCTCAGACTCCATTTGAAGTACCTCATTCAGATTTGGGTACAGAACCGCAAGTAACATATTGGCTTTGGTCAGCATAGGTTCATAGAACATAGAACATAGAACAGTACAGCACAGAACAGGCCCTTCGGCCCTCAATGTTGTGCCGAGCCATGATCACCCTACTCAAACCTACGTATCCACCCTATACCCGTAAACCAACAACCCCCCCTTAACCTTACTTTTATTAGGACACTACGGGCAATTTAGCATGGCCAATCCACCTAACCCTGTTCACTTGACTGATACGAGAAATTAAAGGATTAAAAACCTCACACAAACTTGTTTTATATTGCATTGGATTAGGAGATTGAGGGGTGATTTAATCAAAGTCTTTAAAATAACAAAAGGGTCTAATAAGGTAGATAGAAACTATTTCCTCTCATGGGGAATCCAGGTCAAGGGAGCATAATCTTGGCGTTAGAGCAAAATCATTTGGGAATGAAATGGAGAAGCAGTTCTTCGCACAAAAGGATGTGGAAATCTGGAACTTGTTCTCAAAATTATATGCTTGTAGAGTAATTTGAAATTTTCAAGACTGAGGTTGTTCAGATTTTTATTAGGTAAGAATATCAAGGAATAAGGATCAAGGAAGTTTAAGTGGAGTAGCAGTATAGATCAGCCAAGTTCAAGAGGCTGAATGGCTTACACTTGCTATCATGACACAAAGTGAAAGAGCAAAAGACAGACATTGAAGCAAACAGGTTTAATTTTGATGTTACTCCGGTGGAGCAACAATTTCCAGAAGTGACTTGGGCAGAAACAATTGATAGAGCAAAACGATTTAATTTTTCATTTTTATATATAGTTTAGTCAATAAATAAAGGTTAGTGGTGATATTCGGTTGACTTTCATTATTCATGAGTTGAGGGCATTGCTGACTAGGCCAGCATTTATTGTCCATCCCTAATTGGCCTCGAGAAGGTGATCGTGGGTTGCCTTCTTGAACCGCTGCAGTCCATGTGTTTTCTTTTCTTCCTAAAGAATCTGATGCTTTCCCCAGGACCAAAAGGTGATGCGATTTGTTTTGCATGACTAGACATTTGTGGCCAGAAGCCTGTCAGTTCAGACTGCTACGAATAGTCAAGTGCTGGGGGAAAGCCAATAAAGGGAAAAATGTCTTTCACTGTTTTGCCATGGCAAAACAGTGTCAGTGAAAACTACAAACTCAGGGGAGGGGTGTCTCTCATTAGGTTAATAGCTGAGGAAAGAAAATTTTAGAGGGAGAAACATAAAAAGCACTCGCATCTTAAGGAAATACTAAAATCATTGTGGGGAAAAAAAACTCATTTTGGAATAAGGTTTCAGTCTACCACCGTGAAAGGGGCTTGATGTAATATGTTAAAAAGTGCTAGTATTGAGCTAAACTTAACTCTCGCGAGTTAAATCTGCAGGACAGCAGTGTTGTCAGGCGTTAAATAGTTATCAAACAGGGTTATCTGAACCAGTCGCTGGAGACAAGTAAACAGCTTGATATCCAGTGATTGTTCACGCTAATTACTTCTACATCAACACTAGTCATTTGAACTTGGCAGAGGCTATTGCCAAGTTACGCTGGTGGATTCTTCTCTTCTGGGGAAGGGGGCAGGGAACAGGGTAGTCAGTTTGAAGAAAAGCTGACACTGGTGACAGACAAAAAACAGCTGCGAAAGCTGGAAGTAGTCAAGCAGCAAAGGGCTGCAGAAGAATTAAATACAAAGGAGAATTAGAAAATTAGATTTAAGTCAAGGAAGATGACCCAATGAACTGTGATAGCAGTATATTCATTCCTTTTCTGTTATGTTAAGACAAGTTTTGAAAGGAGTAAGTGAAGCCAATCAAAACCATTGTTCTGTGTGCTCATCCGATAGGAAATAAAACTGCTTAACAATCTGCAGCAAGCCTCATCTCACTGAGTGTATACTCAGTCAGCCTTTGGAGAGAGAAGATCTTGTCCTGATCGCAGGAGGAAGCGGTCATTGTATCCTTGGGGTTTTCTATTGTTCAAAAGAAATACATGTATTTATTTAATGCGTTCCATGGTCCCCAGTTACCTCAAAGTGCTTTCCAGCCAACGAAGCCCCTTTGAAGGTGCAGGAACAGTTGTAATATTGGAAATACAGCAGGCTAATTGTGCACACGGTCACAGTGTAGAAATAAATGACCAAATTATCTTTTTAATGTGTTGGTTGAGGGGAAAATATTGGCTAGGGCACTGAGAACTCTCCTGTTCTTCTTCAAATAGTGCCACAGGATCCTCTACTTCAAATTTTGAGGGGGCATATGAGGTCTTGACATATCTTATCCAAAAGATGGCACACCTCTGAGTGCGCAGTGCTCCATGCCTCAGTGTTCTTCTGTAAATCTTGCCACCCACCTGCCTCTACTAGGGCTTCTTGGCCTTTTGCTTCCAATTAAACCATGGTCATATGACTTTTAGCTACCTAACCAGACAACGGGGCATATACATTTAAATTAAATATATTTCCACCCATGCCATTTCTTTGCTAATTATAATGAAATTACTGTGAAAGTTTATTTTAAATTTAATTTTGTGTCTTCTGATTTTTGCTTTTTAAACCAAATCTTAGGATGTAAAAGTAACCTTTTCCATTAGAATTATGAAAAAGTTTATATTTTAATTGCCATGGCTTAAATTTGTTTGAAGTATTTCAAAAGGTCTAGAAATTGCTAGGAATTAGGAATCTAAGAAAAAGATCCAGCAATTTCATGTATTAACAGAGACAGGTTTTATGTATTTGTCTGTTATTTCAGTAGAATCAATTAACTTATTTAAAATAACTAGGCTAAAGTGTGTTAAAATATGAAATCATACAAATAACGGTAAATACAAGTTACTTTGATGAAATAAGAGAGCATCTGCAGTTGATGTTGTGTATATAAATGTTCAAAAGTCATTATGATAAAGTACCAAATAAGGGATTAGTTAGCCAAATTAAAGCCCATGAAATTAAAGGAGCAGTGGCAGCATAGATACAAAACTGGCTCAGACCGACAAAGAAATTATGGTAAACAGTTTTTCAGAATGGAGAGAAGTGCAGTGGTGTCCCTTGTTCAGTTACTAGAACTGTTCAATCTACATGGTGCACTGCAGAACTCCTCTGACAGCACCTTCCAAACCCATGACCTCTACCACCCAGGACAAGGATAGCAGATACATGGAAACACCACAAGATCCCCTGCAAGTCACACTCTTGCCTTGGATCAATATTGCCCGCCATTCCTTCATTGTCACTGGATCCGAAACCTGAAACTCCCTGAACAGCTCTATGGGTGTATGAACACCACATGGACTGCAGCTGTTCAGTTGGGCGGCTCGCCATCACCTTCTCCAGGGCAATTATGAATAGGTAACAAATGCTGGCCTTGCCAGTGATGCTTGCATCCTACGGAAGAATATTTTTTAAAAAACCCTGGACTTTGGTATAGGAGACAAAATGTCAAAGTCTATAGATGACACAAAACTTGGAAATGTGGTAAACAGCAAGGAGGACAACAGCGGATCTCAGGAGGACATAAATTGACTGAAGAAATGAACAGATGAAATTCAATGCAGAGAAAAGTGAAGTGATGCATTTTGAAAGATAAGGCAAGACAATAAAAACTAATTGCTGCAATTTAAAAGGGAGTGCAAGAATGAAGGCTGGGTGGTTCACATGGGAAAATCTTTGAAGGTTGCAAGGCAAGTTGATATGGCTGTTAAAAATAGCATACAAGATCCTTGGTTTTATAAATGGAGGCTTATTTAGAATTTATTGCATGGAAACATGCTATCTGGTGTATACTAGTGCTTAAGACCCTCAACAGCCCCAGCCCAACTTATTTCACCCTATAAACAGATTCCTTTCTCCCTCATGTACCTATCAAGCTTTCCCTTAGTTGTGTCTTTGTAGACAGAGAACAAAAGCAACGCATTTTGTAAACCTCACTGGATATGTTTCATATGTGCATCATCTTTAGCAAGGATGTCAAGATATTAATAGAGGGTTAAGAAGCGATTTATTTGCAAGGTATCCGGGGTGAGGAACTTCAGTTGTGTAAAGACTAAAGAAGCTGGGGTACTTTTTAGAACAGAGATGGTTAAGAGGAGTTTTAGAGGCACCAAAATTACGAAGGGGTTTGAGAGAAAAACAATTCAAGTGGCTGTTTGAGTCAGTAACTTGTGGATATAGACTCAAGACAATTGGCAAAAGAACCAGGGGTAGATGAGTAGAATATGTTTTTAATGGAATTATAATAATCTAAAATGCATTGCATGAAAGGATGGAAAAGCCGATTCAATAACTTTAAAAAGGCTATTGAATGTATACCGGAAAAGGAAATAAACTGCTATGTTTTGGGGAACAATCAAGTGAGTGAGGCGAATTGGTCAGGTCTTTCAAAGAGCTGGTGCAGGCATGATGGTAAATGGCCTCCTCCTGTGGCATACGATTCAATACAGAGCTGGACAATGGTGGAGGGCCATTGAAGGAAGTAGATAGCTAAACATGTCAATGGTTACAGAGAATTTGAGGGTTTAGGGTAATGTTTTCTCTCCTGCTGTAAGATGCCAGTAATTCAAAATATTTATCCATTAATATCCTTAACAGTAATCTGACATTAAATAATAGTTCCAGGCTTGGTAATTTACTTGATTTATTAATTTACTAGCCTGATTGTAAAAAACAAAAATGCTAATTATTCCTAGCCAACTATTTAACAGCCACTAACAGATTTTGATTCTGAATTTTAATCCTTTGGGCATTAACAGGACTGAGTTAATGTGTTGGTGCATGTTAAAAATGTGTGCAGAATATCCAATTGATCCCATGATCCCATGTGCACATAAGTGTCGTCAGTTCCAGAGGACCATAGGCTGCTCTTCCCTTCCAGAGAGAGCCAACTGATTGGTGACAACTTAAACCGGAGGGCCACCACAACTCAGGCGAGGGGCAAGGTACAGGAATTGAACCCGCGTTGTTGGCATCGTTCTGCATCATGAACCAGCCGTCCAGCCAACTGAGCTAACGGACCTCCCTCATTGTGTTTAAAACATTTAATAGAAATCACTTCACAGTTGAACTTTTATATACCAAACTTTGTGATATCAAAAAGATACCAAACATTTTTTGGTTCAAATCTCTTCCTCGTGCCCAAGAGTATGAATTCAACTAGCTCCATTCAACATGCATCTAGATTTAACCCGCTAATTTGCACTAACAAATATATTCACCATTCATCTGTCATAGCTGACTGAAAATAAATTATTCAGTCATTTAGGATTTTTGTTCATTTTGTAATCTGAAATGCATATTCCGACTTCTCATTTACATGAATAGTGTTTACTTACAGTTGCCAAAAAGGTTAAAGAAACTACGGTTCAACATTTTAAAGATAACTTCAGACTATGCAGAATATTCAAGCTTTATTCTGAATGTAGAGAAAGTAAGATGTAAAGGCTCAGTTTAAATAATTATGACATAAGCAAAGCTTGGTTCTCAAAATTCTACAGCTTCAAGAGAAACTGAGTTTATTTTTAATATATGGCCCCCAAAGTGAAAATACACTGAGTATCTTTAATTCCCAAGTGTCCAAATGTTAAGTTATCCGAACTACTGCATTCAAGACAATAAATGAGTGCACACAAAGCACTGTGAAAGCAATGCCAATGTGAAGTGTCATTTTTAGTATTAATAATTAAGGAAAATTTTAGAAATACCTTTTATGAGGGAGATCATTTCTCACCTATTCCTCCTGATTTTTGTAATGCCCAAGTTATGTTGTGGCACTGGTATATTCATTTCAAAAAGATTTCACAAACTCAATCTATTGCTGAAACATACTATTAGAATCATAGAATCTCTACAGTGCAGGAGCCATTTGGCCCATCTAATCAACGCCAATCCTCTGAAAGTGCACCCCATCCAGGCTCATAAAATCATAGAATTTACAGTGCAGATGGAGGTCATTTGGGCCATCGAGACTGTACCAGCCCTTGGAAAGAGCATCCTACTTAAACCCATACTCTACCCTATCCCCACCTAACTTTTTTGTTTGGACACCTAAGAGCAATTTAGCATGGCCAATCTACCTAACCTGCACATCTTTGGACTGTGGGAGGAAACCAGAGCACCCGGACAAACCCACACAGGCACAGGGAGAAAGTGCAAACTCCACACAGTTATCAAGGCCGGAATTGAACCCAGGTTCCTGTGAGGCAGCAATGCTAACCACTGTGCCACCCTGCCATCTATAAAATTAATTCCAATTTAAACTACTTCATGCAACTTTTTGGTTTACAAATAGAACAGAGGCAGCTGTGGATTCTCTCTTACAATAGTAATAGCTGCCATCAAAGCTCAGCTCAGGATCAAATAGTACATATGTAGAGAACAGTCTGATTTTACCTGAGACCGTCGCCAATGGGGTAGAAAATCAAATCTGAGGGTAAAGAGTTTGTGGCAGAGGCTGAATACTATGGCTTTGGTCTTTCCAATGGTCACCTGAAGTAAGCTATGGCTCATTCATGGTTTTACATCCAACAAGCAGACTGACAAAACAATGGGCTGTGGAGGGAATTGAGACACGTGTTAAAGAGGCAGGACCTGAGCATTTCAGTTTACATGGAACCTAATGTTACGTCTTTAAGGAAAAGGTGGCTAAGATCAATTCCTTGGGGACTTCAGGAGGTAACAGAGTCAGGGTGGAAAGAGAAACTGTTGCTCGAAATGCCCTGCCCACGTTGGATAGATGCTCGAAATGCCCTGGCCACATTTGGATAGACAAGACCTGAGCCAAATTAGGGCAATCCCACTAACATGGACACTGGAGCAGAGTTGCAGGGAGAAGGATGTGGTCAACCACATCAAAGGAGGTGGTTAGGAGGATAAGGAAGGATAGTGTGTCATGGTCACAGCCACACACTATCACTTACAATTTATTTTAGTGTTGTCCCAATACTGTGGTGTGGCAAAAAACCTCACTAGAGAGGTTGGAGTTGCTAAAATGTTCGTAGATTTGAGAGGGTGAAATGTTCAAAGAATGAGAGATTAGAGATGAGTGTAATTTGCAGTGATTGGGGCACAGAGTCAAGGTTGGGCTGTTGGAAGTGTGATGGCAGCAGTTTAAGGAAAAGGAGACAACACTTAAGATGAGCAAGGCAATTACAAAGTTAGCTAACCCAGGGACCAGAAAAGGAAATTGGGTTATCAGCAGTTTAGTGGGAAAAGGGTTGAGAGAACAGGGCATGAGTTTCATGGACAAGATGACCGGAGTGGGGATATGATAGGAAATGAAGAGAAAAGCTAGAGAACGGAGCCGTTTCACGGGTAGGACGACTCTGGGACGTTTCGTGGGCAAAGAAAATCGGGTAGTGGGGGCAAGGAGGTAACACACAGGCAGCTAAATGGACTAGCTCAACCTTAGTGACAAGTTCGTGACCCCTTCACATTTCTTAGAAGTAGATAGATATCATTTACGAGTCATGGGCAGAATTGCCAACATGGCAGGATACACTTCCACCAGATTAAATTTGCATTAAAAAGAATTTAAGGCGGAAAGTAAACTCCACTAAGAAAACAAAGCCCAGTCGAGGCACGTTTAATCCAACCCAGCCGCCCCATCACATTCATTTGCACACGTGGGAATGTTTTCGTACTCGCAGTTTTGTGGAAGCTAGCGGAGGCGCTCACGCCGTGCCCGGGCTGCCATGCAGCCGTGTGGAGTGAGTGCCCAGCCTGTCAACCCCCATCCCCGCAGGCCGCGGGGGGGAGGCCAGGGCTGGTGCGGGCTTCCCTTCACAGGCAGGACGTACGGGGGAACATGCTCCCTGGGTGCCCCCACGTAAGCTGAGGCAAGCGATCCTATACCACTCGCCGGAGCCGAGCGTGAACTTTCCTTTTACCTGATGAAAGCCGGTCTCCAACTCCACGCTCGCCCCAGTCGGAACAAATGCCACCGCTTGCCCCGACCGCGCATGCGCCCAGCTGCAATCTCGCGATACCGCCTCTGGCGCACGTCACGGAGCGCGCGGTGGAGGGGGTGGGCCTGACCCCGCTGCGGTTGCCCTGGTAACCGCCCTCCCCTTTAATTCGGGTCGGTGCAGCCTTTGCGATTTCAGTCCTCCGACTCTTCTAGGTATTTGCCCCATGAAGTCAGTTTTGCTGAATCTAATATTTACCCCCCAAATATATTTTCATAAAGTTTATAGAAGCACAAGACAAAACATTTCTTACGGAAAGCGCTATAAAATCAGACCTGTCGCCCTGCGGTATGTTCCATCCACTCTTCAGTGCCTCTTATACGTTATAATTATCTTGCTATTTAGCTCACTGGGCTAAATCGCTGGCTTACCAAGCAGGGCCAGCAGCACAGTTCGATTCCTGTACCAGCCTCCCCGGACAGGTGCCGGAATGTGGCGACTAGGGTATTTTCACAGTAACTTCATTGAAGCCTACTCGTGACAATAAGCGATTTTCATTTCATTCATTTCATGTCGGGCATACAGGCTGAGGTCAAATGCATTCCAAATTGCGAAATCACAAGAGGTGCAATAAACTTTCCTTCATACAGCATGTTCTCTGAGGTGTCCGAGTACATTCAAAAAGTACATTCAATGGGTAGCACGGTAGCGTGGTGGTTAGCATAAATGCTTCACAGCTCCAGGGTCCCAGGTTCGATTCCCGGCTGGGTCACTGTCTGTGTGGAGTCTGCACGTCCTCCCCGTGTGTGCGTGGGTTTCCTCCGGGTGCTCCGGTTTCCTCCCACAGTCCAAAGATGTGCGGTTAGGTGGATTGGCCATGCTAACTTGCCCGTAGTGTCCTAAAAAGTAGGTTGGGGGGGGGGGGGTGTTGGGTTACGGGTATAGGGTGGATACGTGGGGTTTGAGTAGGGTGATCATTGCTCGGCACAACATTGAGGGCCGAAGGGCCTGTTCTGTGCTGTACTGTTCTATGTTCTATGTTCTAATGTCTGGCATGTAGCCTGAGGGTTCAACAAATTTCACAGCCCCTCGTGTACTCTGGCTGATAGACCTTTCCCCACTGCGCCTCTGTGGTGGCCGCCCCAAGCTTTAGTCAGCATGTCATCCTGGACCTTGGAATGAACCAGTCTGCAATACTCAGTCAAAGACAACTTTTTGCACTTGAAGACCAACAAGTTTCGGCTGGATCAAAGAATGTCTGTCACTGAGTTGCTGATCCTCCAGCCACAGCTGATGTTTATCTCGGTGTATGTCCTTGGGAACAGCTCTGAGGAGCGCACGGAGTCCTGTGGCATGGAGCTGCTCAGGCTGAGCCCTGACAAAACCTACTGAACACTTCTTTGCAAAGGCACATTCCAGAAGGAGATGAACAATCGCCTGTCCCCATGACAAGACTTTTGGTCATATCACCTCTGGGACAGTTAGCTTCAAGACAAGCGCTATAAAATCAGACCTGTCTCCCTGCGGTATGTTCCATCCATTCTCGGTTGTCACTTATACAATTATAATTATCTTGCTATTTACAATATACCTTCCATTTCGGGCATACAGGCTGAGGTCAAATACATTCCAACATTGCGAAATCACAAGTAGCTAGTGAAGTGTTGGCTAGTGTAGACTTGAGAGATGAACAGACACTTCCAACACCGATGAAAGTTCAACTCAATTTATTAACTACTTCTACTGACTAACACACGATGACTGTGGGTCTAAATGATGCTAACTTAAACTAGAGACCGAGGCCTTTGTCCAAACCAGGTTGATTCTCTCAGCACGTGTGGTAAGTCTGTGCTGGGCCGGATGAGTTCTTGTTACACTTAGAGGCAGCACCCAGAATGAGCGGGAACCGTGGTGCCCTCTGCCTTTATAGTGTGTGTATTCTAACTGGTGATTGGCTGCGGGTTTGTACATGTTGATTGGTCCCTGTGTGTGTCCATCAGTGTGTGTCTGCACCATGATTACTGGTGTGAACTTCGACTTCCGGGCGGCGAGCGAGGAGGTCGCAGGGAAGGGGCTCCCGCAAGCGCCAGGAAGGAACCCCCCCGACAGGCCGGACGGCGGAGGAGGAGGGCGGCAACGGCGAGGAGGAGCGGGCGACAACGGAGGAGGAGCGGGCGGCAACGGAGGAGGAGCGGGCGGCAGCGGAGGAGGAGCGGGCGGCAGCGGAGGAGGAGCGGGCGGCACGGAGGAGGACGGGCGGGGCGGAAGGCGGAAGGCGGAGGGGAGGAGCAACGGGGACAGGGAGGCCCAGCAGCGGCAGGTCCAACCCCTCTTCCCCCCCCCCCCCCCCACGCGTGCCGGGAACGGTGCGGCAGCGGCGGGCCCTCTTTTCTTCCCCCCCCCCCCCAAACCAGCAGCGGGGACCCACCCCCCAACCAGCAGCGGGACCCCCCCCCCCCCAACCAGCAGCGGGGACACCACCCCCCCCCCCACCAGCAGCGGGGGACCAACACCCCCCCCCCCCCCAACCATCAGCGGGGACACCACCCCCCCCCCAACCAGCAGCGGGGACACCACCCCCCCCCCAAGCAGCAGCGGGGACACCACCCCCCCCCCTCCCCAACCAGCAGCGGGGACACCCACCCCCCCCCCCAACCGCAGCGGGTACAGACCACCCCCCCCCAACCAGCAGCGGGGACACAACCCCCCCCCCCCAACCAGCAGCGGGGTACACCACCCCCCCCCCCCCCCAACCAGCACGTGTGACACCACCCCCCCCCCCCCCCAACCAGCATGCGTGGACACCAACCCCCCCACCAACCAGCAGCGGGGACACCACCCCCCCAACCAGCAGCGGGCCCCGGCCCACTCGCCCCTCCCCCCCCCCCCAACTGCAGTGACCACCACGTGGCAAGGGACAAAGGGACTCTCTCTCTCTCTCTCCTGGGCGAGTGGGGAGAGAAAACAAAAGAAAAAGAGACTTATATTTCTGTTCTTTTTTAAAATAAAACCCAAAAGAAAACTGGTAAAGAGAAAAGGGGTGAAATAAAGGGGTAAAGGAAAGAAGGGGGGAAATAAATTTTCATTAAAAAAAAATATACATATATTTTTATATATATATATATATATATATAATAAATAAAATTAAAATAGGGTGCGGAAAAGGGGGAAAAGAAGAACAAGGAGAGAAGAACGATGAAGGGGAAGGGGGAGAAAAAAAATGCCAGAAGGGACCCAAGAGAAAGGGGGCACCGGAAGGTAGACGGGGCAAAGGGCAAACCAGCTTGGGCGAACGAGTCAACACGCGAAGCAGCGGGAAGAATGTATCGCCGCATCCAAAAGAGCTGGACGGGGCGGGCAACCTCTCCCCTGGGGTTAGAGGGGGGCGTGATTGGAAGGAAGCCAGTGCCGAGGTGGTGAGGGAGCAGCTGCAGGCAATCAAGCAGAGTTTAAAAGCAGACTCATAAGGCCGCAGCACAGGCAGCAGTGACAATGGGCCATGTCAGGGTGCAGCAGGCTCTGACCAGAATGGAGGGAGAAAGTGGATGCCCAGGGAAGATACTGGAAGCCCAAGGGGCAACCATTAAGAGCTGGAGAAGGCAAGCGACTGACGTGAGCGACCGGGTCATGTCCCTGGAGAGGGAAATGGCGAAACTGAGTGCAACACAGGGGAGCCTGAAGGGCAGGGTAGACGACCAGGAGATCAGCTCGAGAAGGCAAAATATTAAGATAGGTGGCCTGCCAGAGGGGATAGAGGGGTAGAAATCCCACAACATTCGTGGCTGCGATGCTGGGCTCCTTAGTGGAGGGCGGGAACTTTTCCACCCCACCGAAATGGGACAGAGCTCATCGGTCACTGCGCCGAAGCCCAAGGAAGGGGAAAAACCGGAGAGCAGTTATAGCCAGACTGCACCGGTACCGAGATATGGAGACAATCCTGCGCTGGGCCAAGGAGAATAGAGCCTGCAATTGGGACGGGCACGCCATCCGAATCTACGAGGATTTTGGAGCGGACTAGCTAAGAGACGGGCGGAGTTCAACAGAGCGAAAGCAGCTCTCTCTATAAGAACAAAGTACGTTTTGGTATGCTGTACCCAGCAAAAACTCTGGGTCACATACCAACACAAGGAATATTTCTTTACAGCCCCTGCCGAGGCGAATAGATTCGTCGAGGAGCACGGGCTGGGAAAAAACGCCATGGGAAGTTAGGGACGAGGGGCCCATGGCAAGGAGATACGTTCATGAGCCGACGGGGGGTGGGGAGGGGCGAGGCAAAGCCAGCCCCTCCCCCCTGGCAGGAACACCCAGGGAAAAACAACTTGCCACGTTTTACTATGGGCGTAAAACGCGTTTATTGGAGTGGTATTAACACGCCTCCGAGTTCGACGTGTGCTTAACACTACTAGGCTCTGTTCTATGTAATTATTTAGCTCTGGAGTCGCCAGTTGCCGTATAGGCAACGTCACAAGTATTCCAAGGTCAAGTTCAAAGTAATAAAGACGATACACCGATTAGTAAAGTTCAAACAATCAATATTTATTATACAGTTTATAATAAATACTCATGCACACACTAAGAGACTAAGCTATAACTAAACTTAAGTGAACAGAATACTTATCTAACAGGAACAGGCAAGGTCAGAGAACGAGGCCTTCGTCCTGGTCTTGTACTGCAGCCTTCAGCAAGCGTTCCTGGTACTTGGGAGTCTAGTGGCTTGGATCGCGTAGCGAGCGTTGAACTTACGGTTTCGGCGGCTGGTGCTCAACGGCTGGAGTCAGGATGCAAGATGTCAGTCAGAGCCGGAGCACGAGTTTAACAGACCGGGCTCTGTGGGGGATTTGCTTTTATACCCCTCTCTAATGTCCTTTGCCCCTTCTATAGGCGGGCTCTACCTTTCGGTACCGATTGGAACGTTTCCAACGGCTACCTTCGAAATCCTCCAATGCGGGGGGCTTCCCTCGATGTTGGGGGGTGGTTTCGATCTTCTTTACTCTGGTGCCATCCTGTCTGCTCCACCAATTAAGTGCTACATTGAGATGGAAATGTTGCCATTGTGTGTGCCTGGATCTGGGCTGCCTCATCAGAATGTTAAGCGCTTTGCCATTAACACCTTTGGCTTGGAGATCTGCACCTGGCCAGAAAACTGGTTTGCTGCTTGCAAAATGCTAATTAGTTGAGAGCAGGCTGTCTGTTCTCACTAAACAGGCTTTCCCTGCTGTCTTCCATTTTAGTTTGGCTCTGTGTCCATTTTGCGTGGCCAGCATGGCTTACACAACCATGCCCAAGGGCCCGCTCAGGTGGAGGCCAGGCCCCGGCACGAGGGAACGGGAGTACTGGAGAGGGGGGGAGGGGAAGCGGGACAGCAACCTCCGAGAGGGGAGCCACCGTGCTAGCAGGAAAGCGAGCGAAGGGGGCGCGCAACAGAGCAGGGCCGCAGCGCACCCCCAACAGGGGGGAAGGCGCCAGGCAGGGGAGGGGGGGATCACCCATCAAAGGTGGGAGAGCAAATGGGGACAGGAATGGGGGAGAGAGGGGCAATGGAGGGTACACAGGGGTATCCCCGAAAGGGATAGAGCGGGGGGGGGGGGGGGCACTCGGGGGCGAGAGACCAGGGAGGGGAAATGCAGGGACGAAGGGACAAAAGAGGCCAGAAAGGGAATAGGGCCACAAAGTGCCACTGACAAGGGCTCGAAACAGGGAACTGCTGCAAGCACCCACCCAGTACGGTCTGTGGGTGAAGGGGCCCCCCGGAGTGCAGGGGGACTACCCGCGTGGCGGACACATAGTGGACGGCCATGGCGGGTGTCCCGGGGACAAGGGGGAACCCCGGAGCGCAGGGACCCGACCAGCATGGGGAGAGCAGTGATAGTGGACATCCTGGACGGCCCGCCTAACAAAGGGAAAACCCCAGAGGGCAGGGGCGCGTCCACCGGACAAATATGGTTACCCCACAGGAGCAAGGGGGCAGAAGCCCCCCACCAGAATAGTCACCTTGGAACGTAAGGGGACTTAAACGGCCCAGTGAAGAGATCTAGAGTCCTCACCCACCTTAGAAACATGAGGGCCGACATAGTCTTCCTCCAAGAGACGCACTTGAGGGAAAGGACCAACTGCGTGGTAAGAAAGGGCTGGGTGGGACAAACCTATCATTCCTGTTATGGGGCAAGGGCCAGGGGGGTGGCGATCCTGATTGGCAAGAGGACAATGTTTAGGGCGACAAAGACGGTTACGGACCCAGGGGGACGGTATGTCATGGTCAGCGGGGCCCTGGATGGGGCGCCGGTAGTTCTAGTTAACGGTAGCGCCCAACTGGGACGACACGAGCTTCATCCAAAAGACCATGGCAGAAATCCCGGACATAGCGACCCACCGACTAATCATGGGGGGGGACTTCAACTGTGTACAGGACCCAACGACGGACAGATCAAACCCCAGAACGGGGGAAAACCTCAAACATGGCAAGGGAACTCAGTCACTATATGGATCAGATGGGAGCAGTAGACCCCCTGGAGATTCGCCCACCCGGGGGAGAAAGAATTCTCTTTCTTCTCCCCAGTACACAACGTGTACACCAGAATTGACTTCTTGTGGTGGGGGGAAAACGGTGCTTCCAGAGATAGACAGGTGGAATACTCGCAATTGTGATATCAGACCACGCTCCCACTACATGGATGTGCGGCTAGAGACGGGAAGGGCCCAGCGCCCCAAATGGAGGTTGGACGGTGCCTTACTAGCTGACAAGGCCTTCAGCGAAAGGATAGCGCAGGCCATAGCGGAGTACACTGAGATCAACCAAAACGGGAGGTCTCACCCTCCACGTTCTGGGAAGCGCTTAAGGCCGTACTAAGAGGGGAAATCATAGCCTACAAAGCGCAAAGAGATAGGGAGGACAAGGGTGGCTAGGCAGAAGCTGGTCGACTCCATACTGGAGGTAGACCATAAATACTCCGAGGCCCCGACCGTAGAACTCCTGGCGGAGAGGAAAGAATTACAAAGGAACTTTGACCTGCTCTCCACCAGGAAAGCAGTACACCAACTCCGCCGGCACGCGGGGCCCTATACGAACACGGAGACAAAGCCAGCCGCCTGTTGGCCCACCAGCTGAGAAAGCAGGCAGCCAGCAGAGAAATTGCGCAAATCAGAGATACCAGAGGCACGTTGGAAACAGAACCAGAGAGGATTAACAAAACCTTCAAGGCCTTCTACCAAGAGCTGTACACCTCAGAGCCCCCAACGGGGAAGGCTGGGATGAACCGGTTTCTTGACGGACTGGACATACCAGTTGTGGGAGAGGGCAGAAAACGGGATCTGGAAGCACCACTAGCACTGGGAGAGATCATGGACAGCATTAGCTCCATGCAGGCAGGGAAGGCGCCGGGACCGGACGGATTCCCGGCGGACTTCTACAAAAAATTTGCGACAGCGCTGGCCCCGCACCTGCGGGAGATGTTCACAGACTCGCTAGCTAGGGGCACGTTGCCACCCACGTTAGCACAGGCCTCAATCTCGCTGATACCTAAGAAAGACAAAGACCCAACGGAATGTGGGTCATACAGACCCATATCTCTGCTGAATGCAGACGCCAAAATACTGGCCAAAATCCTAGCCAAGAGGCTAGAAGACTGTGTACCTGAGGTGGTCACAGAGGACCAGACGGGCTTTGTCAAAGGTAGACAGCTTACCGCGAACATCAGGCGCCCTGCTGAACGTGATAATGACCCCCTCCGGGGAGAGAACACAAGAGGTGATCGTCTCCCTGGACGCAGAAAAGGCCTTCGACAGAGTCGAGTGGAAATACCTCATAGAGGTACTGGAGCGGTTCGGGCTGGAACAGGGTTCACCGCTTGGGTAAAGCTCCTGTACAACGCTCCCATGGCGAGTGTACAGACCAACAATACCAACTCCCAATACTTCCAGCTGCACAGGGGCCCAGACAAGGATGCCCACTGTCCCCAGCTGCTGTTCGCACTAGCAATTGAACCGCTAGCAATCGCGCTCAGGGCAGCAAAAAATTGGAGGGGGATCCGAAGGGGAGGTAGAGAGCACAGAGTCTCACTCTATGCGGATGATCTGCTCCTCTATATCTCGGACCCACAAAGCAGCATGGACGGAATCATCGCGCTCCTGAAAGAGTTTGGAGCCTTCTCGAGCTACAAACTCAACATGAGCAAAGTGAGATCTTCCCAGTACACCCGCAAGGGGGGGGGGGGGGGGGGGGGGGGGGCAGCACTAAAGGGGCTGCCGTTCAATCAAGCCCGACATAAATTCCGCTACCTGGGATCCAAATAGCCCATGACTGGAAAGGGATCCACAAATGGAACCTCACCAGCCTGACGGAGGAAGTTAAAAGGACCTGCAAAGATGGAACACACTCCCGCTCATCCCTCGCGGGAGAGTCAGACGATCAAAATGAACGGTACTGCCCAGGTTCCTCTTCCTGTTTAGATCCATTCCGATCTACATCCCCAAGGCCTTTTTCAAAGCGCTGGACAAACTCATCATGGCGTTCGTATGGGGGGGTAAAAAATGCTAGGATCCCAAAGAAGGTCTTACAAAAAAACAAAAACCAGGGGAGGGCTAGCCCTCCCGAATCTACAATTCTACCACTGGGCAGCAACAGCCGAGCGAGTAAGGGGATGGATCCAGGAGCCAGAGGCTGAGTGGGTGCGCGCGGAGGAGGCCTCCTGCATGGGAACCTCCCTCCGGGCCCTCGCCACGGCAGCACTCCCATCCCCACCCAAAAAACACTCCAGCAGCCCAGTGGTGACAGCCACCCTCCAATCCTGGAACCACTGGGCAGCAACTTGGCCTGACCAAAATGTCGAACAGGGCTCCCATCTGCAACAACCATAGGTTCACACCAGCACTGACTGACGCCACCTTCAAAAGGTGGAGGCAGGACGGGGGGACACTGACAGTCAGGGACCTATACACGGACGACAGGATCGCAACACTGGACGAACTGACAGAGAAGTTTCAGCTAGCTGGGGGGAACGAGCTACGGTACCTGCAGCTCAAAAACTTCCTACGAAGGAGACAAGGACGTACCCACAACCGCCACGACAGACACTACTGGAAGAACCTACTGGACGCAAGTATCCTAGAGAAAGGGAACTGTAGTGACATGTATGACCGACTGGTAAGATAGGGACGACACCGTACTTGGACGCAACAAGAAGGAATGGGAGGACGACCTGGGGATGGAGATAGGGGGGGGGACTCTGGAGCGAAGCACTGCATAGGGTCAACTCCACCTCCACGTGCGCAAGGCTCAGCCTGACGCAACTAAAAGTGGTACATAGAGCCCACTTAACAAGAACCCGTATGAGTAGGTTCTTTCCCGGAGGTGGAAGACAGATGTGAACGGTGCCAAGAGGCCCGGCCAACCACGCCCACATGTTCTGGTCTTGCCCCAGACTCGTGGAGTACATGGACAGCCTTCTTCGAGGTTATGTCCAAAGTGGTGGGAGTGAGGGTGGAGCCATGCCCGATAGTGGCGGTCTTCGGGGTTTCAGACCAGCCAGATCTATTCCTGGGGAGGAGGGCGGACGCCCTTGGCCTTTGCCTCCCTGATCGCCGCCGTAGAATCCTGTTTGGCTGGCGGTCAGCAGCACCGCCCAGAGCTGCGGACTGGCTGTCCGACCTCTCGGAATCTCTCCAAATGGAGAAAATCAAATTTGCCATCCGAGGGTCGGACGACGTCTTCCACAGAACGTGGGAGCCATTCATGCAACTGTTCCGGGACCTATTTGTGGCCAATGTACAAGAGGAAGAATAGTCGGGGGAAGGTAGCGGGAGGGGGGGGGGGCTACAGGTTCGGTACGGGGGTTCGATGGCTAGCTAAGGCCCAAAACCAAACTAAATAAAACATGTTGTAGTGGGGGGGGAGGGGGGGGGGGGGGGGGCGGGCGCAGTTACTACTACGAAGATGCTTACCTGTAAATATGTATGTTAATTTTTGCGTGTTGGTTTGTTTTTTTTGTTTTTTTTCTCTCCTAACAATTTGTAATTTGTTCAATATAAAATATGAAAACTGAATAAAAACATTTATTAAAAAAAAATGATATACTGGTGTATATTATGACATCCCCCTTTTATAAAAAAAATGTTGATATAGGCATGTGATAATAAATAGTGTGGGTGTGTGGAGAATGTACCTAGCTACGTGTGAGGTGCGAAGACATATGTACAAAGCTATATACAGGGAACAAGACTATTTACAGAGGAAGGTGCCTGGTGCAGATGACTACTAGACTGGAACAACCAACGAATCTATTACAAATCACTGGGATAACGAATGCAACATAAAGGATATCGGAAAAAAATAAATTTCAGACAGTCCACATGTGTACAGAGTTCATAAGTTCAGTCTCTGAGGTGGGCGACGAACTCTGGTTGACCGCCTCAAGGATGGGGCAATGGCTGGCGCCTCAGGAGCCGGGAGGGCTGCAGCACTGTCAGGGGCAGGTAGAGTGACCGGAAGCGCCACACAGTCCACGGCGGGATCAGTAGAAGAGCTGGTCGGAGGATCCCGTGACGACCCTGGAACCAGGCGAAGAGCACGCCTGTTGCGGCGCCAAATGGATCCATCCGGTAAGTGGACCAGGAAGGAGCGGGGGGCCACCTGCCTTAGAACGACAGCAGGCGCAGACCAGTCACTGTCTGGGAGGTGGATGCGAACCTTGTCGCGTGGATGGATGTCGGGAAGGTCAGCCGCCCGTGAGTTGTAGGAAGTTTTCTGCCTTGTTGGGACATGTGCATGCGGTGGAGCACGGGGACATAATCGAGGTTGGGGAGTGAGAATCGATGGCACCGTCGTCCTGAGGGTTCGGTTCATTAGTAGCTGAGCAGGCGACAGGGCCGGTGGAGAGCGGGGCGGAGCGATAGGCTGGCAGAGCAAGATGGAAATCTGAGCTGGCATCGGCGGCCTTGATGAGGAGCCGCTTAACGATGTTGATCCCCTTTTCCTCCTTCCCATTGGATTGGGGGTATAGGGGACTGGATGTAACGTGCTCGAAGTTATAGTGTCGGGCGAAGTCGGCCCATTCCTGGCTCGCGAAACAGGGGCCATTGTCCGACATGACCGTCAGCGGAATGCCATGTCGGGTAAATGTCTCCTTACAAGCCCTGATCACAGCCGAGGATGTCAGATCATGCAGCCTGATGACCTCCGGGTAACTGGAGAAGTAGTCGATGATGATGACGTAGTCCCTGCCCAATGCATGGAACAAGTCGATGCCCACTTTGGTCCAAGGCGATGTGACGAGCTCATGGGGCATCAGGGTCTCCCGTGGTTGGGCGGGCTGAAAACGCTGGCAGGTAGAGCAGTTGAGCACCACATTGGCGATGTCATCATTGATGCCCGGCCAGTAGACGGCTTCTCTGGCCCTGCGGCGGCATTTCTCGATTCCTAAATGGCCTTCATGGAGTTGCTCCAACAGTAGCTGGCGCATGCTCTATGGGACGATGATGCGATCCAATTTCAAGAGCACCCCGTCGACAACTGCCAGGTCATCGCAGACGTTGTAAAATTGCGGGCATTGGCCCTTGAGCCACCCGTCTGACATTAGACGCATCACCCGCTGCAGAAGTGGATCAGCCGCTGTCTCGCGGCGAATTTGCATTAGTCGTGCATCCGTAGCTGGCAAATTGAAGGCTGCAAACTGAACGTGAGCATTTATTTGGCAAATGAAGCCATCATGCTCACACGGAGTTGTGATCGACCTTGAGAGGGCATCGGCAACGGCAAGGTCCTTGCCAGGGGTATAGATCAGTTTAAAGTCGTACCTGCGCAGCTTGAGTAGGATCCGCTGGAGGCGAGGCGTCATGTCATTCAAGTCCTTTTTGATAATATTTACAAGGGGGCGGTGGTCGGTTTCAACCCGTGAACTGCGGAAGTCCATAGATGTAGTCGTGGAAATTCACGACTCCAGTGAGAAGGCCGAGACACTCTTTCTCAATTTGCGCATAGCGCTGCTCTGTGGGAGTCATCGCCCGCGACGCATATGCAATGGGGGCCCATGACGAGGCCTCGTCTCGTTGCAGGAGCAAGGCACCAATCCCCGACTGACTGGCATCAGTAGAGATTTTGGTCTCTTTGGTCGGGTCGAAAAAGGCCAACACTGGGCCGTGGAAAGCTTGGCCTTCAACTCCTGCCATTCACGCTCATGAGCAGAGAGCCATCGTAAATCTGTAGTTTGCGAATCAGGTCTCTGAGGGCCGTGGTGTGTGAGGCAAGATTCGGGATGAACTTCCCGAGGAAATTCACCATACCCAGAACCGGAGGACCGCTTTCTTGTCCTTCGGGCGTCTTCATGGACGTGATTGCTGCAATCCTGTCCTCGTCCGGATGCACCCCCTGGTGGGAGATGTGATCCCCCAGAAACTTGATACTCGACTGGCCGAAGGAGCATTTGGCCCTATTGAGGCGGAGGTCGTGTTCGTGGATGCGCCTGAAACACGCTTAAGGCGGCAATGTGTTCCTGCGGGGTGGTTGACCAGATAATAATGTTGTCGACATATACCCGGACTCCGTCGATCCCCTCCATCATCTGCTCCTTAATCCAGTGGAAAACTTCGGATGCAGAAATGATGCCGAATGGCATCCGGTTGTAGCAGAACCTGCCAAAGAGTGGTTGAACGTACACAGCTTCCTGCTTGACTCTCTGGTTGGATCTGCCAGAAACCCTTTCGAGGCATCCAGTTTTGAGAATAGTTTGGCGTGGGCCATCTCAGACGTGAGCTCCCACGTTTTGGAATCGGGTAGTGCTCCCGCATGACATTCTGATTCAGATCTTCAGGATCAATACAGATCCGCAGCTCGCCAGACAGCTTCTTGACGCAGACCATGGAGCTTACCCAGTCAGTGGGTTCCGTGACCCTAGAAATGACTCTTTGGTCCTGGAGGTCCTGGAGTTGTCGCTTGAGGCGGTCCTTGAGGTGCGCTGGGACTCTGCGAGGTGCGGTGAATGATAGGTGTACAGTGTGAGGCAGTGGGAGCGGTGGGGCTCGGGTACACAGTGCGAGGGGCTGGAGCGGGGGGGCTGGGTACAGAGTGCGAGGGCAGTGGAGCGGGGGGGCTGGGTACAGAGTGCGAGGGGCTGGAGCGGGGGGGGGGGTACAGAGTGCGAGGCAGCTGGAGGGGGGGGGGCTGGATACAGAGTGCGAGGCAGCTGGAGCGGGGGGGCTGGGTACAGAGTGCGAGGCAGCTGGAGCGGGGGGGGCTGGGTACAGAGTGCGAGGCAGCTGGAGGGGGGGGCTGGATACAGAGTGCGAGGCAGCTGGAGCGGGGGGGCTGGGTACAGAGTGCGAGGCAGCTGGAGCGGGGGGGGGGGGGGGGGGGGGGGGCTGCTGGGTACAGAAAGCGAGGCAGCCGAAGTGGTGGTGTTGAGCCCAGAACACGAGGCAGCCAAAGACGGCATGTAGAGGGGTCATGACAAGTTGGGTGACTCCTGCTTGAGGTGTATTTTTGGGGAATTTTAATGCCTGGTCCTGGGGGCAATTCATGAATGATTAAGAAGCTATAAAGAAGATGAAAAATGTCTGAAAACCAAAGAAGAACAGAGCAAAGAAGGGAGAGAGTGAAGGCTCACCGTCGAGTGTGAGGACCAGCCCAGGACTGACAAGATGGCAGAGGCCGGGCCGCTGGGTGGAGATGCATTGCTTAAAGCAGAGAAGATGACAGAGGTGATGTCCCTGGAGCCCGAGAAGCAGTCCGTGAAACATATGGAGGTGCTGAGAAAGGAGATGGCGGTGGCATTGAAGGCGTTTGTGAAAGAGGCAATTGCCTCGGAGAAGGTAGCTGTTGGAAAGGCATCGGCTGAGGTGGGGGAACAGAGTGAGAAGATGGAGGGAGTGGAGGAGGCCATGTTGCGACACAGCGATTAGCTCACCTCGATGGGGGATGAGCTGCAGAGGGTGGTCAAGCCCAATAAGGGGCTGTGGGCAAAGTTGGACGACATGGAGAACCACTCGAGATCGCAAAATGTGAGGATTATGGGCCTGCCCGAGAGGGTGGGAGGCTCGGGTCCGACGGAGTACTTTGCCAAGATGCTGGCGGAAACTGATGGGGGGGGGGGGGGGGGGGGGAGGAGAGGAATCCTTTTTGGCATGAATTGGACCGAGCTCAACGGTCCACTGAGGCCTGAGCCAAAGTTGAACGAGCCGCCAAGGGAGTGAACATCTGTTTTCACAGATATCACATGAAGGAAAAGGTCTTGAACTTGTCAAAGCAGAAGCAAGAGGTGCAGTGGGGCTGGTGCTAAGATTGACATATATCAGGACATGATAGTAGATATTGGCAAAGCGGCGAGTGGCTTTTCGGTCGAGTGAAGATGGCACTGTACAACAATGGAGTGGCATACCCAGCTAAATTGAGGGTGACCTACAACTCCAGAGACTTTTATTTTGAGACGGTTTGGAAGCATTTCATGACGGCAGATGGCTTGGGACGGAAGGGAAGAATGGAATAATGTATATATGTAGTTTTGAATAATGTTCAGGATACTGGGGCCAATTCGCCACGCCCGCATCATGAGCTTCCCAATAGTGGCATTACCGGGTCCTCTTTGTACGTTTTCTTACTGGAGTTGTTTTTTTTTTAAGCAGGGCTGTCCAGAAACCCATTCTTGCTCACAGAATAATGTTCTTACTTCATGCTGTTATAGAAGTTAAAGCTTTTGTTGCTTTTCTTTGTAGCGATGGTTTTTTCTGAAATGTATATGTTGGGTTGATTTTCCTGGGACTAGGTGGGAGGGGAGGAAAGGCCTGAGCAGGGGCCGCCGCACTAGCTAACGTAAATTGGCTAGTGAATGGAGGTGTTGTAGGGGGAGGGGCTGTAGCCTGGGGAGCAGTCTTGGCACTATTGTTGGTGGCTTATGAGTATTTCATTGAGCACCGCCGAGGAATACATATAGCCAATGCCACGCCCTGAGTTACCTTCCGCTGCCCACAAGCTTGGCCCCCGCCAATAATGGATGAAATTATCAGGGCCATAATCTTTATGGACACCCTGCCCGTGCCTGTCAAGCAAATCCAAACATTGACCCAGAAAGAGTCTACTCTGGGAAAACTATGCCATATGATCCTAAGCAGCTGGAATTCAAGGACACCCTATAGAGGACCTAAAGCCTTTCCCTTCCAAATGCTTTGAATTTAGCGTGGGAGACAGCATCATCCTGTGGGGAGCCCAAGTGGTCATCCCTCGCCCAGGCCAGTGTCCAATCTTGAAGGAGCTATACTATGGTCACCAGGAGTCTCCAAAAGGAAGATGCTGGCAAGGAGCTAGATCTGGTGGCCTGTGCTTGCCTCTGACATTGAAATTTTGGTAAAACAGTGCCCATCGTGTCACGAAAATCCGATGTACCCACCGTCGGCCTCCCTACACCCGTGGGAATAGCCAGGAAGCCCTTGCCGTTTGTGGGGTTATTATTTTAAATCGCTATTCTAAATAGATGAACATACATTGGATGTCCTCCACAGCTTCCAGCACCATCAAAGAGAAACTCGGCAGTCATTTTGTACCCATGAGACACCACAGGTCCTCGTGTCCGACAATGGGGCCCCCTTCACCAACTGGGAATTTCAGGTGTTCACGAATTTCAACAGGATAAAACATATCTGAATGCTGTCATACCACTCAACTTTTATTTTTATAAGTGTTTTTTTTATTGAGTTTTCATATTTTATATATGACAAATTACAAGTTATTACAGAGAGAGAGAAAAAAAGGAAAACACAAAAATTTAACATGAATATTTACAGGTAAGCATCTTCATAACAATAATTGTGGTCGCCCCCTTTAGCCAGCATACATATTTTACATTCCCCAATATGGCCGAGGCACATGTTTATAGGCATTTATTTATAGTTTGGTTTTGGGCCTTGGCTTGCCATCAAACCCCCATACCGAGCCCGTAGCCCCCCCCCCCCCCGGCTACCTTCCCCCGATTCCCGTCCATTTTCCCCTGGTTCTTGGCCACCCGACTATTCTTCCTCATGTACGTTGGCCACAAACAGGTCCCGGAACAGTTGCATGAATGGCTCCCACGTTCAGTGGAAGCCGTCGTCCGACCCTCGGATGGCGAATTTGATTTTCTCCATTTGGAGAGATTCCGAGAGGTCGGACAGCCAGTCTGCAGCTCTGGGTGGTGCTGCTGACCGCCAGCCAAACAGGATTCTACGGCGGGCAATCAGGGAGGCAAAGGCAAGGGCGTCCGCCCTCCTCCCCAGGAATAGATCTGGCTGGTCTGAAACCCCGAAGACCGCCACTATCGGGCATGGCTCCACCCTCACCCCCACCACTTTGGACATAGCCTCGAAGAAGGCTGTCCAGTACTCCACAAGTCTGGGGCAAGACCAGAACATGTCGGCGTGGTTGGCCGGGCCTCTTTGGCACCGCTCACATTTGTCCTCCACCTCCGGGAAGAACCTACTCATACGGTTTCTCGTTAAGTGGGCTCTATGTACCACTTTTAGTTGCGTCAGGCTGAGCCTTGCGCACGTGGAGGTGGAGTTGACCCTATGCAGTGCTTCGCTCCAGAGTCCCCACCCTATCTCCATCCCCAGGTCGTCCTCCCATTTCCTTCTTGTTGCGTCCAGTATGGTGTCGTCCCTATCTACCAGTCGGTCATACATGTCACTACAGTTCCCTTTCTCTAGGATACTTGCGTCCAGTAGGTCTTCCAGTAGTGTCTGTCGTGGCGGTTGTGGGTACGTCCTTGTCTCCTTTCGTAGGAAGTTTTTGAGCTGCAGGTACCGTAGCTCGTTCCCCCCAGCTAGCTGAAATTTCTCTGTCAGTTCGTCCAGTGTTGCGATCCTGTCGTCCGTGTATAGGTCCCTGACTGTCAGTGTCCCCCCGTCCTGCCTCCACCTTTTGAAGGTGGCGTCAGTCAGTGCTGGTTTGAACCTATGGTTGTTGCAGATGGGAGCCTTGTCCGACATTTTGTACAGGCCAAATTGCTGCCGCAGTTGGTTCCAGGATTGGAGGGTGGCTGTCACCACTGGCTGGTGGAGTGTTTTTTGGGTGGGGATGGGAGTGCTGCCGTGGCGAGGGCCCGGAGGGAGGTTCCCATGCAGGAGGCCTCTTCCGCACGCACCCACTCGGCTTCTGGCTCCTGGATCCATCCCCTTACTCGCTCGGCTGTTGCCGCCCAGTGGTAGAATTGTAGATTCGGGAGGGCTAGCCCCCCCCTGGATTTGTTTTTTGTATGACCTTCTTTGGGATCCTAGCATTTTTACCCCCCCATACGAACGCCATGATATGTTTGTCCAGCGCTTTGAAAAGGCCTTGGGGATGTAGATCGGAATGGATCTAAACAGGAAAAGGAACCTGGGCAGTACGTTCATTTTGATCGTCTGGACTCTCCCCGCGAGGGAGAGCGGGAGTGTGTTCCATCTTTGCAGGTCCTTTTTAACTTCCTCCGTCAGGCTGGTGAGGTTCCATTTGTGGATCCCTTTCCAGTCATGGGCTATTTGGATCCCCAGGTAGCGGAATTTATTTCGGGCTTGTTTGAACGGCAGCCCCTTTAGTGCTGCCCCCCCCCCCCCCCCCCCCCCCCTTGCGGGTGTACTGGGAAGATCTCACTTTTGCTCATGTTGAGTTTGTAGCCCGAGAAGGCTCCAAACTCTTTCAGGAGCGCTATGATTCCGTCCCATGCTGCTTTGTGGGTCCGAGATATAGAGGAGCAGATCATCCGCATAGAGTGAGACTCTGTGCTCTCTACCTCCCCTTCGGATCCCCCTCCAATTTTTTGCTGCCCTGAGCGCGATTGCTAGCGGTTCGATTGCTAGTGCGAACAGCAGCGGGGACAGTGGGCATCCTTGTCTAGTGCCCCTGTGCAGCTGGAAGTATTGGGAGTTGGTATTGTTTGGTCCGTACACTCGCCATGGGAGCGTTGTATAGGAGCTTTACCCAAGCGGTGAACCCTGTTCCAAGCCCGAACCGCTCCAGTACCTCTATGAGGTATTTCCATTCGACTCTGTCGAAGGCCTTTTCTGCGTCCAGGGAGACGATCACCTCTTGTGTTCTCTCCCCGGAGGGGGTCATTATCACGTTCAGCAGGCGCCTGATGTTCGCGGTAAGCTGTCTACCTTTGATGAAGCCCGTCTGGTCCTCTGTGACCACCTCAGGTACACAGTCTTCTAGCCTTTTGGCTAGGATTTTGGCCAGTATTTTGGCGTCTGCGTTCAGCAGAGATATGGGTCTGTATGACCCACATTCCGTTGGGTCTTTGTCTTTCTTAGGTATCAGCGAGATTGAGGCCTGTGCTAACGTGGGTGGCAGTGTGCCCCTAGCTAGCGAGTCTGTGAACATCTCCCGCAGGTGCGGGGCCAGCGCTGTCGCGAATTTTTTGTAGAAGTCCGCGGGGAATCCGTCCGGTCCCGGCGCCTTCCCCGTCTGCATGGAGCTAATGCTCTCCATGATCTCTCCCAGTGCTAGTGGTGCTTCCAGATCCCGTTTTCTGCCCTCTCCCACGACTGGAATGT
Organism: Scyliorhinus canicula; assembly: GCF_902713615.1. NCBI lineage: Eukaryota > Metazoa > Chordata > Chondrichthyes > Carcharhiniformes > Scyliorhinidae > Scyliorhinus > Scyliorhinus canicula. The sequence continues at coordinate 39,992,011 of NC_052154.1, forward strand.
CCAGTCCATCAAGAAACTGGTTCATCCCAGCCTTCCCCGTTGGGGGCTCCGAGGTGTACAGCTCTTGGTAGAAGGCCTTGAAGGTTTCGTTAATCCTCTCTGGTTCTGTTTCCCACGTGCCTCTGGTACCTCTGATTTGCGCAATTTCCCTGCTGGCTGCCTGCTTTCTCAGCTGGTGTGCCAACAGGCGGCTGGCTTTGTCTCCGTGTTCGTACAGGGCCCCGCGTGCCTGGCGGAGTTGGTGTACTGCTTTCCTGGTGGAGAGCAGGTCAAAGTTCCTTTGTAATTCTTTTCTCTCCGCCAGGAGCTCTACGGTCGGGGCCTCGGAGTATTTACGGTCTACCTCCAGTATGGAGTCGACCAGCTTCTGCCTAGCCACCCTTTCCTCCCTATCTCTTTGCGCTTTGTAGGCAATGATTTCCCCTCTTAGTACGGCCTTAAGCGCTTCCCAGAACGTGGATTCCGCTATGGCCCGCGCTATCCTTTCGCTGAAGGCCTTGTCAGCTAGTAAGGCACCGTCCAACCTCCATGTGGGGCGCTGGGCCCTTCCCGTCTCCAGCCGCACGTCCATGTAGTGTGGGGCGTGGTCTGATATCACAATTGCGGAGTATTCCACCTTGTCTATCCCTGGAAGCACCGTTTTCCCCACCACAAAGAAGTCAATTCTGGTGTACACATTGTGTACTGGGGAGAAGAAAGAGAATTCTTTCTCCCCCGGGTGGGCGAATCTCCAGGGGTCCACAGCTCCCATCTGCTCCATATAGTGACTGAGTTCCCTTGCCATGTTTGAGGTTTTCCCCGTTCTGGGGTTTGATCTGTCCGTCTTTGGATCCTGTACACAGTTGAAGTCCGCCCCCATGATTAGTCGGTGCGTCGCTATGTCCGGGATTTCTGCCATGGTCTTTTGGATGAAGCTCGTGTCGTCCCAGTTGGGCGCGTACACGTTGACTAGAACTACCGGCGCCCCATCCAGGGCCCCGCTGACCATGACATACCGCCCCCCTGGGTCTGTAACCGTCTTTGTCGCCCTAAACATTGTCCTCTTGCCAATCAGGATTGCCACCCCCCTGGCCCTTGTCCCGTAACAGGAATGATAGGTTTGTCCCACCCAGCCCTTTCTTACCCGCAGTTGGTCCTGCTCCCTCAGGTGCGTCTCTTGGAGGAAGACTATGTCGGCCCTCATATTTCTGAGGTGGGTGAGGACTCTAGATCTCTTCACTGGGCCGTTAAGTCCCCTTACATAGAACAGTACAGCACAGAACAGGCCCTTCGGCCCTCGATGTTGTGCCGAGCAATGATCACCCTACTCAAACCCACATATCCACCCTATACCCATAACCCAACAACCCCCCCCCCCCTTAACCTTACTTTTTTTTTTTAGGACACTACGGGCAATTTTAGCATGGCCAATCCACCTAACCCGCACATCTTTGGACTGTGGGAGGAAACCGGAGCACCCGGAGGAAACCCACGCACACACGGGGAGGACGTGCAGACTCCGCACAGACAGTGACCCAGCCGGGAATCGAACCTGGGACCCTGGAGCTGTGAAGCATTTATGCTAACCACCATGCTACCGTGCTGCCCCTTACGTTCCAGGTGACTATCCTGGTGGGGGGCTTCTGCCCCCTCGTTCCTGTGGGATTAACCATATTTGTCTGGTGGACGAGCCCCTGCCCTCCGGGGTTTCCCTTTGTTAGGGGGCCGTCCAGGATGGCCACTATCACTGCTCTCCCCATGCGGTCGGGTCTCTGCGCTCCGGGGTTTCCCCTTGTCCCGGGGGCACCCGCCATGGCCGTCCACTGTGTGTCCGCCACGCGGGTAGTCCCCTGCACTCCGGGGGGCCCCTTTGCTCACAGACCGTACTGGGTGGGTGCTTGCAGCGGTTCCCTGTTTCGAGCCCTTGTTTGTGGCACTTTGTGGCCCTGGTCCTTTTCTGGCCTCTTTTGTCCCTTTGTCCCTGCGTTTCCCCTCCCTGGTCTCTCGCACCCCGAGTGCCCCCCCCCCCCCCCCGCTCTCTCCCTTTTCCCCCCTCCCCTGTATACCCCTCCTTTGCCCCTCCATCCCCTATTCCTGTCCCCATTTGCTCTCCCGACTTTGATGGGTGATCCCCCCCCTCCCCTGCCTGGCGCCTTCCCCCCTGTTGGGGGTGCGCTGCGGCCCTGCTTTGTTGTGGGCCCCCGTCGCTAGCTTTCCTGCTAGCACAGTGGCTCCCCTCTCGGAGGTTGCTGTCCCGCTTCTCCTCTCCCTTCTCCAATACTCCCGTTCCCTCGTGCTGGGGCCTGGCCTCCCACCTGGAGCGGTCCCTTGGGCAGTGGGTTGTTTTTTGTTCTGGGTGTTCCTGCCGGGGGGGAGGGGGCCGGCTTTGCCTCGCCCCTCCCCACCCCCCCGTCAGCATGTCGTTTCTCCTTGCCATGGGCCCCTCGTCCCTACCTCCCATGGCGTTTTTCCAGCCCGTGCTCCTCGACGAACCTATTCGCCTCAGCGGGGGCTGTAAAGAAATATTCCTTGTTTTGGTATGTGACCCAGAGTTTTGCTGGGTACAGCATACCAAAACGCACTTTGCTCTTGTAGAGGGCTGCTTTCGCTCTGTTGAACTCAGCCTGTCTCTTAGTTATGTCCGCTCCAAGATCCTCGTAGACTCGGATGGCGTGCCCTTTCCATTTGCAGGCTCTATTTTCCTTGGCCCAGCGCAGGATTGTCTCCCTATCCCGGTACCGGTGCAGTCTGGCTATAACTGCTCTCGGTTGTTCCCCTTCATTGGGCTTCGGGCGCAGTGACCGATGAGCTCTGTCCATTTCCGGTGGGGTGGGAAAGGTGTCCCCCCCCCACTAAGGAGCCCAGCAACGCAGCCACGAATGTTGTGGGGTTTCTGCCCTCGACCCCCTCTGGCAGGCCCACTATCTTAACATTTTGCCTTCGCGAGCTGTTTTCCTGGTCGTCTACCCTGCCCTTCAGGCTCCCCTGTGCTGCACCCAGTCTCGTCACTTCCCTCTCCAGGGCCGTGACCCGGTCGCTCATGTCGGTCGCTGCTTTCTCCAGCTCTTTAATGGTTGCCTCATGGGCTGCCAGTTTCTCCCCTTGGGCATCCACTTTCTCCTCCAATCTGGTCAGAGCCTGCTGCACCCCTGACATGGCCCTGGCCACTGCTGTCTGTACTGCGGCCTCTCCGTCCGCTTTCAACTCTGCCTTGATTGCCTGCAGCTGCTCCCTCACCACCTCGGCCAAGGCTGCCTTCCAGTTCATGCCCCACTCTAACCCCAGGGGAGAGGGTACCTGTCTGTCCAGCTCTTTTTGATGCGGCGATACATCCTTCCCGCTGCTTCGTGTGCTGATTCGTTCAACCGAGCTAACTTGCCCTTTGCCCCGTCCACTTCTGGTGCCCCCTTTCTCTTGGCCCCCTTCTGTCATTTTTTTCTCCCCCTTCCCTTTCATCTTTTCTTCTCCCCTTGTTTTTCTTTCCCCCCCTTTTCCGCACCCTATTTTTATTTTATTTATTATTATTTTTTATTTTTTTTAAATTTATTTTCTCCCCCCCCCTTCTTTCCTTTACCCCTTTATTTTATTTATTTATTTCTTAATTATTTTCTCTCCTCCTCCCCGCTTTTATGCAACTCCTCTCCGATGGGCTTACTTTTGCTGGGAGCGAGTGTATAAAGAGAGAAAATAGTATATATTCCCCCCTTTCTCTTTACCAGTTTTCTTTTGGGTTTTTTTTTTTAAAAACAGAAATATAAGTCTTTTTTTTTTTGTTTTATCTCCCCCTTCCTTTCTCCTCACTCACCCAGGAGAGAGAGAGGCTTTTGCCCAGTCCCTTTGTTCTTGCCACGTGGTGGTCGCTGCCGGTTTGGGGAGGGTCCCCGCTGCCGGTTGGGGGGGGGGGGTCCCCGCTGCCACACTTCGCACCCCGCGGCCTCCTGGTCGCTGCCTCCGGCTTGGCCCCCCCTTCGGTCCCGCACCGCTCCTGGCCTGCGTTTGGGGGGGGGGGGGGGGGGGGAAGAGGGCCTGCCGCTGCCGCACCACTCCTGGCCTGCGTTGGGGGGGGGGGGGGGGGGGGGGGTTTGGACCGGGTTGGACCTGCCGCTGCCGAGCCTCTCTGCCGCCGCTGCCGTCAAGCCCCGCTGTCGCCAAGCCCCGCTGTCGCCAAGCCCCGCTGTCGCCAAGCCCCGCTGTCGCCAAGCCCCGCTGTCGCCAAGCCCCGCTGTCGCCAAGCCCCGCTGTCGCCAAGCCCCGCTGTCGCCGCCGCTGCCGCCGAGACCCGCTGCCGCCGAGCCCCGCTGTCGCCGCCGCTGCCGCCGCCGCGCCCCGCTGTCGCCGCCGCTGCCGATGCTCCTCCGCCGACCGGCCTGCCCGGGGGGTCCCTTCCCTGCTCTCTGCCGCTTGCGGGAGCCCCTCTCCCTGCGACCGCTTCGCTCGCCGACCGGAAGTCGAGTCTACCACTCAACTTTTAATGGGCTGGTTGAGAGTCCAAACGTTTAAAAGCAGCATGAAGAAACAGATCGCTGCTTGCTCAACACAAAACTGGCTCAGTTCCTCTTCAATTATGGGACCATGCCACATACTACGGTGGGGAATGTGCCAGCGGAATTGCAGATGGCCAGACGCCTCCAGACCAGACTCAGTCTATTGTTTCTATAAGACCTTCAGACTGTAAGACATAGGAGCAGAATTAGGCCATTCGGCCCATCGTGCCTGCTCTGCCATTCAATCATGGCTGATATGTTTCTGATCCCCATTCTCCTACCTTCTCCCCACAACCCTGATCCCTTTATTAATCAAGAACCTATCCATTTCTGTCTTAAAATCTCCCAGTGATCTGGCCTCCACACCTTCTGCAGCAATGAGTTCCACAGATTCACCACTCTTTGGCTGAAGAAATTTCTCCTCATTTCTGTTGAGGTAGCACAATGGGTACCACTGTGGCTTCACAGCTCCAGGGTTCCAGATTTGATTTCCGGCTTGTATCACTGTCTGTACAGAGTCTGCACATTCCCCTGTGTCTGTGTGGGCTTCTTCCAGGTGCTCTGGTTTCCTCCCACAAGACGTGCTGTTAGAGTATCAACCCTTTGAGTATCAACCCTTTCCTCACTCCGAAGTTTTATTGCTCATTCCAATATTTCAACTCCTAGGGTCCCAGATTCGATTCCCGGCTTGGGTCACTGTCTGTGCGGAGTCGAGTCTGCACATTCTCCCCGTGTCTGTGTGGGCTTCCTCCGGGTGCTCCGGTTTCCTCCCACATCCCGAAAGACGTGCTTGTTAGGTGAATTGGACCTCCGTGTACCTGAACAGGCACCGTAATGTGGCAACTAGGGGCTGTTCGCAGTAATTTCATTGCAGTGTTAATGCAAGCCAATTTGTGACAGGAAAGATTATTATAAAGGATCATCCCTTCAGTCTGAGACTGTGCCCTCGGGTTCTAGTTTCTCCTACCAGTGGAAACATCCTCTCCATGTTCACTCTATCTAAGCCACTCAGTATTCTGTAAGTTTTAACGAGATCCCCTTCATTCTTCTGAACTCCATTGAGTACAGATCCAGAGTCCTCAACCGCTCCTCATATGATAAACCCTTCATTCTGGGGATCATCTTGTGAAGCTCCTCTGTACTCTCTCCAAGGCCAGCAGATTCCTTAGATACAGGGTCCAAAACTGCTCACAATGTTCCAAATGGGGTCTGACCAGAGTCTTATACAGCCTCAGCAGTACATCCATGTTCTTGTATTCTAGCTCTCTCAGCATTATTGCTAACATTGCATTTGCCTTCCTAACTGCCAACTGAGCCTGCATGTTAATCTTCAGAGAATCCTGAATGCAGACTCCTAAGACCCTTTTGGCGCAATTCTCTGGACTTACGAAAAATCGGAGAATAGCTGGCGGCGTAAATTTTTACGGACACGCTGGTCCGACGCCCTCCCGCTATTCTCCCCCCCCCCCCCACGGCTGCCCCCCGACATGAATCGCTGCTCGCCGTTTTTTTATGGCGAGCAACGATTCTCCCCTGGCCATGGGCCGATTTCCAAGGCCTTTACGGCCGTTTTTATGAACGTAAAACACACATGGTCTGACCGTTCGTAAAAACGGCCGTAAACTCCCGATCTGGGGAACCATGGCACCGATTGGCACAGCCGTGCCATGGGCCCTCGATCGGTGGGTACCAATCGCGGGCAGCGGGTACTTACCCCGCGCACTCTTTCTCCCTCCGCTGCCCCGCTGGATCCATTTGCGGGGTGGCTGAGGGGCATACCGGCCTGCGCATGCGCGTGTTTCACGCATATGCGTGATGACGTCATCCGCGCATACGCGGGTTGGAGTCGTCCAATCCGCGCATGCGCGGATGACATCATCTGACGCGTCAGCCGTCGCTAACTTTGGCTAGCGGGCTTAACGAAATTCGTTAAGCCCGCAATGCCGGAGTTCACGGCCGCGCGATGCTAGCCCCGACCGGGGAGATGAATCGGTTCCCGGTCGGGGGGACGGAGGCTGGCGTCAAACGCGCCCGTTTTTGACGCCAGCTTCCCGATTTTTCGTAACTTGTGCTTTGTGCTTCTGATTTCTGAAGCCTTTTCCCATTAAAAAAATAGTCTATTCCTCTATTATTCCAACCAAAGTGCACAACCTCACACTTTTCTACATTCTATTCCATCTGCCATTTCTTTGCCCACTCTCCTCTCCTGTCCAGGTCCTTCTACTGCCTTTCTGCTTCCTCAATAATACCTGTCCCTCTCCATATCTTTGTATCGTCTGCAAACTTTGCAACAGTGCCTTGATTTTCTTCTTCCTGATCATTAATGTATATCGTGAATAGCTGTGGTCCCAACATTGACTCCTGCGGAATATCACTAGTCACCGGCAGCCATCCTGAAAAAGACCCCTTTATCCCAACTCTCTGCCTTCTGCCAGTCAGCCAATCCTCTATTCATGCCAGTTATTTACCCTTAACACCATGGGCTCGTAATGTATTTAACACCCTCCTATATGACACCGTGTCAAAGGTCTTCTGGAAATCGAAATAGATCACGTTCACTGGTTCTCCTTTGTCTAACTCCCTCATTACCTCCTCAAAGAATTCCAACACATTTTTCAGGCATGACTTACCCTTGATGAATCCATGCTGACTCAGTCCTATTTTGCCATGCACTTCCAAGTACTCCGCGATCTCATCTTTAATAATTGGCTCTAAAATCTTACCAACAACCTGAGTCAGGCTAACTCGCCTATAATTTTCCGTCTTCTGCCTCTCTCCCTTCTTAAACAGGGGTGGTACATTAGTAATTTTCCAATCCTCTGGGTCAATCCCTGCCTTTAGTGATTCCTGAAAGGTCATCACCAATGCCTCCACAATCTCCTCAGCTATCTCCTTCAGAACCCTGGGATGTCATCCATCTGTTCCGGATGATTTATCCACCTTCAGACCTTTTGGTTTTGCCAGCACCTTCTGCTTAGTGATGGCCACTTCACTCACCTCTGCCCCCTGACTCTCTAGATGTTCTGGTATGCCACTGGTGTCTTCCACTGTGAAAACTGATGCAAGTATCTATTCAGTTCCTCTGCCATTTCTTTGTTCCCTATTACTACTTCTCCAGCCTCATTTTCCACTAGTCCAATGTCCATTCTTGCCTCTCACCTTTTATAACTCAAAAAAGCTCTTGCAATTTTTTTTATATTACTAGATTCTACGCCTTCCTACCCCATATCGCTCTTGCTATCGGTGTAAGTTTATTTCTTACTAACAATGCAACCCCGTCCCCTCTGCCCATCTGCCTGTGTTTTTGATAGGACACATATCCTTGGATATTTATATCCCAGCCCTGATCCACTTACAGCCATGTCTCTGTGATGCCCACAACGCCATACCCACCAATTTCAATGTGCGCAACAAGCTCATTGATATTGTTTTCGTATACTGTGCACATTTCAGTACAACACCCTCAGTCCTGCATTGACTGCCCCCCCTTCTCATGGTTGTTCCCTTTTTTGCAGTGCCTTTAGTTGGATTCCTGCCGCTTTCTATACTCTCTGCTGTGTTACGTGTTCTAACTTTATTAACCTCCCATGAACCCTCGGCCCCTTTAACTTGTTTAAAGTCCTCATCATTAACCTGCACTCTCACCTTCTCCTTTAACTTTGGTTTTGTAATTTTCCAGGCAACTGAACACCGCCCCCCCCTATCCACAGCCCTAGTTATGCGATTCAGCAGGACTCTGGTCCCAGCATGATTCAGGTGAAGACTGTCCCATTGGAACAGCTCCTTCCTTCCTCAGTACCCATTTCTCGCACACCAACCTTTGAGCCACACATTTACCTCTTTAATCTTATTGACCCTGTGCCAATTAGCTTGTGGCTCAGGTAATCTGGACATAATTATCTTTTTGGTTCTGCTTTTTAATTTAACCCCTAGCTGCTCATATTCCTTCAGCAGAATCCCTATTCTTGTTCTACCTATGTCGTTGGTACCTATGTGGACCATGACAACTGGATCTTTACCCTCCCATTCCAAGTTCCTCTACAGCCCAGATGAGATATCCTGAACCCAAGCACCAGCTCCGCAACGCAATCTTCGGGACTCTCAATCCTGGTCACTGGATTGTATAGTGGCCAATTCCCCTAACTATACAATCCCCAATTACGATTACATTTCGTTTCTCTCCCCCCACTTGAATGGCTCTCTGTACCAGAGTGCTGTGGACAATTTGCTCATCCTCCCTGCAGTCCAAATTCCTGCCCACACAGGAAGCAAGAATCTCGAACCTGTTGGACAAGGTCAAGGGATGCAGCTCCTGCAGCCCTCCCTCCTGGATCCCTCTACCTGCCTCACTCGCAGCCACACACCCCTGTCTTAACCTCGGTGGGAAAATCCAGTCAAAACAAGAGGCCTAGAACAAGAATTACGATACCCAATGACTCAACAGGACCTTCAGGTTGCGAGATACCGTCTATGTTTGTAATTTCAGAGACAGATCCCCTTTGATCCCGGAGGTTGTAGTGGAAAAGACTGGTCCCGTGTGGTAAAAGGTCAAGGCCAGGGAGAAGATCGTAAAAAGTAGAATTCTCTACTGAAGAAACAGCTCTGGATGGGGCGACTGACTCAACATCCTTGGAACCTACCTCCAGGCAGTGGACTCAACCCATGTTAAACCTAAGAGTTATCCTCCAAGAGGACAGCACGGTAGTATTGTGGATAGCACAATCGCTTAACAGCTCCAGGGTCCCAGGTTCGATTCCAGCTTGGGTCACTGTCTGTGCGGAGTCTGCACATCCTCCCCGTGTGTGCGTGGGTTTCCTCCGGGTGCTCCGGCTTCCTCCCACAGTCCAAAGATGTGCAGGTTAGGTGGATTGGCCATGATAAATTGCCCTTAGTGTCCAAAATTGCCCTTAGTGTTTGGTGGGGTTCCTGGGTTGTGGGGATAGGGTGGAGGTGTTAACCTTGGGTAGGGTGCTCTTTCCAGGAGCCGGTGCAGACTCGATGGGCCGAATGGCCTCCTTCTGCACTGTAAATTCTATGACAGGACAAAGACTCGGGCTCAGAAATAGAGACTGAGGTGTCTGACCCGCAGCCGGAAGTCAACATCGAGGAAGAGCCCCTATCAGTGGCCCTTCGACATTCGGCTAGGAAGTGATGGACCCCCATTCGTTTCATGCCCTTAGATCCGACTCCACTGATGACGGCGGACTTAAGGATGTGCGCAAGAAGGCAAAGGAGGTTTCATCGCCATGGGAGTGAGGAGGAGGATCTGGACTTGGGGTGGGGGGGGAGGGATATGATAACCTTCACAACGACCAATGGGAAATCACTCACCCACCCCCCACCCCCCATGGGGCTTGTCGAGCACGAGTTTCCATGCTAATGGGGGGAAGTCTGCCCAGGGACTCTTTAGCAAGCCCTTCAAATGCCATCCCAGACCTAGACCGGGTATTCTGTTAGTTCCAGCTTGGAACATTTGTGTTCGGCATCACTTACTTTAGTAGTGCTTTAGAGCAGCTTTACTTTTGAGTGTAGAATAAATCTGTTTAAATCTTCACCTTTGTGTCTCCTGCAACACGACAACCAACATGTCAGGTTTGTATAATGATAATTGTATGTATCCAATGTGGAAATTATTTTGGTTATCACCAGACGATATATAAAGCCAGTGCTTCATAAAACTGCAAAACCTGAATGAAATTATACTTTTAGTTCGCGGACAGTTTAATCCACAGTCTCCATCTAGTGGTAACAGAAATGTATTGAACCTTCCGCAGCACCCATAAAGTTTGAAGTGTTTGATTATAGCCAGTGTCATCAAGGTAAGATAATATTATTAGTAATTCTTTTGACAAAACATATTTGATGGCTGGACTGAGATGAAAGAAAATCAATAACTTCATCAATAGGACTATAAACCAAAGCTGACTTTAATATTATTAGAATTTTGAGATTCAATTACTCTCTTATAAATCTACCAGATATTTTGTAATTCATTGCAATAAATTTAAATGTTATCTGACACTTTATAAACTAGTTTTATCTTTTATCAGCAGTACTTAATTCTTCTTCAGTGAAGTCTATGAATTATGTAGTAAAAAGACAATTTATTGATTGCATCGAGATAAAAATCACACCTTTGTGAAAGTCATAAAATTCTACATGAAGTTCCAATTTATGGAATAGATGTTACAGTAGGTACCAGGGAATATAGGTGCTAGAGTGATGTAGAGGGTTGCTGCCAGATCTGAAAACATACAGGAAAATATAACAGTAGCTCAGTTGGCAAAGCGTTGCTTCCAGGCATTTAAGTTTGAAATAAGCGTTATAGAAGATTAACTCAGTTGGCTGGATAGCTGCTTTATAATGCAGAATGAGGCCAACAGTCTGGGTTCAATTTCCATACCGGCTGAGGTTATTCATGAAGGCCCCTCCATGCCCCTTGTCTGAGGTGTGGTAACCCTCAGGTTAAATCACCACCAGAAGACCCTAAGACATAGGAGCAGAATTAAGCCACTCACCCCATCGAGTCTGCTCTGCCATTCAATCATGGCTGATATTTTTCTCATCCCCATTCTCCTGCCTTCTCCCCATAACCCCTGATCCCCTTATTAATCAAGAATCTATCTATCTCTGTCTTAAAGACACTCAGTGATTTGGCCCCCACAGCCTTCTGCGGCAAAGAGTTCCACAGATTCACCACCCTCTGGCTGAAGAAATACCTCCTCACCTCAGTAGTCAGCTCTTCCCCTCAAAGCGGATAGCAGCCTAAGGATATCTGGGGCTATGGTGATTTTATAGAAGATTGAGAAATCCCAGCATTACCTGTGCTTGATTTTTCTGATTAAATTCAAGTGATTAATTCCTCAAAGTGCAAGTATTATCATATACGGGAGATTAATTATTTTCATCACATGGACTGGAATTCATTAGTAAAAAGAATATTTCTGAATTTAAAATTCTTGGAGTGTGAGTTGTTGCTTATTTATGTGGTTAAAGTTGTTGATGTACAATTAATCCCCAGTAATATATGGAACTATGTGCTATATTATACAATGATATTAATCTCTCCTACATAAAACAGCTTGCAAAAGTGAGCAGTAATATTCATGTTTCTCAGTTGCAGCTGTCTTGCCTTTACTATAGAAAATGCAATCTGGAATTTACCAGCAATGTGCAAGAGCTACTTCAATATGTTTCACATCCCATTTCCCTCTCCTTCGAGCATTTCTTCACTCATAGCTGAACACGCAGGGAAGCCATGGATAATACACAATAGATATTTCATTTCTTGAATATATTTTCAGTTCCAGTGAGGAATGCCTTTTTAAGGCTTCTTTCACGGTCTACATTATTCTTGTAAAGGAAATGAAAAGACGACATTTAGCTGAGGCAGGTCAGCAGCTGTTATGACTGGAAAAGACCCATTTACTGCCACTGAGGTGAGGACTGACATTATTTCTGCTAATCAGGGTGCTTATATCTGGGCTGAAATTTAATAGTAGCTGAGACTTGCCCAGATAACCAACAGTGCCAAACTGTTCATCAAACTGTTCATACTTGTGTAACTAACCTTACACTGCAGCTTGACCTTTGTCTCATTGGGTCCTTGATTTCATCACCAACAAACCACAGCCAGGATAAGTAACAGCACCTCCTCCACAATAGTCCTCAGCACTGGGGCCTTGCAAGGATGTGTGCTCAGTCCTGGACTGCACTCACTATACACACACAAAAACTGTGTGGCAAGATTTAATGCCTATTCAACCTACAAGTTTGAGGATAATACAACTGTGGTGGGTCGTATCTCAAACAACGACGAATCAGACTTCAGAAGGGAGATAGATCACATGCTTGCAAGGTGTACCGAAAACAACCCCCCCCCCCCCCCCCCCCCCCCGATCTACATCAATGGCTCTGAAGTGGAGATGGTCAATAGCTTCTTTAAGTTCCGTCACCAATAGTCTGTCCTGGTCCACTCACATTGATGCAACAGTCACGAAAGCCCAACAACATCTCTACCTCCTACGGAAGCTAAAGAAACTCAGCATCTCTGCATCGACTCTCACAAATTTCTACAGATGTGCCATAGAGAGAATTCTATCCAGCTGCATCACAGCCTGGTATGGCAACTGCCTCGGCCCAAGATCGCAAGAAACTGCAGTGTGGTGAACTCAGCCCAACAATAAGCTTACCACCCTCCCATTGATTCTGTCTACACCTCCACTGCCTCAGGAAGGTAGACAGCATTCTCAGAGACCCCTCACACCCAGGCTTTGACCTCTTCCAGACCCTTCCATCAGGCAGAAGATACAGAAGTCTGAAGACCCGCACATCCAGACATAGGATCATCTTCTTCCCCACAGCTACTAGACTCCTCAACGACTCTCCTTCGGACTGATCTGTTCCCTGTAAGAACACTATTCATGATGCCCTATGTGGTTCTTGCTCATGTATTTGCTTTGTTTGGCCCTTGTTCTGCACTGTAACCAATCACTATTTGTTGATGTACTTTGTCGATTATTCTTTTTGTCTAATGTGTATGTACTGTGTATGTTCCCTTGGCCACAGAAAAATGCTTTTCACTGTATTTTGACAATAAATCAATCAATCAATCAATCACTTATTCTCACCTGATAGATCCTGCCATATACTTGCTGGTGCTTGAAATAAATGAATATGCTGGGAGTATACAAGGTTGTGTTTTTCAAAAGGGAAAAATTATTTCTTTTGAAGGATCTACATTGAAAATGACAAAGTTGTGCACTAAAATATTATTCATCTTTTATTTTTGACAGATGATAATTGTGTATTTCCTGTGTTTTCTGTTATTTCAAATTCTGTTATCTTTTTCTTTATCTCTGGGCCAAATGTTCAAATGTTCCTTGCATCGTTGTTTGGAGTAAAATCCTTTTTAGAGATGCAATATTTTGTGAGGGCCACGAAGAGTCCAGCACAAGTTTGTAGAGTGGAACAGAAAGTAACCTTTATTTACACAGTATTCACACAGCACCAGTAGTTCACTGCTGTTTCTCTCTCTCCAGCCGATCAGCTCTATTTATACAGTTGAATGGTTAACAATTGCCCCCCCCCCCCTCATTGGGGGAGCTCATGTTTCCCATGGCTCCTTTCTCGTTAGGATGAGAGTTTGAATAATCTTTGTGCTGGGGAGGTGGTTAGAGCTCCCTCTATAAATTGTAAGGGGATGCCACTGTTGTGGTTTTCTTTGTTCATCTCCCTCTGTGTTCTGCTGAAGGGAGTTGGTTCTTGGTGTTTTGTGAAGTTTACTCTCGGTCCTTATGTTTTTTTGCAAAGAGGTAAGAGATTTTGCTGTGGGTTGAAGAGGGAAAGAAGATATCATGGGTTAACCAAGTGTCCCCAGCCAATAGTATCCGGCAGGTTATGACACATTAATAATAGCAGTCTCATATTCTCAGTGGGAAGCTGCTTGAACAGTTGGGGTGTTGGTGATGAAAGATAATCTATCTAAGTGTCAAAGAGAACAAAGGGGGAGAATGCCTTTACTCAGAAGGTAATTAAAGATTAGAATTCTTTGCCACTGGGAATATTTGAGGCAGAGATCATTGCATCTTTTAAGGTGACAATCCTGCCGTAATAAATTAAGCTGCCTCAGAATAGAGCAGATAAAGAAGATAAGTGATGTCACCTCTCTTCCAGAAAGAGCCAAGCAACAAGGATGCTCAAGGCAAGGGACAGCTTCTTACATATTGTCCAGCCCTTAGACCATAACCTCCACTGCTGCTACCTTATTGATTGGTCAAGATATCTATATGAACAAGAAGCAGGATTAGGCCATTTGACCCCTTGAGCCTGCTCTGTCACTTAAGACAATGGCTGATCTGATAGTAACCACAAATCTGCATCCCGCCTACCTCTGAAAACCTATCACCACCTTCCTTACCAAGAATCTATCCACCTCGGCCTTAAAATTATTCTGCTTTCACCACCTTTTCAGGAAGTGAGTTCCAAAGACTAATGACCCTCTGGGAGAAAGATTCTCACTTCATCTCCATGTTAAATGGGCGACCCCTTATTTTTAAACAGTGTTTCCCACAAGAGAAAACATCCTCTGCACCTTGTCAAGACCCATCAGGATCTTATATGTTTCAAGACAAAGGCACACAAGTTGTCTAATAACCGAGAAAAAAATCCTATCAGGAGAGTCCAGAACAACTCATCTTTTCTGAGGTACAGCTTGAAACTAATGTCAACATTGTTCATAGCCATCTGCCTTTATGTTTAAATATATTGACCACAGGAAACAATAATGATTCCCCTTTATAAAAGCTCAAAAGGCCTGAGAAGATAAATTAAACAGCATTTAATAAGTCAACATAAAGAAAAGGCCGCAATGTGGCTTACAGATTGTGGTGAATGTGAAACCACTATAATTCACACTGTACATTACTGTGTCCCTGTGGGCTCCATCGGTGAGCCGTTGCGCGGCTCTGCCCACAGGGGGAGTTGAGGAGCATGTACAGGACTCCGCCCTTGGCTCCGCCCCCAGTAGGAAGTATAAGTGCTGCGGTCCTGCGAGTCCGCCCTCAGTTCAGCATAGTCGCAGGCAGGCTCAGTTGTAAGCCGATTAAAGCAACAGTTTACTTCAACTCGTGTCTCTGAATGAATTGATGGTCGCATCACAGCTGAAAGATCCCAGTCGGGACTGGAAGTGCCGGTCCCAGTCTGGGCTGGCTTTTAAAGGCAAATTTACGAGCCCCAGCTGGGTGGACCTCCACCCATTAGCGGGGAAGCTTGTATTTCCAAGAGAATGATAAGGAGATACCTAGCTTATCAGAATTGATAAAAGACCTTTAACATTCATCTGCCGTTATCCATACAAAGTGGGCACATAAAAAGAATGGGATCTGAGAGTCAGAGGGGACATTTAAGAAGAGTGAGAGCTGAGGGTCAGAGTGAAGATTTAAAAAGAGCAGGAGCTGAGGGTCAGAGGGGAGATTTTAAAAGAGCGTGAGCTGAGAGTCAGCGTGGAGATTTAAAAATAGAGGGAGCTGAGAGACATCACAGAGATTGAAGAGCGGGAAATCAAGAAAACATTAGGGAATGAAGCTGGGAGGATGAAGGAGTAAAGAAAAAATGAATCAGAGCAGAACCAGGTGGCTAAAAAGACTGTAAGAAAGTGTACTGCAAGTTTATACCTCCTAAGGAAAGCAAAACAGGAGCAACAGGTATAGAAATGCAATAGTTATGGGGGATTCAATTGTGAGGGGACTAGATAGACATTTCTGTCACCACAAAAGAGACTCCAGGATGGTATGTTGCCTCCCTGATGCTAGGGTCAAGGATATCTCAGAGCGGTTTCACAACATTCTGAAAGGGGAAGATGAACAGCTAATTGTCATGGTACACATTTGTACAAACTACATAGGTAGAGAAAGGGATGAAGTCCTAAAAGCATAATATAGGGAGCTAGGAAGCAAGTTGAAAAGTACGACCTCAAAGGTAGAGATCTCAGGGTAACTACCAGTCCCATATGCTAGTCAGAGTAGAAAACAGCAGGATACATAGGATGAATAAATGGCTGAAGAGATAAGGGGCGGGATTCTCTGACCCCCCGCTGGGTCAGAGAATCGCCTGGGGCCGGCGTCAATCCTGCCCCCGCCGTGTCCCGATTTCTCCACCACCCGCGATTCGGCGGGGGCGGGAATTGCGCCGTGCCGGTTGGCGGGCCCCCCGCGGCGATTCTCCGGCCCGCGATGGGCCAAAGTCCTGCCACTGACAAGCCTCTACTGCCGGCGTGGATTAAACCACCTCTCTTACCGGCGGGATTGGCGGCGCGGTAAGGCGCTGGGGTCCTGCGGGGGGGTGCGGGGCGATCTGACCCCGGGGGGTGCCCCCACAATGGCCTGGCCCACGATCGGGGCCCACTGATCGGCGGGCGGGCCTGTGCCGTGGGGGCACTCTTTTTCTTCCGCCTTCCCCATGGTTTTCACCATGGCGGAGGCGGAAGAGACCCCCTCCCCTGCGCATGCGCTGGGATGATGTCAGCAGCCGCCAAAGACCGTTCACGCCAGCCGCGGAGCGGTAACCACTCCGGCGCGGGCCTAGCCCCTCAATGTGAGGGCTTGGCCCCTAAAGGTGCGGAGACGTCCGCACCTTTGGGCCGGCCCGATGCCAGAGTGGTTCACGCCACTCCAACAGGCCGGGACCCACCGCCCCGCCGGGTAGGGGAGAATGCCGGCCGGTTTCAGATTCCTGGGGCTTTGGGACCGGTTCTACCGAAGTGGGACCTTTGCAAACTGGAGGGAGGCGGGTACTTGCTAGCGTGGTTGGGGAAGGTTGAAACTAATATGGCAGGGCGAAGGAAACCTATATAAGGATTCACAGCAGGGGAAACCAAGAACACGAGAAAAAGACAGCAAGGAGAATAAGAAAAATGATAGACAGAGTAATCAAGGGCCAGAATCCAATAAGAGCACAGTAAAAAAATAGTAGAAAATGGACAAAGAACGTTAAAAGGACTAGCCTTAAGTTTTGTACCTGAATACTTGGAGCATTCGAAATAAAATAGAGGAATTAGCTGCGCAGATAGATGTACACGGGTATGTTATAGTTGGGATTATGGAGACATGGCTCCAAGGTGACCAAGGATGAGAACTAAATATTGAGGGCTATTCTGAGTTTAGGAAGGACAGACAGAAACGATAAGATGGTGGAGTTGCATTATTGATTAAAGAAGATATTGATACAATATTGAGAAAAGCTATTAGCACAGACGATATGGAATCTGCATGGGTCAAGTTAAGAAACAACAAAACATTCATGGGGATGGTATACAGATCACCAAATAGTAGTGCCAATGTTGGAAATAGAATTAAACAGGAAACCAGAGATGCATGTGATAAAGGAACATCTGTAATTATAGGTGACTTTTATATGCATATAGATTGGATGAGTCAAATTAGTCACAGTACTAATAGGCAGCACGGTACATAGTGGTCAGCACTATGGCTTCACAGCGCCAGGGTCCCAGGTTCAATTCCCGGCTTGGGTCACTGTCTGTGCGGAGTCTGCACATTCTCCTTGTGTCTGCGTGGACTTCCTCCGGATGCTCCGGTTTCCTCTACAAGTCCCAAAAGAAATGCTGTTAGGTAATTTGGACATTCTGAATTCTCCCTTTGTGTACCCGAACAGGCGCCAGAATGTGGCGACTGGGGGCTTTTTTCAGTAACTTCATTGCAGTGTTAATGTAAGCCTAGTTATAACAATAAATATTATTATTTAAAAAATAGAGGAGGAATTTCTGGAGTGTTTACGGGATGATTTTCTTGACCAATACGTTGAGGAACCAACAAGGGAATAGATCATCTTGGACTGGGTATTGACAATTCAGTTGTGAGAGAACCCTTGGGGCTGAGTGACCACAATATGATAGAATTTTTTATCAATGTGGATAGTGAGGTAGTTGATATCAGTAAAGTTAACTATGATGGTATGAGACATGAGTTGTCTATCATGGACTGAGAAACATTACTGAAAGGAAGGACAGTGAACAGGCAATGGCAGGCATTCAAGGAATGAATAGGTGAACTCCAAAAGTTGTTTATTCCTGTTTGGTGCAAGAGTGGAAAGCGAACTGAAGCAGAACCATGGCTTACAAGGGAAATTAGAGATATTATGAGATTCAAAGAACAGTTATACAAGTTAGCAAAAAAAGCAAGAGACCTGAGCATTGGAAGCGGTTTTAAATTCAGCAAAGGCAAACCAAGTAATCGATTAAGAAGAGTAAAATAAAGTAGGAAAGTAAGCTAGCGGGGAACATGAAAACTGACTGTAAAAGTGTTTATAGGTATGTGAAGAGAAAAAGATTGCCAAAAACGAATGTAGGCCCCTTACAGCCATAAAAGGGTTATTCCTATTGGGGAATAAATAAATGGCTGAGGAACTAAATTTGTACTTTGCTCCTGTCTTCACAAAGGAAGACATGAAAAATATACCAGAAGTTCTGAGAAACACAAGTTTTAGTGAGATGCTGAAGGAAATCAGTATTAATAGAGCAACGGTTTGGGAGAAATTGATGGGATTAAGGCTGGTAAATCTACAGGGCCTGATAATCTTCATCGCAGAGCATTTAAGAAAGTAGCCCTAGAAATAGTAGATCCATTGGTGGTCATTTTCCAAAATTCTTTGGACTCTGGAATGGGTCCTACAGATCGGAGGGTAGCTAATATAAGCCAACTATTCAAAAAGGGAAGTAGAGAGAAAACAGGGAACTATAGACCAGTGAACCAAACGTCGGTAGTGGGGAAGCTACTGGGGTCCATTATCAAGAATTCCATAGCACAGAATTTGGAAAGCAGTGGTATAATTAGACAAGGTTAGCATGGATTTACCTACATATCTTTGGAATGAATGGTAGAGCAGGCCTGAAGGGCCGAATGGCCTACTCCTGTTTCTATTGTCTATGTATGTTTCTATAAACATTTACTGCTGAAAAAGACACTCATATCTGAAACTCAACAATGAGTAATGCATGAGAAGGTTTCACTGACTTGTTATTTCCCCAGACATAGTCCACATTCTTTATATAAGCTAATTATACATCATTATATTAAACATATTTATAATTGGTTTCTTGAGTTGGCCAAAGGATATTGTACATCACTGAGTGAAGCTGACCATTTGATTAACAGCATTTCCATAGGTTCAGGTGGCCATTGACTGCAGGCTTGTCTCCATGAATACGAACCCCTTTCATCAAAATAGCATCAGGTTCCTGAAAAGTAAAGGTTTCAGTCTATTAATGTTCATGTTATTGATCAACAGCAACATATTTATTTGTTTTCAAATGCTTAGTACCCAAGTATCTGGCATACTTTCTCCTTTTGGGGACAATTTAACACAGCAATAATCTTTGTTGCTGAAAGGTATGTGTCCAGATGGATCCTGTCCTCTACAATAAAAGTTTATGCCCAGTCCAGTTCCTTAAATCCAAGCAAAAGCCTGTACCTCTATTGAAATTGCCATAGAGCATATAATTGGAATTTTGAAAGCATGCATTTCATGCTTTGATAGATCACGGGTGATCTGTACAGTTTTAGTCTGTTTTTTTCAACATGGGGGTGTGCTACGGGCTTTCCAATTTGATACAGGAGGAGGAAGAAGATGGAGCATGTCCAATATGATGAGCAAAAGGATGCACTGAACAAAGACATCATTCAGAGATCGGAGCTTTCGTCTCTGCTCACCAGTACAATTTTCACAACAGCAGAATTCTTTCCTGATCCACCAACCCAAATGTGAAAGTTTATGGCTGGGATTCTCGTGAATCAGCGTGATGGCCCGAACCTGGCGCCAAAACGGCGTAAATCACTCTGGCAATGGGGCCCCCCCTCGAAACGCCGCAAATTCTCCGGCTGGGAATGGGCTAGCAGTGGCGTGACGCCATACGCGATGGCATCGCCCATCACGGACGTGCGCGGTGTCACTGCACAAAAGATGCCCCACCCCCCGAGACCTGGCAAAATGGCCGTCCGCTGCGCAGCGCCAGGTGAGACCCCCACTGCCTACCCCCTTTCCCCCTTCCCCATCCCCCTTTCCCCCATATCCCCCTTCCCCATATCCCCCCTTCTCCCATATCCTCCCTCCACATATCCCCTTTCCCATATCCCCCTTCCCCATAGCCCCCTCCCCATCCTCCCTTCCCCATATTCCCCCTTCCCCCATATCCCCCATCCGCAACATCCCCCATATCCCCCCATGCCCCCTTCCCCCATATCCCCCTTCCCCCCATATTCCCCCATATCCCCCTTCCCCCATATCCCTCCTTCCCCATATCCCCCCATATCTCCCTTCCCCATATCCCCCTTCCCCCATATCCTCCATATCCCCCTTCCCCCATATCCCCCTTCCCCCATATCCCCCTTCCCCCAAATATGGGGGAAGGGGGGACAGACCCGGCCCATCAGGCATACGACGCCCCCAGGACGTTCCAGGACATTCCAGGGCAGCCACAAGTCAGGGACAGACCCGGAGCGCCAGGCGGACACCACCCCCAGGACGTCCCAGGGCGACCACGAGCCAGGTACAGACCCGGAGCACCAGACGGACGTCGCCCACATCTAGTGCGAGTGCGGCGACGCCAGTGGGCCACACCTAGTGATGAGGAGGGCAGCCACAGTAACAGGCCCCCGTCGCAGCCCACCCAGGACACCGACACACAGGACCCTAACACACAGGACACTGACGCACAGGACACTGATGCACAGGACCCTAACGCACAGGACACTGACGCACAGGACCCTAACGCACAGGACACTGACGCACAGGACACTGATGCACAGGACCCTAACGCACAGGACACTGACGCACAGGACCCTAACGCACAGGACACTGACGCACAGGACACTGACGCACCGCACACTGACACACAGGACCCTAACACACAGGACCCTAACACACAGGACCCTAACGCACAGGACACTGACGCACAGGACCCTAACACACAGGACACTGACGCACCGCACACTGACACACAGGACCCTAACACACAGGACCCTAACGCACAGGACACTGACGCACCGCACACTGACACACAGGACCCTAACACACAGGACCCTAACGCACAGGACACTGACGCACCGCACACTGACACACAGGACCCTAACACACAGGACCCTAACACACAGGACACTGACGCACCGCACACTGACACACAGGACCCTAACACACAGGACCCAAACACACAGGACCCTTACACGCAGGACCCTTACACGCAGGACCCTTACACACAGGACCCTAACACACAGGACCCTAACACACAGGACCCTAACACACAGGACCCTTACACGCAGGACCCTTACACGCAGGACCCTTACACGCAGGACCATAACACACAGGACCCTAACACACAGGACCATAACACACAGGACCCTTACACGCAGGACCCTTACACGCAGGACCCTTACACGCAGGACCATAACACACAGGACACTGACGCACAGGACACCGACACACAGGACACCGACACACAGGACCCTAACGCACAGGACACTGACGCACAGGACCCTAACACACAGGACACTGACGCACCGCACACTGACACACAGGACCCTAACACACAGGACACTGACGCACCGCACACTGACACACAGGACCCTAACACACAGGACCCAAACACACAGGACCCTTACACGCAGGACCCTTACACGCAGGACCCTTACACACAGGACCCTAACACACAGGACCCTAACACACAGGACCCTAACACACAGGACCCTTACACGCAGGACCCTTACACGCAGGACCCTTACACGCAGGACCATAACACACAGGACCCTAACACACAGGACCATAACACACAGGACCCTTACACGCAGGACCCTTACACGCAGGACCCTTACACGCAGGACCATAACACACAGGACACTGACGCACAGGACCCTAAAACACATGACACCAACGCCCAGGACACTGACGCACCCGACACCCACACACAGGGGACGGATGGACAGGAATCACCACTCCAGGGGACCCCGGACTTCAGGTCAGATGAGGAGCACGCCATTACGCCACTGCTATCTCCTACATCCTCCAGCATCGCAGAGACACTTCGATTGGGCACTTTAGCAACGAGGCATCTGGGACACTAACTGGTGCGCACAACACAGCTGTCCCGGTACAGAAGGTGGAGGCAGGAGCAACCAAGGGGCCAGGCGGTCGGAGGGCAGCCGGTGCAGGCAACCATCTGCTGCCCAGACAGGTCCCGGGTTCCTGGAGTTACCACACCCACCCATAGACCCGATGCAGGCACAGACCAAGGGACGATCGAAAGGGGTGATGGCCGGCTTGCAGCAGCTGCAGACGAAGGTGGAGGAGTCCACCCGCGTGCATGAGCAGGGAGTGGTGCCGGTCATTCGTGCCACGGAGGCTGACATTGCATGGGGTGGCGTCCGCGGTGGAGGCAATGGGTGCGACGGTGTCAGACATGGGTCACAGTATGCAAGGTATGGGGCTTTCCATGCAGGCGGCGTCCGTGGCCCAGGAGATGGCTGTCCTCTCACAGGCCGCCATGAGCCAGAGCCAGCAGCAGATCGCAGAGGCGCTCAACGCCGTGGCCCAGTCTCAGCAGGCCATGGCCCAGTCTCAGCAGGCACTGGCCCAGTCTCAGCAGGCAGTGGCCCAGTCCCAGCAGGCACTCGCCCAGTCCCAGCAGGCAGTGGCCCAGTCCCAGCAGGCACTCGCCCAGTCCCAGCAGGCAGTGGCCCAGTCTCAGCAGGCCATGGCCCAGTCTCTGCAGGCAGTGGCCCAGTCTCAGCAGGCAATGGCCCAGTCTCAGCAGGCCATGGCCCAGTCTCTGCAGGCAGTGGCCCAGTCTCTGCAGGCAGTGGCCCAGTCTCTGCAGGCACTGGCCCAGTCTCTGCAGGCCATCGCTGAGGGCATCGGCGCCATTGCCCAGGTGCTGGCCGGCGTCTCCCAGACACAGACAGGGATGGCCAACTCCCTCAGCTCCATGGCTGCAAACTTGCAGACCCTTGTTGATACCAGAGCTGGCCTCCAGGACTGGCAGCGCCAGGTGTCAGGGGGTCGTGGATGGTCGGTCCGTTCGCATCCCCGACCCATGTAGAGGCCCAGGGGCCACGGGCACCCCGAGGGAGGAGGAGGTGCTGGGGCCTGTTCCGGGTCCCCCTGTAGGGGAGGCCCCGGAACACCGCGACACCTCGGACTCGCCCCCCCTTTCCGTCCCAGGTGCATCTGGTGGGCAATGGGTAGGACAGGCTGGCAGCTCGCCATCCCAGTCATCTGAGCCGCGGTCTGGCCCATCTAGGCCGGGCCGCACCAGGAAACGGCCGCCAAAGGGATCCCAAGTCACAGGGCAGGAATCACAGGAGTCCACCTCCAGTTCTGCTGCACCATCTGGGGAACCACCTAGACATAGTCATAGGGCCCGGAAGGCCAAAAAATTAGTCACTGAGTAAGTTGGCACGGGTGTAGGGCACAGATTAGTTCTGGGGCTAAGGCATGTGTATGAACTGTTTGTTATTAAAATCACTTTCATACCTACTGTGGTGATCCACTGTGTAATTGTGTGTGTGCCTATATTAGGGGATATACAGTAGTACCTCTACTACAGGTTCACCGGTAGTACCTGCAGGCTAGCTCCGCCCACAAGGAGCCGTATAAATATGCATGAGTTCTCCTGAGCAGCCATTCTATCAGCTGCAGTCGGAGGATAAACATCTAACTGTAATAAAGCCTCTATTGTACCCATTCGAGTCTTTAGTATGATTGATAGCGCATCACCTACAGAAGCTGTCTGTGTACTCTGTCCTATGTGTGCGGGGGTGTGGTGTGAGGTGATCGGCAGTGGGTGTGTGAGGGGTGATAGAACATCGGCCTCAGGTGAGTGTGCCCCCCCCCACCCCCCCCGAGTCGCCATCGCCATCCTCCCGGGCAGACGACGAGACCGTGCGCTGCAGTGCCACGGCCGCCTGCAGGGAGGGTTCGGCCGGAGGGTGGTACTGTGGCCATGAGTCAGACATTGTCCAACAATGTAGAGCCCAGAGCTCATCGCAGGTCGGGCTGTCATCATCCTCCATGGCCTGCAATAGACACGCTTCCACCGGCGATCGTGTGAGCCCGGCCCGTTGTGCCGCAGGTGGGTGTGCAATGGAGGGGTGGTGTGTATGCGGGTGGGGTGCGGGTGGTTGGTGTTGGGTGGGCGGGGTGAGGGTGGTTGTTGGGTGGGTGGGGTGAGGGTGGTTGGTGATGGGTGGGAGGGGTGAGGGTGGTTGGTGTTGGGTGGGCGGGTGAGAGTGGTTAGTGTTGGGTGGGTGGGGTGAGGGTGGTTGATGTTGGGTGGGTGGGGTGAGGGTGGTTAGTGTTGGGTGGGTGGGGTGAGGGTGGTTGGTGTTGGGTGGGTGGGGTGAGGGTGGTTGATGTTATAAAATAAAATAACAGCTAAACAAATGTTCACTTTTTTGTTTAGAAAAGCTGAACTTTCCCTTTGTTCACACACCTGGTTGGTGTTGGGTGGGTGGGATGCGGGTGGTTGGTGTTGGGTGGGTGGGGTGAGGGTGGTTTGTGTTGGGTGGGTGGGGTGAGGGTGGTTGGTGTTGGGTGGGTGGGGTGAGGGTGGTTGGTGTTGGGTGGGTGGGGTGAGGGTGGTTGGTGTTGGGTGGGCGGGTTGAGGGTGGTTGATGTTGGGTGGGTGGGGTGAGGGTGGTTGGTGTTGGGTGGGCGGGGTGAGGGTGGTTGGTGTTGAGTGAGCGGGCTGAGGGTGGTTGGTGTTGGGTGGGCGGGCTGAGGGTGGTTGGTGTTGGGTGGGTGGGGTGAGGGTGGTTGGTGTTGAGTGGGCGGACTGAGGGTGGTTGGTGTTGGGTGGGCGGGGTGAGGGTGGTTGGTGATGGGTGGGTGGGGTGAGGGTGGTTAGTGTTGGGTGGGTGGGGTGAGGGTGGTTAGTGTTGGGTGGGTGGGGTGAGGGTGGTTGGTGATGTGTGGGTGGGGTGAGGGTGGTTGGTGTTGGGTGGGTGGGGTGAGGGTGGTTGTTGGGTGGGTGGGGTGAGGGTGGTTGGTGTTGGGTGGGAGGGGTGAGGGTGGTTGGTGTTGGGTGGGCGGGGTGAGGGTGGTTGATGTTGGGTGGGTGGGGTGAGGGTGGTTGGTGTTAGGTGGGTGGGGTGAGGGTGGTTGGTGTTGGGTGGGTGGGGTGAGGGTGGTTGGTGTTGAGTGGGCGGGCTGAGGGTGGTTGATGTTGGGTGGGCGGGCTGAGGGTGGTTGGTGTTGGGTGGGCGGGCTGAGGGTGGTTGGTGTTGGGTGGGTGGGGTGAGGGTGGTTGGTGATGGGTGGGTGGGGTGAGGGTGGTTAGTGTTGGGTGGGTGGGGTGAGGGTGGTTAGTGTTGGGTGGGTGGGGTGAGGATGGTTGGTGATGTGTGGGTGGGGTGAGGGTGGTTGGTGTTGGGTGGGAGGGGTGAGGGTGGTTGGTGTTGGGTGGGTGGGGTGAGGGTGGTTGGTGTTGGGTGGGAGGGGTGAGGGTGGTTGGTGTTGGGTGAGCGGGGTGAGGGTGGTTGATGTTGGGTGGGTAGGGTGAGGGTGGTTGGTGTTGAGTGGGCGGGCTGAGGGTGGGTGGTGTTGAGTGGGCGGGCTGAGGGTGGTTGGTGGGTGGGCGCGGTGAGGGTGGTTGGTGTTGGGTAGGGTGAGGGTGGCAGACTGGTGCAATGGTGTGCAGTCTGTGCCCATAATCGGCCCACACCTCCCTAGTCCGTGAACCGGGCGTCTATCAGCCTGTCCCATGCCCGCTGGCCCAGCCGGTAACGGTGGGCAGCCTCCTGTCCATGTCCAGCCCGTCTGTCCTGACCATTGCCCCCATCCTCCTCATCTGGGGAGGTCTGTGCCTCATCTTGCTGTTCCTCCCCTTCCCCCTCCTGTGCCTGCAGCACATCGTCCCTCTGCTGGGCTATGTTGTGCAGGACGCAGCAGACCACAACGATGCGGCCGAACCTATCTGACGGGTACTTGAGGGCCCCTCCAAAGTGCTCCAGGAAACTGAAGCGCATCTTCAGCAGCCCAACGCACCTCTCTATCACACCCCTGGTCGCTGCATGGGCATCGTTGTAGCGGTTCTCTGCGTCAGTCTGTGGCCTCCGTATAGGCATCATCAGGCACGACCCTGTCGTCCAGCAACCAGCCCCTCAGCCGGGGGGAGGGGGGGGGGGGTCCCTTGAACATGGTGGGGATGAAAGATTGCACCAATACGAATGAGTCATGTACACTGCCCGGCTACCGGGCGCAGAAATGCAGGATCCTCATGCGGTGGTCACAGACCACCTGCCCCTTCCTATTCATGAACACGGCCCTGTTATCCGCAGGTGGCCGCACGGCGACATCCATCTCATCTATCGCCCCCTGGACCATGTGCATCCAGGCCACAGCAGCGAAGCCCGCTGCCCAGGCATCCTGGCCGGCCTGGTGTACAGGGAACTGGAGTATCGGTCCGCAATGGCATATAGGGGTCTGTCACTCCACGGATGCACCAGTGCACCGATGCCTGCGAGATGCCGGACAGGTCCCCACTTGGTGCCTGGAATGACCCCGTGGCATACAAGTTCAGGGCCACCGTAACCTTGACGGCCACGGGGCGAGGGTGTCCTTCCCCAGTGCCACGCGGTGCCAGGTGTGCCATCAGGTGGCAGATATGGGCCACGGTTTCACGGCTCAATCCGGAGTCTCCTCCTGCATGTCTGGTCCGTGGGGTCCTGGTACGACGAGCGAGGCCGGTACACGCGGGGCCTCCTCAGGCGTCTCCGTCGCCATCTCGCCATCCTGCCCTATGTATGCACTGTCGTTCTTGCCTCATTTTCCAAGCTATACATCACCATCTTCTCTGAATAGTCAATATTCCTTCTTCTGTACTGACCAGACTGATGATTGACTGAAGTTTAAACTTGCTGGAATTTAGATGGAAGGAGAAATTTTGTCCTTCACAGGTGACAAACAGGAAACACATAAATCCCAATGCACCTGCGTGCAGCGAAAACTGCAATGAACCTCACGATATTCCCTCTACCAAGATTCACATCCTAAAGTGTTGCCACCTGCTTCCCTATCCTTTTCATCCAGTATGTGGTCTCCCATCATTTTGTGCCTATTGTTCCTCTGTCACGATTCTCAGGCCATCCCCAATTTGAGCATATGGTGGAGAATGCAAATGTGTAGCTCCATTCGAAGATTAGTTATAATGGACATGGACTCCCACACTGCCGCAATTGAACAGTGTTGAAAAGTCAGACACTACACTGGGTTTTGGTTATCTCTCAGTGACGAAGTATTTAGTCAGGTAACAGCAGAAAAAAATTGAATCAATACTTTGAAAAAAGCACAGGAACACAGATGATCATTCTGTCGAGAGTTTTGTTTTGGGTTTTACTGGTTTCTTATATACTCATGGCGTGCCAATGAAAGCAAAGGCCAGAATATATTAAAACGACATGCTATTTTTTTCAAAAGCACTAATAAATCATGGTTCTGCTCACGACAAATCAATACCACAGTAATGAAAAAGGAGGTGAGGCATTATAGGAGTTTGTTGAGTCAGGAGGAGATCTGCTCATTTATACAAATGATTTATAAGAATCTCCTTTGTCAATAAGAGGGAGTTCTGCTTCTTTCACTTATGCAGTAATGTCAGATCCTTCAGTTACCTTAGAATTTTCTCGACTAATGCATTGTGATTCCACAACACATATAAGCGTAAAATAATGCTCTCATTAATCGTAAACTTGCGCTACTTTACAAGTATTTTAAAAGCTGTCAGCTTTTTGAGTATTTCCATCATTGTTTGGTTTTTCAGATTTCCAGCATTTGCACTATTTTGTCTTTTTATTTATGTCTGCTTTCTAAGCTTTGTTTTCAACATTTCATAGTTGTGTTACAATCCCAGTTGACATTACTTGTGGACGGAAAGATCCCAGAATGGAACACTGGCTGAAAAGATAACTTTTCCTTATATTCCGAAAGCATGGATGAACAGAGTCTCAGGATTGCCAGTCAGCTTTCAACAACAGAAAAAAATATTTCATTTGTAGTAACTTGGCCACAAAAGGTAGTTGAACGCGGTGTAAAAGATCAGGGATAGGATTCTCTGTTTCTGAGACTCGGTGTTGACTCCAACACAGAATCCGTGGACTTTTACGAGAGAAAAACCGGTGCCACACCTGAAACGATTCCGTTACCGTTAAGGGGCTAGCACCGGTGCCGTGTGGAGCACAATCGATTCTAATGGGAAACGGTGCCAGTTTCGCCGGTTTTGAGATTGACACCCAAAGGCTGACAAGCTGCAGCCGCACATAAACACCACCGTCCCAGCCAACAAGATGGCAGCGAGGAGAGTAGCCCCGAGGTTCACAGGCGCCGAGCTGGAGACCCTGTTGGACGCGATGGAGGAGCGGCGGATGACCCTGTACCCTGGCCCCCGGGAAGGAGGCTGCCAGCTGCCGCCGTTCGTCATGCCTGGGCGCAGTTGGCAGATTGTCTAACACTATCGTTTTATGTGCTCTCTCCCCAGGAGAAGGCCGCGCACAACTGCCGGAGCAGAAGACTAGAGGG
This sequence comes from Scyliorhinus canicula, assembly GCF_902713615.1. Taxonomy (NCBI): domain Eukaryota; kingdom Metazoa; phylum Chordata; class Chondrichthyes; order Carcharhiniformes; family Scyliorhinidae; genus Scyliorhinus; species Scyliorhinus canicula. The sequence continues at coordinate 40,020,549 of NC_052154.1, forward strand.
GGACTGTCAGACCTGCGGCCCCTCACCGTGACAGTGCAGAGGGCCCTGCACATGGTTATGGGACTGGAGGAAAGGGAGGTCACCAAGGTGGAGTTCGGCCACGGACGAGGAAGTGAGAACCCGCTTAGTTGCGGTTCCCTGTGACACGTAGGTCACCCCCCCCCCAACACAAACCCACACCCCCACACCATCGTCACCCCCACACTACCGTCACGCTAACACCGCTCTCACATCCACACCACCCTCACCCCTACCCACACCGTCACCCTACACCACCCCCACAGCACCACCCCCCACCCCTTTGCCCAACCCCACTCCCTCCCGGCCCACGGTCAAATCATGCATCTTGTCTTATGTCTTGCAGGACCTGCTCAAGATGGCGTGGGTCCATCTGGTGAGTCAACTGTGTGGTGCCCACCACAGAGTGTCCCAGAAGCCTCTTCACTAACCCCCAGCCCCCAGCCAGTGCCACAGCCTGTGAGCTGAGCAGTGATGGGAGCAGCTCGGACCCCAGTCCTCCGCCCGAGACTCAGGATACGCCGGAGCTCGGATCTGAGGATGACATTGATTTCCTGTCACTGCTGTCTCCAACAGTGAGTCACTCAATTCGGTTAGCCATATTGGTGAGCAGCAGGCGGAGGAAGGAACTCCAGAGGGGGCGGACGGTCGGAGGGCAGGCTGACTCGAGGAACTAGCTGCTGTCCAGACGAGCTTCGAGCTTCTGGAACAAACAGTCCCATCAATTGTGGAGATGCAGTCACAGAGCCAGGGTCTACATGAGGGGTTATCGGTGAGCGGAACTCCTGAGTGTGGTCCAGTCACAGCAGGCCATGGCTGGGAACATCGGCGGCATTGCCTAGGCCACTGGGCAGAGGGAGGTGGCCCAATCCCAGAGGGAAATGGCGCAGCCAGTGCCTGATGTGACAAAAACCCAGAAGGTGGTGGCACTGTTGCAGTGGGATGTGGCACAGTCCCAGACGGAGATGGTCCACTCCCTATGTTCCATGGTCGTGAGCATGCAGAACTTGGTCGAGACCAGCGCCGGCCTCCAGGACTGGCAGCTCCAGGTGTCGGGGGATCCATGGGATAGCTCTCCTCGCACCCCTATCCCATGGAGTAGCCCGGGGCCATTGGACACCCCAAGGGAGGAGGAGATAATGGGGCCCGTGCTGTTGATTCCCGCAGGGGAGGTTCCGGAACACCACACCCTGGGGGAGCGGAAATGGACGGGAGTTGGGGAGGAGGGGAATGGGCGGACCCTGTGGGTGGCCTATGTTCCCTACCCTCCCACAGGAAATTAAATTACTTGAAGCGGACAGTATCATTGAGCGAATTAATTCATCCCCATGGACACTGAACCTGGTTATTGTGCAGTTCAAAAATGTGAATTTGGACAGTGCATTGACCTGAAGGTGGTCAACAGAGCATTCGTTTCAGACAAGTATCCATTTCCTTCGATCCAAGAGCAATTAACATAATTTCAAGACTCTACAATCTTCATAAAGCTTGAATGTGATGGAGCTATATTTCAGGTACCACTGGTTTAGAACAGCTGATATCTTACTGATTTTGTCACTCATGACAGGTGTGATTTAGTACTGCAGAATTCCTTTTGGACTAGGCTTAGCACATTCCTGACGATTGATTCTTCCATCTTGGTAGACGTTGAGGGGCTTCTCAAACTACTCATAGAGCTTTTGTCCATGAAAGGGACAAAGCAGAACCTGATCAGTGCGTATAAGCAGTGCTCACTCAACTCACACAGCACAATTTGATTCTCAACAAGGACAAATACACAATTGCGGTACCCAAGATTGACTCTTTTGGATACAGAGTGATAGTAGATGGTGCAAAGACTACCAAAGCCATTCATGCAGATCTGACATTCTCTAATGTGAAAGAGTTGGCTTTGTTCCTCAGTACTCACAACTTTGATCACAGATCCCTAGATATGCAGAGATCGCAGAGCCTCTTTGAAAGTTACTGTGCAAATATGCACCAATGGGGATGGTCATTCGCACAGCAAACCCCATTTGATGTGTTAAAGGCAAAGATAAAAAAGAAATGCCGGTACTCACGCATTTCAGCTGACGTTGAAAAATGTATGTTACGAGAGATGCATCAGGAAATTAGATTTGAACTGTACTCTCAGTAGATTGAAGTGAGCAAATATCCAGTCGTCTACACATCACACCGATTGTCAAAAACTGGACCCAAATACTCTACTGGAGAATGGAAGCATTAGTCTGCATGTAATCTTGTGAACATTGACACATGTATTTCTTTGGTAGAAAGTTCACTCTCTCCATTGATCACAAAGCACTAACTGCAATTTTTAGTCATATCATTATAATAATAATTTTTATTGTCACAAGCAGGCTTACATTAACACTGCATTGAAGTTACTGTGAAAAGCCCCTAGTCGTCACATTCCAGCGCCTGTTTGGGTACACGGAGGGAGAATTCAGCATGTCCAAATTACCTAACAGCACATCTTTCGGGACTTGTGGGGGTAAACCGGAGCACCCAGAGGAAAGCCATGCAGACGCAGGGAGAACATAGAAAACATAGAAAAATACAGCACAGAACAGGCCCTATGGCCCACGATGGTGTGCCGAACTTTTGTTCTAGATTAAGAACAAATTAATCTACACCCCATCATTCTACCGTAATCCATGTACCTATCCAATAGCCGCTTGAAGGTCCCGAATGTTTCCGTCTCAACTCCTTCCACAGGCAGTGCGTTCCATGCCCCCACTACTCTCTGGGTAAAGAAGCTACTTCTAACATCCTCCCTATATTTTCCACCATTCACCTTAAATTTATGTCCCCTTTTAATGGTTTGTTCCACCCGGGGAAAAAGTATCTAACTGTCTACCCTATCTATTCCCCTGATCATCTTATAAACCTCTATCAAGTCGCCCCTCATCCATCTCCGTTCTAATGAGGAAAGGCCGAGCACCCTCAAACTTTCCTCGTAAGACCTACTCTCCATTCCAGGCAACATCCTGGTAAATCTCCGTTGCACATTTTCCAAAGCTTCCACATTCTTCCTAAAATGAGGCGACCAGAACTGCACACTGTACTCCAAATGTGGCCTTACCAAGGTTTTGTACAGCTGCATCATCGCCTCACGGCTCTTAAATTCAATCACTCTGCTAATGAACGCTAGCACACCATAGGCCTTCTTCACAGCTCTATCCACTTGAGTGGCAACTTTCAAAGATCTATGAATAGAGACCCCAATATCTCTCTGCTCCTCCACATTGCCAAGAACCCTACCATTAACCCTGTATTCCGCACGTGCAGAACGTGCAGACTCCGCACAGACAGCGACCCAAGACGGGAATTGAACCTGGGAACCTGGTGCTGTAAAGCAACAGTGCTAACCACTGTGCTACTGTGCCGCCATGATCTGGTCATCAACCTATACAGGCGTTCAAATTGTCTTTATCGGTGCAACTTTGAGGTTGAGTATCTTTCAGGTTCACGCACGTGAGTAGGTGACATGCTTAGCCATACTACTATCACAAACAGTGTTAGTGACAGCAAAGTGACTCATGTCATTGAAGGCTTTATGATCATTATGATGATACAAGCAACTACGAATCTTGATATGCAAGAGGAGTTGAAGGCAGAATTGGTGACACAGCATACTGTGGGAAGTAAGCTTGTATCTTAAAACTGAGCGGCCACGTGAAACAAGGAAAAACTGGTCTCATACTGCAGGAGTTTGCATTGTTTGATGAAAACTCTCTTCTTACGGAACTTGAGGGGTTATCCCAAAAGTGCATCAGGAATGTGTATTATATCTTGCCCACAAAGGTCATCTGAATGAAATGAAAATCGCTTATTGTCACAAGTAGGCTTAAAATGAAGTTACTGTGAAAAGCTCCTAGTTGCCACATTCCAGTGCCTGTTCAGGGAAGCTGGTACGGGAATTGAACTGTGCTGCTGGCCTGCCTTGGTCTGCTTTCAAAGCCAGCGATTTAGCCCTGTGCTAAACCAGCCCCAATCTGGATGTTGTTAAGATGAAACGATGACCCCGTGAAGCAGCAACATATTACCTCAAAGAAGAGTTAATCAGAAACAGCATAGCATATGCACTCAGTGAAAAATCAAGTTGTTTAGAAATTGAGGTTTTTCGGAGACTATTATAACAGACCAGTTCATAGAGTTCTGAGCAAGCCACGGAATTCACCACCATCTGACATTGCGATACAACCTGCAATCAAATGGTGGCATTTAATGATTGAACAGTGTGATGATGAAGGACTGCATGAGTGTTAACAGGTCAGAAGGGAAAATGTTTAAACAATCCATTCACACATGGGTTCAAAAATATTATATATTGATTTTAAAAAGTTTTTTGATCAATACATTAATTTAATGATGAGTTATCAATGCCAGCATCAATTGCAGAAAGGTCTGATGCACCATGGGACAGATCAAAACATAGGCCTCTCTACCTAGTCAGTAATCTCAATGTCATTAGCGTGAATATTTACATTTCCTACACCAGCCATTATAACTTGTGCAAAATAACGAAAAATTTATGTTTGTCTGTACCAAGTTAGCAATCGGCTGAGAGAAAAATTCAGGTCAAATCAGAAGCAGACTTACACTTTTGGGGACCCCGCGCTCCCCCTCTTTGTGGGGGCCCCTCATGTCACGCCCCACCCCGCCCTCTGGTGACATGACAGCCCGTCCCCAATAATGGCAAGCCCTGCCGCAATGATGCCAATCCCTTCCCCCAATAATATCAATCCTTTCTCCCAATGACGGCAATGGTGTCAAGTCCCACCTCAATTACATCAATGCCCTCCTGACCCTGCCCATTCTCAGCTCACACAGTGTAAGCCACAAAAAAACAAAATCACTGTCTTACTGCCTTCGTGCTCTTTAGCTCATGAGAACAAGCTTGTAATTGATTCATTAAAATCCGAGCCTACCTGTTTTCAGCATGATGGTAGAGATAGTCGATATTGCGATCTATGTGGCTTGAAGTGAGAAAACATGAACTGGTTGATGAGCAACTGGATGGAGAAATCAGAGAATGATATGATTGAAGCACAGCACAGGCCACTGCAGGACAGAATGAGCCAGAAAATGTCCAATGAATGGAATGAAGTACAATGTCCAGTCCGAGTCTAATATCAGTGGGTTTGCTGGCAACTGTCTGGCAGGATTCCTGAAGAAAAGAGACTTTCTGAAGGGTAGTATTGAGAGCTATGGGGAATTATGGTTACTCACCGGTTATAACTGTCTGCATGTGACCACCAGCCATTATATCAGGCCAGCATATATTCTCTTTTGAAAAACAGAATTTAGACTGGAGAACATGTTAGAGGGTCAGATTTTGTAGATTTTCTTGCTTCATCAGTTGTTTGCAATCCATGGCAACTTAGATGGCTTTTCTTCTGTTCTCTTCCTTCAGAAAATCATCAATAACTCACAGGTAAAATCTTGTAAGCATGCATTTTCAATTGTCAGTATTGCTGAATTTGTCAAATGTTCCCGACTCATTGTACTTTGCAGATAATTTTTCACTTTTTTCAATTCAGAGAAAGAATGTTCGCTGGAGGCATTTGTGACAGGCATTGTTAAAAATATTGCCAGAATGGTTTCCACATGTGGAAAGGTGGCCTGCAAACCATCATGTACAAGTCTGTATAAAGCAACTGGTGATCTTGAAGCACAGAGGGTGCGATTCTCCGCACTCACGCCGGTTCGGAGAATAGCGGGCCGCGCAAATTTTCACGGCGACGCAGGTCCGACGCCCTCCCGCTATTCTCCGAACCCCGCACAAACTACACGTCGGGATTCCCGGCAAAGGCCTCGAATGCGCTCCCGACACGACCAGAATAGCTACTTATTGGCCCCCCGCTATTCTCCGGCCCGGATGGGCCGAAGTCCCGACGTCATCAAGCACTGTTTTCACGCCGGCCAACACACCTGCTTTTCAAGTTTGTCAACCAGTCATGCTGGCTGACGAGAGCTTCGAGTAGGTGAGCGCACCGCTCAGCGCACCGCTCAGCGCACTGCTGGAGTCTGGCCAAAACGGGGAAGGCATCCCCGAGAACGGGAGCGGGGTCCAGAGCGGGGGGGAGTGGGGAGATGGAGGGGGAGTGGGGGAGATGGAGGGGGGAGTGGGGGAGACTGAGGGGGGAGTGGGGGAGATGGAGGGGGGAGTGGGGGAGACTGAGGGGGGAGTGGGGGAGATGGAGGGGGGAGTGGGGGAGACTGAGGGGGGAGTGGGGGAGATGGAGGGGGGAGTGGGAGAGACTGAGGGGGGGAGTGTGGGAGACGGAGGGGGGAGTGGGGGAGACTGAGGGGGGAGTGCGGGAGATGGAGGGGGGAGTGGGAGACGGAGGGGGGAGACTGAGGAGGGAGTGGGGGAGACTGAGGGGGGAGTGGGGGAGACTGAGGGGGGGAGTGGGGTGATGGAGGGGGGAGTGGGAGAGACTGAGGGGGGAGTGGGGAGACGGAGGGGGGAGTGGGGGAGACTGAGGGGGGAGTGGGGGAGATGGAGGGGGAGTGGGGGAGACTGAGGGGGGAGTGTGGGAGACGGAGGGGGGAGTGGGTGAGACGGAGGGGGGAGGAGTGGGAGTGGGGGGGGGGGTAGGGAGAGAGTGAGCGAGTGACCCGTCCAACCCCGGTTACAAAATGTCTGCCACCATGCCATGGCTTGCCGGTCACGAGGGCACGGCCGCTGGTTGCCCTGTGGCTTACGGCCACAGGCCACTGCCGCACTGGTGAAGAGGACGTAGTTAACTGCCTGTTGGATGCAGAAAGTGATCAGGGGTTAGGCTGGCCACGTGTCAGTAGCGCGACCAGGCCACCGGGACACACAGGAATCCCGTAGCAGGCGGCTGCCGAGGTGTCGACTAACCTCCGTCTAACATGTCCCGTTTCTCTGCCCCCCACCACCCTTCTGTAGGTTAGGACAATGTTTGTGAACAGAACGGCTATGTTCTGCGCAGTGGTTGGGGCCGCTGCACTGCATTTGGAGATGCAGCAGCATCCACAGCCACAACCCGCAGTGGATGCAGGGCCAGCTGCAGCAGCAGAGGGAAGGGCCGAGGAGTTGCCAGTCGTCGAGCAGCATGGTGGGGGGGAGGAGGAGGAGGGGGAGGAGGAGAGAGTGAGGGTGCAGCCACGGCACCAGAGGCGACGACCAAGGCCGAGGGTGTACCGTGTCCGGATCTCTTTCCTAACAATGACTGACATCACCTGCAGGAGGAGACTCCGGCTGAGTAGGCGGACGGTGATACATATCTGTCACCTCGTGGCGCACCTCGCCCCACGTGGAACGGGGGAGGACACGCGATCCCGGTTGCCATCAAGGTGACGGTCGCTCTTAACTTCTATGCGACCGGCTCCTTCCAGTCTCCGAGCGGGGACCTCTCCGGGATCTCCCAGTCATCGGTCCACAGGTGCATCCGGGATGGGACCGACGCCCTCTCTGCCATCGCGGACCGCTACATCTCCTTTCCCGAGGACCGAGCAACTCAAGACGCACGAGCTCGTGGATTTGCCAGCGTGGCCAGGATACCGAGGGTGCAGGGGGCAATCGATTGTGTTCACGTCCCCATGCGCCCGCCTGCAGGGGACAGGGAGGTGTTCACAAACAGGAGGGGGACATACTCCATGAATATCCAGGTGGTATGCGACCCCTACATGAGGATCATGAACGTCTGTGCAAGGTTCCCAGGGAGTGTGCATGACTCCTACATACTGGCGCAGTCGTACATCCCTGCGATGTTTGAGGGGCGTCCCCCCCGGCTGAGGGGCTGGTTGCTAGGCGACGGGGTTATCCGCTGAGGTCTTGGCTGATGACGCCTATACGGAGGCCTCAGACCAATGCGGAAACACGATACAACGAGGCCCATGCAGCAACCAAGGGTATGGTGGAGCGCTGCCTTGGCCTCCTGAAGATGAGATTTAGGTACCTGGACCGCTCCGGAGGGGCCCTGCAGTACCAGGCCGACAGGGTCGCTCGCATTGTTGTGGTCTGCTGTGTGCTGCACAACATCGCAATGCAGAGGGGAGATGACCTGCTGCAGGAGGCGGAGAGAGAAGCTAGTGGCAGTGGTGCCAGCACAGAGGAGGAGGAGGAGGAGGAGGAGGAGGAGAGGGAGGAGGAGGAGGAGGAGGCTGAAGGAGTGGAGGGCGCAGCACGCAGACACGACCCAGGTGCTGGTGATGTCCAGGAGGCGGCACGACAGACCCGGTGAGGACGGCGGGCACGCGACGCCTTGGTGGCAGCACGGTTCACGCGTCGTATGCGACGTCCCTGCTGAACACCAAACCACCACCTGCATCGCTAGTCATGCAGAGGGTCAACACACAACTGTCACCACCACAGCCCCCCCAACCCCCTCTCAGTGTACACTGCTCCACTTAGACATCACTGGGTCCAGACGGTATGGTACAACATTGATGCCTGTGTCAGCGGGTGTGATCAGTGCCATGTGGAATGATGACAGCCCGCTCTGCGAAGAGCTGTGAACTCAGAATCGTTAGAGAGAGTCTGACCCATGGCAATAGCTGAACCATCCACCTTGGTGGCCGCTGAGATCGTCACGGACACTCTATCACATGCCCGCGTGGGCTAGCTGTGGGAGGGGGTGGGTGGAAGGGACTGCACACCCGGCACCGAAGTTTCACTGCTCGTCAACCCCAGCGACACTCGGTCACCATCACGATTCCTGTGGCTGTGGAACAATCACACGGTATTACAAGTAAGGTGGAACAGTGCGTTTAATGTGAACAAACATTTACAGGTACCCTAGCTCCTACAACAAAACTGTACCCTTCACCCGTGCCAACTTACTCAGTGTCTATCTTTGTTGCTTTACGGGCCCTACCACTACGTCTAAGTGATTCCCCAGATGATACAGCAGGAGTGGAGGAGCACTGCTGCGAATCGCCCCCTTCGACTAGTTTCTCCTTCGGCAAGCGTTTCCTGGGGCGACCCGGCTTTGATGGGCCAGGCTGCTCTGCGGGCGTCTCGGGTGACATTGTGCCACCCTGCTGCCCACCCGATGCACCAGGGATGGGACGGGGGGAGGGCGAGAATTCCGGGAGGTCCCGTAATGGAGTTGATGGGACGGGCCCCAAAACCTCCTCCTCCCTCGGGGTGCCCGGTGGCCCCCGGGCCTCACTTTGGGATAGAGGTGCGAGCGGGGAGGTGCCCCGTCACGCCACCGACACCTGGCGCTGCCAGTCCTGGAGGCCTGCAACAGTATCCACCAGGATCCGAAGGTTTGCAGAGACGGAGTCCAAGGAGTTAGACATTCCCGCCAGGGACTGTGCGATCTCAATCTGTGAGTGCACGACACCATCCAGCACATGTGTCAGGCGGTTGATGTTCTCCGCGACTGGCTGCTGGGACTGTGCCATCGACTGCTGGGACTGTGCCATGGCGTGCTGCGACTGGGCCATGACCTGCTGAGACTCGGCCAAGGCCCGCAGCGCGCCGGCAAAGTCGTGTTGGCTCTGGCGCTTTGCTGCCTGTGAGAGGGCAACCCTGTCCAGGGCCGAGGATGACGTGTGCACATTAAGCCCAACGCCTTGCATAACCTGACACATTGCCTCCACCGCGGATGCCACCCGTGCGGTGTCGGCCTGGGTTGCTGCCATGAGCGGCACCACTCCCTGCTCGTGGCGCGGTTCGACTCCTCTAACAGCGTCTGCAGATGCTGGAAGACAGCCCTCATCCCGTCATTGTGTCCCTGGGTTTCTTGATGCATCGGCTGTGCGGCTGGGTTGAGAAAGTCCAGGAACTCGGAAAACGTCTGGGAGCCAGCTGCATGCTGGGCCTGGCCTGGCCTCCGCCAGTCCGGGCCCTCGGCTGCTCCGACCTCCACTTGCTGTACCTGCTCAGCTGTGATGTGCGACCCAGACTGTGACCCAGGAGCCTCATCACTAAATAGGCCAACCGGGGTGAGTGTCTCTGGGATGGTGGATGGTGTGGGAGATAGCTGTGCCGCAAGCTCGAGGTCGTCTTGGTTTGACGCCTCCTCTATGTCATCGGCCCGCTGAGAGGCCGTAGGGTGTTCGCGGGCCATTTCTCTCTCTGGCTGTGTCGCCGCCCTCTGGGCGTCCTGCTCCACAGATTCGGTTGGAGAGGATGGGACTCCCCGCTGATCGGGCACCCTCTGTCGTGCGGCCCCGGGTGAGGTGGGGGCAGATGCCTGTGTCCGTTGGAGGCAGACGGCCCTGGTCGTTCGGCATCACGTCCTAGGGAAGAGAATGAGACGGGTTATTTAGATTCGCTCGGCCGGGCGCTGGGCGGTCCCAGTGGGAAGGGTGTGAAGGGACAGAGGATGGGGAGGTGTCCCAGTGGGCAGGGTGTGTGATGGGACAGAGGATGGGGGTGGTATCCCAGTGGGCAGGGTGTGTGAAGGGACAGAGGATGGGGGAGGTATCCCAGTGGGCAGGGTGTGTGAAGGGACAGAGGATGGGGGAGGTGTCCCAGTGGGCAGGGTGTGAAGGGACAGAGGATGGGGGTGGTATCCCAGTGGGCAGGGTGTGAAGGGACAGAGAATGGGGGAGGTATCCCAGTGGGCAGGGTGTGTGAAGGGACAGAGGATGGGGAGGTGTCCCAGTGGGCAGGGTGTGTGAAGGGTCAGAAGATGGGGGAGGTGTCCCAGTGGGCAGGGTGTGTGAAGGGACAGAGGATGGGGGAGGTGTCCCAGTGGGCAGGGTGTGTGAAGGGACAGAGGATGGGGGAGGGGGGGGTGTTTGTCATGCAGGGTTGTCTCACTTGTTGCAGCTCCGCCAACCTCGCATTGCGCGATCTCCCGGGTGGCAGATCCCCCAACAAGGTCCAGTGCCCTCTGCTCAAACATGGTGAGGGGCCGCAGGATGGGCAAACCCCCTCCAGTCTTGTTCCGCTCACGGGTGTTGTGAGCGGTCTTGTCCTGTTGGGGGAGGGGGCATAGGTAGATCATTACAATACGGCAGGTATCAGCAGTCCGTTCAGATACTGGCACAGTTTGGGGGTCAAGTTGTAATAAGACCATTGCATCTCTCCACGGGGGCCAGAGCGCTGGGTCTGTGACAACTTTGTGAACCACCCTCAACTCACTCTGCCCCAATCCCCCTCCACCCCCTGTGCCAGGGGGGGAGGTGGGTGATTAAGTAAAGGGGGGGGAGGGATGGTTGTGACCCGGGGGCACCCTCTTGGCACTTACCCTGGCAGCCCTGGTGAGGTTGTGCATCTTCTTCTGACATTGGTCTGCAGAGCGAGGGGTCTGCCCCACAGCACTGACGGCAGCAGCCACCTCACGCCAGGCCTGGCGCACCGCGCTGGCAGGGTGGCGATGCCCTCTATGCGGGCAGATGATGCCCCTCCTCGATTGATTCGAGCAGCCTCCACGAATCGAGGGGCTGCTCTCCTCAGCTCTGACATCCTGGCCTAGTTTCTGTGCTCGCCCGCGCCTTTTTACGGCGTCGGGCGGCGTCACGCGGGCGTGTTCGTCTCGTCGCCGTGTTCCAGCATCATCGCGCACGTGATTGACGCGGCCCCGTTCCTAGCCCATTTCCCGGACGTGAATACCTCGGGAAATGGGCCGTGTTGGGCTGTCGCAAAATTCGGCCGTTTTCACGGCCAACTTCGCGATTTTCCGCGGGTGCGGAGAATCGAGCCCAGAGTTTATCATTATCAATGAATTGTTTCACTTCATCTTGAAAATATTTGTGTCTATATCCTCCCAGTAGAATTGAATTAATCTGTTATTACAACGGGTCTTGGCATTCTCAACCAAACTTTTGTTGAAATGCATGCAAAAGAATTTAATATTTTTCTTCAAAGATTCACTTCTACTCTTCAATTGTACCATTAATATGCCACAAATAGCATTGACAGTGCCAACAATGATCTTCTCTTTCCCTTTTAAAGTGATTAAATTGTCTCTGGTTTCATCAAAAATAACTTCTTGTGTCTTGTACGCTTCTGATCATCAGAGGGACTTTCTGCAAGAGTGTCACAAATTGTTTTGACTGTCAAATTATTTCCATGTGTTTGCTCAAGCATGATTGCAGCATTTTCCACCAATGCGTGGATGGAACCCGAAAAGAAGGCAACAAGTTTTGAACAAAGTCAACAAAATATATGGCTGCTTCATACGATTCAGCTGCTGCATTGCAGATCCAATTCAAGGAGTGACTGAAATATGGGACAACACAGGGGCTTGCATTGTTCTGTCTTGCTTGTGGACCTGAATATTTTCGCGCCATATTTGCTGCATTATCAAACTCTGCAAAGATAATTTTGATGTCCAATCCTAAATTTGCAATCATTTCCAAAACAGTTGTCTTCAGGCACTCAGAAGTATGGGATTGTAGCTAGACAAAACAGAGAAATCACTCTGCACCGTCATCATCGCTGGTCTCATATCTTTAAATTAATGTTAATTGGTTCACATGACTCACATCTGGTGTTGAATCAACTATGATTGAATAGTACTTTGCACCTTTGGTTTAATTATGGTTTCTGAGCCGCTCTGCCATTATGGTGATGAAGTCATTGTCGGTTCTGTGTGTTAAAAAGTTGGTCTTTCCTGAACCACAATACTATAACTTTTCAAATGCTCTTTGAGAAGCTCATTAAATTCCCTGAGATATTCAAGGCAAGCTGAAAAATTACCTCTTTGACTTGTCACTGATGACACATCATATCCTCTTAGAGATTGGCCCAAGGAACACAGCAGTTATATGTGGCAACATGTCTGAGCATTGCCCACCAGTACATAGAACATAGAACATACAATGCAGAAGGAGGCCATTCGGCCCATCAAGCCTGCACCAACTCACTTAAGCCCTCACTTCTACCCTATCCCTGTAACCCAATAACCCCTCCTAACCTTTTGGTCACTTAGGGCAATTTATCATGGTCAATCCACCTAACCTGCACGTCTTTGGACTGTGGGAGGAAACCGGAGCACCCGGAGGAAACCCACGCAGACATGGGGAGAACGTGCAGACTCCGCACAGACAGTGACCCAGCGGGGAATCAAACCTGGGATCCTGGCGCTGTGAAGCCACAGTGCTATCCACTTAGAACATAGAACATAGAACATAGAACAATACAGCGCAGTACAGGCCCTTCGGCCCACGATGTTGCACCGACATGGGAAGTCAAAAACTAAAGGCCATCTAACCTACACTATGCCATTATCATCCATATGCTTATCCAATAAACTTTTAAATGCCCTCAATGTTGGCGAGTTCACTACTGTTGCAGGTAGGGCATTCCACGGCCTCACCACTCTTTGCGTAAAAAACCTACCTCTGACGTCTGTCCTATATCTATTACCCCTCAATTTAAGGCTATGTCCCCTCGTGCTAGCCACCTCCATCCGCGGGAGAAGGCTCTCACTGTCCACCCTATCTAACCCTCTGATCATTTTGTATGCCTCTATTAAGTCACCTCTTAACCTTCTTCTCTCTAACGAAAACAACCTCAAGTCCATCAGCCTTTCCTCATAAGATTTTCCCTCCATATCAGGCAACATCCTGGTAAATCTCCTCTGCACCCGTTCCAAAGCTTCCACGTCCTTCCTATAATGAGGCGACCAGAACTGTATGCAATACTCCAAATGCGGCCGTACCAGCGTTTTGTACAGCTGCAACATGACCTCATGGCTCCGGAACTCAATCCCTCTACCAATAAAGGCCAACACACCATAGGCCTTCTTCACAACCCTATCAACCTGGGTGGCAACTTTCAGGGATCTATGTACATGGACACCGAGATCCCTCTGCTCATCCACACTGCTAAGAATTTTACCATTAGCCAAATATTCCGCATTCCTGTTATTCTTTCCAAAGTGAATCACCTCACACTTCTCTACATTAAACTCCATTTGCCATCTCTCAGCCCAGCTCTGCAGCTTATCTATGTCCCTCTGTAACCTGCAACATCCTTCCACACTGTCTACAACTCCACCGACTTTAGTGTCGTCTGCAAATTTACTCACCCAACCTTCTGTGCCCTCCTCTAGGTCATTTATAAAAATGACAAACAGCGACGGCCCCAGAACAGATCCTTGTGGTACGCCACTCGTAGCTGAACTCCATTCTGAACATTTGCCATCAACCACCACCCTCTGTCTTCTTTCAACTAGCCAATTTCTGATCCACATCTCTAAATCACCCTTGTGCTACCTAGCTGCCCCTGTGCTACAGTGCTGCCCCACTCCTTTTCAAATTGAGCCCATAAAGCAAAATCAATTCTTCCAGGCACACTGTTTTACCACTCTAAAGAGGAGTCTAATAGGCTTAATAAATTCAAAGAGCCTACCAGCAAATTCAGAGCTACCAGGTTGTGATTGGTGCTCCCACACCACAGTCATCTCTAAGGTGCCCCCCATTGGTCGGGGTCCTTCTCTGCAGCGCAGCGTGTTTCACCGTAAGTCCATCTCTGCATCAGATATTTTCATGCCATCGTTTATGAGTGAGGTTGAAAGTTAATGCAGAAGGTAAAAAGAAAATATGTACCAGGAGTCTGTAAAGTTATGTGCAGCATGGTTGGAATAGACATTCAGATTACAAGCGCGAAAAACAATGAACAATTTATAGGTCGGCTGATTGTATTAGTTATTACACTGAGGTTGTGATATAACGCTAATGTACTAGAACAGCTTAATATTTCTGAAATGTAATAATGTAATAGAAAAATATTGAAACGTATACTTATACAATTGTTGATTTAGATAGTGTTGCTTGACTTAATTATGTTTGCTAGAATATTTAAAATTTAATTTTTTGCTTCATGGGTAAGAAAATATACATCCACACACACATGTGTACATACATACATACATTTGTATGTATACAAATCCATTGTTGATGGGCGACTTTGGGGAAACATGTTGAAATCATCCATGAAAATGTGTAAAACTAAAGCTTTACAAACCAGTCATTTATTCATAAAAATAGCTTTTACTATAGTGCAATAAAAGTCTCGATCTTACAAAGCATTTGAAGTGTTGATAGAATAAACTGTAAGCACTTGAAACCTCTATTTTACACAAATAAACATTGTGAAATTGACAGAAGAGATCAGGGGGAAAAAGCTGTCAGTCAAGCATCATTGTCATTGAAGCTCAGCTTTTTACACAGCCTAATAGATTCTGGGCTCCTACTCAAGCCTTATTATGTATTCTTAGCTAATAGCAAAGACAACCATTGGAGTACTAAGAAGCTATTTTTATGAATGAATGAATGTAATTCCTTTTAAACACATCCTACTTCCCCATTAGAGCTAATTGCATCTATATTGTGTATAGTTGTAAATGGGCATAGGAATGCCAGAGCGTGGCATGAGGAGCTGTAAGGATTTCTCAAGGGGCATATCTTAGCATAGGGAGCATAAGCAACCTTGTGGTGGGCGAGGGCCATGAGGTGGCATGCATGGGACATGGGAAGTGTGGGGGGAGGGGTGAAAGGGCCTGAGGAACGAGGGTTGAGGAGCCTTTCTGTGTTGATTTGAACTGGGCTGAGGTCCTCCAGGACCCTGAAACAGCATGGTAGCATAGTGGTTAGCAATATGGCTTCACAGCGCCAGGGTCCCAGGTTTGATTCCTGCTTGGGTCACTGTCTGTCTGCACGTTCTACCCGTGTCTGCGTGGGTTTCCTCCAGGTGCTCCGGGTTACTCCCACAGTCCAAAGATGTGTAGGTTAGGTGGATTGGCCATGCTAAATTGCCCTTAGGTTAGATGGGGTTGCTGGTTTATGGGGATGGCGTGGAGGTGTGGGCATAAGTAGGGTGCTCTTTCCAAGAGCCGGTGCAGACTCGGGCCAAATGGCCTCCTTCTGCACTGTAAATTCTATGATTCTATAGCTCGCCTCCACACCCAACAACCCATGTGGCTGCCTCAGAACTCTTTCCTGGATCAACTGGCCTTACTGCAGCCCACAACCAACTCTCCCCTGCCCCCACAACAAAAATCCCCTCCCCTCCTTGTGGGCATTTTCTCCTGAGGAGGGTATTTTCCTGACACATACGCTGCCTTGAGGATGAAAATCCAGGGTAATATTTCGGGTTGATGACCTTTCATCAAAACAGGAAAGATAGAAATGTACGAGTTTTTAAGCCAGTGGATGGAGGGCAGGACAGGAGGTTCAAGGGAGAAAGTGTGTGATAGGGTGGTGGCCAGCGGCATTTAAATAACAGAAGATTACATGATGCAATAGCCAAAGAAAATGGTAATGGATATAGTAAAGAAACAAAGGTTGTATTCAAATGAGATATAGGGATGGCTGCATAAAAATAATCTGAATGCAATATGAAGAGATAAAGAAAGAAACAAGAAAAGACGAACCCAGCAAGACAAAGAAAAGAAAAAAAAACACAGAACAAGATGGAGGCAGAGGTTATGATTGGAAACTGTTAAACTCAATGTTGATTCCAGAAGGGCCGAGTCGAAAGATAAGTGTTGTTCTTCAAACTTGCGTTGAGCTTAACTAGAATACTGGAGCAGATCATGGACAGAAATGTCAGCATGGGAGCAAGGTGGAGAATGAAAGCAACTGGAAGCTCGGGGCCGTGGACTGGATGGAGATGTTCCGCAAAGCAGTCACACTGTTTGCACTCGGTCTCCGCAGTGCAGAGGAGATTACATCATTACCAGTGATTACACTATAATAAATTGAAAGAAATGCAAATCATTGTTTCACTTGGATGGATTATATATGACCTTAGACAGTGAGAAGGGGGAGAGGTGAAAGGACAGGTGTTGCATCTCCTAAGCTTTGTGCATAATGTGAATATTGTGGTTGAAGAGCAATTGTCTGGATCGATCATCATGCGGTTACAAAATAAATTGGGTATCCATAACATGGCCTGTGGGCTATTTGTAACCAACAAAGTCAGCCAACTCAGATTGCTTCTTTTTATTTGAAAGTGTGCCTGTGGGCCAGAAGATTTGAAAATGATTTGAGCTATTTATTCATTGGTGGATGAATGCCAAATTAGAGCACCAATGTCTATTAGTATCTGCACTTTGAAGTATATGTAAAATTTTTTTTTTTTTAATATAAATTTAGATTATCCAATTATTTTTTCCAATTAAGGGGCAATTTAGCGTGGCCAATCCACCTACCCTGCACATTTTTGGGTTGTGGGGGTGAAACCCACGCAAACACGGGGAGAATGTGCAAACTCCACACGGACAGTGACCCAGAGCCGGGATCGAACCTGGGACCTCAGCGCCGTGAGGCGGTTGTGCTAACCACTAGGCCACCGTGCTGCCCTGAAGTATATGTAAATTAATGGGTACATTGATTTAATACTTTGTCAAAACTAGTTAACTGGCGAACTAGAAATAAACATAGAACAACTTATGTCCTCAACCACTCAGAGGTCTTCAATTGCCTGGGATACCCTCAAGGTGCCTTATGCCTGGCCCACGTTTGTGTGGACCAGTACTAAACAGCGATCTGGCGAGGTCTCCCAAGCACGGCCGGTGGGTCCCGGGTGCCCGGCAAATTTCGTGTCCGGGTATTTAAATGAGCCTTTAGGCTCGGATGCGGCTCACGGCCAGAGGGGGCGAAGTCCAGACGGCCAGGCGGAGTGAGTTGGGTGACTCATCATCGACCTGGAGCTTGCCGCGGAGCCTGACTTGCCAGGTGCAGCGGCCTCGCTGGATCGTGTCCCACATCAGCCTTTTTGCTTTTCAATAATTATGTAGTAACAAAAGCAACATCTAGTGTCGTCTGGTGTCATCCAATGATTTAGGAGTTTACCAGTAATATGGAAGCCAATTTTTCTGATGCAACTCATTAAAATATAACATATGGAAGCCATATGTTGAAGCTATTAAAAGGAAAGTGGATTGCTGAAGGTATTATAAAGTAGGCCCTCAAATACCATGCAAGAAAAAAACAGTGATTTTCTTTTTAATACGCCTCGCAATATGCAACATCCTAAACTGGTTTACATCTGCCATCCCAATTGTATTGATGCATTTCTGACACAGCCACATACAGTATTGAGTGCTGTTGGATATTATAGTATCCAGCCTGCTTCTTTTCTCTGGAAGCTTGTCAATTAATACATTATTGCTATACTGGTTGATAAATGATAGTAATTTTATTAAAGAAGAAGAGCTTGTGGAGTGTGTTAACTTGTTTGAAGCTTCCAAAGGCTAGAGGTCAAAACAATATAGAACCTAAAGAAGAGGTGACTCTTTTGCTCATAAGCTGAGTTTGTGGTACTTTTCCTTCAAGCTAAAATATTAATAGTAAAATAAAGAAATTCTGGACAGGAACATCAGCTGAGATTTTAATAGGCCATTATTTGTGGTTTTGGTTTGAAAGGGAAAAAGCTTCACTGCTTTATTTTCTCACAAGAGATTGGCCCACGCATGACCTCCTTCACCTGGGAAGGCAGGGCTTTCAAGCATTATATTTCTTCACAACTAGAATTGGTTGCAATTCTGCGAGCAGCTGGAAGGAGGCACATTTGGAATGTGCGAGAATGGACAATCTATATATCATTTTCTTTAATATTGAGTGCTTTTCTATGGAGGGCTTAACACAGGCATGCATATGAACATACAAATATATTAATTAGGAGCAGAAGTTGGCCATTTGGGCCCCTCAAGCCTGCTCCACCATGCACTAACATCATGACTGATCTAACTGTGGCCTCAACTCCACATTCCTGCCTATTTGCCTCTGCCTTAAACATATTCAACAACTCTGCCTCCATTTCTCTCTGGGGAACAGAGTTCGAAGGACTCATGACCCCTTATTTTCAAACTGTCTGCCCTATTTCTAGCCTCTCCCACAAGGGAAAAGATCCTTTCAGCATTCACCCTGTCAACCCCCCTCAGGTTCAGAGTCTATGGGCGGGATTCTCCGGAAAAATTTCTAAGTGTGCGAGCAAGCGGGAATTGTGCGTGTTTCCCAGGGCTCGGCCCAGCGATGCTATTCAACGTTAATTGGTCCACTTAATGAGGCCTCACGGGCTTCTCACCCCAAATATTGGCTCACCGACTGATTCGCCGGCACCGCGCTCGCCAGCTCCCCACTAACAAGGTCGAGCAGCACTTAAGCTGCACTGGCTCGGCCAACCATATCCAGGTCGCAACAATGGCGCTGAAGACACCAGCCCCACGATTCGGGGATGCTGACCTGCTGCGGCTCCTGGATGCGGTAGAGGAAGGATATCCTGTTCCCCCGGGGATCCCGGAGGGTGAGCCACAAGGCAGCCAGGGCTGCCTGGGATGAGGTGGTGGCAGCAGACAGCCTGGGGACTGTGACCAGGAGGACTGACCTCCAGTGTCGGAAGAAGGTCAACAACCTACACCAGGCAACACGATTGAGTAGACACCAATGCCCGCTCCACCAAGGGAGCGTCCACCACCCCCCAACCCCCCAGGCGACTCCCAACATTCCCTCCACCTCCTCCCACTTCAACCTTTCCTCCACCCCAACCCTCCCTTCACTGCTTTTCCCCCCACAACTGTGAACCACAAATGTGGCTATTGATGTCCTCTCTGTGTCTCCTCAGGAAAAGCTCTCCCAGAATCGGCAGGAGAGGGCCCAGACTGGTGGAGGGGTGCCGGACTTGAGAATCCCCACCTCCTTCGAGGAGCGGGCCCTGGAGGTGACCGGGGTGGTTGAGGACAGGGCGGCCACCCCCGCAGAGGCTGGAAGATGCCACAGAGGTGAGGAACCATCAGGCTTCACCCGGAGGACCTGTCAATTGTGAGTTGTTATTGCCTTACTGACTGACCCATCCCTCCCACTGACCACATGTCCATTCTCCCGCAGGTCCTCCAGCCGACAGCACCGGCCCATCCCAGGTTGGCACCTTCTCCTGACTCCGAGGAGAACACCTCAGAGGAGAGCTTCGAGGATATAACCGTTATAGTCACGTCACAGCTGTCATCCCCACTCTCCACCAGCGCAGATACACACACCTCGGTGGGACATGGTCATGGACAGGCTTCTGGGGCACAGTCTGGTGAGAACCACATCGCTGATTATGTGGAGGCAGGAACCCCCAGGTCAGACAGCAGTCAGAGATCTGCTGGATCCCTGGACCCAGTTGAGTCCCAACCTTATCTGAGCCTCTGGAACAGGGTTACCTGGAGCTGATGGAGATGATAGGGATGGCCGGGACATTCAGAGGGAGATGTCAGCATCACTCCAACAGATCCATAGCCACTTGGAGGAGTCCCAGAGGCTACGGGCACAGGAAGCGGAGCCGGCAATGAGTGGCACCGAGGCCAACACTGCTAGGGTGACAACCGCAATGGGCATGACATTGGCACCATTAGTGAAGGTGTCCAAGGCATCGCGCAGTCGGTGACAGCCATGCTGAATGTCTCGGCAGAATGTCTGCCTCACTGGGGGATGTCACTCAGTACCAGGCTGACCTTGATGAGGTTCTGCGGGACATGTCCCGCTCTCAGATGGGAATGGCCGAGGCGCTGCAGAGTTTGTCCCAGTCGCAGTTGGGCATTGCCGAGGTACTGCAGAGCACGTCCCAGTCACTGAGGAGCATCACCGAGGGCCGTCAACACGATGGTGCAGACATTGTGGAACCGCCAGGGTTGGCAGAGCCAGATGATGTAGGGGCAGCTGGGGCTTGAACCAGCTTCCCTCCATCCCAAGGTAGACCCCAGGGCCCTATGGGCATGACCGGGAGCAGGGGGCGCTGAGTGCCAACCCAGACTTGTCCCATTGGGTGGCAGTGGTGGCCACCAGCTCCCCCGAGTTCCACCCCTTTGATGAGGCCACGCCTCGGGGTCAGCACATGGGACAGGGCGGCACAGCTGTGCATGTGCTGTCGACAAGCCGGGGTCTTCTGGCCCCAGAGCCCCCAGAGGATGCCAGGGGCATCGAAGGTCATGGGAAGAGGTAAGCAGCTAGCTGCCTTCACCTCAGATGTGCATCCAGGGAAGACACCCAGACGTAGTGGTAGAGCTAGTAGGGCCAGGCATATCGAGGGTCACTGAGGACACCGGGAGAGGAGGGGGAATGGAGTAGGTAGGGATGAGGGAGGTGTGGTGGGTGTGGATTGAAGGGATGAGGGGGTTGTGGAGGTTGGGGGGTGGGGGGGGGGGCACCATCAGGAGAGTGGGGACCTGTATTCAATAATAAACACCCTTGTGCATAACCAGTAAGATGCCTCTGTCACTTTTGTCTGCAATGCATCACCGCGTGCAGGTGATGGATGTGAGCGAGCACTCAGCAGATAGGCAGGGACCAGACTATGGCATATATTCAGGAGCACCAGCGCCCAGCTCTCTGCGGGTTATCATCATCCCTCCTGCCCTCGACAGTGACAGATCAGGTCACGTCCTGGGTGAAGCGGGCGGGAGTGAAGGTCTCCCTCGCCCTCCATGCTTGCCGGGCCCTCACCGCTGCCAGCTGTCCTGCAGCTTCCGACTGGTCCGGCGCCTACTCATCATCATCCTCCTCATCCTCCTCGTCCTCCTCGTCCTCCTTGGTGGCCACATGTTCCTTGTCACCACCCTTTAGCTCATCGTTCCGCTGCTGTGCTAGGTTGTGGAGGTCACAGCAGACAACAACAAAGCAGGCGACCCTCCTGGCAGTGTACTGGAATGCACTGACAGAGTGGTTGTGGCATCTTGAGGAGCCCGAAGCACCGTTCAATGACAGCCTGGATGGCTGCATGGGCCTCGTTGTACCAGGTCTTTGCTTCGGTCTCCGGCCAGGTCATAAGCCAGGTCCTTAATGGATACCCCTTATCCCCAAGAGTCCGCCATCCTGAGGTGCTCCTCGAAGAAGGCAGGGATGACCGACTGCCCCAGGATGTAGCTGTCGTGGACACTCCCTGGGAAGCGTGCACACACGTGCATTATCTTCATCTGCTGGTCACACATCATCTGTTTGTTCAGGGAGTGGAGCCCCTTTCTAATACAGGTAGGGAATATACAGTGAATGGTAGAACCCTCAAGAGTATTGACAGTCAGAGAGATCTAGGGGTACAGGTCCTCAGGTCACTGAAAGAGACAACACAGGTGGAGAAGGTAGTCAAGAAGGCATATAGCATGCTTGCCTTCATTGACCGTGGCCAATATAAGTATGAATATAAAAATTGGCAAGTCATGTTGCAGCTGTATAAACCCTTAGTTAAGTCACACTTGGAGTATAGTGTTCAATTCTGGTCACCACACTACCAGAAGGATGTGGAGGCTTTAGAGAGGGTGCAGAAGAGATTTACCAGGATGTTGCCTGGTATGGAGGGCATTAGCTATGAGGAGCAGTTGAATAAACTTGGTTTGCTCTCACTGGAACGACGGAGGTTGGGGGGCGACCTGATAGAGGTCTACAAAATTATGAGGGGCATAGACAGAGTGGATAGTCAGAGACTTTTTCCCAGGGTAGAGGGGTCAATTACTAGGGGGCATAGGGTTAAGCTGTGAGGGGCAAGGTTTAGAGGAGATGTACGAGGCAAGTTTTTTACACAGAGGGTAGTGGGTGCCTGGAACTCGCTGCCGGAGGAGGTGGTGGAAGCAGGGACGATAATGACATTTACGGGGCATCTTGACAAATACATGAACAGGATGGGAATAGAGGGATACGGACCCAGGAAGTGGAGAAGCTTGGAGGACCAAAGGACCTGTTCCTGTGCTGTACTTGTCTTTGTTCTTTGTTCTGTTAGGGCACCCCCAGATAGCCCGGTGAGTGCAGGGCCACATGCCTGGATTCCATGACCCCCTGGACTTGGGGCATCCCGGCGATGGCAGAGTATCCTGCAGCCCGGGCATCTTTCTAAGCCTGGTCCATGTCAAAGATGTTGTAGTCTTCTGCCCAGGCATGCAGGGCGTTCGTGACCAGCCGGAAAGATCCCGTGGCGTCAATGTTTAGGGCTGCAGTGACCTTGACGGCCACCAGGAGCGGGTGTCCTCCTCAGCCATGTGGTGCCAAATCCACGAGGATATGGCACAGGTGTCGCCCCATCTCCTGGTTGAGGCGGAGCCTCCTGCGGCATGCGCTGTCTGTCATTTTTTCAAAGGACCAACGACATCTGGACACCCTGGGCCATTGCAGGACTCCCCCTCTGGGTCTCTCCCTATATTCACAGGCGGTCGGATCCTTAGGATGTGGGGTGGGGTCTGGCACATGGGCCACTGCCTCGAGCATCTGCAGATGCTGCTGCTACCGTTGTCTCCGGCGTCTGGCTGCATCGCATAGCACCAGCACCACTAGGACAACCTCTGCGTGCAACATCCCTGCCATAGCATTCAACATCTGTAAGGCATTGGGAGAGGGTGTTAGACTGACAAACAGCTTTGTTCCACTTTGAAATACGACGGACAACTTCAAGCCACCTCTCTCTTTACCTTATGTACATTTGTATTCAAGCTCTCCTGGTTTTCTCTGTTCATTACCATATCAATCCAACTGCCTTAACACCTTTCTTGTTGATGTTTGACCTTTGCAGTGTTAACTGTGCCTCGCCAACTAAACCAGTCACATACCCACAAGCTTGTTTACCAATTCATGAGAATGAATCAGCGATATTACAAAAGAAAAAACATTAAAACTCTTGTTTTCCTAACAACGGAGAGAAGAAGACTCAGAGGAGATTTGAGGTATTCAAAATACTGAGGAGGCTGGACAGATAGGGAGACACTGGACAGGATTCTCCGAGCCTCCTTGCCGAAATCGCGCTCATCGCAGGGGCAATGAATGGGCATCGACCCCGGGAGTATCTCCGCGAATCGCAGGCGCACGGCCTACGCGGCGCGGGTAGGGGGCCATTGACAGAGGCCCCTGTGGCGATTCTCCGACAAAAACTGGCCGAGTTCCCGACGGCGTGGATCTAATCATGTTTTGCCTGTCGGGAACGGTCAATGGCAGCTGCGGAGTCAGTCTGCGGCTGCCCTGGTGGGGGGGCGGGAGGAGACTTCACCGGGGGGGTGCCTCATGGATAGCCAGACTAGCGATCGGGGGCAACTGATTCGCGGGCGCGCGCCATCTCGGGGGGGGGGGGGGGGGCTATATTTTCAGGAGCGGTAAGCTGTGTGAGTCCGCCATGTCACACGGGGCGGCCGCCGAAGGCTGCCGACGTGCACATGCGCAGACCCCCGACCGGAAGTGCAGGGCCCCGTATCCGCAGCCTGAGCTGCGAGAAGCACTCCGGGGCCCTGCTAGCCTCCTTCAGGTAGGAGAATCACTCTGGACTTTCTTCAGGAAAGTCCAGAGTGAAATGGCCACGTTTTGACGCTGGAGTGGGGACATAGCCCCATTATTGGAGAATCCCGTCCACTGTTCCTGCTGCAAAAGGATGGAGAATAAGTGCACAGATTCAAAGTGATTTGCAAAAGAAGGAAATGCAATGTGAGAAAAACTTTTTCACACACTGTCTGGACTGCACTGCCTGGAGGCATAGTGCAGACAGGTTCAATCGAGACATTCAAGTGGGCATTAAATGATTATTTGTATAGAAACAATGTATAAGGATACAGGGAAAGGCAGGAGAATTGTACTGAGTCATAGGACTGGATTCTTCGTAGTCTCGCGCCGTAATCACAGGCGGCGCGGGGGCGGAGAATCCATCTACACGCCATAATTGGGCCTGCGCCGGACCGGCAATTCTCTGAGCCCGAAAATCGGCATGACTGCGGAGTAAACCGCGCAGGCGGGGGGCCATTGCCAGTGGTCCACCCAGAAATCCCCCACTCCCGACTGGCCGAGTTCCCGACAAGTGGAACTAACCACCTATTACTGGTTGGGTGCTGGCGCGGCCGCTGGAAGCCACCACCGTGCGCATGTGTGGACTCCGAACCGGAAGTGTGGGGGTCCGTATCCACAGCTAAAGCTGCGAGATTCACTCCAGGTCCCTGCTAGCCCCCTGCAGGGCATTGTATTAGTTCAATTTATTTCTCGGAATTCTGGGAGTAAATCTACACCGTTTTTACGCCAGCGTGGAGACATAGTTTCATGGGTGCTGCCGGCAAAGCGGAGGATTCTGCTGACGGAGAATCCCCCAGCAGATCTTTTCAAGCTTTATCCCACATGCGCACTTTCTTTTAAAGCTCTCTCTACTCCCTTAGTTATACAACTTGTCAGAACACTGGTTCAATTAATTAATTAATTAATTTTCATTAGTGTTAAAAGTAGGCGTACATGAACACTGTAATGAAGTTACTGTAAAAATCCCCTAGTTGCCAAACACTGGCGCTTGCTCGGGTACACGGAGGGAGAATTCAGAATGTCCAATTCACCTAACAGGCACATCTTTCGAGACTTGTCAGAGAATCCAGCCCATAATGTTTAGTTGGACAGTTGGAGCAGACATGTTGGGCCTGCAAAGCATCCTTCTGCACCGCACCAATTCTGTGACTGTGATTCTGTGATGTACCAGGACACCCAGATCCCTCTGTACCTCGGAGTTCCACAATCTTTCTCCATTTCAATAAAATGCCGCTTTTCTATTCTTCTTGTCAAAGTGGACAAGTTCGCATTTTTCCTCATCTGCCAAATCTTTGCCCATTCACATAACCTACGTGTATCCCTTTGTAGACCCCATTCTGCCCGCTTTACAGCTTGCTTTTCTACCTATCTTTCTATTATTTGCAAATTTAGCATTCAATCCCTACATTCAAGTTATTGATATGAATTCTATATAGTTGAGCCCGAGGACTGATCACACACGTCACATCTTACCCAACACAAAATTACCCATTTTTCGCTACTCTCTGCTTCCTGTGAACGATGCCAATCCTCTTTTCTTAAAAGTGAACACAAAGCCCCAGATGACGTCTCACCATCGCCCTGTACAGCTGTTGCAAAATATTGCTACTTTTATATTCCATTGCCCTCACAGTGACAAGGGGGGGTCCAGTGGAGCACTATCTGGCATGTTGGGTCTTCGCGCGGCTGGCGCCATGTTGTACGGTGCAACTGTGCGGCCACAGACCTGGCCATTCTCTGGCTGTTTTTGGTGCGGGAGTTGGGAGTTTCACCCAGCGCCGCTGCTAGCCCCTCCCCGGTCCCGGAATCATTGAAGATTCATCGCTGATTTTGGCATCATAAAATGTCACTGTTCCCACGTCGGCGTCGGCACTTAGCTGCAAAATCGGAGAATCCAGTCCCGAGTCTTTAGTTCTGCCTTTTCACTATTTTTGCAAGCTTTTGCCTAATGTACTCGTGCACATTTAGCTTTGTACACTTAGTGCTGTGATACAGGTAGGGGGATGGATACAGTTCTCTGCAGCTGAGAGTGAGAGTCCGGACAGCTGTCATACTCTGATGATCATTTCCTTTATTCCGACTTTGCTGTCCTGCCTTGATTTCTCTATTCAATTTATCAGAAGTGGGATTCTCCGTCCCGCCAGCCCCGTTTCCCGACGCGACGTACCCCCTGCAGGTAGCGGGATTCTCTATTCCTGCAGCCGGACAATGGGGTTTCCCATTGTGGCCACACAACGCCGTCGGGAAACCCGCGGGCATGGGTGCTGCCGGCGAAGCGGAGGATTCCCACTGATGGAGAATCCCGCAGCAGATCTTTCCATGCTTTATCCCACACGCACAATCATTTTTTTTCAAGCTCTCTCTACTCCCTTAGTTATACGACTTGTCAGAACACCGGTTCAATTCATTAATTAATTAATTTTTATTAGTGTTAAAAGTAGGCGTACATTAACATTGCAATGAAGTTACTGTAAAAATCCCCTAGTCGCCACACACCGGCACTTTCTCGGGTACACAGAGGGAGAATTCAGAATGTCCAATTCACCTAATAAGCACATCTTTCAAGACTTGTGGGAGGAAACCGGAGCACCCGGAGGAAACCCACGCATACACAGGGAGGACGTGCAGACTCTGCCCAAACAGTGACCCAAGCTGGGAATCGAACCTAGGAGTCTGGCGCTGTGAAGCAATAGTGCTAACCATTGTGCTACCATGCCGCCCAGGTTCAGGAAAAGACGTTACAACAATACAGCTCCCATTTTCCTCAGTTCTGGTGCCAGTGCCCCATGAATTGAAACCTATTTCTCCCACACTAATCTTTGAGCTCTGCATTTAACTCTCTAATCATATTTACCTTTTGCCAATGCTCGTGGATCAAGTAGTAATCCATAGATTATTACCTTTGAGGTTCTGCATTTTACTTTATACCCTAGCTGCTCATGCTCCCTCTTGAGAACTTCTTTCCTTGTTCTACCTATGTCAGGGGAACTTATGAGGGTGACAACCAGTGGAGTGGATCCTCCAGCCAGAACAGATGCCTTGAGTCCTTGAGGCAGGCAACACAACCATTTGGACACTCTCTCTCACCCGGCTGCAGAGAAGAAAACTGCGTTATCCCACTGTATATACTGTCCCCTCCTACCACTATTCTTATTAATTGCCCCTACTGGAATGGCTTCCTGTACAATGGTGGCATGGTCAGGTTGCTCATCCACCCTGAAGCCACCATACAGTTGGCTAGATCCTCCAATCTGTAAGACAATTGCAAGGGCTGAGGCTCCTCCACTTTTACCTTCTCAATCCCTGTACCTGCCTCATTCACAGTCACACCCTCCTTCCTATCCCTGACCACACCAACCTTTGAGCTACGCATTTAACATTTTAATCTAAATCACCCTTTGCCAAATTTTAGTATTTGAGTGCCAAAGTAGTGAGATGATGGAGCAGTGAGCTTAATGCCCACTGATATTGTACTGGGCTGATAATCCAGGATATCTTAAAGTTGCTTCTAATAATTTATTGATGGTAAGGTCCTAGCCTACAATGGACCTGATGCATGGCATGCCAAAGGGGGAAGTTTAATTAGTGACTCGTTCTTGACAGGCTACAGTCAATATTTAAAGGTATGAAGGAAAACATATGGGATTCTCCGCCGGGGTGATTCTTCGTTTTGCCGGCCCCCGGGGGGTTTCCCGATGGCGTGGGGCTGCCCCACAATGGGAAACCCCATTGACCGGCCTGGCGTAATGGAAAATCCCGCCGGACGGTTGGGGCAGAAAAGTGGCGCAGCGGGGCCATCTCAGTCTTTCCAAAAGCTGCAAATATTTTAACATGTTTATAATTTTTCCAAAGGTTGTACGGGATAGAAATTACTGGATAAAACCCAAAGAAGAAAAAATAAATCTGGAGCCAGGAAACAGTCAGTGGTGAATTGATGAATGCTGCACCAAAGCCCATTTGGTGGCGAGAAAAATGGAGGTACTGCTGAATAATTTAATATCCCTGTTTGACATCCAGACACTCTCCCCACAGAACAGCAGTGCAACATGCCTTGCATCTGGTGGTGGCCGTGTTCAACCTGTTATTAATGATTGCCTGATCTGGAAATGAATAAAAGGAAGGAAGTTGTCAAGGTAAGCTGATACAACATTGGAGGTTACCAGGCAGATGATTCAAATCTGCATGCCACAAAATGCTATTCTAAACCCCTAAAACAGGAGTGTTTGGGGCTTTTCTTATAAATGCTTTTTTATTGGGTTTTTGAACAAAGTATATTTACCGTTATGTACACAAAATAGAATACGTATATACATAGAAGAGAAGGGAACACGCACAAAAAACAAAACAAACAACAACAAAAAAGTTAGAATAAAATAACTGGTAGGGTATTATGTGCTCGCTCAACAACAGCAACTCTGTACAATTGACAATATTGTTTTTAGCACATAAGTAGGCATCTGTTTGTGGGGGGGGAGGGGGAACTGGGAGGGTAAATATACATTTGGGCACCAGGGAAACAGTAACAGAACAATTACAGAGGGCAATACGCGAATGGATCTGGTGTTGGTGTTGTCACTTGCTTCTCCCGGACGGTTTTCGCTGCTGTTGTCGTCTCGCGATCACCTCCGCTTCAGCCGTTCGTCCTATCTTGGCCCGGATTTTCCTTGTTCTCTGCTCCTGTAGATGCCAAGTTTGTTATTGTTTCCTGTGCCCTCCTTCCGGCGGTCAATCCCTTGCCTCCCCCCCCCCACTATCCTAACATTTTGCCTTCTCGAGCGGTTTTCCTGAACGTCCACTCTGTCCTTCAGGCTCCCCTGCGTTGTGCCCAGTTTGCCATCTCCTTCTCCAGGGCCGTGATCCGGTCGCTCATGTCAGTTGTGGCTTTTTCCAGCTCCTTAATGGTCGCCTCTTGGGCTTCCAGTTTCTCCTCTTGGGTTCCAGACTGTCCTCTGCTCTGCCCAGGGCGAGCTTGGCCATTGCTGCCTGCACTGCGGCCTCCATGTCTGCTCTGGCCTCTGCCTTGTTTTCCTGCTGATGTTCCCTCAGCGCCTCAGCAAAGGCTGCCTTCCAGTTCCAGTTCCCCCCTGGCCAAAGGGGAAAAAGCTCCTGTCTGTCCAGTTCTTATTGTTGGGGTGGGCCTTCCGTTCCACCGCTTTGTGAGCCGGTTAACTCGTCTGAGTGGGCTCGCCCATCTGCTTCTGATGCCCTTTCTCCCTCTGTTTTGGCTACCTTCTGGCATTTTTTCCCCCCTTTTTTTTTCTCCCCCTTTTACCCTTTCTTTTCTCCCCCTTTTATTTCCCCTTCCCGTCTCTCATTTAATACTTTTTTCCCCCTCTTAAACCCCTTTTTCAAAAAATAAAAAAATAAAAAAAATTTTTTTTTTAAAAAAGGGGAAAGAAATTTATTTTTCTTTCTCTTTACAAGTTTGCTCTTCAAACGGTTTTTGGGGAAGTTCCCTTTTTTTTCTCTCACGCACCCACACGTGGGTCAGGAGGTTCGAGAGAGAGCGAGGCTTCTGGTTGGGCTGGGTGTCCTCCTTTGCTTCGCCGCCTACCTTGTGGTCGCCGCCGGGGTGGGGGTGTTGGGGGGGTGGGATCAGTCCCCACCGCTAGCTCGGTCCTCGCTCAGTCCCCGCGTTCCCCTGCCGTGCCGGGCGGCTGGAATCGATCCCTGCCGCTAGCTCGATCCCTGCTGCTGGCTCGATCCCCGTCGCTGGCTCGGTGCTTGCTCGGTTCCCACGTTTTCTCCTGCCATGGGGTTGGGGGGGGGGGGGGAGGGGCAGACCGGCTGTTTTCTTGTCTCTTTGTTTTCTTTTTGTTTTCTTGTCTCTCCCCCGGGAACGGGACGCGACAGTCGGAGCTCCGTTGTCCGCGACCGCTCTCCTACCCCGCCGGACGTCCTCAGGAGTGTTTGGGTTGAGTGTGATTGTGATAGTCACCACTGATGTGTATATCAGGTGATTTGAGGTAAGGCCCCTGTACTACAGGTACGAGGGGTAGTTCCCTGCCTGCTGGCTCCGCCCAGTAGGCGGGGTATAAATATGTGTGCTCCCCGTACAGCAGCCATTTCGCCAGCTGCTGTAGGAGGCCACACATCTTAGTGTATTAAAGCCTCGATTGCATCCAACTCTCGTCTTTGTGTAATTGCTCGTGCATCAATTCAATACACTAAAGTTTTCAGAAGGTGGACCTCCGCATCAAGCCGGACCGCCTGCAGCTGGATCCGCAATCAGGCAATGCCAAAAAGGACTTTGAACATTTGCTAGCCTGATTCGAAGCTTACATCAGGTCTGCACCAGACCCCATTCCGGAAGCTCAGAAGATTCAGATCCTGTACACGCGGCTGAGCCCCAAGGTCTTTCTGCTTATCCAGGACGCGCTGACCTACGACGACGCCATGGCGCTACTGAAAGAAAACTATGCTCAGCGGACAAACACGCTTTACGCCAGACACATCCTCTCCACGTAGTCAACTCCCTGGTGAGTCTGTAGAAGATTTCTGGCGTGTTCTAATCCCCCTAGTAAGAGACTGTGACTGTCAGGCCATCATGGCCACGGAACACTCGAACTTGCTGATGAGGTTCGCTTTTGTTATGGGGATAGGGGTCAGATTACATCCACAAGCGCCTTTTAGAAGAGGCCACGCTCGACCTTGCGGCAACCAAAAAGCTTGCGCTCTCACTGACAATTGCCTCGTGCAACATCCAGGCCTACACCCTCGGCCGCACGGCCCCCTCCTATGCATCGTGGACTCCGCAGATGGCCGCCCCATCGGGGACCTCACTCGGCCAACCCACGCCTGTGCCGCGCGCCCGCTAACCAACCCCAGGAGCCCCAGATGTTACTTCTGTTCCTAGCCAAAACATCCCCGACAACGCTGCCTGGCCCTGAGCGCCCTTTGTAAGGCCTGCGGCAAGAAGGGGCACTTTGCTGCAGTGTGCCAGGTCTGCTCAGTCGCTGCTATTGTTCCAACCCCCCCATAGTACGGCCAGTGGGCGCCGCCATCGTCCCCTCCTCGGATCACGCACGGCCAGTGGGCGCCGCCACCTTCCCCTCCTCAGACTCGTGCGGCCCGTGGGCGCCGCCATCTTATTTAACACCCACCACGTGCGGCCCGTGGGCGCCGCCATCGTACCAGGACCCATGCCCCCTGGGCACCCCATCGTCTGCCACCATCGACGACCAGCCGTGTCTCGCCTCGGTCACGATTGACCAGTCTCGCCCACACAACCTAGCAATCGCCTCTACAAACGTGAAAATTGATGGGCACGATATCTACTGTCTGCTGGACTCTGGGAGCACCGAGAGCTTTATTCATCCCGATACGGTAAGGCGCTGCTCCCTCGCGGCACACCACGCCAATCAGAGAATCTCGCTGGCCTCCGGGTCCCACTCCGTGGTGATCCGGGGGTACTGCATAGCCACTCTAACTGTCCAGGATGTGGAGTTTACCAGCTTCCACCTCTACATCCTCCCCAACCTCTGCGCGTCCTTACTACTCGGCCTCGACTTCTAGTGCAACCTCCAGAGCCTAACATTGAAATTCGGCGGGCCCCTACCACCCCTTACTGTGTGCAGCCTCGGAACCCTAAAGGTTGACCCACCTTCCCTATTTGCAAACTTAACCCCAGATTGCAAACCCCTAGCCACCAGCACAGCGCCCAGGACAGGACCTTCATCAGGTCCGAAGTCGAGCGACTGCTTCGGGAAGGCATCATCGAGGCCAGCAACAGCCCCTGGAGAGCCCAAGTGGTAGTGGTGAAAACTGGGGAGAAACACAGAATGGTCGTGGACTACAGCCAGACCATCAATAGGTACACGCAGCTCGATGTGTACCCCCTCCCACGCGTATATGATATGGTCAATCAGATTGCACAGTACTGGGTCTTCTCAACTGTGGACCTAAAATCCGCCTACCACCAGCTCCCCATCCGTAAGGCGGACGGCCCATACACTGCCTTTGAGCCAGATGGCTGCCTCTACCACTTTCTCAGGGTTCTCTTTGGCATCACCAATGGGGTCTCGGTTTTCCAACGGGAAATGGACCGAATGGCCGACCGGTACGGGCTGCGGGCCACCTTCCCGTTCCTTGACAGTGTCACCATCTGCGGCCACGAGCAGCAGGACGATGACACCAACTTTGCCAAATTTCTCCACACTGCCACTCTCCTCAACCTAACTTACAACAAGGAGAAGTGTGTGATCAGCACGAACCACTTAGCCATCCTCGGCTATGTGGTCCAGAACGGAGTTTTGGGGCTTGATCCCGACGGCATGCGCCCCCTCATGGAACTCCCCCTTCCCCACTGCCCCAAGGCCCTCAAACGTTGCCTGGGGTTCCTTTCTTAATACGCCCAGTGGGTCCCAAATTATGCGGACAAGGCCCGTCCACTCATTCAATCCACTCTTTTCCCCTAACGGCCGAGGCTCACCAGGCCTTCAACCGTATTAAGGCCGACATCGCCAAAGCTGTGATGCACGCAGTCGACGAGACGTTACCATTTCAAGTCGAGAGCGACGCATCAGACGTTGCTCGAGCTGCCATCCTTAACCAGGCAGGCAGGCCCGTGGCATTCTTTTCACAAACCCTTCATGCCTCTGAAATTCGGCACTCCTCCGTCGAAAAAGAGGCTCAAGCCATCGTTGAAGCTGAGCGGCATTGGAGGCATTACCTGGCTGGCAGGATTTTCACTCTCCTCCCTGACCAACGGTCGGTAGCCTTCATGTTTAACAACACACAGCGGGGCAAGATCAAAAACGATAAAATCTTGAGGTGGCGGATTGAGCTCTCCACCTACAACTACGAGATTTTGTATCACCCCGGTAAGCTCAACGAGCCCCCTGATGCCCTATCCCGAGGTACATGTGCCAGCGCACAGGTGGACCGACTCCGGACTCTGCACGACCATCTTTGTCACCTGGGAGTCACACGTTTGTACCACTTCATCTCAGCCCGCAATCTATCGAGGAAGTCAGGGCAATCACCAGAGACTGCCAGGTCTGTGCGGAGTGCAAACCGCACTTCTACCGGCCAGACCGTGCGCATCTGGTGAAGGCCTCCCGCCCCTTTGAACGCCTCAGCGTGGAATTCAAAGGGCGACTCCCCTCCACTGACCGTAACACATACTCCCTCAGTGTGGTCAATGACTATTCCAGATTCCCCTTCGCCATGCCATGCCCGGATATGACGTCTGCCACCATCATCAAAGCCCCCAATACCATCTTCGCTCTGTTCGGCTTCCCCGCCTATGTCCACAGCGACATGGGATCCTCATTCATGAGCGATGAGCTACGTTAGTTCCTGCTCAACAAGGGTATTGCCTCGAGCAGGACGACCAGCTATAACCCCCGGGGAAACGGGCAGGT
Source organism: Scyliorhinus canicula (assembly GCF_902713615.1). NCBI lineage: Eukaryota > Metazoa > Chordata > Chondrichthyes > Carcharhiniformes > Scyliorhinidae > Scyliorhinus > Scyliorhinus canicula. Next base: position 40,054,106 of record NC_052154.1, read on the forward strand.
GGAGAGGGAGAATGGGACAGTATGGAGGGCTGTCCAGCTGGCCCTACGGTCCAAAAAACTCCCGGCCTCCCGCTGGCAGGAAGTCCTCCCCAACGCACTGCACGCCATTCGGTCGCTCCTTGTTATGGGAGAGGCGTTTTCAGAACCCCAAAATGTATCATGGAGTTCAACCAACCTCTCCCTTTCATGTATTGTTGCTTTTGAAGCACACGGCTTGGTCTCCAGGTGTGGTATTACAATTATGGACACGTGGGTTTTTAAACACAAAACACTGTTTATCCCATGAATTCAACTTAACCTTTTACAATAAACGTTGGATCCCTTAACACCCCTTACTTCAAAGATAACCCCCAAAAATAATACAACACTAAATAATCCCTCAAAATGTTCCTTCAAACCTCCAAAAGACTTAGGGCGCAATTCTCCGCACTCACGACGGTGCGGAGAATAGCGTGGCTCGTAAAATTTTACGGCCACGCTCGTCCGACGCCCTCCCGCTATTCTCCCCCCCCCCCACGCCCGACTCCCGATACGAATCGCTGCCGCCGTTTTTTTACGGCCAGCAGCGATTCTTAGCTGTCCGATGGGCCGAGTTCCCAGCCCTTTACGGCTGTTTTTACGAACGGCAAACACACCTGGTCTGGCCGTTCGTAAAAACGGCCGTAAAGTCCCGATTTTTAAAACCATGGCACCGATTGGCACGGCAGTACCACGGCCGTGCCAATGGGTGCCATGGGCCCGCGATCGGTGCCCACCGATCGCGGGCAGCGGGTCCAATGCCCGCGCACTCTTTGTCCCTCCGCCGCCCCGCTGTATCACTTCGCGGGGCGACTGAGGGGCATCCCGGCCCGCGCATGCGCGGGTTTCGCGCAAATGCGCGATGACGTCATCCGTGCATGCGCGGGTTGGAGTCGTCCAATCCGCGCATGCGCGGCTGACGTCATATGACGCATCAGCCGGCGCAAACTCTGGCAAGCGGGCTTAACGAAATTCGTTAAGCCCGCGATGCCGGAGTTAACGGCGGCGGCATGCTAGCCCCGACCGGGGACCAGAATCGGTTCCCGGTCGGGGAGGGGGGGCTGGCGTCAAACCCGCCCGGATTTGACGCCAGCCTTACGATTTCTCCCCCTCTGGGAGAATCGCGCCCTTAACACCTATAAACAGAAACACATCGGGCGCGATTCTCCCAGAGGGGGAGAAATCGTAAAGGGCGATCGCGGGCCCATGGCATCCTTGGCACGGCCGTGGTACTGCCGTGCCAATCGGTGCCATGGTTTTAAAAATCGGGACTTTACGGCCGTTTTTACGAACGGCCAGACCAGGTGTGTTTGCCGTTCGTAAAAACAGCCGTAAAGGGCTGGGAACGTGGCCCATTGGACAGCTGAGAATCGCTGCTGGCCGTAAAAAAACGGTGGCAGCGATTCGTATCGGGAGTCGGGCATGGGGGGGGGGAGAATAGCGGGAGGGCGTCGGACTAGCATGGCCGTAAAATTTTACGAGCCACGCTATTCTCCGCACCGTCGTGAGTGCGGAGAATTGCTCCCATCAGGTTTTGAGTTTAAATCACCCAAATGATTCAGAGATAGTCTTTCCTGGCAGAGATCACAGCAGATCCAGCTCACTGCAAACACAGACACACCCAAGCTCTTTTCCTCAAAACTGAAACTAAACACTGCAAAATGGCTGAGCTAAAAACCCAGCTCCACCCACACTCTGACATCACTTCAGTAATATACACACCCCTCCGGCCTGGCGCCAGCCTCCCCTTCCCCAGCGCACCCAGCCGCAACTCCCGCCCCAGGACAATCCATCCTCCCCCTGCCCACGCCTGAGGATGACGAGGATTTCGGCACGCTCCTGGAGTCACCGAGGATCAGACCGACACCGGAATCGCCGCCACCACTGTGGCGCTCCCAGCGGCAGATCAAGGCTCCGGACCGACTGAACCTGTAACTTGATCGGGACCCCCCCATACCCCCCCCACTTCTCCAATCACACCATCCAATCTGCCTACTCCCCTACAGAGGGCAGGCAACCAATCTGCTCCCAGGTGGTGGGTTAGCAATTTAAATGTTGTAATGAGACTGCATGCCTCATATTTAACAAACATTTTACATTTAATCTTGGTCGGTGAATTTTCTGATCCTTAATTGGGATACCTGGTAGTTAAACAGGGGTGAAGACTGCTGGGTCTGGGAAGTGTAGCCACCTGGGGTGGCCACTGCCCAACACAAAATGGAAGATTACAAAGAATGCAGGGAAAATGGACATGTTGCAAAAGCAAGCAGCTTGCAAAAGCGCTTGTGTATTCTGACTGCTGCAGAAACCAGACAGTACTGTGAAAGAAAACAAGTTAGCATACTAATGAGGCGATACCCAGTGATTATCAGGTACAATGGAAACAAGTTAACTCAAATTGCTACATTGAATAGAAGGCCAGACTTCTCGGCGCCAAGAGAAGTCCAAAACAATAAGCCCCAAGAACCGCCCAGTGATCGAGGGACTGCCCCGTTATTGGGGAAATTCAAATCAATCGATTGGGAAGAGACCCAATCAATTGTGAGTGTATAGAGGGTCCGCCCAGGTGGGCGCAAGACCCTGGGAGAGGTATAAGACAGAGACTCCGACTCCAGCTCTCTCTCTCAGCCAGCCTCTCCTTGACCAGCTCTCTCTGCCAGCCCTCCCAACAGGAACACCTTTGTAGCAGCTCTCGAACTTGACCACGGAGAGGAGAGGCCTGGCCAGCAGCCGCCATCAAGTAAGTGTCACACAACGCACGCTACGAGAGTAGACACTCCTGACCCCTTTAGTCCACACCGACTGGAAGCCTGCGGATCCAGGACAAAGCTAGAGGCCGTTGTTCCCTGATCCGGCAGTTCCCTTATCCAGATAAGTATTGGCCTGTTAATGGTAGGATTAGCCTAGTCTTGTAGTTTTATATGCACAATTAGTAGATAACTGTGTTATAATAAACGTGTCTTGTTTGAACTTACTAACTGGTGTATGGAGTTATTAGTCTGAACTTGAACTTGAAACTTGTGGCGGTATCTTAACGATACCTGGCAACTCTAGAGCTAAGGAATGAAACAGAGCCAAATTGAGTGTAAAGCACACTCACCCAGAACGACCAACAGAAGTAAATACCTTTGGCTTACCTCCTGTATCCATTTTAGCAACATCACCAAACCATGCAATCGGACACAGTCACCTGACCCTTCTGATATCCCTCCTACCTAACTCTTCTGATCTCCCTGGCTCGTGTGGTCTCTCCAAACTCTTCAAATATGCACCCCACGATACTTCCAATCTTCTCCACGAGGCCTCTGATGCCCCACTGACTCTGAATTTCCTCCACAAGGCTTCTGATATCTCCCCAAATCCTTTCGACTTTCTGATGTCACCCCCCCCACCCATTTAGATCTACTCCATGAAGCCTTGGATTTCTTCCATCCTTCTGATCTCCTCCAGAAAGCCTTGGATCTCCCTTGACCCCTCTGATCTCACTTTGTACTCTAATCTCTCCCCTACTCATGTAGCTTCTGATTTTGTGCCTGGCCTCCACTGTCCTTTGAGTTGTGGCCTTGTCTGTGACCTCTGATCTCCCCTCCCACTCTGGATCTCAATCTTTCCCAGGCCTCTAACCTCCCCAGTTTCTGACCTTCACCTTCCCTCTTGTCTTTGATTCTGCCCACCCTCCTACTTCCACCCGTCACACTTTTCCTATCCCACTTTCTCTTCTCTCTGCTCCTTGTCTATGGCCTGGTGAAAAATGGTACCTGTCTCTTAATCTGGCTGGCTGTCGCCAGGAAACAAAGATTTTTAAAAATGGTAGTCAGATCCTGACAGTTTCTCAACCTGAAATCAGAGCCCGTGTTCCTGCCTGCTATTAAGTTAATATGCAACCATTAGTAATCAGGAAATATTTTTTTTATTGACTTGGTGGAATGACAGTGAACTCAACTTTGTCAGATGAACTTATGAAGAATGAGCTCTGCGACATGAATCAGTGATAACATTTTCATTACCATGGGGCGATAATCTGGGAAAGAATTCATTTGTGTTTGATAATATATGGGCTAATAAATGAAAGTCAACACAGATTTATTGAAGGAAAATTGCTTTTGACTAATGAGCAGGTTTTTTGATGAAGTAACAGAGAGGGAGAGAGTAATGAGAGTGTATGGTGTGCTTAATCTTTAGTATATATAGGACTTTCAAAAGACATTTGGCAAAGTACCACATGATAGACTTGTTAGCAAGATTAAAGCTCATGGAGTTAAATAAACACTGGCAGCACAGATAGGAATTTGGCTAAGGGTCAGAAAGCAGGCAGCATTTTTGCATAAAAACAGAAAATGCTGGAAAATTCAGCAAGTCTGGCAGCTTCTGTGGAGAGTGAAACAGAGTTTAATGTTTCAAATCCACATGACTTCTTCAGAGTTCAAACGAGGGAGGAATGTGATGGATAATGTACTGTATAGGAAGGGGTGGAGCAGCTGGAGTAGAGTAGAAGGTCAGTGATAGGTGGGAGCTTGGACAGAATGCAACCAAGATCTGTGCAGTAAGAAGTCTTACAACACCAGGTTAAAGTCCAACAGGTTTGTTTGGAAGCACGAGCTCTCGGAGCGCAGCTCCTTCCTCAGTTGACTCACCTGATGAAAGAGCTGCACTCTGAAAGCTAGTGATGCTAAACAAATCTGTTGGACTACAACGTGGTGTTGTAAAACCTCTTACTGTTCCCACCCCAGTCCAACGCCAGCATGCCCATGTGTTGGGCATGAGACAAAGGAAGTGTTAATGGCAGTTTGAAGGGCTGTAGAAAGTGCAGTTAGTGGCATAACGATTTAGTCTTTTTTGATTTATATTAATGACCAGGATTTGAATACACAGGGCATAGTTTCAAAGATTGTAGATAATACTAAGCTTGAAAATGTAGTAGTCAATGAGTAGAATAGTAACAGACTTCAAACAACCTTTCATATGTTGCAATTGTTTTGCAATAATAAACTGATGGGTAAAAATGGAGAATTCTGTTGAACATACTTGCTGTAAATTGTTACTGGAATATTGGGATGTCAAGCTTGGGACTATATATTCAATATGTTAATGCATTTAGTTTTTCAAATTAATGTATTTACTGGTGATTCAACAAACAATATCTGAGTCAATAAACTGAATTAGAACCAGCATTCCAATACATAAAACAATTAATTTATGTGTCGTTTGACAGTTCCATTATTAGGTCACCAACATGGCCTTTTGTTACAAGGTGATATTTTCAAAATGTAAGATTCCTAAATATATTTTCTGCATTCCACATGGATTTATGTATACTTCTCTCTATTTAATGATGACATTAATTGGACTTTTATTTGCATTTTCAGAAAGTAATTATGTGCAAATTTGTTCCATTCCCTATTGGTGTTCTCATTCCTGAACATGTGATATTCATATTATGACTTCAACAAAATACATATAATTAATCAATACAAAAGAAGTCAGCTGTAAAAAGAAAGCATTTCGGATATAGCCCAAGCGAAATTTACAGACAGGCCCTGCAAAGAGTTTGAAAATGATCATCTAAATGCTTTGAGATGGGTACTTGTAGAAATACTTAATGCTGCTTCCAAAAGGCCGTTTTGTTAATCGCACTTGTTTATATAAGAGCCTATTCTCTGGCTTTGTTGGATAGTAGACAGATATTAATGAGCAGATTAGTGGAGCCTTATTGAATCAGAAAGGTCTTGTGGCAATCTTCTGCAGACACTAGGCTGTTGAAAATGGTGGTGTTTTACCATTTAGTTAATAAAAAACCGTAGTGTGTCGGGGTATGGGTCAGGTTAAAGTGCTCCTGTTTCATCTATCACTGAGAAATGTCAGTAATTTTGTCTGCACTGGATTACTCAGGGGAATAGATGAGGACCTACAATGTCAGAACAGATGGAAGAATGTAGTTAAGGATTATATTGGCAAATGTGTTTTATTTGTAATGCCACCAGAACAATAAACAAAACATAATCTTAATCTTGATGGTTTCTTAGACTGTGAATTTATGGCAGGTTGAAATATTATCTGTGTATTATTTTATGAAATAAACTTTTAAAACGAATCTCTTGTCATAATGCTGGCATATGTAATACAAATCCATTCAGACCGTACTTTCAGTGACTGCAACTTGTTTGTGGTACATTGTGGGGAAAGCCACTTCAGTGAAATGAGTTGTTATCACAAAAACAAAATGTATATTTTCTTCAAAGAACAAAGGTATTAATTCAGAACATGGCGATGTTCAAATGGGACTGCAATGACTCTACAATGCAGAAGCCGACAGGGAAATCCAAATTTTACATTTTAACTGACATTCACACTGTAATGATATGTATATTTGTAGACAAGTAAAGGATTAATTATTACATCTCAGTGTAACACAACCACGAGAGGGCACCACTAGTTCCCACTATAATTTTTTTCAATATAAATTTAGAGTGCCCAATTAATTTTCTCCAATTAAAGGGCAATTTAGTTTGGCAATCCACCTGCCCTGCACATCTTTGGGTAGTGGGGGCGAAACCCACATAAACATGGCCCACTATAAATATAAGGGGCTGGATTCTCCGCAGCCCCGCGCCAAAATCTGGTTTGGCTCTGGGGCGGAGAATTGACGTTTACGGCCGAATCGGGCCCGGCACAGCTCCCGCGATTCTTCGGTCCCCGGAGAATCGCTCGCACGCAGCGTGGCTCGGCGGCCATTGCCAGAGGCCCTCCCAGCGCTAATCCGGTCCCAACCAGCCGAGTTCCCGAAGGCGTGGTTCTAACCACGTCTGGCTGGTCGGGACTCAGTCCGCGGCCACCCTGGTGCGGGGCGGGGGGATCAATCACCGGGGGGGGGGGGGCCTTACGGGCGGCCGGGGTGGCGATTGGGTGGATCATATGGACCGGCACGGGGCAGATCAGTGGCACCTTGTTTGTTGGTCCAGGTCCGCCGGCTGAGTCTGCTATCTCGTTCGGCGCGGCTGCTGGAGGCCGCCGCCGTGCCCATGCACGGACTCAGAACCGTAACTGCAGGGGCACGTATCCGCAGCCAAAGCTGCGTGAAGCTCCCCGGGTCCCTGCCAGCCCCCTGCAGGTAAGTGAATTGCCCTTTTTTTTTAGGAAAGTCTGGAGTGAAACGCCAGCGTTTTTACGCTGTCGTGTGGACATTGCCCCATTTTTGGAGAATCCAGCCCAAGAACTCAGAGGATCTTGGAAGATTCTAGTCAGTAGAGTGTAAGAGAGAGAGATAGATCACAGCATGGTTAAGATTAGACAGAAGCAGCACGTGTTGTTTAAATTAGTTATTACTTAAATATAGATTACTTGATTACTAGTTATAGTTCAGAGGAGTGTGTAAACTCAATATTAATCAATCGTTATTCAATAAATCAGTTTTGCTTTAAATTAGTGATTGGTGGTTTATTTATAATCAGACCATCATACCATTCTGGATTACGAAGCAAAGAGTAACGATATATTACCAAAGGGTAATGTAACACACAGCATTTTGCTGAGAGTGTTGTAAGGAACTAGTTTTGGGGAGAGGGACTTTTTCCTTTTATGCTGGTAATAATGTTTAATCCATTTAAGACAACCTCTGTAGGTTGAAGACTGAGAAGACAGTGTGGATGAAGGTTGGAGAGTGGGAGAAACCTGTGAAAAATGTGGATGAATGCTAACCTCTTGTCCATTCAGCTGCTGTGACGTTCTTCAAAAACCTTTTGGTGAAGGTCTGTTGCTACCAGTCATGTAAATTATTCTCTGTTTTAAAGCTTTGTTTAAACCATCTGTTTCCAGTGCATTACAAATTTTCTGGATATGATTGTGTATTCGCTCGATGTAACAACGTAACAAGGCTCCACTCTGATATAACGGGCAAAATTCCAAGATTTGGATTGAACCATATTAAAGGGATGATGGTTTATGTCTAAGTCAGGTTGGTATACGACCTGAAGCGGAAGTTGAAGGTGATAGTGTTCTCAAGATTTGTTGTCCTTATCCTTGTCAATGGTCAGTCCTCTGGGGTGGGAGGTGGTGTTCAGGTACGTTTGGTTAGTTGCAGCATTGCATCCTGTACGTTGTACATACAGCAACCTTAGGTGGCGAAAAGGGATGATATAAATTCAATTCAGGGTAAGAAATGTATGCCATTTATAAAATAGTGTCACATACATGGAATACATTCACTTATATGTGAAACTACAAAGCACTGTTGTAAATCTGCATTCTTAGGTGCTATGATTCAGTAGTGTCCCAGTCGTAGCTCATTACATGGTGCTAAACTGAGAGAGTGGTTTTCTTTCCATGAATTAGGAGGTGAATAATTTGAAAAGATAAACGTAATATTTTGCCATTTATATCAAGTGAAGGATTCAAAAACAAGCAAGCTCACTCAAACTTTCCGTACTTACTGGTGAAGCAACTGGTGCTCAGGATCGGGATAGCTCCATTTATTTAATACTAAGTTACTGTTTAGTATTGCAATGAATTATTTCTGATTTGAAATGACTCAGACAGCATGATTAATAATCAAAATTAATTGTAAAATATGATGACCCTTAGAGGACCACGGGGAATCACTCATCGATCTCCCCATGGGGCTCGTGGAGTATGAGTTCCCATGGCAATGGGTGGAGTCCCATCCAGCGGGATTCATTGTCGAGCCTTTTAAATACCGTCCCAGACCCGGTGTGATGAATGTTATCAGTAGCTGATATAATGGTACCTTACCTTTAATGCATTGGCCCTTTAAGACCGGGCTTGGAACCCCGCCCCAGGCTCCGCCCCAGGAAACGGTATATAAGATAAGGCTCACTCAGGCAACATGTGATGAGCACACTTCTCGGCTGCTGTACAGTTCTCAGATGATTAAAGCCTTTGAATCATCTATCTTCTCTCCTGTGTCTTGATTGAGGGTATCTCACCCGGCCTTTTGCGGAGGCTATAAATTAACTGTCAACAGAGCCTCCCGCTTTGACTGATACCCCATGCTGCGCATCGAAGGCCTGTATGCAAAACTGGCTGGAGTTTACCAAGCTGGCCATGAGCTGTCCATACCTCGAGCTGGAGTTCGATACTGCATCAGGAAATATTTCACCACCAACACCCAAAAGGGGTTATATGAAAAGAACTGTCTGCCTTTCGGATTCTCATGTCCTATTTTCCCGTGCTTAATGGAAAATATCCTTCAAGAGCTGCCTAGGGTCACAGTGTATCCGGATGATTTATCAACCACAGGAGCCCCTCGAATAAGAATACCTGGCAAACTTGGAGGAAGTCCTATGGCGATTATCTGACACGGATATCTGCCTCAAAAGGGAAAAGTGTATGTTTCAGGCTGGCAAGGTAACATGCCTCAGATAATGGCCTGCACCCTGTAGGGGACAAAGCAAAGGCCATTAAAAGGAGTACCGACCCCGCAAAACATGACAGAGGTGAAGTTGTTCCGAGGTCTCATCAACTATCATGGGAAATCTTTCCTCAACCTAGCCACCTTATTGGCACTCCTGCATGCATTGCTGAAGGAGAACCAGATGTGGTCATGGCAGGAACCACAGGATGCAGCATTCACAAAAGCGAAGCAACAGCTTCTGCTGTCCACATCCTGCCACACTACAATCCCACAAAACTACTGGTACTAATATGCGATGCCTCTCCTTATGGACAGTAAGAAGTCTTACAACACCAGGTTAAAGTCCAACAGGTTTGTTTCAAATATCTAGCTTTCGGAGCACAGCTCCTTCCTCAGGTGAATAAAGAGGTCTTAACCTGGTGTCGTAAGACTTCTTACTGTGCTCACCCCAGTCCAACCCCGGTATCTCCACATCATGGCTACCATCTCCTTATGGAGTAAGGGAAGTCCTCTCCCATCGATGGGACGGTGGCACCTATTGCATGTACATCATAAACCCTGACAGATGTGAAATAGCAGTCATTTTGTACCCATGAGATACCAGAGGTTCTCGTGTATGACAACGGGACCCCTTTACCAGTGGAGAATCCAGGCATTTGTGAAGTCCAATAGGATGAAACATATCCAAATGGCGCCATACCACCCATTTACTAATGGCCTGACCTAGGTGGTCCAAACGTTCAGAAGCAGCGTGAAGAACCAGACAAATGGTTCACTTGATACCAGATTGGCTCGGCCCCTCTTCGATTACGGGACTATGCCACCTACTACAATGGGGGATGCACCAGTGGAATTGCTGATTGGCTGCCGCCTCCGGACCAGACTCAGTCTATTGTTTCCCAACCTAAGTGGGAAAGTGGAGTCAAAACAAGAGGCCCAGAAAAAAAATTACATTTCCCGATGACCAAAAAGGACTTTCAGGTTGGGAGATATGGTAATTTTGGAGACGAAGCCCCTTGGATCCCAGGAGTTGTAGTGAAAAAGACAGACTGGTCTTGTACAAGATCAAGTCCAGGGAGAGGACAGTGAAAAAAGCAAGTGGACCATCTCAGGAGCAGGGAAATCTCTCCTGAAGAAACTGCTTCTGGCAGGGCAATTGCCTCAACGTCCTTGGAACGTATATCCAGGCAGGGGAGTCAACCCATATTAAACCCAAGAGTCATCCCCCAAGAGACTGAAGACTCGGAGGGCTCAGAAAAGGACACTGAGGTGTCTGACCCCTAGCCAGAAGTCAGCATGGAGGAAGAGTCCCCATCAGGGACCTTCTGAAGCTTGGCTAGGAAGCGACAATCCCCCATCCACCACACCCCAGATCAGGCTCTGCTAACAGTGGACTCAAGGCTGAGCACAAAGAGGCAAAGGAGGCCTCATCGTCATGGGAGTGAGGGGGAGGATCTCGATTCAGTGGGCTGGGGCACTTGTGTTATGCGATGCCGGTGTGGCTTTCATTTTGAGTTTCAGCCTTTATCTTTGTGTCTCCTGGATTACTACGTAAAAGTAACAGGGAGGCTAATGACAGTGACCAGATATTTATGTGCAAATGGGACAGTTTCTTCAGGTGAGTTCAGTTGTGCATTTAAACACCAAAATCCAGAAGTTGCTTTTCAAGATGTACTTTTCCTCTATAAATTGCGTGAAAACAACACACTGCTTCTGGCTCCCCATTCAAATGTATGGACAGGGCCGGCTCAAGGTACTGGCAACTCGGGCAGTCGCCCGGGGCGCCATGTGCTAGGGGGCGCCATCAAGGAGTGCGTGACAAATTATTTCATAATTTTAATGAAGTATTTATCTGACTGTTTTTAATTTATTTTACAACGCAGTGTCTATTTTTACGTGACCGTAAATCATTTTCTGTTGGCTATTTTTACTTGAATTCCGGTCAAGTCAATTGTGGGACCCACGTAAAAATACAGCCCCTGGGCTAAGAAGCTATTTTTTACGTACCACAGACGATTTTACAAACAGATGTGATCTCGATGTGAATATAGCTATTAGGTACACTTCTACCATTAAGTCGATGTTAGTAAGAAATAATATTTCAGAAAAACCAAATGCTGGTGTAAACTGTGTAATATAGACGAAACTGGGAATATTTAGTTATTAGATTAAAAGAACATAAACGTGACATGCCTAACTGCAACACAAATAATGCTAACTTTGTTCATACTTATGATAATGATTAATGATCATCAAATTTACCGGAACTCTAGTGAAATGATTGTCAAATGTAATGATTACAAAATACGAAGAATTTTAGCGTATGTATAAGGGCGCCGAAGTTCAGCTTGCCCGGGGCGCCAGCAACCCTAGGGCCGTTTCTGTGTATGGATAAAGTGAAACGACAGTGATGTGAACTAATCTCAGATTAGGGCTTATTTATTTCCATTTCTGGTGCAGGACCGGATATTCCTGCCCAAATTCAACGGACCATTGACTGGTCTGTCAAATCTTCCGTCCAACCGGAAAATCCCGGCCCCAGTTCTTGCCAAGTAACTTCTCGGGATCTGAAAATTAACTTTTACAAGTATGGACTCTACTTCTTAAAAATCTTAATTGTTGCTGGGGATTTTAAAAAATATTCCGTAATTTTAAATATCAATTAGAAATATATATATATATATATATACCTTTATTTCTCCTTTACGCTCTCTCTTAGCCTAACCTTTATTTCTTTTGCTTCCTGCAGGTGATTTCACATTAAATTCACGATTCTAAATTCCCTTGCTCATTCTGACTCTGCGCTGTTCATTAACAGTACCTAAATCTGATTTCTTAAGGGGTCGCACAGTTGCTTGCCCTGTTCAATGTGCCACAGATGCCCTGTAGAGGGCATTGTGCTATTTGCTTCTCAAACACCATCCAGTGTAGGCCACAGCAATGAAATGGGCATTTCATCTGTCATGTGATTGTTGGCTGCATTAAATTTTAACCAAAAATAATGGGGAGTATTAAAGCACATTCAGCGTATACAATAAAACTTATTGAAATAAACTATATTTTAAGTTAATTTTTATGACAAACTAAGAGATTGCCATTAGCTTGACTGTGATTTGAAAAATGGCTCATCACCAGTTCATCCAGCATGCGAAGGAGAAAAAATATAGGGTGCAATTTTCCAAAAAATGCAGTGTTGGATCAGGCGACAAAGGCTGTGTGAAACTCGCCGGCATCACAGATGTCTTCTCTCACCTGATTTAACAGCACGCTGTGCAATTTCAAAGTGCTGTAAAAGACCAACAGCCAACTGGAGGGGCGAGGCCTAAACACGTTGGCAAAATTGAGATTCTGAGACCAGGCCACTATTTCTCAAAGTTAAATTTAAGGCCCCAACTCCCAAAAATAGGGTTCTCCCCAACTCCCACCCACCACAATGTCGACATCGGGACAACTCCCCTCTCACAGGCATTGGGGCTCTTCCTTCCCTCCCCCACCACATATAAGGGGAATCATCCCCCAATGGAGGAGGGTAATTCTGCTGATAGAGCCCCATGCCTGAGCCTTCTTCATGTGCTCCCTTGGCACTGCTGGGGCAATGCTAGGGTGCCAGGGGACTGTGTCCAGCCTTGTCCCTCAACTCTCAGGGCCTACTGGCACCTCCATGACCTCTGACATGGTCATCACGACTGCTTTTCTCTTTTGAAAGCCAGTGGTGATTCATGCCGGTGTGACATCCCACTGTCAGGGGTAAGGACATGTCATGGGCGAACGCTGCGGAATCAATCCCAGTAATTATATTTAAATTTTCAAAAATATATGGAATCAGATTCACACCTTTCTAGGCGTGAACCTGCTTTTGTCACTGGCGGGGGGCAGAGACGATCTCAATCTGAGATCTCGCCGGCGCAAACCCTACTCTTGAGATTTGGTGGTCATTACGGGATTTGCACACTTGTCTAATGGGGCTGTTGCATTGTGGGCTGTTGCATTGTGGGCGTATTGTATCTCTTTACATCTAGAGATCCAGTTTAACATGGTCAAATGACTGTCTGTCTTGTGGTCATCTTATTTCTGAATTGAAATGATTATATAGGTTGCTTAAATGTTCAGATATGCTTAATGGTGGCATTGGAAATACATGATTGTGCTAGCTCTTACTGCCCAGTTACTGATATTTATAAGCGATGACAAATTTGTTGATGTTTCAAAACGTTTCCGTGGTCCTAGCACTGCCAGTTGAAATTAGTAGGTGTAGTTCTTGACCCTATTATTAGAAATAAAAAGGTGGTTCTTTAGGAGATACTGGCAAGATGGATATGTTCTTACAACTGGTATTTCCATTTTGGCAAAGTTGATGTCTAAGCAGTAGTTGAATATGCCGCTGTAATGTGGGTCGTATAGACCCATATGACTATTGAGCATGGATGTGAAAGTATTGGCTAAGTTGTTGGCGGGGAGGATGGAGGATTGTGTCCCAGGGCTGGTTGCAGAAGATCAAACAGGCTTCGTGAAGGGCAGGCAGCTCGCAAGTAATATAAGGCGGCTGTCGAATGTGGTGATGAATCTGTTGGGGGCTCTGGTACCGGAGGTGGTGGTCATAGATTATCATAGAATTTACAGTGCAGAAGGAGGCCATTCAGCCCATCGCGTCTGCACCGGTTCTTGGAAAGAGCACCCTACACAAGGTCAACACCTCCACCCTATCCCCATAACCCAGTAACCCCACCCAACACTAAGGGCAAATTTGGACACTAAGGGCAATTTATCATGGCCAATCCACCTAACCTGCACATCTTTGGACTGTCGGAGGAAACCCACGCACACACGGGGAGGATGTGCAGACTCCGCACAGACAGTGACCCTGGAGCTGTGAAGCAATTGTGCTATCCTCAATACTACCGTGCTGCCCCTGGTGTCCATGGATGCGGAGAAAGCATTTGACCGGTTAGAGTGGCGGTACTTGTTTGAAGTTTTGGGAAGGTTTGGGTTTGGGCCGTGATTTGTTGCATGGGTGCGGTTGCTGTGTGTGGTTCCAAGAGCGAGGGTGAGGACGAATGATATGAGCTCAAAAAGCTTTGACTTACACAGGGGTAGGAGGCAGGGGTGCCCGCTGTCGCCGCTGTTGTTTGCGCTGGCCATCGAGCCATTGGCGATGGCTCTCAGGGGTTCGACAGGGTGGCAGGGTATAATGAGGGGACAGAGAGAGCATCGGGTGTCGCTCTATGCTGATGACCTCTTGCTGTATGTTTCGGATCTGTTGGAGAGTATGGGTAGGATTATGGGCCTGTTGGGGAGGTCTGGAGGGTTCTCGGGATACAAGCTGAATGTAGGGAAAAGCAAAGTATTCCCGGTGAATGAGCTGACACAGCGGGCTAATTTAGGGGGGATGCCATTTACGGTAGCAAGGGATAGGTTTAGGTACTTGGGGATTCAGCTGGCGAGGGAATGGACAGGGCTCCATAAGTGGAACTTAACGAAGCTTGTGAAGGAGGCCAGGGAGGATCTTAAGAGGTGGGATACACTGCACTTAACGTTGGCAGGGAGGGTCCAAGTGGTGAAAATGGGCAGCACGGTAACACCAAGTGGATAGCACTGTGGCTTCACAGCGCCAGGGTTCCAGGTTCGATTCCCCGCTGGGTCACTGTCTGTGCGGAGTCTGCACGTTCTTCCCGTGTCTGCGTGGGTTTCCTCCGGGTGCTCCGGTTTTCTCCCACAGTCCAAAGACGTGCAGATTAGGTGGATTGGCCATGAAAAATTACCTTTAGTGACCACAAAGGTTAGGAGGGGTTATTGGGTTACAGGGATAGGGTGGAAGTGAGGGCTCAGTGAGTCATAGAATTTCATAGAATTTACAGTGCAGAAAGAGGCCATTCAGCCCATCGAGTCTGCACCGGCTCTTGGAAAGAGCACCCTACCCAAGCCCACACCTCCACCCTATCCCCATAACCCAGTAACCCCACCCAACACTAAGGGCAATTTTGGACACGAAGGGCAATTTATCATGACCAATCCACCTAACCTGCACATCTTTGGACTGTGGGAGGAAACCGGAGCACCCGGAGGAAACCCACGCACACACGGGGAGGATGTGCAGACTCCGCACAGACAGTGACCCAGCGGGTAATCGAACCTGGGACCCTGGAGCTGTGAAGCAATTGTACTAACCACAATGCTACCGTGCAGGCTTGATGGGCCGAATGGCATCCTTCTGCACTGTATGTTCTATGCCTATGTCTAAAATGAATATTCTGCCGAGGTTCTTGTTTATCTTTCAGGCTCTCCCAATCTTTATACGAAAGGCCTTTTTTTGGAAAGTGGACACAATCATCTCTGACTTTGTATGGGCGGGGAAGGTGCCAAGGGTGGGGAGGACCCTGCGACAGAGGCAGAGGCAGCAGGGGGGGGGGGTTGGCGTTGCCAAACTTGCTTCATTATTATTGGGCGGTGAATGTGGACAAGGTGCGGGCGCTTGTGGGAAGGAGAAAGGGTCGAGTGGGTTAGGATGGAGGAGGAATCTTGTAAGGGATCTAGTTTAAGGGCTATGGTGGCGGCAGCATTGCCAATGGCTCCGAGTAGGTATTCAGCGAGCTCAGTGGTGCAGTCCATGGTGAAGATATAGAATCAGCTGAGGAGGCATTTTAGGGTGGAAGGGATGTCGGTGCTAACGCCGCTGTGCGAGAATCATGGGTTTGAGCTGGGTGTGGGGGGTGGATAGTGTATACAGGAGGTGGAGGGAAGTGGGGCTGGTCAAGGTGAGGGATTTGTATTTGGAGGGCTCGCCAGTCTGGAGGAGCTAAGGGAAAGGGTAGAGCTGCCGAGGGTAGTGAGTTCAGGTATCTACAGGTTAGGGACTTTGCACGAAAGGTCTGGAAGGGATTTCCTTGATTGCCGGTATACACCCTGCTGGAGCAACTGCTGCTTCCGGATGTGGAAGGGGAGGGAAGAATTGGGGATATATATAAGTGGCTGGGGGAGCAGGGAGGCGAGCGGGTGAAGATACAGGAGAAATGGGAAGCGGAGTTGGGAATGGAGATCAATTGGGGAGTATGAAGTGAGGCACTGTGAAGGGTAAACGGGACCTCCTCTTGTGCAAGGATGAGCCTGATACAGTTTAAGGTGGTGCACAGGGTGCATATGACTCGGCCGAGAATGAGTGGGTTTTTTCAGGGGGTAGCAGATGAGTGTGAGAGGTGTGGGCGGGGGCCAGCGAATCATGCGCACATGTTTTGGGGTTGTGAAAAATTGGGAAGATTCTGGGTGGAATATTTGCGGTCTTAGCCAGGATAGTGGAGGGGGGAGTGGACCCGGACCCTTTGGATATTTGGGATTTCAGAGAAGCCGGAGCTCATGGAGAAGAGGAAGGCCGATGTCTTGGCCTTCGCCTCTCTGATTGCACGGCGACAAATTTTGCTGGAGTGGTGGTCGGCATCGCCAGCGGGGGCAGCAGCATGGTTGGGTGACCTGTGTCATTTCCTGCGGTTAGAGAAGATAAAGTATAAGTTAAGGGGCTCAGCAGGGGAGTTTGAGAAAAGGTGGGGGATGTTTGTGACCATGTTTGAGGAGCTGTTCGTCGCAGGGTGGGGGGGGTGGGGGGGGTGGGGGGGGGGGGGGGGGTGGGGGGTGGGGGTGGGGGGGTACAAACTGTATGGTTGATTGTTGGGAAGAATGTTTCCCGGGGTGTTTATTTGCTGTAACCTACTTTGATACAAGTTTGAATAAAATGCGTTTAATAAAAACAAGAATATGCCACTGTGTTAACATATCAATGAACTATTCCTTTATTCCAGATATCTATTGATTTTTATGTTGTATCAAGTACTGTCATGTGAGAGACATGTAATACATGTTTTATTATTGTTTGAGACAAATTTAACCCACCTGAAAGACACCACATGACTATCTTAATGGGCCAAAAAAAGTTAGATTACAATACAGGTCCATTTAAATGTTACTCATATTCGATGTACAGTAAGAAAGTTGGTATCTGTAGTTCTACTGAGCGCAAAATATTGTTTCCCAAAAATGCAGCCCACTATTCAATGCAGCTACATACAATGTATTTAATGTGGCATGTAGTAGAGAACAAGTATTGTATATGTAAATGAAATAATCTACTCAAAGTTTTCAATTCATTTCAATTTCATATTTTCTTTAGTTTGAAGTGATAATGTTGCTTTGCACTTCCATTCGCACCCCTTCTAACACCCTTCTTAAAAAAACGAAAATAAAACAAAATGTTATTAAGTGCTGTGTTTATTGGGTGGGTAGTTGTAGAACAGCCATAATAGTCATTATTGAATGATTGTATTTGCATCATGTGCAATCATCCCATGGCATAGTTATCAACTAATTCCGAATGATATTTTATCAATTATTTTCTATTGTTGGAAGCAGATTACTCAAAGTTAAAGTTCTTTGGTTGGAAAAAAACCTGAGACAGTTGTTTAGATGAACACTGTATTCATAAATGTAAACTGAATTTATCAGAGCTAAAAAGAACAGCGTCGTATTCTCAGCATTTCACTTTAAGTGCCTTTTAAAACGTAAGGAGTGTCGCAGAAGCTTCTCTGATACTGAGTGCCTGATGCTTTCTAATGGTAACGTAGCAACTTGAGTAGTGGATAGCAAGTGGCAAAGATCAAATCAGAGGCTGCACAAATATTGTGTTCTGGATTTATTGTTTTAATTAAGAGCATGGCAGTTAGTCATAAACAGTTTATGGTGTTTTGTACAGTGCAGCATTTTGAAATCAGTTGTTTTAATGAAAAAATAATGTCAGCTGTAAGAATTCTAAATATTAGAAGGGTGGGAAAAACAAATTGAATAAGAAGAACTTTATGTAATTTTTACACATTGGAAAGAGCTCAAATGATTGCTTTTAAATCCATTAATGAGGTCACATGGACAGCAGTGTGGCTCTAAAACGTAGCTAAAGCATGTGAAGAATGTGGCCTGTACTATTTTATTGAGCAATTTGAATGAGTATTGTCAATCTATGAAACCATTCAGAATGAAATTGCAGAACTAGTCAATTTAATGCTGGCTCATTAAGACTCAAGTCATTATGTGCAAGCAAAGAATACAAAAATCTTCAATTCTTTTGATAAAGAATCAAAAACTGAAAAAGGAAAACGTGTTGCGCGTAAGTTTTATTCTTCTGCTAATACATCTAGATGTAAAATAAAGCATACAGGTTTCTTACACTGTGGAATTATTGCATACCCTGGAGGTTTCGTTTGTACAGTCGTCCTTCAAAAATATGATTAAAACATAAAATATAGGTGATAACGCCAATAGAGACTGAGCCATGTTATTTTATTGATCTGTATGACTATTTCATGCCCTGTTCAGTCAAGCTGTATATATGTCTTATTCTACATTATTTTATTAGCTTAATATTTGTACCTTACATTACCAGATATGCCTTCCATTCAGTGAAGCACAGAGGCACAGGTCTCTAATCAGAAGTGACAAGCTATATACTTTCTTTCAGCCATTATCCAATTGCCTAGAGCTAGGAACCCTGTTCCCTGAGAACATTCTGAATTGGGTTATTTTTATTGAGGTATTAAAGTAATTTTTCAGTTATTCTTATGTTATGCTCCTTAATACATTTTTGGAAAAATGTATTTTAAATTTTGAGACTTAAGTTACATGTTTTAAGGTGTAAACTTTTACACATTTTAATGATTATTTGTGGCTTTATTGTCTGAATAATGCTGCATGGTTCATTTTAAAAATGGAGCTCTGAACTTAATTTTAGACTACCTAATAGAGATTATTCAGTTCCAATACATCTTTGTACAAGAACTGATGTTGTACCATTGAATTAATAGCCTGCAGTGAAGCACACTGGTATACTTTATGATCTTTCTTCTTTTCACTTGTTGTCTAATATGGGAATGGTATTGTTTTATTCTGGATTATTTTTGTATTTATGTGGTTAAAGTCAGGTCATTTTGCATTATTTCTCATTTTATTTACAATGGTTGTTAAGTAAATTACTGTTGCACTGAAGGGTTATGCGTGCTCATGCACTCATGTATGTGTCTGCACTTGTGTGTCTGGGTTAGTTAATTTTGGATACTATGATACACTTTCTGTTACTCACCTCTCCTGTGCAGTAATGAGGGAGTGCTGTACTGTTGAATATGCCATGATACATAATTTGTTAATGCATAAGTTGTCAAACCAAGGGCCTGTCTGATCGCTAAGTTTGACATAGGGGAAGAGGGTTATCCCCAGTATTCTGGCCGATATCAAAATCACAAAAACAGATTATCTGGACATTATCATATTGTAGTTTGTGAGAGCTAGCTGTGAACAAATTGGCTTCTGCCTTTCCTGCATTCCAACAGTCCAAATATAATTCTATAATCCACAAAATCCCTAGGTGCAGAATGAGGCCATTCGACCCATTGAGACTGCACTGACCCTCTGAAAGAGAACCCGACCAAGCACCGTGCTGATCTCAACTTCCCTATTATTGACTGGAACCTCCTTAGTGCAAATGGTTTGGATGGAGCAGGTTTTTTCAGATGTGTCCAGGAAGGATTCCTGACTCAATGTGTAGATAGGCCGACGAGGGGGGAGGCCATATTGGATTTGGTGCTTGACAACGAACCAGGCCAGATGTCAGATGTCTCAGCAGGAGAGCGTTTTGTTGACAGTGACCACAATTCCTTGACCTTTATCATAGTCATGGAGTGGGATGGGAACAGACAGTGTGGGAAGGTATTTCATTGGGGGAGGGGAAATTATATTGCTATTAAACAGGAACTGAGGAGCATAAATTGGGAACAGTTGTTCTCAGGGAAATGCACAATAGTAATGTGGGGGTTATTTAAGGAGCAGTTGCTGCGAGTGCTGGGTAGTTTTGTCCCACTGAGACAAGGAAGGAATGGTAAGGTGAAGGAAGCTTGGATGACAAAAGAAGTAGAGCTTCTAGTCAAGAAGAAGAAGGAAGCTTATGTAAGGTTGAGAAAGCAAGGATCTGGCACGGCTCTAGAGGGTTTAAGGTAGCCAGGAAGGAACTCAAAAATGGATTTAGGAGAGCTAGAAGCGGGCATGAATGATTAGGGAAAACCCCAAGGTGTTCTACACTTATGTGAGAAATAAGAGGATGATCAGAGTGAGAGTAGGCCTCTCAGGGATAGTGGAGGGTGATGCACGATCAATTGCACAAAGGCGAGAGTTGAATACAACTGAGGCTTTATTACACTAAGATGTGTGGCCTCCATAGCAGCTGCCGAAATGGCTGCTGTACAGGGAGTACACATATTTATACTCCGCCTACTGGATGGAGTCAGCAGGCAGGGACTACCCCCGTACCTGTAGTACAGGGCCTTACCATACATACCTTAATATATACAATAGTGGTTACTACCACATTCACCCCCTGCTAAAACTGAGTCCACGGGGGTGCTGAAGAACTATATACAGCACAAGTTTAATATACAGAGAGCCTTGATCTGACGTTAGGAGTGATGCAGTGGTGGCGACGATTCTGGCATCGGTCGGGTCCTTGGTGACTCCAGGAGCGTGCCGAGTTCCTCTTCATCCTCGGGCATGGGCAGGGGGAGGCGGATGGTCCTGGGGGGGTTGCTGCTGGGTGCGCCAGGGGAGGGGAGGGTGGCGCCAGGCTGGGGGGGATGTGTGTGTGTGTGCAACCTGCTGGTGCCAGGTCCCTGAGAGAGACAGTATCTTGGTGGCCGTCGGGGGTATGCTATGTAGGCATACTGGGGGTTGGCGTGGAGTAACTGCACCCTTTCCACCAACGGGTCCGCCTTGTGGAGTCATACGTGCTTACGGAGGAGTAGGGGTCCTGGAGCTGCGAGCCAAGTCGGGAGTGACACCCCGGAGGTGGACTTCCTGGGGAAGGCAAAGAGACATTCATGGGGTGTGTTGTTAGTCGCAGTGCATAGGAGCGACCGAATGGAGTGCAGTGTATCAGGGAGGACCTCCTGCCAGCGGGGACCATAATCTAATATGGTCTGCACATCTTTGGACACTAAGTCAAAATTTAGCATGGCTAATCCCCCTAACCTGCTCTTCTTTGGGAGGAAACCTGAGCACCCCGAAGAAACCCATGTAGACGTGGGGAGAATGTGTAAACTCCACATAGTCACCCAAAACCGGAATCAAACCCGGGTCCTGGTGTTATGAGGCAGCATTGCTAACCACTGTGCCGTCTTGTTGATTGTAAACTGCTTGGAACATCTGATGGTCACAGGAGGCCTACATAAATGTTGTGCTTTTTTTTTACATAATATAGGAACATAGGAACAGGAATATGCCATTCAGCCCCTCAAGCCTGTCCCACCATTTATTGAGATCATGGCTGATCTGTGCCTAACTCCATGTACCTGCTTTCGGCCCATAACCCTTAATACCTTTGATTAACAAAAATCTACCGATCTCAGATTTAAAATGAAGAACTGTTCTAGCTTCAACTGCTGTTTGTGTGAGAGAGTTCCAACCTCTACCATCCTTTGAGTGAAGAAATGATTCGTAACATCTCTCCCGGACAGTCTAGCCATAATTTTTAGATATGTCCTTAGTTTTAGAATCTCCAACCCGTGGAAATTGCGGCGAGCAAGCAGGTCGTCGGACCCACAAGGCGAGAAGTCCTAAGCCTTCCCCAAGAGAGGGAGACCGGTGACCCAGGAAACAAACTCCTCCCCACCCCTCGCGCCAGACATGGAGGATGTTCCTAACCAAGGAACTAAAAACAATGAAAGATGACATTAAGGCTGTGATAAAGGTGACAGTCAAGATGGCAGTGGTGGAGACGCTAGCCGCCATGCAGAACGGCGCTCAACGGCATGGGGAGGAAACTGGAAGCACAGGAGAGTATGATTGGCGAGCTGGAAAAGACACCATGGAGGCCGAGATCAAGAGGTTGGTGGTGACCCTGGGAACCTGTAAGGAAAGGACGGAACCAGGAGAATCAGTCGAGGAGGCAGAACATTCGGATAGTGGGCCTGCCAGAGGGGATCGAGGGCAGGGACCCAACTGACTATGTGGCCCAAATGCTGGGCAACCTAGTTAGGAGGGAGAGGTTCCCCAAACAGCCAGTGATCGACAGGGCTTACAGGTCGCTCCGCCCAAAGCCCAGGGTCAGGGAGCAGCTGGGGACAATAATAGCCAAGCTGCACAAATATCAGGAGAACCTTCGTTGGGGTCGACAGACGAAGGCGTGCAAATGGGAGGGACATCAAATAAGAATTTGTCAGGACATTGGGGTGGACCTCGCAAAGCGCTGATGCACTATCAATTACGACGAGACGAGAGTAGAATGCAATCGAAGATTTATTACACAGAGATGTGTGGCCTCCTACAGCAGCTGACGAAATGGCTGAAGTACGGGGAGCACACATATTTATACTCCGCCTACTGGGCGGAGCCAGCAGGCAGGGATCTACCCCCGTACCTGTAGTACAGGGGCCTTACTGTAAAACTCATGTATATACAGTATATACATCAGTGGTGACTACCACAAGCGCAGGGCCGAATTTCACCACTTAACCACACAAAGGCAGCTCTGTACAAAAGCAAGGTCAGATTCGGGATGTTATTCCCAGCCAGGCTCTCGGTAACCGACCCTGGGCAAAGAACATTATTTTACTGCCCTGGCAGAGGTTGATGGGTTCACCCGTAAGAATGGTCTGGACAGGTAGCAAGAGAAGCAGCGGTGAGGAAGGCATGGAGAAAGCAAAAGGAACAAATGGACAATTTTGCACGGGACTATGATCAGGGACCAGCTGATGGAAGGAGGAGGTAAGGGCAGCAGAACGCAGGAGAGGTGAGGAGAAGACAGGAGAAACACGAGCAGAGTGGGAGAAGGAGGGGGTCAAATTGACACTGGGAGAGGGTATGAAAGAGGGGGGGCTGCTGCGCATCTGCAACTGGGGAAAGAGTATCTAGCAGAGGGGGGGGGGAGAGACACAGCGATGGGGGGGGGACGGCAGGAGGGTAGACAGAAGAGGAGGGTACGGGGGGATGGGTTGCAGTGAGGGTGGCAGAAGGGGGAAACAAAACCACGGGGGGAACAAAATGATAAGGTTGCAAAGGGCTCTAGACAGGCTTTAGCAGGTCGATATCGGAAACATGGAATAAGATGGCACCAAAAGCAGCCACTTTGGAGGGTTCCTGAACAAAGGGAAAGCCCGGAGTGCAGGGACTCACCCACATGGTGGACACATAATCAGCGGCCATGTGGGTGGCCCCTGGACAAAGGGAAACCCCGGAGCGCAGGGGCCTGGCCCATGGTGAGAACTGTGATACCAGCCATTTTGGATGGCCCCCTAATGAAGGGAAACCCTGGAATGCAGCGGCGCACCCACAAGATAAGTATGGTTGATCCCGTAACAAGGAGGGGACAGAAACCTCCCACCAGGATAGTCACCCGGAACGACAGGGGGCTCAACGGCCCAGTGAAAAGATCCAGAGTCTTTGCCCACATGAAAGGCATGAAAGCCCACATAGACTTCCTCCAAGACATGCACCTTACGAAGAAAGACCGACTGCAGGTAACGAAGGGCTGGGTGGGACATCCCTACCATTCCTGTGATGGAATGAGGGTCAGGGGAGTAGCCTTATTGATAAGTAAGAGAATGGTGTTCACTGTGACCAGGATGTTTACGGCCCAAGGGTGACTGTACATCATGGTCACTGGTGTCCTGGGACTCCGGTACTCCTGGTGGATGTGAACTCACCCAAATGGTATGACACGGAATTTATTAAAAGGACCATGGCGGTAATCCCCAATATAGATACGCACCAACTGATCATGGGGGGGTCTTGAATTGTGTACAGGACGCATGGACGGACAGGTCAAATCCCAGAACGGGAAAAACAGCAGGCATGGGTAGGGAAGCGGGAGCGTTCATGGACCAGATGAGGGCAGTGGACCCACGGCAGTCCATGCACCTGGGTGAGAAGGTATTCTCATTTTTCTCACCAAGTACACCTGCATCGACTACTTTGTAGTGGGAAAATCAGTGCTTCCAGAAACAGTAAGACGGAAAATCTCAGACCACACTCCATATTAACTGGATGTGAGGTTGCAGACGGGCCGTGCCCAATGCTCCACATGGAGGTTGAACATGACCCTCTTGGCTGACAAGGTCTTCTGCCAAACAATATCACAGACTATAAGCGAGTATGTCACTAACAACTGGAATGGGGAAGTCTCACCTTCCACGTTCTGGGAGGCACTGAAGGATGTGATCAAGGGAGAAATTATCGCCTAAAAGGCTCGCTGAGACAGGGAAGAGAGAGTGGCTAGGCAACAACTGATTGACTCCATCTTGGAGGTCGACAGACGGTACTCACCAGAGTCGGCAGAGGCCCCGACCGTAGAGATTCTGGAGGAGAGGAAAACGCTATAAATGAATTTAACCTGCTATCCACCAGGAAAGCAGTACACCAACTCCGCCAGACACGGGGGGGGGGGGGGATCTTTTATGAGCATGGAGACAAGGCTAACCACCTGCGAGCACACCAGCTGAGAAAGCCATGAGGGAAATAGTCCAGGTAAACGATAACAGAAGCAGACTGGGAGCCAAATCAAAAAAGGTTAACAAAGCATTCAAGTCCTTCTACCAGGCACTGTATACCTCTGAACCTCCCGACGGCGACTCACGGATGAAACGGTTCTTCGATGGATAGAACAGGCCAGTCATGGGGGATGATAGACAGAGGGAACTGGAAGCCCGACTAGACTGGGAGAGGTCATGGAGAGCATCAACTCCATGCAGCCGGAGAAAGCGCGGGGACCTGATGGGTTCCCGGTGGATGTCTACAAAAAATTTGTGAAGGCACTGACCCCAGACTACTGAAAATGTTCGCAGGCTCGATTGTGAGGGGCACCCTGCCTCCAACGCTAACAGAGGCCACGATATCGCTGATACCCAAAAAGGACGGAGTGCGGATCATACAGACCCATTTCGCTGCTCAATGTGGACGCAAAGATACTTGCAAAAGCCCTGGCCAAGCGGCTGGAGAACTGCGTACTAGAGGTGGTCACAGTTGACCAGACGGGCTTTGTTAAGGGTAAATAGCTAACTGTGAATATCAGACGACTGCCGAACATGATAATGACCCGATCCAGGGATGAGAACACCAGAGGTGGTTGTCTCCCTGAACGCAGAAAAGGCCTTCGACAGAATCGAGTGAAAATAACCTCATTGAGGTACTGGAGCGGTTTGGAATAGGGACAGGGTTTACCTCATGGGTGAAACTCCTATACAACGCCCCAATGCAAACGTACAGACCAACGCCACCAGCTCTGAATACTTCCAGCTACACAGAGGCACAAAGCAGGGATGCCCGCTGTGCCCGTTTCTTTTCGCTCTGGCAATTGACCAATGCTGTTCACCCTGAGAGCGGCAAGAGGTTGGAAGAGAATCCGAAGTTGGGGGGGGGGGGTTGTGCAGAGAGCACAGAGTCTCACTCTATGCGGATGACCTGCTCCTCTACATCTTGGTCCTGCAAAGCAGCATGAAAGAAATCATTATTATCCTGGGAGAATTCAGACCCTTCTCGGACTACAAAATCTACCTGGGCAAAAGCAAAGTTTTCCTGGTGAACCCGAGAGGGGGATGGGCAGAGCTAGCGGGTCTACCATTTAAATTAGCCCAAAACAAATTCCGCTACCTGGGAATCCGGATTTCCCATAACTGGACATACATAGATCCACAAGTGGAACCTGACCAGTCTGGCAGAGGAAGGCAAAAAGACCTCTGTAGGTCCTACAGAGATGGGATGCACTCCCACATTCCCTGGCGGGGAGGGTGCAGACGATCAGGGTGAGTGTACTGCCCAGGTTCCTCTTCCTGTTTAGATCCATACCGATCTACATCCCCAAGGCCCTTTTCCATTCAATAGATAAGATAATTTTGGTGTTTCTGGTGTGTGTGTGTGTGTGTGTGGGGCGGGGGGGGGGGGGGGGGGGGGGGGGGGGGGGGGGGGGGGGGGGGGGGCGACAAAAGGAAGAAGAACATGGCAGGCCTGGTCCTCCTGAACTTGCAATACTACCACTGGGCAATCACAGTGCAAAGAGTGAGGGGATGGGCAAAGGACCCAAACACTGAATGGGTGAGGATGAAGGAGTTCTCATGTACAGGGCCAACCATCCGGGCCCTCAGCACGGCAGCACTCCTATCCCCGCCAGCAAAACATTCAACAAGCCCAGTGGTGGTAGAGACCCTGAGAGCTTAGAACCAGATGAGGCAACATTTCGGTCTGACTGATAAGTCCATCATGGCCCCTATCTGCGGCAACCATAGGTTTGCACCAGCCATGCTAGACGCCACCTTCAAGAGGTAGAGACAGGACAGGGGGGACACTGACGGTTCGGGACTTTTACACGGGTGACAGACTAGTGACCTTAGAAGAGATGACGGCGGGACTGGACCAACCAAGTGGGAACAAACTCTGACATCTACAGGTCAAAAGTTTTATCTGCAAGGAGACAACTACATACTCACGAACCCCGAAAAGCAGAATGGTAGAGGTGTTACTGGACGCGGACAATCAGGGAAGGGGAAAGGTGTGGGGACCAGTACGGACGACTTTTAGAAAGGACGCACTCCTCACTGGACAAAATTTGGGAAAAATGGGAGGAAGAGCTGGGAACGGAAATAGGATGGGCTCTCTGGAGCTGAGCACTGTGTAGGGCCAACTCCACTTTCTCAGGTGCAAGGTATCATGAATGTGAAAGTGGTGCACAGAGTGTACCTGACAAGAACCCGATTGAGCAGGTTCTTTCCGGGGGTGGAGGACAAATGTGAACGGTGCTAGGGAGGCCCGGCCAACTACACCCATATGTTCTGGGCATGCCCCAGATTTGTCGGGTTCTGGACAACCTTCTTTGAGGCAATGACTAAGGTTGTGGGGGTGAGGATGGAGCCTTGTCCAAAAGCGGCAGTCTTTGGAGTATCGGACCAGCCAGAACTACTCATGGGGAGAGGGCCGATGTCCTAGCCTTTGCTTCTTTAATTGCCCGCTGGAGAATCCTGCTTGGCTGGCAATCAGCAGCATCACCCACAGCTGCAGTCTGGCTGGCAGACTTATCGGAATTTCTCCACCTGCAGAAGATCAAGTTCACCATCTGAGGGTCAGAGGATGGCTCCCACAAAGCGTGGAGGCCATTCACCAACATTTTCCCAGGATCTATTTGAAGCCAACAGCCAATAGAATGGGGGGAGGGAATGGGCACAGAGCCAACGGGACCACAGGGAGCAGACAGGAAAAGGAGGGGAGGGGAAAGGGGAGGCGGAGGCTACATGGAGAAGGAGGGGGAGGCCAGAAAACAACTAACACAGAGGCCAGAGAGCCTAGAACAAGAACACAGGAAAAGGAACCCGCAAGGGAAGGCCGAAAACAGGCCGGGGAGTGGGGCTGGGGGAGAAATAATATTAATAATAATATTCTTTATAATAATCTTAATCAGTGTCACAAGTAGGCTTACATTAACTGCAATTAAGTTAGAGTGAAAATCCAGGGGGAAGGCCCAATGACAAAAAGGGGTGGGGGGGGGGGGGTGGAAGGGAGGGCACCAGCCACGTGTAAGTAACAAATATCTAATCATTGTACAATTAAAGGCCCAGGAAAGGACCATGAAGAAATGAGGGAAGAGGGTTGTGGGGGGAAACCAAGGCGGGGGGGGGGGAAGGGGGGACCCACACAAAGAAAATCAATATTTATATTGTAATTGACACAGTCACCCTTACTGCGTGTATAGTGTACAATATGTAAAAAACTTCAATGAAAACATTTGAAAAAATTGTTACCTGACTACTTCTCTTATAATATAGAGTTACAGGATCTTGACTTCTTATTGTACATTTTTTGCCATGTGCATGGCAACTGCCATTAGGTGCAACTTTTTAAAACACGCAAAAAACCTTGTTCTAGAAGGTCATATGGTAACAATGAAATGAAACAATATTTTTATGTTGCAAAAGGGCAGCAGATGCACGGGAACACCGCCACTTGTTCTCCTCCGAGCCGCACGCCACCCTGACTCAGAATAATACCGCCATCCCTTCACTATCACAGGATTAAAATCCTGGAACTCCCTCCTCAGCAGCACTGTGTGCATCTGCACCAGATAGACTGCAGGGGTTCAAAAAAAACAATTAGGTAGGGATGGTTAACAAATGCTAGTCTTGCCAGCAATGCCCACGCCCCATGAAAGAATAAAAAAGTGAATGCTGTCTGTAGAAGCAGACAGTACATCAATAGTTTATGTATTTGCTTGCAGCACCGAAACCCACAAAGTGTCATAAGCTTTACTGAATGACATTCATTGTGGAATTTTATCTGCATTTTGCAGATTGAGGAAACATGACGCAGTAAATAAAATTTACTGTGAGCTTTCACCTTTAATTTCATGCACTATCAATATTCTGTAAAGCATGAGTGATATGTTGATACCATTCCACTGGCTAGGATGGAAAACGTATAGGATATAACGCAACTTGCAGAGTGGGGTGGAGCAGATCTTTCATTACTTAAAACATAAGGAGCATAATTGGAATGGTACAATGTTCAGAAGTTAAAATGTCAAAATTTAGTTTAGAGTTCTCTTTCGAACATGATGTTTGTGATGTATATGCAACATTATTGTATTTTCAAATTGTTGCAAGAAAACAAGCCCAAAGATTTCCACACAGAAGAAATTCATTCAAACCATCATACCACATTGGCGTTAACGACATTTAGCTCATTTTCTTTATGTCTCCCCATATTCTTGGACAATTGTCCTCTTCAAGTGTTTATTTAGTTCCTTCTTAAATGGCATAACTCAACTTAATTGGCTACTTGTGATGATGTATCCCATATGAGTACTTTTACAATACTGGTATAAACTAACCTGACAAAAAAGATTGATATTCAAATCTATTAAAACAAACAGGCAAGAGCTTTGTATAATTCTTCAACAAACTCATAATAACAGGAAACAGCAAACAGATATTTTTCCAATGGCAAGTTTAGAAAAACTGCATTGTAACACACACCCTGCATTATGTAACGTACATCACTTGATGTCCTCCAGTGACCTTAGAGGAATGCAAATAATCATTTTTTCTAAAAGCCCTCTATCCTGATTTGCAACTGTAACATGGGGCGGGATTCTCCGACCCCACGCAGGGTCGGAGAATCGGCCGGCAGCGGCGTTATTCCCGCTCCCGCAGGGTTTTTAAATCTCCCACCGGCCAAAAACCGGCGTTGTGCAAATCCCGCCGGCAGCCTCTGAAAACAGCTGGCGCCGGCGGGATTTCATTATATTTTTAGATTCCACAATACTCCGGCCCAGATGGGCCGAAGTCCCGCCGACGTGGCCACGGGTCACGTCGGCGAAAATCACAGTTGCTTTAAAACGGCGTCAACCATTGATGATGGTTGACGCCGTTCAGTGTCGGGGGGGGGGGTGGGTTGCGGCATCGGGGGGTGGGTTGCGGCATGGGGGGGTGGGTTGCGGCATCGGGGGGTGGGTTGCGGCATCGGGGGGGTGGGTTGCGGCATCGGGGGGGTGGGGTTGCGGCCATCGGGGGGTTGCGGCATCGGGGGGGCACATCGGGGGGGTGGGTTGCGGCATCGGGGGGGTGGGTTGCGGCATCGGGGGGGTGGGTTGCGGCCATCGGGGGGTTGCGGCATCGGGGGGGCATCGGGGGGGGGGGTTGCGGCATCGGGGGGGGTGGGTGCGGCATCCGGGGGGTTGCGGTATCGGGGGGGGGCATCGGGGGGGGTTGCGGCATTCGGGGGGTGGGTTGCGGCATCGGGGGGGGTCACAAATGGGGGGGCAATCGGGAGGGGCCAATCGGGGAGGCGGTTGCGGCATCGGGGTGTGGTTGCGCAAGTCGTGGGGGGGTTGCGGCAGTCGGGGGGCATCGGAGGGGTTGCGGCATCGGGGGGTGGGTTGCGGCATCGGGGGGGGCATGGGGGGGCATCGGGGGGGTTGCGGCATCGGGGAGTGGGTTGCGGCATCGGGGGGTGGGTTGCGGCATCGGGGGGGGGTTGTGGCATCGGGGGGGGTTTGGGGGCAGCGGCGTGTAGAGAGGGGGGGCTACGGATGCCCTTGGCCAACGCACCGTCGCCCCCCCCTCTGTACGCCGCTGCCCCCTACCCCAACCACCCCCCCTCACCACCCTACCTCCCTCCAATGCCCCTACCCCCCTCCCCACCACCCCTACCCCCCTCCCCACCACCCCTACCCCCCTCCCCACCACCCCTACCCCCCTCCAACGCCGCCCCCATCTCTCGCAACGCCGGAACCCCCCCCAAATGCCAGAACCCCCCCCCCCAAATGCCGGGTCCCCCCCCCAAATGCCGGGTCCCCCCCCACAAATGCCGGGTCTCCCCCCCCCCAAATGCCGGGTCACCCCCCCCCAAATGCCGGGTCTCCCCCCCCCCCCAAATGCCGGGTCTGCCCCCCCCCAAATGCCGGGTCTCCCCCCCCCCCAAATGCCGGGTCTCCCCCCCCCCAAATGCCGGGTCTCCCCCCCCAAATGCCGGGTCTCCCCCCCCCCAAATGCCGGGTCTCCCCCCCCAAATGCCGGGTCTCCCCCCCCCCCAAATGCCGGGTCTCCCCCCCCCAAATGCCGGGTCTCCCCCCCCCCCAAATGCCGGGTCTCCCCCCCCCAAATGCCGGGTCTCCCCCCCCCCCAAATGCCGGGTCTCCCCCCCCCCCAAAATGCCGGGTCTCCCCCCCCCCCAAATGCCGGGTCTCCCCCCCCCAAATGGCGGGTCTCCCCCCCCCAAATGCCGGGTCTCCCCCCCCCCCAAATGCCGGGTCTCCCCCCCCCCCAAATGCCGGGTCTCCCCCCCCCAAATGCCGGGTCTCCCCCCCCCAAATGCCGGGTCTCCACCCCCCCCCCAAATGCCGGGTCTCCCCCCCCCCCCAAATGACGGGTCTCCCCCCCCCAAATGCCGGGTCTCCCCCCCCCAAATGCCGGGTCCTCCCCCCCCCCAAATGCCGGGTCTCCCCCCCCCAAATGCCGGGTCTCCCCCCCCCAAATGCCGGGTCTCCCCCCCCCAAATGCCGGGTCTCCCCCCCCCTCCCAAATGCCTGGGTCTCCCCCCCCCAAATGCCGGGTCTCCCCCCCCCCATGCTGGGTCTCCCCCCCCCCCCAGATGCCGGGTCTCCCCCCCCCCAAATGCCGGGTCTCCCCCCCCCAAATGCCGGGTCCTCCCCCCCCCAAAATGCCGGGTCTCCCCCCCCCCAAATGCCGGGTCTCCCCCCCCCCAAATGCCGGGTCTCCCCCCCCCCCCCCAAATGCCGGGTCTCCCCCCACCCCAAATGGCCCGGGTCTCCCCCCCCCCACCCAAATGCCGGGTCTCCCCCCCCCCAAATGCCGGGTCTCCCCCCCCCCAAATGCCGGGTCTCCCCCCCCCCAAATGCCGGGTTCCCCCCCCCAAAATGCCGGGTCTCCCCCCCCCAAATGCCGGGTCTCCCCCCCCCCCAAATGCCGGGTCTCCCCCCCCCCCACATGCCGGGTCTCCCGCCCCCCAAATGCCGGGTCTCCCCCCCTCCCAAATGCCGGGTCTCCCCCCCCCCCAAATGCCGGGTCTCCCCCCCCCCCCCAAATGCCGGGTCTCCCCCCCCCAAATGCCGGGTCCCCCCCCCCCCAAATGCCGGGTCTCCCCTCCCCCAAATGCCGGGTCTCCCCCCCCCAAATGCCGGGTCTCCCCCCCCCCAAATGCCGGGTCTCCCCCCCCCCCAAATGCCGGGTCTCCCCCCCCCCCAAATGCCGGGTCTGTCTCTCTCCTCCTCCTCCTCCAAAAAACGCCGAGTCTCACCACTTCCGCAGCTGGTGAAACTGACGCGTATCGCGTCAGTCAGCTGCTAGCCCCTCCGGGAACGGAGAATAGCGGCCTAAAAGAAGGCCCCGACGCCGGAGTGATTGACACTGATTTTTCTCGCCGGAAACCCGTGTTACAACGGGCAACGGAGAATCCCGCCCATGAGTTGTACAATCAAACTTCCCTTTATATATTCTTAAGTTAAATTAACCTCTTAAAAAAAACATCCGTTATGCCAGTGATAGAAACATCAAGTGTCTACATATTTTGTGGTCATTGGTTAAGAATCATGATGTTTAATCTTTCAGACAGCATTCTTTATCCTAGATTTTATTAAGATCATCACGACTGGAGTGCGGCTTTGAACAAGAGTGCTGAGGGTTGGGTGAGTGAGGGAATTAGGTGGAAAGGGGCAGGAGGTGCTCCGTCTTTTCTAATTTTATCACCCTGTAGGAATTGGTTCCTACTCTATTACAGAAGAAGCTAACTGGTTGTTGAGTATCTGATAAATGGTTATGGTCTATTGTATTCCTAAGGTTTAAAATAATTTACAAACTACTTCATTTACTTAAGCTGAATACAATATATGAAAATGGAAATGAGTGAATTGGATAAAATAATTAAGTAATTAATTAAACCAGATTGAGGATGGTAGGACAGGTAATGTGTTAGTCTGCAGCATATGGGTGTGCTTGGATGTCATTGCGATCCAGGGAAAACATGTCTGCAATAAGTGTGGTTCAAGGAGCTTCAGCTTAGAGTTATTGAATTTGAGGCCGAGCAGTAGACACTGCAGTACATCAGGGAGCAAGAAAGTGATCTGGACACTTTGTACCAGCAGGCAGTTACAACCCTCAGGGTAGGGTCCTCTGATTAGATCAGTATTCAGGGGGCAGGAGGGTGTGACTGCGAATGAGGCAAGTAAGGGGACACAGAGGGCAGGAGTGCAGGAGTCTCAACCTTTGTAATTATCTGACAGGTTTAAGGTTCTTTTAGCTTGTTTGGAAGAGATTGGGCTGCACGGTGGTTGAGTTGACTGGCTGTGGGACAGGAAGCTCTTCAAATGGAGGGAATATAAAAGGAATGCGGTGGTAGGGGTGCTAGGAAAACAAAGTAGTTTTATGCGAATTTTTATTGTTGTATCTGTAAATATTAGAAATAAAATATGGTTTAAGTGGATTTAATTTAATGTTTCTGTGTGAGGAAGGGTAAACCTATAGTTAGATTCATGCTATACAAAGGTGTTTGTATATGTGGGGGCAAGCTCAATTCTAACTGTGCATCTATTGTGCTTAGAGAGGTTTATAGCATGAAAAGTAAATATGAGGTTGAAGAAGCATGGCGTTATTGCTTAGCAATCACGGGCCCTTTTAAAGGTAGAGAGGCTTTTGGTTCATAGTTTATCTGGAAGTCAGGGAAGTTGGAAATAGGTCACTGGGGAGTGAACATCTCTCAATTCTGCCAGAAGAAAGGCTGGATAGGACAAAGGGGCTGCAAAAGACAGACTTCCGAAAGAACCAGATACAGTCCAGACAACCAGGGAATTGGAACAGAAATAATGTCTCAGGAAGACTGAAGTAAGGCAACAGAGACCAAGAAGTTGAACAAGGTATTGTCCAGGAGAATTCAAGGTAAAAGCAGATAAAGTGTTTGGAATTGAAGGGGCAACAATAGTAACCAGATTTTAAGTGGGAAAGCAATCTTCAGGGTGTTATGGGCCAGGGTTTAGAAAACCCCAAAGTGTAGCATGGAGCTTACCTGACCCACAATGTTTACTAGATTGTGGTATGGGGCACACACATCCCACTCTACAGGTGTGGTAGAGCAGAGATGGAAAAGTGATTTTTTTAAAGCAAAACAATGTTTATTCTATGAACTCAAGTTAACCTTTTTAAAACATACAGTGAACATCTTAGCAACCATTAATTCAAATACAACCCACAAAGAATACAACACTAAGTAATCCTTTAAGCTTTCCTTTTAAAATCCATTAGACTTAAAACATAACCTTTAACAGAAGCACATCAGGTTAAAGTCACTACTGAAAACATGGATTCTCCCATACCCAGCGGGGTGGGGGGTCCCGGCGGGACAGAGTGGCGTGAACCACTCTGCCATTGGCCCACCCCAAAGGTGCGGAATCCGCCACACCTTCAGGGGCAAGGACAGCGCCGGAGTGGTTTGCGCCCTGCTGGCTGGCGTGGAAGGCCTTTGGCGCCACGCTAGCCAGGGCCGAAGGGACTCCGCCGGCCGGGAGCGTCAGCGGCTGATGACGTCATCCCCGCGCATGCGCAGAGGGGGGTTCACCTACCCGTCGGCCATTGCGGAGTCTGGCACTACCGCCGTGTAGGAAAAGAGTGCCCCCACGGCACAGGCCCACCCGCGGATCGTTGGGGCCCGCTCGCGGGCCATGCCACCATGGGGGCACCCCCCGGGGCCATATCGCCCTGCACCCCCCCTCCCCGAGGACCCCGGATCCAGCCCGCGCCGCTAGGTCCCACCGGTAAGGGACCTAGTCTAATTTACACCGGCGGGACTGGCAAAGAACCAACGGGACTTCGGCTCAACGCGGGCCGGAGAGTTCGGCACCGGAGATTCGGCGTACGGCGGGGGTGGGATTCACGCCGCCCCCCCGGCGATTCTCCGACCCGGCGGGGGATCGGAGGATCCCACCCGATAATTCTGAATTCACCAAATAATCAAGAGATATCGTTTGATGGCAGTAAGAACAGCAGTACACATGCTTGTCTGGGTTCAGCTCCAACACGGAAAACAAAACTAAAACACACCCTGCAGCAAACAGCCTAAAACGAAAGTAAAAAGCTGACAGACAGCCCAACTCCACCCACTCTCTGACATCACTGCAGTAATAAACACCCATTTCTTAAAGGTGCTCTCACAGGTTTAGCACACTGGGCTAAATAGCTGGCTTTTAAAGCAGACCTAGGCAGGCCAGCAGCACGGTTCAATTCCCGTACCAGCCTCCCCGAACAGGCGCCGGAATGTGGCAACTAGGGGCTTTTCACAGTAACTTCATTGAAGCCTACTTGTGACAATAAGTGGTTTCATATACATATATTTATATACATACCCATTTATAAACACTCATTTCTTAAAGGTACTCTCACATGACAAGGGTTAAATCAAAAGTTTGGTACCATCTTAGTAGAGTTGGGGAATCGATAGTTAAAGCAATTATGAACAATTGGCACACAAGGCAAGATAAAGAAATCCAGAAGGAGGAGTAGTAAAACCTGGATGGTGGGTTCCTTGTTAAAATTGGATATGAAGCTTTGTTTGAATGAAAAGTTTGGAAAACCTGGAATGGATTTTTAATGCAAACCCTTGGTGCAAAGCTTTATTGTGAAAGATTTTCAAAAGGATAATTTTTGGGGAGTGGAGTTTGGAAACGCTCATGTGGAAATCATCTGGGGGGATTTTGAGGAAAAATCCACAGAACGTTACTGTGGTTCAGAGTGGAGTGTGTCTGACCACGTAGCCAGCCTGTGAGTTTAAAGAGACCGTGTGCTATTCAGACCATTGTAGCTTAAGAGAGACTTTGCAACCCATGTTACCCTTAAAATCTGTGTACGTTTGTGTAGCCTAAGGGGGAGTAAAGGAGTACGGTATCATAATCAAACTTTTCATGTTTAATAATTTATTTTTCTTGGAAGAACTATTAGAGCTCCTGTTTTCCCAAAAAAGTAAAGGTTGTGAGGTGGGATTCTGTGTCAGCCGACGCCAACCTTGTGAAAGGTGATTGGGCGGAGAATCAGTTCTGACTCCAAAATCGTGGAAGGTGCTGATTTGACGCAAAATCGCAATTCTCCAGCACCTCGACAGCAGCGTCAATGCGTTCTGGAACTTTCACTTTTGCTTTTAAAAATCGCGAAGCCGGCGTCATGGCTGATGAAGGAGAGAGAGAAGGTAGTACCCGGAGAGGAGCAGTGGCCTGGACACTGGCTGCGCTGGCTAAGGGTGGGGGGAAATGGGAGGAACAGGTCCAGTGGCTGGGTTGCCCCCCACGGGACTGGGGTGGTGTCCAGGCACGGACCACCATTATCGCAGACTTCAAGGCCAAGGCCCCCTATGGGGGCCAAGGTGCCTACCCCTGGCAGGGGCAGTGCCAGCCAACGGTACCCCTGGCACTGGGATGGGCGCCAGATCCAGATCCGCCACGGTGATGGTCACTGACAGGGCCAGGAGGGTCATGTGGGGACGAAGCCCACAGTGCCAAGCGGGGCCACCATGTAGCTCGATAGACCTGGTTGGGTACAGGGGTACGCACCACGCTAACATGTCAGCCTTTCACCACCTGCAGGCAATTGGATATTGGAATTCAACCAGCAATGTGTCCTTCCTGTGAGTCGCCGCAGCCCTCAGTGATGCCTTGCAGCTGTCTGAGCTGGAACTACTCGAGAAGGAATAGGAAGCTGCAGCAACGGAGCGTGCAGCAATGGCCCCTGCCCCAGAGGAGCAGAAGGCAGCCGCCCAGGATAGAGAGCCGGCTGCCCAACAGCCGAGGAGGAGGAGGTGCCGCACGAAGCCTCGTGTGTACCGGCCACCGCCTGTCATTCGAGGACCTGCCGGACCGGGAATACCGTTGAAGACTCCGGCTGAGCACACCTGGCACCCCGGGGGTATGGGGGAGGAGACCCGCTCTCGGTGCCGTCAAGGTAACGGTCACCCTGAACGTCTATGCGATAAGGTCCTTCCAGTTGCCGAGTGGGGACCTGTCCGGGATCTCACAGACCTCAGTGCGCAGGTGCATCCGTGCAGTCATTCAGACCGTATATGTTCAGGCTCCTCAATACATCCATTACCGCAGACTTCACTGGGGAGGGGGGACTAGCAAGGGGCATGGACACCGCATCCCATGCAGACCATATATGTTCAGGCTCCTCAATACATCCATTACCGCAGACTTCACTGGGGAGGGGGGACTAGCAAGGGGCACGGACACCGCATCCCATGCAGACCATATATGTTCAGGCTCCTCAATACATCCATTACCGCAGACTTCACTGGGGAGGGGGGACTAGCAAGGGGCACGGACACCGCATCCCATGCAGACCATATATGTTATATGTCAGGCTCCTCAATACACCTACCAGAATGCCGGGCAGCGGGGTTCGGCGTCATCAACGGGATACTCCGAGTCTAGGGGCGATGAACGGGATGCAGGTCCACCTACGGACAATTGCAGATAACAGGCCACTGTACACAAATCTGAAGGCGCACCACTCAATGAACATACAGCTGATTTGTGCCCATCAGCTGTTCATCATATACGTCTGTGCCCGGCACCCAGTCAGTGTGCACGACTCCTTCATTCTGGCACACTTGATGATTCATGACATGCTTGAGACGCCCCCCACCGGCTGGGGGATTGGCTCCTGGGTGACAGGGGTTATAAGAACATAAGAACTAGGAGCAGGAATAGGCCATCTGGACCCTCGAGCCTGCTCCGCCATTCAATGAGATCATGGCTGATCTTTTGTGGACTCAGCTCCACTTTCCGGCCCGAACACCATAACCCTTAATCCCTTTATTCTTCAAAAAACTATCTATCTTTATCTTAAAAACATGTAATGAAGGAGCCTCAACGGCTTCACTGGGCAAGGAATTCCATAGATTCACAACCCTTTGGGTGAAGAAGTTCCTCCTAAACTCAGTCCTAAATCTACTTCCCCTTATTTTATGTCCCCTAGTTCTGCTGTCACCCGCCAGTGGAAACAACCTGCTCGCATCTATCCTATCTATTCCCTTCATAATTTTAAATGTTTCTATAAGATCCCCCCTCACCCTTCTAAATTCCAATGAGTACAGTCCCAGTCTACTCAACCTCTCCTCATAATCCAACCCCTTCAGCTCTGGGATTAACCTAGTGAATCTCCTCTGCACACCCTCCAGCGCCAGTACGTCCTCTCTCAAGTAAGGAGACCAAAACTGAACACGATACTCCAGGTGTGGCCTCACTAACACCTTATACAATTGCAACATAACATCCCTAGTCTTAAACTCCATCCCTCTAGCAATGAAGGACAAAATTCCATTTGCCTTCTTATGGTATCCACTGCAGTCGTGGCTGATGACACCTACCCGGAGGCCATAGACGGACGTGGAGTCCCGCTACATCGTCGCTCATATAGAAACCAGGGGTGTGATCGAGCTGTGGGCCGGTCTCCTGAAGATGTAGTTCAGGTGCCTGAACTGCTCTGGAGGGGGCCCCCAGTATGATGCTTAGAGAGTCACCTGCATTGTGGTGGCCTACTGTGTCCTCTACAACACCGCACAGCAGAGGGACGATGTATTGGAGGAGGAGGAGTAATGCCAGGCCTTGTCTGACGAGGAGGATGCTGGGAAGGGTGAGGATGGGTGAGACATGGTGCCCATGCAGGCATGGGAGACCGCATGATGTGTGTGCCAGGGCCAATGCACACGGGGTGCTTTGATCGCCTCCAGGTTCACCGAATTGGGGTCGTGGGGGGTTGACTGGCCGGGGGAGGTGGAGGGGGGGACTGGCCAGGGGGGTAGGGGTGGGGGTGGTGGGGACTGGCCTGGAGAGGGGGGACTAGCAAGGGGCATGGACACCACATCCCACACCCTCACTCCCCCGTCTCCCCCGGCTGCAGCTCCCTGCAGCGATATATATCTGTTGCACTACGGCGTGGGAGCCCTGGGGTGGCAGTAACACCAGGTTTGGTCCATGGGAAGGAGGATAATGACAACCTGCTTAGCGATGAGCGCTGGCGCCTTGCATCACTTGACAACGTCTGTCTCCTGTCCACGGTAGCACTTCCCACCATCCACCTGGGTGATCCCTGCATGCGAGTTGGTCATTCCATCACACGGTTCTATCCGATCCCTGGGGTGGTGGTGGTGGGGACGGTTGGGGGGGGGTGGGGGGGCGGTGGGGGGACGGGGAATCCGGGCCACCCACAGTGTGTGCCCATTCCCCCCCAACATCCGCCCATTCCCCCCCCCCCCCCCCCCCCCCCCCGGCCATACCAGACCCCCTCACACCCATCAGACAGAGCACTGAGGCAGGTTGTAATGGTGGCGATAGGTGTTTAATATGAACGAATATATACAGACTGGTGCTCTGGTCTCTAAAACTAAACTGTGTTTTGCACCCATGCCAATTTAACTGGTATCTAACTTTCTGACCTCAAGGGCCCTAACCCTATGTCTAGGTGGATCCCCAGGGAATGGAGGCAGCCTGCTGTGATTCCTGCCCTGCAAACTGAATCTTGAGCAAAATATGACAGTTAGGAAGGACAGTAAACTTGGAAAAGGTAGCGGGGTGGCTCTGTTAATTAATGATGATATTAGAACCTTAGAGTGGGATGATCTAAGTTCAGGAAATCAGAATTTAGGATTTGGGCAGGAATAGCGGCATTGAGCTTGACAATGGCAATGGAGGCTTTTTCTGCCACAGAGTATGACACTTCATGCCAACATTTTCCCACCATATCGCTGGCAGGGTGGCCCTCTGATTCGCCCGTCCTGCTATCGCCTCAAAGCTGCAATTATTGTGGCACCACATTTAAAGCTTGCCCCAGCTCACGGCAGTCACATTTTGTAGATCGCTGGGAAGTGTTGGCTGCCATGAAATTCGCATCCAAGTTTTCGGATGTCTCCTTGGAGAGACTCTCGGATGCAGTTGAGACCCGATGTGATGTCCTTCATTCACACAGGATGAAAGCCAGCCAGCATGGGTGCTGGTGGCAGCGGCCACAGTGCCAACACCCTGAAGAAGAGGACAGCCATCCAGCGCAGCAAGAGGATGAATGATCTCCATTGTGCCAGGGTACATCACTCATCTCATCACTCTCAACTCACACACCCACACACCTCCGCAGCGATCTCATTCACCACCAGCTGAAGGGACATCACCACTCGCTTTCCCACACATATCTTCATCTCCCCTGCCAGTTGTGTTCTTATCTCTTTGTTGGTCGTACTCACCATCCACACATGTCAGGCTTCCTGATCATCTGCCTGAGCACGCATTCTGCTTACACGCACTCCAACTGTTGTCATGAAGGAAACATTGGCTCACAATAAGAGGGAGGGTTCATGGATGGATGCAGGAATGCCAGAGTGGAAGATTCTCAAGGACTTTGAAGACAGAGACATCCTGCTGTCTGGGAGGGTGTCAACCTTTCCTGTGCTGATGGTGAAGTAGGAAATAATCTCAACCATGCCACCAAGGTAAGACAACCATCTCATCACACATTCAGCAGCCCATCACATATTCATTGGCAACTCACTCACTCTATCACCCACCCTCACATCTCTACCTGTGCTCATCCACTCTGGGGATTGTGTCCTTATCATGTCCATGGTTCCCCTTCCCACCCACACATGCCAGGCATCCTTATCATTTACCCTGACATGCATCTTCCTCATGCTCTGTCTTTATGGAGGACAAGATGGTGGACAATAAAAAGGAGAGGTCCCAGACCAAAGGTGGCATGCCCAACATCAAGGTACTCACAGAGTTCAAGAGTTAAGCCTTCAAGCTGGCCTGAGAGCCATTGACCAAGGTTTCCCCAGTGGTGAGATAGGCGGCGCACACCCAAGTGAGGACGCTGCACAAGCTCATCCCTCAGACAACCACACTGTGAGTGCTTTGTCTTGTTTTAGAATCAGCTGCCTTGCACTTATCTCTTCTTTCCTTCATAGGCATCTCTGGAAACCCCCATGGGTATCCACAAGCCAGGCTGCCATCTCCAGTCCTGAGGACACCTCGGATGAGAAAGCAGATGAGAGCACCACAGAGGACCAGTTACAGCGCTCACCCAAACCCCACCAGTGCAGAGACGTACACCTTGGTGGCACTTAGTTCTAGAGCAGGCTAGGATTCACAAACTGGTGAGCACAGCGCATAACCTGCTCCGTAATAGGAGGATTCAGCGACAGCCAAGATCGCTGGCCTCAAAGGATTGCTGGAAACCCAGTCAGATGAAGAGCCTCTGGACTTAGTTCTAACTTAGTTGCTGGAGCAGCAACAACTGTACAGGGAATATCAGAAAGAGATGAAGACTACATTCCTCAGACTGAAATGGATGATGGAGAAGTCCGCCTGCCTTCAGTCTAATGTCATTGCCCTGGCACGTCAAAGCACCAAAGTCAACACAGGCAGGCTGGTGTTCTCCATGGAAACCTTGCTCCAAGATAGTGGTCCTGCAATGTTGCAGGTGCAGCACTCTCCTACTGTAATCATGGTGGAATCCATCAGTGGATACATGAGAAGGGGATTGGGCATCTAGATTTCACTGCAGCTGCCCCTTCTCCTCAAAGAGTCAGCAGGGGGTCCTCAGGCATCCATCAGTAGGAGGACCAGTAGATGGACACCCCAGGGTGA
This sequence comes from Scyliorhinus canicula, assembly GCF_902713615.1. Taxonomy (NCBI): domain Eukaryota; kingdom Metazoa; phylum Chordata; class Chondrichthyes; order Carcharhiniformes; family Scyliorhinidae; genus Scyliorhinus; species Scyliorhinus canicula. The sequence goes on from NC_052154.1 coordinate 40,095,676, forward strand.
TCCAGCAAGGTGACTCCAGGACACACTGGCCAATCCAAATCCCCTTTTCCTGTGACCCCATCACTTTTAGCTCCAGAGGCCAAGGGGGTGCACCTACCCCAAAGCAGGACACCTAAAGCAGGCCAGGATCCTCCAGGTTTCGGCCCTCGGAGGACGCCTGCTAAGGCCATCACAGACAACACATGTGGAGCCTTTGGCGACACTGGTTCTCGCTCAACTGCAGTTAAGAGATGCAAGTTCTGTAGACCCTGGGCCTTGTGAGCCGCCTATGCACATCTTTGTGAGCTCCATCTGTTGCATCCTGCGTTCCCGTGGTCTTGAGGACAATGCTTTGCGTTTTGGTGATCAGGTGCCACCATTGCACTCTTCTTCTTCACTCTTGCCTGTAAGCGATTATATAGACAGCTTTAAATCCAGACCCCACCTTCCTGATGGTTTACACTCTGCATTATCAATGAAAAAGAGACAAACCTCAGCACTAATCTCCAAAGGTTGTCTTTCTGTTAACTTGTTAGTGAATGTGGGTTCAAGGGCTTGTTTCTTTGTTGGAGAGTACCCACCCCCAAAATGATGGCCAGTGCAGGGCTCATATCAAGGTCTCCCCAACACATGACCATCTGCTGAGACATTGCTTTGGCCATTGACCTCCAATACTAGACTCTTGGGAATAAACCTGAGGGTACATGTTAAATCAGAAAATGAGATTATTGAGGAAATCCTGAGGCTTCTCTTCAGTGAACAGTTCAGCGCCAACTTCCGAACAGGCTTCTGAAACTTGTCCATTTTACCAATATCTCCGGAGTTTGTTATGACTCTGGGGAATTTCCACATGTGAACAAGGGATTAAAACAGGAAGATCAATTAGTCTCATTGCGGTATTAGTTTTGCATGAATGGGCATAATTGCTTCACTTTCCTGATTGCCTGCTCTATCACTGAAAGGTTCTGAACATGTCTCAACTGTGCATCTCTCTTCATTTGGGAATGGAGGCCCCTTGAATCGGCCGACCCCAGTACATGTGCCTGCCTCACACTGGAGAAGGGGCTACAGGGTTAGGGTTGTACTAGGGAAGGGGGAAGCTGGCCTCACACTGGGGAAGGGGCTGCAGGGTTAGGGTTGTACTAGGGAAGGGGGAAGCTGGCCTCACACTGGGGAAGGGGCTGCAGGGTTAGGATTGTACTAGGGAAGGGGGAAGCTGGCCTCACACTGGGGAGGGGCTGCAGGGTTAGGGTTGTACTAGGGAAGGGGGAAGCTGGCCTCACACTGGACAAGGGGCTGCAGGGTTAGGGTTGTACTAGGGAAGCGGGAAGCTGGCCTCAACTGGGGAAGGGGCTGCAGGGTTAGGGTTGTATTAGGGAAGGGGGGAGCTGGCCTCACACTGGGGAAGGGGCTGCAGGGTTAGGGTTGTACTAGGGAAGCGGGAAGCTGGCCTCACACTGGGGAAGGGGCTGCAGGGTTAGGGTTGTACTAGGGAAGGGGGAAGCTGGCCTCACACTGGACAAGGGGCCAGTGTGAGGCCAGCTTCCCCCTTCCCTAGTACAGCAGTCGTGAGCCTGCTGCCAGTTCATCTCATCGCAGGCAGGCTCAGTTGTAAGACTATTAAAACCACTGTTCACTTCCAATCACGTGTCTTGTGAATTGATGGTCTCAAAAATTTCAAATAGTCACAATGATTTATATCACAGAAGAAAAGAGTGTTGATTGGTTGGCAAATCAACTCTGATTGACCGAGACAAGGAACTATGGACTCCCCAAGCTCCCAGACATTTTTGAAAAGATGAAAGGCTTGAAAATATTCCTTTAGTTTTCAGTGAACTATACCAGCAATCAAGCTAAGATAATCACTTGAGTTCGTAATGTGGCTCATTTGTGCTTGCTCGAAGCAGAATACATTCATAATAATAATCTTTATTACCTTTCATACACAGGGATCTGAATCGTTAGAAATTTGGCATTCCTGAGTTTGTCTTGCTGAATGCAAAATGAAAATCTTCTGCAAATGTCTCTCTTTTCAGCAGTATTCAATGTAAAGATTTGAATATAAGGTCGACCACCTCAACACTGTTTCTAAAAGGTCGAAACAGTCAATGCATTTTGTTTCATGAGAAATCCCGAAAACAGTACGAGTTTAGTGCACACATCAGAACTGCAAGGAAATGTCTACTGAGGTTTTACATTTGGGTGCACAGAATTCAAAAACAAGAAGATGATGGTGAATCTGTACAAAATATTGATTAGAGCACAATGGAGAACTCTGCGGTTAGAGGCATCACATGAGAGAAAGGATGTTGCAGCTGTACTAAGCATACAATATGATTCACTAGAATAGGACAAAGGGTGAAAGCTTTGAATATCTAGATCTATATTCACTAAAACTGAGAAGGTTAATGGGAAAAATTAATAGAGACATTGAAAGTTTTGAAGTGGTAAATAATAAAAAGAAATATCCAGCAGATCCAGCAGAGGGCAGCAGAGCAGAGCTACTGATCAGCTGTTCTGGGGAAATTTGCATACGTGCAGTGCGGTCAGCCTAAGTTGAAGGTGAATCTGCGAAGGAGACCCGAGGAGTTTGAGTGAAGGCAATCATCCAGCAGAGGGCAGCAGAGCAGAGCTACTGATCAGCTGTTCTGGGGAAATTTACATACGTGCAGTGCGGTCAGCCTAAGTTGAAGGTGGTTTGTGGAGAGGCGGTTGGCAAGTGACAGTTAAACCCGAAACACTTCGTGAGTGTTTCCCACCCCACGGTGGTTGGGAAGCGGGAGCAGGGGCCTGTCGTGAAGGTGAGTGAGTGCCTTTAAATTTGCTTACCTTTCAGCGGGAGCAGGGTTTGAGGTAATATCAGGTAAGCTCTTCCTTTCTTTTTCTTGTTTTTTTTTAAATCTAGAGGTGATGTCAGGGAAGGCAGTACAATGCTCCTCCTGCAGAATGTTTGAGGTGAGGGACGCCGTCAGTGTCCCTGCTGATTTCATCTGTGGGAAGTGCACCCAACTCCAGCTCCTCAAAAACCGTGTTAGGGACCTGGAACTTGAGCTGGATGAACTTCGGATCATTCGGGAGGCAGAGGGGGTCATAGATAGGAGCTTCAGGGAAGTAGTTACACCAAAGACTGGAGATAGATGGGTAACTGTAAGAGGGACTGGGAAGAAGCAGTCAGTGCAGGGACCCCCTGCGGTCGTTCCCCTGAGTAACAAGTATACCGTTTTGGATACTTGTGGGGGGGACGACTTACCAGGGGTAAGCCATGGGGTACGGGCCTCTGGCACGGAGTCTGTCCCTGTTGCTCAGAAGGGAAGGGGGGAAAGGAGTAGAACATTAGTAATTGGGGACTCAATAGTCAGGGGCACAGATAGGAGATTTTGTGGGAGCGAGAGAGACTCACGTTTGGTATGTTGCCTCCCAGGTGCAAGGGTACGTGATGTCTCGGATCGTGTTTTCCGGGTCCTTAAGGGGGAGGGGGAGCAGCCCCAAGTCGTAGTCCACATTGGCACTAATGACATAGGTAGGAAAGGGGACAAGGATGTCAGGCAGGCCTTTAGGGAGCTAGGATGGAAGCTCAGAGCGAGAACAAACAGAGTTGTTATCTCTGGGTTGTTGCCCGTGCCACGTGATAGTGAGATGAGGAATAGGGAGAGAGAGCAATTAAACACGTGGCTACAGGGATGGTGCAGGCGGGAGGGATTCAGATTTCTGGATAACTGGGGCTCTTTCTGGGGAAGGTGGGACCTCTATAGACAGGATGGTCTACATCTGAACCTGAGGGGCACCAATATCCTGGGGGGGAGATTTGTTAGTGCTCTTTGGGGGGGTTTAAACTAATTCAGCAGGGGCATGGGAACCTGGATTGTAGTTTTGGGGTACGGGAGATTGAGAGTATAGAGGTCAGGAGCACAGATTTGACTTCGCAGGAGGGTGCCAGTGTTCAGGTAGGTGGTTTGAAGTGTGTCTACTTCAATGCCAGGAGTATACGAAATAAGGTAGGGGAACTGGCAGCATGGGTTGGTACCTGGGACTTCGATGTTGTGGCCATTTCAGAGACATGGATAGAGCAGGGACAGGAATGGTTGTTGCAGGTTCCGGGGTTTAGGTGTTTTAGTAAGCTCAGAGAAGGGGGCAAAAGAGGGGGAGGTGTGGCGCTGCTAGTCAAGGACAGTATTACGGTGGCGGAAAGGATGCTAGATGGGGACTCTTCTTCTGAGGTAGTATGGGCTGAGGTTAGAAACAGGAAAGGAGAGGTCACCCTGTTGGGAGTTTTCTATAGGCCACCTAATAGTTCTAGGGATGTAGAGGAAAGGATGGCGAAGATGATTCTGGAAAAGAGCGAAAGTAACAGGGTAGTTGTTATGGGAGACTTTAACTTTCCAAATATTGACTGGAAAAGATATAGTTCGAGTACATTAGATGGGTCATTCTTTGTACAATGTGTGCAGGAGGGTTTCCTGACACAATATGTTGACAGGCCAACAAGAGGCGAGGCCACATTGGATTTGGTTTTGGGTAATGAACCAGGCCAGGTGTTAGATCTGGAGGCAGGTGAGCACTTTGGAAACAGTGACCACAATTCGGTGACCTTTACGTTAGTGATGGAAAGGGATAAGTATACCCCGCAGGGCAAGAGTTATAGCTGGGGGAAGGGCAATTATGATGCCATTAGACATGACTTAGGATGTGTTGGTTGGAGAAGTAGGCTGCAAGGGTTGGGCACACTGGATATGTGGAGTTTGTTCAAGGAACAGCTATTGCATGTTCTTGATAAGTACGTACCAGTCAGGCAGGGAGGAAGAGGTCGAGCGAGGGAACCGTGGTTTACCAAAGAAGTGGAATCTCTTGTTAAGAGGAAGAAGGAGGCCTATGTGAAGATGAGGTGTGAAGTTTCAGTTGGGGCGCTTGATAGTTACAAGGAAGCGAGGAAGGATCTAAAGAGAGAGCTGAGACGAGCAAGGAGGGGACATGAGAAGTCTTTGGCAGGTAGGATCAAGGAAAACCCAAAAGCTTTCTATAGGTATGTCAGGAATAAAAGAATGACTAGGGTAAGAGTAGGGCCAGTCAAGGACAGTGGTGGGAAGTTCTGTGTGGAGGCTGAGGAGATAAGCGAGATACTAAATGAATACTTTTCATCAGTATTCACTCAAGAAAAAGATAATATTGTGGAGGAGAATGCTGAGACCCAGGCTATTAGAATAGATGGCATTGAGGTGCGTAGGGAAGAAGTGTTGGCAATTCTGGACAAGGTGAAAATAGATAAGTCCCCGGGGCCGGATGGGATTTATCCTAGGATTCTCTGGGAAGCCAGGGAAGAGATTGCTGAGCCTTTGGCTTTGATTTTTAGGTCATCATTGGCTACAGGAATAGTGCCAGAGGACTGGAGGATAGCAAATGTGGTCCCTTTGTTCAAGAAGGGGAGTAGAGATAACCCCGGTAACTATAGGCCGGTGAGCCTAACGTCTGTGGTGGGTAAAGTCTTGGAGAGGATTATAAAAGATACGATTTATAATCATCTAGATAGGAATAATATGATTAGGGACAGTCAGCATGGTTTTGTGAAGGGTAGGTCATGCCTCACAAACCTTATCGAGTTCTTTGAGAAGGTGACTGAACAGGTAGACGTGGGTAGAGCAGTTGATGTGGTGTATATGGATTTCAGTAAAGCGTTTGATAAGGTTCCCCACGGTCGGCTATTGCAGAAAATACGGAGGCTGGGGATTGAGGGTGATTTAGAGATGTGGATCAGAAATTGGCTAGTTGAAAGAAGACAGAGAGTGGTAGTTGATGGGAAATGTTCAGAATGGAGTTCAGTTACGAGTGGCGTACCACAAGGATCTGTTCTGGGGCCATTGCTGTTTGTCATTTTTATAAATGACCTAGAGGAGGGCGCAGAAGGATGGGTGAGTAAATTTGCAGACGACACTAAAGTCGGTGGAGTTGTAGACAGTGCGGAAGGATGTTGCAGGTTACAGAGGGACATAGATAAGCTGCAGAGCTGGGCTGAGAGGTGGCAAATGGAGTTTAATGTGGAGAAGTGTGAGGTGATTCACTTTGGAAAGAATAACAGAAATGCGGAATATTTGGCTAATGGTAAAATTCTTGGTAGTGTGGATGAGCAGAGGGATCTCGGTGTCCATGTACATAGATCCCTGAAAGTTGCCACCCAGGTTGATAAGGTTGTGAAGAAGGCCTATGGTGTGTTGGCCTTTATTGGTAGAGGGATTGAGTTCCGGAGCCATGAGGTCATGTTGCAGTTGTACAAAACTCTAGTACGGCCGCATTTGGAGTATTGCGTACAGTTCTGGTCGCCTCATTATAGGAAGGACGTGGAAGCTTTGGAACGGGTGCAGAGGAGATTTACCAGGATGTTGCCTGGTATGGAGGGAAAATCTTATGAGGAAAGGCTGATGGACTTGAGGTTGTTTTCGTTAGAGAGAAGAAGGTTAAGAGGTGACTTAATAGAGGCATACAAAATGATCAGAGGGTTAGATAGGGTGGACAGCGAGAGCCTTCTCCCGCGGATGGAGGTGGCTAGCACGAGGGGACATAGCCTTAAATTGAGGGGTAATAGATATAGGACAGAGGTCAGAGGTGGGTTTTTTACGCAAAGAGTGGTGAGGCCGTGGAATGCCCTACCTGCAACAGTAGTGAACACGCCAACATTGAGGGCATTTAAAAATTTATTGGATAAGCATATGGATGATAAGGGCATAGTGTAGGTTAGATGGCCTTTAGATTTTTTCCATGTCGGTGCAACATCGAGGGCCGAAGGGCCTGTACTGCGCTGTATCGTTCTATGTTCTATGTTCTATGTTCTACAACAGGCTGATAAATCAGTAAAAAGGTGCACCCTCTTGGAATTGATTCTGAAAATATATAAAGAGACGGATTAAATATAAAATGCTACTTATATGTGAGTATTTTTACCATTCAGGGGAGATTTTAGTGGTTACCTTTAATATTGACTTGATATGAAGTAAAGGACATTAGAATTGTTCACCATTTGATATAGTATATATACAGATATAATTGAGATAACATTGTGCACATTGCAGTAATATTCTTTATGATTATTCAATTACATTTGTGTTTTCATCAAACATGTGCCATTTAAAAAAAACTTCAATGTAATTAAGACAATTAAGTAGAAGGCAGTTGAAACAATCTTACAGGAAAAGAATGGCTCAGATCTTCCAGTGTCTATATCGCTGAAGTCTGGACTGAAGTTGAGAAATGTGCTTTCGGACCCCATAGAAGTCCTGACGTGCGCACATGCACTGAAATTGCTCAGGAAGTTTAAACGTCCAATGGGCTGATGTCCACAATCCGGGACCCTCCATGAAAGTCTCCGACACTGAGTTCAGTATCAGAGACTTGGGCCAGATATGTGGGACTGACCTGGATTGGTAACCCAGGAAGTGTTGTGCTGTTTAATACCTGATCTAATTCAGTGATCAACCACATTGAGCACCACACCACACTGACTCCCCAATCACTGCACCCACAACCTGACCCAACTATCTCCCCATTCGATTGCTTCCCGACCCAACCTTAATATCCACACACCCAATTACCCCGTCAACCTGAACTGTAACCTTCCTGACCCGACTACTGCCTCCACCCCCCCTCCATGACTGACTCCAGACTCAACCACACCCACCACCCAGCGACGTCCCATTCCCTCACCCACCGACTTACTCACCCACCCACTCACTCACTCATCCACTGAAAGATTTGAGACCTTCATAAACTTAGCTGACAACAGCAGCTAATGTTGTAAAAAGGACGTGTCCTCTGATCGTCCGTCATCTTTTGCACTCGTTGGTGTTCCGCTGGGTTGGCAGCACTGACAGGTTGCTGCTTCAGTATTGGAAGTCCCAGATGAAAGTGTGCCACAAGATTGGGTCACAGAAATCTTCACGGGCAGCAGCAAAGCCGTGCAGCATCAATGCTGACCAAAACATCTAGGTCAATGTGATCAGAGCTTTTCATATTCATTTACGGGATGTGGATGCTCGGCCAGAATTTATTGGCCATCTCTAGTTGCCCTTCAGAAGATGGTGGCAGACTGTTTTCTTCAACTATTGCAGTCTCTGATGTGTAGGTACATGCACAGTGTTGTTAGGGAGGGAATTACAGAATTTTGACCCAGCAAAATTGAAGGAGCGGTGGTATATTTCCAAGGCAGGGTGATGAGTGTCTTGAAGGGGAGCCTCTTGGTGATATTCATAGTTAGCTGCTGCTCTTGTCATTCTAGATGGTAGTGGTTGTGGGTTTTGAAGGTGTTGCCTAAGGAACCTTGGTCAGTTACTGCAGTGCATCTTGTAGATGGTATACACAGCTGCCACTGTTCGGTGGTGGTGGAGGGATTGAATGCTGTGAAGGAGGAGCAATCAAGCGGGTTGTTCTGTCCTGGATGTTCTTGAGTGTTGTTGGAACTGCACTTACCCAGGCAAGTGGAGGGTATTCCAGTATATTCCTGACTTGTCCATTGAAGATGGTGGACAGGTTTTTGGGGGTCAGGAGGTGGGTTACTTGCCATTGGACTCCTAGCCTTTGACCTGCTCTAGTAGCCATAGTATTAATATGGCTGGTCCAGTTGTTTCTCGTCAATGGTAACTTCCAGGATGTTGATAGTTTAGGATTTGGTGATGGTAATGCCATTGAATGTCAAGGGGCGATCGTTAAATCCTATTTTGTTGAAAATGGTAATTGCCTGGCAATTGTGCAGCGCAAATGTTACTTGCCACTTGTCAGCCCAAGCCTAGATATTGTCATGTCTTGCTGCATTTGGACATGAATGCTTCAGTATCTGAGGAGCCGTGAATGGTGCTGAACATTGTGCAGTCATCTGAATCATCCCTATTTCTGACCTTAAGATGAAAGGAAGGTAATTGATGAAGCGACTGAAAATGGTTGGGTTTAGGACACTATCCTGGGGAACCCCTGCAATAATGTCCTGGAGCTGAGATGATTAACCTTCAATCACTACAACCATCTTCCTTTGTGCCAGGTATGACTCCAACCATTGGAGAGTTTTCCCGTTGAATCCCATTGACTCCAGTTTTGCTCGGGCTCCTTGATGCCATACTCAGTCAATTACTACCTTGATGTCAAGGGCAGTCACTCTCACCTTGCTTCTGAAGTTCAGCTCTTTTGTCCATGTTTGAGCCAAGGTTGTAATTAATTCAGGAGCGGAGTGACCCTGGCAGAACCCAAACTGAGCGTCTGCAAGCAGATTATTGTGAGTGAGTTCCGCTTGATAAAACTGTTGCTGCCTCCTTCCAGTACTTTACTGATGATCGAGAGTAGACTGATGGGGCGATAATTGGCCGAGGTGGATTTCTCCTGTTTCTTGCGTACAAGACATACCTGGGCACTTTTCCATATTTCCAGATGAATACCAGTGTTGTAGCTGTACTGGAACAGCCAATAACCCGGAAAAAGCAATGGATGTGTCACAGAGGACTGGCAAGATACAGGATTAACAAAACTGTGGGCAATGCTCATTGCAGATGATGTCCTAAAGCGTAATGACCTTTATCCGGATTGGCTAAAAGGGAAAATGAATTCCCAACTGTTCCTATTTATTTCCCTTTGCAAATAGTATGTTTGGTCTTCTTTTGATAGCATTTCCAGTCTGACGATTACAATAGGATATGATTATAGTTTAGCTCCATGTACATTTCTACAATGAATGTCACATATACAAGCTGATGTTTGAATTTGGAGATATTTAATGAGCTGGTGTTACGAATCGATGAATTGGGAGCAGGAGGCCACTCAGACCTTCGAGCCTGCTCTGCCATTCAGTAAGATCAGGGCTGATCTGATTGGAACTTCAACTCAACATTCGTATCTACACCCGATAACCTTTCACCCCCTTGTTAAGCAAGAATCCATCTTCCTCTGACGTAAAATTATCCAAAAACTCTGCCTCCACTGCCTTTTGAATAAGAGAGTTCCAGAGACTCACGACCCTCTGAGAGAAAACAATTCTCATCATCTCTGTCTGAAAAGGGAAACCTTCATCTGAAACATCCTCATTTTTGACCTGAAGATGAAAGAAAGGTCCCCTAGTTCTAGATTCTCCCACAAGAGGAAACATCTCTCCACATCTACCCTGTCATGGTCCCTCAGGATCATATATGTTTCAATCGAGTCGCCTGTTACTCTTCTAAACTCTAACGGATACAAACCTAGCCTGTCCAACCTTTCCTCATAAGAAAACCCTCCCATTCAAAGTATTCATCTGGTAAAGTTTTTCTGAAACCCCTCCAACACATTTATATCCTTCCTTATAAAACAGACCACTACTGTACACAGTACTCCAGATGTGTCTCACCAATGCCCTGTATAACTGAAGCATAACTTACCTACTCTTGTTGTTAATTCCCCTCTCAAACAATAATATTCTATTGGCATCACTAATTACTTGCAATACCTACATACTAACCTTTTGAATTCACACACTGGGCCACCTATGTGTCTCTGCATCTCAGAGTTCTCCAATCTCTCACCATTTAAATAATATGCTTCTCTTTTATTCTTCCTGCCAAAACAGACAATTTCACATTTTCCCACATTATACTCCATTTGCCAAATCTTTTCCCACTCACTTAACCTATCTGTATCCCTTGGTAACCTGCTTATGTCCTCTTCACATGTTTGTTAATCCACAGCTCCAACAATTTTCTCAATAACCCCTTTCCTGGTGATTGTAATTTTCTTGAGTTCCTCCCTCCTTTCTAATTCCTGATTAAAGCTATTTCTGGGGTGTTACTTGAATCAAATATACTGAAGACCACTGTAAAATACCTGTTCACTCATCTGTCATCTCCTTATTTTCCATTATTAATTCCCCAAACTCACTTTGTCTTAAGATCAGTGCTCATTTTGTTCATTCATCTTTATTAAATATTTATAGAAACTCTTAATGGGTGGGAATCTCCCATCTGGAGACTATGTCCTGTGGCGGGAGTGGGAACGTTGAGTGTTTCCCACTCTGAAGGTTGGTGGGAAAACATATCAAATCTGCCATGCCCAAACTCATTAATTATGCAACAGGGTGGGATTTCCGATGACGGCCGGCGGGGGGCAGCCGCGCGTTGGAGGGCTCCCATTCGGGAACAGCATTGTTGGGGGGTAATGCCCGGTCCTAAGGGCAGCGGAGGCAGCAAACGTTGGGATACAGCACAGGGGGAGGAAATGTCAAAGATCAGAAAAAAAAACGGCTGTGAAAAAAACGGCTGAAAGTCCGTCGGGGAGTGGAAAGGTCACCGTGGGGTCAGTAAAGAAAATGGAGGCTGGAGCACCAGGGGAGGCCGCATTGCTTACAGCTGAAGGAATAACTAAGGTGATGGCCGTGGAAGTCGAAAGGCAGTTTATAAAACAAGTGGAGGCAATGAGGAAGGAGATGGGGGCGGTTTTGAAAGTGCTGGTGGAGGAGGCGATTACCCCGGTGAGGACGGTGGTGGCGAGCGCAGTGGCGGAGGTGCGGGAGCAAGGCGAGGCGCTGAAGGAAGTGGAAGAGACATTACTGCAGCACAGTGATCAACTTACCTCGATGGGGAAGGAGATGCGGAAGGTGATAGAGAGCAACAAGGATCTGCGAGGCAAAACAGAAGACCTGGAAAACAGATCCAGGCGACAAAATTTGAGGATTGTGGGGCTGCCCGAAGGAGTTGAAGGACCGAGGACCACTGAGTATTTTGCCGCTATGCTGGCGAAACTATTGGGGGAGGGGGAGGATCCCTCCCGATATGAGCTGGATCGGGCTCATTGGTCGTGGATGCCTGTACCAACGGGGGTGAGGTGGGGGGGAGGGGCTGCGGCCATCGGAGCCTGGCAGAACAGGGACCGAGGGGTCTAGCCGAGGTGGAAAGTTGGGGGGAAGGAACCGAGGTTGGGGGCTCACGATACAGGCAGGCTCACGAGGCAGGCTCACGATACTTCCAGTTAGTGGGAGGAGCCATGGGAGGAGCCATGGGCAGAGCCAAGGGTGGAGCCCAGTACAAACTCCTCATCTCTCCCTATGGGCAGAGCCGCACAACGGCTCGTATACAGAGTCCACAAGAACACAATACATATAATACAACACAGTGTGAATTACTAGGTTTATAATTCACCACAATTATTATGAATGTATTCTGCTTCGAGCAAGCAAAAATGAGCCACATTATGAACTCAAGTGATTATCTTAGCTTGATTGCTAGTATAGTTCTCTGAAAACTAAAGGAATATTTTCAAGCCTTGCACCTTTTCGGAAATGTCTGGGAGCTTGGGGAGTCCATAGTTCCTTGCCTCGGCCAATCAGAGTTGGCTTGCCAACCAATCAACACTCTTTTCTTCTGTGATATAAATCATTGTGACTATTTGAAATTTGGCATTCTTGTGTTTACCCTAATGAGGGCAAGATGAAAGACTTCAGCAACATGTCTCTTTTTTCTGCTATATTCAAGTTCTGTACTACCAGGCGACTATCTTTACATTGCATTGTTCACCAATGCATTATTTAGAGAAATACATCATATGGGATGCAAGTGTATTGACAGGCAATGAGTGTTCTTTATACAATTTTATAAATATTGACAGAGTGTAGCCAGAAGTATTACATTGAGGAATAATCTCTCACTGGGCAGCAGGGTAGCATGGTGGTTAGCATCAATGCTTCACAGCTCCAGGGTCCCAGGTTCGATTCCCGGCTGGGTCACTGTCTGTGTGGAGTCTGCACGTCCTTCCCCCTGTGTGTGCGTGGGTTTCCTCCGGGTGCTCCGGTTTCCTCCCACAGTCCAAAGATGTGCGGGTTAGGTGGATTGGCCATGCTAAATTGCCCGTAGTGTCCTAAAAAAAGTAAGGTTAAGGGGGGGTTGTTGGGTTACGGGTATAGGGTGGATACATGGGTTTGAGTAGGGCGATCATGGCTCGGCACAACATCGAGGGCCGAAGGGCCTGTTCTGTGCTGTACTGTTCTATGTTCTATGTTCTATGTTCTAAGTTTGACCCCTGGATTGTTGGGAGCACAGAAATGCAAATGCAAACTTTCAGCACAGAGTTGTATTCTGCCCTAACAAAAACAGAAAATACTGGACAATCTCAGCAGGTCTGGCAGCACCTGTGGAAAGAGAAGGGAGCTAATGTTTCGAGTCTGGATGACTATTTATAATCTTTTCTTGCTGGTAACAGTGTACACAATGGATAATAATGTGTAGCAGGTTCCTGCAATCACATTTTGGTCTGAACTGGAAATATTATTGTGCTTCTTGATTTAAAAATAGAAGTAAACATAATGGGGAAAGGGAATTCTCCCTTTCAAGTTTGTTCCTAAATGTAGTGATGCTGGGTTTTATTGTACAGAATGTTGCAGAGGATCCATATATTTTGTGTACATTATGTAATAAACGTTCTTTACTAGTCTCTGCTGATTATGCTATTTCTGGCTTGTTTTCTCATTTTTACATTCATAATATTCTGTGGCCTTGCAGACATGGTGCTGTCTGAAGTTGGAAGAGCAGTTAGAAAATGACAGAATTTAGTTTCTGGGTGCAATTTAACAGAAATGAAACAGTTCTGTGTCGGTTGGGTTTGCCGGGTGTTTCCTGGCACTGGCAGCACCAACAATGACCCCGCTATTAAATGGGACTCTGCTTCATTTCTGGGCCTCAGCGAGGAACACCCCACCGAGGCCATTCCTAGTCCCATTTCCTGTACTAACGTGCTCTGCTCGCCAGTGCAGGATGAGATGGCGTCCAGACTTCTGGACTCCTCACCGCGGGCTCCAGGCCCCACCAATGCCCCAACTTACCGATTAGGGTTCCTCGAGCCCCTCGCACCCCACCTCATGAGGGCAGTAAATTCCCGGGTCTGATCTTCGCACGGGCAAGATGCCACCTGGGCACTGCAGGCCTGGCACCCTGGCAGTGCCCATGCCAATCTGGCAGTTCCACCTGAGCACCCTGCCTGTGCGCCTGGGTGGCACTACCAGGATTCCAGGCTGGTAGCACCACAGTGCTCGCATGGCATCGGGGGTGCCAGGGTACCACCCTGCCCAGAGCCTAACCACCCAAGGGCCCCCATTCACCTGGTACACCCCTTCCAAGTGCCGAAACGCCTGGTACATGTTTGTGGAAACCAGTGCTAAACGCCACCCACTCGGGTTCTCCGAGGCGAGGCCGTTCGATCCCGGGCACTGGGTTGATCCGACATACACATATTCAAGTGAGACTAACTGCTCATCTGAATATGCAAATATGGATCCTGATCTCAATGGGGGGTATCCAGATCGCGACGCCTTGCAAGATCTCGTTATATCTCATGAGGCATCATGAGGCCGGTAAGACTCACAAAAGGCTTCTGGTGAGGTTTACCGGCCTCGCTGCGTCCTGAGTTGGGCGAGGCAAGGTTGAATAATTGTGCTCACAATATGTTCTTTATATTAATAATTTGACGAGTTGATATCAGATGGTACTGCAAATGGCAAGTCCAGACTAAGTATAGTTTTCTGGGGTTAAACAAAAGGGATAATTGGGGGGTGGGGTTGCCCACAGCCCACATTTTGAAATAATATGTTTTAAACTTAATTTTATACTTCAATTGTAAGCACCAATATCCCATAATGAATATATCATTCCATTATTGGTGACACTGTAGTACATCCATTGGCAAGTGAGTGTAATTAGGCATGATTAGTTCACATCGTTAGTTCCCATTATTGTGAAATCGGAATTCATAATGGACAGGAATTGTGTGCAGATGTAAGGTTTTTTGCAATGTTTTCTCTCCCTGATTCTGCCTCCTTCTGATATATAGAAAATACATTGAACTTCCTGCAGAAATTAAACATTCAAACCACCACACAAAAAGATTAGTAAGCTCTCCTAACTGCAAGGCATTCCTAACAATTATAAAATGGGTTATTTTTTTGTGTCTTCGTTCCAATTGTTACAAGATTGTAGAAGCCATTCAGTCATGTTTGCAACTTAAGTGTTATGGATTATTTGTGGATTTTGTTTAGAGTTTATGTGACAATGTACTGAATTGCGCCATTCTTCATTGAAAAATCCTTGTTAGTCCAATTTTCCTACTTCCATCATTATGGTGACTGTTCGCATAGTAGTTTATGCACATTTCTAATATTGGATGCATATCACCACATGATGCACACAGTACACAATATATCGCTGCATCTAACATTCAATACATCATAAAAAATGTTGAGGTGTTCTCTGTTACTTTTCTCTGAAAATCTATCAGAAATCTTCTACGCAGATGTTTTGTCAGACATTTTCCTAGTCCTGTGATTTAAATTAATACATTGAAGTATCTAATTTGATGTGTCGCCAGAAATGTTCAGGCCCTGGCGAATTAGTCACGTTTTGTGAATATTACAATTTTTTTGCAAATTCTTTGAAAATATATTTGCCTTAAATTACAAATTTTTACAGTTGTTGAAAATTGCAATATCTTGAAAATAAGACCCTTGGTAACAATCTGCTTCTAACAAGTACATTACCTCAATATTGCTTATAAGAGGATTATATATAAGAGTATAGTTAATTGAATTATTTTACACTGCAATTCAATGTTATTATTGTGGGTGATTATTTAAAAACGTCTTCTATTGAAATATTAAAATGACACAAAATTTGCAATAAAATGGTATATGTTTAGAAAAACATTTTAGACTGAAATAATAATGACAGTTAATCACGGTGTCAGGCAATTTCCTTTCAAATAACATTTTGCCTTTGAACATGATAGTGACTTGCTACTAATTGCTTTTAATAGTCAAGTGGATTGACCAAGTACCTTTAATAAAAGCTACAGCGGTGCATGAAATATGTGGTTTTGCCCTTGCATTTCATTCAGCAGAAATATTATAGCTCTCAGTAAGTGTTTCAAGTACAAAATGTAGGAAGCTAAGCTCATCAAATTACATGTAATTTTGATGTTTATTTTCTGGAAAACAATTTACACAACCAATTATAGCTTATGAGTGAAATCTGCACTTCTATGATTCCACAGTACATTTCCCAAGAATACAGCTTTGCTTCCAAAATGAACATGCATTTACAGTTTGATTCATGTGTTGATGTGACATATCTGATTTTGTTATGGATCTCTCAGGAATAAGAACAATACAGTAAAGTCATCATCCAGGGATGTTCTCGGAGCAAATACTTCATAGATATAGTTCCTTTTATATTTATATAATAATTTAGTGTTATGACAACATTTTCCCAATGCTGTTTGCTTTTTTTTATCCCAGTGTTATTATATTTCTGAACCAGACCTAATAACTGCATGTGGCCTAAGCTACAAAAGCCTTATTTTCTAAAATCCCATAGGGTGCATGAATACTTATATAGACTTAGGCACAATGCCATCAGGATGTTGGGTAAGTTTACAGAAGATTGATCAAGTGCATTGGACTAACAGAAATAAAATTCTGTTTGCTAAAAGTTTCTCAGTGGTACTTAACCTTTCTGCTTAATTTAAATATTTGATTGTCCAACAAGTGTATTTTACATGTTGCAGAGCCATTTTACTGTGCAGTGGATTGGTCAGAATCGTTTCTTCTTGTTTGCTCTCTGGTTTGTCTTTATTGTATGACAATGCATAATTGCAATCCTGTCAGGAAAGACGGAGAGAGCTAACATCAGCTCCTATGTTGGTATAATATAGTCCATCTTTGCCCTACTACCTGATTGCACCAGTCCTCATTGTGGGAGGTTGAACACTGAGACAGCAGAATTCTCTATCAGACTGGCTTGCTGATCTTCCTAAATCCCAGTGTGTTTTTTTGCTAGGCAACTAGTGTTTCAACCAACCTGCCAACTTGTCAACTCTTCATCAGAAAATGTAGCTTTTTTCACAGGGAGTGGGAGGTTATTATATCAGCTAATCAGACCATTTGGATAGTTTGATGGTAGTCTTATACTACAAATTAGATTGGAGGAAAGGCGGGATCGGCGAATGTCTGAACCAATCGCAGTGTGGGTGGCATGGTAGCATAATGGTTAGCATTGTTGTTTCACAGCGCCAGGGACCTGGGTTCGATTCCCGGTTTGGGTCACAGTCTGTGGGGAGTCTTCATGTTCTCCCCGTATCTGCATGGGTTTCATCCGTGTGCTCCGGTTTCCTCCCACAGCCCAAAAATGTGCGGGTTAGGTGGATTGGCCACGCTAAATTGCCCCTTAATGTCCAAAGGTTAGGTGGAGTTACTGGATTACGGGGATGAGGTAGACATGTGAACTTAAATAGGGTGGTCTTTCAAGAGCCGGTGTAGACCCGTTGGGCCGAAAGGCCTCCTTCTGCACTGTAAATTCTATGATTCTGTGATTCAATCAAATTGGTTAGAGGCCAGATTGGAACTTGTAAAACCATTGCTTTTTCCCTGTTGTTGGTAGCACAAAATCTTGCAATGACTTATTTGTTTCTGAGAGTAGCAGTTACATGTATTTCCTTTTGGTTTGTCTACCCATAAAAAGTTTAAACTTGATAAGCTGCTGAACTGCAGTTTTAAACTTTTCATTTGCTTCAAAGAAACATTTTGGGGTGTGCCAACTTATTTTATAATTTGCTTCAAGTTTATTCCGCATTTTTGAGGTAAGGCAGATATTCCTTGGTATGAATGAGAAATTTTAATAGACATTTAATAGACATTTTAATTCATTGTTTCTGACACCACGTTTATGGAATTGTTGGGGTTTGTGTTGGAGTGCAGAGGTTTTGAGATGTTGCAAAAATAATTATGTTTTAACATTGCTATGGGATACAAAATACTGGAAAATATATCAAAGCAGGTGTCAAAGTTAACGAAAGGTTACAGAGGTGTGGGATTCGGGTAAGAACATGTCTCCAAAATCAGCCCAGGAAATAAATATGCTTTTGACACTTTTGAGCCCATCATTTTGTCTACTGCATCAGATTACTGCAGCAGCTTTTTCAAAGAGCAATCCCATAATCCTACTGATCTGCTCCTTCCCCATATCTCTGCAATTTATTTTCTCCTCCAAATAGTTATCCATTCCCCTTTGAAGGCTACTAATGCATCTGTATTCACCATCCTACAGGGCAATGCTATTGTTCATTTGGGAAATGGAAGCAAAACTTAAAATGGATATTTATTGACTGACAACAGCTTTGAAGGGTTGTTTTAGAGACAACTGACAGCCCTGTAACTGAAGACACACATGGTAGCATGATAAATGATTACAGGCCAATTTGGTCATGTTTTTATAGAAAATATGGGGAGAGTTTAATCATTGGGCATATGCATCACGAGAATCTGGATGAATAAGGCTGGCAATGGAAAGGTTAATTATTGTCAGATGCCTAATAAAAAGAAATAGGAAATACCTGCTTCCTAAGTTATGACAAGCCTGTCTTCCTTGCACTTTATGTTTATATCCTTATCTTGCTGTGCAATAAGACTGATAATTTTGCAACTTTTGAGTTTATTTGGGCGGGGGATGTCTGTATCGGCATTTTATAAAGAGTGAGCACGAGAACCCCGTTCTTATGTTTTTGTTAATATAAGTTATTGCTATCAGGTTAAAGCAAAATTCAGAGTTTTATTGATAATGACTCTGGGCTGTTCAATATTTATAATGCACTAGTTTATTTTCCCCACGTTCACCCAAGGTGGGTTTCTGCAGTTTACTGTGTTTGTGTGGTATTCCTCTGTTCACTTTTTAATGGAGCAATTAACCATTAATGTCAAATGGCTAAGTGCCTCCATTAAAATTGTAGGCAGATAAAAGTCACACCAGTGTTTTAAGTCTTTGTTCCTAATATTGGAAAACATCAGTTCCAGGCGAAGCCCACTAAAGCACATCAGGTTAATAATTGCACCCTCCCTGTTAGTGCAGCTACCTCCTTTTGTCACCGTTACTTTTTTTTAACCAATTCTCTTGATAATATAAACTGTATATCAAATGTAAATTGAAATAGAATATTAGGAGCTTTGGTGAAGTTATAACTCAGAGCCAGTTTTGGACAGGTGTGTTTCATTTCAGTTTAAAGCTCACTCATTTTCAGCGCCGGCCCTAGGGTTGCTGGCGCCCCGGGCAAGCTGAACTTCGGCGCCCTTCGGGGGGGGGGCGAGGGGGGGGGGGGACTGAGGGGGGGGGGGGACTGAGGGGGGTGGCAGGCCCGGGGGGGGGGCGAGGGGGGGCGGGGCCGAGGGGGGGGGCGAGGGGGGAGCCGAGGGGGGGGGGTGGGGCCGAGGGGGGGCGGACGGAGGGGGGGGGCGGACGGAGGGGGCGGACGGACGGAGGGGGGGGCGGACGGAGGGGGGGGGCGGACGGAGGGTGGGGACGGCCGGAGGGGGGGAGGGCGGGCGGAGGGGGGGGGGCGGCCGGAGGGGGAGGCGGACGGAGGGGGGGGGGTGGACGGAGGGGGGGTGGGAGTGGGGGGGGTGGATGGGGCCGCCCTGGGGGAGGGCGGCCACCGCGCATGCGCTGGTTGGCACCGGTCCAACTGCGCATGCGCGGGACCCGAGTCTCTGGCGCCCCCTAGCACATGGCGTCCCGGGCGACTGCCCGAGTTGCCGTTACCTTGGGCCGGCCCTGCTCATTTTAGCCATAAACACTTGGGGTATTTTAACGTTTGGGCCTCATTTTAAATGCATAGATGACTTTTTAATTGAATTGGTTGCCTAAATGAAAACCCATTCACTTACAGGGAGCAATTTTCAGTGGTTCAGTCAGAGGCCTATGTAAAACAGGAGCACGTTTCTCAAAAGGAGGTTGTAGTCCTTTTTTGTAGTCCAGTTGTAGCTGGTTTTGCTATTTCGTTGTGACAAGATAGAATTTAGTCGGAAATGAATTGCAGGCTGTGATGAACGGTATTTACCTTTAATACCTTGCCCTTTTAAGAGGCTTGGAACCCTGGGGGACTCCGCCTCTGGCTATGCCCCCAGGAAACAGTATATAGGATAAGGCTCCATGTGGCGAGCACACTTCTCTCGAATGCTGTCCTGTTCTCTGTATATTAAAGCCTTTGATTACCGACCTCGCTCTCGCGTCGTATTTGAGAGTGCCTCACAGGCAAATTGCCAGGTTTTCTGAAGCATTTCTGGAGGTGCTTGTAGTATAGCTGAGGTTGAGGAGGGAACTCCCATTCCGAGCTCTGTCAGGAGGTTTGCCAAACCTGCTGCCGACCAAACATGGTCAGAGATTTCATACGTTATCATGTCTAGAAATATCACCCAGGAATCAAGCTACTGTGCACGATGCTTCAATTAAGTCAGTAAGGTATTTATTTTTATTTATTCCCCTGAGTATGCAACATATGGCAACAGTCCGCTACTCTCCCTTCCCTCCACTCTCAACAAGTTGCTTTTGTCCATCGCTACCCAGGAAAAATTCACACTGTGCCAGTTATCATTCCCCTTATTTCACTTCTTCTTTCTTCCCTTCACACTAGCCACTAGCACCATTATCCTCTCATCTGCTAATCTTTGTCCTATCACAAACTTTTCTCAGGACTCCTTCCTCTTACCGTAATACGATACTGGTTTTCCATTCAACACCTTCTCAGCCGGTTTGCATTTTGTTTCTTCACCCTCTTATCACATGCATTGCCAGCACATAGCACACACCTCTGCACTCTTCTTTCCATCTTTTCTTTCTCGGCAGTCCCTTGGGGTTGAGGATGACTTGCTTCCACTCCAGTTCAACGAGTTCTGAGATGGTTGATAAATTCAATGCATGATCTTCAAGTTCTTCCACATGTGGGCAGGCGGTGTTCGAAGGGTTGGATAGATGTTTTTTTTGGATGTTTATGTGCACCCTTTGCTGTCCGGACTTCACCTCTGCATATTCCTGATAAAGCCTTTCTATGTGTTCAGTGCCTTCCCGAATGAACATTCTCCATTTTGGTCTGTCACAAGTCAGGGTCTCCCATAGGCCGGCCGGTGTGTTTGACCTCTTCAGAATGTCATGAGGACATCCATAAAGAGTTTACACTGTCGTCTTGGGGGTCACCTATCTTTAAGAGAAAAGCAGCCATCCTACAGATGACTTGAAAGCAGCAATACAGCATAAATCCACAACACAAAGAACAAGTGGTGGGAGCACAGAATGTGGGAGATCCAATAATCCATGGACGTCAATGACATGTAAGGTTTCTTCTTCTCTGTCAAGGTGATCTATAGCCTGAGCGTACAAGGGCCCACTCCACTGAGAGCACAATATGGAGGGGAGAACACCAAGAACAGTGTTTTCTGGAGAGAACATTTTCAAGGACTCCCCAACCAAGACTCTGCCTTTGACATGAATATCCTCAATTCCATTTCTTAATACCTCGTCCCGCTCGGTCTTGATTCTACACTGATCCGCAGCAACGTTAAGAAAGCCATTTGACAATTGAAAAACAAGAAAGCTCCTGGAGCAGATGGAACTGAAATTCTCCTTTCAGTAGCTATTCAATAATTCTTGCTCTCTCTCTTTCTGGAGCACAAATGGTACATATTAATTATCAGAGGAGTAAGACTGAAGTGAATCAGGTAATCTCATGATACTGAGGGAAGTGGAGCAACAAATTAAAACAACTTGTGGGGTTGGTAATGCTGTGTACTCTGGTTATTTTGAGGCTGGGGTCTTTATTGAACAGGGTCTCTGACAATTACTGGAAGTCTCTTTATGGAATAGAGAAACACAGATTCACCCAAAGTTTACTATATCAGATTACTTTGTAATATTAGGCTTCTGCAACTGTGCAGCCTTACACTGCCATCCTAACTCTTCCCGTTTTCTTGTTCCTCTAAGTCTATCTCAACAGCTACTGTCATCCCTCCCCCAAGAGGATACCTCAGAGGAGGAGAGTCCTTTTTAGGAGGCACCCTTATGCACTCAAAGAACAAAAAAAAATACAGCACAGGAACAGGCCCTTCGGCCCTCCAAGCCTGCGCCGGCCATGCTGCCTGTCTAACCTAAAACCTTCTAACCTTCTGGGGTCCATATCCCTCTGTTCTCATCCTATTCATGTATTTGTCAAGATGCACCTCAAAAGTCACTATCATACCTGCTTCCACCACCTCTGGAAGGGGGTTCCAGGTACCCACTACCCTCTGTGTAAAAAACTTCCCTCTCACATTTCCTCTAAACCTTGTCCCTTGCACCTTAAACCTATGTCCCCTAGTAATTGACTCTTCCACCCTGGGAAAAAGCTTCTGACAACCACTCTGTCTATGCCCCTCATAATTTAAAGACTTCTATCAGGTCGCCCCTCAACCTCCGTAGTTCCAGTGAGAACAAACTGAGTTTATGCAACCTCTCCTCATAACTAATTCCCTCCATACTAGGTAACATCCTGGTAAACTTCTTCTGTACCCTCTCCAAAGCCACTTCTTCTGTACCCTCACCAAAGCCTCCACATCCTTCTGGTAGAGTCGTGACCAGAATTGAACACTATATTCCTAACTAAGGTTCTATACAGCTGCAGCACAACTTGCCAATTTTTATACTCCACAACACTTAAATGCAGAAATTAGCACACAAACAGTTGAACAGGATTTTGGAAGCTTTTGGAGTGTTGGTGTTTTTCCAGTGGCTGCCTAGTTGAGATGAGTTATTTTCAGCTTGGGTGTTGGCATCTCACAATCATCAGCACTCTGCAGTGTATTTTAGAGAGTGTTACCCTCTCCAGTAACACTGCAGACATGGAAAGCAGTGGAGCTGGGGAGATAAAAGATCATGAGAAAGACTGAGACTGAAAGCGGAACTGGGAGGATAAAAGACTGTGAGAAAGAGCAATACTGAGAACGGAGCTGGGAGGATAAAAGAGCAGGAGAAAAAGCAAGAATGAGAAATGAGTGATAGCTTGGAGTTTGGAGCTCCTGAGGTGACATCAAGATTCAAAAGTGATCTGGGGCAAGTAGAAACAGGTGATTGGGTGAGAACAGTGGGGTAAGTATTTACTACTTTTATCGCTTGTCGCAAGTTCTATATTTTGTGGTCTATAGTTTGTAAGGGCTGTATTCTGTAGTAACAAGGACCGGGGAATAATGGCCCTTGAGTAATTGCAGTAATTTGATTTTAAGTATCTTCCAAAAGATTTAATTTAAAGGTGTAAGTCATGACAGGAGAGCTCCAAGCTGTGTGTGTTTCTCCAGCTCTATGTGGGAAGCCAGGAACATTTCCAGTGCCTGGGGCCAGCATATGTGCAGAAGATGCCTCCAGCTGCAGCTCCTGGAAGCCTGGAGTTTGGAGCTGGACCGGTGGCTGGGGACACTGTGGAGCTTCTGTCAGATGGTAATTATCGTGGGCAGCACATATAGAGAGGTGGTCACACCACAGGCTAAGACTCTAAGGCATGAAGGGAATAAGTGACCACCAGGTGGAGTAAAGGACTGTGCAGACAGTGCAGGAATCTCCTGTGGCTATTCCCCTGCAAAAGAGATATATTGCTTTGGACACTTGGGGGGGGGGGGGGGGGGGGGGGGGGGAATGGCCTCTTAAGAAAGGACGAAACAGCCACATTTATTGCACCTTGGTTGGCTCTGTGGCACAGGGAAGGAGTAAAAAGGGTGTGAATGCAATAGTTGTGGGGAATTTATTTTAATTTAAAGGAGAATAGATAGGTGTTTCTGTGGCCACAAACAAGGCTCCAGGATGGTATGTTGTCCCCTGGTGCTAGGATCAAGTATGTCTCTGCGGCTACAGGACATTCTAGAGGGGAAGGACGGACAGCAAGTGGTCATGGTACACATTGGTACAAACTACATTGGTAAAAAAAGGGATGAGGTCCGAAATGCTGAATGCACAGAATTAGGAAGCAAGTTGAAAAGTAGGACTTCAAAGGTAGTGATCTCAGGATTACCAGCAGTGCCTTGTGCTAGTCAGAGCAGACATAACAGGATATATCAGATGAATATTTGGCTGAAGAGATTGTGTGGGGGGAGGGTTTCAGATTCCTGAGAGATTGGGACCAGTTCTGGGGAAGTGGGATCAGTACAAACTGGGCGGGTTGCACCTGGGCAGGACCGGGACTGATGTCATCGGGGGAGTATTTGCTAGAGTAGTTGGAGTGGGTTTAAACTAAAATGGCAGGGGTATGGGAACTTATGCAAGGAGTCAGAGGAGGGGAAAACAGACAAGAACAAGAGACAGCAAGGGGAATAAGAAAAGTGATAGGCAGAGAAATTAAAGGTCAGAATCAATAGGGCCACAGTGAAATATACTGGGAATGGGACAAGGAATGTTCAAAAGACAAACCTTAAGGCTTTGTGCCTTAAAATGCGTAGCATTCACAATAAAGTGGATGAATTAATTGCACAAATAGATGCAAATGAGTATGATGTAGTTGGGATTACGGAGACAAAGCTGCAGGGTGACCAGAGAGGGGATTTGAACATCCTTGGGTATTCAGTATTTAGGAAGGACAGGCAAAAAGGGAAAGGCGATGATGTGGCACTGATGGTTAAAGAGGAAATGACTGCAATACTGAGGAAGGGTAATAGCTCCGACGGTGTGGAACCTGTATGGATAGAGCTGAGAAACACCAAGGACAAAAAACGTTAGTGGGGTTATATATAGACCTCCATGGTGGTGATGTTGGGAATGGCATCAAACAGGAAATTAGAGATGCATGCAATAAGGGAACATCTGTAATTATGGGTGACTTTAATCTGCATATAGATTGGGAAAATCAAATTAGTAACAATACCGTAGAGGAGGAATTCCGAGGGTGTATACGGGATGGTTTACTGGACTAATACGTTGAGGTACCAACAAGACAACAGGCCATGCTTGACTGGGTATTATGTAATGAGAAAGGAATAGTTGACAATCTAGTTGTGCGAGGGCCCTTGTGACTATGACTATAGTAAGATAGAATTCTTCATCAAGATGGAGAGTGACGTGATTGATTGTGTGACTAGGGTCCTGAATATAAATAAAGGAAATGATGGTATGAGGAGTGAACTGATCATGATGGATTGGGATAGACAGACTGAAAGGGATGACAGTGGATAGGCAATGGCAAACATTCACAGAACGAATGAGTAAACTGCAACAATTGTTCATTCCTGTCTGGCACAAAATTAAAATGGAAAAGGTGGCCGAACCATAGCTGACAAGGGAAATTAGAGATAGTATCAGATCCAAGGAAGAGGCATATCAATTGGCCATAATAAGAGCAGGCAAGAGGATTGGGAGCAGTTTAGAATTCAGCAAAGGAGGACTAAGGGATTGATTAAGAAGGGGAAATCGAGCACAAGAGTAAGCTTGCGGGGAACATAAAAACTGACTGTAGTAGCTTCTCCAGGTATGTGAAGAGAAAAGGATTGGTGAAGACGAATGTGGGTCCCTTACAGTCAGAAACAGGGGAATTTACAATGATGGACAAAAAAAAAAGGCTGAGTGACTAAATCCACACTTTAGTTTTGTCTTGACAAATGAGGACATAAATAAGACACCGGAAATGTTGGAGAACGCAAGATTTAGTGAGAGGGACAAACTGAAGGAAATCAGTATTAGTAGTGAAATGGTGTTGGGGAAATTGATGGGACTGAAGGCTGATAAAGCCTCAGGACCTGATAATCTGCATCCCAGAGTACTTAAGGAAATGCTCCTAAAAATAGTGGATGCATTGGTGGTTATCATCCAAGATTCCAAAGACTCTGGAACAGTTTCTACATATTGGAGGGTAGCTAATGTAACCCCATTATTTAAAAAGAGAGGCATAGGGAAAACTGAATTATGGACCAGTCAGTCTGACATTGGTAGTGGGGAAAATGCTAGAGTCCAGTGTGAAAGAGCACTTGGAAAACAGTGACACGATCAGACAGAGTCAGCATGGATTTACAAAAGAGAAATCATGCTTGACAAATCCACTTGAATTCTTAGAGGATGTAACTAGAAGAGGTGATGAGGGCGAGCCAGTGATATGGTTTAATTGGACTTTGACAAGGCTTTCAATAAAGTCCCATGTAAGATATAAGTGTGTAAAATTAAAGCACATAGGATTGGGAGATGGCTAGAAATCTGGGTGCAGACGGGAAGCAAAGAGTAAGAATAAACAGGCTTTTTTCCAAAAGGCAGACAGTGACTCATGTGGTACCGCTGGGATCAGTGCTAGGGCCTCAGCTATTCAGAATACATATTAATGATTAGATGAGGGAACTAAATGTAATACCTTCAAATTTGCAGATGACACAAAGCTGGGTGGAAGGGTGAGCTGTCAGGAGGATGCAGAGATGATTCTGTGCGATTTGGACAAGTTGGGTGAGTGGGTAAATGCATGACAGATGCAGTATAATGTGGATAAATGTGAGGTTATCCATTTTGGTAGCACAAACAGGAAGGCATGTCATTATCTGAATGGCTATAGGTTGAGAGAGGGGAATGTGCAACAAGACCTGGGTGTCCTTGTAAATTAGTCACTGAAAGTAAGCATGCAGGCGCAGCAGACGGTGAAGAAGGCAAATGGTATGTTGGCCTTCATAGCAAGAGGATTCAAATACAGGAGCAGGGATGGCTTGCTGCAATTATAGATAACATTGGTGAGACCACACCTGGAATATGGTCTGCAGTTTTGTCCTACTTATCTGAGGAAGGTTGTTCTTGCGATAGAGGGAGTACAGCAAAGATTTACCAGACTGATTCCTTGGAAGTGGGACTGACCTGTGAGGAGAGATTGAGTCGGTTCGGATTGTATTTGCCAGCGTTCAGAAGAATGATGGGAAAATCTCATAGAAAATTCAAACAGGACCTGGCAGAGTAGATGTAGGAAAGATGTTCCCGATGGCAGGGGAGAGGAGAACCAGAAGCCTCAGTATGCGATTCTCCGGAAAAACGTGTGGTAGCGAGTGGGAACCGCCGCGTGCGACTCGCCGCTCGGCCTGGCGAGGCCAGCAACACTATTCAACGTCAATTGGTCCACTTAACGAGGCCCCACGGGCTTCTCACCGCGAATGAAGGCTTGCCAGCTGATACGCCGGGACTGCGTTCACAAGCCCCCTGCTAACAAGGTTGAGTAGAACTTAAGCAGCAATTGCCCAAGAGACCGGCCCCAAGATTCGGGGGATGCTGACCTGGGGAGACTGCTAGATGCAATGGAGGCCAGGAGGGCTGTTCTGTATCTCAGAGAGTCCCCCAACCCTAGCTCCATCCCCCTCTCCATTCAATCCCCACCCAACCCCCCCCCACCCCAAAACTTCCTTCACACCCCTTCTCCTACCACTGTGAACACTGCGTGTGGCTAATGAGACCCTCTCTGTTTTCTCAGGAAAAGCTCTCCCACAATCGTTGGGAGAGGGCCTAGACTGGCGGAGGGGTGCCGGACATAAGAATCCTCACCACCTTCGAGGACTATGCCCTGGAGGTGACTGGTGTGGCCGAGGACAAGGCAGTCACCAACGTGGAGGCTGGTGGACGCTGCAGAGGTGAGGAACCACCAGGCTCCACCCAGAGGACCTGTCAAACGTGAGTTGCTATTGCCGTACTGATTGTCCAATCTCCCACAAGTCCTCGAACCGATGCACTGGCCCATCCCAGGTGGCCCCCCCTCTCCAGCCTCCCATGAGACCATCTAAGAGGAGAGCTATGAGGATGCCACCATAATAGTCGCATCACAGCTGTCATCCCCACCCTCCACCTGCACAGATACACAAAACTGGGTGGGACATGTTAGTGGTCAGGCTTCTGGGGCACAATCTGGTGAACACCACACCGCTGATGATGCACATCAGGTGGAGGCAGGAATCCCCAGGTCAGACAGCAGTCAGAGGGCTGCCGGATCCCAGGACCCAGCTGGGTCCCTGCCTGATGCTGCGCCTGTGGAAGAGTTCATCCCAGAGCTGATGGAGACGTTAGGGTTCAGCCGGGACATCTAGAGAGGGATGTCAGTGTCACTCCAGCAGATCCATAGTCGCTTAGAGGAGTCCCAGAGGCTACGGGCGCTGGAGATGTTGCCGGCAATGTGTGGCACCGAGGTCAACACTGCTAGGGTGGCGACCGCAGTGGAGAGTCTAGTGCACGATGTTGGCACCATGAGCAAAGGTGTCCAAGATGTCACATAGTCAGTGACAACGATAGCTGTGGGTCTCGGCAGAATGTCCGACTCGCTGGGGGATGTCACCCAGTACCAGGCTGACTTTGATGAGGTTCCGTGGGACATGACCTGCTCTCAGGTGGGCAAGGCAGAGGTGCTGCGGAGCTTGTGCCAGTCCCAGGTTGGCATTGCTGATGCACTACAGACTATGTTCAAATCACTGAGGAGCATCACCGAGGGCGTCAATACGATGGCGCAGACCATGGGGAACCGCCAGGGCTGGCAGAGCCAGATGATGCAGGGGCAGCCGAGGCTCAAACCAGTTGCCTCTCCATCCCAAGGTAGACCCCAGGGCCCTATGGGCACTAAGTGGGAGGAAGTAGCACCCGGTGCCA
The DNA here is from genome assembly GCF_902713615.1 of Scyliorhinus canicula. NCBI lineage: Eukaryota > Metazoa > Chordata > Chondrichthyes > Carcharhiniformes > Scyliorhinidae > Scyliorhinus > Scyliorhinus canicula. Next base: position 40,124,052 of record NC_052154.1, read on the forward strand.
ACCCGGACCAATCCCATGTAGTGGCGACGGTGGCCACCAGCTCCCCCAAGTTCCACTCCTCTGCTGAGGCCACGTTGCACAGCCAGCACATGGGACAGGGTGGCATGGCTGTGCATGTGCCACTTACAAGTGAGCCAGGGCCCTCCGCCCTCAGAGGACACCCGCCAGGGCATTGAAGGCCCCGGGACATGGTAAGCAGCTGTCTGCCTCCACCTGTGATGTGCATCCTGGGATGTAACACCTAGATGTAACGGTAGAGCTAGGAGGGCCAAGCACATCGAAGATCACTGAGGGCACCGGGGGAAGGGGAGGGGAGGGGTTGGGGGGGGTAGGTAGGAGGTGAGGGGGCAGTGGGTGGGGGAGGGTGGGGAATTGTAACACACAATAAACAGCCTTGTGCACAACCAGTATGACTCCTCTGTCACTTTCTTCCACAGTGTGGGCCATCTCTCCAGGCATCCCCCCCTCCTTGTGGCACTCACTCACCTGTTGGCCATGGACATGTCCCCGAAGCTGTGTCTCATCCCCTGGGTGTTTGCATGTTGGCTACTGCGTGTATGGTGATACCTCCAGCAGTGTTCAATCACAGTGTCCATGCATCAAGGTCTGATTGGGATGCTAGGTAATAACTCCCACATGCTATATGGCTCGCCCATCCACGGGAATCCACTTGGGTTGTGTGAAGTGCTCACTTAACCAGGATTGCCAATTCCCGATTAGCTATAGCCTTCAACCACATGGCCTGAGGCCTCGGCAGTCGATGGGAGCTATGGGTGGTCGATGGGGCAGATGGGTAAGGACAAGAGGTGACCCCGGAACGGTGCTCAAGATCCAGACGTTGGCATGGTGGTGGCGCATGTGTTTGCCCCCAGGCTGCTCCCCTAGCACCTCCCCCCCACCTCCCTATGGCAACCCACTCCTGCAGAGGGTTCCCCCACCTCCAGCCGAGGGTCCCACTTCCCCCCGCCGAGCACTGGGGTGGCAAGCCCGGCGCCCACCAGCTCTTTGCCTGAGAATAAAGGTGGCTACTCACCTCCTTGCATCCCCACAGAGCCCTTCCTCCAGGTTCACGTTATTCGAAAGGAGTACTAATCGGAACCAGCGTGACCACTTGCTGGGGAGGCCGCTGAATGATGGGAGGCCGTTGGATATGGGGTGGCTCTCATTAATTGTTTGGAAATGGGGCTTAAGAGGTGATAATTGGTTTCTCGCCATGTACGGCGAGATCCCGATTTTCCCTCTGGGAGCGAGCCGGTTGCTTCGCAAACTGTTTGGCACCTGGCACGCTTCTTGTTTTCTGCCTCTTTCGCTATTCACCGGCCTAATTTCGCTTGAGCAAGAGCGCAATGAGGCCGGAGAATCGCGCCCACAGTCTTCGGATACAAGGTGAACCATTTAGGGCTGAGATGAGGAGATACTTCTTCACCCAGAGGAGTGATGAGCCTGTGGAATTCACTTCCACAGAAAGCAGTTGAGGCCAAAACATTGTTTTCAAGAAGGAGTTAGATGTTATTCTTGGGGCTCAAGGGATGAAAGGCTATGGGGGGAAAATGGGAAAGGGTCCAGAGCTGGATGATCAGCCATGACCATAATGAATGGCGGAGCCGGCTCAAAGGTCCAAATGACCTCTGCCTGTTCCTATTTCTTATGTTTCTATTCTTTCACAACAGAGTTCATGCTTTCCGGATTTAGTTGAAGCTCAAATGTTTACTGTGGGAATCTGGGCTCAAACCTGTACTCTGCCTTGAACAAATGATGGAGCAAGTAGACGGTCTGGAATCACTCATCTCCTTCAATCTACCTTTCCATAGATCGAAGCAAGTGATGCGCCCTAGCTTTATGTGAGTGCCAGTGGTGCAGTGGAAGCGACACTTGTTAATCTCTGTCAAGTTCAGAACTTTTGTTCCCTTGCTGTCCTCTTAACCAATATCCATCATGGTTTCAGGAAAACAGCTAGGCCAAACTGCCCCAGCAGTGCAGCAGGGCCCTCTGAGAGTTGCAGACCATGTGTCTTAAGGCTCCCATTGAGAAAACTGTAGTCTTTTATCAGGTTGAAAGCACTGGGGGAACACCGTTTAGGGGTAGCTGACTCAGTAAACCTTCTACATAAATCTGTAACAGCCTGTCTATTGAAATATCACCTCTTGACACATTGCTTGTCTAGGAAAGTAAGCTGGGTAAGACCTTCCACACGCAACTTTCCTCACTTGCTCAGCCCTAACAGGCCCAGCTACTGTTCACCCACTTATGCTGCGACTGCTGCTGTGAGCTGTTCCTCTTGCAGCTTTACATCATCTGGAATAAAGAAGTAAAAATGGCATCCAGAATAAGCTGACAATGATTAATCTGGTTGTGTGAGGCAAACAAATATAAAAAAAGGAATTGCTAAACTTCAATGTATTCAGAAGACATTCATTAGGAAGGCACATAAATCCTATTGATCTGCATGAATATGAATTTTAAAGTGCTTATTTAAATTTTCCAGCAGATTGTGTCAGTCAGTTTTGATGCCAACATCGTGAGGTATTATTGAATGGGTTGACCAGTGTGGCACTTCAGCTCCACCTATTGAAAAAGCACTGGGGTCTCAATTATGTAATAGGATCCTGATTTTAAAAATTGTACTATCTGCCAGAAACTGTTGGGTGACTTTCACATGGATTCAGTATCTCTGAGGAAATGGGGACAAGTCACATTTGAATGGGGAGAGGATGGAAAATGGATTTCCCTGATTTGAACCACTCACACACCCTGCTCCTGCTGCACGGGGCATTTCATATCAGGGCCAATTCTCTTTTAAAGGAATGTTCAAGGTCCCATTCTCTCTTTAGGGAAATTGTACAATGTGTTACAGTAATTTTGTTTGGATTGTATGTTTTCTGAATGGGGTTAATAGACAAATATATTCACACAAACAATGAACGGGTTACATAAACTAGAGAGACCGAGACTGGACACCAGTGGGGATTCTATCGATTAATTTTGGTGTACCTTTTGTGTGGGTTGTAAGGCTACACAGCTAAACAATAATTACTCTCATACATAGGAGAATGTTTTTGAGTAAATGTTGGGACAGAATTTTGATTTAGTGTAAAGATTCACATATTAATTAGATAGAACTGAAAAGTGAAGATGCCAAAATTGTAGCTCAGCATTTGGATAATATGTTCGATCTGATAACATGGAAGCAGTTATGCACACACAATTCATTAGTCAGTGTGTTAACAGATATGTTTTCCTTCTCAACATTAAATATGTGTTACATGGTACTACAATATGCACACTGAAATGTGTCATTGCTAAAAGGCTGTCTTGCTAATATTACTTTAAAACATTTGGTGGCAGTATAACCACATCCCCTGACTAATAGACAGTAGTCAATTGTAGCACAGTCTTCCAGTGACCTTTAGCATGTAGAGCTGCATTTATCACTGATCACAAGATTAGATTGAAGGTATTTAGTTGCGTTTTACTTTCCACTTATAATTTCTGGTGGCACTGGAGGAGAATGAAAACAGTTGTTCACTTGGGAAATGTATCTACCTCCATCTGGCTGTATAACACAGCCAGCTGTACAAGAACATTGCAGGGCTGGTAATATGTTTTCGATCTTTAGGCTACAAAGGAGAAATTTCACTTTCAAAATCTATTCACTTAAAAAATTCTTTCAGACTTTTGCGGCTCCTGCTTTTTTCCAGAATACTGCAACTTAAAAGCTATTTTAATATTCTTATCGTTGTGTGTCAAATATTTTCTCCTTGCTGTTTAAATTCTGATTTTAATTTGCTTACGGTACAAAAATCAATTGAGTTGCATGGTAGCACAGTGGTTAGCACTGTTGCTTCACAGCGCCAGGAACCCAGGTTTGATTCCCGGCTTGGATCACTGTCTGTGCTGCATCTGCATATTCTCCCCGTGTCTGTGTGGGTTTCCTCCGGGTGCTCCGGTTTCCTTCCAAAAGTCCCGAAAGTCCTGATTGTTCGGTAATTTGAATTCTCCCTCAGTGTACCAGAATGTGGCGACGAGGGGATTTTCACAGTAACTTCATTGCAGTGTTAATGTAAGCCTACATGTGACACGGATAAAGATTATTATAAAAACTGAGTCTTAACTAAACGTGCTACGAGTTTTACATTTTTTTGCGCCTGCTAATCTTCCTATTGGTCCTGTCCCCACATTAAACTGGGAGAGTAGCATGGGCTGGATGGAAGACTCTCAAGCCTGACCAGCTGGCAGGAGAAATGGTTTGAAAAAAGACGAGCAGTTTTGTGCCAGTCATTCCTCCAACTTCAGATGCAATGCTTCACCTCCATGTGGAGCTGTGCGCAGAAAAGCATTTCAAGTTGAAGAGACAGCTGGTCTTCGTTCAAATGTAATCAAGTTGTGAGTCAAATGCTGCCATCTATTACTTGATGTTCAAGGTATACTATGATAGTTTTACAAATTCATGGGAACAACCATTGGAAGCTAAGGAATTTTAACCCCAAGGAGAATGTGTGTTGAGGTGTGGGTACTAACCAAAAACTGAGAAAATGTGAATGCTTTGGGAAACTGCAGCAGCCACCAACTTAGAATCGTAGACTGGTTACAATACCAAGCCCCCACCTTCTCTCCATAACCCTAATTTTCTTTCTCTTCAGATAACTATTTAATTCTGTTTTGAAACTATGATTGAACCTGTCTCCATGACACTCATGCAGTGCATTCAAATTCCAACAACTTGCTGCATTAAAAAGATTTTTTTCCTCATGTTACCTTTGATTTGATTGCCATTGATTTTATATCAGTGTTCTCTGGTTCTCAACCCTCCTGCCAATGGGCCCAGTTGCTCCCTATCTATTCTGTCCAGACTGGCTGGTTTAGCACACTGGGCTAAATAGCTGGCTTTTAAAGCAGACCAAGCAGGCCAACAGCACGGTTCGAATCCCATACCAGCCTCCCCGAACAGGCGCCGGAATGTGGCGACTAGGGGCTTTTCACAGTAACTTCATTGAAGCCTACTTGTGACAATCAGCAATTTTCATTTCATTTCATTTTTTTTCACCATTCATGATTTTAAACACCTCTTCCATGTTTAACTGGGGCTTGTTAGGCTGCTTGCATGCAGCTCCCTCAGGAGAGGTGGGTTGGCTATTACATAAACTAATAGCTCAATTGGAGCGATATTTTAACTAATTTTAAACACCCATTCCCATTGTACCTCTCAGTCTGTATTGAGACTACTGTGTATTTTAATGAGATGTGCAGGTCATACAATGGCTGATCATAGAATTTACAGTGCACCGGCTCGTGGAAAGAGCACCCCATGCCTCCACCCTATCCCTGTAACCCCGTCACTCAGTAATCCGACCCAATCGTTTTGGACACCAAGCGCAATTCATCATGGCAAATCCACCTAAACTGCATATCTTTGGACTGTGGGAGGAAACTCAAGCACCTGGTGGATAGCCACGCAGACACGAGGAGAACGTGCAGCAGTAACGTAATCTTGTGTTCTTTGTTACAGAATGTAAGTGCTCATTGTGCAAGTGGGGAACTAGAAGGAGGCCTTTTTTCACTCCAATGGGAAATAGTTGCCCTGTCAATTTAGCCAGAAGCGTAGCAGAGAGGCGGATGAGTAGGTCAATGTCAATAACATTGTTCCAAAAGGACTAAACTGCAGTGGAGGAATACATTTTATGGCTTTAGCAGGGTGTCAAGGTTAGCCTTCCCTTTATATCTCTTACTTTTTGGAGCAGAATGCTACCTTATTTTAGCCTCAGCACCTGTGCCTCACCTCCAAACACAATGCACAAAGCATATACTAATCCAGTACATTCTTCTTGCAAAGAATGCCTACGTACAACTGAAAGGGGACATCAAGAACACGAGGAAGTTCAGATTGACAGTAATGGAGAAGATGATCATCACATCATTAGCATAGAGAAAATATGCAGCATTAGAGATGGAAAAACTGGTGGCCTTGTGCTGGAGGTGTGTAGGCAGCTTTCCATTCTTTTTTCCATTTAAGTCTCTCTCTTACAAACACACACATACACGCAGCATGACAATTTAGTGTTGTGTTGGAATGTCACTCATCTGCTACTGTTTACAGCTGCAAATGTGTGCCAACTCTTGTTCCTTTGCCATTTTTCTTTAATTGGCCATGAAGGGAGGAAAGAAGCCTCCTGAATAAAAACAAATTACAGCGGATGCTGGGATCTGAAACCAAAGAGAAAATGCTGGAAAATCTCAGCAGGTCAGGCAGCATCTGTAAGGAGAGAAAAGAGCTAACGTTGTGAGCCCAGATGAGCTTTGACAAAGAGTCATCTGGGCTCGAAACGTTAGCTCTTTTCTCTCCTTACAGATACTGCCAGATCTGCTGAGATTTTCCAGCATTTTCTCTTTTGGTTTAAGAAGCCTCCTGAAGATGGCCCAGTATTGTTACTCCTTTATGTAAAACAGGGCTATAACATTTGCAATCCTTTCCTCTGACAAAACACTCATATTCGAGCAGTATTGGAAGATTGTGTCCAGAGCCGCCACAATTTCCACCCTTAATCAATGATGTATTCCATTTAGGCTGGCTGACATTTCTACTTTGAGAACTACCAACCTTTTGAGTATCTCCTCTTTATCTATTTTTATCCTATCCAATTTCACCGCTGCTTCCTCCTTTACTGCTACATTGGTAATAGCGTCCTCTCTATTGAAGACAGATGCAAAGTACTTAGCTATGCCCCCTGCCTCCATATAGATATTTACTTTTATTCTCTAATTGGCTGCACTTGTCTGTTGAATCTCTTTTACTAATTATATATTTATAAAAGAATCCCCTTATATGTTAGCTGCCAATCTGTTCCATTTATTTCTCAAGGCTCCCACCTCTTTTCCCCAGGAATTCAATTATCCTTGTATTGATTGGGATAATAACCTCACAGCACTGTGGGCACAACTACACTCAGGGACTGCAATGGTTCAAGAAGACATTTTACCACCATCTACTCAAGGGCAACTCGGGATGGGCAATAAATTAGCCAGCAATGCCCACATACTGTAAACTAATTTTCAAAAATCTCCTCTGTACTTTCTTTATTTAGCTTGGTTCCCAACTATGTTATGAATTTACATTTGTCGTAAGCCTCCATTTATGTCGCATTTTAACTTGCACATCTTTGTGTCATTCAGAGAGCTCTAACTTTGGGTTGCCTTCCTTTCCCTCTCATAGGAATGTATCTATTCTCTACCCAAACCATCTCCTTCTTACTGTTTTAGCCACCAATTCTTGATTGCAATCCACCTGAGCCAAATCCCTTTCAACTCATTGAAGTTATCCCTCCTCAGGTTAATTACCTTGTCCCTTTTAATAACTATTCCAAATCTGATATAATGATCACCATTTACCCCAATGCTCTCCCACTAAAACATACATCACTCACAGTACTTCATTCTTTCAAATTGGATCCAGAACTTCTTTCTTTCATGTTGGGTTAGAAACACAGTGATCAAGAAAGTTCTCTTCAAGGAATTCTCGGAATCCCTTCCAGGAATTTCCTCCCCTCTTTGTCCTTGACATGGCTATTGTCCCAATCAGTACTGGGATAATTGAAGTCCCGGGAAAAAGAACTGTAAATGAAAATAAGGAAAAGGCAGTGGTGTTGAATAATCACTTTGCATCATTATTTACAGTAGAAGAAGAAAATAGCATGCCAGACATCCCAAGCAAGCTAACATTTAATTAGGGCTGGGAACTTAACAAAATTAATGTAAACAAGAAACACAGATCAATCGAAGGCACTTCCTGCTCTATGGTTAGCCAGGGCATACAAAGTGGAGTTCTTATAAGGCACAGGAGTTGCTGGAAATTGGTCTCAGCTGAGCAGCCATTTTGTGCAGAAGTCTACCTCTTTAGTTTGGTATTCCTTCACTCTGTTTGGTACTCAATTGTTAAGTCCACCAGCTTTGTATTTAATGCAGTTCATATCCCTTTAATGTTGGTGATTTTGTGCCACATTAGATCTAATTAATTCGAGTATTTATTTATTTCCTTTTGCGCATCTTTCCCCTGCACCAAATTCCCACTCCCACCAAATGCCCATTCCGACTCCATTGAACAGATACTCACAGCTCTATGTGTTCAACAAATGTCCTTTGAATATAATCATTTTCAAAACACACTAGTTGTAACGAGATGAAAGCTTTCGGAGCACTGCTCCTTCCTCAGGTGAATGAAGAGGTATGTTTCAGAAACGTATATATAGACAAATTCAAAGATGCCAGACAATGCTTAGAATGCGAGCATTTGCAGGTAATTAAGTCTTTACAGATCCAGAGATAGGGGTAACCCCAGGTTAAAGGGGTGTGAATTGTCTCAAGCCAGGACAGTTGGTAGGATTTTGCAAGCCCAGGCCAGATGGTGGGGGATGAATGTAATGCGACATGAATCCCAGGTCCCAGTTGAGGCCACACTCGTGTGCGGAACTTGGCTATAAGTTTCTGCTCGGCGATTCTGCATTGTCGCGCGTCCTGAAGGCCGCCTTGGAGAACGCTTACCCGGAGATCAGAGGCTGAATGCTCTTGACTGCTGAAGTCAGGGCCGGCTCAAGGTACCGGCAACTCGGGCGTCGCCCGGGGCGCCATGTGCTAGGGGGCGCCATCAAGGAGTGCGGGTCCCGCGCATGCGCAGTTGGGCCGGTGCCAACCAGCGCATGCGCGGTGGCCGCCCTCCCTCAGGCCGCCCCGCACAAACATGGCGGATGGATCCAGGCTCGCCGGTTGTCACTCCGCCCCCCCCCTCCGCCCCCCCCACCTCCGCCCCCCCCCCCCCTCCGCCCCCCCTCCGCGCCCTCCCCCTCCGCCCCCCCCCCTCCGGCCTCCCCCCCCCCCCAGCCTCCCCCCCTCCGGCCTCCCCCCCCCGCCCCCCCCCCCCCCCCCCCCACCCCCCCCCCCCCCCGGCCACCCCCCCCCCCCCCGGAAGGGCGCCGAAGTTCAGCTTGCCCGGGCACCAGCAACCCTAGGGCCGGCGCTGGCTTAAGTGTTCCCCGACTGGGAGGGAATATTCGTGCCTGGTGATTGTCGCGCGATGTCCGTTCATTCGTTGTTGCAGAGTCTGCATGGTCTCCTCCATGGACTGCTCCTTCCTCAGGTGAATCATTCACTTCCTCATTCACCTGAGGAAGGAGCAGTACTCCGAAAGCTAGTGTTTGAAACAAACATGTTGGACTTTAACCTGGTATTGTAAGACTTCTTACTGTGCTCACCCCAGTCCAACGCCGGCATCTCCACATCACATCTTTTACAGAACGAGAAACTTCAAAGGAAAACATGTAATGCAAAAATCTGAAAAATCTTGTCGAGGCAATGGTGGCTGATTATCATCTCAGGAGAAACCATCTTCTGTGAGTTATATCCCAGACTGAGGGCAGCACGGTAGCATAGTGGTTAGCATCAATGCTTCACAGCTCCAGGGTCCCAGGTTCGGTTCCCGGCTGGGTCACTGTCTGTGCGGAGTCTGCACGTCCTCCCCGTGTGTGCGTGGGTTTCCTCCGGGTGCTCCGGTTTCCTCCCACAGTCCAAAGATGTGCGGGTTAGGTGGATTGGCCATGCTAAATTGCCCGTAGTGTCCTAAAAAGTAAGGTTAAGGGGGGGTTGTTGGGTTACGGGTATATGGTGGATATGTGAGTTTGAGTAGGGTGATCATTGCTCGGCACAACATCGAGGGCCGAAGGGCCTGTTCTGTGCTGTACTGTTCTAAATTCTAAATACACAAGAAAATGGGAAAAAGCCAACTGCAGTCTTGGGCTGGAATCTCCCAAAATGGGACAATGTCCTTACATGGCGTAAAAATGCTGGTGTTTCACTCCGAAGATTCCAAAGATAAGCCAATTCACCCACCTGCAGGCGGCTAGCAGGGAGCCAGATTGATTCACGTATCTTTAGCTGCGGATATGGGCCCCCGCACTTCCGGTTTTGAGTCCACGCATGCGCACGGCGGAAGCCTCTAGCGGTCGTGCTGAGCGCCATGGCGGACTCAGACTGTGGAGGCAGCTGAAAAATGTAGGCCCCCCCCGATAGGCCACGTGCCCAAAGATCCGACCGCTCCAAACTGTCCCCCGGCTGCCTATAAGGTGCCACCCGGTGTCCAATCCCCCCGCCCCCCCCCACCAGGGCGACCGCGGACTGAGTCCGCAGCTGCCATGCGAGCTTCCTGAATGGCGATAGGTGGTTAGAACCATGTCATGGGGAACTCGGCTGGTCGGGAGCGGAGGATCAGTGGCCTGACCTCTGGCAATGTGCCCCTGGAGAATCGCCGGACGGGCGCCGGGCCCGATTTCAGCGTGAAATTGGATTCTCCGACCCCGTGCCAAACGCGATTTTAGAGAATTCAGCCCTTGGTCTCTGTGTGGTAGCCGTTGTTCTAATTCTACCGTGCGAATGAGTCCTGTGAAGGTCACCGCTGAAGGATACCCACGAGGCATCCCTGCGCTTGCAGGTAAAAAATGTCTTTCTCTGTGTGATTGCTGGATGCAGGTCACAAGTCAGCAAAGCCACATTCAAAAAGGAAACAAGATAACTCCTTTCAGATAACCTACAGAACCAGGAATCTGCAAACCAACTTCTGAATTGCCAAAGCCAGCACAATTGGAATCAACCAACTTAACGGCCACAATGATTTACCATTTGCTCCTCATGGACAAGTCAAAGACTGGTTCATATATCTTTTTAAAATTTATTTTTGGATTTGCTACTCATTTCTAATCCGTTTGCATGTATGTTGTGTTTGTATTATTTTCTTCTCCTGTTATGTGATCTAATTAACTCACTCTTTAACTCAATATAGTTTGGTTAAATTGGCTCCATTCAAAACATAAAAATATTTGAGGTAGGATTTACCGACCAACCCGCCGCGTGCTTTTTGGCGGCAGACGCGGCTCGCCAGTGGGATCTACTGACACCGCCGCTGTCAACGGGATTTCCCAAAACAGCACCCCCTCATCGCCAGGACACCCGTGCACCAACGTGGGACCAGAGTGCCCGCTGGCATGAACAGCTGGTAAATCCCGCATTTGGACTTGGACAAGGTCTCCAAGAGAGAAGGGATCCTTTTTAAATTAACCTTGCAGTCACCAACCAAGAGGGTTGAATAAAGAAGGGGAACCATTTTATCTCTCCTCGCCCGGGGTATAAAAATTTGGGGTATTTAATTCGGAATCTTAACAAACTTTGGGGCTTTGCCCGGGGACCAATTATAGTAAGCACTTACATTACCGGTGAATTTTCTATTCTCATAAAATTTCCCTTGTCACTGTCTTTTGCAGGACATTCTGCTTAGCAGATACTCTCAGCTCCGTGCTAACATAGCTGTGGTTGTCCAGGAGGAAAGTGATTAAAATGTTTGCTCCAGCAAACCTGGCATCAGTCACCTACTTAATGCAAGATGAACTATAAATTATTATTACTGATTCCCCAGTGACAGCCTGGAAGGAGCCAGAGGGTAAGAACGTGAGGGCTGCAGTAACCTTGACTTCAGCAAGCAATGCTACGCTGGCTCTGGTAATTGGTTGCCCGTCTTGTTGCAAGAGGTGATAACTTCAAACCAACCTCCTTAACGAAGTGCACTATCTTCATGTCCAGCTCCTCAGAAAAATTGCAGCTATGTTGTCTTATGGGCCAATGAAATTGTGTTGGGAGGGTAAGGAATTTTGTGAGACCAACTCATTTTCCTGCAGCTCCGTTGCTTCTTCCTTCTCTTGCTGCTCCCCCACATCCTGCTCACACATTCTGTCTGCTTGGAGTAGCAAGAAGGACCAGATGAAGAAAGCTTGCATTAACAAAATCCTCTTACTAGTTCAGGATATTGTACAGCCACTCAGTGCACTTCAAAATCAGCGAAGTAGCCAAAAACAATCTAATACCAACAACGCATATTCCAAACGTTTGCAGCAATTTAGCTGAGAGTAGGTGCGTATCCCACGAAATACCAGTGGAAATGGCTGATTCCCTGGTTTGTACCGTTTGCAGTTTGCGGGCTAGTTGAGGAGCTGATGGTGAAAAATGTTTTTTTAAATTCATTGTGGGATGTGGGTGTTGCTGGCTAGGCCAGCATTTATTACCAATCCCTAATTTCCCTTGAGAAGGTGGTGGTGAACTGCCTTCTTGAACCGCTGCAATCCCTGTGGTATAGGTACAGCCACAGTGCTGTTAGGCGGGAAGCCCCAGGACTCTGCAATATATTGTAACAGCAATATATTTCCAAGCCAGAGTGGTCAGTGACTTGGGTGGGAAGTTCCAGGTGCTGGTGTATCCATGTATCGGTTACCCTGGTCCTTCTATTTGGTAAGAAGTCTTACAACACCAGGGTAAAGTCCAACATGTTTGTTTCAAACATTAGCTTTCAGAGCACTGCTCCTTCCTCAGTACTCCGAAAGCTAGTGTTTGAAACAAACATGTTGGGCTTTAACCTGGTGTTGTAAGACTTATTACTGTGCTCACCCCAGTCCAACGCCGGCATCTCCACATCACTTCTATTTGGTAGCAATCATTGGATTGGAAGATAATACACACTGCTGACACTGTTCATCAGTGGTGGAGGTGGTGGGGTACCAATCAAGCAGACTGCTTTGACCTGGATGGTGTCAAGCTTCTTGAGCATTTTTGTTTGTTCATTCACAGGATGTGGCTGTCCCGAACTTCCCTCCATTTCACATCTGAGTAATTTGAGAGTCAACCACATTGCTGTGGATCTGAAAGCCACACGAGGTAAGGATCACGGATTTCCTTCCCTAAAGGGCATTAGTGAACCAGATGGGTTTTTACAAAAACATTACGCTTTTATGTCAAGACTTTTATTGAATTCAAATTTCACTATCTGCCCCGGGTCTCAGGATTACTAGTCCAGTGACAATAACACTATGCCACTGCCTCGCCTGTTGTTGGAGCGGTAATCATCCAGGCAAGTGGAGAGTATTCCAGCACTCTCCTAACTTGTGCCTTGTAGATTGTATGACAGGCTTTGGGGAGTCAGGAAGTGAGTTATTCACTGCAGGATCCCTCGCCTCTGACCTGTTCATGCAGCCACAGTGGGCAGAATTCTCCATTTAGGAGGCTGTTGATGCTGGGACTAAATTGTGTGCAGGTTGCGTTCCCATTGGGGGCGCTCTTCGGGGAGCAATTCAGGACATGCTAATGGGCCAGCTCACTGCCGGCGCGGATTCCGAGCAATTTCCGGCCCAGCAGGAAATCTGACCGCTGGGGCCAGTATTAGCGCCAAAGAGTCTGGTAGCTGAGCTGTTTTAAAGGCTCTACTTACAACACACTCACTGTAGCCACCAAGATGGCTCAGAGAAGACCTTCCCCCTGAGGTTGGGAGTCCGAAGTGCACCCATAGCTCAGTGAGGAGCGGAGGGACACCGTCTTCCCATGGGTGGACCACAGATTCGAGCCTTCCCTCCTGAAGACTGCCTGGGAGGTGATGGCAGAGGAGACAGCTGGTGATCCAGAGGGTTGTGTGTCACCTGTGTGTCCTCTGCCCCAAGAGGGGTAGAGAACCAGGGAGAGTTCCAAAGGCTGCAGTGCAGCTGTCCTCTGTAATGGGGCAGTACTTCTGAGGAGTGCCAGCACCTCGTGGGCTGCTGCTTGAACTTTGCACTTGATGATACAGCTGGGGTATGAGGGTGCCTAAAGGGGTGGTGTAGGTGAGCTCCAAGGTGACTAGAGGCCTTCTGAGCATTTAAAGGACACAGGCAGAACTGAGCAGTGTGTGCAACCAGGAGCTTGTAAGTAGCACCAAAGGAGGTGCGTTTAAAAGACAGAATGCAGTTTGGCAGTCTGAGCCAGGCTACTCTGATCCCAAGGAGGGCACCCCAAGTCCACGGACTTGGCACCAAGTCACTACCCGCGACTGCCCCGGCCCGGGCAGCCATCCCCCAGCAAGCCTGACAGTTTTCAATGTTTCTCGGTGTTTGTTAGCCTCCCGCTCCCCCTCCGCAGCCTTAGGGCCCAGTCCACATTTGTCAATACATGTAGTTATTCACAGCTGCGAGACCTCTACCTGAGAGGAGTGGAGCATCGCAGAAAATATACATAGGAAATGGAAGCAGGAGGAGGCCATCTGGCTGTTCGAGCTGCTCTGCCATTCATTATGATCAAGGCTGATTATCAAATTCAATACCCTGATCCTGCCTTTCTCCCCATATCCCTGATCCCTTTAGCCAAAGATATACCTCTTAATTCCTTCTTGAAATTACACTACCTTTTGGCCTCAACTATTTTCTGTGGTAGTGAATTCCACAGATTCACAACTCTCTGGGTGAAGAAATTTTTCCTCAACTCAGTCCTAAAACGTTTAACCCTTATCCTCAAACTATGACGCCTCATTCTGGATTCCGCACCATCGGGAACATTCTTTCTCAATCTATCCTGTCTAATCCTGTTAGAATTTTATAAGTTTCCACGAGACCCCTCTCACTCTTCTAAACTCCAATGAATATAATCCTAACCGACTTAATCACTCCTCATATGAAAGTCCCAACATCCCCGAAATCAGCCTGGTAAACCTTTGCGGCATTCCTTCTATTGTAAGAACATCCTTCCTCAGATAGGGACACCAAAACTGCACACAGTACTCCAGGTGTGTCCTCACCAACGCCCTATATAATTGCAGTGCTCATCATTCCTATACTCATCGTTTCACAATGCATTTAGTTCCCTCGTCCAAATCATTAATACACAATGTGAACAGTTGGGTTATGCGCAGAGATCGCCATGGTACCTCACTGCCTGCCAATTGGAAAAAGACCCATTTATTCCAACTCTTTGCTTCTTGTCTGCTATCCAGCTTTCTATCCATCTCAAGACACGACCCACAATCCCATGCACTTTAACTTTACATAGTTATCTGCTCTGTGAGATCTTGTCAAAAGCCTACTGAAAGTCTATATAAACCACATCACCGGTTTTCCCTGGTCAACTCTACTCGTTAGATTTTCAAAGAATTCCAGTAGATTTGTCAAGCATAGTTTCTCTTTTGTATATCTATGCTGACTTTGTCTGATTATACCACTGCTTTCCAAATGCAGTGCTATTAAATCCTTGATAATGGACTCTAGCAACTTCCCTACTATCGATGTTAGGCTCAGTGGTCTATAGTTCACTGTTTTCTCTCTACCTCTCTTTTTGAATGTTTTTATGTTCCCCAATGGCTTACTTTCATATTGTATTTTCCCCATTTTATTCAATCCCCTGGTCTGCCTTTGCTGAATTTTAAACTGTTCCCAATCCTCAGGTCTATTGCTTTTTCTTACTAATTTGCATGCTTCATCTTTGAATATAATACTATCTCTAATGTCCCTTGTAAGCTACTGTTTTGCCACAGTTCCCTTTCTACTCTTGCACTAAAAAGGAATAAACAATTTTTGGAGTTCACCTATTCGTTCCTTGAATGCCTGCCATTGCATGTCCACTGTCCTTCCTTTCAGTGATATTTCCCAGTCCATCATAGACAACTCATGTCTCATACCATCATAGTTACCTTTCTTGAGATTCAGGACCCTGGTCTCAGAAATAAATACCTCACTATTCACCTTGATAAAGAATTGTATCATATTACAGTCACTCATCCCAAAGGGTTCTTTCACAACTAAATTGCCAACTAATCCTTTCTCATTGCACAATACACAGTCCAAGAGAGCCTATTGCCTTGTTGGTTCCTCAGTGTATTGGTCAAGAAAACCATCCCGTATACACTCCAGAAATTCCTCCTCTATTGCACTGTGCCTAATTTGACTCATCCAATCTATATGCAGAGTAAAGTACATAATCACAGCTACTTCTTTATCACATGTATCTCTGATTTCCTGTCTAATGCTATTCCCAATGTTGCCACTACAGTCTGGTGATCTGTATACCATCCCTATAAATGTTTTTTTTCCCCCCTTGGTGTTTCTTAATTCAACCCATACAGATTCCACATCGCCTGTGCTTTTTTTTTCTTTTTATAAATTTAGAGTACCCAATTCATTTTTATAATTCAGGGGCAATGTGGCGTGGCCAATGCACCAACCCACAGATTTTTGGGTTGTGGGGCGAAACCCACACAACACGGGGAGAATGTACAAACTCCACACTGGCAGCAACCCAGGGCTGGGGTCGAGCCTGGGACCTCGGTGTGTGAGGCAGCAGAGCTAATCACTGCACCACCATGCTGCCCTGACATATCCTGTGCTAATAGCTTTCCTCAATATTATATCAATATCTTCTTTAATCAACAACGCAACTCTGCCACCTTTCCCTTTCTGTCTGTCCTTCCTAAAAACTGAATAGCCCTAAATGTTTAGTTCCCACCCTTGGTCACCTTGGAGCCATGTCTCCGTAATCCCAACAATACCATACCCCTTTGCATCTATCTGCACAACTAATTTGTCCATTTTATTTTGAATGCTCCAAGTGTTCAGGTACAAAACCTTAAGTCCAGTCCACTTAATATTTGCTGTCCTTTGAAGGGCGGATCATACTGTGTCCAACCCAATCATTACATTTAAATGCACGTAAATGTCGGTTTTGCATGCTGCCGCTGGCGTGGGACGCAAACCTTGTTATCACCACTAGCGAAGGACCAGAGAATGGCGCCCAAATCAGAGCCGGGCATGGACCTAGATTTTGGCCAGACGTCCGATTTTCTGCTCAATTGAGGTTTGTGTTTGTTGTATCGCTAGGCAGAGAATTCCACCCAGTATTTATATGGCTAGTCCAGTTCAATTCTGGTCAATGGTAGCCCCCAGGACATTGATAATGGGGGATTCAGTGATGGTGATATCATTGAACGTCATGGGGCGATGGTTAGATTCTCTCTTGTTGGAGATTGTTAATGCCTGACGTTGGGTAGCGTGATTGTTATTTGCCAATTGGCAGCCTAGACCTGGATATTGTCTATGTCTTGTTGCATTTGGGTCTGAGGAGTTGCAAATGCTGTTGAAAATTATGCAATTATCGTTGAATATCCCCACTGCCAACCTTATCTGTAGAATGCATAGAATCCCTACAGGGCACAAGGAGACTATTCGGCCCAGAGTCTGCACAGACCCTCCAAAAGAGCTCCTTACCTAGGCCCACTCCCCCATCCTATCCCCGTAACCCCAGTTAAGCTGCACATCTTTGGATACTAAGTTGCAAGTAGTCCTGTGTGGTAGCTTCGCGAGGTTGACACCTCCTTTTTAAGTATGCCTGGTGCTGCTTTGGAAGGCCCTCCTGCACTCTTTGTTGAACGAGGATTGATCCCCTGGCTTGGTGGTAATGGTAGAGAAGGGGATATGCCGGGCCATGAGGGTACAGATTGTGGTGGGATACAATTCTGCTGCTGCTGATGGCCCCATGGATGCCCAATTTTGAGTTACTACATCTGTTCGAAGTCTATGCCATTTAGGATGATAGTAGTGCCACACAACACAATGGAGGGTATCCTCAATGTGTTCACAAGGACTGTATGGTGGTCACTTCTACCGATACTGTCAGGGACAGATAATCTGTAGCAGGCAGGTTGGTGAGGACGAGGTTGGATTGAATTTGTTTATTGTCACGTGTACCGAGATACAGTAAAAAGTATTGTTCTGCATGTGGTCCAGGCAGATCATTCCATACATGAAAAAACAACGTAGGGCATACATAAATACACAATGTAAATACATAGACACAGGCATCGGGTGAAGAATACAGGAGTGCAGTACTACTCAGTGGAGAAGAAGTGTGAAGAGATCAGAACAGTCCATAAGAGGGTAATTCATGAGTCTGATAACAACAGGGAAGAAGCTGTTTTTGAATCTGTTACTGTGTGTTCTCAGACTTTTGTATCTCCTGCCCAATGGAAGAGGTTGGAAGAGTGAATAACCCGGGTGGGAGGGCTCTTTGATTGTGCTGCCCGCTTTTCCAAGGCAGCGGGAGGTGTAGACAGAGCCAATGGATGGGAGGCAGGTCATGTAATGGGATGGGCGGTGTTCACAGCTCTCTGAAGGTTCTTACGGTCTTGGGCCGAGCAGTTGCCATACCAGGCTGTGATGCAGCCAGATAGGATGCTTTCTATGGTGCATCTGTGAAAGTTGGTAGGAGTCAATGTGGACATGCCAAATTTCCTTAGTTGCTTGAGAAAGTATAGGCACTGTTATGCGTTCTTTCTCGTAGCGTCAATGTGGGTGGACCAGGACAGATTGTTTGTGATCTGCACACCTAGGAATTTGAAGCTTTTTAAAAATAAATTTAGAGCACCCAATTATTTTTTTCCAATTAAGGGGAAATTTAGTGTGGCCAATCCATCTACTGTGCACACCTTTGGGTTGTGGGGGTGAAACCCATGCAGACTACGGGGAGAATGTGCAATCTCCATACGGACAGTGACCCAGGACCGGGATCGAACCTGGGTCCTCAGCGTCGTAGGCAGCAGTGCGAACCACTACGCTATATGCTGCCCATATAGGAATTTGAAGCTGTCAACCATCTCCACCTCGGCACAATTGATGCAGTAGGGGTGCATGGGTGCTTCCTGAAGTCAATGACCAGCTCTTTAGTTTTGCTGAAATTGAGGGAGAGATTGTTGTCATTGCACCACTCCACTAGGTTCTCTATCTCCCTCCTGTACTCTGACTCATTGTTGTTCGAGATCTGACTCACAACGTCATGTCATCAGCTAACTTGTAGATGGAGTTGGAGCCAAGTTTTGTCACACAGTTGTGAGTGTGTGGGGAGTATAGCGTGAGACTAAGTACGATGCCTTCCGGGGTCCCGGTCAAGTATGTTTTTCCCTCTTGTTTGTTTCTTCACCACTTGCTGCAGTCCCGGTCAAGCAGCTATGTGCTTTTGGACCCTCCCAGCTCGGTCTCTGGTTTTCTACTGAACCATCCTTGGTGATCAGAATTGCGGTCTTCCAACATTCTAAGCCCTTGACAACCTTGGTGCGTTTTTCATGTGGTGTTCAACATGGAGGAGTACATAAGAACATAAGAACATAAGAATTAGGAGCAGGAGTAGGCCATCTGGCCCCTCGAGCCTGCTCCGCCATTCAATGTGATCATGACTGATCTTTTGTGGACTCAGCTCCACTTTCCGGCCCGAACATCATAACTCTTAATCCCTTTTTTCTTCAAAAAACTATCTATCTTTACCTTAAAAACATTTAATGAAGGAGCCACAACTGCTTCACTGGGCAAGGAATTCCATAGATTCACAGCCCTTTGGGTGAAGAAGTTCCTCTTAAACTCAGTCCTAAATCTACTTCCCCTTATTTTGAGGCTATGCCCCCTAGTTCTGCTTTCACCCACCAGTGGAAACAACCTGCCTGCATCTATCCTATCTATTCCCTTCATAATTTTAAATGTTTCTATAAGATCCCCCCTCATCCTTCTAAATTCCAACGAGTACAGTACCAGTCTACTCAACCTCTCCTCGTAGTCCCACCCCTTCAGTTCTGGGATTAACCTCGTGAATCTCATCTGCACACCCTCCAGTGCCAGTACGTCCTTTCTCAAGTAAGGAGACTAAAACTGAACACAATACTCCAGGTGTGGCCTCACTAACACCTTATACAATTACAGCATAACCTCCCTAGTCTTAAACTCCATCTCTCTAGCAATGAAGGACAAAATTCCATTTGTCTTCTCAATCACCTGTTGCACCTGTAAACCAACTTTCTGTGACTCATGCACTAGCACACCCAGGTCTCTCTGCACAGCAGCATGCTTTAATATTTTATTGTTTAAATAATAATCCCGTTTGCTGTTATTCCTACCAAAATGGATAACCTCACATTTGTCAACATTGTATTCCATTTGCCAGACCCTAGCCCATTCGCTTAACCTATCCAAATCCATCTGCAGACTTCTGAATGATCCGCTGAGGGTGGACGATGTGTGGTAATGAGCAGGAGGTTTTCTTGACCATGTTTGACCTCATGCCATGAGACGTCCTGGGGTCCAGAGCAGATGTTGAACACTCTCAGTGCAACACCCCCCCCCTGCTGGGTCTGTCTGGAACAGGACACACCCAGGGATAGCAATGATAGTTTCTGGAACATTTGGGACGATTTTACAACTGCGTTCTCCGCAAGCGTAAACAGTGACCTGGGCGCAAAACCTCGCATGATGAGATTCTTGCCAGAGAAATGGGACTGGGTTCTCCGTTTCAGGGACTATGTCCTCACGCGGTTGTGAAAACTGTAGTCTTTTACGCAAGAAAAACTGGCGTCAAAAGACCACAGATTCAGAGCCTTGCAGGGGGCTAGAAGGCAGCTGCCGTGGAACTCGCAGCTCCAGCTGCCAATACGGCATCCGCACTTCCGGGTCAGAGGCCGCGCATACGCACGGCGGCAGCCTCCCGCGGCCACGCTGTGCTCCATGGCGGACTCAGACCGCGGATCTGGACCCCGGAAATAGTGCCCCCGATCAGCTACGTGCCCGACCGAGACCGCCCGCACAATAAAAGCCCAGTCCCGAAGGAGGCCCCCCTTACCCTCCGATTGTCCTGCCCCTGGTTGTGGCGGCCGCGGACTGAGTCCACAGCCGCTTAACGAGTATCCAGGACGGAAGGACCAACTTAGATCCACGCAGTCGGGAATTCAGCTGGTTGGGGGCGGAGAATAGCGGGACGACCCTCTGGCAATTACCTCAGGTGGTGGACACTCTGCGTGGCGTACTTCCTGAGTACGCTTTCGGGGGGCCATGTTGTTTTCGGAGGGGCCATGTTGTTTTCTGATTTTCCATGATCCTCGCTGGTGATGGCGGGAACTTCATTAAAAAGGATTTTAATCAATTTTAATATTATTATCCATAATATAATAATATTATGAATATTATCCATATTCAGTGAGAAATGGGGCCCACCGTGTCTGTGCTGGCTGGAAAATGAGCCACCCAGCCTAATCCAGCATTTTGGTCTGTAGCTCTGCAGGTTTTGGTGCTTGAGGCGCAGATATCCAGACAATCTTTAAGTGAGTTCAGGTTTCTGTCTGTACTTTGGTAGCACAGTGGTTAGCACTGCTGCCTTACAGTGATGGACCCAGGTTCAATTCCGGCCTCGGGTGATTGTCTGTGTGGAGTTTGCATTTCCTCCCCGTGTCCGTGTGGGTTTCCTTTGAGATCTCCGGTTTCCTCCCACAGTCCAAAGTTGTGTGGGTTAGGTGGATTAGCCATGCTAAATTGGGGTTACGGGGTTACAGGAGATTGGGCATATGTGGGGTGCTCTTTCAGAAGGTCGGTGCAGACTCAATGGGTCCTCATGCTACTGGTGTTCCCTGCTGGCCTTGCTGGGCAAGCTGCCAATTTTACTGGTTGTCAGATGAAAGTGGACTTAAAAGATGTTCACGGGGTTCTGTCATTAAATTTGGCAGGACCTCCGTATTCCCAGCCTTGTTGGGTTTTCTGATTGTAATTGGTTTCCCTAACCACCCAACCCACACCATTCCCCTTAAAATATTGCTGTCCAAAATCACCATCACCCGACATCCTCTCTACCCCGTGCTGGGGACAGCACACTCCTGTCCCCCTGAGCAATGAACTCACCTGAACTTCTCTGGCGGGTTCTGCTCACTGGGTGCACACTGTGAAAGACAAGCCAACGTGAATGGATTATTTAAAAGGATTCGGATTATCGGCCTAGAGGCTTTTGACGGCTCGTGGGATTTTCCAATCCAGCCGCCAATCCCGCCCACTGAAAACGGGAACTGAAAATCCTCCCCTGCCATTGTTGGCAATGCTCTGACTCTAATTTTGATGGGCAAGGGTGGGAGCAAGAAAAGACCAAAGCTGGAAAGATATCGGAGGAGGATGGCTCTGTGTACTGTGTCAAAGGCGACACAGAGGTTGAGAAAGGTGAGGAGGTTTTTGTACACTGTGGTTACAGTCAGAGAATGCCATTAATCAGTACCAGCCTCACCGGACAGGCGCTGGAATGTGGCGACTAGGGGCTTTTCACAGTAACTTCATTGAAGCCTACTCGTGACAATAAAGCGATTTTCATTTTTTCATTTGATCAGTTTGTTTACGCTGTGCCAATTCTGTGGTTTGAATGGAAACCTGATTGGAGAGGTTCAAACATGCAGTTTTAGGTAGGATTTAGAAGGCAAGACATCTTATGGTCTTATGGCCGAAGAACACATTCAAAGATTTTGAAAAGGAAAAAGAGACTGGGGATAAGGTGGCAAAGGAAAATATTTTTCAGGCGGTAAAGGACTGCAGATTGGTGGCTTCTTTGCACACTGGGTACTCCATTATGCCAAATAGTCCACCCACCCACGGAGTCCACTTGTGTTGTGTGAAGTGCTCACTTAACCACGATTGCCAATTCCCTATCAGCAATACATTTGAGCCGCGCAGCCAGAGGTCTCAGCAGTCGGTGGGGGTTATGGATGGTTGTTGGGTCAGATGGGCAGGGACAAAGGTTGCCCCCGGAATGGGTACACACGATCCAGGGGTTGGCATGGTGGTGACATGAGTGGTTGCTCTCCGGTTTCCCCCCTCAACACCCCGTCCTACCATCCTATGACTGCCCACCCCTGCGGAGGGTCCCGGAGGGCCCCCCACCCCCAGCTGAGGTTCCATTACTCTCCTCCGAGCACTGCAGTGGCAATCCCAGTGCCCCCGGCCTCTTTGCCTGTGAACACAGATGGCTCCTCATCTCCTTGGCAGCCCACAGAAGCCCTTCCGCCAGGTTCACGTTTTTCAAAAGGACAGTTAATTGGCACCAATGTGAGCACTTGCTGGGGAGGCCGCTGAATAACGGAGGCCGTTGGATATGGGGTCGCTCTCATTAATTGTATGGAAATTGGGCTTAAGTGGTGATAATTGGTTTCTCGTCATGCTGTGGTGAGATCCCGATTTTGCCCGCGGGAGTGGGGCGGTTGCATCATGATGAACCATCAATCGAACGCGAGACGAGTTGCTGTACAAAAGTTAGGCTTTAATAAGCTAGAAGTTAGCCCTGCGGTACGACCTCCGGGCGTTCTAGGTATTTATACCTGGCTCTGGAGGCGGAGTTAACTCAGCCTCTCGACCAATCGGAGAGCCGTCACATGACTGGTCTCAACCAATCGGTCGAGAGGCACATGACCGACCAGGGCCAATGGTAAGCCAGTGTTCTGCACCAATGGCAGACAGCTATGCAAATCATACCACCACACATCACAAACTGTCTGGCGCCTGGCTCAGTTCTTGATTTTGGCCTCTCCCGCTGTTCACCGGCCTCCTTTTAGATGAGCGAGTTTGTAACGAGGCTGGAGAATACGGGCCAACGATTTTCTCCTATTTTCACTTTTTGGAGCCTCTACATGCCATGCAATATCCTGTTCGATCCAGCAACCATGCTTCCAGACACAATTGCTCAATAATTTCCACAAGTGAAAATTATTGCTAAAAATCTCCATCTGATTCATGAGTGCTAACACTAATTGTAGTATTCATGACTGAAATCAGCTAACTTAGCAAAGACTGTGAATTGAATCAGGGCTTTCTTTGTTCTGTGAGGCACACGTATTCATTAAGTCATCACTGGAGTGGGAATGTTTTAACTTTTATACAATTGAAAATGAACTGAAGTAACAATGTGACAGGCAATTTCAATTAGCACTAACTGCTGCAAAAGTAAAAAGTTAAATAGATGTATTTCAATACTTTGTGCATTTAACTGCATATATGTTTGAATGACCTGAAAAAGTTATGAAAATTAAAAGCATCAGTATAAAATGTTAAAAAAGGAGCTCCACATGTAATCTAACAAGAAGTGGTTAGGAGAGCCTTATAAACGACGATAATATTTATCTTTTAGATCACTTGAATTTTCTTACAAACTACCTGCATTATTTCAGAGTGGAAAATGAGCTCCAAACCTTATGCAAATAATTAGAGCACATCGCACTTTAATTTGTAACAATTCCCTTTTCAGTATTCTTATCAAACAGGATTTTCAGGAGAGCAAAGGTCTATTTTGCAGATTTTTAAGTGATATTCTGGATTTTCAGTTTATAACATAATGTAACAAGCGGTTATTATTACTGTTATAGATTATCACATTTAAACACTCAAGATTTTCTGGAGTATGTGATTTGTAACCTTTACTACATTAAAGTAGTGATATATGGGTTTGGCACATATAGGGTGAATGTGGGACTGAGTATGTACCACCCACACAGTGATGTACGAAGATCCAGATCCAGGGTCATTGTGGTGTTGAGCAAAGACATGAGGTGGGATCTTCCATCCAGCGACACTGGATTCGTGCAACACGAACGGGTGGTGAATTGTCGTCAGTTGAAAATTGAAGCTGGAGCTGAGAGCCCAAAGGAACACCATGCTCCGATACCTTGACAGCGGCGTGAATGTGTTTCATGCCGTCCACTGGTGTGGGCATGAAACATGTACAGTAATGGCCATTAGCATTTCATTAACGGGCATGGTAGTCTCTGGCCTCTCGCGATGCTCCGCCTCTACCAGGTGGAAGTGATGACAGCGCGATTCACTTGTGATATTTGAAATCGGGAAACAGGCGTCGTGGCTGCTGAGGGTGAAAGAGGAGGTAAGACATATTTCCATATGTGCATCTGTGGGCTGCTAGTTGTGCCGCTGGCTGGGAGGACGTCTGCTAGCGGGTCGGGGAGAGTAGCGGGGCTGCAGACCAGGGGATGGGTTGTGGAGTTGGCGTGTCTCCACAGGACTGGGGTGTCCAGGCATGGACCCCCATTGCCATGGCCTGCAAGGCTGCCATCTAGCTGCATATCCCACTGACTGCCTACCGTGGCTTGTGGTTGTGCAGATTGTCACCGACCATATGGGTGCCCCCCCAAGGCCAACCCTTCTTGGAGAACAGACCAAACCCTTCTAGGAGCCCACAGACTAGGCCTCACCACTGCACCCCCCCCCCCCCCCCCCCCCCCCCCCAGCCACACTGACCCCAGTCCACCCAATAACCCGCTGTGGTCGTGGCTGATGTCGCCTATCTGGAGGCTACAGACCAATGTGGAGAACCGCTACAATTATGCATATGCTGCAACCAGGACCATGATCGAGCAGTGCATTGGAATCCTGAAGATGTGGTTCAGGTGCTTGGACCGCTCTGGAGAGGCCTTCCAATGCAGTCTCAAATTTCATGGTAATGTGAACAGCAACTGGGGTGTGTTTAAACAACAAAATGTAATCTTTTACTTACTGCAGTAAATTAAGAAGATCAATCAGATTCCCGTAAGATACGGTGCTCCTAACAGTGGCAGGGACCAACGCAATTGCTGTGTTTAATACATTTAAATTTGCAAACGATGAAGATAGTAAAAATTTTAATGAAATAATTCAACATTTGATGCACATTGCAGCCCCAGAAAGAATTAAATTTATGAACACTATGTCTTTAGATCATGTTTACAGAAGACAGAGGAGTCCATCGATCATTTCATCACTGATTTAAAGTTAAAAGCTAAAACCTGTAATTTTTCTGTAGTGGAATCTTCCATGATTCTGGACCAGATTGCGTTTGGTGTGAATGCAAATATGCTGAGGGAATGGGTTGCTGAGGAAATCTGAGTTGGTCTTTGGAACAAACAGTTAAGATTTGTCAGGCTCGTGGGCCAGCAGCACAGCATTCTAAAATGTTCCTCAGCAATGGCAGCATCTTCTTGGAAGAAAACACTCCGGTTGCCGCCCTTTTTCCAAAAAGGCGGGAAACTTCTAGAAAAGGCAGGAAAGTTCCTGCAACTCCTCGCACACCAACAAACAGGTTAAAGATCAGGACAAAGTATTTCTGTGTGAAGGATGTGGACAAAGGCACAAATTAAGGCAGCGTCTAGCGTTTGGCAAGTTTTGTCCCAGATACAAAGGAAAAAGTCATTTTGCTCAGATCAGTCAGCACAGTCGAAGGCTCAGTGTCCAGTGATGAAACTTCATTGTTTGTTGGAGTAATAACAGAGAAGAATAATTTTTTGGACACATCAAAAAATTCTCCAGCACTTAAAAAAATGCAAACTGATGCTCCATTTAAAATAAATGCGGTTGATGAGGACAAATGGCTGCTACCACTTGAAGTGAACGGTACAGAGGTCCAATTGAAGTTGGACACTGGTGCCAAAGCCAATTTAATAAGTTTGAATGATTTTAAAAATCTAAAAATT
This sequence comes from Scyliorhinus canicula, assembly GCF_902713615.1. Lineage (NCBI taxonomy): Eukaryota > Metazoa > Chordata > Chondrichthyes > Carcharhiniformes > Scyliorhinidae > Scyliorhinus > Scyliorhinus canicula. Next base: position 40,150,159 of record NC_052154.1, read on the forward strand.
CAGCCAATTAGAAGAAATCACAGAATAGCTCTGAGAGATTATAATGGTACAAGCATTAAATGTTATGGTGCTTGTGACCTGAGTGTGGTGGTGAAGAACACAGTTTATTGTGTCTCATTCTATATCGTATCTGAGGGTTTGGATTCATTATTCGGTGATTAGTCCTGTGAAGAATTAGGTCTAGTGCATCAACAAAGGATTGGATCAACACTCCAACAATTCTGAGAACATTATCAGCACATTCAGTGATGTGTTGATAGGTTTTGGTCCACTACCATTCGCCTACAAGATACAACTCAAAGAGGATGCAAAACCTGTGACACAGGCATCAAGAAGAGTACCTGCAACCTCTTTGGGATTGCCTCAAAATGGAGCTGGACAGAATGATAAAATTAAAAGTAATCAGAAAGATAGAAGAACCTACAGACTGGGTAAACTCTGTGGTTTGTGTAAAGAAAAATAATAGCGATATTCGCATATGCATGGATCCTAAAGATCTTAAGGAGAATATCAAAAGAGAACATTACCAAATACCAAAGCATGAGGAAACCATATCTGAGATGGCTGGTGCACAACTCTTTATGAATCTTGACGCATCTCAGGGTTTCTGGCAACTAAAGCTAGAGGAACAAAGTACAAAGTATTGTACTTTTAATATGCTATTTGGATGGTACTGCTTTCTGAGATAGCGGTTTGGCAGAATTTCAGCATCAGAAATTTTTCACCGTGCCACATAATCAAAGGCGTCGAAGGCTCAACCATAGAAGAGCACAATACAAGGTTGCTTAAAGTTCTAATGAGCATCAGGAAAAAGGGGCTGAAGCTCAACGAGCTAAAGTGCCAATTTGGAGTAACTGAGGTCACATTCCTGGGTGACAAGCTCTCATTGCATGGCATTGAACCTGACAAGGACAAAATCCAAGCAATTCTCAACGTGTCAAAACCAAATGACAAGAAGGCCATCTGAACAGGATGGGTATGATCAATTTTCAAGGCAAATTCATTCCAAACCTGTCAGTAAAAACAACACATCTACATGATCTCCTGTACAAGACAACAGATTCAACTTGGACAAAGCGACATGAGCAAGAGTTGAAGAAGCTCAAGACTTCACTAACCACCACACCAGTTCTCACATATTTTGACCTGTCTAAGCAGATTAAAGTGTCAACAGACGTGTCCAAAGGTGGTCTGGGAGCAGTTCTTCTGCAACTCGAGCATGACGATTGGAAACCAGTCCTTGGGGCCTGTGCAGCCACAGGAGGTCACATAACTTGTGTGCTAGGGGCCACCAAACACGGGACAATCTAATTGCATCCAGGTGCGCTAACTAAGGGGCCTGGCCTCCGGCAGCTCGAATTTCCTGTCCCACCCTCCCTGCACTCCACCCCCACACCTGCATCCCACTCCGTGCTTCCCAGCTGCTTCACTACAGGGTGCTGGCCCTGGGTTTGCAGTATCAGCCCGTCTGGTCCATGGGTTGGAGAATGATGATGATCTGCTTCACAGTGTGCTTTGGTGCTTTGCATTGTCTGACTCCTGTCTTCGGTCTCAATTTCCACCTTCCGCCTGGGTGATCGCTGCATGCTTGCTGGCCATTCCATCTCATGGCCAAGTTCAACACCTGGGTTGACCGGGGTGGGGACGGAGTCCGGGATGGAGGAAGGGGGTGTGAGGAGGTCGGGTTTGGGAACCGGTGTGGTGTGCGGTGATGGACCTCTCACCGGGTAGGCGCTACCACACGGCGCCTCCACATACCTAGCTCCGTCACCTGCCCCCTCCGAGAGCAGCATCGTGGCTGGCCTCCGACCGTCCTGGTGGGCACCGGCCCATGCCCACCTCCAACGCCCACGCCCCGCACCACCGGCTTCCCGCCCGCACATCCACTGCTTCCAGCCAATCCCATCCCTCACGCCCTTCTGACAGAGCTCCGAGGCACCTCAGAACATTGGTGAACAGGTGTTTATTGAGATATATACAAGTATTGTGCACTTGCGCCTATCGCTACTCTATGTGCTTCACCTGTGCCAACTTAACTGGGTTCTAAGTTTCTAGCCGTACATGCCTTAATGCTCCATCTAGGCAGGTCCCCAGGTAGTACATCAGGAGTTGAGGCAGCCTGCTGCGATTCCCACCTTGTGATCTGGGTCCCCTTCGGTGGGCGTCCACTGGAGTGACTGGGCCTGGACAGGTGGGGGATTCGGAGATGCTGCAGTTTTTTTGGAACCTCCCCTGAGGGAGTCACTGGAAAGGGCCCCATCACCTCCTTTTCTCTCGGTTGTGTTTTATGGCCCTGTGAGCTACTCCTTGGGGTGGGGATGCAGCTGGAGTGAGCTCCGGTGGCTTTGCTGTCATCTGGTGCTGACAGTTCTGGAGACCCGCTCTCATCTCAACCAGGGTCTCCATGCTTGGGGCCATAGAGTACAGGGATTATGCCGCATCCCTTTGGGAGTGTGCCACATCACTCAGGACCATTCCATGTCCCTCAGTGACTGTGTCAGGTCTCACTGTGTCTGATTCAGGTCAGCCTATGCCAGGCCAATGCTCTTGATGGCCTCAGAGATGGCCTGTTGTGATTGGGCCATGCTCTGGACCACCTCAGCAATGTCCATGTGGCCCTGGTACATGGCTGCCTGCCTGTGATGTGGTTGCCCATTCCCGTGCTTCAGCCACCACCTGCAAAGTGTCCCAGGCCTTGGACATCTTGATTTGTGGCCAATACCATCCACCACAGACATCACCCGTGCGGTGTTGGCCTGGGTGGCATGCATAGTCGGCACTTCAAACTGCCCCTGCAGTGGGTTGGACTCCTCCAACTGCATGTGCAGATGCTGGGTGGTTGCTGACACCTCCTCACGTATTGCCTGGCTCTGTGTCTGTACCTCCAACACCAACGCCCTTCCCAGAAGCCCGAGTCCCATCTGTACGGGATCTAGTTCCTCACGTCAGGCCGCCCTCCAACAATCCGGCCACTCAGGGTTTCCTACCTCCACCTGCTGTACCAGGTGTGTGGTCCAAATCAGAGAGTGTCCCAGGAGCCTCTTCTCTAAAGTGCCAGGTGAGGTGAGTGTCTCTGGGATAGCTGTGACGAAAAGTCGGTGTCGTCCTTGGACATGTGCTGCGGGGTTGCGGCTGGAGGCGCACGTCACCAGCAGGTCTCGCCTTGTCGCCTGGTAAACTGGGGGCGAGGGACCCCAGATGGACCCACCTCATCGCCTGGTAACCATGCAAGACAAAAGACAGCCACATGGTTAGATCGTGGGTGGGGGTTGTGGGGGGAGGGACTGCCACACGTGCCACCGTAGGGACATTGCAATTCATTGGGGCTCGCTTGCATCTCTGAACCCGACCTCTGACCCCATCGACCACGTCCAACGCCCTCTGATCTGCGCCGGTGAGGGGCCACAGGCCCAGCAGGCCCCCTCCAGTCATCTCTCTCTCCCTGTGGTTGTGGGCCACCTTCTCCTGAAGAGGACAGATAATGCACAGTGTGAGACACTCAGACGCGGGTAGTACAGGGGGTCTACAGCTAGTGGCCCGTGTGTGCATGGCGCACAGCCATGGCAGGTGGTATATGAACATAAGAACTAGGAGCAGGAGTAGGCCATCTGGCCCCTCGAGCCTGCTCCGCCATTCAATGAGATCATGGCTGATCTATCGTGGACTCAGCTCCACTTGCCGGCCCGAATACCATAACCGTTAATCCCTTTATTCTTCAAAAAACTATCTATCCTTATCTTAAAAACATTTAATGAAAGAGCCTCAACTGCTTCACTGGGCAAGGAATTCCATAGATTCACAAACCTTTGGGTGAAGAAGTTCCTCCAAAGCTCAGTCGTAAATCTACTTCCCTTTATTTTGAGGCTATGCCCCCTAATTCGGCTTTCACCAGCCAGTGGAAACAACCTGCCCGCATCTATCCTATCTATTCCCTTCATAATTTTATATGTTTCTATAAGATCCCACGTCATCCTTCTAAATTCCAATGAGTACAGTCCCAGTCTACTCAACCTCTCCTCGAGATCCAACCCCTTCAGCTCTGGGATTCACCTGGGTGTTTGCATGTGATGTAGGGTGGGGTACATGTGGACTGCTGGTGGGTGGGGTTCACTGACCCTCTAAGAGGGGAGGTGGGGCTACTGGTGTGTGGGACAGGGTTGGTGATGGGCCACGGTGGTGGTGGCTCACCCTGACTGACCTGGAGGTTTTCTCACACTCAACCAGCGCTGCTAACCAGTCTGCCTGTTGGGGGCCGCATTCGGGAGGGGGGGTGGTTATGGGTGTGGGGAGTGTGGGATGGAGGTACCAGCGGCACAATAGTGTTGGCAATCCACCCTGGCTGCCTTGAGGACGCTGTGCTGCTTCTTCCTGCACTGCTGGCTGGTTCTGGAGGTGGGGCCCATGGTGCTCATGGCCTCTGCCACCTGCGCCCGGGCTCAGTTGGTGTTGGCTGGTGGCAGCCTCCTTCCCATCCCGGGGTACAGGGTGTCTTGCCTCTCCTCCAGGGCATCCAACAATATCTCTAGTTCTGCATTGGCGAGCATCAATACACTCCTTGCTGTGCCATTCTCTTTACTGGAATGAGAGTGTGTGGGGCGGGGAGTGTTTATGTGCGGCTGCAGCTTGTCAGGCTCTCAAGTGCCAATCGTGACCCTGACGAATCACATGCCAGCGTTTGTTGGAATTGCAGTAGTTCTATGTGGCGTCGGTGCTGTTATCGGGGCCAATGCTGGCTGTCGTGAATGTCTCCAAGACTGGCGCTGCTATCGGGGCCACTGCCGACAGACGTGAATGGCTCCCAGAGTGGCGCTGCTATCGGGGCCGGTGCTGGCTGTCGTGAATGTCTCCCAGACCGGCGCTGCTATCAGTGCCGGTGCTGGCTGTCGTGAATGACTCCCAGACTGGCGCTGCTATCGGGGCCGGTGCTGGCTGTCGTGAATGGCTCCCAGAGTGGCACTGCTATTGGGGCCGGTGCTGGCTGTCGTGAATGACTCCCAGATTGGCACTACTATCAGTGCCGGTGCTGGCTGTCGTGAATGACTCACAGATTGGAGCTGCTATCGGGGCTGCTGCTGGCTGTCGTGAATGACTCCCAGATTGGAGCTGCTATCGGGGCCGGTGCTGGCTGTCGTGAATGACTCCCAGACTGGCGCTGCTATCAGGGCCGGTGCTGGCTGTCGTGAATGACTCCTAGAGCAGCGCTGCTATCGGGGCCGGTGCTGGCTGTCGTAAATGACTCCCAGACCAGCGCTGCTATCGGGGCCGGTGCTGGCTGCCGTGAATGACTCCCAGATTGGAGCTGCTATCAGGGCCGGTGCTGGCTGTCGTGAATGTCTCCCAGATTGGCGCTGCTATCGGGGCCGGTGCTGGCTGTCGTGAATGGCTCCCAGACTGGCGCTGCTATCGGGGCCGGTGCTGGCTGTCGTGAATGGCTCCCAGACTGGCGCTGCTATCGGGGCCGGTGCTGGCTGTCGTGAATGACTCCCAGACCAGCACTGCTATCGGGGCCGGTGCTGGCTGTCGTGAATGAGTCCCAGACCGGTGCTGCTATCATGGCCGGTGCTGGCTGTCATGAATGACTCCCAGACCAGCGCTGCTATCGGGGCCGGTGATGGCTGTCGTGAATGACTCCCAGACTGGCGCTGCTATCGGGGCCGTTGCCGACAGCCGTGAATGACTCCCAGATTGGAGCTGCTATCGGGGCCGGTGCTGGCTGTCATGAATGACTCCCAGATTGGAGCTGCTATCGGGGCCGGTGCTGGCTGTCGTGAATGGCTCCCAGACTGGCGCTGCTATCGGGGCCGGTGCTGGCTGTCGTGAATGGCTCCCAGATTGGCACTACTATCAGTGCCGGTGCTGGCTGTCGTGAATGACTCGCAGACTGGCGCTGCTATCGGGGCCGTTGCCGACAGCCGTGAATGACTCCCAGACCAGCGCTGCTATCAGGGCCGGTGCTGGCTGTCGTGAATGACTCACAGAGCAGCGCTGCTATCGGGGCCGGTGCTGGCTGTCGTGAATGACTCCCAGACTAGCGCTGCTATCGGGGCCGGTGCTGGCTGCCGTGAATGACTCCCAGACTGGCGCTGCTATCAGGGCCGGTGTTGGCAGCCGTAAATGACTCCCAGACTGGCGCTGCTATCGGGGCCGGTGCTGGCTGTCGTGAATGGCTCCCAGACTGGCGCTGCTATCGGGGCCTGTGCTGGCTGTCGTGAATGGCTCCCAGACTGGCGCTGCTATCGGGGCCGGTGCTGGCTGTCGTGAATGACTCCCAGAGCAGCGCTGCTATCGGGGCCGGTGCTGGCTGTCGTGAATGACTCCCAGACTGGCGCTGCTATCGGGGCTGCTGCTGGCTGTCGTGAATGACTCCCAGTCTGGCGCTGCTATCGGGGCCGGTGTTGGCTGTCGTGAATGACTCCCAGACTGGCGCTGCTATCAGGGCCGGTGCTGGCTGTCGTGAATGACTCCCAGACTGGCGCTGCTATCGGGGCCGGTGTTGGCTGTCGTGAATGACTCCCAGACTGGCGCTGCTATTGGGGCCAGTGCTGGCTGCCGTGAATGACTCCCACACTGGCGCTGCTATCATGGCCGGTGCTGGCTGCCGTGAATGGCTCACAGATTGGCGCTGCTATCGGGGCCGGTGCTGGCTGCCGTGAATGACTCCCAGACTGGCGCTGCTATCGGGGCCGGTGCTGGCTGTCGTGAATGACTCCCAGACTGGCGCTGCTATCAGGGCCGGTGCTGGCTGTCGTGAATGACTCCCAGACCAGCGCTGCTATCAGGGCCGGTGCTGGCTGTCGTGAATGACTCCCAGATTGGACCTGCAATCGGGGCCGGTGCTGGCTGTCGTGAATGACTCCCAGACTGACGCTGCTATCATGGCCGGTGCTGGCTGTCGTGAATGGCTCCCAGACTGGCGCTGCTATCAGTGCCGCTGCTGGCTGTCGTGAATGACTCCCAGACTGGCGCTGCTATTGGGGCCGGTGCTGGCTGTCGTGAATGACTCCCAGACCAGCGCTGCTATCGGGGCCGGTGCTGGCTGTCGTGAATGACTCCCAGACTGGCGCTGCAATCATGGCCGGTGCTGGCTGTCGTAAATGACTCCCAGACTGGCGCTGCTATCAGGGCCGGTGTTGGCTGTCGTAAATGACTCCCAGACTGGCGCTGCTATCAGGGCCGGTGTTGGCTGTTGTGAATGACTCCCAGATTGGCGCTGCTATCGGGGCAGATGATGGCTGTCGTGAATGACTCCCAGAGCAGCGCTGCTATCATGGCCGGTGCTGGCTGTCGTGAATGACTCCCAGATTGGAGCTGCTATCGGGGCCGGTGCTGGCTGTCGTGAATGACTCCCAGACCGGTGCTGCTACGGGGCCGGTGCTGTCTGTCGTGAATGACTAGCAGACCAGCGCTGCTATTGGGGCAGATGATGGCTGTCGTGAATGGCTCCCAGACTGGCGCTGCTATCGGGGCCGGTGCTGGCTGTCGTAAATGACTCCCAGACTGGCGCTGCTATCGGGGCCGGTGCTGGCTGTCGTAAATGACTCCCAGACTGGCGCTGCTATCATGGCCGGTGCTGGCTGTCGTAAATGACTCCCAGACTGGCGCTGCTATCAGGGCCGGTGTTGGCTGTTGTGAATGACTCCCAGATTGGCGCTGCTATCGGGGCAGATGATGGCTGTCGTGAATGACTCCCAGAGCAGCGCTGCTATCAGTGCCGGTGCTGGCTGTCGTGAATGACTCCCAGATTGGAGCTGCTATCGGGGCCGGTGCTGGCTGTCGTGAATGACTCCCAGACCAGCACTGCTATCGGGGCCGGTGCTGGCTGTCGTGAATGAGTCCCAGACCGGTGCTGCTATCATGGCCGGTGCTGGCTGTCATGAATGACTCCCAGACCAGCGCTGCTATCGGGGCCGGTGATGGCTGTCGTGAATGACTCCCAGACTGGCGCTGCTATCGGGGCCGTTGCCGACAGCCGTGAATGACTCCCAGATTGGAGCTGCTATCGGGGCCGGTGCTGGCTGTCATGAATGACTCCCAGATTGGCGCTGCTATCGGGGCCGTTGCCGACAGCCGTGAATGACTCCCAGATTGGAGCTGCTATCATGGCCGGTGCTGGCTGTCGTGAATGACTCCCAGATTGGAGCTGCTATCGGGGCCGGTGCTGGCTGTCGTGAATGACTCCCAGACCGGTGCTGCTACGGGGCCGGTGCTGTCTGTCGTGAATGACTAGCAGACCAGCGCTGCTATTGGGGCAGATGATGGCTGTCGTGAATGGCTCCCAGACTGGCGCTGCTATCGGGGCCGGTGCTGGCTGTCGTAAATGACTCCCAGACTGGCGCTGCAATCATGGCCGGTGCTGGCTGTCGTAAATGACTCCCAGACTGGCGCTGCTATCAGGGCCGGTGTTGGCTGTTGTGAATGACTCCCAGATTGGCGCTGCTATCGGGGCAGATGATGGCTGTCGTGAATGACTCCCAGAGCAGCGCTGCTATCAGTGCCGGTGCTGGCTGTCGTGAATGACTCCCAGATTGGAGCTGCTATCGGGGCCGGTGCTGGCTGTCGTGAATGACTCCCAGACCGGTGCTGCTACGGGGCCGGTGCTGTCTGTCGTGAATGACTAGCAGACCAGCGCTGCTATTGGGGCAGATGATGGCTGTCGTGAATTACTCCCAGACTGGCGCTGCTATCGGGGCCGGTGCTGGCTGTTGTGAATGACTCCCAGACCAGCGCTGGTATCGGGGCCGGTGCTGGCTGTCGTGAATGACTCCCAGATTGGCGCTGCTATCGGGGCCGGTGCTGGCTGTCGTGAATGGCTCCCAGACTGGCGCTGCTATCGGGGCCGGTGCTGGCTGTCGTGAATGGCTCCCAGACTGGCGCTGCTATCGGGGCCGGTGCTGGCTGTCGTGAATGAGTCCCAGACCGGTGCTGCTATCATGGCCGGTGCTGGCTGTCATGAATGACTCCCAGACCAGCGCTGCTATCGGGGCCGGTGATGGCTGTCGTGAATGACTCCCAGACTGGCGCTGCTATCGGGGCCGTTGCCGACAGCCGTGAATGACTCCCAGATTGGAGCTGCTATCGGGGCCGGTGCTGGCTGTCATGAATGACTCCCAGATTGGAGCTGCTATCGGGGCCGGTGCTGGCTGTCGTGAATGGCTCCCAGACTGGCGCTGCTATCGGGGCCGGTGCTGGCTGTCGTGAATGACTCCCAGACCAGCACTGCTATCGGGGCCGGTGCTGGCTGTCGTGAATGAGTCCCAGACCGGTGCTGCTATCATGGCCGGTGCTGGCTGTCATGAATGACTCCCAGACCAGCGCTGCTATCGGGGCCGGTGATGGCTGTCGTGAATGACTCCCAGACTGGCGCTGCTATCGGGGCCGTTGCCGACAGCCGTGAATGACTCCCAGATTGGAGCTGCTATCGGGGCCGGTGCTGGCTGTCATGAATGACTCCCAGATTGGAGCTGCTATCGGGGCCGGTGCTGGCTGTCGTGAATGGCTCCCAGACTGGCGCTGCTATCGGGGCCGGTGCTGGCTGTCGTGAATGGCTCCCAGATTGGCACTACTATCAGTGCCGGTGCTGGCTGTCGTGAATGACTCCCAGACTGGCGCTGCTATCGGGGCCGTTGCCGACAGCCGTGAATGACTCCCAGACCAGCGCTGCTATCAGGGCCGGTGCTGGCTGTCGTGAATGACTCACAGAGCAGCGCTGCTATCGGGGCCGGTGCTGGCTGTCGTGAATGACTCCCAGACTAGCGCTGCTATCGGGGCCGGTGCTGGCTGCCGTGAATGACTCCCAGACTGGCGCTGCTATCAGGGCCGGTGTTGGCAGCCGTAAATGACTCCCAGACTGGCGCTGCTATCGGGGCCGGTGCTGGCTGTCGTGAATGGCTCCCAGACTGGCGCTGCTATCGGGGCCTGTGCTGGCTGTCGTGAATGGCTCCCAGACTGGCGCTGCTATCGGGGCCGGTGCTGGCTGTCGTGAATGACTCCCAGAGCAGCGCTGCTATCGGGGCCGGTGCTGGCTGTCGTGAATGACTCCCAGACTGGCGCTGCTATCGGGGCCGGTGCTGGCTGCCGTGAATGACTCCCAGACTGGCGCTGCTATCGGGGCCGGTGCTGGCTGTCGTGAATGACTTCCAGACTGGCGCTGGTATCGGGGCCGGTGCTGGCTGTTGAGAATGACTCCCAGACCAGCGCTGCTATCGGGGCCGGTGCTGGCTGTCGTGAATGACTTCCAGACTGGCGCTGGTATCGGGGCCGGTGCTGGCTGTTGTGAATGGCTCCCAGACCAGCGCTGCTATCGGGGCAGGTGCTGGCTGTCGTGAATGACTCCCAGATTGGAGCTGCTATCAGGGCCGGTGCTGGCTGTCGTGAATGACTCCCAGATTGGAGCTGCTATTTAGGGCCGGTGCTGGCTGTCGTGAATGACTCCCAGATTGGAGCTGCTATCGGGGCTGCTGCTGGCTGTCGTGAATGACTCCCAGTCTGGCGCTGCTATCGGGGCCGGTGTTGGCTGTCGTGAATGACTCCCAGACTGGCGCTGCTATCGGGGCCGGTGTTGGCTGTCGTGAATGACTCCCAGACTGGCGCTGCTATTGGGGCCGGTGCTGGCTGCCGTGAATGACTCCCACACTGGCGCTGCTATCATGGCCGGTGCTGGCTGCCGTGAATGGCTCCCAGACTGGCGCTGCTATCAGTGCCGCTGCTGGCTGTCGTGAATGACTCCCAGACTGGCGCTGCTATTGGGGCCGGTGCTGGCTGTCGTGAATGACTCCCAGACCAGCGCTGCTATCGGGGCCGGTGCTGGCTGTCGTGAATGACTCCCAGACTGGCGCTGCAATCATGGCCGGTGCTGGCTGTCGTAAATGACTCCCAGACTGGCGCTGCTATCAGGGCCAGTGTTGGCTGTCGTAAATGACTCCCAGACTGGCGCTGCTATCAGGGCCGGTGTTGGCTGTTGTGAATGACTCCCAGATTGGCGCTGCTATCGGGGCAGATGATGGCTGTCGTGAATGACTCCCAGAGCAGCGCTGCTATCATGGCCGGTGCTGGCTGTCGTGAATGACTCCCAGATTGGAGCTGCTATCGGGGCCGGTGCTGGCTGTCGTGAATGACTCCCAGACCGGTGCTGCTACGGGGCCGGTGCTGTCTGTCGTGAATGACTAGCAGACCAGCGCTGCTATTGGGGCAGATGATGGCTGTCGTGAATGGCTCCCAGACTGGCGCTGCTATCGGGGCCGGTGCTGGCTGTCGTAAATGACTCCCAGACTGGCGCTGCTATCGGGGCCGGTGCTGGCTGTCGTGAATGACTCCCAGACTGGCGCTGCAATCATGGCCGGTGCTGGCTGTCGTAAATGACTCCCAGACTGGCGCTGCTATCAGGGCCGGTGTTGGCTGTTGTGAATGACTCCCAGATTGGCGCTGCTATCGGGGCAGATGATGGCTGTCGTGAATGACTCCCAGAGCAGCGCTGCTATCAGTGCCGGTGCTGGCTGTCGTGAATGACTCCCAGATTGGAGCTGCTATCGGGGCCGGTGCTGGCTGTCGTGAATGACTCCCAGACCGGTGCTGCTACGGGGCCGGTGCTGTCTGTCGTGAATGACTAGCAGACCAGCGCTGCTATTGGGGCAGATGATGGCTGTCGTGAATGACTCCCAGACTGGCGCTGCTATCGGGGCCGGTGCTGGCTGTTGTGAATGACTCCCAGACCAGCGCTGGTATCGGGGCCGGTGCTGGCTGTCGTGAATGACTCCCAGACCGGTGCTGCTACGGGGCCGGTGCTGTCTGTCGTGAATGACTAGCAGACCAGCGCTGCTATTGGGGCAGATGATGGCTGTCGTGAATGACTCCCAGACTGGCGCTGCTATCGGGGCCGGTGCTGGCTGTCGTGAATGATTCCCAGACTGGAGCTGCTATCGTGGCCGTTGCCGACAGCCGTGAATGACTCCCAGACTGGCGCTGCTATCAGGACCGGTGCTGGCTGTTGTGAATGTCTCCCAGACTGGCGCTGCTATCGGGGCCGGTGCTGGCTGTTGTGAATGACTCCCAGACCAGCGCTGGTATCGGGGCCGGTGCTGGCTGTCGTGAATGACTCCCAGACTGGCGCTGCTATCGGGGCCGGTGCTGGCTGTCGTGAATGACTCCCAGACTGGCGCTGCTATCGGGGCCGGTGCTGGCTGCCGTGAATGACTCCCAGACTGGCGCTGCTATCGGGGCCGGTGCTGGCTGTCGTGAATGACTCCCAGACTGGCGCTGCTATCGGGGCCGGTGCTGGCTGTCGTGAATGACTCCCAGACTGGTGCTGCTATCGGGGCTGGTGCTGGCTGTCGTGAATGACTCTCAGACCGGCGCTGCTATCGGGGCCAATGCTGGCTGTCGTGAATGGCTCCCAGATTGGAGCTGCTATCGGGGCCGGTGCTGGCTGTTGTGAATGTCTCCCAGACTGGCGCTGCTATCGGGGCCGGTGCTGGCTGCCGTGAATGACTCCCAGACCAGCGCTGCTATCGGGGCCGGTGCTGGCTGCCGTGAATGACTCCCAGACCAGCGCTGCTATCGGGGCCGGTGATGGCTGCCGTGAATGTCTCCCAGGCTGGCGCTGCTATCGGGGCCGGTGATGGCTGCCGTGAATGACTCCCAGACTGGCGCTGCTATCGGGGCCGGTGCTGGCTGTTGTGAATGACTCCCAGACCAGCGCTGCTATCGGGGCCGGTGCTGGCTGCCGTGAATGACTCCCAGACCAGCGCTGCTATCGGGGCCGGTGCTGGCTGCCGTGAATGACTCCCAGACCAGCGCTGCTATCGGGGCCGGTGATGGCTGCCGTGAATGTCTCCCAGGCTGGCGCTGCTATCGGGGCCGGTGATGGCTGTTGTGAATGTCTCCCAGACCGGCGCTGCTATCATGGCCGGTGCTGGCTGTCGTGAATGTCTCCCAGACCAGCGCTGCTATCGGGGCCGGTGCTGGCTGTCGTGAATGACTCCCAGATTGGCGCTGCTATCGGGGCAGATGATGGCTGTCGTGAATGACTCCCAGAGCAGCGCTGCTATCAGTGCCGGTGCTGGCTGTCGTGAATGACTCCCAGATTGGAGCTGCTATCGGGGCCGGTGCTGGCTGTCGTGAATGACTCCCAGACCGGTGCTGCTACGGGGCCGGTGCTGTCTGTCGTGAATGACTAGCAGACCAGCGCTGCTATTGGGGCAGATGATGGCTGTCGTGAATGACTCCCAGACTGGCGCTGCTATCGGGGCCGGTGCTGGCTGTTGTGAATGACTCCCAGACCAGCGCTGGTATCGGGGCCGGTGCTGGCTGTCGTGAATGACTCCCAGACCGGTGCTGCTACGGGGCCGGTGCTGTCTGTCGTGAATGACTAGCAGACCAGCGCTGCTATTGGGGCAGATGATGGCTGTCGTGAATGACTCCCAGACTGGCGCTGCTATCGGGGCCGGTGCTGGCTGTCGTGAATGATTCCCAGACTGGAGCTGCTATCGTGGCCGTTGCCGACAGCCGTGAATGACTCCCAGACTGGCGCTGCTATCAGGACCGGTGCTGGCTGTTGTGAATGTCTCCCAGACTGGCGCTGCTATCGGGGCCGGTGCTGGCTGTTGTGAATGACTCCCAGACCAGCGCTGGTATCGGGGCCGGTGCTGGCTGTCGTGAATGACTCCCAGACTGGCGCTGCTATCAGAGCCGGTGCTGGCTGTCGTGAATGACTCCCAGACTGGCGCTGCTATCGGGGCTGGTGCTGGCTGTCGTGAATGACTCCCAGACTGGCGCTGCTATCGGGGCCGGTGCTGGCTGTCGTGAATGACTCCCAGACTGGCGCTGCTATCGGGGCCGGTGCTGGCTGCCGTGAATGACTCCCAGACTGGCGCTGCTATCGGGGCCGGTGCTGGCTGTCGTGAATGACTCCCAGACTGGCGCTGCTATCGGGGCCGGTGCTGGCTGTCGTGAATGACTCCCAGACTGGCGCTGCTATCGGGGCTCGTGCTGGCTGTCGTGAATGACTCTCAGACCGGCGCTGCTATCGGGGCCAATGCTGGCTGTCGTGAATGGCTCCCAGATTGGAGCTGCTATCGGGGCCGGTGCTGGCTGTTGTGAATGTCTCCCAGACTGGCGCTGCTATCGGGGCCGGTGCTGGCTGCCGTGAATGACTCCCAGACCAGCGCTGCTATCGGGGCCGGTGCTGGCTGCCGTGAATGACTCCCAGACCAGCGCTGCTATCGGGGCCGGTGATGGCTGCCGTGAATGTCTCCCAGGCTGGCGCTGCTATCGGGGCCGGTGATGGCTGCCGTGAATGACTCCCAGACTGGCGCTGCTATCGGGGCCGGTGCTGGCTGTTGTGAATGACTCCCAGACCAGCGCTGCTATCGGGGCCGGTGCTGGCTGCCGTGAATGACTCCCAGACCAGCGCTGCTATCGGGGCCGGTGCTGGCTGCCGTGAATGACTCCCAGACCAGCGCTGCTATCGGGGCCGGTGATGGCTGCCGTGAATGTCTCCCAGGCTGGCGCTGCTATCGGGGCCGGTGATGGCTGTTGTGAATGTCTCCCAGACCGGCGCTGCTATCATGGCCGGTGCTGGCTGCCGTGAATGGCTCCCAGATTGGAGCTGCTATCGGGGCCGGTGCTGGCTGTTGTGAATGACTCCCAGACTGGCGCTGCTATCGGGGCCGGTGCTGGCTGTCGTGAATGGCTCCCAGACTGGCGCTGCTATCGGGGCCTGTGCTGGCTGTCGTGAATGACTCCCAGAGCAGCGCTGCTATCAGGGCCGGTGCTGGCTGTCGTTAATGACTCCTAGAGCAGCGGTGCTATCGGGGCCGGTGCTGGCTGTCGTGAATGACTCCCAGACTGGCGCTGCTATCGGGGCCAATGCTGGCTGCCGTGAATGGCTCCCAGACTGGCTCTGCTATCGGGGCCGGTGCTGGCTGCTGTGAATGGCTCCCAGACTGACGCTGCTATCGGGGCCGGTGCTGGCTGTCGTGAATGACTCCCAGACCAGCGCTGCTATCAGGGCCGGTGCTGGCTGTCGTGAATGACTCTTAGAGCAGCGCTGCTATCGGGGCCGGTGCTGGCTGTTGTGAATGGCTCCCAGACCAGCGCTGCTATCGGGGCCGGTGCTGGCTGTCGTGAATGGCTCCCAGACTGGCGCTGCTATCGGGGCCGGTGCTGGCTGTCGTGAATGACTCCCAGACTGGCGCTGCTATCGGGGCCGGTGCTGGCTGTCGTGAATGACTCCCAGACTGGAGCTGCTATCGGGGCCGGTGCTGGCTGCTGTGAATGGCTCCCAGACTGGCGCTGCTATCGGGGCCGGTGCTGGCTGCTGTGAATGACTCCCAGACTGGCGCTGCTATCGGGGCCGGTGCTGGCTGTCGTGAATGACTCCCAGACTGGCGCTGCTATCGGGGCCGGTGCTGGCTGTCGTGAATGACTCCCAGACTGGCGCTGCTATCGGGGCCGGTGCTGGCTGCCGTGAATGGCTCCCAGACTGGAGCTGCTATCGGGGCCGGTGCTGGCTGTCGTGAATGACTCCCAGACCAGCGCTGCTATCGGGGCCGGTGCTGGCTGTCGTGAATGACTCCTAGAGCAGCGCTGCTATCGGGGCCGGTGCTGGCTGTCGTGAATGACTCCCAGACCAGCGCTGCTATCAGGGCCGGTGCTGGCTGTCGTGAATGACTCTTAGAGCAGCGCTGCTATCGGGGCCGGTGCTGGCTGTCGTGAATGACTCCCAGACCAGCGCTGCTATCAGGGCCGGTGCTGGCTGTCGTGAATGACTCTTAGAGCAGCGCTGCTATCAGGGCCGGTGCTGGCTGTCGTGAATGACTCCCAGACTGGCGCTGCTATCGGGGCCGGTGTTGGCTGTCGTGAATGACTCCCAGACTGGCGCTGCTATCAGGGCCGGTGCTGGCTGTTGTGAATGGCTCCCAGACCAGCGCTGCTATCGGGGCCGGTGCTGGCTGTCGTGAATGACTCCCAGACTGGCGCTGCTATCGGGGCCGGTGCTGACTGTCGTGAATGACTCCCAGACTGGCGCTGCTATCGGGGCCGGTGCTGGCTGCTGTGAATGGCTCCCAGACTGGCGCTGCTATCGGGGCCGGTGCTGGCTGCTGTGAATGACTCCCAGACTGGCGCTGCTATCGGGGCCGGTGCTGGCTGTCGTGAATGACTCCCAGACTGGCGCTGCTATCGGGGCCGGTGCTGGCTGTCGTGAATGACTCCTAGAGCAGCGCTGCTATCGGGGCCGGTGCTGGCTGCTGTGAATGACTCCCAGACCGGCACTGCTATCGGGGCTGCTGCTGGCTGTCGTGAATGGCTCCCAGACTGGCGCTGCTATCGGGGCCGGTGCTGGCTGTCGTGAATGGCTCCCAGACTGGCGCTGCTATCGGGGCCGGTGCTGGCTGCCGTGAATGGCTCCCAGACTGGCGCTGCTATCGGGGCCGGTGCTGGCTGTCGTGAATGACTCCTAGAGCAGCGCTGCTATCAGGGCCGGTGCTGGCTGTCGTGAATGACTTCCAGACTGGCGCTGGTATCGGGGCCGGTGCTGGCTGTCGTGAATGACTTCCAGACTGGCGCTGCTATCGGGGCCGGTGCTGGCTGTTGTGAATGGCTCCCAGACCAGCGCTGCTATCAGGGCCGGTGCTGGCTGTCGTGAATGACTCACAGAGCAGCGCTGCTATCGGGGCCGGTGCTGGCTGTCGTGAATGACTCCCAGACTAGCGCTGCTATCGGGGCCGGTGCTGGCTGCCGTGAATGACTCCCAGACTGGCGCTGCTATCAGGGCCGGTGTTGGCAGCCGTAAATGACTCCCAGACTGGCGCTGCTATCGGGGCCGGTGCTGGCTGTCGTGAATGGCTCCCAGACTGGCGCTGCTATCGGGGCCGGTGCTGGCTGTCGTGAATGACTCCCAGAGCAGCGCTGCTATCGGGGCCGGTGCTGGCTGTCGTGAATGACTCCCAGACTGGCGCTGCTATCGGGGCCGGTGCTGGCTGCCGTGAATGACTCCCAGACTGGCGCTGCTATCGGGGCCGGTGCTGGCTGTCGTGAATGACTTCCAGACTGGCGCTGGTATCGGGGCCGGTGCTGGCTGTTGAGAATGACTCCCAGACCAGCGCTGCTATCGGGGCCGGTGCTGGCTGTCGTGAATGACTTCCAGACTGGCGCTGGTATCGGGGCCGGTGCTGGCTGTTGTGAATGGCTCCCAGACCAGCGCTGCTATCGGGGCAGGTGCTGGCTGTCGTGAATGACTCCCAGATTGGAGCTGCTATCATGGCCGGTGCTGGCTGTCGTGAATGACTCCCAGATTGGAGCTGCTATTTAGGGCCGGTGCTGGCTGTCGTGAATGACTCCCAGATTGGAGCTGCTATCGGGGCTGCTGCTGGCTGTCGTGAATGACTCCCAGTCTGGCGCTGCTATCGGGGCCGGTGTTGGCTGTCGTGAATGACTCCCAGACTGGCGCTGCTATCGGGGCCGGTGTTGGCTGTCGTGAATGACTCCCAGACTGGCGCTGCTATTGGGGCCGGTGCTGGCAGCCGTAAATGACTCCCACACTGGCGCTGCTATCGGGGCCGGTGCTGGCTGTCATGAATGGCTCACAGATTGGCACTACTATCAGTGCCGGTGCTGGCTGTCGTGACTGTCTCCCAGACTGGCGCTGCTATCGGGGCCGGTGCTGGCTGCCGTGAATGAGTCCCAGACCGGAGCTGCTATCAGGGCCGGTGCTGGCTGTCGTGAATGACTCCCAGATTGGACCTGCAATCGGGGCCGGTGCTGGCTGTCGTGAATGACTCCCAGACTGACGCTGCTATCATGGCCGGTGCTGGCTGTCGTGAATGGCTCCCAGACTGGCGCTGCTATCAGTGCCGCTGCTGGCTGTCGTGAATGACTCCCAGACTGGCGCTGCTATTGGGGCCGGTGCTGGCTGTCGTGAATGACTCCCAGACCAGCGCTGCTATCGGGGCAGGTGCTGGCTGTCGTGAATGACTCCCAGACTGGCGCTGCAATCATGGCCGGTGCTGGCTGTCGTGAATGACTCCCAGACTGGCGCTGCTATCGGGGCCGGTGCTGGCTGTCGTAAATGACTCCCAGACTGGCGCTGCTATCAGGGCCGGTGTTGGCTGTCGTAAATGACTCCCAGACTGGCGCTGCTATCAGGGCCGGTGTTGGCTGTTGTGAATGACTCCCAGATTGGCGCTGCTATCGGGGCAGATGATGGCTGTCGTGAATGACTCCCAGAGCAGCGCTGCTATCATGGCCGGTGCTGGCTGTCGTGAATGACTCCCAGATTGGAGCTGCTATCGGGGCCGGTGCTGGCTGTCGTGAATGACTCCCAGACCGGTGCTGCTACGGGGCCGGTGCTGTCTGTCGTGAATGACTAGCAGACCAGCGCTGCTATTGGGGCAGATGATGGCTGTCGTGAATGGCTCCCAGACTGGCGCTGCTATCGGGGCCGGTGCTGGCTGTCGTAAATGACTCCCAGACTGGCGCTGCTATCGGGGCCGGTGCTGGCTGTCGTAAATGACTCCCAGACTGGCGCTGCAATCATGGCCGGTGCTGGCTGTCGTAAATGACTCCCAGACTGGCGCTGCTATCAGGGCCGGTGTTGGCTGTTGTGAATGACTCCCAGATTGGCGCTGCTATCGGGGCAGATGATGGCTGTCGTGAATGACTCCCAGAGCAGCGCTGCTATCAGTGCCGGTGCTGGCTGTCGTGAATGACTCCCAGATTGGAGCTGCTATCGGGGCCGGTGCTGGCTGTCGTGAATGACTCCCAGACCGGTGCTGCTACGGGGCCGGTGCTGTCTGTCGTGAATGACTAGCAGACCAGCGCTGCTATTGGGGCAGATGATGGCTGTCGTGAATGACTCCCAGACTGGCGCTGCTATCGGGGCCGGTGCTGGCTGTCGTGAATGATTCCCAGACTGGAGCTGCTATCGTGGCCGTTGCCGACAGCCGTGAATGACTCCCAGACTGGCGCTGCTATCAGGACCGGTGCTGGCTGTTGTGAATGTCTCCCAGACTGGCGCTGCTATCGGGGCCGGTGCTGGCTGTTGTGAATGACTCCCAGACCAGCGCTGGTATCGGGGCCGGTGCTGGCTGTCGTGAATGACTCCCAGACTGGCGCTGCTATCAGAGCCGGTGCTGGCTGTCGTGAATGACTCCCAGACTGGCGCTGCTATCGGGGCTGGTGCTGGCTGTCGTGAATGACTCCCAGACTGGCGCTGCTATCGGGGCCGGTGCTGGCTGTCGTGAATGACTCCCAGACTGGCGCTGCTATCGGGGCCGGTGCTGGCTGCCGTGAATGACTCCCAGACTGGCGCTGCTATCGGGGCCGGTGCTGGCTGTCGTGAATGACTCCCAGACTGGCGCTGCTATCGGGGCCGGGGCTGGCTGTCGTGAATGACTCCCAGACTGGCGCTGCTATCGGGGCTGGTGCTGGCTGTCGTGAATGACTCTCAGACCGGCGCTGCTATCGGGGCCAATGCTGGCTGTCGTGAATGGCTCCCAGATTGGAGCTGCTATCGGGGCCGGTGCTGGCTGTTGTGAATGTCTCCCAGACTGGCGCTGCTATCGGGGCCGGTGCTGGCTGCCGTGAATGACTCCCAGACCAGCGCTGCTATCGGGGCCGGTGCTGGCTGCCGTGAATGACTCCCAGACCGGCGCTGCTATCGGGGCCGGTGATGGCTGCCGTGAATGTCTCCCAGGCTGGCGCTGCTATCGGGGCCGGTGATGGCTGCCGTGAATGACTCCCAGACTGGCGCTGCTATCGGGGCCGGTGCTGGCTGTCGTGAATGACTCCCAGACTGGCGCTGCTATCGGGGCCAATGCTGGCTGCCGTGAATGGCTCCCAGACTGGTGCTGCTATTGGGGCCGGTGCTGGCTGCCGTGAATGGCTCCCAGACTGGCTCTGCTATCGGGGCCGGTGCTGGCTGCCGTGAATGGCTCCCAGACTGGCTCTGCTATCGGGGCCGGTGCTGGCTGCTGTGAATGGCTCCCAGACTGGCGCTGCTATCGGGGCCGGTGCTGGCTGTCGTGAATGACTCCCAGACCAGCGCTGCTATCAGGGCCGGTGCTGGCTGTCGTGAATGACTCTTAGAGCAGCGCTGCTATCGGGGCCGGTGCTGGCTGTTGTGAATGGCTCCCAGACTGGCGCTGCTATCGGGGCCTGTGCTGGCTGCTGTGAATGGCTCCCAGACTGGCGCTGCTATCGGGGCCGGTGCTGGCTGTTGTGAATGGCTCCCAGACCAGCGCTGCTATCGGGGCCGGTGCTGGCTGTCGTGAATGGCTCCCAGACTGGCGCTGCTATCGGGGCCGGTGCTGGCTGTCGTGAATGACTCCCAGACTGGCGCTGCTATCGGGGCCGGTGCTGGCTGTCGTGAATGACTCCCAGACTGGCGCTGCTATCGGGGCCGGTGCTGGCTGCTGTGAATGGCTCCCAGACTGGCGCTGCTATCGGGGCCGGTGCTGGCTGCTGTGAATGACTCCCAGACTGGCGCTGCTATCGGGGCCGGTGCTGGCTGTCGTGAATGACTCCCAGACTGGCGCTGCTATCGGGGCCGGTGCTGGCTGCCGTGAATGGCTCCCAGACTGGAGCTGCTATCGGGGCCGGTGCTGGCTGTCGTGAATGACTCCCAGACCAGCGCTGCTATCGGGGCCGGTGCTGGCTGTCGTGAATGACTCCTAGAGCAGCGCTGCTATCGGGGCCGGTGCTGGCTGCCGTGAATGGCTCCCAGACTGGCGCTGCTATCGGGGCCGGTGCTGGCTGTCGTGAATGACTCCTAGAGCAGCGCTGCTATCAGGGCCGGTGCTGGCTGTCGTGAATGGCTCCCAGACTGGCGCTGCTATCGGGGCCGGTGTTGGCTGCTGTGAATGGCTCCCAGACTGGCGCTGCTATCGGGGCTATAGAACGGCTGCCGATTCACTCTCAGCATCAGTACTTAGTCTCTCAAACGGAGAATCCCGCCCATGTTCTTTGAGAACTGGGTTGACCAATCCCTTGTGTCCTTCATTGTCAGGCCAGATGGTCTGAAGGTGCTGGAGATATGGTTTGGAACAACAGGGCATGCGTTAGAAACTGGAAGGAGTGAGTAGATATTAGGAAACAAGTGCAGGGTATGTGGTAGTGACGTACCCTCTCTATTGCAGGCAAAAACCTAGTCATCAGTTGCGCGACACTCCCAGTATTACTGTACATGGTGCAGATCTGGCCCATTCTTCACGCCTGCACTGCAGCAATCAGCAGAGCTGTTTTCTGCTTCATTTGAGTGTCAAAAATGCACTGCACTTAAAGACACGCAATGTACAAATGTCTAGCTAAAGCGTGGAAAAATGTGCTCAATGTCACCCTTAATCCTGATGGCAACCTTTGTGTATGGCTGTAGCAAGCTTTGCGTAGATCCTCAGTATGTAAACACTAAGTGTCACTAAGTGCTGAAGTTCTACCTGTTCCTGGTGTTGCAAAGGATGTGTGGTGACGTGCATATGCATAGCAATGTATATAGCTTGATGTAGGACCTCCAACCAGCAGATGGGGACAGTGATCCACCTTACGACTCCACAGATCGACAGTTCGCAGTAGGTCATACTAGAGGACAGTCGCATTAGAAATAGCTCCAGGAGGATTCACCTATTTGTTACTGTTTGTATTATAGTTTGTCAGTTATCTTTCCACATGTTCATTTTGTTAATAAACTATCTTACTAGACAATAAACTAGATGTTCCGTGTGCATCTTTACAACCGCCACAATACTGAACATAACAGGATGCATCTGGCCAAGCTACCGTTGAACGCGCCAAGTAGTTGGACCATGCCATAACACCTGTCCCTTGTGGAAAGGTTAATGCAGAGAACTATCTTTGATCACAAGTCCATTAGGCAGTGGTCTGCACATAACATCGTAGATGGCCTGTTAGGAATGGGTTAACAGACCTTCCAATTAAATACTAATTTGATGTCAATTATCCAATAGAAGTCACTGGCATATAAAGAGGTTACAGGTGGCACTATTTGTTGGTGGAAATTTGTGTGTAACGTTGGATCAAAGAAATAAAGGGGTTTTGTGGAGAAGCAGAACTCTTGTCGCCTTTTCTCTAGAGCAACCCAGAAGCTTAAACAGGCGTACAACAAACGGAGTTGGTTGACCCTGTCAGATGGTTCCCTGAGCAGACTGTCAAGATCATTTAGCAGAATACCTCATCAGCAGAACTTTCAAACAAGCACCAAGACCTAGCTTAGCTGGTATGGGAAAGACCCTTCTTGTCATATTCTTCCTCCATGCCTGGAGCCTCACCTCATCTGCACATTATCCTTGAGGTGACTGTGGTAGGAAAGAGACCGTTGTCCACCTCCTTGTGGGACATGTCTTTTCAAAGACGGTCTGGAGAGAGTAGAGGTGGGTTTTGTCGGGGTTCATCCCGAGCAACTCTGTGTCACAGGACTTTGCGTTCTCTGGACTGTTCTTAGGGACGCGCACAGAGACAAATATCAGCTGTTGTCGGTGGATTATCAATTTGGTGAATGACACTCTTAAGGCCTCCCTGTGCAATGACTTGTTTCTGACTGAGTGTTGCAGTCCGATACATTCCAAAGCCCAGTACTACATGCTGAGGGACTCACTAAAACCTGGGGCAGCCATTGCAGGTGCACAAGGGGAAAGGTCACTATCCAACACCTTTCAGACATAGTGAACTGAGGGGAGGGGCATTGTACAGAACCCCCTCGGTCTCACATTAAATATATACATGCTTCACAATTTTATGGAAGCACCTGAGTGTACAACTTTAATATCTTTGCACCATTTGTAAAGACCATTTTGAAATGTTTGTAATGTTTCTTTGACTATATTGAAGCACCTCAGAGTGCAACATGATGTATCTAGAAAACCTGAATATTATTTTACTTTATGTGATGGCCAGTTTGCAATGTTATAATTTTTTGGTTTACAAATAAAGTATATTTTTGTAAAAAAAATGCAAAGCCATATATGGACCTCAGCATGGAGATGGCTCCTAGCTTGTACCCTTTATTGTACATATGTAAATAGTTGTAATAGTTAATGAAGTCTTACAGCTAACCTACAGATGACTGCGGAGACGTTTGAAGGCATGTGATCTAAAATTAACCCACAAACACTTTAATTTCTGTCCTCAGAAAACCTGTACATCAGTGAGGAACTGCAGTGAATTTTGGTGGGCACTTCATCAACTGTAGGGCCTTGTACATAACCAGCTTGTAGCTAAACAGTTTTTAACATGTTTTGGATGCATTTGAGATTCCATTGGTGCATCACGTAAGTTATTCCTGTTTGAATGCAACAATGAAAATTGTTACCTAAAGGAAATTTACATAGCACATTCTGACATATTTTAGAAATACTTACAATAAATTAAAGTGATGATAGGCAAAAGGCAAACATTTTGGACACAATGGGATGCCCACATGTAACAATGAGATGAATGAATTTGTCTCTGGTGTTGCTGCTTGAAGAAAGAATCGTGGTCAGAACATTGGGGAAGTTCCAGGCTTTTCTTCAAAGTCTTTAAGGCCCAAGCTAAATCACTGGAACAGACACTTTCAGGAGTGCTAATAATTGAGTACTTTCTTATTATTACACTAGACTATCAGGCTAACATAAGTCCTCAAGACAAGAATAGGACTTATACATTCTTCTGAGTCACAAGTAGGCATCCTTAAGAGATAAATTGATATTTTTAAAGTTCTAATGAAAATGATCTGGCTACGAACAAAAGAAGCTTGAAGGTCTGCAACAGGCTATTATGCCAAACAAACCCGCCTTAGAGATAAACTCTGATATTTCATTACGGCCTGACCTTTCCCCAATGGGAGTTTGAGTCTAATGCCAAGTTAATGAATCCCCAGACAACCAGCAAAAATTATGATATCAAGCAACCATCCACATTGAAGTATTCTCACAGCAAACTAAATGTAAAATACACAGATAATCCTTCATTTCTAATTACGTTTTCCAGGGAACAAACCAAATGATTGGGACACACAAATGGAATTAAGGTAGAAGCTGAAATATCATAAACAAACTTCAAACTGTTTTTAAAAGTATGTGGAATTAAAAAAAATCATATTGCAGATATTTGACATTCCACCAATATAAAATTAGTTTTTCAGGGCCAGAGAGATTTATCAGCAGTAAATATGAATTTGGTAGATCTTACAAATCTTACAAATTACATTTCATTCACTCAGGTTTTATTTTTTTCAATGGTATTAACTCTAAGACTTAGTAGGGTAGCTTCTCATCAATTCAATGATTTCTAATTGATTGCACTCTAACGCGACTTCAACAGGTCACCCTGCGGAGAATAATAGAATCACTGACTGCAATTTCAGTCTTGCCACACTGTACTGCTCATGTATGGACGCCCAGATGTTGTTTTCAGTTTCAGAGGAGTAATCATGATGAACGCCGACTGTTTAATTGTCATTTCTACTGTAAAATACGAGCTATTGTTTCTCAGTCTTCACTCTCTCCAGAAATTCATCTGATTGTGTATTAATCTCATCTATACTACCAGGTTTAATCATGTTTCCTGGTAACATATTTCACAGCGTTATCATCCATATAATATGTAGGAATTAATTGTACAGGGAATGAGAATCTGAAGTAACCTGAAGGTGATGACATCGAAGTGGTTTGGTTGTTGCATCAACTTACTGAAGTGTTCAATGGCTGCATCATCCAGATTGTTGCGGATATACATTATTTTTCAATAACTGTAACATACAGATCAGTGACTGTGCTCAGTGGTCTGTGCTTCCCAAAAGTGATCACTAAAACATGACCAAGATCACAAGATAAGACGCACAGCAGCATATCTGGACCAGCATGATGATTAACTGCAACTTAAAATGTAATGAAACACGATGCGTCTGTGAAATTGTCACAGCACAACTGATGATATTCTTTAAAAATATTCTTTCATAAGAATGGATATCATTGGCAAGGCTAGCATTTGTTGGCCATTCCCAATTACCCTTGAGAAGGTGGTGGCGCGGTATCATCTTGACCCACAGCAATCCATCTGGTTCAGCTTTTCTGTAGCAGTTTGGTACAGCGAAGTGGCTTGCTAGGCCGTTTCAGAGGACATTTCAGAGTCAGTTACATTGCTGTGGGACTGGAGTTACATACAGGCCAGGACAGGCAGACCTTCTTCCTTAAACAACATTAGTGAACCAGATTTTATTTTACAACAATCGATGATTGTTCCATGGCTACTATTACTGGGATTAGCTTTGAATTCCAGATTTATTAACTAGTTCATTTATTGGCTGATTGAATTTAAATTCCTCTAGCTCCCATGCTGGGATTTGAACCTGTGTTCCCGGAGCATTAACCTGAGTCTCTGGTTTCTTAGTCCAATGATATTATCATCATCTCAAAGTTCCCACCCCACCCCCATTACCACATCTAGAATACTGTGTACAGATTTCACCCCCATATTTAAGGAAGGATCGATTTGCATTGGAGATGGTACAGTGAAGGTTCCTTAAATTGGCCCCTGTGGTACAGGTTTGTCCTATGTTGAGAGGTTGGGTAAAATGGATCTACAGTCTCTGGATTTTTAAAAGAATGAGAGACAATCTGATTGAAACATATGTGAATTTGAAGGGGCTCAATGGGGTAGATGTTGAGAGATTGTGTCCACTGGTCAGGGAATCTATCTACAAGTTAGCTGATGATGCAACCCTAGTGGGTCGGATCTCCAACAACGATGAGTCAGTCTACCGGAGGGAGATAGAGAACCTGGTCAAGTGGTGTAACAACAACAATCTCTCCCTCAATGTCAGCAAAACTAACGAGCTGGTCATTGACTTCAGGTATCATGCACATTCCTGTCTGCATCAATGGTACCGAGATGGAGATTCAAATTCCTAGTTGTACACATCACCAACAATCTGTCCTGGGGCCCCCACGTCGACGCTACGACCAAGAAAGCACAACAGCGCCGACACTTTCTCAGGAAACTAAGGAAATTCGGCATGTCCACAATAACTCTTACCAACTTTTACAGATGCTCCAGAGAAAGCATCCCATCTAGCTGCGTCACAGCCTGGTATGGCAATTGCTCGGCACAACACCATAAGAAACTACAGAGAGTCTTGAACACCGCCCAGTCCATCACACAAACCTACCTCCCACCTATTGACTCTGTCTACACCTCCCGCTGCCTTGAGAAAGCGGGCAGCATAATCAAAGACCTTCCCACTCGGCTTACTTACTCTTCCAACTTCTTCCACTGGGCAGGAGATACAAAAGTCTGAGAACACACACAAACAGACTCAAAAACAGCTTCTTCCCTGCCGTTACCAGACTCCTGAATTACCCTCTTATGGACTGATCTTCAAATCTCTTCTCTACTGAGTAGTATGCTTCAACTGATGCCTGTGTCCATGTATTTACATTGTGTATATATGTATGCCCTATGTTTTTTTCATGTATGGAATGATCTGTCACTGTATGCAGAATAATACTTTTCACTGTACCTTGGTACATGTGACAATACAACAAATCCAATGTCAGGATAAGGGGCTGATCAATTAGGACTGAGGTGAGAGGAAATTACTTCACTCCAAGGTTGGGTATCTTTGTAATTCTCTACCCTAGACTAGAGGATTGTGGATGTACTAGTGTTGATCAAATTTAAGGCTGGGACAGATTCTCAGGGAATTATTGAATATGGGGGGGCCAGCAGGAAAGTGGAATTGAAGGCCCAAGGTCAGCCATGATTGTATTGAATGACAAAGCCAGCTCAAGGGGCTCCTCTTGCTCCTCTTTGTTGTGTTCTTGAGTAATGTATGTGCTTTTCCCATAATAATTAATGATACATTAAAAGCAGAGCTTTTTGAGAGCTCTGAAGTGGGCTACAAGACGTTTCAGGAAACTTTGTTTTGATACTAGGGAACAAACCTGCCGTGCTTTACATTTTCACCATGCTAATTCCAGCCTCTGGCTGGTGCCAATAAACTGTAAGTAGCCATAGCAAGCATCATGCCTTGACCAAAATGTGTATGGATCTGAACACACCAATAGTAACTTAAAAAAATATATAAATTATATTCTGTGTGTGCTGTATAGAGTACACATCTAGATCAAGTAATTTATGAGAGATAAACCACTCGTCACATTCATCCTAATTCTTTTACGATGGTGATTCTTGAGTTGTTCTCTTGGTGCCACTCAATAGTTTAGTTTCTATAAATTACAATGTATCTAGTTTTTCAGATTTCTAATAACGCACATATTGTACTACATTGTGAACGTATTATACATTGAAGATCTCCATAAGACAAGTTTTCAAACTCCTTTCAATAAATGTTAATTTGAAGCCATTCCCCTCATTACCGATCGTGATTGCTCCCATGACGACTATAGTTATGTTGCAAGATTTGTTAATTCTTCATCACATTATAATTAGGCAACTCCATGAGACAGAAAAACAATTCAAAGTATGAGTAATCTCAACAAATTTCTTATTTTATTTTTTGACATCCTTGATCAGTAATGTAGTCAGCAATGTAGACGTGTGCAGAGTCTACATGCTTGGGATTTATTTACTTTGGAAAAGCAGGAGTACACAGTCCATAACATTTTCTTTCCAGGTTCAGACTTGTCATGGTTGATATGATCATAGAATTAAAGTGCAGAAGGAGGCCATTCGGCCCATCGAGTCTGCACCAGTCCTTGGAAAGAGCACCCTACTCAAGCCCACGCCTCCACCCTATTCCCATAACGCAGTAGCCCCACCTCAACTTTTGGACACTAAAGGGGCAATTCAGCATGGCCAATCCACCTAATCTGCACATTTTTGGACTGTGGGAGGAAACCCGAGCACCCAGAGGAAACCCACAAAGACAGGGGGAGAAAGTGCAAACTCCACACAGACAGTCATCCGAGCCGGAATTGAACCAGGGACCCTGGAGCTGTGAGGCAGCAGTGCCAATCACTGTGCCACCGTGCTGCCCCAGTGATGAATGATGAATGTTGTTTAATTGTCATTTCTGCTCATCCCCCACAATATCAGAATTATTCTGTTCTTTTGTTAAAAATGCAGTAAAAATTAATTTGAATCAATGAGCTCATTGTATAAGGTATCGTGCCAGATTTTACATTAGTGAGGTCTGCCTTAGTTAGATTTGCCCTTGCAGGCTGAGATTTTACATTTTTATTGTATGGCAAGTCTTTGAAAGTGTGAGCTGATAATATCGCAATGAGGGATCTGGGCAATAAGGACCTGAGTAAACAGGACAAACAGCAATGTAACCAATTACATGAAATGATGATGAAATTAACAGCGCAAGGGCTGAGAAGGAAGTGTAAATGAGAATGGATGAATTCTATCTCAAATCAGGAACAGAAAGAGAGGGATGATGTGATTTAACGCAACAAAATCTGAGTCCCATTTTGGACGAGTATGGCAGGGTGTTACTTGGCGCCTGCAGCTACCTAATGGGACTCTGCCTTTTCTTTAGGCCTCTGTGAGGAATGCCCTGCTGAGGCATCACTCAGCTCATTCTCTGCATTGACGAGCTCAGCTCACCAGTGCAGGAAAAGTATTCGCGGATTTTTAAATTCCAGCCCAATCTTTCGGCCCCCCTCTGCTCCCCCACTGCAGCCACCGGACCCCGCCCCCCCAACCCACTGCCCCAACTTATCTCTTAGGAATTCGCTAGCCCCCCCCCCCCCCCCCCCCCAACCTACCACTGAAGGGCAGTACACTCTGGGCCCGACCCACCAGGGCACTATGGCACTGGCAGCGTGGCACCATGGTAGTATCCCTGTGAGCATGGAAGTGACACCTGGGTCCCCGGCAGTACCAGGGTGGCACTGCCAGGGTGTCCAGGTGGCAGTGCCAAGGTACTAGGCTGCCAATACTAAGGTGACTGGGTGCCAACGGGAGTGCCAGGGTACCACCCTGCCCAGAGCCTGACCACCAAGGGGCCTCCGGGGCCTGGGAGACCCTCCCAGATACCGTGATGTTCAGTTCACGGTTGTGTGGACCAGTGCTAAATGGTGCCATGGCGAAGTCTCCCAGGGATGGCCATTAGTTCCCATAGTTAGTTCAGGAGAATATAGTGTAGCCATATTTAAATGAAAATATGTTCACCTGCATCACGCTCAGTGATTCCGTTAAATCTTGAGAGACGTTCCGAGCGTCATGTAACTTGCGAGAGGGCTGTCACGAGATTAAATGGCCTTGTTGGGTCACCAAGTTTGGCATGGCGAGCCCGGAAAGAAAGATTGGATTGAGAGAAAAAGAAGTGACAGAGAGGAAAAGTTACCAAAAGATCAGTTTACATTTTAAAATTTCCAACAAAAATTAAATGGTGAAGGAATGAAACTCCAAAGAGTAATTGTTAATTTTCAGTTCAGGAAAGGTTGATTTGAAAGTAATTAACACTTATCACATCGGCACAAAGGTACTTAGATTGGAATGGAAAAGACTTGGCTTTCTACGATGACTTAAGATTGTATCTACTGCTCAAATATACCAACTACATGCCATTCAATTCATTTCCCAGTGAGGTAGAGAGATATTCCATTTCCACAAAGCGGTGGAATAGAGCAACTCGTACAACATTTGAGATCTTTGAGCTTAACCTTGCACCTGCATTTCAGCTGAGGTAACATTTGTGCATAAATAACAGTAAATACCATTGTCCTCAGGTTTATTCTGACAGGAAAATCTGGGGCCTTACATATCAAAGTCCATCGGCGATCACTGCTTTCCATGTCAAAATGTTTTGAAAGCTAAAGTGTCAGTTGCACTCAATGAGAACAACCAATATAAAATTGTGGACATTTGCCTGCAATGTTCTTGGTAGGTCATACTATAATAACCCTTCATAATGGTAAAATGTTACATGTTATTTGCTTCTGTTGGCCGTGACTTAACCGGAAAAAAATCTATGTTCAGTTTTGGGTGCATTTAGTGGGGCGTTTCTCAGGGGCTGCAGTGCCAAAAAACATCTCACTATTTAACGGAACTTTCCTTTTTGGGGATTTCTGTCAGCCGAGGCCGCACTTAGAGTCATTTCCTGCTGGCAAGCAGATCGGGCTGCCATTTTGTCTGGCCGCCTTGATCTTCCTGGCCCTTCAGACACCCCTCCCATTTGACCCTCCCTCCCACCCAACCTTGGGAAGGCCCCTGGGAACACCCATCTCACCCTCCCTACCTGGTAAGGCCCCTTTACCTGATCTCTGGTAGTGTCAACGTGGCACCCAGGCACCTTGGCAGTGCCCTTGTCAGGGAGTGCCATCCTTCCCTGTCCTTGACCACCCAGGGCACTCTAATAGCCTGGGAGATCCCCCTATGTACCATTACGACTGGTCCACGTTTGTGAAAACCAGTACTAAACGGCGCCCTGGCGAGGTCTCCCAGGCATGGCCGTTTGGTCCCAGGGGATTGGGAAAATCCTGCGAACGTATATTTAAATTAGCCTAATGGATCATTTCAATATTCTGATCTGGATCACGCCCAATGAGGGCAAGATCCAGATGGATTCATCTCGCGAGAGGCCTCTTACAAGATTCAACGTCCAGTCCCAACACCAAGTCAGGTGTGACAAGGCTGTTAAATCGTGTTAATTATATGTGGGCTTTGTGAGTGAGGGTGTGTTTGCGCATCAGTCATTTAGCAGCTTGGTGTTAGGAACATAAGAAACAGGAGCTGGAATAGATAATTCAGCCCCAGGAGCCTGCATTCAATCAGATTAAGGTGGACCTTCCACCTCATCTGCACCCTCCTGCAATATTCCCATGTCTCTTAATTCCCTTAGTACCAAAATGCAATTGATCTCTTTCTTGAATGGGCTCAACAATTGAGCTCCACTGTTCACTGTGGTAGTAAATTGCAATGGTTCACAACTGTTTGAGTAAAGAAATTTCTTCCCACCTCAGTTGTAAATGGTTGATCTCTTCTGTGACTTCTAATTCTGAAACTTTGACTCCTAGTTTTTAACTTCCCTACCTTGGGAAACATACTATCAGCATCTGCCCAATCAAGCAACTTGAGGAGTTGATATCTTTCAATGAGATCCCCATATTCTTCTAAATTTTAGAAAATATGGGCATAATCTACATAATTTCTCAATTGCTTCATTTCAAGAATCAGGTAAATGATTCATTGCACTCTCTCTAATGTCCTTACTTAGATAAACAGACCAAAACTGAATACAGTACTCCAGGTGTCCTAAAGTCAGGGAGTGGAGAATTGCCACTGCGAACTGTATTGACACCGATGGAAGTAGGGGTACTGACGCTATAAGAGGTTTCAATAAGGGATGCCTGTTGATGATGAGGAGGTGGGTGTGGAGGCTGTGCTACATAGTATTCAATCGTTCAGTTGTTATGTGTTTGATATGCGTGTCTGTTGACTGTTCTCTGTACTGCTGGTCAAGTCTGGGTGTGGTTACAGGGAGAAACCAAAACCAAACTGAAGCAAGGAGCTGGAAACATTTTAGAAACAATGTAAATAAAACTCCTGTGCACATCACAGGTGCATAAGGAGGCCCTTTGGCCCATTTTGTCTGCCCCTGTTCTCCAAATGAGCAATTCACCTAGTGCTATTCCCCCGCCTTCTCCCCATAACCTTGTACATGATTCCTTTTCAGATGACAGTCTGTGAATTCTTCAATTGAATTTGTCTCCACCACAGTCTCAGGTTGTGCATTTCAGGAACATGGAAAGTGGTGTGTCACCTCTGCATATCTCCGAGACACAAATCACAACTAGCAATGAGGATGATGGTGAAACGTTTAAATTTACTGGCTCCAGTTTCATTCCTTTCTTTGCAGGAAGATCCACCCATGCCATGGGATTGATGAATTTTGGGGTTCAGGACCTACTTGCATGCAATGGAGATGGACAGTCTGGAATTAATAGCGACCCGCAAGGAGGTGATACATTTGAGAGGGAGATACGTACTTTTGAAAAATACGATGGGCCAAGGTAAAGTGTGATGACGGAACAGCCACCCATTTCACTGAAATTGCCAGATATGAAACGATACTTTCAAAAGTATTCCCACATTGTGGAGGTGCTCACCAGTTTCTAACACCATGTCCAACTTGAGGGAAAAATTGTAACCCATGCTTAAAATCGAGTCACTTTGCAAAGATGTGCAGGTAATTGAAGAAGAGGACTTAATCAGTTTGGCACATGGAAATGTCTCTTCTGGAGCGCGGGTAAAGCAACAGGTAATTTTAAGGAATGCTCAGTTGAGATCTTCGGATCTCAGTGTTGCTTTTCATTGATGTGAATGCGAAAGTATCCATACTAGGGGCACCAGGGTGGCGCAGTGGTTAGCATTGCTGCCTCACGGCGCCGAGGTCCCAAGTTCGATCCCGGCCCTGGGTCACTGTCTGTGTGGAGTTTGCACATTCTCCCCGTGTTTGCATGGGTTTCTCCCCCACAACCCTAAGATATGCAGGGTAGGTAGATTGGCCATGCTAAATTGCCCCTTAATTGGAAAAAGAAACTGAATTGGGTACTCTAAAAAAAATTTTTAAAGTAGGCATACTGAATGATAAACTCTTACCATCATTATTTTTTGCTATTTACATTCCTGTGACAGAGACTCTTCAGGCTTCCGATAACACAATTATTATTTTGGGAATGATCACAGTTCCATGGTGCTACAAAAATGTCACCCTAGACAGGGTCATGTTTTGTGTAGCCAAAGGCCTTTGGGGGTAAAACTTTCCAGTAAGCTTGATTTCAATCTCAAATGCCCCACCAGGGCATACATTAATGTGATAGATGACAAAGACAATGCAAAATTGTATTATTCCTTGTAAACTGGATTTAGGGAGGTTAAGGAGTTCTGTCCTTATATTAACCCATCAATTCTGCAGTTTTGCAAAATTCGAGACGGTTGCTGTTTGCAATCTATGCGAAGTGTCACAGGAACTAAAATGACTTGAAGCAGACATTGAGTGAATTGACTCACCGTGGATATCAAACTTTATCATCATGAGATGCATAATGGTAGATTGAGACTATGCATCAACCTTAAGGTAGTCAACAACGCAACTATTCCAGAAAAGTATACTCTTCCCATGATCCAATAATTATCTGCATCATTTCATGACTCCACAGTTTTCACGAAACTCAACAAGAGATGGAGCTATCTCTGAATACCAAAAGTGATCTCTTACAGCTTTTGTTACTCATGAAGGTGTGCTTCAATATCACAGGATGCCCTATAGACTAAGTTCAGCTCCTAGCTCATTGCAGAAGATAGTTTCTCCAGGCTGGTCAGACGTTGAAGGGACGCTCGACCTACTTGATGACATTGATGTCCAAGGAAGGATTAAAGCAGAACACAATTAGTGATTATCAGCAGTGCTCACATGACTTGCACAATACAATTTGAAACTCATCCAGGACAAATACACATTTTCCATAACCAGATTGATATTCTCGGGTAAAGAGTGACAGCAGCTGGATTGAAGCCTAAACATGACAACATCTAAGCCATTCACGTGCTTATGACCCTTTCTTACATGAAAGAGTGGCATCATTTCTCGCTACTACCAACCTTTATCATAAATTTGTTCCTAAGTAGGCAGAGCGCTGAGTTCCTTTGAAAACTACTGCACAAAGATACAGAATGGGAATGGGCAATGGCGCACCAAACAGCATTTGACACATTAAAGGTAAATTTAGCATATCTGCCAGTCCTCACGCATTTCAACCCACATGTGAAAACGTATGTCACAACAGATGCACCAGGAAATGCGATAGGAGCTGTACTCTCACAGTACATGGAAGAAAGCGAATGATCAAATGCTTATGCATCATGCTGCTTGTCAGACATTGAACACAAATACTTTACTGGAAAGCAGGAAGCACTGACCTGCATCTACACATTTGAACTTTAGCATATGTATCTCTATGGTAGAAAGTTCACTCTCCTCATCAATGAGCAAGTACTGACTACATTGTTAGCTATGTCAGGATTTGCTCAATGACCTCTATTCATCTAGAACATACAGTGCAGAAGGAGGCCATTCGGCCCATCTGGTCTGCACCGACCCATTTAAGCCCTCACTTCCACCCTATCCCCGTAACCCAATAACCCATCCTAACCTTTTTGGTCATGAAGGGCAATTTATCATGGCCAATCCACCTAACCTGCACGTCTTTGGACTGTGGGAGGAAACCGGAGCACTCGGACGAAACCCACGCAGACACGGGGAGAACGTGCAGATTCCACACTGACTGTGACCCAGCAGGGAATCGAACCTGGGACCCTGGTGCTGTGAAGCCACAGTGCCATCCACTTGTACTACTGTGCTAGAGTCATAGAGGCTTAAAGCACAGAAAGAGGCCCTTTGGCCCATCGTGTCTGTGCTAGCCATCAAGCACCTATCTATTTGAATCCTATTTTCTTTTTTTTAAATTTGAAGTACTCAATTCTTTTTTTTCCTAATTAAGTGGCAATTTAGTGTGGCTAATCTACCTACCTTGCACATCTTTGGGTCGTGGGGGTGAGACCCACGCAGACACGGAGAGAATGTGCAAAATCCACAAGGACAGTGAACCGGGTCCTCAACGCCGTGAGGCAGCAGTGCTAACCACTGTGCCACCGTGCTGCACTGAAATTCCATTTTTCAGCACTTGGCCCATAGCCTTGTATGCTGTGGCATTTTAAATGCTTCTTAAATGTTATGAGGGTCCTGTCTGCACCACCCTTTCAGGCAGTGAGTTCCAGTTTCCCACTACTGGGTGAAAAGGCTTTTCACCACATCTCCTTAAATCTCCTGCTCTTTAGCTTAAATCTATGCCCACTGGTTATTGACCCCTCTACTAAGGAGAAAAGTTTCTTCCTATCTACCCTAACTATATCCCTCATAATTTTGTACACCTCAATCAGAACCCCTCTCAACCTTCTCTGCTCGAAGGAAAACAACCCTTCCGATCCAGCCTCTCTTCATAGCCGATGGTTAGATTGTCTTTATCAGTACAACTTTGAGGTCAAGTATCTTGCAGGTTTATTGAACTAAGTAGCTGACATGCTTTGCAACTTGCCCATGAAGGACATCCGGAGTGTCTTCAAGATGAAATAATGATTCTGTGAAGCAGTCTTGTGGCCAGTAATAAGTCACTACATAGAGGAGTTCATTAGAAATTGCCTAGCATGTACACACATTTAAAAATCTGTTAAACCGTGCCCAGCACCTCTAAAACAGACCTCATGGCCAACAAAACCATAGCAACAACTCCAAGTGGATATTTTTTAGATAAATGCAAGCAGCCCCAGCAATCAACGTTGTTTTTCTTGTCGTTGATGATCTACATAGCAAATGGCCAGCAATTGCTGCAACAAATTCCATAAACACCACTTCGATCATTGACATTTTAGAAAAGCTGTTCGTCAAATAAGGTTTGCTGAAGACTATCACTACAGACAATAGAATACATTCTGTTTCCTGTCAGCTCATGGAGCTCTTAGTAAGCTACAGAGTTTGCCATCTGACATTATGATGCAACCCGCTTCGAATAGCGGCAGCGAGCAGACAAGCCTGAGAGCTACAATCTCAGAGGGGAAAATATTTTAACAATCCATTCATATCCTCCTTCACACATACAGATCCACCCCACACTTTCTGACCAGAAAGAAACCTGCTGAACCTATGGCTTGTTGTAACTTTGCATGATTCTGATCATTCTTAAGCAGTCATTGCTATCCAACGAGAATGTCACAGAAATGCAGAAGATGTCGCTAAGTGACAAGGTAAAGCTAAGGGGTACTTTGACAAGCAAACACATGGGGGAACAATGAATTAAGTCGGAGATTGATTTTGTATCAAATGTCCAAATTGAGACTCCAAGCTTACATAATCTCTTTCAAGGTTAAAAATGATCAAACGGTTGCTTGGTACCAATGGTTATCTTTAAGGATGGCAACACAAATTGACAAGTGTGATTCTTAATGACGAGTAGGCCAGGATATTTTAAGGACAGTGATTATGAAGATATATTTACTTTTCCAGTCAGTGACTGTTAGATATGTGGGTTATTGCAGTTTTGTGCAATGTCTCTTTAAGAAGGGAGTCACGTGACATGCATGACATCATCGGCTATTTTGTGGGCTTTTGCCCTTAGTCTAGTACCAACCCTTGTACAGTGAAGGCTTACCTAATAAACATCTGTTGATCTTGCAGTAAACCCATGTGCATCAGTAATCAATTTATTTTCTACTGTTAGTCCTAAGATGCAACAATTTACAAAAATAAAACTTTTTTCCTTGATCCATTACAGTTTGCCTACCGCTGCAACAGGTCCACAGCAGGCACCATCTCCATGGACCTGCACTCTACCCTGGAACACCTAGATACCAAAGACACCTATGTCAGACTCCTATTTATCGACTACAGCTCAGCCTTCAACACCATCATTCCTACGAAACGTATCTCCAAACTCCGTGGCCTTGGCCTCGGCTCCTCCCTCTGCGACTGGATCCTGAACTTTCTAACCCACAGGACACAATCAGTAAAGATAGGCAAACACACCTCCTCCACGATCATCCTCAACACCGGTGCCCCACAAGGATGTGTCCTCAGCCCCGTGCTATACTCCTTATACACCTATGACTGTGTCGCCAAATTCCCCTGCAACGCGATTTTCAAATTTGCTGATGACACCACCGTAGTGGGTCGGATTTCAAACAATGACGAGACAGAGTATAGGAATGCGATAGAGAATCTGGTGAACTGGTGCGACAACAATAATCTCTCCCTCAATGTCAACAAAACGAAGGAGATTATCATCAACTTCAGGAAGCGTAGTGGAGAACATGCCCCTGTCTACGTCAATGCGAATGAAGTAGAAAGGGTCGAGAGCTTCAATTTTTTAGGTGTACAGATCACCAACAGACTGTCTTGGTCCCCCCATGCTGACACTATAGTTAAGAAAGCCCACCAACGACTCTACTATCTCAGAAGACTGAGGAAATTTGACATGTCAGCTACGACCCTCACCAACTTCTACAGATGCACCATAGAAAGCATTCTTTCTGATTGTATCACAGCTTGGTATGGAGCCTGCTCTACCCAAGACCGCAGGAAACTACAAAAGGTCGTGAATATAGACCAGTCCATCATGCAAACCAGCCTCCTATCCATTGACTCTATCTATAATTCCCGCTGGCTCAGAAAGGCAGCCAGCAAGGACCCCACTCACCCTGGACATACTCTCTTCCACATCCTTCCGTCAGGATAAAGATACCAAAGTTTGAGGTCACATACCAACCGACTCAAGAACAGCTTCTTCCCTACTGCCATCCGACCTTTGAATGGACCTACCTCGTATTAAGTTGATCTTTTCTCTACACCTCGCTATAACTGTAACATTATATTCTGCAGTCTCCTTATGTACGGTATGCATTGTTTGTACAGCATGCAAGAAACAATACTTTTCACTGTATACTAATACATGTGGCAATAATAAACCAAATCAAATCAAATCAAAGAAAACTGGTGATGAGGAATGGATCAGAGAAAAAAAAAAATTTTCTGGAAGAAACAGAAAAAGCCAAAGTTTGACCCTTGATGTTGGAGAGTTGAGCTGCATTAACAGATCAATCAATCAAGCAGATTAACAAAAGGTCAGAACATGCACCTGGTATCAGAGCTGATAAGGTTTCTGGGGAACAAATTCAAAGGAAGGGCCGGTACCGAATTTAAACTGGCATTCTGACGCTACAGAGCTCGCAATGTGCAGTACAGTAAGACACAAAGGTAGAGCAGGACAGAGAACAAAAGGTTGTCACAGCTTGCGATGCGAGCTAATGCTGTTACAAATTGGTAATCCAACTGTATTTAGCTAGACCATTAGTTTAAGGGAAATTGGGAGAGCTTTCTAATACTGTTAAAAATGGCGGCAGATTTAGGCGTGGTAGGCTCATTTGATGAAGACTCAAAGAAATGGAAATCATACTCAGGGAGATTCCATTTTTATATCCCAGCCAATAAGATTATGGAAGTGTTATATTACGTTGTGTAATGTCTTGTTACTCATTTTCTTTCTGCCAGAATGGTCGTATGCATGATGTTCAGTAACACTCGAAGTCTTCAAATAAAGCAAATATTGCTTATTGAGTAACGATAATAAATTAACTATAAGTTTATTCACTCTTCAATAACTATAATTGTAGATTAGATTAATAAGATTAAATATGTAATGATGATTAACTGCACCTGCACACTAAGCTATCTCTCTCTAACTCTGTTCACGAGTCACTCCTAACACGAAGAGTTTACTTTTTATACCTATATATGGTGCTGCCACCTAGTGGTTATCTAGCACTTGCTTATGTATGTTAACCTTTTACATACACTCAGATATACAGATCACTACAGGAAGATATTAAGGTCCTTGTATTCCGAAGTACAATCGGAAGCAACATTTTCAATTTGTTAAGAAGCTTGGTTCAGCCGAGAAAGCTGGAGATAAGGGATCAGATTCTCTGTCGACCGACGGTAGAATTGGGAAACGCGACTGGACGGAGAATCCATACTGACACTGAAATCACGACGGGCGCCGAATTGACACCAAATCTCAATTCTCCATTGCCTCGACAGCGGCATCAATGTGTTCCAGAACGCATGTACAGTAAACGCCATTGGCATATCAGTAGCGGGCCCGATCTGATATTTTCCGGGACATCCGCGATTCCCCACTCCAATGGGCCAAATTCCCGACGGCGAGGTTCTCTTGTGCTTTTAAAAATCAGGAAACAGTTTGTGGCTGCTGAGGGAGCGAGAGGGGGTACGGAAAATGTCCAACATCGCTATTGTTCGCTGACAGTTGTGCCACTGGCTGGGGGGGGGGGGGGGGGGGGGGGGGGCTTATGCCGGGGTGGGGGGGGCTTCTGCCAGGGCTGGGGGGGTGTAGCGGGGGGTGGCCAGGAAGTAAATTGTGGGATTGGGGTGGACGGGCATGCTACCCCATTGCCCCAGCATGTAAGGCAGCCATGCAGCTACACGTGCCACTGACTGCCCACTGTGAACTTCGGGGCATAGGTTGTATGGGTATCCCCCAGGCCACACCTCCCCCAGGTGCTCTCTGGCCCCTTCTGATCCACCAGCCATATGGGTGGGCTGCAGCGCAACCAGTGCCGTCTTGTTGGCTGGGATGCATTGAAGTGTATATATGCGGCTGTAGCTTGTCAGCCTCCTGAGTGTCAATTGCGAATCCGGCACCGTTTCTCATTGGAATTGATTGTGTCCACATGGTGCCATTGAATCGGACCAGGTGGGGCACCAGTTTTACTGTCGTGGAAGTCCACGAATCCTGCCCTGGCATCAGCACTTAGTCTCAGGAACAGAGAAACCAGCCAAACATGTCTCAAGAATTGGTTAAAATATTAGAAGACCATTATGCACCAAAGCTGTTAATTATCTCTGAGAATTTTCAATTTCATCGAAGGATCAGTTAAAAGGGGAAAATATTGCAGTTTGTCGCAACCCTCAAGCGACTTGCAGAGGTTTGTAAATTTGGTGACTGGTTAGATGACACAATTAGAGATCATTTGGTATGTGGCTTCAAAAATTAGACCATTTAGAGGAGATTATTAATGGAATGAAACCTAAATCTGATGACTGCATTAGATATTGCTGCTTCAATGGAGCTTGCGGTGAAGGAGGCTTCCCAGCTCAGAACAAGCAAGAGGATTCATAAACTTGCTGCCACCCAGAAGAAGTCTACCCACCAACAGGTATGACATCACTATAAAAACAGGCCTTTCACAGACTGATTGCTGGAGCAAGGATAGCCATTGTAAAATTTGTGGCTGAGCTAGCCACACAGCAGGAGCTGACTGGAGTAAAACAACTTCTCCAGAGAAGAACGCTCAAAGGAAGACACAAAACTCATTCAAAGGAAGAAACTACACAAAGTCAACTAAGAAAATTCAAAATGTGGATGAAAAGAACATTAACCACATTGAAGATATAGCACTTCATTCTGATGAGAATTGAAATGAATGTACGATCAGTCCAGGTTGGTTCACACCATTTTTAGTTAGTGCCAAAACTGAATGGACAACCTATCAAAATTGAAGTTGATACGGGGGCTGCTGTACCTCTAATTCCTGAGATCATCTATGAATGGAAAGTTAGTCATCTGCCTTTGAAGCCAGCGGTTGTGATCTTCAAGACCTATATTGAAGAAATAGTCCCTCTGAGAGGTCATGTCAGTCAGAGTTGAGCTAACTGGACAAACTGCTGAGCTATCACTCCATGTGGTCCAAGGACATTTTACAGCTCTCATTGGCCACTCTTGGCTGGAAAGGATTAAATTGAACTGGAGCGCTGTAAAGAGCTTAGTTGATTCAAAGTCAGACTTGCAGACCACTGTGGAAAAATACAGCAGTGTTTTTGAAGGGATCCATGAAAGGAGTCACTGAAGATTAAGGAAAATCATCAGCCAATATGTCTCAAGACTAGAGCAGTACCCTAAGCTATATGTCCAAAGGTAGAATCTTAACTCCTATGGAAACATGTCTTAGAACCCATCACTATTAGTAACTGGCAACCCCTATTGTACCTGTTATG
This sequence comes from Scyliorhinus canicula, assembly GCF_902713615.1. NCBI lineage: Eukaryota > Metazoa > Chordata > Chondrichthyes > Carcharhiniformes > Scyliorhinidae > Scyliorhinus > Scyliorhinus canicula. The sequence goes on from NC_052154.1 coordinate 40,190,741, forward strand.
AAACTGGATGGCACAATTTATATCTGCAGAGGTTTTAAGACAACAATCAATTGGGTTCTATCCATGGATCAATACCTGCTACCATTGATGAAAGATTTTTTCACAGGCAGAGCAGGAGGTCAAAAATTCAGCAAAATTGACCTATCACAGGCCTACCTGTAAATGAATGTGACAGCTGAATCTCAACACCTGCTCACCATCATCACTTACAAAGGTGAGATTATCTTTTGGAATAATGTCACGACCATCTTTAGTTCAATGGTCAATGGAATAGATCCTTAGTGGCTTACAGAGGGGGCACAATGTTACATCGATGATATATTGAAAACAAGCACAGGAAACTACACTGGAATGCTTTCGCATGTATGGGCTTCATGTCAGGAAAGATAAATGTGATTTCTTTCAGACATCCATTCAATATTTAGGACATGTAATTGACAGTAAGGGTCAACACAAATCACTTGAACAGATAGAGGCACCACAACCAACAAATGTCATTTAACTTAGGTCATTCCCAGAGTTAATCAACTACTATCGAAAATTCATCTAGAATCTTGCAACTGTAACAGGAATGGCAATGGACACCAGAATTTGGAAAGCATATCAATCAGCAAAATAAGCACTGGAGAAGTCAAATGTGTTTGTACATTTTGACCCAAACTTACCAAGACAACTTGCCTGTGATGCTTTGCCGTATGGTGTTGGAGCAGTGGTACCACATATACTCCCTTCAGGGGAAGAAAGATCAATAGCTTGTGCATCTCGTACATTAACAAGTGCAGAATCTAACAGACTCGTTGGAGAAGGAGGCACTGAATATTATATTTGGAAATTTCACCAATACCTGTTTGGTTGTCACTTCACATTAGTAACAGACTACAAGTCCTTAACAGCTATTTTTGGGCCACACAAAGGTAGCCATTCATTGGCTGCAAGTAAACTCCAACAATGGTTTTCATACTATCTGCACATTCCCATGAGATCAAATGCCGTCAGTCTGAAAATCGTGCCAATGCTGATGTATTATCAGATCTGCTTTACCAGCTGGTCAGATACAAAATAGTCATGATAATATTTTTTATTTTGCACATATCGAGAATGTTCCAGTGACTGCAGTTCAAGTCCAAAGAAATACCACAAACCACAATGATCTTGTGATGGGGAAGGTACTGGAAATGGTGTTAAAGAGGAGGATAGCAGGAAAATATCCAGAATTAAAACTGTACATTTCCTGGAGACTTAAATTAACAGCACAGGGTGGAAGTCTGTTGTGGGGGATGAAAGTGATGATTCCTCTTGTGACAAAGAGCATCGGAATAATTATATGAAGGGCACCCATGTATAGTCTGAATGAAGGAAATAGCATAAAGTTATTTTTGATGGACAGGAATTAATGCCCAGGTAGAAGAAAAAGCAGGACTGTGCCAGTCATGTGTACGGGTAAGGAACACACTCAATTTCATCCATGACAGTGACCTAAAATTCTACGGTAACGTTACATGTTGACTTTGTTCGTTCATGTTTGTTGTAGATGCACACACATAATGGCCTGACGTGGTCGTCATGAATCAATCACTGTGGAACAAACCATTGAGGAATTCAAGAAGATCTTTGCAAGATTTGGAAAACCAGAGCAGATCGTGAGTGACAATGGGCCACAGTTTATAACCCAAGAGTTTAAAGCCTACTTAAAGATGTGTGGAGTTCAACATATAACGTCAGCACTTTACCACCCATCTACAAATGGTTTAGCCGAAAGGTTTGCACAGTCCTTGAAGCATGCACTGAAAGCTTTCAAGGACCAAGATTCACTACATCATCGTGTGAACAGGCTTTTAGCAACATACCAAGATACGACAAGTGTGACTACACAAAATAACCAGCTTTGCTGTTGATGAAAAGGCAGCAAACATTAGTGTGCCAGTGCCAGAACTACCTCAGGAGGTAACGGTCTCTGTCTCATCTGACTTTGTAACTTCTCATTCACCTACAGAAGAGATTGTACCAGAAGTACCTGCTACTACTAGTCTTCTCTCAGAAAAGGAGACTGAAATGCCTTGCAGGGTAGAGACATCTAGTGGAGAACTAGAAAATATATCTAAGGTGGAGAAGAACAAAGTCTTGGACGTGCGGAGCCAACCAGCGAGAAATAGGTGCCCAACTGATCGTCTATCTAATTCACTGTTATTACGATGTAATAATTTGATGTATATATCTGTGCTGTACTGTTCTATGTTCTATGTTCTATGTTCTATGTGTATATATGTGAATGATGATGTAAAATACTAATTATTAGTTGTGTTGGACCTGAGAAGTTAAGGAGGAGGGATGTTATATGTGGGTTATTGTAGCTGTGTGCAATGGCTCTTTAAGAACAGAGTCACCTGACATATGTGATGTCATTGGCTACTTCGCTGGGTTTTGCCCTTTGCCTAGTACCAACACTTGTACAGTGAAGACCTATTATTATGGGCCAGAGTTTAGAAAACTCCAAAGTATATCATGGAGTTCACTTGACCTACAACTGTTTATTGAGTTTGATTATGATGAGCACAAGAGCCTGCCTTTCAAAGATGTGGCCCAGCACACGGCACTCTTACTGGTATAAGGCTTATTATTGATACTCAGTTCCCCTTCTCAAACAGCAGGTTTGAATTCCTTCCAGAAAGCGATTATCTCTTAAGTTATCAAGAAGTCTGGAAACAGCCTTTAAAATAAAGATAGAGAGGCACTTCGTTCAACCTGTGCAGTTCAAAAGAAGTCCAAAACTCAAAGCGAAAGAAAAACCCACAGAGCCACAGCCCAGCTCCACCCACACAATGACATCACTGAAGCCATGTGATAAGACAAAAACATTTCTTAAAAGGACATTCCCATGACATCTATGACACTGTCTAATAAATCTGGATCTTGCATTCAACCCATGTGCATCAGCAATCTGTTTCTTTTGTACTGTTAGTCCAAAAATACAAGTGACCATCATATTGCTAATCCACCTCATTGAACTGATCATGCAGAAGTACAACCTTAATAGACCTCAATCATTAAAACCTTTATATTTCAAAGACTGTCTCTGTACTTTAAGAAAATGGGCATGCTAACTATAAGAAATGACTCAATGTGTAAATATTTGTTGTTCTTGACAGCTTAATTTACAATAAGGGTCAGGATTTTTCAGATGGCGGGTTTTCCCGCCCCACCAGCTACAGGTTGGCATGGAATGCATTCCTGCTGCTTACATATAAACGTAAATGCCACCACCATCCCAGAGGACCAAAGGCTGCTCTCTGCTTTGAGAGCTGACTGGTGGTGATTTAACCGGAGGGCCACCATACCTCAGATGAAGGCAAGGTTGAAAAGGCGGCACCATCACAAATAACCTCAGCCAGTACAGGAATTGAAACTGTGCTGTTGGCATAGCTCTGCATCACAAACCTGCCAGCCAGCCAACTGAGCTAACCGATCCCCAGCTCACATATAGCAGGCCCACAGCCAGTTGGCTGGAAACAAGACTTCTGTCTGAATGAGGGACACAAATCCTGCTTCAGGGAACTTCTGGAGCAGCCAGCCAATCTGATTTGTTGACAGCTCTGTAGTCCCAGCAGTGCCAGTGGAAGCAATGGCCAGGATTAGGACCACAAATGATCCCCAGATTCTAAATGTTGGAGTGCAGACTTAACAGAAGAGAGCAAATTGTGCACCTACTCAACCCACTGTCTTCCTCTGCATAAAATGCAGCAGAGACTGCCATGCTAGAGTGGGGCTTCTGAGCCATACCAGGCGAGAGGTCAAAGTCTTCGGATAAGACGTAGAAAACAAGTAGCAAATTTCTAACAGAGTTGAGGAGAAACTACTTCTCCCAAAGGATTGTGAATCTGTGGAAATTACTACCAAAGAGTGTGCGGTGGATGCTGGGACAGTGAGTAAATTTAAGGAGGAGTAAGACAGATTTTTAATTGGTAATAGACATAGAACATGTAGTGCAGAAGGAGGTCATTTGGCCCATCGAGTCTGCACCAACCCACTTAAGCCCTCACCTCCATCCTTTCCCCGTAACCCAATAACCCTACCTAAGTTTTTTTACTCACTGAGGGCAATTTATCATGGCCAATCCACCTAACCTGCACGTCTTTGGACTGTGGGAGGAAACCGGAGCACCCGGAGGAAACCCACGCAGACACAGGGAGAACGTGCAGATTCCACACAGACTGTGACCCACCAGGGAATCGAACCTGAGACCCTGGTGCTGTGAAGCCATAGTGCTAACCACTTGTGCTACCGTGCTGCCCTTGGGTAGCACCGGTTGAAGGGTTATGGAGAACAGGCAGGATGGCGGAGTTAAGGCCAGGATGAGATCAGCCATGATCGAATGGCGGAGCAGATGCGATGGACCAAATGTTTTAATTCTGCTTCTATATCTTATAAACTTATGAACAGAGTTGGCCACCACAGTGCAAACCATCATCTTAATACGTGGAGGCTGCCACCAGGCTGTAAGTCTAATCTATTGTCTTTAAATCCACCCTGCTTTTTTGACCATCGGTTTATTTCTAATGTTTACGTTGTGATAAATATTTGCCTAACTAATAACCCAAAAAAGAGATTTCTTTGTTTCAGTCATGAAACAGGCAAATAGCTCTTTTATGTATATGAGTAGTCCAGAGGAGTCTAGACTTCTCAACACCGCAAGAATTCAGGAAGCAACTGGTGATGTTAGAACAAAATAGTGTTCTTTTTAAAGTTGATTATTTAAATTTTTTTCACAGTTTCAGTGTCCTGCATATGTGATTTGTGGATTTTACGACATAACTTCAAAGTTACATGAAACTTTTTGGTGAACTTCCACCTGAGAAACTAGTTCCTAATTATGGTATTTCAGGCTTCATTAACAGACACGGGGTGCGATTCTCCGAGGCCGCGCCGGTTGGGAGAATCGCAGCCCGCGCCAGTTTTTCATGCGACGCCGGTCCGATGCGCTCCCGCGATTCTCCCAACAGGCGAAATCGGTCCCGTCGGGTTCTGCACGGCGCAAGCCGGCGAATCGCTCGAGGCGCACAAAATGGCGATTCTCCATACCCCTGCTATTCTCTGGCCCGGGTTGGGCGAAGTCCCGATGGCGTGACACCAGTTCACGCCGTCGCCATTCACACCTGCTATTTTTAGTCGTCAGCCAGTCGTGCTGGCTTACGCTGAGCGCTGAGGAGGTGAGCGGACTGTCCCGGAGTCACCGTAGACTGGGGAAGACTTCCCCAAGAACGCTGCGGCCAACGGGGGATCGGAAAGTGGGAGGGGGGGGGGGAGTGAGGTGGGAGGGGGGTGGGAGTGAGGGGGAGAGGGAGGGAGTGGAGATGGGAGGGGGGAGAGGGAGGGAGTGGAGGTGGGAGGGGGAGAGGGAGGGAGTGGAGGTGGGAGGGGGAGAGGAAGGGAGTAGAGGTGGGAGGGGGGAGAGGGAGGGAGTAGAGGTGGGAGGGGGAGAGGGAGGGAGTGGAGGTGGGAGGGGGAGAGGAAGGGAGTAGAGGTGGGAGGGGGAGAGGGAGGGAGTGGAGGTGGGGGGGGAGAGGGAGGGAATGGACGTTGGAGGGGAGAGGGAGGAAGGTGGGGATGGTAAGGGGGAAGGGGGTGGGGGGGAGGGGGAGAGGGAGGGAGTGGAGATGGGGGGGGGAGAGGGAGGGAGTGGAGGTGGGAGGGGGAGAGGGAGGGAGTGGAGGTGGGAGGGGGGAGAGGAAGGGAGTAGAGGGGGAGGGCGGAGAGGGAGGGAGTGGAGGTGGGAGGGGGAGAGGGAGGGAGTGGAGGTGGGGGGGAGAGGGAGGGAATGGACGTTGGAGGGGGAGAGGGAGGAAGTGGGGATGGTAAGGGGGAAGGGGGTGGGGGGGAGGGGGAGAGGGAGTGAGTGGAGTGGGACGTCCATCCCCGGATGCAACATGTCAGCCGCCCTGCCATGGCAGGAGACGCCCACAGGTTGTCGTGTGGCTGATGGGCACAGGCCACTGACGCACCGGTGAGGAGGACGTTGTTAACTGCCCATTGGACGCAGAAAGTGACCAGGGGCTAGGCTGGCCGCATGTCAGCAGCACGACCAGGCCACCGGGACACACAGGTATCCCAGGGCATGCAGCTACCGAGGTGTCGAAGAACCTCCGTGTAACATGTCGTTTCTCTGCCCCCCACCACCCTCCTGTAGGTCACCATGTTTGCCAACCAGACAGCGATGTTCACTGCAGTGGTTGGAGCATCCAGCAGCGTCGGCAGTGACAGCCCACAGCGGATGCAGATGCTGGGGCTGCGGAGTGGCCCGTCGTCGCCGTACAGGCTGCTGGCTCATGGCCGGTTTGTCCAGGGGGATGCCGAGGGGAACATTGACCCCCAAATGCTGAGGAAGGCACAGGATGCGGGCACTGATGTCGAAGTGCATGGGGGGGAGGAGGATAAGGAGGAGGATGAGGAGGAGGTGGAGGAGGATGGCGTGCAGCAGGGTGGGATGTGTGGCGCAGGACACAGACACAACCCGGGTGCTGGTAATGGCCAGGAGGCTGCACGACGGCACCTTCGAGGACAGTGGGCACGCGACGCGTTGATGTCTGCAAGGTTCACGCATCGCATGGGAAGGGATCGCTGAACAGTACCACTTGCATCGTCAGTCGTGCACACGGACAGCACACAACCCCCACCATCCCCCCTGCACCCCCTCTCCGTGTACACTCTCCACTTCGACATCACCCTTACCACTGGGTCCAGACGGTATGTCACAACATTGATGGCTGTGTCAGCGGGTGTGATCAGTGCCCCATGTTGAACCATGACAGCCTGATCTGCGATGAGCTGTGAGCTCAGAACCGTTAGACAAAGTCTGACTCATGGCAATAGCTGAACCATCCATCTCGGTGGTCGCTGTGTTCGTCAGGGACACTCCATCAGGGGCTTTGTGGGGTAGCTGTCGTCAGAGTGCCGAGGACTACGGTGTCCGGCTGTGGGAGGGGGGGGGGGGGGCGGGGGGAAGGTACTGCACACCCGGCACAGACGTTTAACCGCTCGTCAACCTCAGCGACAGTCGGTCACCATCAGGAGCCCCGTGGCACCGGAGATAGCACAAAGTCTTACAAGTTAGGTGCAACAGAGAGTTTAATAGTGAAGGTACAGATGCCCTAGCCTCTACAACTAAACTGTGCCCTGCACCCGTGCCAACTTACTATGTGTCCAACTTCCTCCGTCTAAGTAAATCCCCAGATGATACAGCAGGAGTGGAGGCGGACTGCTGAGAATCACGCCCCGCGACATGTCTCCCCATCGGCACTCGTTTCCTGGGGCGACCCGCCTTGATGGGCCAGGCTGCTCGGCGAGCATGCTGGATGACGTGGTGCTACCCTGCTCTGCCCGCTGCCCATCCGATGCACCATGGACGGGACGGGGGAGGCCGAGCGTTCCTGGACGTCCCGTGATGAAGTTCATGGGACGGGCCTCAGAACCTCCTCCTCCCTCGGGGAGCCCGGTGGCCCCCGGGCCTCATTGTGGGACGGAGGTGCGATCGGAGACGCGCCCCGTCACCCCACTGAAACCTGGCGCTGCCAGTCCTGGAGGCCTGCAACCGTATCGATCAGGGTCCAAATGTTTGCAGAGCCGGAGTCCAGGGAGTGAGACATTCCTGCCAGGGACTGTGCGACCTCAACCTGTGAGTGCGCGACGCCATCCAGCATGTGCGTCAAGCGGTCGATGCTCTCCGCGACTGATTGCTGGGACTGGGCCATGACCCGGTGAAACTCGGCCAGGGCCCGGAGCGCGGCGGCAATGCCGTTTTGGCTCTGGTGCATTGCTGCCTGTGAGAGGGCAGCCCTCTCCTGGGCCATGGAGGACGCGTGCACGTGAAGCCCAACGCCTTGCAGAACCTGACCCATGGCCGAAACCGTTTTCCCCATTGCCTCGACCGCAGATGCCATCCGTGCGGTGTCGGCCTGGGTGGCTGCGATGAGCGGCACCACTCCCTGCTCCTGGACGGGGATGGACTCCTCTAACTGCGTCTGCAGCTGCTGGAAGACGGCCCTCATCCCGTCATTGTGTCCCTGGGTTTCGAGATGCATCGGTTGTCCAGGTGGGTCGAGTAAATCCAGGAACCCGGGAACCGTCTGGGCGTAAGCTGGCTGCTGGGCCTGGGCTGCCCTCCGACAGTCCGGGCCCTCGGCTGCTCCGACCTCCACTTGCTGTACCGGCTCGGCTGTGTGGTGCACACCAGACCGTGACCCAGGAGCCTCATCACTGAATTGCCCAACCGAGGTGAGTGTCTCTGGGATGGTGGATGGTGTGGGAGACAGCAGTGCCGCAAGCTCTAGGTCCTCGTCCGTCAGTACGTCCGGTGTGTCCTGGTCCCACTCATGGCCCGGCGCAGGGCGGACGTGGCCCATGTAAAGTTCCGCAGCGGGTGAGTCCGTTGACTGTGTGGCCGTCATCTGTGCGTCTAGGTCCACAGTCCCCGTCCTGTCCCCGTCACTGTGTTGTCTCACGGCCCGACCTTCGGGCAACGCACAGCCATGATTGTCGTCACTGCCCGTCCTCTGTACGCCCCGCTCCAGAGTCCCGGATTTAGGGGATGGCCTTCCTGGCCGACCTCCTGCCACCCTCTGGCGTGCGACCCTAGGTGCGGGTGTCGTTGTAGATGGTCGGCTGTTTTGTACAAGACGGCCCTGGACGTTTGTCGGCTGGCCCTGGGGAACAGAATGATACGGGGTTCGTTAGACACGCTCGGCCGGGTGTACGGTGGTCTAGTGGGCAGAGTGTGAGGGGAGAGAGGATGGGTGGTCCAGTGGGCAGAGTGTGAGGGGAGAAAGGATGGGTGGTCTAGTGGGCAGAGTGTGAGGGGAGAGAGGATGGGGGGTCTAGTGGGCAGAGTGTGAGGGGAGAGAGGATGGGGGTCCAGTGGGCAGAGTGTGAAGGGAGAGAGGATGGGTGGTCCAGTGGGCAGAGTGTGAGGGGAGAGAGGATGGGCCGGGGGGGGGGGGGGGGGGGGGGGGGGGGGGGGGGGGGGGGGGCATGCAGGGTTGTCTCACTTGCTTCTGCGCCTCCAACCTCGCATTGCGCGACCTCCCGGGTGGCGGATCCCCCAGCGAGGTCCAGTGCCCTCTGTTCAAAGACTGTCAGGGGGTGCAGCACGGGCAAACCCCCTCTGGTTCTAATATGCTCCCGGTTGTTGTGAGCAGTCTTGTCCTGTTGGGGGGGGGGGGGGGGCTGCACGGATAGAGCATCGCAATTGGGCAGGTATCATCAGGGTGTTCATATATAGGCTACATTAATGTTGGGTGGGGGGAAAGTTGGAGCCACACCATGGCATCTCTCCAGGGGGTCACAGCGCTCATGTGGGTCTGTCACAACGTTGTTCACCCCCCTCCACTCACTCTCGCCCCCCTCTCCACCTCGTGCCCGGGGGGGGGGGGGGGGGGGGCTGATGAGGGACATGGGGTGGGGGTGGGGGGATGGTTGTAACCCGGGGGCACCCTGGTGGCACTTACCCTGGCAGCCCTGGTGAGGTAGTGGAGCTTCTTTCGGCACTGCTCCTCGGACTGAGGGGTCTGCCCCACAGCACTGACTGCCATGCCTACCTCAAGCCAGGCCTGTCGCACTGCGCTAGATGGGTGGCGATGCCCTCGTCGTGGGCAGAGGATGCCCCTGCGCAGCTCCACCTCATCGAGGAGGGTCTCCAGGTCCGTGTCACGGAACCTTGGGGCGGCCCTCCGTGGCTCGGTCATCTTCCGCCCTCTTCTGCTCCGGGTCCTTCCGTGTGCGGATCGCGTCTTTTAAGACGCGGCGTCATTTGGGCACGCGCGCTGACAATGCGCACTTCACGCCACGTCCCCCGTGTTCCTCGCGGCCCCGATGCTAGCCCATTTCCGGGGCCAGAATCAGCCGCGATCGGGGCCGTTTTGCGCTGTTGTGAAACTCAACGGAGTTCATGACGGAGAAGGTCGCTCCTGTGCGGCCTCGGAGAATTGCGCCCAAGGACCTTTTGTAGGAATTCAAAGCCTTGACAAAGTAACAAAGCTTTGAAGGTACATATCTTTGAAAAGATATGCAAACCAAGGAGGAATAGTCCAGTCATTTTGTGATCAACTAGTCCAGCCATTTTGTGATCAATTAATAAAGACTATTTAGGCGGTATGGTGGCACAGTGGCTAACACTGCTGCCTCACAGCACCAGGGACCAGGGTTAAATTTTAATCTTGGGTGACTGTCTGGAGTTGTACATTGTCCCCGAGTCTGCATGGGTTTTCTCCAGCTGCTCTGGTTTCCTTCCGCAGTCCAAATACGTGCAGGTTAGATGGATTGACCATGCTAATTGACCTTTAATGTCCAATAGTTAGGTGGGGCTATGGGGTTACAGGGTGAGGGAGGGGCCCATGTAGGGTGCTCTTTCAGAGGGCCGATTTAGACTTGATGGGCCAAATTGCTTCCTTTCATACTGTAGGGATTCTATGATTTTTACCTTAAAAGAAACACACAACAAAATGAATATAATACACTACAATGGTACATTTAACTAAGACTGATGGCCATGCCCACACAGCATTACGTGAAGTTACCCTACGATCCCAACTAACGACATTTCCTGAACTCTGAGATGTCTCTTGTTCCCAAACAACATCCAATATTATATGACTCTATGAACTAATTCCAGCAGATAGTTACAATGCATGGTTGTTTCTTCACGTTTGGGGAAAACTCTCTTCAGTTTCAGTGAAGGTAGAATCTTCTCTGTTCGAGTTTTGTATTTTAACCAGCCGCCCTTTTTGTGATAACTTGTTTTTGGGGAGATTGTTTTCTGCAGCTGGGTTTGGCTGTGATGGTACCTACTGACACGAAGGTTGGGGGAGTTGCAGATAATGTTGAGGGCTGTTGCAGGTTACAACAGGACATTGACAGGATGCAGAGCTGGGCTGAGAAGTGGCAGATGGAGTTCAACCTAGATAATGTGAAGTATTCATTTTGGAAGGTTGAATGTGAATGCTGAATACAGGGTTAAAGGCAGGATTCTTGGCAATGTGGAGGAACAGAGGGATCTTGGGGTCCACGTACATAGATCCCTCAAAGTTGCCACCCAGGTTGATAGGGTTGTTAAAAAGGCGTATGGTGTGTTGGCTTTCATTAACAGGGGGATTGAGTTTAAGAGTTGCGAGGTTTTGCTGCAGCTTTATAAAACCCTAGTCAGACCACACTTAGAATATTGTGTCCAGTTCTGGTCGCCTCAATATAGGCAGGATGTGGATGCTGATGCGCTATCAATTGTACTAAAGACACGAATGGGTACAAGAGAGGCTTTATTACAGTGAGATGTTTATCCTCCGACTGCAGCTGGTAGAATGGCTGCTCAGGAGAACTCATGCATATTTATACGGCTCCTTGTGGGCGGAGCTAGCCGGCAGGGGCTACCGGCGAACCTGTAGTACAGGTACTGCTGTACATCCCCTAATACAGGCACACACACAATTACACAGTGGATCACCACAGATGCTTTGGAGAGGGTACAGAGGAGATTTAGCAGGATGCTGCCTGGACTGGAGGGCATGTCTTATGAAGAAAGGTTGAGGGAGGTAGGGCTTTTCTCACTGCAGCGAAGAAGGAAGAGAGGTGACTTGATAGGGGTGTACAAGGTGATGAGGGGCATGAATAGAGTGGATAGCCAGAGAGTTTTCCCCAGGGTGAAAATGGCTGTCACAAGGGGACATAATTTTAAGGTGATTGAAGGAAGGTATAGATAGATAGATAGAGAAATACAGCACAGAACAGGCCCTTCGGCCCACGATGTTGCAACGAACTTTTGTCCTAGGTTAATCATAGAATTTTGGACAATTTTTCATGGCCAATCCACCCAACCTGCACATCTTTGGACTGTGGGAGGAAACGGGAGATGTCAGAGGTCAGTTCTTTACATAGAGAGCGGTGGGTGCGTGGGATGCACTGCCAGCAGAGGTGGTGGAGTCTGAGTCATTAGGGACATTTAAGTGACTCTTGGTCAGGCACATGGTCAGCAGTAAATTGAAGCGATGTAGATTAGGTTGATCTTAGATTAGGATAAATGGTCGGCACAACATTGTGGGCTGAAGGGCCTGTACTGTGCTGTACTGTACTATGTTCTATGTACTGCTACAGTGCCCCTTTCTCCAGTTATTGTGCTCTGGATATATCATTTGTTTACTTTGATGTTACTCATCCTATAAACCCGGCTTTTACCAATTCCCTTATCTTTGCACTTTCAAGTTACCTCTTCTACACCCCAGTATATTTCCCTGGTCATGTAGGTAAACATTTGCTCTTCTCACTGGTCTGCTAATTTGCAACTCAAATACACCCCTAATCAATTCCCCTTTTTATTTATCCCAAATTCATCCTTTTAATCCTAATTTTCCCCAGTTCTTAACATAAGGAAGTATTAACAAAAATCTGGCAGTTTGTAGCGATTATAATTTCTGAATATGAGAAATGTGATTCTATTTGTAAATTAATTAAATGCTTAAATTTTCCTTAAATTGCGGAGGAAGGCTGGAACCGGATCTTTTGACCAATACTCCAATGCCTCCCTATCTTGACAATTTTTAGTGAGTCAGGGCTCATTAGCTTAGCAGGCCAGATTCCTAACAGGATCTCTGCTACTGAGAGCGGCACGGTGGCAGAGTGGTTAGCACTGCTGCCTGACAGCGCCAGGGACCTGGGTTCGATTGCGACCTTGGGTGCTTGTGTTGGGTTTGCACGTTCTCCCCGTGTCTGCGTGGGTTTCCTCCGGGTGCTCCGGTTTCCTGCCACAGTCCAAAGATGTGCAGCTTAGGTGGACTGGCCATAAAAGATTGCCTCTTAGTGTCCAAAAGGTTAGGTAGGGTTACGGAGATAGGTAGGGTTACGGAGATAGGTAAGGTCCTCTTTCAGAGGTTCGGTGCAACTGGATGGGCTGAATGGCGTCCTTCTGCACTGTAGGGATTCTATGATTCTATGAGAGGAAATCTGTAATTGCTGGAAAGCAAAATGCCAGTGATTCTGCAGCTGGAGAAGCACATTAAGAGGTCGTAACATTTAAATGGGGATGATAAAATCCTGAGGTCCAGGAATGTCTTGCAATTTTTAGGCCACAGACTGGGCCAGCATTAAGGGGAGATGCTTGATTCCGGGGTTTCTTCTCCTGAAAGGTGCATAAACAGGCCTCCCACCACTGTCTCTGATATGCCCCTACAATTTCCTTGGCGGTCTCCTGTCTGGACAATACCAAACTGACCTGTCGCCCCACATTAACCCTGTATATACCAAACCCTTATACTACACCAAGGAAGGTGCTCTTCCCATCAGTAGGCCCAAGCAGGTACTAGTAGACATGGAAAACGGTGGCAAATATTGACAATACGCACGTCGTCAACCACAGGACCTGGGTTTAATTTCAGGTGAGCTTCAATGACCTGCCTTGGATAACAAGGACCTGCTCTATTTCTCTGGATTACATTTTGCACGTCACAGTAATCCTTTCCCCAACATTTTATACACTTCCATCGATCACCCAACCAATCACAAGGGTCACTGCAATGATTTTCCTCACTCCCGTCACACCCTCGTTAGTTTTTTACTACCTTTACAGAAGTCATTAACAATATTCTGTTTCCAACTGGTAGCAAATGCTTAACATTGCTCATTTTGACAACACTTTCTCATTTCACAGTCCAACCTCTCTTTTTCATTTGAAAACTTTCCGTGCTGCTTGTAATTAGTTACTTCTTGCTCTCAGTTTGTACGCAATATGAAGAGCATCCAGACATATCAGCGGCCATTTACAAACTCTCTCCCACTTTTACCGTTGGAGAAAATGACTCAATGTGTGAGGGAGGAGTAAAACCAACAATGGCCAACAAATATCTAGATCCTCATCCACAATGAGTTGGCGGCTGTTAATACAGTAGGGCTCTCAAGAGCTAAGAGCATTGGTGGTGGTGAGGCTGAAGCATACGCTGCGCCAGAGCACTGGCCTAATTGACTTACTCGAGCAACTTGGCTATTTTACTCTACATTGTGAGGCCAATCATCTTTTCCTCTCCAGCCTTTCAGTGGTTTGCAATCATTTGTCCCTCTCTTTATCACACGGGACTTTCTTAACATCTGGAACTAATAGAAGAGAACTTGGTGGTAGAGACCCTCTTGAAGATGCAACATCAGTAGAGAAACTGGTATGTCTGGTGGGTACTGCCGTTCAGTCTCAGGGCTCCAACATCTTCACCGCCCTGGAAAAGCTGGTGTGTGACATAGATAAGGGCTTCATTCGAATCACTGATCTTATCCAGACTTCTTTCCCGTGCATAAGACCATAAGACCATAAGACATAGGAGTGGAAGTAAGGCCATTCGGCCCATCGAGTCCACTCCGCCATTCAATCATGGCTGATGGGCATTTCAACTCCACCTACCAGCATTCTCCCCGTAGCCCTTAATTCCTCGCGACATCAAGAATTTATCTATCTCTGCCTTGAAGCCATTTAGCGTCCCGGCCTCCACTGCACTCCACGGCAATGAATTCCACAGGCCCACCACTCTCTGGCTGAAGAAATGTCTCCGCATTTCTGTTCTGAATTTACCCCCTCTAATTCTAAGGCTGTGCCCACGGGTCCTCGTCTCCTCGCCTAACGGAAACAGTTTCTTTGCGTCCACCCTTTCTAAGCCATGTATTATCTTGTAAGTTTCTATTAGATCTCAATGGGAATGATGAGCCATACATCCTTGTTAGGTCACAGTATTACAATGGCAGTGGAACAAGGTGCCCTTTCTGAGGATGCGACTCCGTCATGAACCCCCCTCCCCCCAAAGCAATGCCATGCCATGGTACCAAAAAGCCAGACAGGCTACACTGCATTGATACTTGGTATGGGAGTAAGGGAAACTCCGTTCGTGATAAAGGATCAGTTTTTGTATTAATTATTACACACAAGCTCGTAAGTACTCTTTTTTTTCTCCATTCTTGGAATGTGGGTGTTGCTGGCAATGCCCGTATTTATTGCCCATTCCTGAGAACCCTTGAAAATATGGTGGTGGTGTTATAAATACCTAGTACATGGTTCATAGTAATTATTTAGAAGTAAATTTTAGTTCTGGGAAGATAACATTTTAACTGCAAAATGGGATAAATGTAATTGAAGCAGCTTGAAGACTAATACTTTTAAAAGATTGGGGACAAGTTGATTTAAGGGGTTAACAGCTAGAAAGAGTTTATTCAGATTATTGGTGAAAATATTTTCGAACTCGCTACTTCTTTTCATCCCTAGATATAATGACCTAGCTGAATGAATGATTCACATGGTAAAATCGCTAATTCTCAAATGTAGACAAAGCAAGCAAGCAAGCAAGCAAACATTGCAATGTTTCATATGAGACCTGAAAGTGCAAATGTTCCATCACCGGCAGAGGTATGCTTGTTGGTACCAATTTACCTACTCATCCATTTTACTCTATCAAAAACCAGAAAGCAACTTTTAAACAAGAGAAGACGACCAGCATGCACGATTATAGAATCATAGAATTTACAGTGCAGAAGGAGGCCATTCAGCCCATTGAGTCTGCACCAGCCATTGGAAAGAGCACCCCACTTAAGCTCGACACCTCCACCCTATCCCCACCCCCCCACCCAACCTTTGTGGACACTAAGGGCAATTTAGCATGGCTAATCCACTTAATTTGCACATCTTTGGACTGTGGGAGGAAACCGCAGCACCTGGAGGAAACCCACGCAGACACGAGGAGAACATGCAGATTCCGCACAGATAGTGACCCAAGCTGGGAATCGAACCTGGGATCCTGGCGCTGTGAAGCAACAGTGCTAACCACTGTGCTACCGTGCTACCCTGAAATGCAGGTACAGAATTGCCAAGTTTAAAGTTGGGACAACAAGTTCACACCCAGGATTCCACAGAAGGTATGTGGTAACCAGCTGAGTCATATGCACAAAGGTGCAATGGTGAAGCAGAACCGAGGACAAATCAAATCCATTCTATGCGCAGTTAGGACCCTGACTTTCCTCATGCTTGCAATTTTAACTCAAGAACCTGCTCCCATGCCCACATGTCTGTCCATGGCCTGCTACAATGTTATAGTGAACCTCAGTGCAAACTGGAGGAACAACATCTCAGCTTCCAGTTAGGCACGCTACAGCCTTCCTGTCTCAATATCAAATTCAGCAACTTCAGATGATTAGTTCTACCCTACCTCAACCCATTTGTCATCATCCCATTTCATTTTAACTGTCTTTTACCATTTCTTTCTTTCTTATCTTTTTTGATATAAATGTAGCCCCCCTATCTTATCCCCCTTTCTTACCTTTTCTCCCCTTTGCTTCCCCCTTCCCCTCCCCCCACACCTACATCTGTCAGTTTACCCTCTGATGTTAGTTTCTCTGCTGTTTGGCCTTTTACACCTTTTGCTCTCTCTCGGGACTGCCATTAGCACTCTTTCCCTTGGATTCTTGGCCGATTAGCAATCTGTTCCCTCGGTTTCTGTGGCTACGACTCATCTTCCATTCTCTCACTCCACAGTATAAGTATTTTCCACTTTTTCTGTCTTTTAGCTTTGACAAAGGGTCATCTGGACTCAAAATATTAGCTCCTTTCTCTCCCTATAGATGCTGCCAGACCTGCTGATATTTTCCAGCATTTTCTCTTTGGTTTCAAATCCATTCTAGCTCTTTAACCACTGTACAGCCCTATTGCATCTATGACCGGATCCCAAATGAAACCAGGAACAACATCCAAGAATGGCAATCCTACAAATCATGTTCAGCAATTAAATTAGCCTCCAGATATTGTTGCCATCACAAGGTCTGGTCATCCCAGCAGATTTCCTTTGCACTTTAGAAACTCATAAATTAATCAGGCCTGTGCATTTATTTATTGGTGACTAAACATAAACATATATCATAAATAATTATACTTCTTTGGAGGGGGGGGGGGGGCAAGTCATCTAAAAGAAAGGGGGATGTTGTAATATGCCAGAGAATATCAGCATGACATCACTCACTAGAAGGCATTTGTGTCATGTGATCCAGTCTTGGTTTCACTTTTGCTTCGGGTAGAGCACACACACAACTCTGATACCTTCAAGGTTTATATCAATGTATTACTGTTCTCATGTGCCTAATAAATGAACCCATGACATGTTTAGCCAATTCCCTATGAGTGATTGCTGGCTTGTGTCCTGTACAGTAAATAATCTCAAAGTATTTGATTATTCTAATAACATGACAACATTTAGTTTACACAGCAGCACATCCACTTTATCAGCTATCAAATGAAGTCGGGGCTACACTGTTCCATTCCACAACTTGTAGATTCCAGTTTGA
This sequence comes from Scyliorhinus canicula, assembly GCF_902713615.1. Classification (NCBI taxonomy): domain Eukaryota; kingdom Metazoa; phylum Chordata; class Chondrichthyes; order Carcharhiniformes; family Scyliorhinidae; genus Scyliorhinus; species Scyliorhinus canicula. Next base: position 40,208,075 of record NC_052154.1, read on the forward strand.
GCTTCAACATTCAGTTAATCTTACTTTTTTCATTGTAATTTATTCTTCCAAATACAGCCCGTGGAAAACTTGTCAAATATTTCAACCTTTTCTTTGCCTTTACCGGTTGACTGTCATATCAAGTTTTTGTGGATCAGACGATGCACGCCAATCATTGTCTCTGGTGAGCTTCAGCCTCTTTAAGCAGCCCTATTGTGACCTGTTATTGATTTTATTGTGATAGAGCTGTTGCCTATGTTAGGACCTGCTGTGAATCATGAACTTCTGTTGCCCTCTGTGCTTGTGAACCCATACTGCATTCATTCAGAAAGCTCCTGGAATATTTGCTGCTCTCCTACCAATCACAATGGTTAGCATTTATTATTCCCACTAACTCCTAGTCTGATCTGCAGTTAAATATGCTTCCTGGGTCTGTGCACTTCTTCAGTAATGTTAACAAGTTAAATAGATCACCATCCCCCACTCGTTTCACTAGTGTTTTGCACTCCTCTTTTTGAAGGGTGAGGGTGGCAGGGGTTGTGGTGGAGAGGTGCCAGTAGACTCAAGTTAAAGTCCTCTGAATGGCACATTAAGTGGGGTGATTCTCAGTGGCTATGGCGCCAATAAACATCCCACTGTCCAATTGCACTTTGCCGTTTTATTCCTGGCCTCAGGGTGTTTCTTCCCATCGAGGCCACACTGAGAGGCATTTCCTGCTGGCGAGCTGAATGGCTTCTTGCAGATTGGGGCATCATTTTATCTGGTTGTCCCAATCTCTCTCTTCCACTCACCCCTCCCCCCTCCCCACTTTCAGGCCCCTGATTTTTTTGACCCCCCCCCCCCCTCATTCGCCAACCCTGGGGAGGCCCACTGAGAACCCTCCCTCCCCACCTCAGTGCCAGGGTGTTTGTCAAGCAGGTGCCCAACCCTGTTCTTGACCACCCAGGGCTCTCCAATGGCCTGGGAGACTCCCCCAAGTGCTGTTATGCCTGATCCATGTTTGTGTGGACCAGTACTAAACAACATCCTGGCGGGGTCTCCCAGGCAAAGCCGGTGACTCCCAGGCGCCAGGTAAATCCACCGTCTGGGTATTTAAATGAGCCTTAATATTCAGAACTGGATCTTATTCAGAACTGGATCTCGCCCAGCGAGAGTGATATTCCATGATTTTAACATTTTCTCACAATGGCCTGAGACCCTAATTCTTCACAAACTGGGCAGTAACATATTTGTTATGACACTGGACTAGTAATCTAGAGGCCTTGACAAATGATCTAGAGACAAAGTCTTATCATGGCAGCTGGGAAACCTAGATTCAATTAATGAAGTAAATCTGAAATAAAAGGATAGTATCAGCCATGTAACCATGAAACTACTGGATTGTTGTAAAAACTCATCTGATTCACTGCTGTCCTTTAAGGAAGGAAATCTGTTTTCCTCACCCGATCTAGCCAGGATGTGAATCCAGACCTACATCATTGTGGTTGACTTTCCACTGCCTTCTGAAATGACCAAGGAAACTATTGTACCAACGCTCAATAAAAAGCCTCATAGGAATAAAATTGGATGGACCACCGGGACAACCTATGCATCACATCCAACCCACTCAGATCCGCAAAGTTCCCCCTGGGGACTTGCCACAATTGGGAGAGCTGCCTCCAGATGAGTCGGGCAGCATCCTAATATATTCATACTCACTGAATCATACGTTACAGCAAATAACACAAAAATTGCCTGAGTAGTTGATAATAAAAAGGATAGCTGCCGACTCCAGATTATATCAATGGTTTGATTGACTGGGCAGAGACGTGGCAAATGGAATTCTACCTGGAAAAGTGTGAGGTGATGCATTTGGGGAGGGGAAAAAAAGGAAGGGAATACTCAATAAACGAGCAGATATTGAGAAGGATTGAGGTGAGAGATCTTGAAGTGCATGTTCACAGATCCTTGAAGGTTGCAGGACAGATGGACAAGATGGTAAAGAAAGCATATGGAATGCTTTTCTTTATTGGGCAAGGTATTTGTTATAACCTGCCTGCTTATCATCGGCTGGGGACTAATGACAATCCCACAATCCTGTGGGAGTATGAGCTTCCCCAATGAGGGGGGGCGGAGAAATCATTAGCAGACTCCCTGCATAAATAGAGCTGGCCAGTTGGAACCAGGGAGAGAGAGAGGAGTGAGCAGCAAGGGAAGTTGCTGCTGCTGTTGTATATAGATATGTTATTGTAAATAAATGTTATTTCTTTGTATCCTGAAAACTCGTGCTGGATTCTTCGTGGCCCTCGCAAAACTGGCGACGAGAATTAAAGTGAATAGCTGTCTACACTGCTGAAGCCACCTCCCTGGATTTTTGTTGGATACAGGTTGGAAGTTGTTTTCTATTACACCAAGCCTCTGTATGGACGTTTGGATGTTTTTGATGCTGCGCTGGAAAGCTGGGACCAGTACGCGCAAAGGGTGCATTACTATTTCCGGGCAAACAACATCACCGAAAACGAGCACCAGGTGCTCCTATTGCTCACCGCCTGCGGCCCGCATACATTTGGGGTGATTAGGAGCTTTATGTACCCATCTGCGCCAGACACCAAAATGTTTGATGAACTTGTGAACTTAGTGGGGCAACATTTTAACCCAACCCCATCCACGATAGTCCAACGTTATCGGTTTAATACCGCTGAGAGGACCCCAGGAGAATCCCTTGCCGACTTTCTATCCAGGCTACGCAGGATTGCGGAGTACTGTGACTATGGTGAGACCTTGTCAGAAATGTTACGCGACGGTTTGGTTTGTGGTATTAACAATGCGGCCACCCAGAGAAGGTTGTTAGCCGAGCCAACATTGACTTTTCAACAGGCCATTCAAATAGTATTGTCCCGAGAGAGCGCAGAACGAGGAGTGCAGGAGCGACAGGGAATGGAGGTGCATGCCTTGGGGCACAACCCCTTCTGTCCGAAAGCATCCCCCCACACCCCAGCGGTACCTTGGGCGAGGCGACGTCTGGATCGACGCCAGTGGCCGTCGGACATCCCTCCCCGAAGGGAGCCTTCTCCAGAACCAATGGATGAGGAGCCATGTCCGTGCCAGACTTGTAGGCGCCGACCCCGTCGCAGACGCCGATCCTGGGGGCGCCAGAGGCGCTGTCGTTCCGACCGAAACTGGGGCCAGCCCAGGGGCCGTACCTTCCATTTGGATGAACCTGCGGCGACTACTCCCCAGGGCGTGGAGATGGAGGATGACTGCCTGCAGCTGCATTGTGTGGCAGCTCCCCCTGTGGCCCCCATTAAAGTGACAGTACAGGTCAATGGTCACCCGCTTGAGATGGAGTTGGGCACTGGCGCAGCGGTCTCCGTGATCGCCCAGAGGACATTCGACCTCATCAAGCAGGGTATGCAGACCCTTACATTAACCGACACGCAGGCCAGGTTGGCCACCTACATGGGGGAACCATTGGACATTGCAGGAACTATGATGACCCCTGTTGTTTATGGACGCCAGGAGGGGTGTTTCCCACTTATCGTGGTGCGCGGCCATGGGTCCAGCCTGTTGGGTTGGGACTGGTTGCGTCATTTGCGGCTGCAGTGGCAGCACGTCCTCCAAAGAATTTCTGGAGGGTTGACTGAGGTGTTAGTACGATACCCAGATGTATTCCAGCCCGGTTTGGGGAAAATAAAAGGGGCTGTAGCACGTATCCAAGTCGAACCAGGAGCCACGCCGCGCTATTTCCGGGCACGCCCGGTGCCTTACGCCTTGCTCGAGAAGGTAGAAGGGCAGCTCACTCGTTTGGAGACTTTGGGTATCATCAGGCCCGTCCGTTTCGCTGACTGGGCAGCACCCATTGTACCTGTAATGAAGCCAGATGCCACAGTCACTTGTGCGTCGACTACGGCTTCCCGACTCGACCGATACCCAATGCCTCCCATAGAGGACTCTACGCGAAGCTTGCAGGCGGACTCTCATTCACAAAATTAGATATGAGTCATGCCTACCTACAGTTGGAGCTGGACCCTGCCTCGCGGCCATATGTAATGATTAATACACACCGGGGCCTGTATGAATATACACGGTTGCCCTTTGGAGTATCCTCTGCCTGCGCTCTTTTTCAACGCGTTATGGAGGGCATTTTGAGAGGTTTACCGGGTATTGCTGTCTCCTTAGATGACGTTTTGATCACAGGGACGTCGGAGCAGGAACATTTGGAAAATTTGGAGGCTGTCTTTAGATGCTTTTCGGAGGCTGGAGTCTGTTTACGTCGCACAAAGTACGTTTTTCAGGCGAAGGAAGTAGTCTACCTGGGTTATCGGGTGGACTGCGAAGGTTTGCACCCCGTCGCAGAGAAGGTACGCGCGATTCAACAGGCCCCCGCCCCGACTGACACTTCGCATCTTCGTTCGTTTCTTGGCCTCGTAAACTATTACGGAAAGTTCCTCCCCAATCTGGCAACTACACTGGCCCCGTTGCACCTTCTGCTAAAGAAGAATCACACCTGGGTTTGGGGTCAGCCGCAAGAAACCGCTTTCCGGCGGGTAAAACAATAATTGTCGTCGTCTGGGTTACTAACCCACTATGATCCTGGAAAGCCTTTGCTCGTCACATGTGATGCATCCCCGTATGGTATTGGGGCCGTCCTGTCCCACAAGATGGAGAACGGGACCGAGCGGCCGATAGCTTTCGCCTCCCGCACATTGACTGCAGCGGAAAAAAAGTACGCGCAGATCGAGAAGGAGGGCCTGGCAGTGGTCTTTGCGGTGAAACGTTTCCACCAGTATGTATATGGCCGCCACTTCACTATCGTGACTGATCATAAGCCTCTGCTGGGACTTTTCAGAGATAAGCCAATACCGCCCATTGCTTCCGCACGGATCCAGCGCTGGGCTTTGTTGCTCACTGCATACGAATATTCTCTGGAGCACAAACCAGGAACCCAGATAGGGAATGCCGACGCACTGAGCCGATTGCCTTTATCGACTGGCCCCATGTCGACCTCCACGACCGGTGAGGTGGTTGCAACCCTAAATTATATGGACAGCTTGCCTGTCACGGCATCACAGATCCGTGAGCGGACCTAGATGGAGCCAGTCCTGTCAAAGGTTCGGCACATAGTCCTGTATGGTGGGCAGCATAGACAGCTCCCAGGCGAGTTGCGGGCATTTTCCTCCAAGCTGTCCGAATTCAGCGTGGAAGACGGCATCCTTTTGTGGGGGACGCGTGTGATTGTCCTGGAAAAAGGACAGGAGCTGATACTGAGAGACTTGCACAATGGGCATCCAGGTGTGGCCAAAATGAAAATGTTGGCCCGGAGTTATGTTTGGTGGCCAGGCCTCGACACCGACATTGAGAAGGTGGCCCAAAACTGCTCCATTTGCCAGGAGCATCAGAAGCTTCCGCTGGCCGCATCCCTACATCACTGGGAATGGCCAGGGTGGCCTTGGGCGCGCTTGCATGCGGATTTTGCCGCCCTTTTCAAGGATCCATGTTCCTGCTATTAATCGACGCCCAGTCTAAATGGCTAGAGGTGCATAAGATGAGAGGCACAACGTCCTGTGCAACAATCGAGAAGTTGCGTTTGTCTTTCAGTGCGCACGGCCTCCCCGAGGTGCTGGTCAAGGACAATGGCACTCCATTCACAAGTGAGAAGTTTGCGAGGTTCATGAAGATGAATGGCAAACGCCACATCCGCAATGCCCGTTACCACCCAGCTTTAAATGGGTTGGCGGAGCGCGCAGTGCAGACATTCAAACGAGGCCTAAAGAAGCAGTCTTCCGGGTCGATGGACACGAGATTGGCTCGGTTTTTGTTTTCATATAGGACCACCCCCCATGCGGTGACTGGGGTAGCTCCTGCAGAACTCCTAATGGGCCGGAGATTTCGCACCCGCCTTAGCATGGTTTTCCCGGACATTGGCGCAAAAGTACGCCGCACACAAGAACGGCAGGGACATGGTTTTTCTCGGCATCGGCTGATTCGGCAGTTTATACCCGGTGACCCAGTGTTCATTCGGAATTTTGCTGGTGGTGCCCAGTGGGTCCCTGGCATAATCTTTCGCCAAACGGGCCCTATCTCTTACCAGGTACAAGCCCAGGGTCGTCTGCAGCGCAAACAAGTAGACCATGTTCGGTCCAGAAGACTATCCCTTCCAAAGATTCCTCACCCCAGGAGCTCATTTCGACAGCCACAGAGACCAGACACAATGGAAAGTATTCCTCACAATCTTCCTCTGGTGCCTCACTCAAAGCTTGCGCAGGTCGTGACAGAACCGTGTGGAGATAAAGACGCCGAGATGATGGAGGCAGCAGACTCTGACTCCGAGATGGAGACACAAGACACCTCAGAGGGGGAATCCTCGGGCTCACGGGCCGTGGATGTACAACCGTTACGCCGTTCATCATGGAAGCGCCGGTCTCCATCTCGTTACACGCCGCCCGATCCAGCGCCTCGTGCAGATGGTGTCCGGCCTGCGGCAAAACGCGTCCGACGCCCTCCTTCGCCAGGGTCTTCGGTGGATTCCTTGGACTTTGGTGGGAGGGATGTTATAACCTGCCTGCTTACCATTGGCTGGGGACTAATGACAATCCCTCAATCCTGTGGGAGTATGAGCTTCCCCAATGAGGGGGGCGGAGAAATCATTAGCAGACTCCCTGCATAAATAGAGCTGGCCAGTTTGGAACCAGGGAGAGAGAGGAGTGAGCAGCAAGGGAAGTTGCTGCTGCTGTTGTATATATATATATATATATATATGTGTTATTATAAATAAATGTTATTTCTTTGAATCCTGAAAACTCGTGCTGGATTCTTCGTGGCCCTCACAAAAGTATTGAAAACAAAAGTCAGGGTGTAATGATGGAGCTGTATAAAACGCTCTAATTTTGCGTACAGTTCTGGTAGCCACATTACAGAAAGGAAGTAATTGCTTTGGAAAGAGTACAGAGGGGATTTACAAGAATGTTGCCAGGGCTTTAAAATTGCAGCTATCAGGAGAGATTGTATAGCCAAGGGTTGTTTTCCCCTAGAACAGAGGAAGCTAAGGGGTGACCTAATTCAGGTGTACAAAATTGAGGGGCCGAGTTAGTGTAGACAGGAAAGACTTGTTTCCCCTAGCAGAGGGATCAATTACTGAGGGCATTGATTTCAGGTGATTGGTAGAAGGGTTAGGGGGATATGGGGAAAAGCTGGGTGTCTGGAGTTCACTGCCCACATTGGTGGTTGATGCTGAAATGCTCAACTCACTTAAAAGGCACTAGGATCTGCATCTGAAGTGCTGTAACCGGCAAGGCAATGAACCAGGTGCCAAAATGTGGAATTAAAATTAGAGGCTAGTTCCCTTATTGTCTTTTTTGGCTGGTACAGACATGATGGGCTGAATGACCTCTTTTTGCACCATAGCCTTTCTATGGTTCTATGAAATATTCCAGCCTCCTCCATCATCATCTCCTTTCCGGAGGTGGTGGAACAGCGGTACAGTGTTGTGAGGCAGTGTCTTTGGGAGCCCTCAACATTTACTCAAGATCTTGCAGAAACTCATAGGATCAAGTCACCATGAGATCAGGGTGGTATGGTGGCATAGTGGTCAGCAATGATGCCTCATAGCGCCAGGGGACCTGGGTTTGATTCTGACCTTGGGTGACTGTTGTGTGAAGTTTGCACTTTCTCTCCGTGCCAGCGTGGGTTTCCCGCTGGGTGCTCTGGTTTCATCCGACAGGCATGCATCGTCTGTCAGCACAGAGACCTCAGTGTCCATCCCCCAGCACAAGTTGTCCTTGTCCTGATGATCTGGGCGTTGGGCCATGTTGGTTTGCACGCCTTGGCTAAGGAGTGGATCCCAGGTAGTAGAGGTACTGACGTCCCCTGCAGACTCGATGGGCCGAATGGCCTCCTTATGCTCTGTAAATTCTATGATTCACCCATTGGGCCCGGATCTGTGACGGGTGCAATGGGGTTGCTGAATCGTGCCTGTGGAGTCGAGTTCTAACTGCAGATATGTGTGACTCATGTCAAGTTTGGTGGATGAGCATCCTCCAGCCAGTTTTGCATACAAGTCCTCCACGCGAGGCATTGGATAGTGGTCCAACTGGAATGCCCTGTTCACAGTTTGATTATAGTTCACACAAAAGTAAACAGACTTGCCCTGCGTCAGCACCAGTACCACAGGTATGGCCCACTCTGCAAATCGCACAGTGCGTATGATGCCCAAACTTTCCAGGCTCCGTAACTCAACATCCAACTTGGTGAGCAAGGTGTAAGAAACAGGCCATGCCCTGAGGTACCTGGGCTGAGCTTCTGGGCCTACGTAGATGAGGGTCTTGGCTCCCTTTATCTTGCCCTGGTCTCCTAGAATATCTCCAAATATTTACAGGAGACCTCATACAGCTTTCCAGTGCCGATCCAAAAAATCTGCTGCCAATCGAAGCAAAGGACTCGTAACCAATCACACCCCAACAGGTTAGTTCCCGGCACTTGCACCATGACCATAGGTAGCCTGACAGTTTGTTGTCCGCAAATTACCATGGTCTCGGTGCTTCCTATGATGCTCAGTGGTTCGCCAGTGTAAGTCACCAATCTGGCTTTGGTGTCACCCAGGTTTAGTGGCAAGATTCCTGTGTAGAGTCGGTGATCCGAATCGACGCTACCTTTGGGATGGTGATGCAGTTTAGCTGCATCACGTTGTCCTCCTTGAGCGGGGCCATGTGCCAGGCTCCGGCTCGGGGCTACATCATCGTCTGTCAGGGCTGCGCTCTCTCAGCTGATTCTGCCGGTCTAGATTACCATTTGTTCCATGCTCACATGCTTGGCAATGTTGCCAGAATTTTCCCTTGTCTTCAGGGAGGGTGTCTCACTGGTCTGTGGTGGCTCCCGAATATTGAGCCCGACTGCGGTGTTATCACTTTGGAGGTGAACTGGTCATTTGAGCACTGGAGCCGCTGGAGTCCCGGTATGGAGGTCGAGCAACACTATGGACACTATAGTCCATGGAATCTTAGAGTATCTGCGCCCCATTCTCTGCATTTTCACGGGATAGTGCTAGCTCAATGGCCCTTTTTAAATCCAACGTGGGTTCCGCCAACCAGATTCCTTGTTGCTGATCCCACTGACAAGCCAATCTATCAGCGTCTCAGATTGGGATGCCCTGAACTTGCAGTGCTCCGCCAGCCATCAGAGTCGGGTTAGGAAATCTATTACCAACTGCCCCGAGTTCATACAACCGCGTTGAACCGGTACTAGAACATAGAACATAGAACATAGAACAGTACAGCACAGAACAGGCCCTTCGGCCCTCGATGTTGTGCCGAGCCATGATCACCCCACTCAAACCCACGTATCCACCCTATACCCGTAACCCAACAACCCCCCCCCCAACCTTACTTTTCAGGAAATTACGGGCAAATTATCATGGCCAATCCACCTAACCCGCACATCTTTGGACTATAGGAGGAAACCGGAGCACCCGGAGGAAACCCACGCACACACGGGGAGGACGTGCAGACTCCGCACAGACAGTGACCCAGCCGGGAATCGAACCTGGGACCCTGGAGTTGTGAAGCATTTATGCTAACCACCATGCTACCGTGCTGCCCATTGCATAATAACTCATGGTTAGACAACAGTGCAACTAATTCATCAAATAATCTGGAATCCAAAGCAGCCGGGTGCGTGAGGCTTTTTATAATCCCGAAGATTAGGGCCCTGCAAGCTGTCAGGAGGATGACCTTTTGTGGGCCCACTCCCAAGATGCTCTTGTGCCTCATCCGCTCTGCGCACTGAGCCCAAACTTCCAGGCCTATGTCAAAGGCCTCCAGTTTCCCACAAAGTGGTATTTTTGAAAGCTGGTTCCACATGCTGCTGCACGGCAATCTTACGGTTCGGCTGGGATGTCCTGAAGTAGAGTTCAGATTTCCCTTTTTCTTCATCGCCAGTTTAATGACCAGGAAGCTAGTGGTTGGAAGAACATAGATTTTAATTAAGGTAACACAAAGTCTGCCCATGGCAGTGAATTATTTATACAACGCAGTCCCGTTGGGACAACCAACATGTCGGTCCCTGTCCAGGTCGGCTTTCATGCTCAATCTTATCAGCCCCATCTGGGTGGGACTCTGCCCACAAATGGGGAAGCTCGTATTCCATGAGCCGCACAGGGAGATAAATTAAGGTTTCCCTGTGGGCCTCGTGGAAGTTATCATAGGCAAGAGTGTGGTGATACAACCACTGTATATATGTGTGCTTGCAGTAGGGGGATGTATGGCCGTACCTGTAATACAGGTTTCTCCGGTAAGCCCCTGCCGGCTAGCTCCGCCCACAGGGAGCTTGTGTATAAATATGCGCTAGCTTCACTGAGATACTATTCTACAGCTGCCGCCGGAGGAATAGCATCTCACAGCAATAAAGCCTATCTTGTACTTCACTTGAGTCTTTGTGTACAATTGTTAGCGCCACAATTTATTGCTGTGAGATTTTCCTTACACCATGGACATCAGGATCAAACCTGACCGCCAGCAGCTGGATCCGCAGCCGCCCCACGCCAAGAAAGACTTTGTTCACTGGCTGGCAGTCTTCGAGGCCCACATCTCTTCAGCGGACCCTCCCCCGACGGAGGCTGAAAAACGACAGCTTCTCTACTCAAGACTCAGCTCCAGCGTCTTTCCGCTAATTCGAGATGCGCCTGACTACGCCAGGGCCATGGAACTGCTCAACAGAAACTACGCACAGTCGACGAACACCCTGTTTGCGAGACATCTACTCTCTACTCGCGTCCAACAGCCAGGTGAGTCGATTGAGGACTTCTGGAGGGCCCTTATACCTCTAGTACGAGACTGCGACTGCCAGGCCCTCACAGCCACGGAACATTCAAACTTACTCATGCGGGAAGCCTTTGTTACGGGCATTGCATCGGACCCCATCCGGCAACGACTGCTGGAAGGGGCCACCCTCGATCTCGCGGCCACAAAGACTCTGGCGCTATCAATGACGGCCGCCTCCCATAGTGCGCGATCCTACCCCGCTAGCCACTTGGCCCACCCATCCTACCCCTCGTTCACTCCGCAAACGGCCCCCCAGGCCCACCTGTCCTACCCCTCGTGGACCCCGCAACCGGCCACCCCAGCAGCCGCCCCCGCGCACTACGCCTGTGCTGCTCGCTGCACCGCGCACCCCGGGGGTCCCCGATGCTACTTCTGTGGTCAGCAGAAGCATCCCCGCCAGCGCTGCCTGGCCTGCACCGCGACCTGCAAAGCTTGTGGCAAGAAAGGCCCGATTGCAGCGGTGTGTCAGTCCCGGACGGTTGCCGTTATTGCGCCCGCATTCCCCCCTCGCACAATGGGCCCTGCCGTCCGCTGCCCCCGACCCCATGTGCGATCAGTGGGCACCGCCATCTGTCGCAGCCCCTGCCATGGGCGCCGCCATCTTCACTCCCCACCTCCATGTGCGTTCCATGGGCGCCGCCATCTTGTCCCGCCCCCACAACGTGCGCTCCATGGGTGTCGCCATTTTGTCCGCCGACATCTTCTTCCACACAGGTACTCCAGACGCCGCCATTTTGTCCTCCCCTTGGGACGGGGCCACGGGACTCGGGTCGCTGCCGCTACTCGTCAGACTCATCAGACTCATCGGCCGATCGCCCGCTACTCGCTTCCGTTACGCTCGACCAGTCCCGTCCTCGCAACCTGGCACCCTCTTCCACGATGGTGCTCGTCAACAGCCACGTGACCTCCTGCCTCATCGACTCCGGGAGCACCGGGAGCTTCATTCACTCGGACATGGTAAGGCGCTACTCCCTTGAGGTCCACCCCGCCAAATCTCCCTAGACTCCGGTTCCCACTCTGTCCCGATCCGGGGCTCCTGCCTGGTTAAACTTACTGTACAGGGCGTGGAATTCGACTGTTTCTGCCTGTACATTCTCCCCAACCTCTGCGTGTCACTCCTACTAGGCCTGGACTTTCAATGCAACCTACGGTCCAGGAACCTCCCAGCCGCTCGCTGGCAGCAGGTCCTCCCTGACGCGCTCCATTCCATTCAGTCACTACTGTGCACCGCAACTAACAGTACACCCCATGAACGTGTTTTTGCCTTCCCTCGGATGTCTACATCCGGGATGTCGCTCCCGACTTGGCTCACGACTCCGGGCCCAGTCCTTCTCCGTAGGCATGACCGGCACCACAAGGCGGAACCCCTGGTGGACAAAGTACGCCTGCTCTACGCCAACCCCCAGTATGCCTACGTGGAGTTCCCCGATGGCCGCCAGGACACAGTCTCGCTCCGGGACCTGGCTCCCTCAGGTGCCGATCCCACGCCCTTTCCCCCCTCCCCCGCGCCACCCTCCTTTTCCCCGGTGCCCCCGTATTCATCCCCACCAGGTCCCTCCCTCGTCCCCCTGCCCATACTGGAGGACATGGAAGATTCCGGCTTGCTCTCGGAGTCATCCCGCCACTGGCCAGCACCAACACCGCCAGCACCTGCACCATCGTCGCCAACATCGCCTGTGCCGACATCGCCACCACAGCTACGCCGATCACAACGGAACGTTTGACCGCCGACTCGGCTCAACCTGTGACCACCTAACCAGATGGACTCTTGGTTTTCTGTTGTTTGGACCTTTTGTACATAGATCACCTTTTGTATTATAGTTCCACGTCATCCCGCTGGATTCATTTTTACAGGGGGTGAATGTGGTGATACAACCACTGTATATATGTGTGCTTGCAGTAGGGGGATGTATAGCTGTACCTGTAATACAGGTTTCTCCGGTAAGCCCCTGCCGGTTAGCTCCTCCCACAGGGAGCTTGTGTATAAATATGTGCTCGCTTCACTGAGATACTATTCTACAGCTGCCGCCGGAGGAATAGCATCTCACAGCAATAAAGCCTCTTTTGTACTTCACGCGAGTCTTTGTGTACAATTGTTAGTGCCACAAAGAGGACCACGGTAGATGAGGATAGTTGGGTGGTACGTCAGACAGATGGTGAGAGTTCGATGGGTGGTTCCCATATGTGAGTTGACTTGGGTGGGAAGCTACAACAGGTGAGGAGATTTGAACTTACAGAGGTGAGGCACGTTAGGTGGGCACTTGTGGAAGGCAAGGTGATTTGGCTAGATGGTTCCCATACATGATGACAGATGACACATCAGGCGTGGGATTCTCCGTTTCTGAGACTAAGTGTTGACGCCAATGCAGAATCCGTGGACTTCTACGACAGAAAACCTGGTGCCTCACCTGGACCGATTCTGCTACCACTGAGGGGCTAGCACCAGTGCCCCCTGGAACACAATTGATTCCAATGCAAAATGGTGCGGGATTCGCCGGGTCCGTGATCGCAACTCGGGAGGCTGACAAGCTGCAGCAGCATATACAGATTACAATCCCCACACACACTCATCCCAGCCAACAAGATGGCACTGGTTGTGCTGGAGCGTGCCCATACAGCTGATAGGTCGGCTGGGCCAAGAGGGCACCCAGAGGGGAGGTCTGGAGGGACACCTATACGACCTATGGCACTAAGTTCAAAGTGGGCTGTCAGCAGTGTGCGCAGCTGCTTGGCAGCCTTTCAGCCTGCCCGGCCACCCCAACCCCACAGCCCACCTCCTGGCCACTCCTTACTGCTCCCCTGGCCCTGGCAGAAGGTCTCCGGGGTCACCTTCCGTACGCCCTCTCTCTCCCTCAGCAGACACCGCGTCAGTTTCAAGATATTTAAAAGCACAAGTGAACCACGTCGTCGGGAACTTGGCCCATCGGAGGTGGAGAATCGTGGAGGCCCCGGAGAGTTCCGTGTCGGGCCCGCTAATGATATGCAAATGTGTTTACTGTACCTGAGTTCCGGAATGCATCGCGCCGGTGTCGAGGAGCTGGAGCATTGCGATTTGGCGTCAAATCGGTACCTGCCTCGATTTCAGCGTCGGAACTGATTCTCCGCCCAATCGCCTTTTCCGATTTCGGCGTCGGCTAACGGAGAACCCTGCCCCAGGAGTTTCAAACAAAGTCAGCAACTTGTCAGGAAATCTGAGAAGGTTTGTGGTCAGGAAGGTGAATGTCGCAGTGAGTGTGAAGTGCCAGTTGAGCATCATAAATGAGCAGCCAACTAAAATACATAATAAAATACAAACACTTACTCTATAAGCAACAGAATTCATTTAACCAAATATCTAATATCATTAACTGATCTAGTGGCACTCTCAGATGTGGCTTAAAGCCGTATCTAGTTTCTTGCTGATCCACTGTATATTTCTTCACTTCATAGTTAGCTTTTGCTTATACAATGGAGCTGCTTAAATAAATTGTTTCAAAAAAGAAGTAGTTTTTTGACTGAGTATTTTATTAACTGATCTCTCTTATTACTTCTACTCAAACAGCTGTACTCCATTTGAAAAAGAATAGTACAATAGTTGACATTTTATATTACCTCATAACGGTGATGATTTGCCAGCTGCCAGCAGACGCTGCCTCTCGCCCAATGTTCTTGACCTGCTGCTACAATTTCTCCACCTATGGTCAACCAACTCAGCAAAGGCCAGGGTTCGAATCTGAGATTTTCGTGATCTGTTCATCTCACCTATGATTGGAACCATTTGGAGGAAAGGCCAAAACTGTGATATTTGGGTCGTTGATAAATTTCTAATGGTTTCTTACTATTCGTTCTTTCTCATTTTGAAAGCGGGATTGTTGCGTTTTTCCATTATTATTTAGTACTGTTCATGTCAAGTTGCAATGTTTATAGATATTGGAATTAATACCCGCAGTCTTTTCAGTACCCAACCAATAGGTTGCAGGTTAAAGTTCGGTGCTGTTAGTGCCCCGAACCTCCATTGATTTCATAGAATTTACAGTGCAGAAGGAGGCCATTCGGCCCATCAAGTCTGCACTGGCTCTTGGAAAGAGAACCCTACCCAAGGTCAACACCTCCACCCTATTCTCATAACCCAGTAACCCCACCCAACACTAAGGGCAATTTTGGACACTAAGAGCAATTTATCATGGCCAATCCACCTAACCTGCACATCTTTGGACTGTGGGAGGAAACCGGAGGACCCGGAGGAAACCCACGCACACACGGGGAGAATGTGCAGACTCCGCACAGACAGTGACCCAAGCTGGAATCGAACCTGGGACCCTGGAGCTGTGAAGCATTTGTGCTATCCACAATGCTACTGTGCTGCCCCATTGTGTTCAGTCTGGCTTAATTCTTCGCCGGATTGTGATTGGAATGGCTGCAGTCCTGTAGTATGATGTTGAGGGGGTGGATTTTTGCCGTGAGTTTGGGGTGGGAACAGTGGTGGATAGGTGTACAATTTTGCAGTGTACAGAGATTTTAGAATTGAGGTTGGGTACCAGCTGTTATATTACTATATTGTAATATAAATATTACTCTTTTTGTCTTGCCGAGTTGTGTTAAATTCTGATGAGTAATAGTCGAAGTCTTCCAGATGATGACAAAATGTTTATTGAGTAATATAATAATTAGTGAGTTCTTTCACTTCAATACTAAACTGGTAAAACAAGTAAGTTTATATTAAATTAACAATTATAATAATACACTGCACTATGATCTGATCACGTCTTCACTTTAGCTGTTCTCCACACACACACACCTAAGAAAGACCGGGAAACTTCTTTTATAGGTCCTGTTAGTGTTGCCATCTAGTGATCATCTGTCTGTACTGACTTTACATTAACTGAACATGTATTAACACATACAGAGATCACTACACCGGCAAACAGCCCAAATATCACAACTGATCAAATGAGGATATGAACAAGCCAGTTTTCTGCTCGTTCTGGGCCTATCTGTAATTTTTGAAGTGAGGTATGGGAGTCCTGCTGGGTCTCAAACATTAGGGGGCGGAGGGGGGGGGGGGTGTGGAGGACAGGGGGGGGCATGGTCGACTTTCAAAGAGATGGGGCCATGCAAGCACTGATGCAAGTGGAATTCGTCTCCAACCTAGATTCCTGCAGATGCAAGGCCTCATCGATTTCACCCGTGTGGCCACCTAGGCACCGAGTGCGCAGCCAGTGAGATTCAACAATCGGATGGCCTTCCACTTATTAAATATTTAGCTGGCATATGAACATAACATGCATGTCCATGCTTATCAAGATAAAGAGTTGGGGCTCTCCCCAACCTGTCCATGTTCTCTCCTGGGCTCTGTGTGCAATCTTCTCCTGCAAGGAGAAAACAAGAGATAAGACAATGCTGGCCCCCTTCAGCAATGCCAGTTTCCCATATACATGAGATGTTGCATCCTTTACTGCTGGCTGCTTTTTAGTAGCTCTAAGTGTTTGGAAGTTTGCACATAGGAGAGATATCCTCCTGGGCACATATCTCTCCTATGTGCAAGAGCCTTGTGCATCCTCATGCTGCTGAACTCGTGCGTGCTGGTGACTACAAACCTGGTGGCCTCTCATCTAGATATCACATTGTACTCACCTTGTTAAAACAAAGGTAATTGAATTGCTTACAGCATTGAATCCATATCCACCTCATCACACTCCAGCTACTGAGTTGGTATGGCACCTCAAGCCAGCTGTGGTTGGTCTGGCTGGATAGCCTTCTCCTGGTACTCTCTGGGAACAATACACTTCTCCAATCTACCATCTCCAAAAGAATCGCAGGAGGGCTATAATTAAACCTCGGGGCTGCCCTGGTATAGACGGCTGAACCATCATGGTTCTGTTCCTCTGGGCCATGATTGGCTGAAGCAAAAACCACACCATTGACTGTCATTGGCGCTTTAAAACTAGACCATACAATTAGAGTCTTACCTCCTCTACTGCACTTAATTGGATGGCAGACACAACCTTGAGCTAATTAATGATAACATTCACGAAAAATGTTTCCTTTCTGACATGGTGCCGCGTTGGGATCCAGAAATAATACCAATGTTCTGACCACAGTCTGAAAATCCAGCCAGAGGGGTTCTATTAGGAGCAGGAAAATTACTGATAACAATAAATAACTAGTACAGAGATTTTTTTTTATCATGGTTGGTGTTGACTGTTCATGTTCATGAATCAGTATTGACATTGGTTGTGGAGATAGCCACGGTTCAGATGTTCCTAATAAGGTAGGGAGATAAGTAGAATGTGAAAAAGAATAGGAAAGTTAATTAACACATTTTGAGCAAACACCTTATACCACTAATAATTAAGTGAACACAATACATAGAATTTTTCAGTGAAATTAATTTATATCAAAAGACAATAGTAATAAATTGCCATTTAGTGTTTTTGCATTTAACTTGAAGATACTTGAAGGGTGGGAGGGTGGTACAGTGGTTAGCACTGCTGCCGCACAGCGCCAGGGACCCGGGTTCAATTCTGGCCTTGGGTGCCTATCTGTGTGGAGTTTGCATGTTCTCCCCATGTCTGCATGGGCTTTCTCCGGGTGCTCTGGCTTCCTCCCACAGTCCAAAGATGTGCAAGTTAGGTGGATTGTCCATGGTAAATTGCCCTTAGTCTCCAAAGATGTGCAGGTTATGGGGATAGGGCAGGGAAGTGGGCCTAGGTAGGGTGCTCTTTTTGGAGGGTTGGTGCAGACTTGATGGGCCGAATGGTCTTCAGCACAGTAGGGATTCCGTAGTTTCATTGTTCAATACCAACAAAGGAAATGCCTTCACGTCAATCTGACACATCAGAAAACCTGGACTCTGACAGATTGAGATAATTGACTTTTAAAAAATCTCTGTACTGGTTATTTATCACTTTTGAAAGGTAATTTATATGACAGGTCAAATCCCTCGGTATCTCTTGATCCTTGAATATACTTGAATAATTGTTTTGTTTTAACTGAGGACAGGAATCAGGTATGTAGAGGATAGGACATGTGGTAAACCAATCCTGGAGTTGACAGCATAAGGACTGGACAATTTTAACTTGCACACTTCCTCTTGCATCGACAGGTGGGAGGATAATGTTGAGCAACAAGAGGCTGTTGCCAGTGACTGAAGGGGGAAGAGTTTTGCAAAGTCCTCACAGTCGTGTAGGTTGTCGAGGAGTCCTATAAACGTTTCTTGTGAGGTCTTGCACTTGGCAATTGAGGATCAAGGGAAATTTTGCCTTGATAGTTAATTGTGCTGGGATGAATGATGCAAGACCGCTGCCACATTGTTGTTCTGGGATCACAGCAACATATAAGCTCAGATTTGTTAATTACATCTTTAGCTAATTTCAATTAACCAGAAATTAATTTACATAATCAGGAAGTTGTAATGTAGCTGGGGCTGCCTGCCAATCTATGTTTTAAGTAAATAAACATATTAATAGTTGGTTAAATAAGCTAGTGGAATGTTTAATAAAAGAGAAAATTGCTTGAAAAACTCAGTAGGTAATGCACCTCCAGTGTAATGTTTAACTGGTGGCTTATTTGTTATTTCGCTAACAATGGTGTTCTGAGCTCAAATTTATTTATTTCAGCTCTTTAGAATAGGGATTTGAATACTTGTAAGTTTTTGGTAGCCAGCGTCACTAGAATCCAATTTGTAATATTGAAAACTTTATATGTCTATTACAGTATTATCCAATACACTCACCACATTAAGTGAATCAACCACAGGCAGTGGAGCTATGTTTAAGTTGCAGAGGTGGGTATGTGTATGGGTGTTACTGGCTGGACTGCTGCTTGTCAGCTGTCCGAATTGAACATGGAAGAGTCAACCAAATTTTTATTGGACAGAAGTCACATCGATCAGGGAGCAACTATTCTTATCAGAATATAGTT
Organism: Scyliorhinus canicula; assembly: GCF_902713615.1. Classification (NCBI taxonomy): domain Eukaryota; kingdom Metazoa; phylum Chordata; class Chondrichthyes; order Carcharhiniformes; family Scyliorhinidae; genus Scyliorhinus; species Scyliorhinus canicula. Next base: position 40,226,749 of record NC_052154.1, read on the forward strand.
TGGTTGTCGGGTTTCCGGTGATCTAGAAGCTGAAGGATCACTTGGTAAATGAAGCAGGAAAAATAGCCCACCCTTTTTTATCTTATCTGTTCCTGTTCTTGCTGGTTCCCTCTGAATGATGATTCATTTAGATTTGTGGGACTGTTCTAGCTGTGAAATATTGTGAAGGTAGTGCCTGTCTTCAGAAGGATATCAGAACATCATTCAATCAGATCATGATTGATCTCCTCCTGGACTCAAATCCATCTCCCTACCTGTTCCCAATATTCCTTTAACCCGTTGTTTTTTTAAATCAGAAATATATCTATCGGCTTCTTGAAATCATTTAATGATTCAGACTCCATTGCATTATGGGGCAGTGAGTTCCACAAATTCATCACCCTCTGCGAGAAGTAGTTCCTCCTCATTTCCGTTCTAAATCTACGCCTCCCAACCTATATTTGTGACCTCTCATTCTAGATTTTCCCACAAGGGGGAACATTTAGTCTCCGTTTACTACATCAATCCCTTTTAGTATTTTATATACCTTGATCAGATCATCTCTCATCCTTCTAAACTCCAGCGAGGATAAGCCCAAACTGTTGAGGGCGGATTCTCTGTCCCGTTGCACCCATTTTATGATACAGCACACCCCACCGGCAATGCGATCCTCCATCCCGGCAACCAGCCAATGGGGTTTCCCATTGTGGGCACCCCTTGCCGTCGGAACATCCGCAGGTGTGAGTGCGCTGCTGGCGAAGCGGAGGATCCCGCGGGGAATCCATTCCTTAATCCCTCCTCATACATCAACCCTTTTATCCCTGGAATCAATCTGGTGAACCTCCTCTGAATTGCTTCCAATGCCACCATATCCTTCCTCAAATAAGGAGACCAAAACTGGACATAATATTCCAGATGTGGTCTCACCAACATCCTATACAATTGCAACAAAACCTCTTTACTTTTATACTCCAGTCCTTTTTTGCGATAAAAGCTAACATTCCATTTGCTTTTTTAATTACATGCTGTACCTGCATACCAACCTTCTGTGATTCATGAACAAAGGCACCAGATCCCTCTGCCCAGACGGATTTTGAATCTGCTTTCCATTTAGATAATAATTTGCGTTTCTATTTTTTCAGCCAAAATGGAAAAACTCACACTTATCCACTTTAAACTCCATCTGCCAATTTTGGCCCAATCTCCTAGCCTATTTATATTCATCTGTAAAATATTTATCTCCTCTTCAATGCATGCTTTCCCACCTATTTTAGTATCATCCGCAAATTTTGCTTGCAGATCATTTATACAGATTGTAAACAGTTGAAGTCCGATGACTGACCCCTGCGGCACCCCGCTAGTTACAGTTCGCCAGGCAGAGAAGGACCCATTTATCCCAACCCTCTGCTTTCTGTCAGTCAGCCAATCCTCAATCCAATCTAGTACCCACAATCCCCTGCGATCTCACCTTCTGAATCAGTCTTTTATGCGGCACTTTGTCAAACGCCTTCTGGGTGATCAGTGATCTGATTGCTCTCTGTGGTGAACGTATTGCTACTACAATTCACCACTGTATTGTATTGTATTATGTTGATGCCCCTGTGGGCTCCGCCTGTGGCTCCGCCCCCTCGGGGGTGGTATATAAACCTGCAGCCTGTAGGCGGCACTCAGTACAGAGCAGTCGCAGGCAGACACAGATCTAGCTGATTAAAACCACTGTTCACTTCTACTAATCGTCTCGTGTGAATTGATGGTCGCATCACTCTCAACATTTTCTCAGTGACACAGAGGATGCTAGCTGAAGAACTTGGTTTGGTTTAGTTGGTCTTTGGAAGTTTTCACAAAGCAGTGGATTTGCATGAGCAACGGCCAGTACTTCATGGCTGCCACTGAAATGTGCAATTCTGGCAAGCTGGGCAACAACAACATTTATTCAGCCTTCATCTTAATAGATCTGTTGAAATGAGCAATTGAAAGGAATAAGGTAATATTGCTTTAAATGAAGAGTCAGGAGGCTAACCATGAGCCAAAGGTCTATCAAATGTATGGACGACAGTGTTTGGAAATGGCAGGCAACAGAGAAGAAGCAAAGCAAGAGTCAGAACCAGAAGTTAATCGGTAACGATTTGTCGATTTTTTCTCTCCAGACTCTCCAAATGTATTAATTCTGCTAAAATAGGTGCAGTTTACTCTTGAAGAAATTTGTTTCTTCTTAAATAAATTAGAGCACATTGTTTAAAATATAACATATCAGTTAACAGATTGGCAATGCCCTTTGAGGGTGGAGCTTGTTTTGCAGAACAGTTGGATTGCAAACATTTTTTTAAACCATTCTAGCTCTGGCACTAGCTCTGGCACTGAGTGTATCAGTCTTGTTTGCTGATGGCTTAAACTACAAACCTATTTTCAAAAGATTATTTTGTTGTTATTATATGTGGTAAATATAGTGAGACCAAAATCTTATCAGCCAACACTGGTCTATATAATGGGTGCTTACAGACTACGAACTTAGGGAGCAGGGTGTCCTGAATTTTGCAATATAAGGCATCTTAAGGGCAGCATGGTAGCACAGTGGTTAGTATTGTGGCTTCACAGCGCCAGGGTCCCAGGTTCGATTCCCCGTTGGGTCACTGTCTGTGCGGAGTCTGACGTTCTCCCCGTGTCTGCGTGGGTTTCCTCCGGGTGCTCTGGTTTCCTCGCACAGTCCAAAGATGTGCAGGTTAGGTGGATTGGACATGCTAAAATTGCCCTTAGTTTCCAAAAAAAAGGTTAGGAGGTGTTATTGGGTCACGGGGATAGGGTGGAAGTGAGGGCTTAAAGTGGGTTGGTGCAGACTCAATAGGCTGAATGGCTTCCTCCTGCACTGTATGTTCTATGTTCTTGTATCAATTTACTAGATTACATACAAAGGGGTACTGGGGGTATTTGGAGGGACATGGGTTATCATAGAGGTTATGGGCCATGCATTAGAATGAGTTGGCATGGATGGGGCATGTGGATTTTGTGGGGGAGAGGAGGAGTGAAGACTAGAGGGCCTAATACTGAATGACATGAATGGAACTAATTCCCAGTGAATCGTGGTGGGCCTTTTAAGCACTCCATCTCGGTAATCGGCTGTCTCTGTGTTGACCTCTGAATTGTTTCCAAGGGCGGCAGACCCGATTCCAGCACACACATCTGCGCAACTACCACCATCCTCCCCAACCACCTCCAAACTCAGCAACCCTATAAAAGGAACACCCCACACCCCAATTTCTGGATAAAATATTCCTGCAGTTCAAGGTACATTTTCCTGAAGTATGTGTGGTGAGCTGGAAAATTTCCTGACTCTGCGCACCCACCTTGGGAGCAAACATCCGAGCCTTGCTGTTCACAACAGAACAGTGCAGACACATAAGCAACACCGTTCCTTTTGATGCTGTGTTGGACACCTTAAAGAGGTTTATCGAGGGAGACTGACCTAATTTAGACTGTAAACCAGCCATTCTCTAAAACCACCAGAACTAGCTTGACTGATACAAAATGGCCTAGAAATTTAATGCATCCGTTTTTAGTCACAAAATTGATACATTCAATATACCCATAGGGCCTCGAAGTTGCCACATGAGGAACAAGGGAAATCGGGCCTTGATTGCCAGATGGGTGATGCCTAACTCCCGATACACTGTTGTTCTGGAATCACAACAGTGTATAAACTCAGATGTGTTAATCATTAAACGCCCTGCTCATTAAATGTCATGAGTACACCACCCATATTACTGGTAAAACCTGAAAATTGCAAAAGACCTTAGCTGCCACAGAATTCATATTAATGATGCCTCATATGGTTGATGCATCTGGGGGCCTTCTCTTGAATGCTCTTTAGTCTGACCTGATTTCCAGCAGCAGTAATTGTCTAGGCCAAGGCAGTTGCACTGCTCATTACCTTCTCAATTAGTTGCTGGCAGTGAGCTGATAGGACTAGAACAGATCTGTTTGTGTATCGATGAGTTGTACACACACAGCTGAGATTATCTACTAAATGGAGTGGCTTGTAAGCAGGAATTTGGTGAATGCGGGGATTTGGTACAGAGGCGGAAGGAGATGCTAATTAATTTAAGCCAAGGGGTGACAGTAAATATATAAATAATCAGAGTAATTAATTAGATCTAAAGGTTATTTCAGCGAAATGATGGTACATTGATTATCTGTGTGTTTACCTAGTTTATCTATTAGATTACCAAGTCAGCTCTGGAATTACTTGGTTCCATTCTTCCATCAGCAGACAACTCAGCTGGAAGTGATATCCCGAGCCAATAAAAACTCTGCTTATCTCGCTAGTTGGTCATTAGCAAGCTGACAAATATGGGTTTGAACCCTTGCTGAGCTTCCTGGATAATTAAAGATATAAATGTTAAAATTAGTCAGTAAAAGGAGGCTCATGCTAATTATGAGCTGAATAATATAGTAGAGAACCAAGTTTCAGTTTGAAAGTAAACACACAAATATTAAAATGGTGGTCGATGGAAGGGTGGGCTGACCTGGGGAACAAAAAGGAAATATTTTGGCGGTAAAGGGAATAACTGAGGAATTGGATGAGTACTTTCTATTTTTCATCAATAGAGAAGAGGATGCTACCTGTCAGAGGGAAGGCTGTAGTGATACTGGACAGGATAAAAATAGATAAAGGGGTGGTACTTACAAGATTGCTGATCCTCAAAGTAGAAAAGTCACTCCGTCCTGACTACAAAATGAAAATCAACACGGATTTGACAAAGACACATCGTGTTTGATTGATTGGATTGGTTTCTTTTTTGTGAAGTAAGGGAGAGTTTTAGTGTTGTGCACATAGACTTTCAAAAGACATTTGACACGGAACCACATAATAGACTTGTTATAAAAAAATAACAGTAGGGGCAGTAGGGAGCTGAAACTGACCAAGGAGCAAAGAGTGGAGATTAGTGGGGAATGGTGTTTTTCAGACTGGAGAGAAGTCTGCAGTGATGTTCCCCAAGAATTGGCATTATAACACATTCACTTTATCTATATTATATTAATGATCTAGACTTGGGCTAGAGGCATAATTTTAAAGTTTGCAAATTACATGAAACTCGAAATGTATGATGCAATAAGTCGAATAGCAGCAGAATTTCTAGTAGTGGTAAAATGGGCAGACACACAGCAAATTAAATTTAACAGAATATTGTGAAGTGATACATTTTGGTAGGAAGAACGTAGAGAGGCAATATGAACCAAATAGTACAATTTTAAAGTGGTACCAGTAACAGAGAAAACTGGGGTAGGTGTACATTAATCTTGAAGGAGATGGAGCAAGTTGAGAAGGATATGTAAAAAAACCTCTTGGATCCTTGGCATTGTTAATAGTAGAATAGAGTACAAAAGCCCCAACAAACACCACCCTGAGCTTCCCGTCACTTGTCATTTCAATCCTCCATCTTACGTCCACTTTGACCTTGCTGACATTTGGCTGCTACAGTGTTCTAATGAAGCTCAACGCAAGCTGAAGGAACAGGACCTCGGGGGCGATTCTCCGAGCCCCGCGCCGGGCTGGAGATTTGCCGCAGCCGCGCCACAACGCCCCGACGCTGGCGAGCGATTCTCCGAGGTGCGGAGAAACGGTGCCATTTGCCCCGGCACGTTTGGCGCGGTGCCGGCCGTGGGCCGCTGGAATCGGTGGGGCCGCCAATTCTCCGGGCCGGATGGGCCGAGCGGCCGCGCTGATACGACAGAGCCCCGCCGCCGACGTTCACCCCTGGTCGTTGCCGGCGGGAACTTTGCGGGAAGGGTCAGGGGGGGCCTGTTTGGGGGGCGGGGGCCTCCGATGGGGTTTTTGTTGCCCATTTCGTTTTCAGGTGTCAGATGGGAAAAGGTTTGGGTGTGCTTTACGGCTGGCATGAGGAGGTGGCACAAGACAGAAGAAAAGACCTTCCAATGGAACCATAGCTTTTTGCCTTGATTTATTCACTGTTGTGAGCCTGTCCGATCAACTAAGGAGAGGTTGAGAGGGTAGGGGTCCTCTAAATTGGCAACTGTGATTGACCTCCTGTTCGTCGCGTAATCCCTCTCCTCATTAGTCCACTTGGGCAGGGAGCCCCCTTACTCATTGTAAGAAGCTTACAACACCAGGTTGAAGTCCAACAGGTTTCTTTTGAATCACTAGGCTTTCGGAGCGCAGCCTACCAGGTGTACTCTGAAAGTTTGTGATTTGAAAACAAACCTGTTGGACTTTAACCTGGTGTTGTAAGTCTCCTTACTGTGCCCACCTCAGTCCAACGCCGACATCTCCACATCATCACTACTCATTGGTTGCCTTTCCACTGGGCAGTCTCTAATTGCCCATCTAACGTTTGATTTGTTGAGCTGAGATGGCGGAAGTGAGAGTGAGTGGACTACACACTTTCTAGTCCACCTCCCTCACCCTGTCAAAAACCAGAAAATCCAGCCCGTTAGTTCTGTTTCTCTCCACCGATGCTGCCTGACCTGCTGTGCATTTCCAGCATTTTCCGTTTTTGTTGTATCTTTGGACTAACAGTACAAAAGAACTATAATTGCAGAAGCAAATGAATTTGATGCAAGATTAACAGAGGTTTATTGAATAGCTCTTCACTGTACAAGGTTTGGCTCCACACTCCCTAAAGACCTGCACTGACCTGGGACCCTGGATCTGTGAGCAACAGGTCTAGCCATTGTGCTACCATGCCATCTTCTCCCTGCCCTGCCAACGTACCTGCTTTACAGCACAGTAAGAAGTCTTACAACACCAGGTTAAACTGCTTTACAGCAGTTAGTGTTGTGATAAAGGGGACATGACATCGACAGAGATGCTCTTGGTGTTAGTCCGCGGGAATCTGCTGCCTACTCTGAACTTGCTGAGTCAGAAGGTTTGGAGAGACTGGGCTGGATTCTCCGTCAGTGGGAACATCCATCTCGCCGGCAGCACACTCACTCTCACAGATTTCCCGACAGCGTGGGGTGCCCACAATGAGAAACTTATTGGCCGACTACCGGGATGGAGGATCCTACTGCTGGGGGGACGCACTGCACCAGAAAACAGGTGCAGCAGGATGGAGAATCCTGCCCCAGGATTTCAGATAAGAAACTGCGATCAGTGGCAATCTGACGCTGATTACCACTCCAAGTAATCTCAGGCCCAATAACTTGTTTATTACTTTAAATGAGTGAATATGTGTTTGCTCCTTTTTAATTTATTCTTATTTAGTCAGAAAGGCAACACAAATATTTTGCTGTAGAAGTTTGAAACCATCTCTGTGAAGCTATGGTGATGCTACAGGACTTCATTCCCGCAAAGCAATCCCAGATGCCATGAGAGAATATCAGACCAAGCTAGAGTCACAGACTAGTGTTACAGACTCTCGGCAGTGTGGCAATGCTCGGTTCGATCAGGAAACCAACGATCCACTGTCGAGTGCCCCAGCAGCCTGTAACACACCCATACCCACCATCACAGCTTCCGAAGTCAGATCGGCCTTCCTGAAAGTGAATCCTCGGAAGGCGATGGGGCTGGACAGGATCCCTGGTCATGCACTCAGAGCCTGTGTGGACCAACTGGCAGATGTGTCCATGGACATCTTTAACCTGTCCCGACTCTGCTCCGAGGTCCCCACCTGCTTCAAGAAGACCACCATTATACCGGTGCCAAAGAAGAACCAAGCAACATGCCTCAATGGTGGCCCTGACTTCAGTCGTGATGAAGTGCTTCAATAGGTTGGTCATGCAGCGCATCAACTCCTTACTCCCAGAATGCCATGATCCACTATAATTTGCATACCGCCGCCACAGCAGACACCATTTCCCTGGCCCTACACTCATCCCTAGAGCATCTCAACACCAAGGATTCCTACATCCGACTCATATTTATTGACTACAGCTCCGCCTTCAACACCATAATCCCGGCCAAGCTCATATCAAAACTCCATAACCTAAGACTTGGCTCCTCACTCTGCCACTGGATCCTTGACTTTCTGACCCACAGACCATAATCAGTAAGAATGAACAACACCTCCTCCACAATAGTCCTCAATTCGGGTCCCTGCAAGGCTGCGTACTTAGCCCCCTACTATACTCCCTGTACACACACGACTGCGTGACAAAATTTGGTTCCAACTTCATCTACAAGTTTGCTGATGATACGTGGGCTGGATCTAGAATAAAGACGAGTCAGAATAAAAGAGGGAGATAGAGAACCTAGTGGAGTGGTGCAGCGACAACAATCTCTCCCTCAATGCCAGCAAAACTAAAGAGCTGGTCATTGACTTCAGGAAGCAAAGTACTGTACACACCACTGTCAACATCAACGGGGCCGAGGTGGAGATGGTTAGCAGCTTCAAATTTCTAGGGGACAAATCACCAGAAATCGGTTCTGGTCCACCCACGTTGACGCTACCACCAAGAAAGCACAATAGCGCCTATACTTCCTCAGGAAACGAAGGAAATTCGGCATGTCCACATCAACTCCTACCAACTTTTACAAATGCACCATAGAAAGGATCCTGGGTGGGATAAGTTTCTCGATGACATCAACACATCCCCAGGATCAGCAATTCTGGCCCCTACAGGGGGTGCACAGTGGGTCCGGCGTGAACCTGCGCATGCACAGTCCCACCGGCGCGATTTCCGCGGATGCGCGGTGTCTCCCCTGTCCGCGTCGATCCCGACGCAACATGGCGCAGGAGTAGAGGGGCCGGCATGGAAGAAAGGAAGCTGGGAGACAGAGAGGCCGGCCCGCCGATCGGTGGGCCCCGATTGCAGGCCAGGCCACTTCGGAGGCCTTCCCCCCGGGGTCGGACCCCCCCTCCCTCCCCACAGACCAACGCTGAGTTCCCGCCGGCTGAGAGCAGGTGTGGACGGTGCCGGCGGGTCTCTGTGTTTCCACGACAGCCGCTTGGCCCATCCTGGCCCGAGAATCGGCGGGCTGGCCCGCGTCCGGTGCCGCGCCAACCACGCCGGCGCCAATGGCGCCGATTCTCCGCTCTGGGGAGAATTGCGGGCCGGCATTGGGGCGGCGTGGCACGATTTTCTCCGGTCACGGGGATTCTACGGCCTGGCCCCGGACTGAGAGAATCCCGCCCCCTATCTGGTTGCATCACAGCCTGGTATGGCAACCGCTCGGCCCAAGACCACAAGAAACTTCAGAGAGTCGTAAACACAGCCCAGTCCATCGCACAAACCTGTTTCCCATCCATTGACTCCATCTACAATTCCCACTGCCTGTGGAAAGTGGGCAGTATAAACAAAGACCCCTCCCACCCGGCTTACTCACTCTTCCAACTTCTTCCATCGGGCAGGAGATACAAAAGTCTGAGAACACGCACAAACAGACTCAAAAAACGGCTCTTAAATGGTTACCAGACTCCTAAATGACCCTCTTATGGACTGACCTGATTAACACTGCACCCCTGTATGCCCGATGCCGGTGATTATGTAGTTACATTGTGTACCTTGTGTTGCCCTATTATGTATTTTATTTTTATTTTCTCTTCATGTACTTCATGATCTGTTGAGCTGCTCGCAGAAAAATACTTTTCACTGTACCTCGGTACACGTGACAGTAAACCAATCCAGTTCAATCCAAATACTAAGGAAACAAAGTTGTCACGGAAGCTTATTGTAAATGTTGAAATTTGCTTATTACATGTTCCTTTGAAATTTCAGAAATAAGTTTCCGCTCAAGATGTTAATACGGCATTCTTGATGTAAAGTTGAAGTTAAGTAATTGGTTGATTACATAATTGATGAGAAATGGTATATGTGTTTGGCGATTACATAGATAAATTAGAACAATGTACTGATTGGATCAGAAAACAAGTTAAGCTCTATTTACATGTGTATGTAACCAGAGAATGTTACATGAGTATTGGTAATTGCATTATTTGATGATATATGAAGTTTCACCTCATCATCCAATTTTACTGGATTCAGCAGTTATATATTAACATAGGTAAAGTTCTAGAACATATCAGAAAATGTGTAGGAATATGGGGAATATATCATTGACAAAAAGGGATGAATCTTCTATTTCACTGTTATTAAGGACTTTTTTTGTACATTTTGATAATTGAAAAATAAATTTGGGCAGCACGGTAGCACAGTGGTTAGCTTCACAGCTCCAGGGTCCCAGGTTCGATTCCCGGCTTGGGTCACTGTCTGTGCGGAGTCTGCACGTTCTCCTCGTGTCTGCGTGGGTTTCCTCCGGGTGCTCTGGTTTCCTCCCACAGTCCAAAGATGTGCAGGTTAGGTGGATTGGCCATGATAAATTGCCCTTAGTGTCCAAAAAGGTTGAGTCGGGTTACGTGGATAGGGTGGGCTTAAGTGGGATGCTCTTTCAAAGGGCTGGTTCAGACTCGATGGTCCGAATGGCCTCCTTCTGCACTGTAAATTCTATGATAATTCTATGAAATTCAAACTTGCCATTATCCATGTTGTGTTAGTTCAGCAGCATTTGCGGCACTTCTGATGCCCTTCGTTTTCCCATTGAATTTCAAATAAATATTTTAGTCGTATTAAACTATTAAAAAAAACCCAAAAGACTTAACTGAAGTGCGTAACTGTGTAATTTACTATGCAGGTCAAACCTCCGCAAGGGTAAATTACAAAAGACAAAACCGCTTCCTTAGGATAAGGATGATTCAGATTACATAAAAGAGTAAGAGATAGGAGCAGGAGTAGCCAACCGGTCCCTCGAGCTTCTCCGTCATTCATAGAACATAGAACATAGAACAGTACAGCACAGAACAGGCCCTTCGGCCCTCGATGTTGTGTTTGTTTAGGGGCAGCACGGTAGCATGGTGGTTAGCATAAATGCTTCACAGCTCCAGGGTCCCAGGTTCGATTCCCGGCTGGGTCACTGTCTGTGCGGAGTCTGCACGTCCTCCCCGTGTGTGCATGGGTTTCCTCCGGGTGCTCCGGTTTCCTCCCACAGTCCAAAGATGTGCGGGTTAGGTGGATTGGTCATGCTAAATTGCCCGTAGTGTCCTAAAAAGTAAGTTTAAGGGGGGGGGGGGTTGTTGGGTTACGGGTATAGGGTGGATACGTGGGTTTGAGTAGGGTGATCATGGCTCGGCACAACATTGAGGGCCGAAGGGCCTGGTCTGTGCTGTACTGTTCTATGTTCTATGTTCTATGTTGTGCCGAGCAATGATCACCCTACTCAAACCCACGTATCCACCCTATACCCGTAACCCAACAACACCCCCTTTAACCTTACTTATTAGGACACTACGGGCAATTTAGCATGGCCAATCCACCTAACCCGCACATCTTTGGACTGTGGGCGGAAACCGGAGCACCTGGAGGAAACCCATGCACACACGGGGAGGACGTGCAGACTCCGCACAGACAGTGACCCAGCCGGGAACCGAACCTGGGACCCTGGAGCTGTGAAGCATTTATGCTAACCACCATGCTACCGTGCTGCCCCAAAGTTCAGTTAGATCATGACAACTTCTACCTGAGCGACACCTTCCTGCACCCCTTGATTACCTTACTATCCAAAGATTTGTGGATTTATGACAATAGCTGAGTATCCACAGTTCTCTGGGTTACATGTTCACAATAATTTGAAATCTTTCCTTTTCTCAGTCTAACATTACTGACCACTTATTTTGAGACTGTGAACCTAGTTCTGTACTCGCCTGGTGGTGAAAATACCCTCCCAGCATCTACCCTGTCAAACCCTTTAAGAATTTGATAGATTTCAATGAGTTCACCTCTCATTCTTCTATACACCAAGAATGTAGTCCTAGTTTAGTCAATCTCTCTTCATCCTTGACATCAGTCCAGTAAATCTTCATTGCAGCCTCTCTACAACGAGTATATCCTTCCTTGGTAAGGAGACTAAAACTGTACACGTCCTCCAGGTGTGGCCTCTTTATAACTCTAGACAATTGCATGATGACTCTTGTACTCTTATACTCCAATCCCTCCAGGAATGCCGCTAAATCTATTGGAAGTGAAAATATTTGATAAAAAATCTAAAAGTGTAACATATTACAAATTTCTTAACTTAAAATCTGACAAGACGGGACTATCTGAAGGTCTTATATGCCTAAAAAAGATAAAGATTTCTTAATTCTATTATTTATTAATGCAAAGAAAATGAGATAAAACAGCAGGAAATCAGGCGGATGCTAATTTAGCGAGACTGATGTTCTTGTACAAGGCTATTTCATACTGTATGGTAAGATGGATCATTTTCTTCAAGTGGGTCACTGTGCCTGTTATCAGACACCTGCAATTTTTTGATCAATGTTGTCAGGTAGTACTGATCTTAATGTGTGTTTATGCTGTAATTTTTGTGGTCTTTCCTTCATAACTGCATTAAAGTTGCAGTAAAAATCCAGGGTAGGTGGCAGGTAGAGAGAACCAATGTAAGAATTCCTGGAAAAGTTGGAGGTTAGTGCCATATAAAATATGGTGCACATGCAATGTCAAACTGGCTTTAAACAATATGTAGGGAACCCTTGGACCTCCTGAGCATTTTGTAAATTCAGTGTTTACGGATTGCGAACACTACTGGAAGTGGAGTTGCATTCCTGCATATAATCATTGATACACCCAGTGATATTCGAGGGTGTTCTTTCAGACCTATAATTCCCAAAAAACGCTAAGAGTTAAAGTGAAAATGCTAAAACTATATACATAGTTGGTTGAAAAAAAAGCATGTATAATTAACAGTTAAATAATCATTTTAAAGCGATATGTACATAAATTAATGAATATTTCTGCACCTATAACAAAAGTAGCTTTAAAATCATTGCTTTTTAGCACTGTGCCGATTAATTATAATTGATTACCTGCTTACAAATTGTAATCGACACAAATTTAAATAAGTAATTAATTGGCTTGTCATGGGGCCAGCTGGTATGGGCATGGTACTGTACTCTATAGCCATTTGATGAAGGTGTTCAGATCCTGCTCAGAAGATTACTTGTATTGTTTCGGTTACAGTCACTGTAAAACACAATCTGAATGATCTGGTCATATATTTACAATATTTTCTTTCTAATCTATTTGCATGTTTATGTTTTTAAGTGAAAAGATATCCATAAGAATAAATAGTGTGTATATATAGATACAAAATGGTACACATCGCACTCCAGTCATTACACTTTTAGATGGCCTCGCTCTGTGGGCTAGACAGTTGGTTTGTAATGCAGAACATGTCCAGCAGCGTGGGTTCAATTCCCATACCAGCTGAGAATTCTGAATTATCCCTCTGCGTACCCGAACAGGCACTGGAATGTGGCGACTAGGGGCTTTTCACAGTAACTTCATTGCAGTGTTAATGTAAGCCTACTTGTGACAATGACGATTATTTATTTTATTTTTATTTAAGATTCCAAACAATCTTCATATGTAGAGCACTTTTAATCAGTAATTCCTACCTTCACACTGATTATCGGCCAGCATGTTTCAGTTTTTAAAATTACTTGACCACATAACAATTAAACTTAGATTGGATACGTAGAGAATTTATGCCCTTAAATAGACGCAGCTCGCTTTAGCAATAACACATTGTATGTTACTCAGTATAACACAAATTTTCTGAGAAAACTGTTGTCTCCCAATGCCACTGGAGATCTGATAGTGTACATTATTTTTAAAATTAGCAGAGACCTGCAAAATATTTGCGATTATCTTTATTACAGCAGTAATTCTTTAGCTCTCCATCCCATGCCATCTTTCTAATGCTGTACCCATCTCACTCCTTTAATCGCTCTCAAAATATCCCCATCGACATCCTCCCTACCATCCCTTCTTCTTACATCATTTCCAGCTCCCATTTCACATCTCCTATGTTGTCTCCCTCCATCCCATACTACACCCCCATGACATTGGCCTCCCCCCCTCTCCCCCTCCATGCCATCCCACTCTTCCCCTCCTTTCATGCCCCTCTGTCCAGTAACTAAGGCTGGGAAGGCTGGATAGAGCCTGGGTCAGTAACCAGGGCCTGGGAGTGTTGAGAGCTCTGGGCCACTAACTAAGGCTGAGGAGTGACGAGAGACAGGGGCCATTCACCAAGGTGTGTATGCCAGGCCCTGAAAAATGAAAATGAAATGAAAATTGCTTACTGCCACAAGTAGGCTTCAAATGAAGTTACTGTGAAAAGCCCCTAGTCACCACATTCCGGCGCCTGTTCGGGGAGGCTGGTATGGGAATTGAACCGTACTGCTGGCCTGCCTTGGTCTGCTTTAAAAGCCAGCAATTTAGCCCTGTGCTAAACCAGCCCCTGGCCCAGCCTCTGCCCACCATTCAAACTACCAACCAATCAGAAAATGCAAAAAGACACAAATTTATTATTACAGATGATATACTCAGCACAAGGTTTGTCCAGTGCACATCAGGAATTATACTGCTTAGTTACATAATCATATCTGTATCTGACGTAGAATCTGATTTGCTTAAATCTCATATATATATATAAAACTATAACAAATCACAACTGAACAGTTCAAACCTAGCAAAGGTTAAAACAAATGAATGAATAGTACCAGTTTGAATTTCAAAGAACTATGCACTAGAAGTTTGATCGTACCTGAAAATAAGCATGAGGTGAGGCAGGAGGTGCGTTGCTCACTGCTATTCATATCCAAACAGTGATTTGTGTTGGGACCTTATTATCATGTGTCATGGAAACAGAGGTTCAGAGGAAGACTAGAATACTCAATGATTAGTTTGTAAGGTCAGTAAAGAAAAAGATACTGACAAAGCAGTGGTGGAAATGGAGATGATGGTGATAATGGACATGGTGAAGATTGATAGGCAAGATGTACTGGAAACACTCGCTGAGTTAGATTGGATAAAATGCTTGGTTTGGATTCTTAATTTCCAGATTACGAAGGGACGTGACGGTGGAAGGATATGAAGTCCCCACTCCTGGAATACACAGCCTCTGTGAACTCCTTGGTGATGCATGGCAAATCGAGAAATAGGAGCAAAGTTGTTGACTTCAGCCTGGAATGATTGCTGATATAGAGAATTAAGGTCTCGCTAACATTGATGGTTGGGTATTGGGCAGGTTGCCCGGATGGCACTGCCAGGTTGTCCGTGCGAAGGGTCGGGCTTGGGAGGGCCATGCCCACAAGAGGTGGGGTGAAAGGGGTTCGAGCACCCCAGAAGAAGTTAGTTGGGTGAAGTGGGGGGGTATCTGGATGCTGCGGTGGGGATGCTGAATGGGGCAAAATATTGGGGCTGCCTTTAAAAATGACGCCCCGATTTCTGAGTAGACTTCCTGCATTGGTGAGCTGAGCTGAGCTCCCCAGTGCAGGAAAATGGAGGCCAAAAAAATAGCAAACTGCCATTGAATAGCGAGGACTTTCAAGGTCTTTCTCGGCGTTAACACTCCACGAAACATGCTGGGCGCAATTCTCCGGACTTACGAAAAATCGGAGAATAGCGGGCGGCGTAAATTTTTACGGACACGCTGGTCCGACGCCCTCCCGCTATTCTCCCCCCCCTCCCCACGGCCGCCCCCCGACACGAATCGCTGCTCGCCGTTTTTTTACGGCGAGCAGTGATTCACCCCTGGCCGATGGGCTGATTTTCAAGGCCTTTACGGCCGTTTTTATGAACGTAAAACACACCTGGTCTGACCGTTCGTAAAAACGGCCGTAAAGTCCCGATCTGGGGAACCATGACACCCTCCTCGATCGGTGGGTACCGATCGCGGGCAGCGGGTACTTACCCCGCACACTCTTTCTCCCTCCGCCGCCCCGTTGGATCCATTCACGGGGCGGATGAGGGGCATACCGGCCCGCGCATGCGCGGGTTTTCACGCATATGCATGATGACGTCATCCGCGCATACGCGGGTTGGAGTCGTCCAATCCGCGCATGCGCGGTCTACGTCATCTGACGCGTCAGCCGTCGCTAACTTTGGCTAGCGGGCTTAACGAAATTCGTTAAGCCCGCGATGCCGGAGTACACGGCCGCACGATGCTAGCCCCGACCGGGGAGCAGAATCGGTTCCCGGTCGGGGGGGGCGGAGGCTGGCGTTAAAAGCGCCCTTTTTTGACGCCAGCTTCCCGATTTTTCATAACTCGGGAGAATCGCGCCAGCTGTTCAGCGGACTTTAATTCAAGTCTGCCGAATCACGCCCATAGTCTAATTAAGTCTCCCCTTCATGTTCCAGTCTATGGTTATGAAGATGAACAAACCTTTGCCTTTTTGAAATTTCTTTGGACCTGATAAATATATTTTAATGATCTGTGCACATTGAACCTCGACTATTTAAAAAACAAAATGTCTGGATCTATCCTTTGTTGGTCCAAAATAGATTGCCTTACATTTACCTACATTGAAATCCATCTGCCACAATTTTGATACAAAAAAGCAACAGTGGCTGAACACTATTTATTGTAGGCAATTTATATTTTAAACTACTGGACAGATGATGGCCGATCATCTACCTCAAGGCATTACCCAAAATCCTATGTGCTTTAACATACATAGTAATCTGCTACGTGAGACCTTGTCGAAAGCCTTCTGAAATTCTAAATAAATCACCCACCAGTTCTCCCTGGTCAACTACGAGGCACATCTTCAAAGAATTCTAGTAAATTTGTCAAGCATGCTTTCCCTTTTGTAAATCCGTGCTGTCTTTGATTATACTACTACTTTCCAAATGCTGTGCTGTGAAATCCTTGATGATGGACTCTAGTAACTTCCCTATTACCTATGTTAGGCTCACAAGGTCTTTGTTTTCTCTCTATCTCCCTTTTTGAATAGCGGGGTTACATTCGCTACCCTCCAATCTGTAGGAACCATTCCAGAGTCCAAAGAATTATGTAAAAAGACCACCAATGGATCTACTATTTCTCGGGCCACTCCCTTAATTACTCTGGGCGGCATGGTAGCACAGTGGTTAGCACTGTTGCTTCACAACGCCAGGGTCCCAGGTTCGATTCCCGGCTTGGGTCACTGCCTGTGCGGAGTCTGCATGTTCCCCCCGTGTCTGTATGGGTTTCCTCCAGGTGTTCCGGTTTCCTCCCACAAGTCCTCAAATACGTACTGTTAGATGAATTGGACACCTGAATTCTCCTTCAGTGTACCCGAACAGGCGCCAGAGTGCGGCGACTGGGGGATTTTAGTAATAATAATCTTTATTGTCACAAGTAGGCCTACATTAACACTGCAATGAAGTTACTGCAAAAATCCCGACATGGCGCAGACACTGAGGGAGGTGACCCTGTCCCATAGCCATGAGCAAGAATGGTGCAGGCCATGTGGGTGCTCCCCATCCACCTAACCACCTCCCCCCACCCCTGTCCATCCCCACCACCGCCACCCCAGGGATTCCGTATGGCCGTGCGATAGAATGGCAAGATTGCATGCAGAGATCACCCAGGTGGACAGTGGTACTGTGGATAGGAGTCAGACCTTGTCACATGATGCAGAGGTCCAGAGCTCATCGCAGAGCGGGTTGTCATCACCCTCCATCCCATGGACCAGGCCCATTGTTACTGCCAACCCAGGAATTTATCACGGAGCGTTTGCAGGTGGGGTGGGAGGGGGAGGAAAGTGAGGGGGTGTGGGATTGAGATTTGGTGTCCGGACCCCTGGCCTTTCCCCCCACAGCCCCTCCCCCTCCCAGTCGGCGAACCTAGAGGCGACCATAGTGTCCCGTGCAGGTTTGCCCTGGCACACACATGCCTTTCGTGCCTGCCCGGGCCCCATGTCCTGCCCATCCTCCCCCTCCCCCACATCCTCCTCGTTGGATGAGGCCTGCCCTTCGTCTTCATCTTCCTCCAGAACGTCGACCCCCGACTGTGCGATGTTGTGGAGGACGCAGCAGGCCGTCACGATGCGGTGACCATACTGAAGGGCCCTTCCAGAGCAGTCCATGTACCTGAACCGCATCTTCAGGAGGCCGAAGCATCGCTCGACCACACTCTTGGCCGCTGTATGGGCGTTGTTGCTGTAGCGGGTCTCTGCGTCAATCTGTGGCCTCCCGATAGGTGTCACCAACCACGGCTGCAGCAGGTAACCCCTGCCCCAGGAGCCAACCCCTCAGCTGGGGGGAGGGGGGATCGCTAAGTGTGCCAAGATGAAAGAGTTGTGCACAATCCCCGGGTATTGGGCACAGAGGTGTACGATGCGCAGCTGATGGTCACATATCAGCTGCACATTCATCGAGTGGAACCCCTTTTGGTTGGTGTCGAGCGGTCTGTCATCTCCTGGGGCCCATAGGACGACATGCATCTCGTCGATTGCCCCCTGGACCCAGGGCGTCCTGGCGGGCTCGGTCCACATCGAAATGGATGTATTGATCCGCCTGGGCATATAGAGCCTTTGTGACGGTGGGGATGCACCTTGCACCGAGGTCTGTGAAATCTCGCACAGGTCCCTGTGGTAGTATGGCGAGAGAGATCATATTACTGGAGATTTACAGTGCGGTTTAGGTTCTGTGTTTACCCCAGGTGTGGGGGCGGGGAAAAGAGGGATGGATTATTATTTGGGAGGGGGGTGGGGGTAGTTCAATGCAGTGCCCCTGAGGAATGCCGAACCCTCCCTCTTTTCCCCGCGAAATTGCAGAGGCTGAAGCTGAAATAGACAAATCCAGACACATCTCCCACCCCGGGATCCCAGCATTTCCCTCTGCATTCTAACCAGGCAATATTCCTGGGTTTAGGCAGATTGCAATATGCTCACCAAAGCCCTGCTCTCTGCCAGAGGACGGACGGGACTCCCTCTCTCTCTCTCTGTTTGTCCCCACAATCTCCCTCTCTCTCTCTTTCTCTCAAACAAAGACAAGGCAGCTGGGAGGAAGGGGAGCCTTGAGGAAGATCTGCTGATGCCCCATCCAATGGATGCCCGGGGCCAACCCACCGTCGCCCCCCCCCCTCTGCACGCCGCTGCCCCCTACCCCGACCCCCCTACCTCTACCCCTACCCCCCACCCCCACCTCTACCCCCCCACACCTACCCCCACCCCACCCCTCTCCCCCACCCCACCCCTCTCCAATGCCGCTACCCCCTGCCCACACAAACGCCGGTACTCTCCTCCTCCCCCCCCACACAAATGCCGGTACTCTCCCCCCCCCCCCACAAACGCCGGTACTCTCCTCCCCCCCCCCCCACACAAATGCCGGTACTCTCCCCCCCCCCCCCCACAAACGCCGGTACTCTCCCCCCCCCACAAACGCCGGTACTCTCCTCCCCCCCCCCCCACAAACGCCGGTACTCTCCTCCTCCCCCCCCTCACACAAACGCCGGTACTCTCCTCCTCCCCCCCCTCACACAAACGCCGGTACTCTCCTCCTCCCCCCCCTCACACAAACGCCGGTACTCTCCTCCTCCCCCCCCCTCACACAAACGCCGGTACTCTCCTCCTCCCCCCCCCCACACAAATGCCGGTACTCTCCCCCCCCCCCCACAAACGCCGGTACTCTCCCCCCCCCACAAACGGCGGTACATTCCCCCCCCCCCACAAACGCCGGTACCACCCCCCCAAACACCGGTACCCCCACAAACGCCGGTACCCCCCCAAACGGCGGTACCCTACCCCCCCCACAAACGCCGGTACCCCACCCCCCACAAACGCCGGTACTCTCCTCCTCCCCCCCCCACACAAATGCCGGTACTCTCCCCCCCCCCCACAAACGCCGGTACTCTCCTCCTCCCCCCCCACACAAACGGCGGTACTCTCCCCCCCCCCACAAACGGCGGTACTCTCCCCCCCCCACACAAATGCCGGTACTCTCCCCCCCCCCACACAAGTGCCGGTACTCTCCCCCCCCCCACAAACGCCGGTACTCTCCCCCCCCCCACAAACGGCGGTACATTCCCCCCCCACAAACGCCGGTACCACCCCCCCCAAACACCGGTACCCCCCCAAACGGCGGTACCCCCCAAACGCCGGTACCCCCCACAAACGCCAGTACCACCCCCCCAAACACCGGTACCCCCCTAAACGGCGGTACCCCCCAAACGCCGGTACCCCCCCAAACGGCGGTACCCCACCCCCCCCACAAACGGCGGTACCCCACCCCCCCCCACAAACGCCGGTACCCCACCCCCCACAAACGCCGGTACCCCACCCCCCACAAACGCCGGTACTCTCCTCCTCCCCCCCCAAAAACTCCTGACGCGCCACTTCCGCAGCGGGTGAAACTGACGCGTATAGTGTCAGTCCGCTGCTGGCCCTTTCGGGAACGGAGATTTAGGGC
This sequence comes from Scyliorhinus canicula, assembly GCF_902713615.1. Taxonomy (NCBI): domain Eukaryota; kingdom Metazoa; phylum Chordata; class Chondrichthyes; order Carcharhiniformes; family Scyliorhinidae; genus Scyliorhinus; species Scyliorhinus canicula. The sequence goes on from NC_052154.1 coordinate 40,246,912, forward strand.
CTAAAAGCAGGCCGCGACGTCGGAGTCACCGGCGCCGCTTTTGCCCGCCGGAAATGGGCATCACGTAGGTCCGCGGTGAATTTCGCCCACTTTTGTTCCTGATTCTGTATGATATTAATATTTGTCATCAAACAAATGTAAGACCCATGTGTTGAACTGCATGAAGACAATCAGATGGCTAATTACCATCCCATCAGCCCACTCAATCATCAGCCAAGGCAGCATTGGACTGGTGTGGCATCAAAGAGCATCAAACAAATTGAAGTCAATGAATATGGGGGCTGGGAGGGGAACTCTCAACTGGTTTGGCAGCTAGCACAGGGCTTTTTACAGCAGTCTGGTAGTTTTGTGGTTACCATTACTGAGGTTAAGCACTATTAACCGACTTAAATTGCGATTGGTTTGCTTTTCCTGCGATCATGAATACTTAATGAGTAGTGGGTGGGTGGAGTGGAACATCAACCATGTGGATTTTCTCTGAGCAGCATTGTCCAGTGTCATAATATCCACTCATGTATTTAATGAGATGCAGACAGGCAGTGATTGACACACAGGATAACCAATGAACACACAACACAGAACAACCAATCACCAGACAGGACACCACCACTATAAAGCCCACAGGGCATTAAGACTCTCTCTCTCTCAGGACCCAGCTACTGAGACAGTGCACAAGCTAGTGAGCACCATCTCCATTCAGTAGCGAGTAAGTCTGATCAAGCCAGTAAGAGGTCATCAGTCAGATTGGTAGAGTGTCAACCTACAGCTGGACATGTACAGCAGCCCACTAGTTAAAGAAAACAGTGTTGGATCATCACCTGTGTCAGACGTCTGTTTCTAGCTTCACTGCATCCAGTTGCAGTCAACGTTGAACCAACCTGCCTAACACATCATGTTAGCAGAGTGCTATTAATCCTAATTAACCTACCTCGAGTGAATCTGCAATGACCAGCAAGCAGCCATCCAGCAAAATGGAAAACATCCAGCCTCCTCCGCAGCTCCACATCTCCGGCATCCTCGCCGCCAATTGGAAAATCTTCAAGCAAACGTTCCTCCTGTATATCGAGGCCTCCGACCTCGAGGCAGCATCAGATGCCAGGAAGATTGCGCTATTCCTGTAGACTGCAGGGGATCATGCCATCCATATCTACAACTCGCTTACGTTTGCCGATAGCGAAGACAAGACGAAGTTCAAGAGAGTTCTGGTAAAATACGACAGCCACTGCGACATTGAGGTGAATGAGAGCTTTGAACGGTACAACTTCCAACAGAGGCTTCAGGGTAAGGATGAACTTTTTCAGTCCTTCCTGACCCATCTCCGCATCCTAGCGCAGTCATGTAATTACGGCTCGACGGCTGATTCCATGATCCGGGATTAGATCGTTTTCAGGGTCCACTTCGACTCCCTGCGGCAGCAGCTCCTCAAAATCAAACAGTTGACCCTCTCGGTCGCTATCGAGATGTGCGTTGTCCATGAGCATGCCAATAATCGTTACTCCCACATCAGGGCGGCAGAAACTGCAAAACTGGCCTCCCACGAGGCAGAACGGGTGCAGGCCATTGCAAAAGTGGCCATTTTGCGCGCTTTTCCCGGGTACTTACGCATGCGCACCACGACCAGGTGGACGACGAGTCTGAAAACCCGAATGCGCAGGTGCGTACGTCAGCCGACTGCACTGCGCATGCACGTTGGCGCATGGAACGTGCTGACGTCAGCGTCATTGATGTGTCTGAATTGTGGCTCCGCCCATTTAAAGCAGCAATGTCCAGCCAAAGGACAGTGATGTCTACAGTGTGGGAAGCCTGGCCATTACACGGCCTTCTGCAGGTCCGCTCCACCAATTATCAGCCAGCAATCCCAGATGTGGCGCAGAAGTGTCCGCTTGGTACAACAAGGCATGCAGGATTCTGATCTCGACAGCCCAACAGACCCCAATGCTGACTGCCTCGAGTCATCATATCAGGTGGGCATCATAACCACACGCGAGCTGGTCTCTACTGTACCTGCAAACCACCTTTCGATCTTCAGTGTGGATCCCGACGGCGAGTGGTGTGCTGTCCTCACAGTCAACCAGGCTCGCATCCGATTTAAACTGGACACCAGCTCGTTTGCAAACCTCATATCACAGTCAGATCTCGACAGCATCCATGACCAAACAAGCATTCGTCCACCAACCTGCCAGCTCCTTGACTACAATGGCAATGCCATAGCTGCCAGTGGATCGTGTCAGCTAGGGGTATCTCACAAGGCAATCAAGGCAACATTACGATTCGAGATCATCCGGCCTGACAGGGCATCCCTGCTCGGTGCTCACGCCTGCAAGCTCCTGAATCTGGTCCAGCGAGTCCACACCATGTCCTCTACACCGGCGACTGCCTCGCCCGATGTGAATCTCCAGGCTGAGATAGATGACATTCTCACACAATACCACAACATGTTTGATGGAATGGGCACGCTCCCATAATCGCTACAAAATATTGCTCAATCCGAACGCCACCCCAGTGATCCATGCACCACGCCGGGTGCCAGTTCCTATCAAGGATCGTCTGAAAAAGCAGCTACAAGACTTCCAAGACCAGGGCATCATCTCAAAGGTCATGGAACCAACAGACTGGGTTAGCCCCATGGTCTGCGTAAAAAAGCCCTCTGGTGAACTCTGCATTTCCATTGATCCCAAAGACCTGAACCGCAACATCATGCGAGAGTACTACCCGATCCAGAAGCGTGAAGAGTTAACCAGTGAGATGGCTCATGCCAAATTCTTCACCAAGCTGGATGCCTCCCGTGGCTTCTGGCAAATACAGCTGAACGCTTCCAGTTGGAAGCTATGCACTTTTAACACTCCGTTCGGCCGCTATTGCTACATCTCAGCTTCCAAAGTATTTCATTGCATCATGGAGAAAATGATGGAGGGCATCGAGGGTGTGTCAGTCTATGTGGACGACGTGATCATCTGGTCCACAACGCCCGAGGATCACATTGCTTTAGGTCTTCCAGCGGATTCATGAAAATGGCCTCCAGCTCAACAGGGCCAAATGCTCATTTGGTCGGTCCGCTATCAAGTTTCTGGGTGACCACATTTCACAGCAGGGTGTGAAACCTGACGCCAACAAGGTGCTGGCGATCATCGCCATGAAGACCCCGGAGAACAAGAAGGCAGTCTTCTGCTTCCTCGGGATGGTAAATTTTCTCGGGAAATTCTTTACCAATTTGGCAGCCCACACCATGTCCCTCAGGCATCTCGTAAAGAAGTCAACAGTGTTCCAGTGGCTGCCCGCACATGAAGTCGACAGCACATTTCACACTGGCAGCTTGCTAATTTGCATGATAAAATAACCCATGTCCAAATGCTGGCTCTGTCAGCCAGCCACTGCAAACACCATCTACATTGCCCAGCTGATCAATGTACACCATTGATCCTGGAAAAAAGACAGGAAACTGGGGTAAAATATTCAAGGTTAGTAATTCTGATCAAGGCTGGAATTTAACTGTATTGCGATCCTGCAGGGGACACAGAATTTGGGGTGGAATCCTAATTTGCATCGTTACCACCATTTGAAATTCTCAATTAAATTGCACTTTTTCAGCCCACCTTCATTAATATCACTATCTAACTTTCAATACTTGGAGCATTCCCAGTAATTCTGTTCAGTTGGCTCCGGATAGTCCAAACGGAACATACACCGTACATAGGTCCCATTCTATGCACGATTGCAGGAAAAGAAAGGCAATTGCCATTACATAATTACTATGCTGTTTCTTATTTAGATCAGTTATCTGGGTCCTAGGTGGTTCTCTCAAGGCAGTAGAGCAGTAGAGTTCTGCCTCTACAGTTGGGTGTGTTTTTCTATAATAGGCATAGGTGCCAGCTTTGAATATTCTAATACTGACAACCCAAGGATAAGTTACAAGTTCAGCGACCATTTCAAAAGGCTCTGCGGTTTGCTAAAGCTTTTTCTTTTAGCGGCTTCTCAAGCAAAATGTCAATTCTTGACAAAAATCACCAATAACAGTTGAGGAAGAAATTTTAATCAGAGGATCTTTTGTGTGAATGATTGTGGCACTTAAACGAAATTCCTCCCAGCATTATTTTAAGGCAGACATTTAATCCTTTTAAAATGATTCACATTCAAATATGCCAGGATGTAACAAAAACCAGGAGGATGTTGTGCCATTTGAAATGAGCTTTCTGCTCCCAACAACATTACCTACCATTCAGAAATAAAACATTTGATTAACTGAATGAAAGTTGACCTGCGTGAAGACATAGAACAAAGTTAGTAGCATGCAGCTGCCAACTTCTGTCATACAGGGTCTTTTTAATCTTCACCTGAGCTTTTTCTACTGGCATTAGACAATCTGCTGTGTGTGGGTGTTTAATTCCAGTTTCTGATATTCAGGGCCACACATGCTGGTTACTACATTTCCTTGTTGGAAGGCTGGGAGCACTCGGAGAAAATGCAACAAAACTTTCATGGCATTATTCTCTTCCATCGAGTCTAAGGTGTGATTGATTAGATACATTTTAAATTACATTCACCTTCACAGAATGAGATAGTTTTTTTGTTATCTAAGTATCACTTCAAAAACAGAAGCACTCAAAGGCCAGGAATGAAGCACTAATGTGATCCAAGCTGATGAGGGTTTTATTTTGTTAACTTTTGCAAAGCTGGGAATTTTGGTTGACTGTTCTGATTGTGCGTAATGCCAAAGTGGTAACCTATTATTTAAGATCTATTAATATTCCAACATAAAGTTTCAGTCAAACCATAGTCTGCCTGAAAATGTTCACGCCTTTGCCCAGTAAAGTTTCTTCCTGTTGTATCCCTATGTGATTCACTTCAGCTCTCTGAATTTATTGCTTTTGAAAAGCTCTTGGAAGTGCAGTTGCCTATTTATAACATTATCGTTGTTACTTACATGTTATTGCTATGCAGTTATTATGCATTTGCTTGCTTTTATCATTAGCTGGACGATGTGAAGCTTCCACATTTTATAAGAAAAATCATGCATTTTTATGTTTTTTCATTCTCTCGTCACTATTCACTGACTAATGGATGTATTCTAGATTAGGCTCGGCAAGGAAACTGAATAATAAATGACCCAGCAACTGTGAAAATGAACTGGAAACTTGGGCCTGGTGCAGGAATGGTAACATCTGGGAAGGTGTAGCAACAGGGAAAGGCTGGGTGTAGATATTACTGCAGGTTTGCAAGTGAAGAGCTCCCCTGTAGAATTATAAATGGTTTATGTTTCTAGGACAGGGCCTCTTTGGGATTAGGAATATTAAGAATGACAAAGAAGGAAGGAAAATATTAATGGCCCATTATACAGAGGTCTTGTGGCTCAGTGGGTAGTGTCAGAAACTCTTTCAAGTCCCACCCAGGACTTGATGGCTAAGGAAGGTGTATAACACAAACAAGTTGGTTGATTATCAACCTGCAAATCATTCCAACACATGGCAAAGGCAGATGGTAAGAATGGAAGAAATTCTTGCTCAGCTTTGTGACAGAAAAGCTGCAGCCTCTACCACCGGTCTAGACTAAACTTGCTACAGCAACTCTGACTCCCTGGGTAATGTGTAACACACCAACTACAGTAGAGCCTATTTTGTTTTGGGCAGAGAGAAGCATGAGGAATAGAAGAGGTGGTTTCACATCAAAAAGCAGTTAATTTTATGCTGAGGTTTTGAGTTTGTTCTGAGATCCATCTCCAAGGTGGCAATTTACCTGCCTCGCCCAACTTGGTGACTCGATGAGGCCATTGAGTCTCGTTGAATCTTCCAGTGCATTAGAAACCTCAGGGTAGTCGGGCTGTAGGTAGGGTGGTACCCTGGCACTCCTGCTGGCACCTGGGTACCTTGGCACTGCCACCCTGACAGTGCCACCTTGGCGCTGCAAGAGTACCTGTGTTGCATTGCCGGGGTGGCAAAGGCACTGCCAGGGTGCCAGGCTTGCATTGCCAATGCGTCTGGGTGTCAGATTGCCCGTACCATGGATCGGCCTGGGGTTGCCTCGCCTTGAAGAGGTGGAGTGAGGGGGGGGGGGGGGGGGGGGGCTCGAGGACCAGCTAAGAAGTAAGTTGGGTGCTGTGGGAGGGGGTCTGGAGGCTGCAGTGGAGTTGCTGAGGGGATTGAAAGATCGGGCGGAATTTAAGTATGGTGCCCCAATCAGTGAATCATCTTCCTGCCTTGGCAAGCTGAGCTCAGTGCAGGAAATGAGGTAAGTGCGGCCTCTGCTGGGCGTTCCTCGCCGAGGCTAAAAAAAACCCTCCAAAGTCCCATTAAATAACGTGAAGTTTCTCAGCGCTGTACGCGCCCTGAAACATCCTGCTAAATGTTCCCAAACAGGACTCTATTGTTGTCCTGTTGAATCGTGCCCCATAGTTCTCTTTCAGATTTTCTCTCTCCCTCTTAAATAATTGCCTGATACCTTTTTGAACGTATGGGCCTTTTGTTATGGGCCAGGGTTTAGAGAACCCCAAAGTGTATCATGGAGTTCACCTGACCCACAACTTTTACTAGATTGTGGTATGGGGAGCACACGGCCCACTCTACAGGTAGAACAGAAATGGAAAAGTATTTCTTAAAGCAAAACAATGTTTATTCTATGAACTCAAGTTAACCTTTTTAAAACATACAGTGAACATCTTAGCAACCATTAATTCAAATACAACCCCCAAATAATACAGCACTAAGTAATCCTTTAAGCTTTCCTTTTAACATCTATAAGACTTAAAATACCTTTTACCAGAAGCACATCAGGTTAAAGTCACTACTGTTATTAGTTTTAAATCACCAGGATTGATTTACAGTCTTTAGATTACAGAGAGAGACTCTAATATACCTTCTGGCTGTGACTGCAGCTTTCCAGCTCTGAAAACGAAATTAAAACACATCCTGCAGCAAACAGCCTACAATGAAAGTAAAAAGCTGACAGGCAGCCCAGCTCCACCCACTCTGACATCACTGCAGTAATAAACACCCATTTCTTAAAGGTACTCTCACAACAGATACTTATACACACTTATTTCTTAGAGGTACTCTCACATGACACTTTCAATGTCAGACACGCAAAGACCTGAGTGGTAATTTATGCCTCACGGGGGCCTCACGGTAGCATGGTGGTTAGCATCAATGCTTCACAGCTCCAGGGTCCCAGGTTCGATTCCCGGCTGGGTCACTGTCTGTGTGGAGTCTGCACGTCCTCCCTGTGTGTGCGTGGGTTTCCTCCGGGTGCTCCGGTTTCCTCCCACAGTCCAAAGATGTGCGGGTTAGGTGGATTGGCCATGCTAAATTGCCCGTAGTGTAAGGTTAATGGGGGGATTGTTGGGTTGCGGGTATACGGGTTACGTGGGTTTAAAGTAGGGTGATCATTGCTCGGCACAACATCGAGGGCCGAAGGGCCTGTTCTGTGCTGTACTGTTCTATGTTATTCTATGTCTATGTTATGCAATTCTACTGTCACCTTTGCATTTAGAATGGAGCAATGCCTGGGTCACTGTCTGTGTGGAGTTTGCACATTCTCCCCATGTCTGCGTGGGTATCAGCCCCACAACCCAAAGATGTGCAGGTTAGGTGGATTGGTGATGCTAAATTGCCCCTTAGTTGGGAAAAAAATTGGGTACTCTAAATTTATATTTAAAAAAAGAATGGAACAGTGGAGGGACCAACCTCAAGAAATGGTTCGTCAGTGATATCTGTTAATAATAATAATAATAATAATAGTAATAATAGCTTACTGTCACAAGTAGGCTTCAGTGAAGTTACTGCAAAAAGCCCCTAGTCGCCACATTTTGGTGAGGCTGGTACGGGAATTGAACCCACGCTGCTGCCTTGATCTGCATTACTAGCCAGCTGTTTAGCCCACTGTGTTAAACCAGCCCCTTTGGTCTTCAGGCAAACTTGCACACTGCTAGAAGGAGCTTTCATCGAAAACAGAAGAATTCTCATATCTATATATATATATATGCAAATCAGTGTAAATTGCATAACTAATGTTCCCAATTCAACTTTTGTCTCTATCGGCCTGATTATCATTAGTTTGTGCTCCTGTCCCACCAACCATGAACAAGTTGAGAGTTGGTCATTTTCAGTAATGACTGAAGATATCCTTAGCTGTGAGTGAAAGTTGGATGGAGAGTTTGGGAACATTTTGATGGTAAATGCCTGTGGGTTTTACACCTCAAAGGCTTTGAAATGTTGACGCAAAAATTGAAGTCCAAGTAACAAGGTGATTAATAATGCATGCCACTCTATGTAGTTAAATGCCATAGCAACTTTAGGTGAGGGAGGTTGTGCGATTAAATGCAGAAATGTCAATGTTGCTGTCCGAGATATGTCACTCTGCAGTTAGCTTTCAAAAATGCCACCTCACTGACTTGTTTTCCATTCCAATACATCAAATAACATGAGGTTATTAATCTTGTATGGTAGATGTTTCTTAAACTCACCACAAAATGTTAGGATCAGTCCATTTTTGCCTAAGTGCCCTCTTAACATTGTGATTATTGTTAATAAGAGCCAATCAGTTTCTGGCACTAAACATTTACAAATGTAGAGTTTCCTTCCTGCAGTTTATAATTGTTGTTCGAGATTTAAATAAATAAATGTTTTTTTTCCTGTCCTTTTCTCTCTCTTTTATTGCAATTGTTCTCGAATTCAGCTACTCTCAGAGCAAAATATTGTCAGCATTAAATGAGTAAAGGCAAGCCTAACAAGTAGGTACCCTTTGTTGGCCTCCAACGTTAATATTTGGACTGCTGTGAATATGATGTTGTAGATTGCATAAAACTGCTGCTCTAAAGTCCTAGTTATTTGTATTGCTGACTCTCTTTGCACCACTCTGTTGCTGCAGGGCTCTCCACATCTGCTCACCCTATCTTCTTTTCTACCTCCTGATCAGTCTATTGTAGTGTATATTTCAAGTGGCTTGTCTTCTTCTTAGGCATCCATTAGGACCAAGGATAGCTTCCTTCAATCCACTCCAGCTCCTGAGCTGACTAAAAAGTCCAAAGCTGGATCCGCCTATTCTGCCACACATGGGGCAGATAGTGTTTGATGAGGTGGGTGGGTGGATACTCGGAATTTGGTACGCTCCTTCCATTGTTTGCGTATGGCCTCCACCTGGCTCTGTCGGAAATGCTTAAATCGCTGGTACCTTCGCAGATACTTCTTCTCCAGTTTGGGCGGTCTAGAGCTAGAGATTCCCATATTTCGATGGGGATGTTGCATTTTTTCAGGGGAGCTTTGAAGATGTCCCTGAACCGGTTCCTTTGCCCTCCTGGTAGCCACTTGCAGTGATGAAGATTGGAGTGGAGAGCTTGTTTTGGGAGTCTTGTGTCAGGCTCGCAGACAATGTGACCACTCAATGCTCGATACTGGGGATATTGGCCGAAGAGGGGATACTGATACTGAAGAACCTATCCGGTCATTGAATTTAAGGAAGCGTTGCTGATTATATTTCTACAGGGATTTAAGGTGTCTGCTGTAAATTGTCCATACCTCTGATGCATACAGGGGGGCAGGTAGCATTGTAGTCCTGTTGACAATGAGTTTGGTGCCAGGTTTTAGGTCTTGGTCATCAAACACTCTTTTCCTCAGTTGACCGAAGGCTGCACTGACACATTGGAGGTGATATTGAGTTTCATCATTGATGTCTGCCGTTGCTGGGAGGAGGCTCCCAAGATATTAGAAGTAATTCACATTGTTCACTGTGAATTTTTATAGCTGGGGGTGGGTGGGGGGGGGGGGGGGGCAGTGCTATGCAGCAGGAACAGATTGGTAGAGGACTTTTGTCTTCCGGATGTTTAGTCTAAGGCCCATTCTTTCAAATGCCTTTGTGAATGTGCCGACGATAGTTTGGCACTTGGCCTCGGAGTGTGTTGTTTCTGGACTGGAGGTGGCAAAGGTTGAATAGTTTCTCGCTCATCTTACAGAGCAGCCCCACAGCAGCCGGGAACTTTATGGAGATTGGGAGGAGTGTTGTGGTGAGGAAGATGAAAACAAGCATTGGTGTGATGACACAGTCTTGCTTGACCTTAGTTTTCACTCGAATTGGGTCTGTGGCATATACATTGGTAATGATCACGGCTTACACATTATCGTGCTGCAGGTAGATGATAGTGACAAATTTCTGCAGACAGCCAAATTTGAGAGGGACGCTCCATAATCCCTCCCAGTTCATAGAGTTGAAGGCCTTTGCGAGGTCAAAGAAGGCCATGAGTAGAAGTTGCTGCTGCTGAATGTATTTTTCTTGGACTTATCAAGCTGTGAAGATCATGTCCACTGTGCCTCTTGATGGATGGAATCCGCATTTTGACTCCAGTATGAGTTCTTCAGCTGCAGGGAGAAGGTGATTGAGAAGGACTCTGACAATGATCTTCCCTGTGGCCGACAGCAGAGATATCCCTCTGTAGTTACCGCGTTTGGTCTTGTTCTCTTTCTTGAAGGTGGTCACGATTATGGCGCCTTGGAGATCCCTTGACATGCTCTCCTTCCAGATGAGGGAGATGAAGATTCATGACAAGAATACTGCTTTGCTGTATTTTAGTATTTTGGCGAGGATTCCATCTACACCAGCAGCCTTATTGGTTCTTAGCAGTCAGATGGCATTTTCAAGTCATGTTGGGCAGGGACTGTGCTGAGGCGGTGATGGGTAGCATGCTGTAGAATGTGGTCGAGAGCATTCATTTCGAGGGCCAAGTCACAGTTGAGCAGATACTCAAAGTCCTTCTTCCAGTGAGTTCTCACTGCCTCTTTGTCCTTGACAGCCAGCACTCCATTCTTAGTTCTCAGTGGGGTAGGACCATGGCGGTAAATGGTCTTGACTGCACTGAGGAATTCACACATGTCGTGGCTGTTGGTGAGTTGCTATATTTCCTGCAATCTTCCCATCCACTACCCATTCCATTCTTCAGGTTGGACCTCAGCCTTCATTTATCTGTAGACCTACTTTCTTTCCCCCAAATATTGATGGAGCTTTCAGTTCAGCAACATTTTGTTTTGCAACTTAGCAACTTCTGGATCTCCTGGTCGACCTCATCAAACCAGTCTTGATGTTTCCTTGCGGAGACAGATCATGAACAGAAGACACACCCCATGGGGATGGGGATCAGCACTATCTGGGGTGCAGGAGGAGCTGTGCACTCTCCGGGGTGGTGGAGTGGGTGAGCACATTACATGCTGGTGAGCACTATCCAGGATCCGGAAGGGGTGAGCACTGTCTGGTGGGAGTGGGGTGGGGATCATGAGCATTGCTGGGAAGGAGATAAACGTTACCAGGAAGAATGGGATGGACACTGTTGGGAGGGGATTGGTGAACATCGCTGCAGGTCCTGAAGTTCTTTGATACTCCAGCTGATTTATTTAAAGGTTTGCCTACCCTTGATTGCCTTTCACCCCCTTACTTATCAAGAATCTATCTAGTTTTGCCTTAACGATATTTAAGGACCCTGTTTCAACCACATTTTGAGAAACAGAATTCTAAAGTCTCACATCCTTCTGAGAGAACACATTTTTCTGTCCTAAGTGGGCAACACCTTATTTTGAAACAGCGACCTTGATTTTTAGAGTCTCCCACAAGAGGAAGAATCCTCTCCACATCTACCCTGTCAAGTTCCCTCAGGGTATATGTTTGAATCAAGTTCCCTCTTATTCTTCTGAACTCCAGCAGATACAATCCTAACCTGTCCAGCCTTTCCTCATAAGACAACCTGCCCATTCCAGGTATTAGTCCAGTAAACCTTACCTAAACTACTCTCAGTGCATTTATATCCTTAATAAGGAGACCAATATTGTACACAAAACTCCAGATGTGGTCTCACCAATACTCTGTATAACTGAAGCATAACCTCCCTATTTTTGTATTTAACTTCCTTCACAATAAATGGTATCATTCTAAAAGCTTTGCTTCACCTGCATCGTAAATGTTTGTGATTCATGCCCTAGGACACCCAGATCCCTCTCCACCTAAGAATTATAACTTAAGAATTATAATTGGGAATGCAGAAGAGACCAGTATTAGAGGAGTGCAAATATCTTGGTTGGAAGCAATTATAAAGATATGAAAGGGCAAGGCATGGTGTGATTTCATAGAATCATAGAATCCCTACAAGGCAGAAGGAGGCCATTTGACCCATCGAATCTGCACCCACCCTTTGAAAATGCACCTATCTAGGCCCAATCCCCCGCCCTATCCCTATAACTCCACCCAACCTTTGGACACTCAGGGGTAGTTTAGCATGGCCCAACCACCAAGCCTGTACATCTTTGGACTGTGGGAGGAAACAGGAGCACCTGGAAGAAAATCACGCCGACACGGGGAGAATGTGCAAACTCCACATAGTTACCCAAGGGAAAAATCAAACCCAGGTCTCTGGCAGTGTGAGGCAGCAGTGCTAACCACTGTGCCGCCCTTTAAAAACAAGGTTGGCAGTTACAAAGTCAAGACATTGCTTGATTTGGAGCCACTGTAAGTCAATGAGCACAGCGGTGCTAAAGGAACAGGACTTGCTGTGAGTTAAGACATGGGCAGCTGAAATTTGGATCACCTCAAATGTACAGAGGGTAGAATATGGGACACCAATCAGAAGTGTGTTAGAATAATCGAGTCTAAAAGTAACAAAGGCAGGCACGAGGGCTTCAGAGCATATGAGCTGATATGTGCAAGGTAGGGTGATGTTACAATGTTGGAAATGGAGTGTGTGAATGATGGCACTAATATAAAGTCAGAAGCTTTTGTCGGGATTCGATATGACAAGATGGTGAACAGATTTGCTTAATCTCAGACTGTTGCTAGGATGGCTTTGGCAACTAGGCAACGGAGTTCAGAGCGGGGACGTAAAGCAATAGCATTGGTGTTTCTGATATTTAACTGGAGGAAATTTCTGTTCATCCAGTACTGGATATTGGAAAAGCAGCCTCATAACTAAGTAAAGTGGAGGGGTCAAGAGAGGTTATGGTGAGGTAGAAATGGGTGTCACCAGAATACATTGCAGCATTTTTAAATGGGAAGCATTACCCCAACATCAGGCAGGATTCTCCGTTTAGTGTTCTCCTGCCGGAGCTGAATTACACCTGATGTACTCACGCTAGAATGGAAATCAGGAAGTGAGACCCAATCATTAGCCATGCATGAAGATTGCGAGGGATTCCCTGGGGAATCCTGCTATCGGGCCGCCATTTTTAGTGGGCAGCCGATAGCGAGGTCTGGAGGCTGGGCCACCCTTCCTCCCTGCAACACAATTCAGCACCGCCCCCCCCCCCCCCCCAACCAGGGATTTTTCTGGGTCAGCCCCCACCCCACCTCCTTAACTCACTTTGATGTGGGCCAGGAGCTGTCATGGTAGCTTGATGTTTATAAACTTTGTGGTTAGTTTCACAGCTGACTACTTCAAAACCACTCGAGCATGAAGGGGGATGCGTAGAACAATGCAAACAGCTGGGGTGTATGTGGACGCTGTCAATCACAGCCGAGTAATATCAATATCACAGAGATATGTATGAATTGCTTGCAGCTGAGGGGGTTTAGACACAGCTGGCTGTTTTTCTCTTTCCAAGAACTGATAGGTGCTGCTTCCTGAGTCTGAGCCAGCAGGTGCATTGCCAACGTGAGTGTTAAAGCAGTGCTTTTTTCACTGCCTCTGTCTGGCCTTCCCTCTAACTTCCAAGCAGGGGTCTATCTTATGAGGGCTACCAGGCAGGGGTATCTCTTATGGGGGATTCTAGGCAGGGGTCGATCTTATGGGGGCTTCCAAGCAGGGGTCTATCTTATGGGGGCTTCCAGGCAAGAGTCTCTCTTATGGGGGCTTCAAGGCAGGGGTCTCTTGGGGAGGTTTCTGGTGTGAGTTTCTCTAATTAGGGGATCTCTGGTGGTGGTCTCTCTAAGTAGGGGTCTCTGGTGGGGGTCTCTCTAAGTGGGGGTCTTTCTAAATGGGGTCTCTCTAAGTAGGGATCTCTGGTGGGGGTCTGCTCAAATCAGGGGTCTCTGGTGGGTTATCTCTAGTTGGGGGGTCTCTGATGGGAGCTCTTTAAATAGGGGTTATCTGTTGGGGGCATGTTGGGGAGGTCTGGTGGGGGTAGGGTGGGCATGTCTTGCGTTGTGGGGGGGAGGGTGGCCCCTTGATGTGCTTCAGGGGCAACTCCCTTAAAAGGTTACCCCCTTGGTCCAGCTCAAGGTTCATTGTGTCAGGGTCACACTTGTCAAGGTCTGCATCAATTCTCACCACATGATTCCTGGCCCAGAGGACTGGAGAATCATGAGGACCCAGAGAATATGGTGCCCAGTCCGTTAATAGGGTGAAAATGGGTCTTAATGACCCATTTGCATCCTCGCACTGGTGCAGGGCACGAACCTCAACCCCGACGCCAGCGGGGTCTGGAGCATTGGAACAGGATTGGTGCTCGATCCTGTTTTCTGCTCAAGGCTGGATGCTCCACCACCCGCTGCCCACCACCAGCAGTGGAGTGCCCGATGTGGTGGAGAATCCAGCCCATCATCTGTACGCAATCTGACAACTAATGAGGCATCTAATGTGCAGCTTGATGGTTGGGCCTGCCGTGGATTCAGTTAGTTCTCTATAAAACATAGAAGTGCCTTATTGAAGCTTATGGAAATATTTGAGCCACACATGGAAGGCTGGCAAGTTTTAAAATTGTCCATAGACGGTTATTTAACAGTGTAATAAAGGGGTAATTACACAGAAATTCTGGTCTTAAATTTTTCAACAATTTAAGATAAGTGAATTCTTTTCACATTTGTACAGTATCTGTTGTGGAGATGATGCCTGCTCTTCTGACCTGCTACATCAGAAGTGCCACTTGTGATGTATGTGTAAGCTGCACCAGCTGTGCTGTGATCCATTTACACAAACTTTTCTTGTTGTACCAACAGACAATTATCCCTGGTATAAAAACCATGTGGCATCTGTCACCTATGCCACCTGTTCTTGCTTTGTCAATCATGCCAACTCGGCATATTGTGTCAGCTCTGCTATCAGCAGTGATTATGGCGAAAGAACAAGTCACCCAAGCTGTTTAGTTATGTCAAGTGAACTAACTCTGCAAATTGTGCCACTTCCTAGTGTGGCAGTTTTGTCCATTTCCCTTTTAGTTTGTGCCATAACCACAGAATCAGTGCCATGTTTTGTGCAATTGAAGAACATGTGGCCACTGTATCCAATCTTCAGTTCTTCTGACCAGAATATATTATCCATGTTGAGAGAAAAGAAAGATGTAAATAAAGCCCATACTATAGCGCAGATTATTGTTGAATAATAATTGAATATGTAATCTTGAAACACAATTGAATTCATATTGTCATAATTGTTTACTCTTGTCTAAGCAACAATTTCTATTCAGAAAACATCTTTAATGTAACAAACAACCCTAAGGTGCTTTACAGGAGCATTATGAAGCAAAATATAACAGAGACACCCACAAATGGAGATATTAGGTCAGATGACCAAAATCTTGGTCAAAGACGTTCATTCCAAGGCTCTTCCTAAAGGAGGAGTGTGAGGTGGATAGATGTAACGGAGGGAGGGAATTTTTGATCTGAGTGCCTAGGCAACTGAAGTCATGGCCACCAATTGTGGAGTGGTCAAAATCAGGGACGTTCAATGTGGTGATATGATTTGCATAGCTGTCTACCATTGGTGCAGAACACCGGCTTACCATTGGCCCTGGTCGGTCATGTGCCTCTCGACCGATTGGTTGAGACCAGTCATGTGACAGCTCTCCGATTGGTCTAGAGGCTGAGTTAACCATGCCTCCATACCGAAGAATAAATAGTCGGAACGCCAGGCGGTCGTCCATTTTATTGTAGACAACCGCAGGGCTAAGGTCTAGCTTATTAAAGCCTAACTTTTGTACAGCAACTCGTCTCTCGTGCAATTGATGGCTCATCATTCAAGTAGCGAGAATTACGTGAATGCAGATATCTCAGTGCGACCAGAAGCCAATGTAGGTCAGTGAGCACAGGGATGGTAGGTGAATGGGTTTTGACACAGTTTGGACACAGCGAGCAGAGTTTTAGATGACCTCATGTTTACGGGGGGGGGGGGGGGGGGGGGGGGGGGGGGGGGGGATGTAGGAGACTAGCCAGGAGTGTGCTGGAATAGTTAAGTCTCAAGGTAATAAAGGCATGAATGAACCAGTTGAGCTGATGTGGGGTGAAGTCAGGTGATATTATGGAAGTGGAAATAGGCATTCTTAGTGTTGGCTGCAAGCAGCTGGATCAGAAACAAACTCATTCCCATGGTTTCATAGAGCATACAGTGCAGAAGGAGGCCATTCGGCCCATCGAGTCTGCACTGACTCACTTAAGCCCTCATTTCCACCTTATCCCGTAACCCAATAACCCCTCCTAACCTTTTTTAGTCACGAAGGGCAATTTATCATGGCTAAACTAGCACGTTTTTGGACTGTCGGAGGAAACCGGAGCACCCGAGGAAACCCACGCAGACACTGGGAGAACGTGCAGACTCTGCACAGACAGTGACCCAGCAGGGAATCGAACCTGGGACCCTGGCGCTGTGAAGCCACCGTGCTATCCACTTGTGCTACCATGCTGCCCATAGATGCCTGTTGAGAGTTCAAATCAATTCCCTGTTTTAAGTTTACACATCCAATTCTGGAGCATCTAAATGCTGAATTTAAGTTGTGTTTTAGACAATTTATTGTTATTATAAATTACTATATTATTCCATTCTATAACCTGAATTTGTATTGGCCTTAATAAATTGGTTGAGGCAGCTATATTTAAATCACTGTAATCCCCAGCTAACTCTTGCCATTGGCTCAGATGTTGAGCTTGGAATGACAGTGAAAATGTCAGCAATCACCATCATTACGTCGTGAAACTGACGAAACATTGCGTATTTAAACGTGGAAATCTGGCAATTGCAGTTTGTGATTTCCTGTTCTTCCACAGGGTGTGCTGTTGAAGTCCTCATAGATGGAAACCTTAGAAATCAGTTGACTTGACGTAAACTTGCGCTTGTCAGCACGATCTGTAAAAACCCATAAAAATGTTACATCTTGTTGAATGAGGTGTAACTGGGTTTTTAAAGATATACTAAATCACTGCTGAACAAAGACACTATCCCTTGAAAAAAACTAGTTTTATATTTGTGGAATGTCAAATTTCTCCATCATAACATTCCATAGATTTTTAGATTGCTTTTAAAGTTTTAATAATATTTCAATTTCTCCCTTAGTCCCAGGGTTATAATCCAATCTTTATTTCACTCTATGCAAAGTGATTAGCCAGTTTTTGTTTGTTTCGCAGCTTCACATACATTTTTGTCCCTTTAGATCATTGCGGGGAAGTATTGGGAGGATTATCAACCCATTGAAGCACATCATTAATACCCTCTCCGTGGCCAACAGGTCCTGGAGCAGGATTGCTAGATTTTTGTCAACATCTTTCGTCGATATCAGGAATAAATACAATAACCTCCTCTGCTGACTGAAAAATTCAGGCTATTGTGCTTTATTTTCATTATGAATGGTTTGTATTTCCAATGTGTTTTGGAGTTTGTGTTATAAAGTTACAATAAAACTGTGCTATATTGATTTTATACTCATTAATAAATTAATTCCTTTGGTCCTGTCCAGAGAAAATATTTTTCACACGGTCTTAATACTTAAGAGAATAATGCATACCTGTTAGTGATTATTACTTGGCAGTAATCTCTGAAGGGTTCAGATGATGTCATTAACTGTGAGAGCAAAGCTTGAGTGGTTTACAATCAACTTCTAAATCCTGAGATGAGATTACTGCTTGGAAACCAATTCTATAAAGCCATTATTTTTTTATATTATGCCTAACTACAAAACCTACATTTCATTTCCATTTTAAATTGTATTTTCTAGGTCAGATTTTCTAAATGTCACTGAAATCAACAGTGCCTGTGAGACTCTCCTCAGACCTGGTTGGAGTAGGTGTAATTAATAAAAGAAAGAAGCTCCAAATGCATTTAATGAAACACATAAATATATACAGCTGCAGATCTCAAAGTGACTTGTTGCTGCTATTTGCTGTCACGTATCTTTTTTTCTTAATTTTTATAAATTAATTTTGAAAACAATGTGATGCCTGATAAGATTGCAGGCAGAAATAATAAACTTTAATTGGAATGCTTATGTAGCTATATTCTAATCACTCCTGATTATATAACCTATCTTACATTTAGTGTGGGGCGGTTATATGTGGTCAAAAATCAATGGAAAATACAATTCCAAGGCCAATATTGAATATTTGAGATAACCTTATGTTGCTTAGATTGACTCTTTAATTTTTCTTTACTTTTGTGTAGCAAACAGATTAAATTCTTATAGAACATTTCACCTTTTCACTAACCTTCAGGAATACTTGTTTGTTACATGGTTATAATTTTCAGAGTTTACAAGGCCAAAACGATCAGTATTTTCTTCCTACCAATGTTTTCAGCCTCTTGTAGAATGATTGAAGGGAGATTAAATGAACTGTTTTATCTTAATGTCTTTGTGTAAAGCATCACACCAAATTTCCATTTCTAGGATAATTTCTCAATTTTAGGTAATTCAGTTATGGTATGCTTTGCTTAGAGATGAATACTGAACTACTGAAGGATATATATACATTGGACCTTTTTAAATATTTGCATTCAAAATATGTATGATGTAATTGACAAATTAATGAATAACAATGGATCTAGGCAAAGTTTGATAATCCCAGTACCCCCAGTCATGCATTTGATTGAATTAATTCTGCATATATGCAACACACTGATTTTTTTCTGGATGTTAGAATTGTGTGATAGCTTTATCAATTTTGTGCTGTTCATTTCATGATGAACAGATGCAAAATGATTAAAAGACAATATACATGCCATACATTTAGATATTGTTTCTAAAGTATAATAAAATGCTCAATTCAAAACATGAGATTAATTATACAAATTATTTGAGTGGAATATTTTAAAGCACCTCTTCAAATGTAGAAGCTTCTCAATGTGAATATTACTTGGTAAACAAAATGGTCTCTTTGTTCAGTCATTTCTACTAACCAATATTGTGGCCTGTTTGGCATGAAGAGGTGTCTGGGCAAACATTTTCTTTGAATAAGTGGTCCCATTAATCTGATAACCATTAATAGGTGCATTCTGTATTAAAATTTCATGTAGATCCAGTTCATCGGTTTTTGCTAATACAGCAAGAATACATCAATTAATAATTGTAAACAAAAGGATTAGATTTACAGCAATTGAAGGTAGGAGGACATATTGAATGGTACTATTTCCGAGGATAAGAATCCAATCTATTAACTTTTGCTACAGATTTGTTAATCCTTATACACATGGCCCAACATGTTTCGTTTTCAGGTCACGCAACAACATTTTCGGTTGTATTTTATGACAAGGCTCAAGGGTAAAGATTGATTACAGTTACATAAAAACACATTGTTCTAATGTCATCATCTTGAATAATGACAGCAGCGTTTCTACACAATACAGATAGCATTGTTTCTCCATGTATCTTACATGAATTGTCAAGAAAAATTAGCACAATTAACTTGCCCTGAGGTGTTTTGTTGGGTTGAGAATTTGTCACATTGCACTGCATTCATGTTGGGATACAGGAGAATGACTATGATTGAAGCATTGCCTGGCTTTTCTCCAAGTAGTTCAAGAGACATAATGTGCCACTGTCTGTTTGCAGCAAACACATTGCTAACGGTAACAACTGCTTACAGTATTAGTCTAATATATAAACTTTGGGTCAGGTTGGATTTTAAAAGATGACAGTGATTATGAAAACTTGTGATTAATTGTGAATAATAATCCAAAGATTGCTGTCACAGTAGGTGAGATGAATAGCACATGCGGTTATTTATGTCCAAGCACCACAGTAACTTCAGGTGAAAGGGCAGATTAAATGCAGAAATTGAAAAGATGCAGTTGGGGATGCACAATCCTTTGTTAACTTTGCTTAAGCAGTCCCAAGCTGTCTGACTCCCCATTCAAATGCATTGAGCGCTATGGGGCGGCACGGTGGCACAGTGGTTAGCATTGCTGCCTCACAGTACCAGGGGCCCGGGTTCAATTTCGATCTTGAGTGACTGTGAACTTTGCACTTTTGCCCGTGTCTGCGTGGGTTTCCTCTGGGTGCTCCGGTTTCCTTCCACAGTCCAAAGATGTGCAGGTTCGGTGAATTGGCCATGATAAATTGCCTCTTAGTGCCCAAAGATGTGTAGGTTAGGTGGGATTATGGGAATAGGGCAGGAGAGTGGGCCTTGGTAGGGTGCTCTTTCAGAGGGTCAGTGCAGACTTGATGGGCTGAATGGCCTCCTTCTGCACTGTAGGAATTCTATTCTATGATTCTAGTATACAAGTATACTCACCATACAAAGTTAACTCAAGTATTTTCAAGTCAATGTGCCTATTTAATGGTGTGTAAACTGCCTGTAAAACTTCCTGGGACTAAAAGTTAATTAGTGCTGCGTACTTTCATTTCTGCAAGTTTTAATTGTTCTTTAAGATTTTAGAGTGATGTTTTCTTTACTTTCTTCTGTTTGTGTGTTTCTTTTGTTCTTCATCCAATCTTACTCTTCACCCTTTTATTTTTATATCTTTACCTGATTGGATATTGAATTCCCAATTTTAATTTACGTTTCCTTTTCACAATCCTTTAATCTAGTTGGTTTAAGTTGGTTCACGCTTGTCCTGTTCACACAGGTTCTGGATGCCCCATAAGAAGCCACCAAGCTGTTTCCATCTCACACTTCCAGCAATTTGGCATCATGGGTGCAACTGGGTAAAGGGAAGTCTCACTAACACCAGGTGCCTTTGGTTGGCTTTCCACAACAAATTTTGAGCCTGTATCTTTTGCAGTTTGCAAAATACATATCATGCTATCTTGAAAGTTATTGTAAAACTATTATACTAAGAAGCTCCACAATTACATAGCTGTTGTGCATTAGCAGTCCGATTATATACTCTCAAAGTTTTTTTAATCGGCTTCTACTTCTTAAAAAGTGCTACTTCTTAAAAAGCACACCTGAGTTTTACTTATCCTCTTCAGTACTCGGTTTTCTTTGGTTATACTGATCACAGAATACTTGGTATCCATTTCAATACTTTGATTCTTCAGTTGGGCATAACATGGAACTTTTGAGTGCCTTCAAGTTTCTGCCTCAGTTGCCTACTGATTATTAAGCGTCAGGATTACCAGGGACATTGGAAGCAAGAAACAGCAGCTAATAATTTTAGTTTGAGTTTGTTTTTCTTATTGAGTGCTGCAATAAGCCTTGGATATCTTACTTGCTGTGCGAAAGAAGAAATGCAAAAACTAGGTATCATAACATTTTGTTTGCGTATGGAGAGGTCATGAGATTATTGTCTTCCTTGAAAAATGCTGACACAGTCATTTTAATTCGAGAGCTGGCACAGATGAATTTGAGACGGGAAAGGAGTAGTCCCACTTTAAGCACCATATTCAAAATAAAAATCCAATACTCCAGTATGTAAGTATACAAATAAGATTTCAGTTCCATACTAAATTGAAAAGAAAGAAATTATCTCATTGAAAGTTAGAATCATATTATTTGCATGAACTGTGCTTCATTATATTTTTTCATTATTTTCTCCTTGCTAAAAATACCAATATAAGCAAAATTTAAAAACATCTAGTTCAATTTACGATAGAAATAGTCATCAACACTGTATGGTTTTTGTGCTAATAGAAAAGAAAACTTGAACCATGTTTAGTTTTTATGTTGCCATTATGTCATTAAAGAAACGAAAAGCTTGTTTTTTTTCTCAGCTGGAACAATAGTACCTGCTCTGCACAATAAAATGATCCAATGTATCATTTAAAATGTTAATGCAAAATCAAGAGAACATGGAACATAGAATTCCTACAGTGTAGAAGGAGGCCATTCAGCCCACCAGGTCTGCACTGACTCTCCGGAAGAGCATTCCACCAATGCCCACTGCACCCCCCCCCCCCCCCCCCCCCCCCCCCCATGCCCATAACCCCACCTACCTGCACATCTTTGGACACTAAGGGACATTTTAGCATGGCCAATCTGCCGAACCTGCACAATCTTTGGACTGTGGCAAGAAAGCAGTGCACCCGGAGGAAACCCACGCAGAGACAGGGAGAATGTGAAACTCCACAAAGTCACCCAAGGCTGGATTTGAACCTGGGTCCCTGGCGATATGAGGCAGCAGTGCTAACCACTGCCACCCTGCATAATGAACTTCATTGAAATTCAACGATAATAATTGACCCAAACTTTGCTGTAGTCGGGCATCTGTTATTTAGAAATGCCGCTGCATGTTATGCTTTTAAAATTTTCAATGTGGTCAGTTGTTGAAATGCAAGTTAGTTAAGAACGTTATTGTGAGGGAAACAGGGCATCTGGACCCGAGTGATCAGTGTATGTAATAGAATGTTCCGCTGACCAATGCGATTGAGGAATTTTGAAATTAACTGCACAAATGACCAAACAAGAGAGGATAAGTTAGAATGGTGTAATCAGTGGCAGGTACAGAAAGAACTCGAGGGAGAAAGATTGGATTAACAGTGAAAGAAATAAGACGCAGAAAGGAAAAGTAGCGAAAAAAAATATTTTGCATTTTTAAAAGCCCCAAGAAAAATTAAAACCTGAAGAATTAAACTCCACACCTGTTTAAGTATGTTTTGGGGTGGGAATGTTGATTGGCAATAATTAACACTTATTACATTGTTTAAAGGGAACTTAAATTGAAAGGCACAAGAAGTAATTTTCTGTGTTTAAGTTCTTGGCTACTGTATACATACAACAATTTCAAGCCATGCAATGCATTTAAATGTGAGGCAGATTGCAAGATGCTGTTTCCAGGAAGCTAACTAAATAATTACGCAAGTCGGGCAGCACACGTTGAATATTTGTTTTTAACCATAAATCTGCTCCTCACCTGAAGTACCTTTTGTACATAAATATCACCCTCAACATTAGCCTCATCCTCTGGTACAGGTGATGAGTTATCCATAGAAAGTTAAAACTGGAGGTAAGGTCCAGCAAACATATAAAGGACCATACAATCCCATCATCTCCAAGGTAGCAAAGGACATGTCAGACAGTTTTCGAGGTTTACGAGCTTATTGAGTAAGAGGGTAGCTGATGTAATGGGTCACCTGTTCAAACTAACTGGGCGGGATTCTCTGATCCTGAGGCTAAGTGTTGACGCCGTTGTAAACACCGTTGCGTTTTTCGACTGCGCCAAAATGGCCTCAGGAGCAGCAATCCTGACCCCTACAGTGGGCCAGCACGGCACTGGAGTGATCCACGCCGCTCCAGCTGCCGATCCCCGGCGTCAAACGGGCACCGCGGGTCTGCGCATGCGCAGTGGCTCCCTTTTTCCCGCCAGCCCCGACGCAACATGGCTACAGGGGCCGGCGCAGAACAAAAGAGGCCTCCAGCCCGGGAGGCCGGCCCGCCGATCGGTAGGTCCTGATCTGGACCAGGCCACAGCAGAGGCCCCCCCGGGATCGGACCCCCCTGCCCCCCACCAGGCCGCCCCCCCAGATGCATCCACGCCGAGGTCCCGCCGGGTAAGAGCAGGTGTGGACAGCGCCGGTGGGGCTCAGCTTTTTTAGCAATGGCCGCGTGGCCCATCCCAGGCCGAGAATCGCCCCGTAGAGAATCCGGAGAATCGGCGGATCAGTGTCGGGGCGGCGTGGCGCGATTCACGCCGGTCCCGGCGATTGCCCGGCCCCGGGGTGAGAGAATCCCGCCCACTCAGTTTGTGAATGCACACCCTGCATTATGTAAAATATCCTAAATTATTCAAAATTATCCTAAATAAAGTTCTATTGGCAACACTAGCTGAATGGTGTGTTTTAAAGGAAACCAAGACGTGCCTCAGACATTTTTAAATGTTGGCTATGATACCAAACTTCACTTAGAGGGAAAGAATAACAGCCAAACTGCCCTCCCCGTGTTAAACTATTTGTGGGTAGAATTGGGAATTTTGCTTTGGCAGGATGATGCTGCTGAATTGCATTAATGGCCATGATATTGCTGAAGTGATTTAAATCAATGCTGAAGTGTCAAACAATCAAAGAAAATGTATGATTAACTGAACAAAAGGGCTGCATCTTTAGGTCCTGAAGGGGGTGGCACGCAGAAGGGCAGGTGTGAAACTTTGCACTGCTGACTGGGGGGTGGATTGCCTGGCACCATCCTGCTTCCAGGCTGTTTTCCCAAGATGTGGGCGCAGATAGCCAATTGAGCTCATTAATAGTTTATTAAGGCCTATTGGCAAGGTCGACTGAAACTTTGCAAACAGCCTCCAGGACACTAGAGGTGTCAGGGTACAGTGTAGCTGTCTGGAGGCAGCCTCCTGGCAGCTCACCATGCTGACAGGCTTAGAGGTCCTCCTTAGCTACCTGGCTACAGCCCCAGCCTCGGGCTACCTATTGGAGGGGTGTCCTCTCCACAATCGTGGCCTGGCTGCTAAAGAAATATTTTGACCTTCCAGCTGCAGGAACCTGCACATTGTCCCTAATTGAATGGCAAGTCTGCTATCTGGCCACTAATTGGCCAATTCAGGGAAAATCACAGCCAAGTAACTGTTCCCACACAGTTCTCTGGCGGGGGCAGGAACTGTTCCCACACAGATTCTCCGGCGCCGGTTTATCGGCGGGGGCGGGAATTGCGTCGCGCCGGTCGGGGGCTGTTGGCAGTGGCCCCCCCCCGGCGATTCACCGCTCCGCAATAGGCCTAGTGGCCGCCCTTTTTCGGCCAGTCCCGCCGGCGTAAATCAAACAGGGTCCTTACCGGTGGGACCTGGCTCTGCGGGCGGCCTGCAGGCCTGTGCCGTGGGGGCACTCTTTCCCTCCACGCCGGCCACTATAAAGGACCGCCATGGCCGGCACGGAGAAGAACCCCCCTGCGCATGCTCTGGGATCACGCCAGGAAAAGCTGCCGCTCCCGCGCATGCGGCAACTCGCGCCGGCCGGTGGAGGACCTTTGGCGCCGGTTGGCACGGCGCCAACCCCACCGGTGCCGGTTGGAGCGGCGCCAACCCCGCTGCCGCCGGCCGAGCCCCTGAAGGTGTGGAGGATTCCGGAGGTTCACGCCACTCCTCGGCGCCGATACGGCCCGTCCTGCCGGATAGCGGAGAATCCCGGCCAACATATTTCACTTTCATGTGACTGTTATGATCCCAGTTGATGTTATAACTGGATGAGAAGATTCCAGAATGGAACTCTGGCTTAACTTTTATTTTTATTTATAAAACATGAACACAGTCGCAGGACCAATAATTAGTTTTAACAACAAAAAAGTAAATTTATGAAACGTGAATCAAATTGGATTATGAATACAATACGTTTTTACTCCCCCCTTAGCTTAATAATTATACACAAGTTTTAGGATTAACATTTATTATGCAGTACATATTAATCTACAATTGTTTCATTAACACAAATTTCCTTTTAAGCACACAAGATGACTCGGGTCAAATACACGCACTCTGTTCTGAACCCAATAATAATCACTTATTGTCACAAGTAGGCTTCAATGAAGTTACTGTGAAAAGCCCCTAGTCGCCACATTCCGGCGCCTGTTCGGGGAGGCCGGTACGGGAATTGAATCCACGCTGCTGGTATTCTGCATTACAAGCCAGCTATTTACAAGCCATCCCCCCCCACCTGATCCTCCCCCCATTCTCGCTTCTTCCTCTTTCCTTTTCCTCTTTGTCCCACAGCTCATTTGTATCCCCCCCCCCCCCCCCCCCCCCCCCCCTCACCCCCAAGCCCCAACTCTACTGGTTGCTGGCTACAAACAGATTCTTGAACATGTGGGTGAACGGCTTCCATATCCAAGCCCTCTTCTGACCCCCTGCAGATGGCTAATTTTATTTTCTCCAGCCTGAGAAATTCTGCCAGGTCGGACAGAGAGTCTGCAGCTTTGGATGGTGCTGCCGATCGCCAGCTGAGCAGGATTCTCTGGCGGGTGATCAGGTAGGAAAAGGATAAGGTGTTGGCTTCCCTCCCCATAAAGAGTTCTGGGTGATCTGAAACTCCGAAGACCACCACTTTTGGGCACGGCTCTGGCAAGACTAGGGCAAGCTCAGAATATGTGGTTGTGGTTGGCCGGGCCTCCCTGGCACCATTCACGTTTGTCTACACCTCTCGAAAAAATCTACTCATTCACGTTCTGGTTAGGTACGCTCTGTGCACCACCTTTAGCTGTGATAGGCTCAGTCTGCACACGTGGAGGTGAAGCTCGCTCTGTGTAATGCTTCAATCCAGAGTCCTCCCCCTATCTCTATGCCTAGTTCCACCTCCGATTTTTTATTTATCTCATCTGGGTGAAGCATACCTCCTCCAACAGTCACCCATACAGGTCAGCACAGTTTTGCTTGCCTAGGTCGCTCGCTTCCAGCAATTCTTCCACTGATGAGTGTCCTGATATCTGGGGGTACTTCATTGTTTCCTTATGGAGGATGTTTTTGACCTGAATGTATCTCAGGTCATTTCTCCTTGATAACTGGAACCTCTCCGTGACTTCTCCCAGCACGCTGACCCAGGAGAAGACTTTTAAAAAATTCAATGCAGTCTTCCTGCCTGAAGCGAATGCAGACAACAGGTCATGTGCCCCGAACACTGACATCATGTGCTCTGGGTGTGATTGCGATTCCTCCATTTGTTTTGGCAGGAAACAAGCAATAGGGCTGATGCACTATCAATTACGACGAGACGAGAGTAGAGAGTAATCGAGGCTTTATTAAGCAGAGATGTGTTGCCTCCTGCAGCTGCTGCTGAAATAGCTGCAGCTCGGTGAACACACATATTTATACTCCGCCTACTGGATGGAACCAGCAGGCAGGGATCTACCCCCGTACCTGTAGTACAGGAGCCTTACCGTATTACCTCCAATACACGTATTAGACAAACAGTGGTGACTACCACATTCACCCCCTGTTAAAAAAAGAGTCCAGCGGGAGTGGTGGAAAAAAACCTATTTACAAGTATGTGAGAATTTAAAGTTTACAGTCGTTTGGAAAATTTACAAATTTAGACCTGCTGAAGGTCCTGTCCTGGGCACGGTACCATCTGCTCCTGGTGGCAATGGGTTTGCAATCCGGGGTGAGGTTTGCAAACAGGGAAGGTGGGTTGACCTTAAGGGTCGTGAGACCGCATGGTAGGGGTCTGCCAAATTTTAGAGTTAGGCTTTGGAGGTTGCACTGGAAGTCTAGGCCGAGTAACAGGACAGCGCAGAGATTGGGGAGGACGTAGAGCCTGAAGTTGCTGAACTCTACGCCCTGGACGATGAGGGTGACGATGCAGTACCCCCGGATTTCCACGGAATGAGATCCGGAGGCCAGGGAGATTCTCTGGGTAACAGGGTGTACCGTGAGGGAGCAGCGCCTTACCGTGGAGGGGTGGATGAAGCTTTCTGTGCTCCCGGAGTCAAGAAGGCAGGATGTCTTGTGCCCATCGGCCTTTACTGTCGTCGTCGCGGTTGCGAGGTTGTGCGGCCGGGGCTGGTCGAGCGTGATGGAGGCGAGTTGCGGTTGGTGTTGGTAGGTCCCGGGCTAATCGGCGGCGGTGGCAGGTGATGAACGGCCCGATGAAGTCCCCGACGAGCAGGGGTCCTGAGGCGTCGTCCAAAATGGCGCCGCCATGGGTCCCACAGGCCGCACGTGGTCTGTGGGTACGAAAATGGCGGTGCCCACGGGTCGCACATGGGGTGTGCAGGAACGATGGGCCTGGATACAGCAGCGATCGACCGGGCCTGGCACACGGCAGAGAAATGTCCCTTCTTTCCGCAGGCCATGCAGGTTGCGCTCCGCGCGGGCAGCATTGTCGGGGGTGCTTTGTCTGCCCACAGAAATAGCACTTGGGCCCCCTGGTGTTGGCTGACTGCCACGCGGCTCAGGCTTGGGGTTGGCTGGGGGCGGCCGGTGGTGGGGCCCGTGAGGGCGCTGTGCGGTCGGGGGTGTATGCCGTGCGGTCGGGGGTTTGCGACTGTACATTACGGGAAGCTACCGTTAGTGAGTTCGCGAGTTGCCTGGTCGCCGCGAGGTCGAGCATACCCCCTTCTAAAAGGCGCTGGCGGATGTACCCCGCTGCATGCCCGTAACAAAAGCGTCCCTGATTAAAGGTTCTGTATGTTCCACGGCCGAAACTGCCTGGCAATCGCAGTTCCTTGCCAGGAGGTGCAGGGCACGCCAGAAATTGTCTAATGACTCAACGGGGGGTTGCTTTACCGTGGATAGGAGCTGCCTCGCGTAGAGTTTGTTGGCCGGCCGGATTTAGTGTCCTTTCAGAAGCTCCATAGCTTCATGGTAAGTGGGCGCATCCCGGATAAGGGGAAAAATCCCGGAGCTCACTCGCGTGTACAGGATCTGAAGCTTCTGTGCGTCCGAGGGCTGTTCAATCGCTGATCTGTGGTAGCTTTCGAAGCAAGCTAGCCAGTGGTCGAAGGCCGACGCGGCGTTGTCTGCTTGAGGGTGCAGCTGCAGGCAATCTGGCTTGATGCGTGGTTCCATCGCTGCAATATCTCTGCTTAATAAATTGATGCACTATCAATTACGATGAGACGAGAGTAGAAAGTAATCGAGGCTTTATTAAGCAGAGATGTGTTTCCTCCTGCAGCTGCTACTAGAAATGGCTGCAGCTCGGTGAGCACACATATTTATACTCCGCCTACTGGGCGGAGCCAGCAGGCAGGAATCTACCCCCGTACCTGTAGTACAGTAGCCTTACCGTATTACCTCTAATACATGTAGTATACAAACAGTGGTGACTACCACAAGGCAAAATTTAAAATGGATAGTTTTGTGATCAGGAATAGAGGGCCAGAGACACAAACAGGCCAGGATCTTCAAACTAAATCTGCTGTAGAGAGTGGCTCAGGAGAGTCCACAACAGAGCAAAGCAGTGGTGGTGTGAGCACCAGGACCTTTGATTAATAACTCATACAGAACTGTAACATTGAATGACAAAGCAAGTGAGGTCATGAGGACCGAGCAGGCTCACCTGTCGCATTAAAGGTGAGTAAAAATGGTGGGCCGCGAAGGTTGGCCAGTATGGGTCCCGAAGATTGGCCGTTTGATAAAAATGGGTCCTTTTGAAAAACACTGCTGTACCCAGTTAAAGTGTCAGAGATTTCCACCATGGTTTTCTTCATGAATTCCGCGTCATCCCAGTTGGGAGCGTACACGTTTACAAGGATCATCGGTGCCCCTTCCAGGACACCACTAACCATGCTGTACTGTTCCCCTTGGTCCGTGACTGCCATCATTGCTGTAAATGCTGTCTTCTTATTGAACAGTATGGCCACCCCCGCCTAGCCCTCGTCCCGTAGCACAAATGGTACATCCGTCCCACCCTGCTCTTTCTTACCCATAGTCGGTCCTTCTCCCTCAGTTGCTACTCCTGGTGGAAGACTATGTTCGGCTCGCAGGATTTTCAGGTGGGTGAAGACTCTAGATCTTTTCACAGGGGCGTTACGTTTCAGGTGAATATTCTGAAGGAGGGTTACTGTTTCCCCCCCCCCCCGCCACCCTCGCCCCTGCAGAGTCAAACATACTTACTTTGTGGACGCGCCCCCTTGCACTCTGGGGTTTCCCTTTGTTTGGGGGCCTCCAAGATGGCCGTGGTCACCATACTCACTATGCAGCTGCACCCCTGCGCTCTCCGTTTGTCCGGAGGCCAAACAAGATGGCCACCATCATTATGTAGGCCATGTGGATGCGCCCCTGAACTCTGGCATTTCTCTTTCTTTGGGGGCCCTCCAAATGGCGGTTTTTGGTGCCCTTGCTTCTGTTGTCGCATGTGTGATCTGTTGTATCCAGCCTTCTACCCCTCCCATCCCTTGACTATCCCCCTGTGCCTGCCAGCCCCTCTTCCCCCCCTCACCATGCACCTCCCCCAGTGGTTCCCCCTCCATTTGCCACCTTATTTCCCCCCCTTTTCTCCCCCCCCCCACTGGCAGGCACTGTCTCCCTTGTTGTGCCGCGGTCCTCCCTCACTCATACTTCCCTGTGTTAGTTCATCCATTAGTGTGGGGTTCCCTCCACCCTGAGATCAATTCACATCTTCCCCCGACTGTTGCATTTCTCCTCATCCCTCTCCCCCTCCTCACCCTCTTCGGTGTCCTACTGCTCTCACCCCCTCCTTTCTGAGACGCGTCAGATGTCGAAGACGAGGCAGACCAGTCCCCGCAAATAGTCTCTCCATTTTTGTTATCTGATGAGACCGGAGTTCTGGTTCATGGCTGGTGTTGTTGCCTTCCCAGCCTGTGTTTGTGCACAGAGTCTGCTTCTGCCGGTGGGGTGAAGTAGTACTCCCTACCCTGGAAAGTCATCAAGTGTTTGGCGGGAACAGCATCCTGAACCACAAGTTGTTCTTGTAAATTCTTATAAATTCCTTAAAACTACCTTTGTTTTCCTAACAGAGTCATCCTGAAACAGATGAATGCACGGGCCACAGCAAAGGTGTGGGGTTGGGATGTGGCGTCCATACCTCTGGCCAGTAACCCCCCCTCAAGCCCACCCCCAGTCTGTGAACCTGGAGGCGATCAGAGCATCCCGTGCCAGCCTGGCCCCCATGTCCTGCCCATCCTCCCCCTCCTTCGCATCCTCCTCGTTGAACGAGGCCTGGTGTTCATCCTTCTCCTCCAGCACCTCACCCCTCTGCTGCGCAATGTTGTGGTGGATGCAGTAAGCTGCCACGTTGTAGGTGACCCTCCCAGCGTCATTCTTGAGGGCACCTCGGGACCGGTCGAGGCACCTGAAGCGCATTTTCAGGATGCCGAAGCACCGCTTGACCAGGTTCCTGGTTGCTGTTCAGGCGTTGTAGTAGCGAGTCTCCATGCCAGTCTGTGTCCTCCGGATAGGTGTCATCAGCCTCAACTGCAGTGGATAACCCCTGTCACCCAGGATCTAACCCCCCAACTGCGGGGGGGGGGCACCTCGAACATGTCAAGAATCATCGAGTGTGCCAGGATAAATGTATTGTGCACACTGCCTGGGTATCGGGCGCAGAGGTGAATGATGCGCAGTTGATGGTCAAATATCAGCTCCAGGTTCATTGAGTGGCCTGTCATGTGCAGGTGCCCGCAGGGGGACATACATCCCGTCGATCACCCCCTGGACGCGGGGCATCCTGGTGATGGTGGTGAACTCCGCCGCCACCCAGGCAGCCTGGTGGGGTTGGTCCACATTGAAATTGATGTATTGAGGCGGCTGGCCTCTGTGACGGCGCAGATGCACCTGTGCACCGAGGTCGGTGAGATCCAGGATGGGTCACACCCGGCGACTGGAAGGGCCCCATCGTGTAGAGGTTCAAGGCAACCGTCACTTTGACAGCCACCAGGAGCGGGTGTCCTCCCCCATATCCACGCGGTGCCAGATGTGCCATTATCTGGCAGATATGTTACACTGTCTCTAAGCTCAGCCGGAGCCTTCGGCATGCCGGCATCTCCTTGGCACCTCCGCCTCCTCGGCCCATTGGGAGGCTCGGCTGTCCATCCTGGGCAGCTGCCACCTGTTCCTTTGTGGCATGCTCCACTGTTACTCGCTCCGCTGCTGCAGCTTTCTCCTCAAGCAGTTACAGCTCGTACAGCTTGCACAGGGCTGCAGTGCTGGTTGAATTCCAATATCGATTGTCTGCAGGGGGTGAAAGGCCGACATGTTGGTGTGGTGCTGATGTGCCATCAATTGGACTCGAGACACAATGAAGATCCAAACTGTGGCTTTAATCAGCTAGTTGTTAGCCTGGTGGCCGACTACAGAGAAAGACCGACCGCCGGGAACTCTGGGTACTTATACCCCGCCTCGGATTCCTGCTAGTCACTGCAGCAATGCAGGTGCTGAAAAGGACCCTGCTAAAGGTGCCATTCAGTGGACTTTAACTTGAGTCCATTGAATCGCGCCCTTAATCCCTGGAACCATAGAATCATAGAAAAGTTACAGAAGGAGGCCATTCAGCCCATCTTATACATGCTAGCCCGAGGACACCAAGATGCCCTTTCTAATCAAACTTCTTGCATCTGCTCCATAGCCCTATAGCTTAGAGCACTTAAGGTGCAGATCCAGGTACCTTTTAAAAGAGTTTAGGGTCTCTGCCCCCCTGGCCCCAAATTTCAGCAAAGTTAGCGAAAGAGTAGTCACCAGTGTTATCAAATAAAATTGTCTCTTCATATTATTACATGAGCTGCTGACAAAAACCCAGATGGGGATCTATCAGTACCTCATACAGCAATATATATTATCTTAATTTATATGGGGCAGCAGAGTGCTTGATTTGCTATGCTTTTGTTTTACTGCAGCCAAGTACTTGCCTGGGTGTTAACAATTAACCCATATTCCATTATTTTTGGTTTCTTTCTCTTTCATTAGTTGTTTAACTTGTTCTCAATAAAGTGTATTTGTCATCTCCTGGTTCAGTTACCTAAAATATTTAGCATCTTCTGAATCTGTTTTGCACTGTTTTTCATTTTTTGTGCTGTCTCCTTAATTAGTTTTTGCTGCAGTCTTGAGTATTTTGTTTATCAATGTCAAAGGTACTGGGCGAAATTCTCCCAAAACGGGAGAAATCGTAAAACTGCCGTAAAACCAGGGCGGGTTTTACGGCAGCGCGCCCCTTCCCGACGGGGGACCGATTCTGGTCCCCCGTCGGGGCTAGCAGCCCGACGTCGGAGGCTCCGACAAGTCGGGCTTAACGAAAATCGTTAAGCCCGCTTGCCGGAGTTAGCGCCGGCTGACGCGTCATATGACGTCAGCCGCGCATGCGCAGGTGGGAAGACTCCACCCGCGCATGCGCGGGTGACGTCATCGCGTTTTTGCGCAAAACCCGCGCATGCGCGGGCCGGGTTGCCCCTCAGCCGCCCCGCGTATTGATACTGCGGGGCGGCGGAAGGACAAATAGTGCGCGGGCATCGGGCCCGCTGCCCGCGATCGGTGCCCACCGATCGCGGGCCCATGGCACCCTTGGCACGGCCGTGGTACTGCCGTGCCAATCGGTGCCATGGTTATTTTTTGCGAGTTTGTCACAACGTTTTTACGAACGGCAGGACCAGGTGTGTTTGCCGTTCGTAAAAAGGTCGTAAAGGGCTGGGACTTCGGCCCTTCTAACAGCTGAGAATCGCTGCCGGCCGTAAAAAAACGGCGGCAGCGATTCGTGTCGGGATTTCGGCGGGGGGGGGGGAGAATAGCGGGAGGGCGTCAAAAAAGTCGGGAAGGCCCTCCCGCTATTCTCCCACCCGTCGTGGGGGGCGGAGAATTTCGCCCACTGTCTTTCAGATGACACATTAAATCAAGACCTTGCCTGCCCTCTCAAGTGGGCCTGTGGATCTATTTAGAAGAAGTATAGGATAACTATCCCCCAGTCGCCTGGCCAAAATTCATCCCTCAACGAGCAGCACTTAAAACATGCAAGTTATGATCACATTTTAGGAGTATGCTGTATGCAGATCGGCAGCCGGATTCCCAGTATGTTTGTACTTCTATATCTTCCCTGTATTCCTGCAGCTTACTTTTCCACTGGGAAGACAGTAACAAAATATTACTTAAGTGTTTGTTCTCTGTCCTTATATTTTATTATTGTCAGGATGTGTTGGCCTGTTTGTATGAGGCTGTCAGTTTAGTCCCAGTGTGGGGAAAATTGTGGCATGTTCTGGCAATTTTGTGTCATGAATGTGTGCCCATTGGGAGCATGGCTGAGGTTTTCATTTTCATTTGTTTCTACCACATAGTGTAGAAATCTTTACTGCACAGTAATAGTCCATTCGGCATTGCTGGTGTTCAACCTCCACATGACACTCCTCCCACCCTTCTCCACCTAACACCATCAACCTTCTATTGCCCCCAACTGCATCTGTTACTCACCTCAATTACTGATAGTGGTAACGAATTCCACATTCTCACCACTCTGGTTTCTCCTGAATTTCCTCATGGATTTATTCATGGCTGTCTTATATTTATGATCCCGAGTTCTGTCTCATGCATGAGTGGAAAAATGTTATATCCTTACCAACTGCAAACAGAAGGTATTTTAATTCAATCAGTTTGGACTGGCAAGGAACCTAAATAATAGAGATGAAAGAAAAGTATATGAATTGCTCAATGTCCAACTCAGGTTTACTTTTACTAAATACATCCAGAAACTTAAAGGAATAAACCATGGGCGGGATTCTCCGATCTCCCACCGGGTCTGAGAATCGCCGGGGGTCGGGGTGAATCTCACCCCCGCCATCCTCCGAATTCTCCGGCCCCCCAAAAATCGCCCCGGCGTGAATTGCGCCGCCCGCCTCGGAGAATGGCGGGGACCGGCGGGACTCAACGGGCCCCGGGGCCGTCCGAATTCTCCGGGCCGCAATGGGCCAAAGTCCCGCCCGTTTAACGAGTGTCCCTCTGACGTAAATCAAGGTTGGTCCCTACCGGCGGGACCAGCTTCATGGGCGGCCTATGGGGTCCTCGGGGAGGGCGCAGGGTGATCTGGCCCTGTGGGGTACCCCCACGGTGGCCTGGCCCGCGATCGGTGCCCACCGATCCGCGGGTGGGCCTGCACCATGGGGACACTCTATTCCTCCGCCTCAGCCTTGTGCCGATCCGCGATGGCCGACGCGGAGATGAAGCCCCCCTGCGCATGCCCAGGGATGATGGCAGCAGAGGCTGGCACTCCCGCACATGTGCCCACTCGCGATTGCCGGCGGAGGCCCTTCGGCGCCGGTTGGCATGGCGCCAAGTCCCTTCCCGCCGGCCAGTGCGCGCAAACCACTCCGCCGCCGACCTAGACCCCGAAGGTGTGGAGGATTCCGCACCTTTGGGGCGGCTCAATGCCAGAGTGGTTCCCGCCAGGGTTTGCGCCGTTTTTTCCCGACGATTTGCACAGAATCCCGCCCCATGTTCATTCTGTATTTTGCATAAATTAACATGTTTTCTTCTTTTTAATCATAAATGTGGAATAAACAAGCAATGTGGTTGGGAGGGTGAAAGGCAGTGGAAATGTGCTACATAAAGTAAGAGTTAAGCCAGGATTGCAGGTATTGGATGTAAGTGTGTTGGTTCAGAGATTGTTGATCATTTTGACATTACCTGTACAATTGATTGTTTTGCTGATCTCAAATGTCTTTTCATACTTATTCAGCAGTCCTTTCATAGAAATTATATATAGTCATTTGTATCCATAATATATATAATTCTGTACTTATAACGGAGTAATTTATAGACATAAATATTGTGCATTGAAATAATAGATGTCCTCGGTCCTGGGAGAGTAGGGAGGTCAGTGTAAAGGCTCACCTGGGCTGGAGCTGTTGTAAAAAAGGAAGTTGTGATCTGTAGGAAAAGTGGGGGGGCCGGTCTCAATGAGTAGACCATGGGAGTAAGATTCTACAACTCATATATATTATATATATATATTATATATACACCAACCAGCACCCTAAAAATGGTTGGCTAGATAGAAGGAACCAACTTCATTATAATTAAAAAACAATTATGGCATTTACTTAACTCAGTGATAAATTGGTCTGGTTTATTTCAGATGTGACACAGTGGCCGGGATTCTCCGAGCCCACGACGGGTCTGAGACTCTCCGGGGGCGCAGGAAATTCCCGTCACGCGACTCCGACGCTGGGCCGCCGATTTTCCGGCGACTGGAAAATCGTTGACAAGCATGCCTGCGCGGTCGCCGCGGTCCTGGTTGGGGGCTGCTGAAATAGGCCCCCGCGGTAATTCTCCATGCGAGACGGGCCGAACTCCCGCCAAGTTCTGCCGAGTCCCGCCGGCGTGGTTGAAACCTGGTACCGCCCGCCGGGAGCTCCGGACCGTCCTGGTTGGGGGGGGGGGGGGGCTCCATGGCGTCCAGGCCCGCGATTGGGGGCTTCCGATCGGGGGCGTCCGCGATCTGGAGGGGGACTACCTCCTTCCGCGTCGCCCACTGCTAGGTCCCCGACATGTTGCTCTACGCCGGCGTGGAGATGGAAACCACACGCATGCGCCGGCACAGAGCCGGTCATCATGCGAATGCGCAGACCCGGGCCGGCCGTGGCGCGCATGAGCGGACCTGCGCGTATGCGCCCGCAGTGTGCAGCACTCCAGCGCCATGCTAGTGCCCTCAAAACCAGTGAATTGCTGGGCCAGGAGGCCCGTTGATGCCGCCGTACACCACTCCGGTGTGTATGTCGGCGTGAACACTTGGCCAGGATTTCGGAGAATCCTGGCCATTTTATTTCAAACTTGATCATCAAGAACAGAATGTAGACAGAGGGCTAAAAACTGAGTATCTCCAGTTTTTGGGCACAAGGATTACCACATATTCAAATTTGCTGATGACACAAAGATTGTGCCAATGTAAGTGGTGCGAATGGAATTGAAAAATTATAATGAGACATTGATACTTTAAGATTGAACGGTAAAACTGTGATGGGTATATTTTAATGTGAGCAAATGTGAGGCTTTTCACTTTGCACCTAAATAGGGTAAAACAGGGCTCTTTCCAAATGGTTACAAGTTAGAAACCATGGAGTTGCAAAGAGACTTTGGAGTTTCAAGAATTATCGAACTGTTGTGATTCGGTGCAGAAAATAATCAAACAGGCTATTGAAAGCTGCCTTTTATATCTGTAGGAAGAATATAATACAAGAGCCTGGGAGTCATACATAGAACATACAGTGCAGAAGGAAGCCATTCGGCCCATCGAGTCTGCACCGACCCACATTAAGCCCTCACTTCCACCCTATCCCCGTAACCCAATAACCCCTCCTAACCTTTTTGGACACTAAGGGCAATTTAGCATATCCAATCCACCTAACCTGCACGTCTTTGGACTGTGGGAGGAAATCAGAGCACCCGGAGGAAACTCACGCAGACACGGGGAGAACATGCAGACTCCGCACAGACAGTGGCCCAGCAGGGAATTGAACCTGGGATCCTGGCGCTGTGAAGCCACAGTTCTATCCACTTGTGCTTCCTGGCTGCAACTAGATGCAGCTTGGATCGAAAAGATATTCCAGACCTTGAAGTTAGTTCTGATGTACCATCAATTGGACTTGAGACATGATGAAGATCCAAACTGTGGCTTTAATCAGCTAGTTGTTAGCCCGGTGGTCGACTACAGAGAAAGGCCGACCGCCGGGAACTCTGGGTACTTATACTCCGCCTCGGAGGCGGGGTCTACTTGCCTCTCGACCAATTGGTGAGCAGTCACATGACTAGTCTCGGCCAATCGGACGAGAGGCACATGACCAGCCAGAGCCAATGGGAAACCCATGCTCTGCACCAATGGCAGTGCTCATATTCATACCATCACAAGTTCAATCAGGTTTATTGAACTAATGGCACAGTTGGCACAGTTCTCTGTGAGTTCGACTCTCTGCTAACTTAAGTGTGGTACTCTGTCTGACTGAACCAGACTAGTCCTTAGCCACGTGGTGGAGGTGTGAGATTGTAACAACACCCTTGATTGACTTTCTGGATGTTAATCAGTGGAAAGGGACGGAGTGTGAGTGCCTCATGTGTTTTATAGTCAGATCCCACCCCTGAGTATCCTGCCTGCTTATTGGTCATGTCCTGTTCTCTGTGTCCATTAGCTGCTTGTCTGTGCCTGCCTGTATATTACTATGTGTGTGTCTGCATATCGTGACTCTACCGTGCTGCCCATAAATGCTTCAGTTAAAAACAAAGTCCTGGTTAGACCATACCTGGAGTACTGTGAGCAGTTCTGGGCACCACACGTTTTGAAGGAGAAATTGACAGACAAACAGGGAGGCCCTTGGAATCAGTGGCTGAAATTTTCCAGCCATTCCCATCGGCGGGATCCTCTGGTCCCACCGACGGCGCCTCTTTGCTGTGGGTTCCCCGGCAGTGGAAGGTTTGAACGACAGGAAAACCTGTTGGCAGCAGCAGGACCAGAAGATGTCAATGGCGGGCTGCCTCCTCTGCCTCAACACACGCCATGGGGTGGGTAGAAAACGCCTCACCGTGACAGCTCAATCCAGCCCAGCACTTTGGACAGACATCGGCTCCTGACATCACCTGAACCTCCAGGAAGCCCCATGTGATTAAAGTTTCCACTTTTATTTCACATATTATTAATTTTTAGACTTCAAAGGTTAAGCTGCAAGTGAGGGATTAAACAAACTAGGGTTGTATAACATGGAGTTTAGAAAGTTAAGGGGTGATTTGAATGAAGATTTCAATATATTAAGGGGAATAGATAGAGTAGATCGAGATAAACTATTTCCATTAGTAGGGGAGTCTAGGACTAGTGGATATGGTGACAACGATAGAGGCAAACGCTTGAGGAATTAAATTAGGAAACATGTGAGGAAACAATGGGTGGTAGAAGTTTGGAACTCTCTTCTGCAAATGACAGTTGATGCTTGAAGTTCATCTTAAAGTTGGGATTGATAGTGACATGGAGACCAACTTGATGGAGTAAGGCTAGGCAGGTACTGATTGAGGAACTCGGCAGTCAGGCTGTCCTGGTCTTTTACAGAACAAGGGTTAGTGTGGGAGAGAGATAGAGCTGAAAGCTTAAGTCTAAAGGCAGTAATTAGTTAAGCAGCTAAGAGATTGGTTGGTGAGTTTTAAGTTTTCTTTTTTCTCTAAATTGGAGTAGTTTAAACTCCAATAGTAATACTATATTAAATCTAATGCTTAATTAGTTAAACTACTTAATGTAACAATTAATTATCATTGAGTGGTATTTCTAATCTTGCAACCCTCATTAATTAACTAAAATGCAATAAAGGTAGGTGAAAGTTTGCAGCGATAGCATTTGGGAGCTGGTGGACACCAGTGTGGTCCAAAGCAATCATATCTGTAGTAAGTGTCAACAGCTTGAGCAACTTTGGCTCAGAATTGATGAGCTGGAGCCCAAGCTTCAGATACTGCAGTGCATCAGGGAGGGAGAAGGTTACCCGGACACTTTGTTCCAGGAGGCAGTCACACCCCTTAGGTTAGGTAAATCAAATTTAGTCCTTGGTCAGGGACAGACGGGTGTGACAAGTGAGGCAGTTATGGGAATCTCGAAGGTAGCACTAGAGGAGCTTTAGCCCTTGTACTTGTCCAGTGTTTGAGATTCTTGCAGCCTATGAACACAAGTGAAGGGACTGCATGGGGGATAAGCATACTGACCACACCACCTTGTATAGGGGGTTAATCCTGTGCAAGTAAGAAGATCTAATACAAAAGCAAGGAGCACCTTTACAAATCATCACTTTGGCCTTTAGGGGTATATCGTGTAGAATTCGGGGCACCATGCTTTACAAAGGATGTAAAGACCTTGGAGATGGGACAGAGGAGGCTAACCAGGCTGATTCTAGGCATGAGAGAGTTCACGTACATGGAGAGATTGGAGAATCTGGGAGTGTTGTCTTTAGAGCAGAGAAGGTTAAGGAAAAAGGATGAGGGTGTACTTAACAGATTTTTAAAATTATGAAGTGTTTTGATAGAGTAAGTAGGGGAAAACTGTTTACCTCATCAAGTAGGTTAGTGAACAGAGGGCATAAATTTAAAATAATTGACAAAAGAAGTACAGGGCGCATGGGGAGAGTTACTGAGAGAGATCTGAGGCATATAACTTTGAAAAGAATTAGATTCTATTGAAAATTTCAAAAGATGAACTGATGTGCTTGAAGACGAGTTATTTACAAGGTTCAGGAAAATAAATCTGGGGTGTAGGATTAATATGGACAGCCCTTATGCAGAACTGGCATTAGTACAAGGGCTGAATGGCTTCCTTCTGTTCTGTATCACAGAACACACTTCACTACTTAATTTATGTTGGTGATTCATATCTAAAACTTATACATGATACCTGCGATACTGTACGGGGTAGATTTGTATTTGTCCATTAGCAAACGTGGTTAATAATTCTGAGAATACTGATGATATTTTGCTTTATTTATGGACCTGTTTACAATCTTTATAGCTATTGCACAGCATGAATGACAAAATGGTATAGGTATCTATTCTTTTATATTCATTTTTCTTTTTCTGGTGAATTCTACTGAGGCAGCACCTACTTCAACCCTGTGCTTGCGTCATTCTTTTGTCTGTAAGCATATTCACCAGCCGCTTAATTTGTCATAGCCCTGGAGGTATCAAAACTAATGAGCTTTGTTTGAATAGACTTTTTCCAGTTCATCTAGCACACTTTGGAGTAATCACTCAGTTTTTGTTCGCTTCAGATTTAGGGGGTGGTAGAAAATAGCTTTAAGTGCCAAGGAATGCACAATGTTAGATGAAAAAGCAATGTGAACTCTAACACTAATATGGTAAATAAAACATATGTGGAGTTTGAAATAAATGAATTAGTGACAGTACTATGAACATTATCAGGATAACAATATGGAACATAATTTTGATAATAAACAGCATTACATTTCCGAAACGGAGAGAAACAGCCGAAGCCCGAGTGAAACCCGGAGTGTTTCACTCCGGCGTCAGAGGCCGCTCCTCGCCCCCTATTCGGGGGGGGGAGCTAGGAGTGGCGGTGCGCGAATCTCGGGCGCCGGCCCTTGACGCTTGCGTCAAAGCGGCGCACTGAGAATGACTTGGCTGGCGGCGCCTAAGTGACGTCAGCCGCGCATGAACGGTTGCCGTCTTCCCCTCCGCTGCCCCGCAAGACATGGCGGCTTAATCTTGCGGGGCGGCGGAGGGAAAAGAGTGCGTCTCTTAGAGACGCCGGCCGGATGATCGGTGAGCACCGGTCGCGGGCCAGTCACCTCCTGAGTACGCACACGGTGCTCGATCCTCCTTCTGCCCTCCACAGGCCCCACACTTACCTGTCACGCGCTGTTCATGCCGGCAGCGACCAGGTGTGGTTGGCGCTGACGTGAAACGGTCGGGTTCGTCAGGCCGCTCGGCCCATGCGGGCCAGAGAATCACGGGTAGCCGTGAAAAATGGCGAGCGCCGATTCTCCGAGCAGCGTGTCGCAAAACGTGACACGCCATTTTGGGGGGGTGGGAGAATTGCGGGGGGTGCCAGGGTGGCGTGGCGTGATTCGCCCGGCCCTCCCACGATTCTCCCACCCGGCGTGGGGAGCGGAGAATCGCACCCATAGTGTCAATAAGATTTTCTAATGCAAAATAACACTCGCATATCTTGAGGAAAAGTATGTGCCAGGATTCTCCGTTGCTGAGACGAAGTGTTGATTCCAGCGCAGGATTCGTGGACTTCCATGGCAGCAAAACTGGCTAAGCACCTCGATTGATTCAGCGACGGTTGAGGGGGCTAGCACTGGAACCACGTGGAACAAATCGATTCCAATGGGGAGCAGTGTGGGATTCGCCCGGTCTGTGATTGACACTCAGGAGGCTGACAGGCTGCAGCTGCATCTCCACACTTCTCTCCCCACACATCCTCATCCCAGCCAACAAGATGGCATGGCTGGAGCTTGCCATCCTGCTGATGGGTCGGCTGGGGCCAGAGGGGGTGACCTGGGAGGACACCCATACAACCTGTGGCCCTAGGTTCACAGTGGGCAGTCAGCGGCGAGCAAAGGTGCATGGCTATCTTGCCAGCTGCGGCAATGGTGTTCTGTGCTCGTCCACCCTAAACCCACAGCCCACCTCCTGGCCACCCCCTGCTAATCCCTCCAGCCCTGGCAGAAGCCCCCCGGCCAGTGGCACAACTGTCAGCAAACTATAGCGATGTTAGACACTTTCTGTACCCCCTCTCTCTACCTCAGCAGCCACGGTACCTGAACGGCACGGTAGCACAGTGGTTAGCACTGTTGCTTCACAGCGCCAGGGTCCCAGGTTCGA
Organism: Scyliorhinus canicula; assembly: GCF_902713615.1. NCBI lineage: Eukaryota > Metazoa > Chordata > Chondrichthyes > Carcharhiniformes > Scyliorhinidae > Scyliorhinus > Scyliorhinus canicula. Next base: position 40,288,676 of record NC_052154.1, read on the forward strand.
TTCCTAGCTTGGGTCACTGTCTGTGCGGAGTCTGCAGGTTCTCCTTGTGTCTGCGTGGATTTCCTCCGGGTGCTCCAGTTTCCTCCCACAAGTCCCGAAAGCTGGGCTGTTAGGTAATTTGGACATTCTAAATTCTCCCTCCGTGTACCCGAACAGATGTCGGAATATGTTGATGAGGGCTTTTCACAGTAACTTCATAACTTCATTGCAGTGTTAATGTAAGCCCACTTGTGACAAGAAGGATTATTATTAGCATGATTTTTAAAAGCATAAGTGAACCTCGCCGCCGGGAATTCCCTCCAGTGGAGGCTGAGAATCGCGGCGGTCCCCGAGAATACTGGGTCAGGTCGCTAATATGCCAATACTGTACATGCGGAGTGGAACGCATTGACGCCGCTGTTGAGGCACCAGAGAATTGCGATTTGGCGTGAAACCGACGTCCGCAGCAATTTTGCCGTCAAAACTGATTCTCTGCCCAATTGCATTTCCCGATTCTGGCATCAGCCGACGGAGAATCCCGCCCGTGGACTTCGTATACCACAAACAAAGTTCAAAAACCTATTTCAGTCAATGGATATAAGTTTAGCATCAACTATGGTAACTGGACAATGCGGCAAAATAGTCAGTCAGTTTTCTATGTTCCCACAAAAGAAAAACTGATATGCAGCTTAAAACTGAAGCATTTTTACTTATAGTTTGGAGACCGTACCCAAATTCCCATCATAGCAATTGTTTCTCATTAATTTCTCATTTATCTACCTATCTTCCAATTGCCAATGTTATACTTCTCTTCCAAATGTCAACATAATACAAACAATCTATCAAGTTGGGCTATTTTAAATTAAGAACAAATTATTTTCTATGTTAAGTAACATGGGAACTCCTTTTTAGTACATTCAAAATGCCTAAAAATGCACTTAATAAGTTTCAGTCAGTTGATCTCTGCAGTAGTGCTAATAAAATCTATTAAAGTGCCAACTTTATTGCTGATCAAATATTTTACAGAAAACAATACCTTCTTTTTTGACCCATGAAACAGCTTTGGAAAACACAAAGGACTTCCAGAGGCATCATTTAAATGCATTCCTTCCTTTATTGGTACAGCATAAAGAATTAAATAAATCCTTTAAAGTCAATTTTATAAAAATGCAAATGTAGGCACACAATTAGAAACAGTCAAAAATTGCAGATAAAATTGGAAATCTGCAGAGCAGCCTTACAGCAACTGCTGCCATATTACTGTATAATCTATCTGGATTCTGTCAGTCCTAGTCAGTCTTGATTTTGATAAATAGCCCTAAATCTGCCTCTCTGTAGTTCCTACAAGTTGCCGTAAATTTCCATCATGTTGGAGCTGTTGTACAATGATTTGAATAATTTGGAGTTAATCATTTTTACTTCAAGCATCCGATAGTCCTTAGACTTGGGGGAGTGGATTTGGCTTTCTAATCGTCCTGTGTATCGCACGGCTGGAGATAAATGGCATTGACTCCAGAAATCTACATCTGCGTTTCTGATGCAAAGCCATAATTAATTTTATGTAGTGTTTTAGAATTGATCTTCATCAATTTTTTTAAAAATTTAATCCATTTTAAAGTTTTCCCATGAAGCATATCTGAGGAACAAGAGAAGAAGGATTTTCTTTTTAGGAAGGTGAAACAGAGGTCAAATTGTATGACCAATGCTGGTCTTTGCCCTTCAAGCATTATCTTCTGCGAATAAAGTTTGGTAAAGAAAAAGACTGGGTAAAATGAAGAAATAAGTGCACATGCATATAACTTTGATTTATTACTGACATCTGAAAGGTATACTCCATGAGCGATGTTCATGATGAAACAATTAGATGCAATATAAGTTGTGATTACCCTAATGAATTGTAAACTGATATTTTTTAAAAAAAAATCTCAGGTTGCCTACATGACCAAATTATACTTTTTTGTTGTTGGATAGCAAATAAAACAAATTAATCCAGTATTTAAGAAACTCAAATGGATCAGCTGCACTGTCTTAATAAGAAGGCTAAGATATTAAAAATTGGCCGCTGAAAACTTGAAAAATATGAATGAATTTGATTATTTAGTCAAATAGTTCCGACATTGCAATTTTGTGTTTTTAATCATCGCTGTATACCTTGCAGCCTGAGGGCAATTTTTTAATTTGTGTAGTATTTTTATATGAAAATGAAAATAATTGCTTGAGCGCATTTTAAGAACTGCTAGTTCAGTTTGCCAACCAGGTTTGGCTGCTGGGATTTTTGACCTCTTAATGGAAAGATTTTTTTTTTCTTTTTTTTTAAGATTATGGACAGGGATGTTGAGCAGTCAAGTAATAAATATTTCAGTTTGCTTATGAAGGCTAATGCTGTCATCTGAATATGGAATCATCTTCCTTTCATGCTTCATTATCATTTCATGGTAGTAATGACACTGACGTGAAGGAATATTTACTGGGTTTTCAGAAGCCATTTATCCAAATACAGTTCTCTCTGCAGGGGCACCTTGGTTTAAAGAATGTTGCTAATGGTGGTATATTTTAGATATTGTCTGTGAAACAGAAAATCGATGTTGATATAAATCTGACTGGCAAGGTTAAAGATGCACCTTAATCATTAATATCTGGTTAGAAATCTGGTTAGTCTTGTAATCCTTCCTGGTTTTAGTTTATTCTAACAGTATTTGATAAGTATTTCGATCACAGTTTTTAAGATGGCTTTCAAGGCCTATGGAGTAGAGAAGCACACTAACAATTTGTTGTTTTCCTTCTGCCTTCATAAGAGGATATACTTAACACTTCCCAGCATACTGCGGATTGCATTAATTCTTACACCTAACGCTTTCAAAATATTTCAATGATTTAAGAATATATAAAAGGCAAGGATGATAGAAGGCCATTCGAACCCTTGTCACTTACTCTCCTAGACATTCTGATTATTTTCAGCATGTAATGATCTCCATCCGCCCAATAGCAGGACGTTGTTTTTTAATGTTACAGAACATGTATGACATTTTAGAATGTGTGTCTAAAGCTACATTTTGAAGTTTCAAGTTTCTGATCGATAAAATGGAATGTATTTTGTATGTTTGAAGCGGCAAGGTAACATAACTTCAGTTCATTTAAATAATTTAAGCTCTTCATGAAAAATTGCGTTGTTTACATGATGTACCATCAATTGAACGCGAGACGAGTTGCTGAACAAAAGTATGGCTTTAATTTGCTAGATGTTAGCCCTGCGGTCGATTACAGTAGAAGGACGACCGCCGGGAGTACTGGGTATTTATACCCCACCCCGGAGGCGGGGTTAACTCAGCCTCTCGACCAATCGGGGAGCCGTCACATGACTGGTCTCAACCAACTGGTCGAGAGACACATGACCGACCAGGGCCAATGGTAAGCTGGTGTTCTGCACCAATGGCAGGCAGCTATGCTAATCATACCACCACATTACATACATCAAAAAACCCTTTCTGTCTGACTGAATCTTGACCAGGTAATTACCAAACCCAGTAAGAAAGTCATATTTGAATTAATCTAATTTCAGATTTATCATATTACAGAATATGGAGTTGCTAATTTTTAATTTACTGGTCGGAATGTAATGTGAATGGAATTGTTTCAATAGCCCAAGAAAAAATCCTCAAAGTTGATTTTTAAAATCTGTGATCACTAAGGTGAAATGTTTTGATTTTCATATCCTGATAGCTTCCATTGTGAATTCACAATGAAATCACCTCTGTGGATTTGAAAATGCTAGTTCTTTGCAGTTGGGGGTCATAATATTTAGTTTTAAATGAAACCAGCAAGAATCTAAATTGAACATCAAACATTACATTGGGCAGCAGGGTAGCATGGTGGTTAGCATAAATGCTTCACAGCTCCAGGGTCCCAGGTTCGATTCCCGGCTGGGTCACTGTCTGTGTGGAGTCTGCACGTCCTCCCCCTGTGTGCGTGGGTTTCCTCCGGGTGCTCCGGTTTCCTCCCACAGTCCAAAGATGTGCGGGTTAGGTGGATTGGCCATGCTAAATTGCCCGTAGTGTCCTAATAAAAAAAGTAAGGTTAAGGGGGGGGTTGTTGGGTTACGGGTAAAGGGTAGATACGTGAGTTTGAGTAGGGTGATCATGGCTCGGCACAACATTGAGGGCCGAAGGGCCTGTTCTGTGCTGTACTGTTCTATGTTCTATTACAGTGCTTCGCTAGGACCTTCTGTAAAGCACTGTGCTTTATATGGCTCATTTTACTGTGTTTTAAATACCTTTTTTTAGAACTGAAAATTGTAGAAGTTTTCAAAAATGACATAAATATCAAAAGTTCCACGCCATGATTTAGCCGGGAACAACGGGTGAATCACGCGTAAGCCCCAAATCAGGTTCTGCGCCAGGCGCTGGGCTGATCACAAGTCACCCAGTGAGGGCGAGATCCAAATATTCATTTTTAAAAATAAATTTAGAGTACCCAATTCACTTTTTCCAATTAAGGGGCAATTTAGCGTGGCCAATCCACCTAGCGTGTACATCTTTGGGTTGTGGGGGCGAAACCCACGCAAACACGGGGAACCCATGCAAGCTCCACACGGACAGTGATTCAGGGCCGGGATCGAACCTGTTACCTCGGTGCCGTGAGGTTGGTTGCAGGGCTAACCCACTGCACCACCGTGCTGCCATCAAATATGCATTTTTAAATGAGTCTAATGGCTAATGAGACTTCACATTTAGTACTGGTCCACACAAACATTGGCCAGGCATAATGGCACCGTTCCGGGAGTCTCCCAGGCCATTGGGGACCCCCGGCTGGTCGGGGCAGGGTGGGACCCTGGCACTCCCACTGGCACCTTGGCACTGCCAGAGTGCCGGTTTAGGTTGACACTGTCAGGGGTTGGGCCAGGAGGGGCCTTGCCAATTAGAGGGGGAGAGGTCCCAGAGGCCTTACCAAGGTTGGAGGGGAATTGAAAAAGCAGGGGGGGTGCTCAAAGCCAGTCAAAATACGCCAGTCAAAATGGCGCCCTGATCTGCAAACAGACGTTCCTGCTGGCGAGATCAGCTGACTAGCAGGAAATCACTTTAAGTACAGCCACCGAGAAACACCACGCTAAACGCACCCAAATCGCACCCCTAGATAAAGAGACAAAAGGAATTAACTCACAATGAATCAAAAACAAAATATTATCTTTGTAAGACAAGACCCTTACAAAGGGCTGGATTTTACTGGCCCTCTGCAGATGGGTTAGGAGTCATGGAACCTCAGAATATGGCAGCATAAGGCATTGGGAGGGGGGTCCTTCACTTCCTGCTGCAATGGAACCTTACCAGTAGTGTGAACTTCAGCAGCAACTGGAGGCAAATCAAAGAAGCATTCTGACCTGAAGAAAAGTTTGAGAAACAAAGTTGCAGAAGAAAACCATCAGAGAAAAGCTCCAAAGAATGGCTTGGAAGCTGAAGGCAGGAATTAATTTGTGACGGTCCCAGTTGATTTATCACTGGACATTACCAGAGTGTGCAGGGTCAGTGGACCTAGCAGGGGTGAGTTAAAAGTGCAGAATTCCTGGAGAACACAAGTCCTAAAAATGTTAAATAGTGCAGTGGTCAAAATTGTCATTTAACCCACAGTTTGAGGAACTCGATTTGCAAATTAGTGCCTGCACACATGGCAGCTAAGCTAGCTCATACAAAGAGATTATTAAAAAAAAATTGTGACTAAGTCGGCAGCTTAAAAACACAGCAAAATCCTGGATTCAATGTTTCCAAGGCTCAAGAGCATTGTGCTAAAGCAGGGAAGACTCTAATCTGTTGATCCAGGTCGTCAGTATTGAAAAAATTGAAATCCTGAGGTCACAAACACCATTATGCGAGAGCCCACCACAACAGGCAAACATGAGAAAATCCTTTGTGAAGAAGTATATGGCAGCACCATCTTGGATTCCTGGTAAACTCTTAAAGCTGAATATGTGGGGCGGGATTCTCCCATACTTGGCAGGGCGGAGTGGTGTGAATCTTCCGAACCTTCAGGGGCTAGGCCGGTTCCGGAGTGGTTTGCACCCCGCCGGCCGGCGTTGAAGGCTGTTGGTGCCACGCCAGCCAGGGCTGAAGTGACTCCGCCAGCCGGCGTGACTCCGCACATGCGCGGGAGCGTCAGCGGCTGCTGATGTCATCCCTGCGCATGTGCGGGGGGGTTCACCTATATATCGGCCATCGCGGAGGCTGACACTGCCGATGCAGAGGAAAAGAGTGCCCCCACATCACAGGCCCGCCCGTCGATCGGTAGGCCCCGATCGCAGGCTAAGCCACCCTGGAGGCACTCCCCCAGGGCCAGATCGCCCCGCGCCCCCCCCGCCCCCCTCCCCCCCCCCCCCCCCCCCCCAGGACCCTGGAGCCCGCCCACACCACCAGGTGCCGCCGGTAAGGGACCTAGTCTAATCTACGCCGGCGGGACTTGCAAAAATCCAGCGGGACTTCGGCCCATCGCTGGTCGGAGAATCGCCAGGGGGCTGCTGCGAGCGGCTGCCGACCAGCGGTGTGATTCCCGCCCCCGCTGACTCTCAGGTGCCGGAGAATTCGGCGGACAGCGGGGCGGGATTCACGCCGCCCCCTGGCGATTCTCCGACCTGGCGGGGGGTCCGAGAATCCCGCCCGTGATTTCAACATTTTTAACCATGGATCAGAAATTTCCAGATCAATTCAGATTTATCCAAGGCCTGGACCAATCACAAAATGGGCACTTTGGAAAAAGAGATTCATTAGATACATGGGTCGGCAGGGCGGGGGGTCCTGGCGTACCGGAGTGGCGAGAACCACTCCGTCGTCGGGCCTCCCCAAAGGTGAGGAATTCTCCCCAAAGGTGCTGGAGTGGCTCCCGCTCCGCCAACCGGCGCCAACGGCCTTTGGCGCCACGCCGACTGGCATCATGGCTGGCGGAAAGGCCTTCGCCGGTCAGCGTGAGTCCGCGCATGTGCCAGAGCATCAGCGGCCGCTAACATCAGCCCGGCGCATTTGCAGTGGAGGGGGTCTCTTCCGCCTCCGCCATGGTGAAGGCCGTGGTGGCGGCGGAAGGAAAAGAGTGCCAACATGGCACAGGCCCACCCGCTGATCAGTGGGCCCCGATCGCGGCCCATGCCACCGTGGGGGCACCCCCCGGGGTCAGATCACCCTGCGCCCCCCCCCCCCCCCAGGACCCCGGCCTGCTCGCATCGCCTGCTCCCGCCGGCCCCACCATGTCGGCGGGAGAGGCCTGACAGCAGGGGGACTTCGGCCCATCACAGGCCGGAGAATCGCCGCCGGGGGCCCGCCGACCGGGGCGGGGGGCCCGCCGACTGGCGTGGCATGATTACCGCCCTCGCCAATTCCCGGGTGGCGGAGAATTCCGGCCACGGCAGGGGCGGGATTTACGAAGGCTCCGGATGATTCTCCGACCCCGCGGGAGGTCGGAGAATTCTGCCCATATTTCTTCAGCACTGGATAAAAAGACAGAAGTTGAACAAGTTAACACACTGCTTTATTCGGTCGGCCCAATAGACAACGATATAATAGATAGACAAGGAATCAATGAATCATCTGCAAAATTGGATGAAGTTATAATATCATTCAACCCTTATTTTAATATCAGAAGTAACAAAATTCTTGAAAGGGCTTAATTTAATAATGTGTCCAGCAGCCTGGATAACCTGTCAAGTCCTTCATTAATAAACTGTATTGTATGCCTGAAGACTGTGATTAAAGTGACCGGAAATTTGATCTAATTAGGGATATAATAGCTGTAGGAATGGTCCAATCTCAGACATGCTTCAAGTGAAGGAAGATCTCACCCTTGAGAAGGCCATGCAGATTGTCTGGCAACCTAAAATCAGTTTGCAGCACAGGTCCATATTAAGGAGTGAAAGAAAAGTGTGGTACAAAGTAAACCCCACTGTCCAGTTAGTGAAACAGCACGGAAACAGGGACATTGAAGGATAAGGGAAGCAATGCCCTAACTGACCAGTAAAGTGGCCATGCCAGCGCTGTAGAGAAAAGCTTTGAGTAGATGACAGTCAAGAGTGGAACCTCCAGTTCCGATATGCTGGGAGATATAAATCCTGAGACTACAGAGCGAACACTGCAAGTTCCAGTCAGCATGATTGTGCCAGAAAATATGCTGGAACTGATGGCAGCAATCCATCGACAACAGCACACCACAAATCCAAACGCAGAGCGAAGCTTAATACCAAGCCACACCCTCTTGAACAAAAAGAGCCATCTCCTGTCCCAGTTGAATTCACAGGGAGCTGCACAAAAGGGGAAGAGAAAAACACACAACAGAAATGAGCCCAGAGTTTATCCATTCCGTAAAGAGTGAGAGAAATCAACTGCCATTTATCATTATAATTGAGGAATGCACAAAGAGCAATTCAAGGGGCAGCACGGTGGTGCAGTGGGTAGCACTGCAGCCTCACAGCGCCGAGGTCCCAGGTTCGATCCCGACTCTGGGTTACTGTCCGTGTGGGGTTTGTACATTCTCCCCGTGTTTGCATGGGTTTCACCCCCACAACCCAAAGATGTGCAGGTAGATGGATTGGCCACGCTAAATTGCCCCTTAATTGGAAAAATGAATTGGGTACTCTAAATTTATTTTAAGAAGAGCAATTCAATACCAAAGAATGGAAAAAGAGGATGAAAAGACACCCAGATGCCAGAACAACCTCCAATTAAACAAGCTTTACCTGCAGCAACAAAGCCTACCTCTCCTCAAACAGTGGTGATAACAAGGTATGGAATGGTTCTAAGGCCTCCAGACCATCTCAACCTATGAACTGAGATACTTAAGGGAGGAAGATGGGGTAGTGCTATTGATGTAAATACATGAGGATAACTTGTAAATACGTTGGATAAAGACTTGGGGGTGTAGTGTCAAGGCCTGTCACATAAAGGATCAACATGAGACTGAGTAAAGTACTGTCCACACAGTGATATAAGGGAATGCATCACCCACATCTACTGGTCAGTACAATGTTAGACAGAGCCATCTTTAAGCTACTAGTTTGGACGTTTACTGGTATCTATTTATATTGTTAGTACTAGTTAATAAATACTTACTGTTAAACAACTTAAGACCAAGGATACCTTAATAAGGCCTATTAAACTATATTTAAGACCAAGGATACCTTAATAAGGCCTATTAAACTATATCTTAACACCTTACAACAGAAATGACTACCACATGTTTGCTTCACCACACTAAAGGATGAAACTATCTCCCCCCCCCCCCCCCCCCCCCCATCTCGCCATCAAATTGGTCCCAACTCTGAAAAGAATTAAGTAGTTTGCCAGCAAGGGTACCTCAGCACAGAGGCACTTCTTCATGAAGCCGCAGCTGCAGACCCTCTATTGGTGGCACTACTGAGAGCTGCTGTACTGCCAGCCCTCTGATCAGCCCAACAGATCTGGGAGGTGGGCTACCATCCTCAATCATACCTTGATCTCGGCTGAAGCCTCTTAATTGTTTGCCACCAGTAAGTTTCTGTCCAGTGTCTTACCACCCGCCCATCCATGGTCGGGTTTGGCTTTCAGTCTTGATGACTGAATAACCCTTGAGGTAAGCCAATTCTGGCTAAATTTTATCACTTCCCAACTAGACTTCAGTCTGTTATTCAATAGTAGGTCAGGAGCACACTGATTAAGGTGCAGAACCTGACGGGCAGCATACCTTCATTAGACAATTAAAATGGACTGTAGCTGTTAGATTGGACAGCAGATGGTGGTGATGCAGTGCTTCAAATGTGTGTGAGCCAACAGAGCATGTTTTAGAAGATGACCCATTCTCTTCCTTTGCAGTTTAAACCTGATTTTGGTTCTATATTCTCAAGTACTGTTAGCCTGCACTCCCCTCCATCCTTTATTGTGTGGTAAATAATTAAGTGGCATGAATGAACACAGATGAAGATAAGTGATTTCATAAGATAATCACATTTTCTAATGTTGATGTATTTGTTCTTTGGGTTTGGTCTTCTTCTCATTCACTCAAACACCTTTGAAATGTGAAACCTAAAATAGGTAGATGGGATGTGTAGAAGAACCTATTTGGAAATAATTTTGAACATATATAATGATGTATTATGTAGCTGATCGAAAATAATTTATGGAATGTGAACTTGAGTTTCAAATGGCATTACTTGCAATTGATTTTTTAAAAAAATGCATTTTGTTACAAACGTATAGTTACAACACATAAACAATTCAGGAAACAAGCTTCCCAACAAACAACTATACAGTTCGTACAAATTTTTCCCCCTTTTTCTCTCCCCCCCCCCCCCCCCCCCCCCACCCCCTCACACCCCGTGACGAACAACTCCTCAAATACGGTCACAAACATCCCCCAACTTGCCTCAAAACCCTCCGCGGAACCCCTTAACTCGTATTTGATTTTTTTTCCAGCAGAAGAAAGTCATATAAGTCACCCAGTCAGGCTGCTACCCCCGATGGGTTTGCCGACTGATTACTTGCAATTGATGGACGAGTTTCTCCAGATCCTAGTCACGTGTTTCTCGGCGGCCCACCATTCGCTGGGGGCGGGATTCTATCTTCCCACCGCTTGTCAAGGGGTTTCCCATTGTAACCATCCCATGCCACCCTGAAACCCGTTGGCAGGGATGCGCTGCCAGTGGGAAAAGAGAATCGCAATGATCGGAGAATTCCATCCGATATCTATAACCTGTTCTGCTTTAGAATAATATATAATATAATATACCACGTTTCAATGAAATAAATGCAAATGATGATAGTGTATTGATTTGCTGATGTCATCATCATGTGACATACCTTTTAACAACCATTCAGAACATTCAAATTTAACAATTCATGATGAAGAATTTTTAATAAGATATGTCTTGTCTGTTGTGACTACATTAAGGGAACACTTTCACAAGTCTGGAAGATCTATAACTCTGTGAATGCATTATAGTTTCCCCAATGAGTGAAAGAACATCAATAACACTGTGTCAAAGGTGCAATATTGTATTTAAGTATGTGTTGATTGTCTTAGCTTTCAAATGCATTTTGAAATACATCTCAGGTTGGGTTGTCAAGTAGTAATTCAATGCAGGAAAGATCAGTTTCATCAACAGCGAAACACGATTAACATATTGATTTAAAAATAACATGATGGGGTTTCTTGATAAAGTTATCTGTGGCTCCAAATTGTTTTATGGTGCAATATGGGGTTAATTACCTCTGCCCACTTTGAATTCTTGTCTGCACCATTCTGTGACCATCTTCAAATAATGTAGGCTGCTGTGCAAATCAGTGTACTATTATGCCGCTTAGTAGAAATGAAACCCATATGTGTCATGCCCATATAAAAGCAGGAGGCCCTCTTTATCAATAAAGGACCCCTCAACATACATTATTTTTAAGAATAAATCTAAGAGCATTTTTCATGCGTTGATGCCTTTTTGTGCTTGAATACATTTCCAATTGTGTACCCTATATCAATGTCAAACACTGCCAGAACATTATTGGACATTGAAGATGTAAACAAACCTCTGTTCTATGAAATAGCTCAACATCAGGGGAGGATTACTTACTATAATGGTGTGATGTTTTCCTCACATGGATCTTTCTTGCATCTGTCAGGGTAAGGATGGCAAGTTGGAGGAATTTGTATCAAACATGGACCCACATCCACCAGGAATCAGGCTGCAGAAATTCTTAGGAAACTTATATAAAGGAGATATTCCTCTATTAGCTGGAATGGAATGAGAACCTAGTTTCAGAGTTGTAAGTTGAAAATTTACCTTGAGATCTCTTACCTTAATTTTGGTGTCAATTATTTTTAAGTAGCAGACAATAGATACAGATAACTCATTTTCGAGAGCACCTTAAAGATGCCTTTACTTATTTAAATGTATTTATGGTTGTTGAAATAAAAAGATTATATTCAAGGTAAGTAAGCATACCTTGAATCATTCATCCTTATATTCTTTCTGTTCATGACTGGCAGTAACTAATGCTGAGCTACATCTTGTGTTGCGTACTCGTGCCCACTAGATATAGGGTGGGATTCTCCACGTGGGAGCGACTCTCTGTCCAACAACGCCGGAATCATGAAAGGCGATTGGGCAGAGAATTGCACGTGAGCTGAAAATCGTGGCCGCCGCCGGGCGCCCAATGGAATGCCATGCTCTGGTGCCTCGACATCAATGCCTTCTACTCCATACGTAGAGTAAACGCCATTGGCATATCCCTAACGGGCTCGACTCGTCATTCTCCGGAGCTTCCTCCAGGAGAATTACCGATGGCGAGGTTCACTTTGTGTTTTTAAAAATCGGGAAACAGGCAACGAAGCTGCTGTGGGATAGAGTGGAGGTATATCAGGTGCCACTGTGGGCTGCCGCTCCTGCTGCTTGCAGGACTGGCAGGGGGAGGAGGACGTCTGCCAGTGCCACTAACAAATGATGTTCTCATGCTGCTACTCCAAGTGAATAAATGAAGTTCTCATGCTGGAATGAGCTCCATACATTTTCCCACTCTCCAGTTCCACACACCTCCCCTCTGCACCTAGCGTCTGTTAACATCCCCAAGCACACCCTGATTATAGAATCATAGAATCCTTACAGTGCAGAAGGCAATTTGGTCCATCGAGTCTGCACCAGCAACTTTGGAAGAGGACCCTACCTAGGCCCAGGCCCATACCCTATCCCTTGGAATCTTTCGTACCACCTTTAATCCCACTTTTCTGCATTTTCCTCAAAACTCTAATAGACTATTTGTCATTTTGATATCTTTTTGCACCTGAAATGTAACGTTTAAAATTACTTATGCTCTTAGACTTCAAATAAGATTTCCAATTAAGGTACAACTTAACATGGCTAATCCACCCAATCTGCACATCTTTGAAATTTGGTACGAAACTGGAACACCTGGAGGATACCCACACATACTCGGGGAGAATGTATAAACTCGGCATGGATAGTCAAGGTTGGAATTGAACCTGGGTCCCTGGTACTGAGAGGCAGCAGTGCTAACCGCTGTCACACCGTGCCACCTTGGCCCCTTCTTCTGTCCAAGCCACCTGTTTCAATTGCTACCATGACACCCTGCACCTTATCCCATGTTGAATTCCCTTGCTGCCTTCCTCCCTGCCCCGGGAAGTCTCTTCTTTCCCCAGACAGCCTGCCTCCCTACCCTGGACAGTGTCTTCTTCCGTGGACAGCCTCCTCCTCACCCCCGCCCCCTCCACACACCCCACTTCAACTGCCTCCCAGGTCCATCCTCTGCTCCACCATATCCCTCCATGCTCCCTTTCCCGTATTGCCTGCATCCCAACGTCAGCCTCCGCTCCACCTTTCCACTGTACCCCACATCCACCCATCCATCTATTGCCTGCTTCCCATGTCCAGCCTTCACACAGCTTGTCCTATCAGTACCCAATATTGGTCTGGTTCTGTGCGACCAAGCTTGTAAATTTATCTACACATCTCCATGTTGTGGAGAAAGTCAAGCTCACCAGGTGCACACTGCATTTTAATTCCCCTAAAAGTGAATATGCTAATTTCTGACTGGCAGGGAACTTCATTTGGAAGAGGAACTTAATTGCGGTGAAGTAGTCTTTTAATGAGCATGCAGGACATGCTATGTATACAAAAGGGCTTCGCGACATTGATGGTTGGGCAGCTCCACCTACCTTTAACCCACCTTGAGAGTCCTGAGAATGGAATTCCTAAAGTTCATCCCAACATTAGGAAACTAATTTTTAACCTTACTCCAGATTAAGTTTCCCCCATCCACCAAGGCTCCCATTTCTGGCAGGTCAGAATCATTCTGGTGAATTGGTGCTACAAGGCTATACAATTGTAGAATTGTGCAGCATAAAAGCAAACCATTTGGCCACTTGTCTATGTCGGCTGTTTGAAAGTGTTATGTAATTAGTCCCATACCCATCCCTCAGCTCTTTCACAGGCATTCAAATCTCTCCTTTTCAAGTAAGTAGCATATTCTTCTTTGAAAGTTACTGTAATAATCCACAGGAGGCAGGAGTCCCATCACCACACCAATATTTATTTCCAATAATTATATACAAGAGTAGCTCCAAACAGTGCTGCTAGCATTCCAGTCAACTTAAGACTGGATCACAAAGCCTACACAGGTGCTTATATGGGCCCCCTCAATGAGCTATCATTGAGGGAGCTCATACTCCAATTGGCCAACCAATAATGCCAATTGGAGGTCATTACAGTTACTATTAGATATGCACCCACCACCCTTTCAAGCTGTGTATTCTAGATCATAACAACTTTCTGCCTGAAAGAAAGCTCTCCTCATGTCTGTGACAACCAGATTTAGAATTTCATGACAAACAATGGTTTCTTTTATTAAAACTGCTTCTGCAGATTCCAGCATACTCCCTCTGCTGGTACAAATTTGGCGGCAGCTTCAAGTGAACAAAATGAACATTGCAATTCTCAAAATACCACACATACTACATCGTATCCTTGATTATTTTGCCAATTACCTCCATTAAATCTTTCTTTGACCTCTTCTGTTCTTAGAACAGCCGTAACTTCACATTGTGCATGAGCTCATTGGTAGGTTGTCCAGTGCACTTAACATTTCCTGACAGATGTCCATCGACTTTCTTTGGTAAGCTGGTTCTTTGAAGTCTATCTCTGAGTCCTCTGCATCAGAATTGGCACATGAGCCAGCTGCTGTACATTCCTGTCACCATGAGTTAGCTCCTGCGCATTCATACCTAGTGAGTCAGCGTGTGTAGATATCTTCATGAACTCAATCTCTGCAGACCATGTAGTTCCAGTACTTTTTGGAAGGTTCAACTGATTTTGACTCATTTTGGGATATTGACATTCTCAGCAGATGAAATAACTGAGACAAACAAAGTTTAGGTGCAGTGAGCAGAGAGAAGTAGGTGATAAAACCGTTATGCAGAATGCATGGGGCAATAATCAGAAATATATATTCACATTTTATGAGGCGGCTATATATATTTTTAATCAAATAGATATAGATGTCCTCATTGCTATTTGTAAAATTTTCTAAACTGGACAACAACCTTTTAAAATGGCTGAAGCTTTGTCTGTCTGTGACCTTCGTAAAAAAACAGCGACCATGATAGGATGGCCATCTCCATTTCATAACCCTCGTTGTTAATGATTCAGACATTTAACAATTTTCTTTTTTTTAAAATTTAATGTACCCAATTTGTTTTTTTTACCAATTAAGGGGCAATTTATTGTGGCCAATCCACCTACCGTGCATATCTTGGGCTGTGGAGATTAGACCCACGCAGACACAGGGAGAATGTGAAAACTCCACATGGACATTGACCCAGGGTTGGGATCGAACCCGGGTCCTCGGCGCCGTGAGGTAGCTAACATTTGTGTAACCAGTAATGTTGCTTTGCTGCACTGCAAAATCTAAAATCTCAGTCTGCTTTTTACCATCCTACAAACAGACACTCAGTAAAGGAGCTCTGCCCAAGTTTGGACACCTAGCCCCCATCTATTACTACTGGAAATTCTGTGCCAACGCCTACAAGACTGATTAATCTCTGCATGCTACCTCATTGAACTTTGATTCTGGACTGTGGAACCCACATGAAACGCCAGCAGCAGAATTCTCCATGCCTGAGACAAAGTGTTAACGTCGGGGCAGGATTCATGGACTTCCACGACAGCAAAATTAGACTGAATCAATGACCGTTAAGGGGCTAGCACAGGTGCCACATGGAACACAATCGATTCCAATGAGAAACGGTGCGGGATTTGCCAGATTTGCGATTGGCACTCAGGAGGCTGACAAGCTGCAGCCGCATATACACACTGCACTCCCCACACACACCATCCCAGCCTTTTAGATGGCAGCTAGGTGTGCAGCAACCCATTTTATTGACGCCGAGCATGACAGCCTGCTGGACGCTATTGAGGCGGGCAACCCTGTACCCCAGCCTGGGAAGGAGGTTGCCAGCTACTGCCATTCGGCGTAGCCTGGGTGCAGATGGCAGAGGCTGTAGGTGTCATGGGCAACACCATCCGGACTGGCCAGCAGTGATGTAAGGAACTGCACAACCTCCTCAGGACGGCCAGGGTGAGGAGGCAGCACCAAAGCCCGTCCCACACACCCATTACCCCCCCCCCCCCCCTCCCACCCACCCCCACTCCCCGGGTCGGCTGAACCCATGGTCATTGTAATATTGTCTTTTTTACATGCCTTTTCTATCTCCTGATTTATTTTCTGCCCCTTATCCTGACTGCTGCGAGAGGGCTGTCCATAACTCCCATCAGCGTCTTTTTTCCTTTACGACTCCTCCACACAGGTTCTATGCCTTCCAATCCT
This sequence comes from Scyliorhinus canicula, assembly GCF_902713615.1. Classification (NCBI taxonomy): domain Eukaryota; kingdom Metazoa; phylum Chordata; class Chondrichthyes; order Carcharhiniformes; family Scyliorhinidae; genus Scyliorhinus; species Scyliorhinus canicula. Next base: position 40,304,983 of record NC_052154.1, read on the forward strand.
ATATCACTTCTTGCTTTTGATTTATTTTCATTTCTTACTAGCAAGGCAACCCCATCCCCTTTGCCCATCTGTCTGTCCTTTCGATAGGACACATATCCTAGGATATTTAGATCCCAGCCCTGATCCCCTTGCAGCCACGTCTCTGTGATGCCCACAACATTGTACTGGCCAGTTTCAATGTGCGCTGAAAACTCATTTACCTTGTTTCGTAAACTGCGTGCCTTTGAAAATGAAATAAAAATCGCTTATTGTCACGAGTAGGCTTCAATGAAGTTACTGTGAAAAGCCCCTAGTCGCCACATTCCGGCGCCTGTCCGGGGAGGCTGGTACGGGAATCGAACCGTGCTGCTGGCCTGCTTGGTCGGCTTTAAAAGCCAGCAATTTAGCCTTGTGAGCTAAACCAGCCCCTTTAGGTACAACACCCTCAGTTCGTGTTGACCACCCCACTTCTCACAGTTGTCCCCTTATCCGCTGTTTCTAAAGTTAGAATCCTGCCGCTTTCCATATTCTCTGATCTATTACTTGTTCTGGAAACTTCACTCATCTCTCCTGAACCCTCAGCCCCTTTAACTAATTTAAAATCCTCATCATTAACCTGCACTCCTACCTTCTCCTTTAACCTTGATTTTCTAATTTTCCATACAACGGAACCCTCCCTCCCATTATTGAAGTGGCATGGTAGCACAGTGGTTAGCACAGTTGCTTCACAGCTCCAGGGTCCCAGGTTCGATTCCTGGCTTGGGTCACTGTCTGTGCGGAATCTGCACGTTCTTCCCGTGTCTGCGTGGGTTTCCTCCGGGTACTCCTGTTTCCTCCCACAGTCCAAAGACATGCAGGTTAGGTGGATTGGACATGCTAAATTGCCCTTAGTGTGCAAAGAAAAAGGTTCGGTGGGGTTACTGTGTTACGGGGATAGGGTGGATGTGTGGGCTTAAGGGCCGATGCAGACTCAATGGGCCGAATAGCCTCCTTCTGCACTGTAAACTCTATGATTCCATGATTCTATTCTAGTTTACAGCCCTACCTACAGCCCTAGTTATGCGATTCACCAGGACTGGTCCCAGCATGATTCAGGTGAAGACCGTCCCATTGGAACAGTTCCCTCCTTCCCCAGTACTGGTGCTAATGTCCCATGAATTTGGACACATTTCTCGCACGCCGACCTTTGAGCCACGCATTTACCTCTTTTATCTTATTGACCCTGTGCCAATTAGCTTGTGGCTCAGGTAGTAATCCGGAGATTATTACCTTTTTGGTGCTGCTTTTTAATTTAACCTCTAGCTGCTCATATTACTTCAACAGCGCCGCGATCCATGTTCTACCTGTGTCATTGGTACCTACGTGGACCACAACAACTGGATCTATACCCTCCCACTCCAAGTTCCTCTCCAGCCCAGAAGAGATATCCCAAAACCGAGCACCAGGCAGGCAACACAACCTTCGGGACTCTTGATCCTGGTCACAGAGAACAGTATCTATGCCCCGAATTGTACTATCACTGATTAAGACTACATTTCTTTTATCTCCTCCACTTGAATGGCTCCCTGTACCAGGGTGCTGTGGTCAGTTTGCTCATCGTTCCGACGGTCCCTGTCTCATCTACACAGGGAGCAAGAATATCAAACATGTTGGACGAGGACAAGAGTTGAGGCTCCCGCAACCCTACCTCCTGGGTGCCTCTCTCAAACTCATTCATAGTCACGTCCTCCTGTCCACTGGCTGAATTCAAGATAGTTAATCTAAGGGGTGTGACTGCTTCTTGAAACACAGAGTCTAAGTAACTCTCCCCCTCCCTGATATGTTGTAGTGATTGAAGCTTAGATTCCAGCTCATCAACTTTGAGCTGAAGTTGCTCAAGCAACCAACACTTGCTACAGATGTGGTCATTATGAACCACGATGGAAACCACCTGCTCCCACGTCATGCAGGTACAACACATTGCCTGGTCCTGCTTCTCTATTTTATTTAATTAGTTAAAAAAAAAATTCCAAATGGTTTTTATACTTTCTAATCTGCAAAATATTTTTCTTTTTATCTTTAATCTGAAGCAATTTAAAATAGATCGTGTAAATGAGCAGTTACTTGTCGGTCAATGAACTTACCTTTTTCCCATGATGTCTCTCCTGGAATGTTTTTCAAACGCAGCCTGCTGCTTGGAGGTGTCCCTCTCAGCTCTCGCTCTTTTTAAATCTCCGCGTGATAAGTGATAAAAGTAGTAAGGACTTACTGATCTTTCGCAGTACTTACCAATCAGCTCTCTCCCTTGTAGCCTCAACTGCTGCAGCAGGGCAAGACCACACAGTGAATATTTAAAAAGTTACAGAGCAAGGAGAAAAAGCAAAAAGAACCTCTACCTGCTCTGCACCGAATTCCCACTCACAAATTTCAAATTCACGATAACCTGACTGCTCAGACATAGACAAAAGAGCTCAACTCAAGTGTTTTGAGGAGAGTTAATTCCCTGGAAATCAAGGAAGCATGTGACCAACTGTGGAAAAAATGGTGGCCTTAGCAAAATTGAAATCAGAGGAAATTAGGGGGGAAACTCTCCACTGCTTTGCCTTGCAAAGATGGTAGTGGTCATTTCAGAAAACGGCATTGCTACAATAGTTCCTCAGGGAGATGTCCCAGGCCCTATCTTCAGCTGTTTAATCACCATTTTCCCACTATTATAAGATCGGAAATTATGGGATGTTCACTGATGATTGTACTGTGCTCGGCACCATTTGTGTCCCCTCAGGACATGAAACAGTTAACATTCATGTGCCGCAAGACCTGGACAACATTCAGTCTTGGTCTGACAAATGGCAAGTAGCATTTTCAGTACACAAGTGCTGGGCAATTATCATCCCCAACAAGAGAGAATCTAACCGTTTCCTCTTCACAGTCAAAAACAGTACAATTGCTGAAACCTCCAAAATCAGGATCCTGGGCACTATAATTGACCAAAAACTTAACTGGTTTATCTATGTGCAAGTGCAGGTCAGAGACTGAGAATTCTGGGGTGAGTAACTCACTTCCTGATTTCCCAAAATCTGTCCACCATCTCCGAGGCATAAGTCAGGAGTGTGATGGAATATTCTCCACAGACTGAAGGTGATCAGCACACAAGCAGAAAGCAAACAGAGACACTAAGTGGAACATAAAAAATTGTTACGAGGAAACAAAGCAAATCACTTGGAAGAGTTAATTTTTCTGTTTGGCAGAAACCGAGACAGGGCAGTATTCTCCCCTACCCGGTGGGGCGGGGGGTTCAGGCGTAGTGGAGTGGCGCCAACCACTCCGGTGTCGGGCCTCCCCAAAGGTGCGGAATTCTCCGCACCTTTAGGGGCTAGGCCCACGCTGGAGTGGCTCCTGCTCCGCCGATTGGCGCCAACGGCCTTTGGCGCCATGCCGATCAGCGTCGGGGCTGCCCGAAAGGCCTTCACCGGTTGGCGTGAGTCCGCGTATGCGCTGGAGCGTCAGCGGCTGCTGACGTCACCACCGGTGCATGCGCGGTGGAGGGCGTCTCTTCCGCCTCCGCCATGGTGGAGGCTGTGGTGGTGGCAGAAGAAAAAGAGTGACCCCATGGCACAGGGCCGCCCGCCGATCGGTGGGCCCCGATCGTGGGCCAGGCCACTGTGGGGGCAACCCCCGGGGTCCGATCGCCCCGCGCCCCCCCAGGACCCCAGGGCCCGCTCGCCCCGCCTGCTCCCGCCGGCACCAGAGGTGGTTTAAACCACGTCTGCAGGAGAGGCCTGACAGCGGCGGGACTTCGGCCCATCGCGGGCCGGAGAATCACAGTGGGGGGCCCACCGACCGGTGGGGCGCGATTCCCACCCCCGCCGATTCCCAGGTGGCGGAGAATTCCGGCCACAGTGGGGGGCAGGATTTACGAAGGCCCCGGGCGATTCCCCGACCCTGTGGGGGTCGGAGAATTTTGCCCAGCTTCTCTTGGAAATAATTTGAACTGGCTAAAAAGGTCTAAAACCAGGAAAGGTGTATGAATCAGAGATGCCAAAAGTGAGCAAACCATGAACTGAGTGTTGTTAGTTGGTTGATTGTAAAGGAGGTCTGGAAAGCTACACCATGAAGACTGTCATGACCCGAGGGAGAGAATGTTTGTAGGAGCATGCTTTGCTGATGATAATCATATCCGTGAAACTCAAAGGTGAAAGCTATTGTCAGCTCGGACTCCTGACCCAGCATAAATAAAGAACAGCATATTGTCAAACTGTTTCGCTAAAGTAGTGGCACATTTGCACAAGGGGTAGCGTGAGTGCTTGTGGATGAGTAATATGTATATTTGTTGTATTGGTTATATAAAGTGAAATTTATCTTATAGTTAAAGTATCGTTTGCCTGTTAATGTGCGTTTAATTTTCATTGACTCTGATTTCTCATAAAATGAACATTCCAATAAGTGGAATCTTGCTGGTAATTTTTTCATTTGAGGGGGTCGTCTAGCAAATTTGGTTATTTTGGTTTACAGTTCCGCAATTCATACAATGCATTTAACTTAGTAAAACATCCTATGGCACTTAATGAGAGAAACATCAATTGGAATATTTTTTATATTTTTGACTCAGATTAAATGACTGGTTTTGCAAATTACTCTTAAAAAACCCATCATTTGGCATTTTGGAGAACTTGTTCATTTTAATTGGTATTCAATCCAAGAGTTTTGCAACATTATGGGGAAAATTTCCTGTGTATTATCTGTAATAGAATTGTAAACTCATTCAGGTTAACAATGTCACACATTGGAAATAGTCCCCCTCACATTTTTAGTGACAAAACATTGAAGTTATGAAGCTTTAATATGATGAATACTTTGCTGATATATGTGTTTGGAAGCAATTTGGAAAATAGAATGGGAGGATGAGATTTTTTTTTAGTGAAGGAGACAACTCTAATAATCGCTTTAAATCCATTTTTGTATACTACTGAGGTTGCCAAGTTGTCAAAATGAAATAATCTTCACTGACTTGTTGAAAAGTACTCCAGGCTTCTAAAAATGTTGATGTATTTTTTTAACTGATAATATTGCAAGGTAATTTTTACAGGCCCATAAATGAAGGTGACAGCTTACTTTTGCAGTACAACAGTACTGTCATAAAGATGTCTTCAAATTTAATTAAAATATTTTGAACTCTATGAGAAGGCTGACTGACAATTGTGTGCAAATTGTATTTCTAGATAATTTTAAAACTCAGCTAGTCAATACTTTCAGAGAGAATTATGTCTCTTCAAATAAAATAAAACTAATGTGGAGTCAATTCTTCCTATTCATACAATATTGGATTGCTAGGAGGCATTGGGAATGAGATCAGACCCTGTTGCACCCACTTTCCAGACAGCAAGCAGGGGTCCAATTTAGGATGTCAATCTCTTGCACCTAAGCAAAATTAGAAACACATCTGGTGTTATATTAGCTCACATGCCATGGTAGCGATCACTTTAACCTTGGACTACACAGGTATGCAAATAAAGCAATTGATCGCTGTAGCCCTGGTTGTTTCAGTTGGTATGGGTGAATAATGGCAGATAATTGCCTCGACCACTTCTGGTGCAGGTCATGCTGATTTCTACGTTTTTGAGGAGGATAGTTCCATGTGTGCAATAGAGGTACTCAGAGTAGGCAGATTGTGAAGTCAGTCAACATAAAATGTTGTTTGATGTCCAGCCTGCCATTTGGACCTTGCTTGCCACTCTCAGTAACATCCTCCCTTAAACATACACAGCCGAATATTCTAGAGTGGCCCCTCACCAGAACTAATTGAAGGCATTACCATTCAAAGAGTACAGTAAGAAGTCTTACAACACCAGGTTAAAGTCCAACAGGTTTGTTTCAAACACTAGCTTTCGGAGCGCTGCTCCTTCCTCAGGTGAATCCTGAGGTCGAAGCAATGCTCCGAAAGCTAGTGTTTGAAACAAACCTGTTGAACTTTAACCTGGTGTTGTAAGACTTCTTACTGTACTCACCCCAGTCCAACGCCGGCATCTCCACATCATTCAAATAGTAGGGTGAGGCATTTTTGACTACTTACTTGCTGTTGCAGAGTTATTGGATGGACTGAATGTTTGGGGGAGTTTTGTGAAGTTATCTAAGTTAGCAGGGAATTGTGCTGGATGTTGTAAAGGAATTCTGCGCTTCTGAAAGGCCTCTTACTCTCGATCCTAGGGCAATTGCAGCTGTTCCTCTTGGGCTGCGTCATCACAGGGAAAGAGAGAAGAGGCAGCAAGGAAGATGAGCAATTTACCTAGGGAGAAGCAAAAAGGCTGTCAGAAAGTGATCTTATCCATCTATGATCTTCAAGAAGCACTTTTCCTACCTTCAGAAAGTTGGGCGTAAAATGCTTCAGCAACGGATGGTCTCAAAACTGTGCCACCTCTTCGCACCAAACTGTCACCTCAGGGTTGGTATGGACAATACTGCCACCAAAGTACAGGACCCTGACTTTTAACGCCAATTTGCCATCCATTGCTGCATCCAAAAAGCCACAGAGACCCTGGACATCAAGAGAGGGGACTTCATTGAAGTAAAATCAGAATAGTCACTGTATTCCAGTGTTATTTTGTTCAATGCTTGAATTCTGTAAACTTTGTTTAACTTAGAATTCATAAAATCATATCATAGAGATAAGCAAATGGACTATGCACGCTATGGGCTTCCCCATGATCCTGGGAGTCTTTGCACATATGTGGCCTTGTGGACACCACATCACAATGGGGAAATATACTGAAACCTCAATAGATGCCACTCACTCAATCTGCAGTTATTGTGTGAACACTCACAGAACATCATATTGGTGAATGTCTACTATCCGGCACCAGGTCACAGTTCTAGCCACCTTCAAGTCACCATGTCAAACAAGAGGGTGGTTGCTCAGCCACAAGGTCTATTTATTGTAGACATGGCTGATCACTCATCTCCATGGCCCCATCAATTGTGGTTGGCAGTCCTAAGTCTCATGGTTGCACGAGGAATATCATTGAGAAGACCATGAGGATACTGAAACAAGAGTTCTGTTTCCTGTCATGATCAGGAGGAATCCTTCAATCCTCACCGGAGTAGGTGCATCAATTTGAGTTGGTTTGCTGCATTCTCCACAACTTTACCATCAAAAGAAACATAAGAAATAAGAGCAGGAGTAAATTACATGACCTCTAGTGCCTGCTCCATCATTCACTGCAATCCTCAGTGATCATTGGCCTGAACTCCACATTCTTGCCCACTCCCCATATTCCTTTATTCCTTGAGAGATCAAAAATATGTCTATCTCAGCCTTAAATATATTCAACAAATGAACGTGTTCAAATCTCTGGTGTGTTTGTGTGAGACGCAGTGAATAATGAAATGTTTTCCTTACACACCTTAATACACTCCATCTCATATTTAAATTTACTTTTGAGATGGAGCAGTTTAAGTTTCTCCCTTCCCTCAACATTGGCAGCCTATCAGTTAATTTTCCAGAATGAGCCTCATCCTGGTAATTCTTTCTTGATTGCAGTACTCTCCCAGTTCTGATATAATCCTAGTAAATATTTTTTGCAGTTTCTCCAGTTCTTCTTCATCTTTATTCTATATCCTTTTGGTCATTTGGAGAACAGATGTGAGTACAGTACTCCAAGGTGTTGATGGTCCCATATGAGAACCCTTTCAAGTCAGACAACTACAAGAAAAGTGCAGAAACATTTGGATCTATGAATGCTGTTCATTGACCAGCCTGAAGATGTGACAGTGTGAGTTGATCTGATCTAACGCACTTACTCTCCAAACTCGCCAAAGCAAGGGTATCCGAACAAGTTTGTTAAAATTCTGTAAAGGCTGCCTGATGGCACGGTTGAACATGTTTGTGCTTGTGGCTAGTATCACTTAAGTGTCTGGCACATACAGGGTTAATGTGGGATTGCGTACATTACTGCCCACACAGTGATGTAAGAGAACACATGACCCGCACTGAGGGATCAGTCTAGTGCTGGACAGAACCATGGCGCACAGGCAAGCATGGAGATAACTCCAAGCTTGAACCATTTACTGTATATACCTACATAGTTCTTGTAGCTAATGAATATAAACAGTTAGCCTAGTTAAGACTTTTAAGCCTTTATTATGAACTACCGAACAACACCAACACCCTAGAATATGATGGCAGTGGATGGAAAAATGCAGTGAAAAACTGAAATCCTGCAAGACTAAAGAACAATTTGAAGAAGCATTGTGACCTGAAGAAAAGCTCTAGAAGCTGATGTGTCGAGGAAAATCGCTAAAGAAAGGTTTGGAAGCTGAAGGCAGAAATTTAAAATTATTCACTGCAGCAGAGGATTCCAAGGGGTCTAGGTTCAGTTTCAATTGTCAGAGTACAGAGTCAGCAGCCCTAGCAAGGGGGAGCTAATATTTTTAAATTTCAGGGTACAGAAAGTCCTCAGAAACTTTTAAATAGTTCAATGGTCAGAAATTGCTGTTTAAAAACTCAGTCAGAAAAGTTTGATTCCCAATTTGAACCAAGCTCGTTCTGAGAAGAGAAGAAAGTTTAATTAATTAATTTGGAAGAATTACAACTGAAGAATCAGCTTTAAAGACCAGCAAAGGCCAAGATTTGATGCTTTCATGATCGTAAAGCATTGTGCTGAAATGGAGAATTCTGCAGTAGGTCAAGTAGCCATTATTTATAATTTTTTGAAGGCTAAGCGTGAGTTCCATTGCAATGGGTGCCCATCAAAACTGGTAAGTGTGGGTAAACTCTTGGTCTTCAAATGAACCGTAGCGCCATCTTGAATTTCAGCAACTTCTTAAAGCTGAACATACACTTCAAAAAGTTTTAACCATAGATCAGAAATCCACTCTTCCACTAATTAGACTTATCAAAAGTCAAGAACAAACTTCTGATTGGGGACTTTGGAAAAAAGGCTTCCTTATATACATGTTTGCTTAAGGTCAGGATAAAAGTCAGAAACTCAACAAGTTAACATACTGCTTAACTCAGTAGGCCCAATGATAGGCAACATTATTGCTAGAAAATGAACCACGGAATCATCTGCCAAAGTTGAAGAAGTGCTAAAATCATTCAATGTTTATTTTCATCCAAAAAGTAACAAAATTCCCGTGAGGGCTGAATTTAGTAAATGTGTTGACCATAAGACCATAAGACAGAGGAGCAGAATTAGGCCACTCGGCCCATCGAGTCTGCTCCGCCATTCAATCATGGCTGATATTTTCTCATCCCCATTCTCCTGCCTTCTCCCATAAGCTCTGATCCCATTATTAATCAAGAACCTATCTATCTCTGTCTTAAAGACACTCAGTGATTTGGCCTCCACAGCCTGCTGTGGCAAAGAGTTCCACAGATTCACCACCCTCTGGCTGAAGAAATTCCTCCTCATCTCTGTTTTAAAGCATCGTCCCTTTAGTCTGAGATGGTGTCCTCTGGTTCTAGTTTCTCCTACAAGTGGAAACATCCTCTCCATGTCCACTCTATCCAGGTCTCGCAGTAAGTTTCAATAAGATCCCCCCTCATTCTTCAAAACTCCAACGAGTATAGACCTAGAGTCCTCAACCGTTCCTCTTACGACAAGTTCTTCATTCCTGGCATCATTTTTGTGAACCTCCTCTGGGCCCTTTCCAAGGCCAGCACATCCTTCCTTCGATATGGGGCCCAAAACTGCTCACAATACTCCAAATGGGGTCTGACCAGAGCCTTATGCATCCTCAGAAGTACCTCCCTGGTCTTGTATTCTAGCCCTCTTGACATTACTGCTAACATTGCATTTGCCTTCTTAACTATCGACGGAACCTGCACGTTAACCTGAAGAGAATCATGAACAAGGACTCCCACTTTTCCACATTGTATTTCATTTGGCACTTCATTGCCCACTCTCCTAGCTTGTCCAAATCCTTCTGCAGCCCCCTTGCTTCCTCAATACTACCTGTCCCTCTACAGATCTTTGTATCATCTGCAAACTTAGCAACAGTGCCTTCAGTTCCTTCTTCCAGATCATTAATGTATATTGTGAAAAGTTGTGGTCCCAGTACAGGCCCTTGACGCACACCACAAATCACCAGCTGCCATCCTGAAAAATACCCCTTTATCCCCACTCTCTGCCTTCTGCCAGTCAGCCAATCCCATCCATGCCAGGATCTTACCCATAACACCATGGGCTTTTAACTTACTTAACAGTTTCCTATGCGGCACCTTGTCAAAGGCCTTCTGGAAATCTAAATAAATCATGTCATGTACTTCATATTCTGTTTCTTCCCCATTAGCCCCCCAAAAATTATCAACACGCCTCAGCCTTGTACAACTGTGTGGAGGCAGGTTTCCGTTGGGCCTAAACTGAGCCGGTATTGAATATTTTTCAATTGACTTTTCCTTTCTCTTTTGCATCTTTTATATCCAACACATACATTTGCATTGGCTTGCAGTTCTCCTTTGTCTAACTTCCTTGTTACCTCCTCAAAGAACTCTAATAGATTTGTCAGACACGACTTCCCTTTGACAAAGCCATGCTGACTCAGTCCTATTTTACCATGCACTTCCAAGTACTTTGCAATCTCATCTTTAATAACAGACTCTAAAATCTTACCAATGACCGAAGTCAGGCTAACAGGCCTATAATTTCCTGTCTTCTATCTCCCTCCCTTCTTAAACAGTGGTGTTACATTAGCCACTTTCCAATCCTCTGGGACCTTTCCTGCCTCCAGTGAATCCTGAAAGATCATCACGAATGCCTCCACAATCTCCTCAGCTATCTCATTTAGGATCCTGGGTTGCAGTCCATCCGGTCCAGGTGACTTATCCACCTTCAGTCCTTTCTGTTTCCCCAGAACCTTCTCCGCAGTAATGGTCACTGCACTCACCTCTGCCCCCTGGTTCTCCTGGAGCTCTGGCATCCTACTGGTGTCTTCCACCGTGAAGACTGATGCAAAGTAACTATTCAGTTCATCTGCCATTTCTTTGTTTCCTATTATTACTTCTCCAGCCACATTTTCCATTGGTCCAATGTCTATTTTTGCCTCTCTCTTACCTTTTATATATATTGAAAAAATTCTTCCTATCTTCCTTTATATTACTAGCTACCTTGCACTCATACTTTATCTTCTTCCCCGCCTATTGCTTTTTTAGTTGTACTCTGCTAATTTTTAAAGGCTTCCCAATCCTCTGACTTCCCACTAATCCTCGCCACTTTGTATGCTTTTTCTTTAGCTTTTTTGCTGTCTTTGACATCCCTCATCAGCCATAGATGCCTTGTCCTCCCCTTGGCATGTTTCCTCATCGTTGGGATGAGTTTGTTGTGCCTTGCTAATAACCCCAGAAACTCCTGCCATTGCTGTTGCACTGTATTCCCTGTTATACTCCTTTTCCAATCAACTCTAGCCAGCTCCTCCCTCTGCCTTACACTTTACCCCCTGACTGCTTTTTGTTTCTGGCCCCGTTTGACTAGCTCACTAATATTCTGTCCAGGATAGCGGAAGGCTGTGAATGTAGTCACCTAAAATCTGAACTCAGAACATTGCTGAAAAAATTATTTTTTTTCCCCAAGTTTTGTGCCTTGCATTCATCAGGGCAATTTTCAAGAATACAATGGAAGGGAAATCAACAAATTTGTACTGCATGGGAAGAGAGTTCTGATTGGTTGGCAAGTGGATCCTGACTGGCCATGGAGAATACACCAGTTGATAGTGACTGACTGAACAAAATAAGTCACAGTCATTCGCGGATTCATTCCTCAGGGAAATGCCTTGACCAATCAGTCAAGCTGCCCGGTTTAAATTTCAAACAAAGCTTGGCAATGAACTGTCGGTCACTATCAACTGGTGCATTCTCCATGGCAATGTCGCCGCCAATTAAAGTCCACTTGCCAACAAAACAGCACTCTCTTCTTACGCAGTGCACATTTGTTGAGTTCCCTTACATTGTATTCTTCTGAATGTCATGGTAAGTGCAAGATGAAAATCTTTGATGAAAACTCATTCAACACTCGCTGTGTCACTTCCAATCTCTCCTCACTGACATCAGCCTGGCCTGTTATACTTTACTCATTGTGCATTTCCAAAGAGTTTGGTGTGGATCTGTCTGTGGCAGCCATTGTTTTAATATCCAGCACTTTGCATTTTAACGCATCTTCCTATGACAGTGACGAGTTTCGATGGTTCATTGAATTGTAATAAATATCCCTCTCTTCACACTCCCCTTAGGGTGGTTGTCTTCACCTTCTCCTTGGAAGGTGGTCTTGCAATTTTAAACAGTTTGTTATGTTTCATTTCAAATTGCCAAATTTTCAGTCAGTTGAAAAGTGATATTTTCAAAAAAGGAGCCAAAGTCTCGTGACTATGCCGACAGTTCCTAGCCTGAAGACTTTAATATATACAGGTACATAGGGCGGGACTCTCTGACCCCGGGTCGGGTCAGAGAATCGCCGGGCCGGGCGCAATTCACGCGATGCCGCCCTGACACCGGTCCGTCGATTCTCCGCCGTTGTGCCTGTCGGGGGCCACTCTATGGGGCCCCCCGCCCCAGTGATTCTCCACGCAGGATGGGCCGAGTGGCTGCCGAGGTAGCCCGAGACCCACCGGCGCCGTTCACATGTGGTCTTTCCCGGCGGGACCTCGGCGTCCATCCTGCAGGGGGCGGCCTGGTGGGAGGGAGGGGGGATCTGACTCCAGGGGGGCTTTCACCGTGGCCTGGCTCGCGATCAGGTGCCCACCGTTCGGGGGGGTGGGCAGCTTCTCCTGGTGGGGGCCTCTTTTACTCTGCTTCGGCCCCTGTCGCTCTCCGCCATGTTGTGTCGGGGCTGGCGCGGAGAAGGAAGCTACCGCGCATGTGCGAATTCGCGCCTGCCGCAGTGTGCATGCGCAGACCCGCAGCGCCCGTTTGATGCTGGTATCGGCTGCTGGAGCTGCGTGAGTCGCTCCAGTGCCGTGCTGGCCCCCTGTAGGGCTCAGCATCGCTGCTCCTGGGGGCCTGTTGGCGCCGTCGTAAAACGCAACGGCATTTAACGATGGCCTCAACACTTAGCCTCAGGATCAGAGAATCCCACCCATAGTTCTTGTAGTTAATAAATACATACAGTTAAGACTACAAAGACTTTATTAAAACCTACCGAATGGTATCTAACACCCTGTAACAATCCCTGTGTCTCCAAGACTGAAGCTATGTTTCAGCCAGCACCAGGCACACACATTGATTCAGCAGACATAATTATTGATGGCCCAGACTCAAGGTTGTAAAGAAAGTCTCATACCTTGGCAATGTGCTTTCTAGGGATGTTAATCTAAAGCAAGTTTCTGATCACTGCCAACTCTATGATTGTGTCCGGAAACAGGATGACATTAAGCTGAAGTCTGAAATCAAACTGTACCAGGTCATTGTCCTTTCCACCATGCCATTGGCACTATATAGAAGGTTTGGAATTCTTTGTCCAAAGTCACCTGGGGCCCTTCGTGAGAATTTGATGGTAAGGCAAAATCACAAACAACGAGTTCCGTCATCACACTGGGATCAACATCATGAAGAACACTTTCCAAAAAATTCAACTGAGGTGGTCGTCCACATGGATGAATACAGAATTCCCAAAGCTAATCCTCCGATGGGCAATCTTCTCATGGCAAAGACGGCCAGTACAAATGATACAGGGACACTCTTGCAGACCACCTCTCTTGGGACAATATTGCAGCTGAGCGACCTATTTGGAGGCAAGCATTGAAATTTGGTTCAGCATACTTTGAGGACCACCTCCATCAAACTCACAACAGCCGACATACCCAAAGAAAGGCCAGAGCTGGCCCTGCCAGTAAATGTGTTCAGATGCTAACGCCAGAGGGGGCTGCAAGTAAGGATCTACTTGTCATCACTTTATGATAGAAATATCTACCTGGAAGTCCACTGGGACTGAGAAAGGGCTAATTTGGGCCTACAGTCTGTCAGAGAACAAGCCAGATAATCTCAGTTCAGTCTTTGAAATAAATCAATGGAAGTAGGTGCTGTTGCCATTCTAGAAGCCATGACTATCCTTAGATCATTCTATGGAACTTTGCACCATAGGACTCTCTAAGATTGTCACACATTCCACGGTGGTCTGCACAGCTTCGCAGAACTTCCTTCATTGTGTTAAGATGTAGATTCCTCCAATTTATCCACCATGAGTTTGGTTCAATGATTTCAATAGATAATGGTCCGAATAGCCCTCCAGGTGCAGTATACCTGAAGTGTTCCCTCTCTAATTTGACCTGTGTCTGGAGATTAAGCAGCCGCTGTTATCCCAGTAACTCTCCTATGGCTGCAAATAAAGTAGAAATGCAGTCACCCATGCAAGCCTGCTCTGTTGATATTGTTCACTTGCTGCTGGACCTTGTTGCTGTTATCCCGCTGGCTGTTTGATTAGTGTGGAAAGCTCTGTGCTGGTCTCCTGTAAGGCTGTATAATATGTGACTGGACTCACGCCTCTTGTAAATCCCAAATTACACCCACTTGTGCATTGGAGAATGATCGCTGTTGCATTTCCTGTGAATAACTGAAAGAGGTTACATGTCTGTGAGTACTTATCACTGGAACGACTCACGACTCAGCGATAGATTGGGCAAATCAAATTAATCACAATACTGTAGAGGAGGAATTCCTGGAGTGTATATGGGATGGTTTTCTGGATCAATACATTAAAGAACCAACTAAAGAACAGGCCATCCTAGACTGGGTATTGTGTAATGAGGAAAGGAATAATTAGCAATCTAGTTGTACGAGACCCCTTGGGGATGAGCGACCATAATATGAGGGAATTCTTCATCAAGGTGTGGAGTGACGCAGTTGATTCTGAGGCGAGTGTCTCAATAAAGTAAGCAATGAGACATGAGTTGGCTATGATGGATTGGGAAATGTTACTTAAAGGGATGACTGTGGATAGACAATAGCAAACATCCAAAGAACGCATGGGTGAACTGTAACAATCGTTCATTCCTGTCGGGCGCTAAATAAAATGGAAAAGGTGGCCACACCATGGCTTACAAGGGAAATTAGAGATAGTATTAGATCCAAGGGAGAGACATTCAAATTGGCCAGGAAAAACAACAGACCTGAGAATTGGAAGCAGTTTAGAATTCAGCAAAGAAGGACCAAGGGATTGATTAAGAAGGGCAAAATAGAGTCTGAGATTAAGCTTGCGCGGAAAATAAAAACTGACCGTAACAGATTCTATAGGTAGAAGAGGAAAAGATTGGTGAGGACAGTCAGATACAGGGGAATTTCTAATCAGGAACAAAAGAATGGCTGATCAGTTAAATACATCGCTCAGTCTTCACAAATGAGGACAAGGAGAAAGATCAGGGAAATTTAACCCAAACCTTTTTTCTATGTTTCCATATTATTAACACCGTAGACCCAACGATCATAGAGTATACCTGATAAAGCAGTTCCATGCTCACACAAAACTCGGCTATTTTCCATAACCATGATACGAACTCGGTGACGGTCTCACCGGGGAACCTCTCTGCCATATTAAACCAATATCTTTGATCAGGGGCTTAAGTGTTGCACCACAAGTGCCACGAGCTGGTCAAACGATCATGTATCTGGCGCTGCCAGGAATGTGAGACTCCGGATCTAGTTTAACAGCCTGCATGGCCCTCTCTGCCAAGGCGAATCTCAGTGCTCTTCACAAAAGCGGCAAATTCTTTACTCGTGAAAGAGTTGTCTGTCATAAACACCTCAGGAATTCTGTGAATGAAAAATGAAATGCACAATCGCTCGACGGTCGCTTAGGAGATGATTATCACCATCTTGTAGACTTCCAGCCACCGAGACGAGAAACGTCAAACCCAGGAATGGACCGGCAAAACCGGCGATCATGCAAGCCCAAGGGTGCCCACTCCAAAGTGTGTTGGGGCGCCGCCGCACGCTGCTCCTGTTGTTCTTGACCGATGAAGTCCTGTTGGGTCAACGCCTCAATATCCATGTCCAAACCAGGCCACCAGCCATAGCTTATTGCCAAAGTCTTCATTTTAGGGTGCCCGTTGCGAAAATCCTTCAACACAATTGCCTGGCCCTTCACCAGAACAACAACCCTGGTGCCCCATAGGAGAATACCATCATCTTCCACAGTCAGCTCTGAGAACTTCAGCTCCCCTGATAGCTGTCGATGCTGCCCACCACATAGCACCAGATACCGCACCCTGGTAAGGCCATGATCATGTTGAATAGCAGAGCTAGCTCAAATGGGCGAATAGCCCATTTCTGCTCTATTTGCTATGTTTCTAAGTCTGTGGCAGGTACCATGTAATAAGCCATATTGCAATTTCACAGGATGAATATATTTGTTTCTCTTGGTAATAAGTAAACCATCTATCATTCATATTACTTACATCTGCCAGTCTTAGCTGAATCAAGTGGCTGAACCCTGTCATTGTCGCTAAGCTTTGTATTAACCTTCTAAGCGCTGTTCTATAAGAATTCCCATATACCTCTGTTTGAAGTGGTACACTTGATGTGTTGGGTACCAATTGGAACTTGCCATCTGACTTGTATAGCATCTTACATCATTGGTTCCTATCTCTGTTCTTCAGCTGGGTAAAATACAAGTGATGCACTGAATCCATTCCCATGGTATTCCAACACAACTATTTCTCCAGGTGGTCAGTTGTGATTCAAGTAAATCAGTTTGCAGCCATTGCTTCAATGTAAGTTTTAAATTGAGGAAGTCAATACACTTGAAGTGAGAATATCGCAAAATAGCAATAATATCAGTGTTTACTAGATCAACCAAACTCTGTTTTTTATTCATTCACAGGATGAGGGCCTTGCTGACTAGGTCAGCATTTGCTGCCCATCCCTAACTGTCCTTGAGCTGCCTCCTTGACCTGCTGCAGTCCTTGTGGTGTAGGTGTACCCACTGCGAGTTCCAGGATTTTGACCAGCCACAGTGAAGAAATGGTGATACAGTTCCAACCGAGGATGGTGTGTGACTTTTAATTTTAATAATCTTTATTGTCACAAGTAGGCTTACTTTAACACTGCAAAGAAGCTACTGTGAAAAGCTCCTAGTCGCCACATTCCAGCGCCTGTTCAGCTACACAGAGGGAGAATTCAGAATATCTAACTCACCTAACAGGTGATTTGTGGGAGGAAACCGGAGCACCCAGCGGAACCCCACGCAGACACGGGGGACAACATGCAGACTCCACACAGACAGCGACCCAAGCCGGGAATCGAACCTGGGACCTTGGAGCTGTGAAGCAACAGTGCTACCCACTGTGCTTCCGTGCTGGGGGGAACTTGTAGGTGATGGCGTTCCCATGCATCTGCTGCTCATATCTTTCTAGGTAGGTAGAAGTCACGGGTTTAGAAGGTGCTGTCAAAGGGTAATTTGTGAGTTGCTGCAGTGTATCTTGTAGATGGTACACACTGCTGCCACTGTGATAGGTGGTGGAGGGAGTGGGTGACAATCAAGGGGGCTGCTTTGTCCTGAATGTTGAACGTTTTGCATCCTGTTAGAGACAAACTCAACCAGCTGCATGGAGTGCTTTCCATCACACTCCTGACTTGTGCCTTGTAGATGGTGGACAGATTTTGGTGAGACAGGAAGTGAGTTACTCTCCACATAATTCCTGCCCTTTGTAAGCAATGTATTTATATAGCTGGCCAATGGTAACCCCCAGGATGTTGACAGTGGAGCTTCAGCGATAGCAATGCCGTTGAATGTCAACAGGGGATGGTTAAATCACTCTTGTTGGTGATTATCATTGCCTGACACCATAAGACCTCAAGACAGAGGAGCAGAATTAGGCCACTCAGCCCATCGAGTCTGCTCCGCCATTCAATCATGTCTGATATTTTCTCATCCCCATTCTCCTGCCATCTCCCCATAACCCCGATCCCCTTATTGATCAAAAATCTATCTATCTCTGTTTAAAAGACACTCAGTGATTTGGCCTCCACAGCCTTCTGCAGCAAAGCGTTCCACAGATTCACCACCCGCTGGCTGAAGAAATTCCTCTTCATCTCTGCTTTAAAGGATCGTTAGTCTGAGATTGTGTCCTCTACTTCTAGTTTTTGCGACAAGTGGAAATATTCTCTCCACGTCCACTCTATCCAGGCCACGTAGTATCCTGTAAGTTTCAACAAGGTCCCCCCTCATACTTCTAAACTCCAATGAGTTCTGACCCAGAGTCCTCAACCGTTCCTCATATGACAAGCTTTTCATTCCAGGGATCATTCTTGTGAACCTCCTCTGGACCCTTTTCAAGGCCAGCACATCTTTCCTTAGATACGGGGCCCAAATCTGCACACAATACCTCCCTGGTCTTGTATTCTAGCCCTCTCGACATGAATGCTAACATTGCATTTGCCTTTCTAACTGCCGACTGAACCTGCATGTTAACATTAAAAGAATCGTGAACAAGGACTCCCAAGTCCCGTTGTGCTTCTGATTTCCTAAGCATCTTCCCATTTAGAAAATAGTCTATGCCTCCATTTCTCCTTCCAAAGCGCATAACCTCACACTTTTCCACATTGTATTCCATCTGCCACTTCTTTGCCCACTCTCCTAGCCTGTCCAAGTCCTTCTGAAGCCCACCTGCTTCCTCAATATTACCTGCCCCTCTACAGATCTTTGTATCATCTGCAAACTTTGCAACAATGCCTTCAGTTCCTTCCTCCAGATCATTAATCTATATTTTGAAAAGTTGTGGTCCCAGCACAGATCCCTGAGGTACACCACTAGACACCGGCTGCCATCCTGAAAATGATCCCTTTATCCCCACTCTCTGCCTTCTGCCAGTCAGCCATTCCCCTATCCATGCCAGGATCTTACCCTGAACACCATTGGCTCTTAACATATTTAACAATCTCCTATGCGGCACCTTGTCAAAGGCCTCCTGGAAATCTAAATAAATCACGTCCACTGGTTTTCCTTTGTCTAACTTCCTTGTTATTTCCTCAAAGAGCTCTAACAGATTTGTCAGACATGACCTCCCTTTGACAAAGCTGTGCTGACTCAGTCCTATTTTACCATGCACTTCCAAGTGCTTCGCGATCTCATCTTTAATAACGGACTCTAAAATCTTACCAGTGACCGAAGTCAGGTGAACCGACCTATAATTTCCCATCTTTGCCTCCCTCCCTTCTTAAGCAGTGGTGTTACATTAGCCACTTTCCAGTCCTCTGGACCCTTCCTGCCTCCAGTGATTCCTGAAAGATCATCACCAATGCCTCCACAATCTCCTCAGCTATCCCTTTTAGAACCCTGGGGTGTAGTCCATCCAGTTCAGATGATTTATGCACTTCAGTCCTTTCAGTTTCCCCAGAACCTTCTCCTTAGTAATGGTTACTGCACTCACCTCTGCCCCCTGGTTCTCCTGGAGCTCTGGCAGCCCACTGGTGTCTTCCACCGTGAAGACTGATGCAAAGTAACTATTCAGTTTGTCTGCCATTTCTTTGTTTCCTATTATTACTTCTCCAGCCACATTTTCCAATAGTCCAATGTCTATTTTTGCCTCTCTCTTACCTTTTAAATATATTGAAAAAACTCTTCCTATCTTCCTTTATATTACTAGCTAGTTTGTACTCATACTTCATCTTCTCCCCCTTATTGCTTTTTTAGTTGTCCTCTGCTCACTTTTAAAGGCATCCCAATCCTCTGGCTTCCCACTAATCCTCTCCTTTTTTTCAGCTTTTATGCTGTCCTTGACTTCCCTCGTCAGCCATGGATGCCTTGTCCTCCCCTTAGCATGTTTCCTTCTCCTTGGGATGAATTTCTGTTGTGCCTCCCGAATAACCCCCAAAACTGCCATTGCTGTTTCACTGTCTTCCCTGCTAGGCTCCTTCTCCAATCAACTCTGGCCAGCTCCTCCCTGATGCCTTTGTAGTTACCCTTTTTTAATTGTAATGCTGTTACATCTGATTGCAACTTCTCCCTCTCAAACTGCAAGGTAAATTCTATCATATTGTGGTCACTGCTCCCTAAGGGTTCCTTCACCTTAAGTTCCCTAATCAAGTCTGACTCATTACACAATCCAGAATTGCCTGTTCCCTAGTGGGCTCTGTCACAAGCTGCTCCAAAAAAAATCTCTTAGACATTCCACAAATTCCTTTTCTTTTTATCTACTACCAACCTGATTTTCCCAGTCTACCTGCATTTTGAAGTCCTCCATGATTATTGTAATATTGTGTTTTTTGTTTTCTAACTCCTGATTTATTTTCTGCCCCATCTCCTGACTACTGCTAGGGGGCCTGTATATAACTCCCATCATGGTCTTTTTACCTTTGCGATTCCTCAACTCTACCCATAGAGATTCTATGTCTTCTGATCCTATATCGCTCCTTGTTATCGATTTAACTTCATTCCTTACTAACAATGCAAACCCGCCCCCCTTTGCCCATCTGCCTGTCCTTTCGATAGGACACATATCCTTGGATATTTAGATCCCAGCCCTGATCCCCTTGCAGCCACGTCTCTGTGATGCCCACAACGTCATACCAGCCAATTTCAATGCGCGCAACAATCTCATTTACCTTGTTCCGTATACTGCGCGCATTTAGGTACAACACCCTCAATCCTGCATTGGCCACCTCCCTTTCCACACTTGTCACCTTTTCTGCTCTGCCTGAGGGTGATGTTTCTTTTAAAATTTTGGTTCTCAATTTCCCCTTCTCAGCTCATATTCTGGTTCCCACCCCCCTGCCGTTCTAGTTTAAATCCTCCCGAGAGAATTTAGCAAACCTCCCAACCAGGATATCGGTGCCCCTCCAGTTTAGATGCAACCCATCCTTCTTGTACAGGTCCCACCTGCCCTGGAAGAGATCCCAATGGTCCAGAAATCTGAAACCCTCCCTCTGACAGCACCAGTTTAGCCACGTGTTGAGCTGCACAATCCTCCTATTTCTCGCCTCACTGGCACGTGGCACAGGGAGTAATCCTGAGATTACAACCTTCGACACGTGTGGCATGTTGTTATTTGTCACATTTCAGCATGAGCCTGAACCAGTTCCTTGTCCAGGTCCTGCTGCATTTGGAGACAGGTGCTTCAATGTCTGAGCGGTGATGAATAGTACTGGGCATTGTACAATCATCAGGAAACATCACCACTTCTGACCCCATGATGAAGGGAATGTTATTAATGAAATAACTGAAGGTAGTTGACCAAGTACAGCACGATAACGCTATGGAGCTGATTTGTGACCAATAACTATGCATCATACAGGGGTGGAGGAGGGGGACTGGCCAGGGGCATGGGGACCACATCCAAACATCACACTCCCTAACCCCCCACCCACCCCACTCCCCTCCCTGGCCGCTGCCTGCCTGCGACCCCCTCCATGATACATACCCGTCGCACTACGGGGTGGGGGCCTGGGATGGCAGTAACAGTGGGCCTGGTCCACGATGGCTGTGGTGGAGACGGTCGGGGTGGGGGGTA
This sequence comes from Scyliorhinus canicula, assembly GCF_902713615.1. Taxonomy (NCBI): domain Eukaryota; kingdom Metazoa; phylum Chordata; class Chondrichthyes; order Carcharhiniformes; family Scyliorhinidae; genus Scyliorhinus; species Scyliorhinus canicula. The sequence continues at coordinate 40,326,367 of NC_052154.1, forward strand.
TGGGGCGAGTGGGGAGCCTGGGCCACCAACTTGGTCCAACCATTCCCCCCTCCCCAACGTCTGCCCATTCCCCCCCTCACTCTCCAGCCAGCCCAGACCAGCCCACCCCTTACACCCATCAGACAGAGCACGAGACATGTAACCGTGGCAATAGGTGTTTAACGTGAACAAATAGATACAGATTGGTGCCCTAGCCCCTATAACTAAACTGTGCCCTGCACCCATACCAACTTACCTGGTGTCTAACTTTCTGGCCTAATGGGCCAGAAAATTACATCTCGGAGGATCCCCAGACAGTACAGCAGGAGTGGATACGGCCTGTCGTGATTTCCGCCCTACGACCTGGGTCCCCGTTGGCAGACGTCTTCCGGGACAACCGGGCCTGGATGGGCTCGACTGCTGCTCTGGAGTCCGAGGTGCTGCGGTGTTCCGGCACCACCACTGCGGGAGTCACTGGCACTATCACCTCCTCCTCCCTTAGGGTGCCCGATGGCCCCCGGGTTAGTCCATGGGAAGGTGGGTGAGAGCGGAGCTAACATCTAAACTCCCCCGCCACCTGGCACTGCCAGTCCTGGAGGCCCGCTCTGGTCTCCACCAGGGTCTGCATGCTCGCGGCCATGAAGCCCAGGGAGTGGACCTGGCACTGCACCACATCACGCTGCGACTGTGCCACCATCTTCTGTGTTTGTGTCAGCTCAGCCAGTCACCGCTCCTTCTCCCTCTGGGACTGGTCCACCTCCCTCTGTGTCTGGGCCACATTGGCCAGCGTCTGGGCAATGGCACCGACGTTCTGAGCCATGGCCTGCTGACTGGGCCATGCTCAGAAGCGCCACTGCGATTTCCAGATGGCTCCGGGACATGGTCGCCTCTGAGGTGGCAATCCTGTCCTGGGTCGGCCAGCGCCTGCAGAGAATACCCCAGGCCTTGGGCATGCTGATCCACAGCCGAAACCGTCGGCCTCCATCATGGACGGCACACATGCGGTGTTGGCCTGGGTGGCACACATGGTCAGCACCAGCTCCTGCTCCTGCATGCGATAGGACTCCTCCAACTGCACCTGCAGGTACTGGATGCTCACGGACAACCCCTGATGCAGTCGCTGCCTCTGCGACCGAATCTCCACTATGGATGGGACTGTTTGTTTCAGAAAGTAGAGACCCGTCTGGACGGCAGCTAGTCCCTGCCGTTGGCCTTCCCTCTGACCATCCGCCCCCTCGGATGTTCCTACCTCCACCTGCTGTACAGGAGCAGTTGTGTGGTACACACCAGATAATGTCCCAGGAGCCTCTTCACTAAAGTGCCCAACCGAGGTGAGTGTCTCTGGGATGATAGAAGGTGATGGAGACAGCTGTGACGGAAAATCACTGTCATCCTCCGACCCAAGCCCCGGGATTTCCTGAGTCTTGGTTGGAGGGCTGGTGTCCAAGATGCTCCCATCACTGCTCGGCTCACGGGAGGGCTCCGGCTGTGGCACTGGCTGGGGGCGGGGGATGCCGGATGGACCTGCCCCATCCCCAGTTGGTCCTGCAAGACATAAGACAAGACGCATGATTAGACTGGGGGGGGAGTGAGGGTGGGTGTGTGGGTGGGGGTGGGGGCTGGCAGTGTTGGTCTCGGTCAGCATTGGGGTGAGGATGGTGTTGGGTTGAGGGTGATGTGGGAGTGATGGTGATATGGGGTGAGGGTGGTGGGGTGGTGTTGGCGGGGGGGGGGGGGAGCGTTGACACACGTGTCACGGGATACCGCAACTAAACGGGGTCTCGCTTCCTCGCCCGCAACTTCCCTTTCCTCCGGACACCGAGCACCTCCTGGGCCCCCTTCTCGGCCATGGTGATGGGCCGCAGGTCCGGCGGTCCCCTTGCTGTCTTCTCCCGCTCCCAGCAGTTGTGCGCAGTCTTCTCCGGGGCTGGGGGAGGGGAAGGGGAACGACAGAATACGACAGTGTTAGACAGTTCGACCCATGCAGCCCAGGGGGTGTGTACCTGGTGGCCTCAGTGGCCAGGACACTGGCCATGGCGGCAGGTATGGGTACCGGCATGTGCTACAGTGCGGGGGTTCGGCTGTCCTCCTGGCGGGTGAGGGGGGTAGGATTCTGTGTGTGGGGGGCGCCAGGGGCACAGTGCTACCTACTCACCCTGGACGCCCTGAGGAAGTTGTGCATTATTTTGCGGAACTGCTGGCCTGTCCGGACGGTAATGCCCACAGTACTCCTGGCCTCTGCCACTTATGCCCAAGCATGGCGAATGGCAGCAGCTGGCAACCTCCTTCCCGGGCCAGGATACAGGGTCATCCTCCGCTCCTCCACCACCTCCAACAGGATCTCCAGGTTGACATTTGTAAACCTCGTGGCTGCTCTCCTCACCGCCATCTTGTTGGCAAGGATGGTGTGTGTGGGGATGAAGTGTGTAGATGTGGCTGCAGCTTGTCAGCCTTTGAGTGTCAAACGTGAGACCGGTGAATCGGGCAACGTTTCTCATTGGAATGGATTGCGTTCCTTGTGGCGCTGGTGCTCGCCCCTTAGCGGTAGCAGAATAGGTCCAGGTGTGGCACCAGTTTTTCTGAAATGAAAGTCCATGAATTCTGCATTGGCATCAACACTTACATAGAACATACAGTGCAGAAGGAGGCCATTCGGCCCACCGAGTCTGCACCGAACCACTTAAACCCCCACTTCCACCCTATCCCCGTAACCCAATAACCCCTCCTAACCTTTTTGGTCACGAAGGGCAATTTAGCATGACCAATCCACCTAACCTGCACGTCTTTGGACTTTGGGAGGAAACCGGAGCACCCGGAGGAAACCCACGCAGACACGGGGAGAACATGCAGACTCCGCACAGACAGTGACTCAGCGGGGAATCGAACCTGGGACCCTGGTTCTGTGAAGCCACAGTGCTAGCCACTTGTGCTACCATGCTGAGACTTAGTCTCAGAAATGAAGAATCCCGCCCACAGCCTCCAGACAGCTTCATTCTGATCAATCCGCCTCTCTTCCCCTCTCGCAGATTCCAGCAATAGAGTCCTCAACAGTAGAAAATCACTCTGACGCAGAGAACAGCAGAAGAGAGAAAGAGCTCCCCTTCTCCAGTGCCAGCAGCAGATTATCATATATCTTCTCTTTCTTTACTCCAGGCCACAGAAGCAAAAGAACCTGCAGCAAACAAACACACAACCTTTAGACCTTTGCAGCTACCAAAACAGCAAATATAACCTGCAGCACCACTTGAGAGCTGTGAAGTGCCCACATAACTATTATTGCCAATTCCCTATTCACAATAGCCTACAGCTGTGCAGCCAGAGGCTACTCACAGTCAGAGGGAGTTATAGTGAGATGCACTACATTACCACAGATAGGGCTTTGCCCTGGAGGTGTTCGGTGGGACATAGGCAGCAGCCGTGGTTGCCCCTGTTATGGGTACACACAATCTGTGGGATGGCCTAAAGGATCTGCAGGCGCTGAGCCCCTCACCCAACTGGCCTATAGGCGATGCCCAACGATGATGCCCAGCCCCCTGCCCAGGCCTGACCCTGACCCCCCCCCCCCCCCCCCCCCCCCCCGCCCCACCAAGAACTGGGCAGCAGCTCCAGTGTCCCTTGGCTTCATGCCCAATTTCAAAAATGGCTACTCTACCTCCACTGATCCCCACGGAAGCCATTGCGCTAGGTTACCGGTTTTTAATAGGTGTGCTAAAGGACGCACGTGTGACCTCTCGCTGGGGAGCCAGTTAGATCTTGGGATTCCATTACATAGGGCGTCTATCTCGTTAATGAGGTGGAGATTGCCCTCAATTGGTGTTAATTGGTGCCATGGCACGTCCGAGCGGTCTGCGAAACCTGCAAATGGGGGCGAGTTGGTTAGATCAGGAACCAATCAGAGCCCGGCACAGATCCCAATTTTGGCTTGCACGGATCTGCGCCGGCCGCAACCCAGCCATTATATCACATCCTGTGTCATTTGATTGGAGCTTGGGGAGATTCCTCTCGGCAATCAAATGCGTAGGGCCTAAAGGTACAAGCCAGACTGCCTCTTTCCGGTTCGTCGGAGATCAGGGAGCCTGCTCTCCGGATACCCTACAGCAACCCCACTCCCTACACATTGGCAGTGACCACCCCCCACACTTGCAGGCCTCATGCCTGCCCCCTTCACTGGTACCACGCCCGCCCCCCCACTCCCCCCCCACACCAAGTGACAAACACCCTGCTATGGGATCGCAGCAGGCCCCCCTTTAAAGCTTCCCCCTTTTCTGGCACCCCCATGCTTCCACTTCAGGCCTCTCTTCATGCCCCCTCAAAACTCCCCCTGTCATGGCCTTGCCCCCTCTCAGGCTCTGCCCTATAGTGCCCCATGGCACCCTGACATTGCCCCCTTGCGGTGCACCTCAGCACACTGGCAGTGCCAACCAGGGTGCCAGGGGCAGCCTGTCCCCGACCACTCAGGGCTCCAATAGCCTCAGAGCTCCCCAGAATGGTCATTTTGTCAGATCTCTGTAGATGAAGACCAGTAGTGATTCCAGCCAGCCTCATGCTGCTCCGGCAGGGCTGTGCATTCCGGGAGTCGGGACACTCTGGCTAAAACCTGGAACTGTATTTTTAAATGCAGATCGCATCCGGTGCTGCGGGCTGGGAGCATCACGCTTCGTTCAGCGCCCGCCGCGAACCCCTTAGCAGAAAAAGTGGGAGGGGTAGGGGGGAGGGCGGTGCCGGGCGCAATGCTGAGGGCAATGCCCCCGTTGTCTTCAAAGTGAGGTTTTTCTAAATCTATCCTGGGATGTGGGCATCACCGGCAATGCCAGCATTTGTTACCCATCTCTAATTGCCTTTGAACTGAGTGGCTTGCTGGACCATTTTAAAGGGCAGTGAGGAGCCAACTGCATTGCTGACAGTCTGGAGTTACATGAAGTCCATACCAAGTCAGGGCAGCAGATTTCCTTCCCTAAAGGGCATTAGTGAACCAGATGGGTTCTTACAATAATCAATGATAGTTGCCGTGGTCACCATTACTGAGACTAGCTTTCAATTGCAGGTTTTTCAAAAGTTAATTCCACCAGTTGTCGTGATGAGATTTGAACCCACATACCCAGAGCATCTGGGCCTCTGAATCATTATCCAGTGACATTATTACTTTACCACATCACCCCAGTGCACTGTAAATTTACCAGAGTGATACCCTGGACACTAAGGGACAAATTATGAGGGGAGAAATTACAAATCAAGGTTGCATTCTCTGGAATTTAGAAGACTGAGGAGTGATTTGATTGAAGGGAACAGATAGGATAGAAATGATTAAACAATTTCTGCTGTTCTGAGAGCCCAGGACTAGAGGGCATCGTCTGGAAAGTAGAAGCAGGCCTTTCAACAATGGAGTTAAGAAATACTTCTTCGGAAACAAATGAGTGGTATAAGCTTGGAATCATCTTCTGCAAATAACAATTGATGGTAGATCGATGATAAGTTTTAAAGCTGAGCGAGATCATTTTTTGTTAATTTGTGGTATTAAGGGACATAGGCTGAACGCAGGTACATCGTACTAGGCCACAGGTCAGCCACAATCTCATTGAATAATGCAACTGGCTCCAGAGAGAAAGTGGCCTAATCCTGTTCCAATTCCCCCCCCCCCCCCCCCCCTGCAAAGTTCTCCCAAAATTGCTCCCAGGCATTTATCTGAGTGTTGGTGTTTGCTCCTTTGGCCTCCTGCCCTCCGATGGTTTTCAGTGGGAAACTGATGGGGTCTATGTAGATGTGGCTAATGAGTTAAAATCTAATGGGCCGTACGCTGTGGGGGCTGCCATGGTTTGCTGCATGCCTAGGCCCCTGCATGCTCACCTGCTGCTTGCCTAATCGAACCAGGTTACATGTACAGGTTAGTACATTAAGAATGAAGTGAGACAGCTTTTATTTGGTTGAATGAACCTGTTCCTTCTACAGGCCATGCACAATTCCCCTACCACAGATTCTTTCAGTGGAAAACTTCCAACAAATTTCATGTTGTCCCCCTAATACATCTTGCAAAATCACAAAATATTAATTGAATATCGTAATTTACACTCTTCAACCCTGAACATTGTACATCTGACATTTCAGTGCAACACAGGAATAATATCTGATCGTTAATGTCGATGTAAAAAGGCTGAAACAAGAAATTTTAGTATGTATATTGCCAAAGGCTGTGATTGATAGATCCTGTAAAATTTAAATCAGTAGAAATGCGTTGCACAGATTCATCTAAAATATTTTGGTTTAAACAATATTCTGCTCATATACAATCAGTTAGCTGCTGCAACCTTACTGCTTAACACTTACATTTTAATCAACAATGTACTTACTATATATTGGACATTGACTATAGAAAGAGGAAGCGTTGGATAATTATTTACTTTAGTTTTAGTTAAAGGGGCTTTGTTACCACAGTGATTCGCTCTCGGATAGGCGTCGGGCCGCCCCAAAGGTGCGGAATCCTCCACACCTTCAGCAGCTAGGCCAGCACCGGAGTGGTTTGCGCCCCACCGGCTGGTGTGGAAGGCCTTTGGCGCCACGCCAGCGGGGCCGAAGGGACTCTGCCGGCAGGCGTGGGTCCGCGCATGCGCGGCAGCATCAGCGGTTGATGGCGCCATCCCCGCACATGCGCAGGGCGGGTTTCACCTACGCGTCGGCCATCGCGGAGGCTGACACAGCCAGCGTGTAGGAAAAGAGTGCCCCCACAGCACACGCCCGCCCGCGGATCGGTGGGCCCCGATCGCAGGCCAGGCCACTGTGGGGGCACTCCCCCAGGGCCAGATCGCCCCGCGCCCCCCCCAGGACCCCAGAGCCCGCCCACGCCGCCAGGTCCTGCCAGTAAGGGACCTAGTCTAATTTACGCTGGCGGGACTGGCAAAGAACCAGCGGGACTTCGGCCCATCGCGGGTCGGAGAACCGCCGGGGGGGGGCGCCGCGAGCGGTCGCTGACCGACGCGGCGTGATTCCCGCCCCCGCCGAATCTCCGGTGCCGGAGAATTCGGCGGCCGACGGGGGCGGGGTTCACTCCGTCCCCCTGCCGATTCAATACCTGCAAAGCTTAGAATAGCCTAAACTGAAAACTCAGCCACCACAGTGCCATACAACAAACAAATTGCAATTTTCAAATAATGCATACAAAAGACAAATAATATAATTAAGAAAAGAAGCAGCAGAGTCCCTGGGTAATCCAGGAAAGGCACAGTCCTAATATATTTCAATCATATCTGTGGGGTTAGATTTCGCTTTAGGGATTAAATAAAGGTGATGGGAATTTGTGCAACTCTGTGCATATTTTGAAGAAAAACATTTCACATTTTTGTGTACATATCATTCCTCCCTTCGAAGTCTTAACTTTTGGCCTAAAGCCCGATAACATTATTAAGGAATTTTTGATTAATAGAAGTCAATCAATTCCTTGGTACAACTATCTTCCCAAAAAGAGGACTAGCCAGCATTCTGAATTTCAGATGGGTGGGATTACAGCCAGATGCTCAAAGATGGAGCACAGCTGGGTGGGATTACAGCTAGATGCTCAAAGATGGAGCAGAGCTGGGTGGGATTACAGCTAGATGCTCAAAGATGGAGCACAGCTGGGTGGGATTACAGCTAGATGCTTGAAGCTGGAGCACAGCTGGGTGGGATTACAGCCAGATGCTTGAAGCTGGAGCACAGCTGGGTGGGATTACAGCCAGATGCTCGAAGCTGGAGCACAGCTGGGTGGGATTACAGCCTAGATTGCTCGAAGCTGGAGCACAGCTGGGTGGATTACAGCCAGATGCTCGAAGCTGGAGCACAGCTGGGTGGGATTCCAGCTAGATGCTCGAAGCTGGGAGCACAGCTGGGTGGGGATTACAGCCAGATGCTCGAAGCTGGAGCACAGCTGGTTGGGATTACAGCTAGATGCTCGAAGCTGGAGGCCCTAGTGGGTGGGGATTACAGCCAGATGCTCGAAGCTGAGCCCAGCTGGTGGGATTACAGCTAGATGCTCGAAGCTGGAGCACAGCTGGGTGGGATTACAGCTAGATGCTCGAAGCTGGAGCCCAGTTGGGTGGGATTACAGCTAGATGCTCGAAGCTGGACCACAGCTGGGTGGGATTACAGCTAGATGCTCGAAGCTGGAGCACAGCGGGTGGGATTACAAGCTAGATGCTCGAAGCTGGAGCACAGCTGGGTGGGATTACAGCTAGATGCTCGAAGCTGGAGCACAGCTGGGTGGGATTACAGCTAGATGCTCAAAGATGGAGCACAGCTGGGTGGGATTACAGCTAGATGCTCGAAGCTGGAGCACAGCTGGGTGGGATTACAGCCAGATGCTCGAAGCTGGAGCACAGCTGGGTGGGATTACAGCTAGATGCTCGAAGCTGGAGCACAGCTGGGTGGGATTACAGCTAGATGCTCGAAGCTGGAGCACAGCTGGGTGGGATTACAGCTAGATGCTCGAAGCTGGAGCACAGCTGGGTGGGATTACAGCTAGATGCTCGAAGCTGGAGCACAGCTGGGTGGGATTACAGCTAGATGCTCGAAGCTGGAGCACAGCTGGGTGGGATTACAGCTAGATGCTCGAAGCTGGAGCACAGCTGGGTGGGATTACAGCTAGATGCTCGAAGCTGGAGCACAGCTGGGTGGGATTACAGCTAGATGCTCGAAGCTGGAGCACAGCTGGGTGGGATTACAGCCAGATGCTCGAAGCTGGAGCACAGCTGGGTGGGATTACAGCTAGATGCTCGAAGCTGGAGCACAGCTGGGTGGGATTACAGCCAGATGCTCGAAGCTGGAGCACAGCTGGGTGGGATTACAGCTAGATGCTCGAAGCTGGAGCACAGCTGGGTGGGATTACAGCTAGATGCTCGAAGCTGGAGCACAGCTGGGTGGGATTACAGCTAGATGCTCGAAGCTGGAGCACAGCTGGGTGGGATTACAGCTAGATGCTCGAAGCTGGAGCACAGCTGGGTGGGATTACAGCTAGATGCTCGAAGATGGAGCACAGCTGGGTGGGATTACAGCTAGATGCTCGAAGATGGAGCACAGCTGGGTGGGATTACAGCTAGATGCTCGAAGCTGGAGCAGAGCTGGGTGGGATTACAGCTAGATGCTCGAAGCTGGAGCACAGCTGGGTGGGATTACAGCTAGATGCTCGAAGCTGGAGCACAGCTGGGTGGGATTACAGCTAGATGCTCGAAGTTGGAGCCACAGCTGGGTGGGATTACAGCTAGACGCTCGAAGCTGGACCACAGCTGGGTGGGATTACAGCCAGATGCTCGAAGCTGGAGCAGAGCTGGGTGGGATTACAGCTAGATGCTCGAAGCTGGAGCACTAGAAGGGCAGAAGTGATTATTTTTGTAGAAAGAAAGCCAACTTTTACTCTTGCAGTTGTAGATCACGATGCTGCACTCCCAGTAAGAATATGTTGGTGTACCACTCTGTACATTTCTTCAAGAATAGTTAACTTCACTGCCTGAATAACTTAATTGCAGCTATATTAATACCACGACCACCTTAAACTGGATTAGATGAAGGTTAGCATTTAACCATAGAAATATGCAGATTTTCTGTCTAAAACTACTTCATGGGAATATTAATATTACAACCCTGATATTTTTTGTTACTTTTATAGAAATCAATGAAATTCTCAATAGGAGTAGCTTTGCCAATGCCTCGTATCCCTTTGAACACAGATCCGTTATGCCATGTTAATAGCTGTTATTCTGCCTACATTATAAACCAGGGGCAGGATTCTCTGACCTTCCAAGGGTCGGAGAATCGCCGGGGGGACGGAGTGAATCCAGCCCCGACGTCCTGACGGGGTTTTGGCGGGGTCGGGAATCGCGCCGGCCCCTAGCAGCGGCCCCCCCGGCGATTCTCCGACTCATGATGGACCTGCCCTTTTTTGGCAGGTTACGCTGGCATAAATCAAGCCAGGCCCGTACCTACGGGACCTGGCTCTACGGGCGGCCTGCGGAGTCCTCGGGGGGGGGGGGGGGGGGGCACGGGGTATCTGGCCCCGGGAGGTGGCATGGCCCGCGATCGGGGCCCACCGATCCGCGGGTGGGCCTGTACCATGGGGGTACTCTTTCCCTCTGAGGCGGCTGCTGTCAACCTCCACCATGGCCGGCACGGAGAAGAACCCCCCTGCGCATGCGCTGGGATGACGGCAGCAAACGCTGACGCTCCCGCGCATGCACCAACTTGCGCCGGCCGGCAGAGGCCCTTCGCCGCCGGTTGGCGCGGCGCCAAGCCCTTCGGCACCAGCTGGCACAGCGCCAACCCTGCTGGCGCCGACCCTGTAGGCGCGGAGGATGCTGGGCCTCCCGGGCAGCCCGACGCCAGAGTGGTTCACGACACTCCTCGGCACCGGTATGAGCCGCCCCGCCAGGTAGGGGAGAATCCCGCCCCATAATTTTGCAACACAAATTTTTTTCAGTGATTTTTCACTGACTCAAGCCAGCAATGTTTAGACCTATTCCTCAATATTTGCCCACCGCTTCAGCCGTTTCCGTATCCAATTAAGGATGGATTCACTTGCAGACTAATTTACAGATATTTTAAGGAACATAGGGCGGGATTCTCTAATCCCGCGGCAGAGTATCCACGCTGTCATAGACACCGTTGCGTTTTATGACGACGTGAATGGGCCGACCCGATGATTAATTCTGGCTCTCAAAAGGGTCCAGCACGGCACTGGAGCAGTCATACCACTCCAGCTGCAGATCCCGGCGTGAACTGGGTGCCGCGGGATCCGCGCATGCGCAGTGGCACCGGCACCAACGTGCACATGTGCAGGACTACAGGGGCCGGCGTGGAGAAAAGGAGGTCCTCAGCCAGAGAGGCCGGCCTGCCGATCGGTGGGCCCCGATCGCGGGCCAGGCCACATCGGGGGCATTTTTATAACGGCCGAGAATCGGCGGGTCGGCCGCGTAGAGCTGCACCCGACCGGCGGCATACCAACCTCGCCAGAGCCAATAGCGCAAATTCTCCGCTCTGCGGAGAATCGTGTGCCGGCGTCGGGGCGGCATGGCACGATTCGCGCTGGTCGCGGGGATTCTCCGGCCCGGCCCCGGGCTGAGAGAATCAAGCCCATACTGTCTATGTTGTCAAACTGTTGAGGTTAAACAATTCAACTATGTTTTAATAGCTGATCTCGATCACTGAACTATTTTACACATTGATATACAGTATCACGTGTTTAATGTAACAGATTGTTTCTTCATTTATAGAGAAATGATAAAGAATGCTCTTTCTACAGCATGTCCCGACAATAATACACTTTTTGTCGACCTGATGAAGTCTCCATTTCAAAGAAAATCTATGGTGCCAGTACTCTAGTTCTCGCTTTTATAGGCTTGCAATGTTGGTTATAAAATGGAACCATTCACATTAAAATGAAAAGCAATAACTCTGCTGGCATGAGATTCTCATCTACACCTCCTAAATTCTGACTGAAGTATTTGCAGACAACGCTTTCCTCTTCAGGCTAAATTATTAAGTTTTTATAAAGTTGTTAGAAAATAATACAAGGTAAATTGATTTTGACACACCAGTTAGGTCTGTGCTTGTTTTGCCCTGAGTTTTGGTTTCTTGATTAGTCATCCAAGGCTAGCCATGCCGTACAGTGTAGAAAATTATTCACAATTATCATAAATTACCACAAGATTATTCTTGAAAATTTGAATCTTTCTGTTTCAATAATTAAAATAATTTATAAGCATTATAGTGTAATTTTGTCTTAGCGTGCATGTCATTTAGTGCTGCTAGTCTAAATATTATTAATGAAATAGAACGTTCGTGAAATAGTGCATATAGCAGCTTATAGCCTGATACCACAATCTTCCTTGGAATAGACTTTGATCACTGCTGCATTAACCAAGGAAACAACATAAGAGTCACTTGCCTGAGGGACACAACAAAAAATTTAATGTAGACAACATTTCTGAGTACCTAGTGATTACTGCTACCAAAGCTGTTATTTTTCCCTACACAGTACTTTGAACCATGTGCACAATCACAGACTATTGAAGCAAAACCCCTCCCTCCAGCAATCACATGATCCCTTGTGTATTTATGACAAAGCTAGTAAGCAGTCCTTTCGCACAGCAGATATAATATACTTGACATAGCTCCTCAATTGCAAAAATGTTGATGACCAGTGTAAATGTATTGATTCCTTTGCTTTCTGAAACACTGAGGTGTTTTGTAGTTGGAGAAGGGGGAAAAGGCACTGAAACAGAATTGAATCTACTTCTTGGAAACCCAGGTTATCAAACTCATTAATCTACATGTCAAGGGGCTAGGAATGAATAATTGTGTGTAGAATTTATCTGCCAACATGATAGCTACTTTTCAGCTTTCTCTTCAGAGCTCTTTCATTGTGCAAGCTTTAATTATTATATGCTTTGTCTCTTCTATTTCAAGTCTGTTGGGGAGGTATGGAAACATGTACTTCAGCATTATGGAGGACATTCACTGAGAACTGTGACACAGCCATGGTCTTTGCATACCGCATGTTTTTTTTTCCTTTCTGAAGATTAATGTCTTCAAGCTTTTATGTTTAGCAATATTTTCTTAATAATTCATCCTTTGTTTTCTGTGGTCCGAACCCATTTACACAGCAATGTATTTACTACAGTTTTTTGACCAATAGTTATTAATATTGTTCACTATGTGTATTCAGTAACTATTACATTGCTGGAAACAGTGATGAAGATGTAGGTTAGTCACAATTAAGCACAGGAACAAATAGGAAAGTTAAATTGGAAAATATCCTGCAATTCTGTTAATTTAAAGTGAAGCTGCATGGTGATTAGAAAGAACCAAGAACTTTAACCTCAGAGAAATACCACCCTTTTCTACTTTGCATTGTGCATTAGAGTTCAAGACAATAAAAGCCTGATCAAGCTTTCCTTCAAACATTCTCTCCTTAATTATGCAGTATATTTTTGTGAATTTTATCAAATATCTTATAGGTCTGTAAAATACAGATAAATGTGGAAGATGATTTTGCTTTAATATAGCAAAAGTCCAAAACTTGTTTAAAATGTGTACTTTACGCTGACAGTAAAGTAAGTTAATTGCAATATTGAGTGATTTATCTTCTGTATTTTTTTTATACTTTAACCTATTTTTACCAATGATGGAATACTGTTTTTAAATGAACAGGGCAAACCCATCAGAATCTGTTGAAAAAAAAAACTGCGCTTACCTCAAGGTTGTAAGCTCTACTTCTGCCTTGTCAGGCACATTTATGATGTGTTCATAATTAAATGTCCACCAATCTCACAGCATGCTGACCACATTGGGACTATAATCGGTAAAGATAGATGAGATAGAGAAATGTAATATCCTAGCACTAGTGGGCCCAGGCTGATGCTGTGAATTGTCAGTGGTAATTATTAGGCCATCAATAGGGTGATACCTTGCATTCAGAAGGTAGCTGTAATTCCATAACTAAACTTGTTGTGCAATCGAGTTGGTTGTCCTCCATGTTTATTTTTGTGCTACTCCAGTTACTCACATTCCCCCTGTATTTCTTCACTTTGTTTGAATTCCTTTTGAGACATGCTTTACAAATCCTGGGCATGATGAAGAAACGTGAAAGTCATCAGTAGAAACGTTTTATTCTTGTAGCGGGGAGCTACACTTTGAAAGTAGTCAATTGTCAAATACAGGAATTGTGCTGACATGATGAGGCCGTATTGGTCATATCCAATAGAGATAGTTCCGAGGTTAGCCTGTATGGTTTCGCCATTGTCATGTAACACATACCAGCAAGTACTGACATCAGCCTCCCGAGAGTTTAGGGATCTGAAATTTCTGGAATTAAGTTTGACTGCATAAGGGTGAATTACATGACATAGGCTTTGGATGACTGGTTTATCTACTTGTAACGTTACTACAGCAATCCGATTTCCTTTTAGTCTTGTTACTGAAAGTTCTGGAGAGAAATGTGTCAGCTGATATGTCTGATTGTGAATAATCTCCAACGAGCTGAAGGATTTTCGAATACAACAAGGTGAGTAAAGTTCCCCATTTTGTTTTGCTTAAAACGTTTAGTAACATTGATAGTGGAGGAAATAGAAAAATATCCAGGAATTTCTGTACATAGTTAAAGGTAACTACCTAATATTTACATTTTGGCTAGTAATATTACTGCCATTGTGTCATATAAGCTTCAATCACTTTTCATGTTTACAGCAGGAAACTTTATCAGTAACATGAAGTCATATTTTTGTTTGAACAAAATGTGGGCCATCTCACTTGTGCACCACTTCAGAGTCAATTAAGATTCAAAAATGGTGCCTGAGATGTCGAGAAGTACATAGGACACCTATGTCCTATGTACTTCTCGACATCTCAGGCACCATTTTATTTAGGGTGTTTGTGTGTATACACCTGACCACTGCATCAGCATGCAGATGAGTGTGATTGTGATACAAATAGGAGTGCCATGCTGATTTGAAGCCACAAATGCCATTTTTCAACTCTACACTCCAGGCACTTGGAACCTCGTGTAGCTGAACATGACATAACAGTGATATGAAGAACTTCTTAAAAGTACTTTTTAAAGGGATTATGAATTACTGAGAGGTTAGTTGCTGAATTATCTCTTCTAGCTATTTGTACATTTGTATGTGGTTTAGGAGTTTTCTATCCTTGACTAAAGTTTGAATACTCTATGGAGCACTCTGGTTGCTCTTGTAGTGTGTTTTGTTGAGGTACAAAATATTGTGCTGGATGAGTTCCTTCAGTGCTGGATGGCCTGGCGGATCTTTTGCTGGGAATTGGGCATGACTGAAAGAATAAGGAGAGGCCACGCAGAACAGGAGGAGCTGCTAGAGAGAAGGAAGGCACCCAGCAGGATGCCATATCTGCAGAGGATCTTCAGGGCAGAATTCTCTTATCTTAACTTCAGCGAGGACCAATGTATGAGGCGTCTTTTGTTCACAAAAGTAGCTGTGAATTAAAGCCTAATTACTTGCTGGAGCTGCATACTAAGCTTTCATGATACATGCCAGGGGCAGCAGGGTAGCATGGTGGTTAGCATAAATGCTTCACAGCTCCAGGGTCCCAGGTTCGATTCCCGGCTGGGTCACTGTCTGTGTGGAGTCTGCACGTCCTCCCCCTGTGTGCGTGGGTTTCCTCCGGGTGCTCCGGTTTCCTCCCACAGTCCAAAGATGTGCGGGTTAGGTGGATTGGCCATGCTAAATTGCCCGTAGTGTCCTAATAAAAAAAGTAAGGTTAAGGGGGGGGGGGTTTGTTGGGTTATGGGTATAGGGTGGATACGTGGGTTTGAGTAGGATGATCATGGCTCGGCACAACATTGAGGGCCGAAGGGCCTGTTCTGTGCTGTACTGTTCTATGTTCTATGTTCTATGTTCTATGCCAGATCCCTTCTCATCTCAGATTTTGCAATCTCTCACCATTTAGTTAACATGCTTTTTTATTCTTCCTGCCAAAATGGACAACTTTACAATTTCCCATATTGTACTCCATTTGCTAGATCTTTGCTCGCCCATTAATCCATCTCCATCGGAGCAGGCAATTCAGCCCTTCGAGCCTGCTCTGCCATTCAATATGATCATGGCTGATCATCCACTTCAATGTTTTATTCCCACACTACCTCCTTATCTCTATACGTTATTTGTATTTAGAAATCCGTCAATCTCCACTTTATTGTTGGGTTACGGGTATGTGGGTTTAACTAGGGTGATCATTGCTCGGCACAACATCGAGGGCCGAAGGGCCTGTTCTGTGCTGTACTGTTCTAAAGATTCTAAACATACACAGTGACTGAGCTTACACAGTGCTCTGGGGTCGAGAATGCCAAAGATTGACAACCCTCTGAGTAAAAGCTTTTTTCCACATTTCGGTCCTTGGTGGCTGCCCCCTTATTTTGAAATTGTGTCTCTTGGTTCTAGACTCCCCAACCAGGGAAACATCTTGGGCGTGTTTCAGCAGACTCAAGTTAAAGTCCGCTGAACAGCACATTTAACGGGGTGTTTCTCAGCGCTTGCAGCGCTAAGAATTACCCCACTATTCAATGGCCTCAGCGAAGAAGTCATTAAAGAGTGAGCTTACCGGTGCAAGAGGACTACTCACGGATCGGGCACCATGTTTAAAGGCATCCCCAATCTTTTGACATTCCCCCCCCTTCCTCAGTACATCCAATGTGATCTCCGGAACCCCCCCCCCCTTCACCCGGGGGCCTCTCACTCCACCTCTTATGGGCAAAGCCCCTGGCATGGGCAACCTGGCACCTGGGCACCTTGGCATTGCCTGCCTGGAAGCTGGGCGGTGCCCCTGCCAGCCTGAAAGTGCCACCTGGGCACCCTGGCAGTGCCAGGATGGGACTTACAGGGTGCCGGGTGGAACTGTACAGGTGCGAGTCTGGCAGTGCCAAGGTGCCCAAATGCCAGGGGGTATGCCAGGATAATTCCCTTCCCAGTTACCAACCACCTGGGGCCTCAATCCCCAGCGAGATCCCCAAGGTGCCATCACGACTTGTTCACAACTTTGTGAACCAGTACTAAACGGGGCCCGATTGTGGTCTCACAGACGGGGCCGGTGAATCCCAGGCCCCGGATCAATGGGAAAGCACATATTTAAATTACCTTAGTAGATTATTTAAATATATGCACATGGATCTCGCCCAACGAGAGCGTGATCCAGATGACGACATGCCGCAGGCTTCTGTTGAATCTCACGAGACATTTTGAATGTCGTAAGAGGCCTCTTGTGAGGTTTAATGACCTTGTCCTGACATCAAGTCAGGTGCAATAAGGCCCCTGAATCAGCCCCCTTATCTGCATCTACCTGGCTATTTCTTTAAGTATTTTGTAGGTTTCAATGAGATCATCTCTCATTCTTCGAAACTCTGGAGAACAGAGGCTCAGTTTCCCCAATCTCTCTTCATAGGACAGTCCCACCATCCCAGGAACAAGTATGGTGAACCTTTGTTGCACTCTCTCTATGGCAATGATATTCTTCCAAATGTAAGGGGATGAAAACTGCACACGGTACTCCAGGTGCGGTCGAACCAAGCTGCCAAACAATTGAAACAAGACTTCACTACTCGTGTACTACACAATGTAGATGCTGGGAAGATGTTCCCAATGGTTGGTGTGTCCAGAACCAGGGGTCACAGTCTGAGGATTCAGGGTAAAACATTTCTTCACCCAAAGAGTAGTGAGCCTGTGGAATTCATTATCACAGGAAGTAATAATGTTTTATTAAAACATAATATTCAAGAGGCGGCTGGATATAGCACTTGGGGTCAGAGTTGCATCCATTGAGAGGCACCACACATCTTCACTGTGCAGGAAATCCAAGAAACATTCAAGGAACAGCAGCAACCGCTGAACATGGCCATTTGAGCTACATGAAAGCCTTTGACTCTGTCAACCTTGAAGGTATCTCCTGAAATTTGGTTGCCATCAGATATTTGTCACCATCCTCCAATTGCTCCACAATGACATTCAAACCATGATCCCCACCAATGGAATCGCATAGACCCTATCTCAGTAAAGACTGGGGGTCAAACAAGGGTTGTATGATTGCACCAATTCTCTTCTCTATCGCTATACAATACTGTACCTCAAGAAAACTACTCACAGGAAGGGGATAATTTACAAAACAGATGGGGAATTGTTCAACCTATGCCTCCTTCAATCCAAAACAAAATCATTTGAACTTCAGTCATTGAGCTTGTCTGTAAATGGAGCTCATGCGTGCATTCACCCAGACATTTAGCTCCGTGCCATTGATGACTCCTTCTCTGAAGCATATTAGCAAATGGGCCTTTCACTAAACACCCAGAAAACTAAGGTCCTCTTCCAACAAGCTCCCAAAGCACAACACCACCCCCCATCAATTAAGATCAATGGAGCGATCCTAGAAAATATGGACCATTTTTTTGTATTGTGGGAACCTCTTCCCGATGAAAGCAGAGATAAATGGTGACATTTCTCAGCGCTCCCAAGGTGCCAGGTCAGCCTTGCTTGACAGAAGAAAAGAAAATTCGAGGACTAGGGTTTGAAACCTGAGAGTTCAGGCCATGGTTTACCTTGCAGCAATAATACCCAAGCTGCAAATGCTTTGGAGGTTTGGACAACCTCCAGCAGGCACCTCAAAGCACTGGAGAAACACCACAAAATCCAGTTCAAGCAAGGCCGTTCAAATTGGCATCCTCTCTCAAGCCAACATACCCAGCAATTTTGAGGCACTAATCACCAAACCAGCTCCTTAGGAAAGGATATCCCGCTCATTAACCTGATACCAGACTCCCAGTGCAACAACTCTACTTGGAACCTGGGCATGTCAGGAGACACCCAAGAGGACAATGCAATGTTTTAGGAATGTTCTTCTAGCATCCTTGAAGAGGTCAGACCATCCTCGCAGACTCATTAGAGTCTCTGACCTGTGAGAAACCAACATGGTGAAAGTTCATTCAGAAAGGCATCAAACATATCAATAGACTTTTTTCGGAACATGCAGAGACAAAGTTAAGGTGTTGGGGAGAGCGTGCAAACCTCCCAAGAATGTATCCATATGACTATATGGCAGCACGGCAGCATAGTGGTTAGCACAAATGCTTCACAGCTCCAGGGTGCCAGGTTCGATTCCCGGCTTGGGTCACTGTCTGTGCGGAGTTTTCACGTCCTCCCCGTGTCTGCGTGGGTTTCCTCCGGGTGCTCCGGTTTCCTCCCACAGTCCAAAGATGTGCAGGTTAGGTGGATTGGCCATAATAAATTGCCCTCAGTGTCCAAAATTGCCCTTAGTGTTGGGTGGGGTTACTGGGTTATGGGGATAGGGTGGAGATGAGGGCCTGGGTAGGGTGCTCTTTCCAAGAGCCGGTGCAGACCCGATGGGCCGAATGGCCTCTTTCTGTACTGTAAATTCTATGATACTCTATGACCCTCTAAGCACACCTGGATGTGGAAGGATCTGCAGATGGTGCATTGGATTTATCAACTATTTCAGTAGCTATTGAACTGGAGTTGAAAGAAGTCATCTTTAACCTCAAGGCACTTTCTAAGAAAAAGCCTCTACACGCTGGTAGAAGACTTTTTCGTTCTCCTCTATGTTAATTGCCATTCTTTGCTCCTATTTCCTCTTCGCAAGTCTTATTTTCCTTTTCATTTTACTGCTTAACTTATTGGGCGCGATTCTCCGCAAATGCGGAGAGTCTTGAAGGCTGCCGTGAAACTGGCCGTGTTTCACGGCAGCATCCGCGCCCCCTCCTGGGACCCGATTCTGCTCCCTGGTCGGGGCTAGCAGCGGGGCGCCGTGAACCTCGGCATCGCAGGCTTAGCGAACTTCGCTAAGCCCGCGCGCCAAGGGTAACGGCGGCTGATGCGCACGATGACGTCAGCCGCGCATGCGCGGATTGGATGGCTCCAACCCGCGAATGCATGGATGACGTCATTACGCATATGCGTGAAACCCGCGCATGCGCGGGCCGTTATACCCCTCAGCCGCCCCGCGGACTGATCCAGCGGGGCAGCGGAGGAACAAAGAGTGCCAATCGGTGCCATGGTTCTCGAGAACGGCACTTTGCAGCCGCTTTCACGAACTGTGAGAGCAGGTGTGTTGGAGTTCGTGAAAACGGCCGTAAAGGCCTGGGAACTCAGCCCATCGGATAGGGGAGAATCGCTGCTCGCCGTAAAAAACCGGCGAACAGCGATTCGTGTCGTGGGGCGGTCGTGGGGGGGGGGGGAGAATAGCGGGTGGTCGGGAAAAATGTCGGGAAGTCCCTCCCGCTATTCTCCGACCCGTCGTGGGGGGCGGAGAATCGCGCCCATTGTATTTGGCCTGGTTCTCACTTGAAGAATTCACCTGACATGCATGATACACCTTATTTGCTTTCTTCACAGCTCTGACTCCCTCATCATCCAAGAAGCTTGATTTTGGTTCCCCTGCCTTTGTCTCTTGGTGGAATGTACCAGTCTGTACCTGAAATACAGCTCTTTCTTAAATATCACCCATTGTTCTATTACATTTTTTCCTGTCAATCTTTGTTTCCATTTTACACGGGTTACACCCCCTCTTGTGCAGTTGATATTAACCCTCTTTCAGTTTAGAAGTTTGACTTTGAATTGGGCCTTGTTCTCATCCATTACTAAACTGAAACTTATGATACAATGATCACTCTTTTTGTGTTTTTAGAAACATTTTATTAAGTCATTTATAATTTTATAACAATAAATGGTATAAATACAAATATAAACATAATGCAAAATAACATCTCTCCATCTCTCACTAATCCTGCCTACCCTAAACATAAAATAGCCTAACTCCCCCCTTACTCCCCATCCCCCTCTTTATTGCCTCTGCTGACAGTTTAGCTTTCCCGAAGGAGTCGATAAATGGCTGCCACCTCCTGACAAACCCTAACGTTGACCCTTGCAGGGCTCTCTCCAGCAGATTCAGCTGGGAGAAAATGTCCAGTATGAACACTGACTATTTCTATCCCTGATGTGGAGATGCCGGCGTTGGACTGGGATGAGCACAGTAAGAAGTCTTACAACACCAGGTTCAAGTCCAACAGGTTTGTTTCAAACACGAGCTTTCGAAGCGCAGCTCCTTCCTCAGGTCCAGTCACCTGAAGAAGGAGCTGCGCTCCGAAAGCTCGTGTTTGAAACAAACCTGTTGGACTTTAACCTGGTGTTGTAAGACTTCTTACTATTTCTATCCCTGCCTGCCTCTTGTAAGAAAATGATCCATCTTCATAGGCCTGTTGCCTTGCTTGCCAGCAGCTAGAAAATGGAAGAAGCTCTCCTCTGTGATTTGGCGCCAAAACCACATACAGGGTGTGTGACCTTTTGACTTTCACATTAAAGGGGAGCCTGCTTGGTCCTCATGATCTCACTTGAATCAGGTTCAAAGGAGGAGAGGGCATTGTACATATCAGGTGCAGACTTCAGCCAGTTCCTTAGTGCCATCTTCACCTTTGTGAAAATGGATACCCAACCTCGCACTTGTAGGTCGTCGTCGATCCGGGGCACTGGCTAGAACCTGCGTAGGCATATTCAGCTGAGACTAACTACTCACTTGAATATGCAAATCTGGTCCTAACCTCAATAGGCGGGTTCCAGATCGTGGCTCCTCGCGTGATCTCATCAGATTTCGCGAGGCGTGACGAGACTGTTTAATTTCACAACAGGCCTCTTGTGAGATTTACCGGCCTCATCACGTCCCGAGTTGGTCGCGACGGGGCCGATAGATCGTGCCCCTTATTTATTTTTCCAGTTCTATATGCGGGTGCTTATCCCACTGCCAATTTAGTTTAAACCGTCCTCAGCCACGCCAGTTGCAAGAACATTGCTCCCAATCCTTTTGATTAGGTACTCCTGCCCCAGAAGTGGTCCCACTGCCTTGAGAATCTCACTCACTCTCTCCGACACCAGGCCTCAAGCCGCGTGTTTTTGAAATAGTTGCTGCATTGCGCCCCGACCCTGTGAGCGTTTGAAAATCCGACTCAATGTCTCTTGGGTGGCTGCAACCTTTGTTCTATTTGTAAAATTAGTTCTTCATAGTCAAAAACATTTTTACGTTACTGACATTCTGCACATATAAAATAGATGTAATTCAATTGGGAATTTACGATAATTATAAAATTAAATTGTCAATGAAATAACAGACAACAGCAACAGTCAACGACAGACATGGCTTAGTGCTTTACGGAATGTTTCCGAGGAACAATAATTGGCAGTAAAATAAAATAGACAGTTTACTGCATTTAAGGTACAAATAGTTCTATTCTTCATTTTAAAAATGAAAATATTTTGCTTTGGATTAAATTTTAAATAACTGTGACCAAAATAGCCTCATCCATATTTTCTAGAATGATCAAAAGAACTAACAAGCTAGGAATGAAATGCTGAGGACCACACATAGGTGTCACATCGGTGTCTGTCGGAGATCTTTGCTGTGATTAGTCTATTGTAACTACCTGGAGTTTTGAAGTTAGATTACGAGCTGACATTGCAGCTGAGCAAAGCTTCAGCTCTTACTCTTAATTTGCGTCAAGGAAACTAAAGCAACATTTACGATATTGCCCCAAAAATCAGCAAGTAAGCAACTTGATGTAAATTCTGAAATGTGTCCACCACTGATTTCTAACACTGACAAGTGCAAGGTTTCATCGGTTCGGGGGAGATTTGGCTGGCACTTTTGGGCGTCTGTGCCATTAGGGACACATACTGAAAACTCTGGCAGAGGTGAACTGACCAGGGACATTTGTTAGCCTACAGAATGGAGGCTAAAATGCTTCAAAATAGAGGGCCAGGATTCTCCGCTATCCGGAGGGGTGGGGCAGTACCGGTGCCAAAGAGTGGCGTGAACCACTCCGGCGTCGGGCCGCCCGGAAGATGTGAATCCTCCGCACCTTCAGGGTCTAGGCCAGCGCCGGTGAGGTTGGTGTCGCGCCAACCTGTGCTGAAGGGCCTCCGCCGGCCGGCGCGATTTGGCGCATGCGCGGGAGCGCCAGGAGGATCCAGTGTGATCCCAGCGCATGCGCAGGGGGTTTCCTCTCTGCGCCGGCCATGGAGACCGTTACAGTAGCCACGCGGAGGGAAAGAGTGCCCCCACGGCACCGGGACGCCTGCAGATCGGTGGACCCCGATCGCGGGCCAGGCCACCGTGGAGGCCCCCTCCCGGGGCCAGATCCCCCCGCGCCCTCGCCGAGGACTTCGCAGGCCGCCCTCAGAGCCAATTCCCGCCGATACGGACCTGGTCTAATCCCGCTGGCCGGACTGGCTGAAAACGGGCGGCTGCTTGGCCCATTGTGGAGTGGAGAATCACTGGGGGGGGCTGCTGCTTAAATGCCCCCGACTGGCGCGACGTGATTCCCGCCCCCGCCAAAAAACTGGCACCGGAGAATTCGGCAGCCGGCGTCAGGGCAGCGGGGTGGGATTCATGCT
Organism: Scyliorhinus canicula; assembly: GCF_902713615.1. Lineage (NCBI taxonomy): Eukaryota > Metazoa > Chordata > Chondrichthyes > Carcharhiniformes > Scyliorhinidae > Scyliorhinus > Scyliorhinus canicula. Next base: position 40,349,274 of record NC_052154.1, read on the forward strand.
GCCCCCTGATGATTCTCCGGCCCGGCGGGGGGGTCGGAGAATCCCACCCGAGATGTCCACTCACTCTCCAACCTTTTTAAACAAAGGAAATTACTTTTACAATCGGGCCACATTTTCTGGAGGAGTGGGGAAGAAGAAACCCTCGATACAGGACCTGCAGCTGCTGCAGCATCCAAGCAGGCCCTTTTGCTCTGCTCTGGCACACAGGAGCATTCAGATATCTCTGTGGACCAGTACTAATCGGAGCCAGCATGACCTCTCATTGGGGAGCTGGTTAGATCACGGGAAGCCCTTACATCGGGCTTCCATGTCACTGATGAGATAGAGATTGACTTTAATTGCCTTCAATTAGCTTTGCTCTGTGATCCAGATCCGGTCAATGGGACTGGGCCGGTTAGAACGCAAACAGCTCGGCAATGTACAGCCAACATAAAGCAGGGCCGGTGTTCTATGCAGTTAGAAGCAGTAATTAAAGAGCTGAATAGATCAGGAAGAACAGGGAAATTAAGAAGATGAAAAGCAGTGAATGGGCTGCACCCTTTGCGGTAGTTCAAAAAGGAGATGGGTCCATTTGGATTTATGGAGATTTCAAACAGGTGATTAAGAATGATATTCGTGCACTGTCTACAAATGAAGCCAATAGAATGAAGTTCAGTAAGATAGATTTGTTAAATGCATATTTGTAATTATAATTAACTAGCAAAAGCAAAGATCTGCTTACCAATCATACACACAAAGGGTTGTACCAGTAGAAAAGGTTACCTTTGGAATGTCCACTGCTTTCACAGTGTTCTAGAGCTTCATGGATCAGGTACCAAGTGAGAAGAAAGGCTTGTGCTGCTTGCTATATGACTTTCTAATTAGCAGTAAGACTGAGAATGAGCACACTGTAAGGTTGAACAAAAGAGTATAGCATCAAAGATAAAAAGCACAATTGTTGCCCCATGGTGTCCAGTGTAACATACATAGGTCACCAAATAGATGGTGAAGGTGTCCATCCAATGCAGAATAAGTTTGATGGGACTTTAAAAGTAAAGACACCAGAGAGCAAAGGAGAATTTAGAATAATATGCAACAATTCCTGTAAATATTCGAAAACAAGCTTAGCTCGTTCATGTGATGCCTCACCACAGGTGTTCCTTAGGCAATGCTTTGGGAGTGAGGATGGCTTTCTTCCATTCCCCCATATTCAGCAGCTGCAAGGGTATTCTTAGTTTCCCCATCAGGAAACATCAAGATGAGTTTGATGAGATCGAGCAGGAGATTCAGGAGCTGCTAAATGGTAAGCACAAGGCATTCCCAAACTGGAAACTCCACAGGGGTTAGGTGTGTTATCTCACATGATGGGAGGTGGTGGGGAGAATTCTGAGGCCTATGCAGACACCGAAGTCAGAGCCAAATTACTTAAATTGAGAAAGAGGCATGGGTGACCAAATATGGTGTTACTAATTTCCACAAATGTTTTCACAATAGGAAGTTCAATTTGTTACTAATCACCATGACCGTACGGTCATATTTGTGTCAACGAATAATAATAATAATAATCTTTATTGTCACAAGTGTGCTTACATTAACACTGCAATGAGGTTACTGTGAAAATCCCCTAGTCGCCACATTCCGGCGCCTGTTTAAGGTACATGGAGTGAGAATTCAGAATGTCCAAATTACCTAACAGCACGTCTTTCGGGACCTGTGGGAAGAAACTGGAGCATCCGGAGGAAACCCACTCAGGCACGGGGAGAACATGCAGACACCCCGCAGACAGTGACCCAAGCTGGGAATCGAACCTGGGACCCTGGCGCTGTGAAGCAGCAGTGCTAACTACTGTGGTACCGTGCTGCCCAGAAGGGAGTGCCATCCCTAGCGGCAGTTCAGTTTCAGAAATGGGCGTTTATCCTGATGGCCCATCAGTAAGATATTAAATATGATGAGTCAGCAGATCATGCAATTGCAGACTTTTGAGATTTTTGATTTACTCTTAGCTACTGAGTTACCTGTGAATATCTTTGCATACGAAATGACATAGGACCTCAAGATGAGGAGAAATTTCTTTACAAGGAGGATTACCAATCTTTGGAAATCTCTAGACCAGAGCGCCATGGAAGCTCAGTCATTGAATATGTTTAATGTGGAGATGAATAAATTTCTGATTAATGTTGATGTAAATGGTTGTGGGGATAGAGTAGGTAAGAGGCATTGATGTGCCATGATAGTATGGAATGGTGGAGCAGGCTCAACAGGCTGAATGGCATACTCCTGTTCCGAGCTACAGCACTTGTGGCAAATGGGATCAAAGGCTATGGGAGAAAGCAGGATTGGGCTATTAAGCTGAATGATTAGCCATGAGCGTGAGAAATGGTGGAGCAGGCTCGGAGGGCCAAAAGGCCTCCTCCTGTTCCTATCTTCTATGTATATTCCTATCATATCTATGTCCATCAGGGGAATTAGTGAAGACGCTCTCAAGGATGTGGTGCCCAGTGAAGTCAATTATGTCATGAAAATTGTTTTCTTCTTTCATGAGTGACCAAATATGGTGTTACTAATTTCCATAAATGGAAAGGCCCGAATTTATTGTCCATCACTAAATGCTCCTTCAGAAGATGATGGTGAGCTGTTTTCTTGAATTCCTGCAGTCCATGTGAAGGAGCAGCAACATAGTTCCAAGTCAGGATTGTGTGTGTCTTGGAGGGAGGCTCGCAAGTAGAGATGTTCCCATGCGAGCTGTCCTGGTCCTACTAAGTGATAGACATTGTGGGTTTGGAAAGTGCTGTCAAAGGAGTCTTGGTGATTTGCTGCAGTGTATCGTATAGATGGCACATACATCTGCCACTGTGCATCGGTGGTGGATGGAGTGAATGTTTAAGGTGTTGGATGGGGTGTCCATCAAGTGGGCTGCTTTGTCCTGGATGATGTCCAGGAAAGCAGAGAGTATTCCATCACACTCAGGACTCGTGCCTTGTAGATAGTAGACAGCCTTTGCAGAGTCAGAAATTCTAAATCTCTGACCCGCTACAGTATTTATATGATTGGTCTAGTTAAGTTTCTATTTATTGATTATCCCAAGGATGTTGATGGTGGGGTAATTATTGATAGTGATGTGCAAGTCAAGGGAGGTTGGTTATCTTGCTCTTGTTGGAGATAATCATTCTCTGCCACTTGTGTGGCAAGAATACTACTTACCACTTTTTATTTCTCCAGGTCTTGCTGAACATGGACACGGACAACCACTTGCAAAGTTCTCCTCCAAGTTAAAAAATATCCAAACTTAGAATGTGCTGTAAAACTCTATGACTTATCTCTAATCTGATATTGGAGAAAATACTCAAGTTTCTCAGCAATTAGCTCCTTTCCATATGCTGATATCACTTTAGGTGTTTTTTTTTACCTCAGTCTCAAATACTCAAACTTCCTTGCCGCTTTGTCGATATATATATTTACTGATTCCTTGTAGCTTTCAGGTTACACAACTGGTTAGCTAACCCTTATCTGTCACTTGCCTGTTCCACTCCACACTAGGTGCTGATTGTAACACACATTTTGAGGATTTTCTGTTTCTATGGGGTCTGTTGCAGGGGTCCCAGTAGGCCAGGGGTGGGCAAACTACGGCCCGCAGGCCGCATGCGGCCCGCCAAAGGTCTTTATGCGGCCCACCAAGATCAAGTCATAAAAAAAAAAAATTTTTTTTAAACAAAACTTTTTTAAATTAAAAAATTTTTTTTTTTTTTTAATAAGGTTAATGGGGGGGGGGGGGGGGCTATTGGGTTACTGGTATAGGGTGGATACGTTGACTTGAGTAGGGTGATCATTACTCGGCACAACATCGAGGGCCGAAGGGCCTGTTCTGTGCTGTACTGTTCTATGTTCTATATGAGGCGCCCAGAATCATAACCGGGTGAAGCGCCATTTTTGAAAAGTAGAGAAAAAGAGGGCTAAAGGCAGGATGCCGCCGGGGGAAGTGCTGAGGTATATGCCGCACGCTAATTGGTTACAACCGGGACTATTAATTAATATACTATGCGGCCCTTTAAAATTGTGAATTTCTGAATGTGGCCCTTGCACGGAAAAGTTTGCCCGCCCCTGCAGTAGGCTCTGCTTCATTGTGCTTCATTAGTCTGAAGTATTGTTGGAAATCCTAAGCAATGAAAAGTGCTATCAAAATGTTTTATTTTTTGATGAAAGGAACAGTTAAGAAAAAAAAAAGAAAAAAAGCACAGCATAAACTACTGTACTAAAGAAATAAGGAACACGATCTACCAGCTGTGTCACACTTGACCGGGAGCGCGGCAAGGCTTGTAGATGACAGGTGAAGCCTCCCACAGACTTCCCAGCAGTCAGTATGCCTCACAAGATCTTTCCAGATCTCGCAAGTGTCAAGGTCTCGATCATGCCCATAATGGGCGTGACCCAGCGGCACTCGCTTATGTAGGTTTTCAACCTACTTAAGCGAGCTAAGCTGAGATCTACCGGACCCCCGGGATCTACCGACCTCCCAAGGCAGAATGGCACCCAGGAGAACTCCTGGGCCATCAGAGGCCCCTGGAAGGTCAGGGATGTGGGCACCTTGGTACTGCCAGGTTGGAACCTTGACATTGCCAGCTGGGTACTGCCAAGGTGCCTGGGTGGAACTGCAAAGCTGGCAGGTGCACTGCCAGGGTGGAAGTGCAAGGGTGCCCAGGTGCCAGGGTGGCACCAACCAAGGGTCAGGGCCTGAGGGGGGGCATGTCTATGAAAGGAGGATGGGGCGAATGGGTAGGAAGAGTGGGGGGGCTGAAAGACGGGTAAGAAAGGGCATTGAGAGGTTGGTGATGTTGAGGGGTAGGGTGCCTGGAAGGGGGTGGGGGTGCAGCAACCCCATAGCAGGGTAGCATCACTTGAGGAGTTATTTTAAGGAGGTGTGGGGTAATGCCCATAAGTGTGGGGGGTAACATTGCCCGTGGGTGGGGTGTGGGGCCCCACAAACTCACTTAGAGATTGGGGCACCCTTTCATAATGGTGGCCTAATCTCTGAGGAGCCGGGCTGCCAGCAAGTTCAGTTTCCCAGTGAAGATAATAATCCTAAGTGTGGGCTAAACCGGTGAGAAACTCCCAAGGATCCCAAAATGTGATTAAGTGTGGTTAGATAGTGGGGTGGAACTCGCCGGTAGAGCCGACATGAAACTCTCAGCAAAACCCGCCACAGATGACGCTTCGAAACATTTCCGTTAGATCGTGCCCAAGGATACTTTGCTAAGAGCACAGGAATAAGGAATAACACAGAATAAACACTCATAGTTATAAGAAGAGAAGTGCAAACAATATCATGTAAGGAATAACTTCATTGCTTGCACTTAATAGTTCCTTCTAAAACCAGTCTTCAAAAGGTTATGGGTGCAAGTTGGACTAACTGCTTTGGGAGCTAAAGGGTCTCCAAGGTGGGCCTCACTGTAGCATGGTGGTTAGCATCAATGCTTCACAGCTCCAGGGTCCCAGGTTCGATTCCCGGCTGGGTCACTGTCTGTGTGGAGTCTGCACGTCCTCCCAGTGTGTGCGTGGGTTTCCTCCGGGTGCTCCGGTTTCCTCCCACAGTCCAAAGATGTGCGGGTTAGGTGGATTGGCCATGCTAAATTGCCCGTAGTGTAAGGTTAATGGGGGGATTGTTGGGTTACGGGTATACGGGTTACGTGGGATTAAGTAGGGTGATCATTGCGCGGCACAACATTGAGGGCCGAAGGGCCTGTTCTGTGCTGTACTGTTCTATGTTCTATGTTCTATGTTCTAAGATGGCAGGATGGGGTCTTAAATGGCAATGTTGGTTTAGTCCCTGCTTAGCGCAAAATGCAATCTTGTTAAAGGATAGGACGCCCTTTAAGAGGCTGATCAACAATGAAATTGCCTGCAAGTATTCATTAAATAGGCTCTGCACAATCCTGATGGACAATGCTTCATTGAACAAGTTCTCTGCCATTCCTAATAGCGACCGGCTGAATAGAAGTAAACAAGTCTTTGTGAAAGATTATAAGCACTGCTTAAAGCTGTGCTGAGCTTCCAATGTTCACTTGTTTGAATTGACTAACCATACTGCATTAGAAGAGGAATTACAGGCTACAGGAAAATTTCATCGAATCAGCCCTTGTGTACTAAACCTGAGGTTGCTGTTTGCAGCATCTGCCAGGCATGTTTGAATCTCAAATATATTCAATTTTCCTGAAAACTGCATGTTAAATCAGCCTTGCCAATATTTCTTATTATTTCTTGTTAGCTCAATGTCCATTTCGAGCCTGCTTTCACCTTCGGTCAAAATAATCTGGGGCGGGTGATGCACGATCAATTGCACAAAGATAAGAGTTGGATACAACTGAGGCTTTATTGCTCGAAGATGTGTGTCCTCCCACAGCAGCTGGCGAAATGGCTGCAACATGGAGGACACACACATTTATACTCCGCCTACTGGGCGGAGCCAGCAGGCAGTGATCTACCGACGTACCTGTAGTACAGGTCCTACCATACATCACCTAATATAGGTGCAACAGTGGTTTACCACAGCGGCTTTAGCACAGTGGGCTAAACAGCTGGCTTGTAGTGCAGAACAAGGCAGCAGTGCAGGTTCAATTTGTTGCACGTTTTACTATGGGCGTAAAACACGTTTATTGGAGTGTATTAACACGCCTCCGAGTTCGACGTGTGCTTAACACTGCTAGGCTCTGTTCTATGTAATTATTTAGCTCTGGAGTCGCCAGTTGCCGTATAGGCAACGTCACAAGTATTCCAAGGTCAAGTTCAAAGTAATAAAGACGATACACCGATTAGTAAAGTTCAAACGATCAATATTTATTATACAGTTATAATAAATACTCATGCACACTAAGAGACTAAGCTATAACTAAACTTAAGCAAACAGAATACTTATCTAACAGGAACAGGCAAGGTCAGAGAACGAGGCCTTCGTCCTGGTTTTGTCTGCAGCCTTCAGCAAGCGTTCTGGTACTTGGGAGTCTAGTGGGCTTGGATCGCGTAGCGAGCGTTGAACTTACGGTTTCGGCGGCTGGTGCTCAACGGCTGGAGTCAGGATGCGAGATGTCAGTCAGAGCCGGAGCACGGGTTTAACAGACCGGACAACACGAGGTCCCTATCTTTTATAGGGGTTCCATTGTCCTTCCCTCTTCTCGGGCGGGCTCTACCTATTGGATCAATTTCTTATCGATACTGGATTAATTCCCCAATGCGAGGGGGTCTCCGTGATGGAGGGGGCGTTTCTTATGTCCTTTTGTTTGGAGGTTTCTGGTGCCTCGATGTCTGGGTCTTGATTAGAATGTGTCCATTCAGAACCAAATGTATCTATTGTGTGGGTGTTCAAGTCTGATGGCCTCATTAGCATGCAAAGCGTTTTGCCATTTGCACCTAGCTAAGGTCTTTTCACCTGAGCCCAAACTGGTTTCTGCTGCTGCAGAATGCAAACTGCTCTTTGCAGACTGCTGTTCTGGCTAAACTGTCTGTTTCCCAGCAGTCTTCCATTTTAGTTTGGCTCAGTGTCCATTTTGCGTGGCCAGCATGGCTACATTCCCTCCTTGTGATCCTCACAATCATACTATTGTGAAGGATCACCTATGTACTTTGCCTCCTTGTGTTCTGACCTCTTGCCAGTTCCTGTTCTACTCTGTTCTAAACTATGGGAAGAAGAGAAAAAAATTTTTAACTAACATCTCTACTTGGCCCTATGTCAAAAGGGACATGCATTACTACAATTGGGAACCTCTACCTATCACTATTAACCTTAACCTTAACTTAAACATTTAATCACTCTAAAATCTTAACCATTCACACCACAACATCACACTTCCCAACTCGGCAGTCGAGTATGGAACAATATAATACATGGCTGAATTTTATTTACAGAGTGTTGTAATCAGTGAGGGGTTGAGGGGTTTGGTGGAATCCGAAGATGGGGGATTGCACTCTATAGATGGGTGAGGTGCTGGAACGAGAGGCTCTCCTCTTCCATTTCCTCAACCTGAGGGTCTGCACTAGGATGATGAGGATCGCGATCACCAACAGTGATTCGATTATGTAGGACATGGAGTACCACGTCATGAATTTAGTACACCAGGTCTGAACCTCGCTGATCAGAGCTGAGCACTGGGGGTTTGCTGTAATTGAAACATTTACGGTGGGGGTTGTGGGGGAAACGTGTCTTGTTTCCACACATATACATATGACATTAAACAGTAATAAGTGGGCTTCCATCATCTTTTGTTGTTCTGCTTCTTTCTCTTCCTTCTTCCTCCGGTATTGACAATCCTGGCTTCGACCTCTGTCTCGTCCTTTGAAACCTTTGGGATCAAGCACGGTATCTGTCAATACACAGTTTAAGACCTTTACTTGTTAGTGCATCTGTCTTTCAAAACCCAATTGACCCTTTAAAATGACTGGCTAAGTCACACCCTGTGACTCCCCTCATTTTTTTTTTTCAAAAAGCGAATTCAAAGACCAGCATACACCTAACAATCCTTCCTTCTGCGAGCCGTCTCGCAGGCTTTGCTGATTTACCATCCGAATGTTCCCGGATGTAAATAGCATGTGGGATGGTGGCCGAAGGGCTACCTAACCTAAAATGAAAACAAACTTGGAAATAAACATCCGAATGAGTTGCGTATGGGCCGCTACGGGTACGAGTTGGATGGAATCCCCGGGTAGGGCGTGCTGTGCCATACCCGAGCTTGGCTGACCAAGGGTTGGTTCTCAGACAGGGCGGGTCCTCAGTGCCGTTTGTCCACTGCCTGAGTAACCTGGAAAGAAACGGGTACGAATGTGTTGACCATGACTTGCAGCCTCTATTTCGCCGAATAGAGGGGCACCTAAAAAAACCAAGGGAGCCAAGATGCTCCAACTGAGGACATCACTGAAGTTCTCAGAGATATCTGCGGACAAGCTAACGTGTATGTGAGGTGGTCACAATCTTTTCAGCTGAAAAGAAGATGTCCATCCTCCAACTGAAACATTTACATTCCTGAAAACAAACAAACATAAAACGAAGACAAACATACGTGCAGGTTCCATCAGAAAGGACATCGTTTCCCTCAAACGATTCCTATCTTACATCATCTGGACACCTCACTTTGATTCTGCCTCTGTGAACAGGGTCACAAAGGGGTTGCCGTGTCGGGAGTCAGACACCGTGTCGTCCTGCTCTCCCGGATCCCACACCCTTGTGTGGATCAGGCATGCTATTTTGGAGTTGTGTGACCGGGGGTCACTTTCATCATTGCGGACAAGTCTGTAGAAATTGTCCCTGTGCCATTGTGTAGTGTCGAGTGTGTTGTCGGGGTAGTCGGGGTCGGGTGGTGGTTCTGGATATTTGAGGTAAGTGACTTCCATGGGGTCACTGGAGTCGGGGTCGTAGTTGGTGCAGTGTGGGCTGTATGGCTGTGTGGTGTCGCTGTCTTCAGAGTCAGTGTCTGTCCTACTGTCTCTGCTGTGGCAGCTTGTGGGCGTGTCGGGGCGTGGTCTGTAGTGGTCTGTGGGCGGAGTCGTGGGCGAGTCCGTTGATGAACTGGTCTGTGAGGGGGATGGTGGAAAAGTGTCTCTGGTGGGCGGGGTGAAGTGTTCTGCTGCATCTAGCAGGACATGGTGAGCATGGTTGGCCTGTGTTCCATATGCCTTTAACTGGTTTATATGGAACCACGCGGTCTTCCCATTAGGATACTTTATTCTGTAAACGGAGGGGCTAATTTTGTCCGAAATTGAGTAGGGACCGGAATATTTTGGAGCCAAAAAACTGCTGGGGTTATAAACAGATAACATTACCTGTTGCCCAACCTGGAATTCTGTGGTGTGGACGGTCTTATTGAAACAGGCAGTACGTTGCTGTCGGCGTTTCCCTAGCTGGACTGCGGCTGCGAGCTGTGCAGACCTCACAGTCTCAACTAGATCTTTAACTGCCTTTTCATGTGTGAGGGCCGTCACTTCGGGGCTTGTCATGTCCAGTCCTGAAAGGAATTCTGTACCTTTCATAGGGCGTCCGGTCATGAACATAGAACATAGAACAGTACAGCACAGAACAGGCCCTTCGGCCCTCAATGTTGTGCCGAGCCATGATCACCCTACTCAACCCACGTATCCACCCTATACCCGTAACCCAACAACCCCCCCCTTAACCTTACTTTTATTAGGACACTACGGGCAATTTAGCATGGCCAATCCACCTAACCCGCACATCTTTGGACTGTGGGAGGAAACCGGAGCACCCGGAGGAAACCCACGCACACAGGGGGAGGACGTGCAGACTCCACACAGACAGTGACCCAGCCGGGAATCGAACCTGGGACCCTGGAGCTGTGAAGCATTTATGCTAACCACCATGCTACCCTGCTGCCCTTAAAGGACGATGTGGAGACAGTGTTCCTTATGAACATAAGTGCAAATGGGAGCACTGAATCCCATGTGGAATTGTTCTCTTGAACCATTTTTCTGAGGGTAGTTTTTAGGGTCCGATTCATGCGCTCCACAATCCCGCTGGACTGTGGATGATACGCAATATGGAAGTTCTGTTTGATTCCGAATATTGTCAGGACGTTCCTCATGACCCGTCCTGTAAAGTGAGATCCCTGGTCCGAATCAATACTTCGGGGTAAACCCCATCTCGTGAAGATGTGGTGGGTCAGGATCTTTGCAGCTGTCTTTGCTGTGTTTGTTCGCGAGGGAAATGCCTCTACCCATTTGGTAAAGGTATCTATCACCACCAGAACGTATTTATAGCCATTCCTACAAGGGGGCAATGGACCTATAAAGTCGATCTGGAGGTTTGTCCAAGGGCCGTTAACTGGGCGAGTATGCCGAAGTTGTGCTTTCTTAGAATACCGCTCCGGGTTATTCTGAGCACAAATCAGGCAATTCTCAATGTAGTGCGTTACATCAGTCCTGAGATTAGGCCACCAACAGAGTTGCCTGAGGTGCCTCGTTGTTGCATCAATTCCCTGATGCCCGTGTCCGTCATGGAACAAGGCAATCATCTGATTCCTGTCCTGCTGTGGGACCACATAAAGTTGGTCCTTAATGATCACACCCTCATGTGTGGTCAGTGCGTGTTTAAAGTGCTCGTAAGCAGGCACAAAGTTTCCCTTGAAAACCTCCCTGAGGTCTCCGTCCTGTTGCTGTGCTGCCACGAGATCTTTAATATCAGTCTGTGAGACTTGGACGGCGCTCACAGGGGCGCTAGCTGGTGCGCTAGCTGGGGGGGTCCATAAGTGTCCTCTCCTGGAACCTGCCTTAGCCAACGCGTCGGCTTTTACATTCCCAGGGGGTGATGACCTATGGTGGCTGCGAACTTTTATGATGCCGAAGGTCCTGTCCTTCGCTTTCTCTAGGATATGCTGGAGTAAAGGGGCTGATGGAAGGGGTTTTCCGTCTGCGGAGACAAAACCTCGTGTCCTCCACAGGGGCAGAAAATCTGTTAGGCTATTGCATACATATAAGCTGTCTGAATATATGTCTGCTGGGCTGGGGAAAGAATCGGGGTGGTCCACTATGTACGCTATGGCTGCTAGCTCTGCTGCCTGCGCGCCTAAGTGACCTGGTAACTTAAGAGCTATCTCTTCGAGAGCGCGCCCCTGCGCGTCCTCTACATAGATGCCGCATCCTGTGATACGCTCACCATTTAAAACTGTGGAGGAACCGTCTACATAAATCCTCAAGGGTCCACACGTGTCTGTGGGCTGGGGGCTTTGTTTCGGGTTCCCTATCTTCCTGGGGGGTGTTTTGGCTAAAAAGGGTCCTGTGTTATGCAGGGGAGCTACAATTTCACAGTCATGGGGCTGTCCGGGGTATTGGAGGATGTCTGCTAAGTATGTGTGGGTGCGTGTCCGTTTCACTGTAATGTCCCGTCCTTGTAAAAGTAGGGTCCACCTAGCTGCCCTAATCTGGCTAACTGAACCGTCCTTCAGTCGACCGTCTAGTAGTAGCTGTGTGGGTGTGTGTTCGGTTAGAATGGTGATGGGGTTTAGTCCGGTGATGTATGAGAAATACTGCACTGCCCAGAAGACAGCAAGGAGGTGCCTCTCACAGGCTGAAAATCCTTGTTCTACCGGGTCTAACAGTCGGGAGGCATAAGCCACTGGTCTTAGCTGCTCGTGCCGTTCCTGAAGCAACACGGCCGAGAGGGTCAGATCGGTGCTCGCTACCTCTATTGCGTACGGTGAAAGTTGGTCGGGGACTAGCAGCGCGGGTGCTGCACTAAGGGCTCGTTTCAACTCTTCCACAGCGCCTGTATGCTGCGGGAGCCATTCCCAGGGGGCTCCTTTCTTAAGGAGGTCTGAAAGTGGGGCGGCTTTTGTCGCGAATCCGTCTATGTGGTTCCGACAATAGCCAACCAGTCCTAAAAACGACCGGAGGGCTGAAACATTCTGGGGAAGGGGCAATTTGACGATCGAATCAATTCTTTTGAATTCGATCTCGCGTTTGCCGTGCGTGATGACTGTTCCCAAATACATCACTTTACTTTCCAATATTTGGGCCTTTTTCGGGTTAACTTTACAGCCAATTTCAGTTAAGAGTTCCAGGAGTTCGGCCAGAAGCGAAATGTGCTCTGCCTTTGTGTCTGTCTGCAGTAGTAGGTCGTCTACATACTGTACCAGACATTCGGGTCGGGAAAATTTTTCTAATCCACTTGCCAGCTGTCGGTGGAAAATGGAGGGTGAATTGTGGAATCCTTGTGGGAGGCATGTCCACGTGTACTGCTGAGTTTTGAAAGTGAATGCGAATTTGTATTGGCACGCTTTTGCCAATGGTATTGACCAGAATCCATTACTGATGTCCAATACCGTGAAGTACTTGGCGTTGAGACCCTGCTTGAGCATGGTCTCGGGACTAGTAGCTACCGTTGGGGCTACTGCGGGGGTTACTTTGTTGAGTTCCCGATAATCGATGGTCAGACGCCATGATCCATCGGGCTTCCTCACTGGCCAAATAGGGGCATTGTTGGTGGAGGCTACCGCTCTCAGTACACCTTGGTCCAACAAGCTGCCTATAACTTTTTCTATTTCCACCTCTGCTTCAAGGGGAAATCTATACTGCTTTTGCGGTCGGGGGTCCTGTCCGGTAACATGAACTTGTCCAGTCATTCTGCCACAGTCATGACGGTGACTTGCAAATGCTGTCCTGTGTTTGTTTAGTAGGGCCTTAATTTGTCGGTCGGTGTGGAGTGTAGTCAGGTCGAATGAGTACTCTCCCACTGCGCTAATCCGATTAGCGTAGTCTCCTACTGTGAGGGTGGCTGGGGCTCTGTCTGATCTAGCCATTCGCCAGACACACTGGTTCACTGGGTCGAACGACAAGCTATGAGCGTTCATAAAATCTATCCCCAGGATGTGCTCTGCTGTCCGGGGAAGATTTACTAGAACTACGGGGTGCCTTGTGCTAATGTTCCCTAGCTGGATCGCTACGGGTGCTGTGATATGTCCCTGCTGCGAGTGTCCGGTGAACCCGCTAAGTGTGATGGTGGAGGTGGTCGGCCACGTGTCTGCGTGTGCCGTGGTTGTGGAGTTAATGGTGGTGCGGGATCCTCCTGTGTCCCACAGTAACTCTATGGGCTTCCCTTTGACTTTTGCCGTGACTACGGGCCTCCCTGATGAGTCCCATAGTGTGTCACAGACCCAAGTGGGGGAGCCCGAACACCGTCAGTTCGTCTCGTCCACATTGGTGGGTCCTGACTGTACTGCTACATTGTGGATGGGTTTTGCCTTGTTGCGGTTCAGAGTGCCTGTCTGCTGGCCTCTCTGAGATCGCTGGGGTGCTTGGCACTCTTTAGCCCAATGCCCTAACTGTCCACAGTTATAGCATTCCTGTCCTTTCTGTTGTGGGCTGCTCTTGCCTTCATTTACCCATGCGGGCTTCTGGTGCTCTCTGACTGCTTGGATATCTGCAGCAGCCTGAGCCTCTTCTGGGGATCTAACCTTTCCTTTTGCCTGAAGCGATTGCTCCCAAGCGCGGGACAATCTTTTCAGGACCCATTTTTCGTTATGGGCCTCTTCTGAGGGGTCATAACTATTGCAAGCGCTCTGTCCTGCTTCTGTTGCGTGTGAGATAATTGTGCGCGTCCACTTAACCATGTTTTCGCGGGTTAAATGCGCTCTATCTAGCTGTCCGAAAACTGCGCTGAAATGAATCCACAGCCTTCCTGCGAATGCTGTGGGGTGTTCGGATCTCTTCTGCCTGCACTTATTCAATCCTTCTACGGGGTCACCTCTATTGTACCCGATGGCATCTAAAATGGCAGTGTGCATCTCCTCTAGGCTGCCTCCTGCCACGTTTTGTGGGTCGGGGAGGGCTGCCACTACACTCTGGTCTAAGCTCAGCACGGTGAGCTTAACCTGCTCTCTCTCATCCAGGCCGTACATGGTAGCCTGCTGCTTTACTTTAGCGAAAAACTGGTGGGGGTCTGCGGTGGGGAGGAACGGAGTGATCTTTTCACAAGCGTCCCTTAGCTGGGTTACTGTTAAAGGGGTGGTGTAAGTTATGTCTGGGGCGCCTTCTGATTCGGCTTTCCTCTGTGTGGTTACGGGATTCATGGGTGCGGTTATGATCTGAGCTGTGGGGGGTTGGGGTGCCTGTCGTTTCTGCTGAGCTGCGGGCGCACATGTTCCCTGAACATAACGCTGCGCTGTCTCGCTTAATTCCTGCCAATCTGGGGCGTTTTCTCCATCTAACTGTGCTCCAAAGGTGCTTTGGAAGCCATTCTGCACCGAAAGCAGAGATTGCAGTTCCGCAATCTGTTTCCTGCATTTCGCGTGGTCAACTGTGCTTTGTCTTTGTTCGGCCGTTGCAGCATGGAGTGCTCTCAAAGCTGCTTTGAGATCGGAACATTGCCTCTGCAATGCCTCCACCTGCTTCTCCGATTCCTGTCTTATCAGAACGGCACGTTGCACGTCCTGATAGGCTTTCTCATACTGGGTCTGGGAACTGTTCAGATGAGCTAGACAAGACTGGTGAGCCCTCTTGGCATCATCCACCTCTCTATCCTTCTCTGCCAACTTCCCTTTTAATTCCAGGTTTTCTTTCTCGATGTCCCTGACATCGACCTTACTCATTCGGTTCCTTTCCTCTAAATCTGCCCGGAGCGTCCTGATGACCTCCTCTGCGCCTCGCAACTGTGCCAAACAGGACACAATCGCCATCGGCTTGCGTGCTTTACCTAAACTCTTTTTGTGTATTTGAGAGAGGTTCTCCCACCAAGTATGACCTATACTTCCGGGACCTGTCTCCTCATTTGCACAAAACTCTTTCCAAAGGGGCCATCCCTTTCCTTGTAAATATTTGCGGAGTTCCAGCTCCCACGTGGGACACTGGCCTACTCTGCTACTGCTGCTGGTCGCTGCGACCACAAACTTTGCTGGATCCATCAGACGTTCCATTGCCTGCATGGCCATTTCCTCTGACTCTCTTTTTATAATTTGGAACAGGGGGTTGCTGGGGTGGTGTTTCGAAAAAAGGGTACGGCTTACGCTATTTTCCGTTAACAAAACTACCGAAAGTTTGTCGCAACAAAAAGCTTTCAGTTTTACCTTACAGCCCTGTTAGTACGCATGCACTAAACACACTTCCGAATTTCGCTTATTATTTTGAACACCTTGAATACTTGTGATCTCTTTCTTTCTCTGCAATTTGGAGTTCTAATTCAAATTTCAGGGTCCTGGACACTGTGGTGTTTCCACTTACAACAGGGTCCCGGCGGATGTCGCCACTAAATGTTGCACGAAACACAGGTCCTCAAGGGTTCAAACGAATAAAAGCTATACACCGATTAGTAAAGTTCAAACGATCAATATTTATTATACAGTTATAATAAATACTCATGCACACACTAAGAGACTAAGCTATAACTAAACTTAAGCAAACAGAATACTTATCTAACAGGAACAGGCAAGGTCAGAGAACGAGGCCTTCGTCCTGGTTTTGTCTGCAGCCTTCAGCAAGCGTTCTGGTACTTGGGAGTCTAGTGGGCTTGGATCGCGTAGCGAGCGTTGAACTTACGGTTTCGGCGGCTGGTGCTCAACGGCTGGAGTCAGGATGCGAGATGTCAGTCAGAGCCGGAGCACGGGTTTAACAGACCGGACAACACGAGGTCCCTATCTTTTATAGGGGTTCCATTGTCCTTCCCTCTTCTCGGGCGGGCTCTACCTATTGGATCAATTTCTTATCGATACTGGATTAATTCCCCAATGCGAGGGGGTCTCCGTGATGGAGGGGGCGTTTCTTATGTCCTTTTGTTTGGAGGTTTCTGGTGCCTCGATGTCTGGGTCTTGATTAGAATGTGTCCATTCAGAACCAAATGTATCTATTGTGTGGGTGTTCAAGTCTGATGGCCTCATTAGCATGCAAAGCGTTTTGCCATTTGCACCTAGCTAAGGTCTTTTCACCTGAGCCCAAACTGGTTTCTGCTGCTGCAGAATGCAAACTGCTCTTTGCAGACTGCTGTTCTGGCTAAACTGTCTGTTTCCCAGCAGTCTTCCATTTTAGTTTGGCTCAGTGTCCATTTTGCGTGGCCAGCATGGCTACAAATTCCTGTACCGGCCTCCCCGAACAGGTGACGGAATGTGGCGACTAGAGGCTTTTCACAGTAACTTCATTGAAGCCTACTTGTGATAATAAGCAATTATTATTATTATTATTGACACAAAAGAGCACATACATCCCCCAAATAAACAATCTGACCTCAGAACTGCTAATCTCAGTTGATTTCTAAGCTGAAAACAAAATTAATCGAAAGTACAAGTGGCAAGTAACATTCACGCCACACATCCCTGCTTACCTCACACAAAATTCAAAAACTTACCAGTGGTGAATTCATTATTTAAATGACTTCCTTAATAGAAGCAAAGTGTTTGGATCCTGCTCCCTCTCCGACCTTTGGGAAATGCAAAATGGAGGTGGGTTTTCCCGCCACACTGATCGGTGGCCATTTTCTGCTGTACCACCTTTCTTAAATTCTGGCTAAAGCCTCCATTTTGAACATTATTTCCAAAATTGCTTATCTCCTTTTCTCTTAAAACACAATTACATGGACATTGTCATAAATTGAACAGAAAAATCATGAGTCACAGCTAGCATTCAGTTTATGACATTGCTGGCACAGTAATTCAGTCAGATCCAGTTGAGTAACATCATTTTGACAATAATACCTACTTGTCGATCTAACACAAATAAATTACAAAAAAATCTTTGGGATGATTGTTTTGATATGAGGTGGCGTGCTCAAAAATAATTAATATGATTAAAAAAACAACAAAAAAACTGTGAGCCAGCCTGACAACTTATTGTTGCCATTAGATTACTTTTTTACTCAATAATACATAAATAAAATGTTCTTATTCAATAAAATGGATGCTCACTTTGTTTTCCCTAATCACAACTGCAGCTGATGAATGATAATGAACTCGGACTAAATTATGCATATGGGCTGGAAGATTATGAGCTGGAATAAGTTTTAAAGCTGTATTGTCCTCAGTAATGTGAAGGAATGGTCATGCTAATACAAAATTTGAACTGGTTGTTGAAACAAAATATTGCAGTTAAAAAAATGAATAAGTGCCAGCAGAGTATTTCTTAATTTAAAATTCGAATATCTAAATAACTTGAACATATGTAAACCAATATTGTTTTACTCAGTACAACGGTTTAAATGTAATTTTTACACGATCGTGACTATCAGGGTCACCAGCAGGACAAAAAAGATATTGATACAGAGGAAACGTGAGGAGGCAGAATGCAATTCCTATGCCACACACTGTAGTAAATCCAGACAAGTCAATCAAAGCACCGAGACTGATCTTTTTATACAATACTGTCATTGCTTTAATAGGAGATCCATCTAATATTAAGCAACACATTAGGCTTATTTTCTGGTAGTACTGAAAACTGCAAATTAATGTATGTAGCTAACTACCTGTGAGTCTTGTTGTAGTTTAGAGCAGAAATCCTTTACCTGCATTAAATAATGAGCGGACAATCCAAGAAACCAAGATGGTCTCCAGTGCCCTCGTGGATTAGGGACAGTCCAGTGTAATGCTACGCAGACCAGATGGCCTCAGGTTTGATTATCAGTCTCTGTTGGATTAGCTAATCGCAAAGAAGGCTGCAGTGGATTTGAGGAGTTGAAGATTAGCCAGAATCCTCACTCCTAATTGGCTATCCAGTGACTTTTGTTTGTCAACCCATCGGGATATTGGGAAAGGATATTTCATTCAGCCTGCAGTTCGCCCCCTTGTCAAAGAGTGTGCTGACCCTCATTCTCCAATTGAAGAAGTGAAGAATTGTCATGCAGATGAGCTATCAAGGACGCCTGGTGCCTACAGGTGCAACAATGTGTGATTCAGCAAAGAATGGAGGGAAGAGCAGAAAATTGGCAAATAATTAAAAACAGCCAGGTGGACCAGTTGACAACAGAAATAATCCCCATGCTAGATAAATACATTGCAAGGTAAGGTCCTAGCCAAATTTAAGTGCCATCTTAAAATGAAGAATTCTCTACATTCTCCTACTTTGTCCATTATTTGTTGTTATTTGTAGCTTGGATTCACACCAGTAAGAATGAGAATGTAACTTTATCTGCTGGAAACCGTTAAAACTCCTCTCAAACATGTGATGGTGGGCGTGATTTTGCAGGTCCGTTATCCACGGGTTCAAATCCTTTAATGGCTGAATAATATCATGAGGCCAAAAATGTGATTTGCGCGGCAATTGTGATGTTCCCGGGCCCTCGCCGATGATGCAACCAGGTTCACGCTCAGAAAGGGCGAGAACCTGGGTCACAACACTGGACGAACTAACAGAGAGATTTCAGCTAGCTAGGGGTGTGGTGAATTATAAACCTACTAATTCACACTGTGTTCCAGTATATGTATTGTGTCCTTGTGGGCTCTGTATACGAGCCGTTACACGGCTCTGCCCATAGGGGGAGATGAGGAGTTTATTCTGGGCTCCACCCTTGGCCCACCCATGGCTCTGCCCATGGCTCCTCCCACTATCCAGAAGTATAAAGCTCTGCAGTCGTGAGCCTGCTGCCAGTTCATCTCGTCGCAGGCAGGCTCTGTTGTAAGATTATTAAATTGATGTGTTAGGAAACTTGAAGAAAACTACTATGGAATCAGCCCTCAAACCTGATCGACTAGAACTCGACCCGCAGGCTGCAGAGGTGAAAGAAAATTTCTACGCTGGCTCAGATGTTTCAAGGCCTACCTGGCTGAATCAAGCACTTCAGAAACTACGGAGGAGCAGAAACTCAGTCTACTGCACGCAAGGGTGAGCCACCGTATCTCTACTCAACTTAACAGTGCTACCTGAACGTCATCGACGAGTTCTCCAGCTTCCCCTTTGCTATCCCGTGCCCCGATATGACCTCCCACACAGTCATCAGAGCCCTGCACAGTATCGTCACCCTGTTCGGGTTCCCCAGCTACGTACACAGCGACAGGGGTTCATCCTTCATGAGCGACGAGCTGCGTCAGTACCTGCTCGACAAGGGCATCGCCTCGAACAGGACTACCAGCTACAACCCCAGGGGGAACGGGCAGGTGGAGAGGGAGAACGCGACGGTCTGGAAGACCGTCCTACTGACCCTCCGGTCCAGGAATCTCCCGACCTCCCATTGGCAGGAAGTCCTCCCCGACGTGTTCCATGCTATTAGGTCCCTCCTATGTACAGCCACCAACCAGACACCTCACGAGCGGCTATTTGTTTTTTCTAGGGGCACTACCACGGGGGTTTCGCTCCCAGCATGGTTGAAGACACCAGGCCCGGTTCTCCTCCGGAAGCACATCCGAGCACACAAAACTGACCCACTCGTAGAAAGAGTGCTCCTACTCCACTCCAACCCCCAATACACTTTCATCGAATACCCTGACGGCCGTCAGGACACTGTTTCCCTCCGGGACCTGGTGCCTGCAGGATCCAATCCCACCACTACTACCACCGAGGTACCCCTCACACTACACCCCGCACAACCCTCCGCGCCCTGCGCCCCCGCTCCTACAGGTTCACTGCCCGTGCTCCGTGCCCCCGCGCCTATGGGTTTCCGGCGCTCCCCGTCGCCAGTCGAACCGTTGGGTACGAAGCTTGGACTGAATCACCCCCGGAGTCCGCCATCGTACCCTCACCAACCGCCACCACCCAGCCACCAGAAGAGGCTGTAACCCCGGTGCTTTGCCGATTGCAAAGGACGACTCGGCCGCAGGAACGGCTCAATTTGTAGACCCATCACCCCCACCGGACTTGATCTTTTTACAGGGGGTGAATGTGGTGAATTATAAACCTACTAATTCACACTGTGTTCCAGTATTGTGTCCTTGTGGGCTCTGTATACGAGCCGTTGCACGGCTCTGCCCATAGGGGGAGATGAGGAGTTTGTACTGGGCTCCGCCCATGGCTCCTCCCCCTAACCGGAAGTATACAGCTCTGCAGTCGCGAGCCTGCTGCCAGTTCATCTCATCGCAGTCAGGCTCTGTTGTCAGATTATTAAAACCACTGTTCACTTCCAATCATGTGTCTTGTGAATTGATGGTCACATCAAGGGGAAACGAACTAAGGTACCTGCAACTTAAAAACTTCCTACGGAAGGAGACAAGGACGTACCCACGACAGACATTAGTTGAGGAGCTACTTGATATGGACATGCGAGGTAAAGGAAACTGTAGCGACATGTATGAATGGCTGGTATAGAGGGCTGATACCGTACTGGACGCAACAAAAAAGAAATGGGAAGAAGACCTGGGGACCGAAATAGGGTGGGGACTCTGGAGTGAAGCACTGCATAGGGTCAACTCCACCTCCACGTGCGCAAGACTCAACCTGATGCAACTAAAGGTGGTGCATAGAGCCCACTTAACAAGAAACCGTATGAGTAGGTTCTTCCCGGAGGTGGAGGACAGATGTGAATGGTGCCAAGGAGGCCCAGCCACAAGGAGGGAAAGACCCGGGGGAGGGGGGTGGCGGGGGGGAAGCAGTGCTGCGGGATAGCAAACTCAAGAGAAAAGAAAGGTGAACTACAGAGAAGGAGAGGGAGGGAGGGAGTTGCAACGGGGGGAGGGGGAAGAAGGAAAGAGAGGAGGTACACAACAATAGAGGGGCACTAGAGTGGGGGGGGGGGAAAGACGAGGGAACAACGAGCTGAAGAATAATCAAGTAGCCAAGAGCCAGGGAAAAGTAGCCAAGAGATGAGAAGGAGGGAAAGACCCGGCTGGGGGGAGGGGGGGGGGGGGCAGGGGAGGGGTGTGGGAGCAGTGCAGGGGGATAGCAGACTCAAGAGAAAAGAAAGTTGAACTACAGGGAAGGGGCGGGGGCAAGGGAGGTGTGGAGGGGCAGGGGGAGGGGGGAAGAAGGAAAGAGAGGAGGTACAGAACAATAGAGGGGGGGAAGACGAGGGAACAGATACTGGAAGGAGAGCACAGGAAACGGCAACAACCACGGCAAACACAGTAGCAGAGAGTAAGAAAGTACAGGAGGAAGAAATGACGAACGGCCGAAGCAGAGGCGAATGCGCAACAACAACGGCAGCGAAGGCCGACTGGGAGAAGCAAGCAACAACATCAGGGGCGCCACCCAGACGTTCCGCCCCCGACCCAGATCCATTTTTGTATTGCCGGGAGTGTGTTCACTCTCTCTGTACTGGACAAATAAAATGTATAAAAATGAAAGAATGCACAAGACGGACGTACAGATGTACTGTAATTGTCTTTCCAGTACCTTGATGTATATATACCCCCCAGTTCCCCCCCCCCACCCCCACTACAGGTTTTTCTTTGCTTGTTAATCACATGATTTTGCTAACTATGTAGCGTTGTTGTTTTTATCTTGCGTATAATATTTTCTCAGTTTTTTCTTTCTCTTTCGTGTATATCTGTAAATATACTATGTTAGAAAACCCAATAAAAACATTTATAAAAGAAAAGGAATGGTGAGAACCTTATTTGAATAAGTTTGAATGCATTTTAATCTAACTAGTGAGTTTAAAGTCGAATCTTCAGACCTCATTAGAATCTTCCCACCAATTAGTGTGATGTCACACAAGCGCAAATTAGGCCTGGTTTTAAAAAATCAGGGACCAGGCGGCATGACCTCCGAGCAGGAGGAAGGAATGTACACCCTGGGAAAGTTCCTGCTGGCCAGTTCCAGAGGATGGGGCTCACGGCTGATGTAAATTGCCCTGAAGCCTGCAGGCTGTGTATGCTAAAAAGTTTTCAGAATGCTGCATCAGTCTGCAGGCTGTGTTCTCAGGAAATGAAAATGAGGGCTGAGTTACTCGCTGTTACGGGCATGGAGTGTCTGTGGGTGCAGGGTTCATGTATTGGGGCAATGTGTGCTGAGACTGAAGGAGGCTGGCTTAAAGGGCTGTTTGGGTAAGACTATGAAGCACAAGGCAGAATGGTGACCAGCCTAGAGAGGGAATGGAGATGGGTGTGCAAGCGCTTAAAATTCATGGAATGGCTGTCCAGGAGTCTTAAGTGTTAAAGGCCTGACAGCAATGAGATATCAGAATGATACAGCCTGAGTAAGAATGGTGTCTTTTAGTCTTGCCTATTCTTGATTTGGAAAGTAATTGTGCCATCTAAGATTCCTGAGACCCGTGCTTGTCAAACTAATTGGCCATCATGACTTAGCCCTGAACAATGTCAATTGTCCACATTGTCAAAGTCAAGGACACCGGTGAAAATTCATGTTTAAAGGTCAAAAGGTTGGGTGCAGGAAATCGAGAGGGAATGTGTCAGTATAATTGCCGGACCCAGCACCTGTCATAGAGGATCCATTAACCCTCAAGGTATATAAAAGCAACCAGTAGACCCTGTCCCATGAGGGATAAGCGACCAGTGAAATAGCCTATCAGAACCCCCAACGATGTATATATTAAGTGTTATAATTCGACAGGAAGATCCCAGAATGGAACCCTGGATTAAAAGACTATTTTTGCATAAAGCGTGGAGAAACAGAATGACAGGACGATTAATTAGTTTTAACAACAAGAAAAAAACATTTATTGAACTTGGAAAAAATGAAAAGAAGTGATGAATTAAACAAAGCTTATAAGTTGGTAGGGGTATAGTCTTTGGAAATTGTGAAAAGAATTGGTGTGAGGATGAGCCGGAGTTCACTGCTAAAATCCTACCAGAATAACTGGCTGCTGGCAATAAATATTGGGAAAATTGTGATGCCGATGGATGGTCAAGGCAAGCCGGGTATCAAAAAAGACACCGCAATTGGCCGCAATTGACACCAAAGAAGGCAGTCAATTTAACATAGAACAGTACAGCACAGAACAGGCCCTCCGGCCCTCGATGTTGTGCCGAGCAATGATCACCCTACTCAAACCCACGTAACCCGTATACCCGTAACCCAACAATCCCCCCATTAACCTTACACTACGGGCAATTTAGCATGGCCAATCCACCTAACCCGCACATCTTTGGACTGTGGGAGGAAACCGGAGCACCCGGAGGAAACCCACGCACACAGGGGGAGGACATGCAGACTCCACACAGACAGTGACCCAGCCGGGAATCGAACCTGGGACCCTGGAGCTGTGAAGCATTGATGCTAACCACCATGCTACCGTGAGGCCCCTAACATGCAAAAACAAGAAGAAAATCTGGC
The DNA here is from genome assembly GCF_902713615.1 of Scyliorhinus canicula. Classification (NCBI taxonomy): domain Eukaryota; kingdom Metazoa; phylum Chordata; class Chondrichthyes; order Carcharhiniformes; family Scyliorhinidae; genus Scyliorhinus; species Scyliorhinus canicula. Next base: position 40,372,881 of record NC_052154.1, read on the forward strand.
CTCTGGCTCTGGTCGAGTTGCCCCACTCCCGCTGGCTTCTGCTCCCCGATTGCCTGAAAATCACGACCCCACCACTTGGCTGGCCTTCTTCGCACCTCCCGACTGCACCTCTTGGCTCTCACTCAGGTGGCCGGGCCTCGCACCTCGACAACCGCGTGTGCTCCTGTCTGGCTGCCTGGCTGCTGCTTATCTGGCCTGGTGGCCTGTGTTCTTTTTGGTTGCTTGCCCACCGGCCCATCCTCCTCAGCCTGAGCCTGGAGGTTGAGAGTTGCAGTGTTGCTCCCCTCGATGGCCGTTTGTACAGCACCTCCTTCCCACCTCGCTGAAGGCTTCATAGGCTCTCACACACCGATGGTAGGTCGGTGACTTCACTTTTGTCTCAGGGCGTACTCCAGGCTGAATGCCAGAAATCTGGCTGCAGCTTTGTATCTTTACTCAATGAAATTTCAGAAACTTCACACCAATTCAGGATATCCGAGTCTGAACTGCTCTAAGTGTCCACCACCTCTCAACATCTGGCAAATTGTTTTCTATTGCTAAAGGAGACTCCACCAATCAGAGCCCAATATTGTTCTTTATTGCCAACTGATAGGCTCATTTAAGCCTATAAGCAAATCCAGAGCTATCAGGCTCTGATTGATGTTTCCACACAACAGTCACTTCTGAGTATGGGGGGCCCCCATTGACTGAGGCCTCATGCTGCAACACTGCGTGTCCAAATCTGTCTTTAACTCAGAACACTTTGTTTACTCTCCCATGAATTCTTCTGCATAATATCTTGACCTCTGTTCATTTAACTCCAGACTTCTTAGACAGACTTGATGGCTGAGGTTAATCGGTTGGTGTCTCTGCAAGACAAGGGACATGGTTTTAGTACATGGCATGGTCAAAGATTGTGGCAACAAAAACTTAGACTGGTCATCTGGATGAAGGTGCAGTGGCTCCTCACTGTTCTGTCATTGGCCAACCTCAGTCTCTGTGCAGGCCAGCTCCTGGTCCTCTCCTGAGAACTCCATGGCCCTTTCTTCGAAACCAGTCAAGATCCTTAGTTTTGGCATTCCACTCCCCATTTTCTCTCTCTCTCTGCAGTTGTGGGCAATATTCACCTGCAAGAACAAAGAAAAGTACGGCAACCTGCGCCAACCATGCTGCTCATCTAAACTAAAGTCTTCTACACTTCCGGGGTCCGTATCCCTCTATTCCCATTCTATTCATGTATTTGTCAAGATGTCCCTTAAACGTCACTATTGTCCCTGCTTCCACCACCTCCTCCGGCAGCGAGTTCCAGGCATCCACTACCCTTTGCGTAAAAAACTTACCTTGTACATCTCCTCTAAATCTTGCTCCTCAGACCATAAACCTATGCCTCCTAGTAATTGACCACTCTACCCTGGGAAAAAGTCTCTGACTGTCCATTCTGTCTATGCCTCTCATAATTTTGTAGACCTCTATCAGCCCCTCAATCTCCTTCGTTCCAGTGAGAACAAACCGAGTTTATTCAACCTCTCCTCATAGCTAATGCCCTCCATACCAGGCAACACCCTGCGAAATCTCTTCTGCACCCTTTATAAAGCCTCCACATCCTTCTGGTAGTGTGGTGACCTGAATTGAACACTATTCTCCAAGTGTGGTCTAACTAAGGTTCTATACAGCTGCAACATGACTTGCCAATTTTTATACTCAATGCCCTGGCCAATGAAGGCAAGCATGCCGTAAGCCTTCTTGACTACCTTCCCCACCTGTGTTGCCCCTTTCAGTGACCTGTGGACCTGTACACCTAGATCTCTCTGACTATCAATACTCTTGAGGATTCTACCATTCACTGTATATTCCCTACCTGCATTAGACCTTCCAAAATGCATTACCTCACATTTGTCCGGATTAAACTCCATCTGCCATCTCGCCGCCCAAGTCTCCAAATGATCTAAATCCTGCTGTAGCCTCTGACATTCCTCATCGCTTTCCGCAATTCCACCAACCTTTGTGTGGTCTGCAAACTTACTAATCAGACCAGATACATTTTCCTCCAAATCATTTATATATACTACGAACAGCAAAGGTCCCAGCACTGATCCCTGCGGAACAAAAAGGGATAATGTGAGCCAGACGCCTGGTGGGCCAGAGGCTGAGGACAACTTTTCCATTTTTAAAAAACATTCTGCCCAGTATTTTCTTTTTTTCAATAACCTAATTCAATTTTTCCAATTAAGGGGCAATTTAGCGTGGCTAATCCACCTAGCCTGCACATGTTTGGGTTCTGGGGGCGAAACCCACACAAACACGGGGAGAATGTGCAAATTCCACATGGCCAGTGACCCAGAGCAGGGATCGAACCTGGGACCTTGGCACCATGAGACATCAGAGCTAACCCACTGTGCCACCGTCCTGCCACTTTAATATCCCGGATAAAATCCCATCCATTACTCAATATAATTTTAATTCAATTTGCTTTTAACATTGCACCATGTGATTCACTTCTTTCTGCAATTATTCTCATATCTTTTAAGCTTTTGAAGTGGATTCTGTTGTTGAAAAGCATGTAAATTATTGTCAGGCTACAGGCTTCAGGTATAGCTTTATAAATTGATGGAAAATGGTAACTTAACAATTCCCTTTACACATCAGCTCCATGTAATCTGTCCAACAATTCTGCTCACTTAGTCAATTTTTGTCTGCTTCGTGATCCTACTTGAGTTCTCTGCCTTAAGGGAGGTCTGTGGTGAATATTTGCCTCAATACAGAAAAGTGCCATGATGTTTTACTATGGGTAGGATGAGGAGGCAGGCCCTGAGGCTACCTCAGCCAGGACAAGGGTTTAACTCTATGCTATTTATGTTAATCTGATCCACACCTTAGATGTCCCGGTAACTGAGCTAATCAGATTCGCTGTCCCCTACTTCAAGATTACTGATAACAATATTAAACACCACCACTAAACTATACATAGGTTGCCTTGGTAATGATTAAGTCCCCCCATGAGGTAACATACTCCTGTATTATTCATAAGTGATATTGTCTATACTATTATTAATGATATTAATTTTCTTTACTAGCTGAAGCATCAAATGCAAACTATAACTTAAGGTTTCTTTTTTAAATAATTAACGTAACACTTAATTAACCTATACAAATTTGTAGAACTACAACCGTGCAGGAAATTGCTTAGTTAGAGGTTCCTCTGAGTCTATTCCTGATTGGCTACATGGTGCTTTTCCATGAATACTGGACCATGTGTATTTTTGAGTGTATAGGAACATAGACTTGCTGGTTTAGCTCAGTGGGCTAGGCAGCTGGTTTGTGATGCAGAACAAGGCCAGCAGCGCAAGTTCAACGACCGTACCAGCGGAGAATTCTGAATTCTCCCTCCGTGTACCCGAGGTGTTGGAATGTGGCGACTAGGGAATTTTCACAGTAACTTCATCGCAGTGTTAATGTAAGCCTACTTGTGACAATAAAGATTAGAATAAAAAAAATAGGAGGAAGGATAGGCTATTCAGCGCCTTGAGCTTGCTCCACCATTAATTAGGTCATGGATGATCTTCTACCTCAACACCGTTTTGCTGCACCATATCCCTTGATGTGTTTATTGTCGAGAAATCTAGCAATCTCCATCTTGAACCTACTCAATAGCCAAAATTTTACTTTTGGGGGTCTATTAAAGGCCAATTAAGGCCATTAACAAGCCAATAGACAACACTTTCACGATCCCAGACCTTACTTCCCATTGTTTGGATGGATTGTCCATTGTGGACCTTTGTTGACAAGAACCCTTGTTCCAGTTGATTGATAGACTTTTATCTTGAATCAAATCACTTCTTTACTGATTCCAATATAAGATCCCAATGTTTATCACGTCTATAACAGAGGTTCTATTATAAACTGCACTGAAAACACATAAACTATTCTACCTTCCTTTGCTACCATTAGACGTTCACAAGCATACGTTAAAATGTTAATACTTATCTAACTTCTAGAGATGTCACCACCTTCAGCATACAGACCAGGCAAAAGCTGGGATCAGAGTCCTTCTTAATGATGCAGTCTTGAGGCTTTTTCTTTTTGTGATGTTCTCCTCGAGGTTTCGCTGATGAAATCTCTTTGTCTCTCCTTCTTATACAGATCTCGCTGGCACTGATCTCACAGAGCAGCACGAATCAATGACTGTTCTTGAGTCACGAATGCGCAGAGTTGTGCTTCTCTCAGGAGGTCATATTTCTTCTTAGGAGCACAACACACAGAGGTCTGTGTTCAATCACAGTTTGCCCAAGGCATAGCAACAGCTATTGTCCAATCAGTTCCTGTGCTCACTCCCTGACTGCACATCCTGTTCTTCACTGCAGACCCCATTGTTTATGCTGCTTATGCTGATACAGAGTTAGCCTTTTTAACCATCAGGCATTGCTGGTGTCTTCACTTTGCTGGTTCCTTAACGGTTTGGCTCACTTGGCTAGACAGCTGGTTTGTGGTGCAGAGCAAGACCATCAGCATGGGTTCAATTTCCATACTGGCTGAGGTCATTCATGAAGGCCCCACCTTCTCAACCTTGCCCCTCACCTGAGGTGTGGTAATCCTCAGGTTAAATCACCATCTGTCATCTCTCCTCCTCAAAGGGAAAGCAGCTTATGGCCATCTGGGACTATGGCGACTTTACGTTTACCTACCTGACTTTGCGAATACCCATCAGGCCACAGTGGGGTGAATTCTCTGCCTCTCCAGCCGCATGTTTCTCGGTGGTGCACCATCGCTGGCAGTGGATTCTCCATTCGAACCGCAGGCCAATGGGATTTCACATTGGCGGCACCCCATGCCGCTGGGAAACCCATGGGCAGGGGTACACTGCCGACGGAACGGAAAAGCCTGCTGGTGGAGAATTCACCCCAATATCTCTTTTAACTTGGCCATATATCCCAGTAGACTTAGGGCCAGGGACACACCTTGTGGTCTTTTCCCATCTTTTTTGAGTACATATGGGTAAATTGTTTAAAGGGACAGCCAAGGAAGCACCTTAGCATCAAAATTACAAGTTGCATACGATCAATGAACACTTCCACAGGACATGAACTGTGTACCCACTTTCCCTCAGGTTGATGACTGGTGTAAAATTAATAAGATTTTTTTTTAAATTCATTTTCGGGATGTGGGAATTTCTGGTTAGGTAGTTGCCCTTTAAAAGGTGGTGGTGAGTTGTCTTCTTGAACTGCTGCAGTCCTTGAGGTGTAGGTACACCCACTATGCTGTTAGGAAGGGGGTCCCAGCATGTTGCCCTCGTGACAATGAAGGAACAGCGATATATATAAACTGACATCTCCACCGATTTGGGTGTTGGAATGAATTCCCCAGTCATCCCCGATTTCAATATCGGTGACGGACAATGGATTCTCCCGGCCTGTGGGGGGGGGAGGGGTTCCGACCCCGGGGAGGAGGGGGGGGGGGCGCTCAGTAGTGGCCTGGCCCGTGATCGGGGCCCACTGATCGGTGGGCCAGCCTCTCTGGCTGGGGGCCTCCTTTCCTCCGCGCTGGCCCCTGTAGCCCTGCGCCATTTGGTGTGGGGGCCGGCGCAGGGAAGAAGGCCACTGCGAATGCGCTAGTTGGCACTGGCCCAGCTACGCATGCGCGGACCCCATGGCGTCAGGTCCATGCCTGGATCAGCAGCTGGAGATACGTGGGCCGCTCCAGCGCCAAGCTAGCCCCCTGTGGGCCGGAGAATACGGTCCCGGAAGGGCCGCCGATGTCAGAGTGAAATATTCCCGTTTTTATGCCGGTGTCGACACTTAGCTGCCCGATGGGAGAATCCCGCCCCACATCTTTTCTGAATCTATACCAGTTAGCATGGTGTCAGTGGCACAGAAAATGATGCAGGGTATGCTCAGTGTGAATATGGGACTTTGTCTCCACAAAGACCTTTTGGTGGTCACTCCTACCATGGACAGAAGTAATTGCAACAAGTAGATTGATGTGGAAAATGTAGTAGATTTTTCACTCATGTTGGTTCCCACATCACCTGCCATAGGCCGCGTACGACAGATATCCCCTCCAGATCTCGGTAGCTCAGTCTGCATTGGTGCTACCGAGCCACTCCTGGTGATGGACGTTGAAGTTCCTCACATTCTTTGCACTTGTCACCTTCGCCAAATTGACGGTCAACATTGAGGCACGCTGATTCATCAGCAGTGGGAGGGTGGAGAGGTGATAATCAGGAGGAGGTTTCCTTGCCCATTGTTTGACCTGATGACATGAGCATTCATGGGGTCCAGATAAGCTAAACCATGAGGTTGCACAGTGTGGTAGAATACAATGCTGCTGCAGCAGATGGGCCACAGCCTCAAAGATGCCTCAATTTTAGCTACTAGATCTGTTCTGAACTTATTTCATTTTAGCACAATGCTAAGTGCACAGTGATAAGAACATGTGTGTCCTCAGAATAAAGATAGGAATTTGTCTCCAAAAGGACTATGCCGTGGAAACTCCTGCGAATAGTGTACGAGATTGATACATCTGTGACAGGTAGATTGCTGAGGGTGATGTTAAGTAGGTTTTCCCCTCATTTTGGTTCTCTCAGCACCTGCCGCAAGTCTTTACAACTATATCAACTAGTTATGACAAGTTGTTTGTATGGAATGGAAATTCAATCATGTGAGATTGCAAACATTTCTTTCAGTTCCGTTATGAGTGCAAGGTGATGTTTTCTATGTGCATTTTTGTGCAGCCTTAAGACCCCTTTGGCTCCATCTGCTGTTCCTGGAATTTTCATCATTCCAAACATTTTTCTAAGTAGCTCATGTTTGCTTACAACTTGTCCGGTTTGATGCCAACCCACCTAACTATGCCTTTTGACAACTGATAACATTGAGCTTTATGATACATCTGCCATAAAAATAGCAAATTGCTGTGCTATCTCAAATCGGTTTTGCTCACCTATTTTTAGGCACTTGTACAAAATTTAATTTGAACATTAGTTCTGACAGTTCATCCACTTAAGTCAAAGAATCAATTTTTGGCTGTGGTGTTACTTGATGTAGAGGTGCCAGACACCTTCCAAAAGATTCTCTTTCTTTCAATATAATTAGGTTTAAATTATTTTTCTTACATAAGTTCATCCCATTAACAACTGTTTCTGTACAAATCCTCGATACACAGGCAGTGTATCTGGATTTGCTCCAAAGCTTAATTCATGGACAGCAACGTGCAAAGCTGCAAATTCCATCACTTCTCATGGAACTCAATGTTATTTTTGGTCGAGTTATGGGTATTGTTTGCTTGGTGTCACATGCTGCACCTTAGAATTCCATGCACAGAATGTCTATGTTCCTTGCTACGTGATTAAGTAACTGGATATTTCATTACCTTTCCAACCATATTTGACTTTTACCGGCTGTGTTCACATGAAGCACAAACTGGGCTTGCGGCAAAACCGCCAGCTGATTTACATCGGCAATTTTTGTTTTCCATTAACATGGAAAATATTACCAAGATTTTTTATCCAGTAAAAGAGACAATGAGACGAGGAAACAGCGCTCCAGGAAGAGCCTGAATCATCATTCTGTGAACTTCAGTGGAAAATGATTTGCCAATGGTGGGAAATCAGCTACCAACTCCCGAGGACCTCAGTACTCCTCTCCAGATTTAGGGAAGAGAGAGTGATCTTTTCACAATATAAATTTTTGTGCCAGCTTGAGGAATGAAAACTATTTTGCACTGTTTTGAATGCTATTAATATTACTCAGAATTGTTAATAGTAATAATTATAAACTAATTTCAACAAAAATTATTTTTTTTCTTCTCTCCAATTCTCTTCAGTCCTGATTTAAGTAGTTCTTATTAAACGCTATTCCATTTGTTCCAGCACCCCAATGGTACATTACCAAAACATGTCTCAACCTTTAAGGTTATACAATGTGTGCTCATGGGCATCATGGCAGTAATGCCAGTTGAGTCCAGTTCTATACTTCCTGATCCAGCACTTGGCCCATAGGTCTTCCCTCAACCTTCTCTGCTCGAAAGGAAACAATCCAAGCCTATCCAGCCTCTCTTCATAGTCAAATCGGGGCTGGTTTAGCTCACTGGGCTAAATCGCTGGCTTTTAAAGCAGACCAAGCAGGCCAGCAGCACAGTTCGATTCCCGTACCGGCCTCCCCGGACAGGTGTAGGAATGTGGCGACTAGGGGCTTTTCACAGTAACTTCATTGAAGCCTACTCGTGACAATAAGCGATTTTCATTTTCAAATGCCACATCCCAGGCAACTTCTTGGTGGATCTCCTCTGCACCCTCTCCAGTGCTGTCTCATCCTTCCTATAGTAAGATGACCAAAACTACACACAGAACCCCAGCCTATGCCGAACCAAAGTTTTGTACACCTCCAACATAACCTCCCAGCTCTTATTATCAATGCCTCCACCACCGATTAAGGCAGGTTTCCCGTATGCCTTCTTATAGCCTATTAACCTGTCCTGCCATTTTCAGGGATTTGTGGACAAGCGCCCCAAGATCCCTCTGTTCCTTTTAGCTTCCTGGTGTCCTGCCATTCATTGAGTACTTCCTTGTTTCGTTACTCCTTTCAAAGTGCATTGGGCGGAATTCTCCGCAACGGCCGACGCCGTCGTGAAACCCGGAGTGTTTCACGACGGCGTCGGAGGCCACTCCTGGCCCCCTATTCTCCCCCCTCTGGGGAGCTAGGAGCGGCGTTTTCGTCGAACTCGGCCGCCGGGCCTTAATGCTGGCGTCAAGGCGGTGCGCCGATAATGACGCGGCCAGTGGCGCATTAGTGACGTCAGCCGCGCATGCGCAGGTTGGCCGACTCCAACCCGTGCATGTGCGGTTGCCGTCTTCCCCTCCGCTGCCCCACAAGACGTGGCGTCTTGATCTTGCAGGGAGGCGGAGGGGAAAGAGTGCTTCTCTTGGAGTCCCCTCCCAAGCATGGCCGTGGTGCTCGGTCTCCTCTCCGCCCCCCACAGGCCCCAAACTCACTTTTTGCGCTGTGTTCACGCCGGCAGCAACCAGGTGTGGTTGCCGCCGGCGTGAGCAGGTCGGGAACGGCAGGCCGCTCGGCCCATCCGGGCCGGAGAATCGCAAAATGCGACATTCCATTTTTGGGGGGGTGGGAGAATCGCGGGGGGTGCCAGAGCGGCCCTCCCGCGATTCTCCCTCCCGGCCTGGGGAGCGGAGAATTGCACCCATTACCTTGCACTTTTCAGGGCTAAATTCTATCTGCCACTGATCTGACCAACCCATATATATCTTCCTGCAACCTAAGATGTTCTTCCTCACTAATGACCACCCTGTCAATTTTGGTGTCATCCGCAAACTTACTTATCACACCCCCGCCCCACCACATTCACATCTATATTGCTTATATAGATTGTATAAACCAGTGGCTGGTTTAGTACAGTGGGCAGGGACAGCTGGCTTGTAATGCAGAACAAGACCAGCAGCGCGGGTTCAATTCTCATTCCAGCCCCCCCAAACAGGCGCAGGAATGTGGCGACTAGGGGCTTTTCACAGTAACTTCATTAAAGCCTACTTGTGACAATATGTGATTATTATTATATATATCACAAACAATAACGAACCGAGCACTGATCCCTGTGGTACGTTACTGGACACCGGCCTCAAACCACGCGAACAGTCTTCTAACACTAAGCCAGTTTTGCATCCAACTTCCAAGTTAACCTGGATCCCATGTGCCTCAACCTCCTTTATCAGCCTCTCATATGGGACTTTTTCAAAGGCTTTGTTGAGATCCATGTAAACTACACCAACTATACTACCCTCATCTACACACCTGATGGGGCGGGATTCTCCGACCCCCCACCGGGTCGCAACATGGCTTAGAGCTACAGGGGCCCAGCATGGAGTAAAAGAGGCCCCCACCAGGAGAAGCTGGCCTGCCGATCGGTGGGCCCCGATCGTGGGTCAGGCCACAGTGGAGGCCCCCCCCCCCGGGATCGGACCCCTGCTTGCCCCCACCAGGCCGCCCCCCCCCACAGGATGAACGGTGAGGTCCCGCCGGGTAGGACCACATGTGAACGGCTGTGGTGGGACTCTGCCTATCGCGATGGCCACTCGACCCATCCTGCGCAGAGAATCGCCGGGGGCGGTCGCATAGAGCGGCTCCCGACTGGCACCGCGCCGACCACGCCGGCACCAATGGTGCCGATTCTCCAGACACCGGAGAATCGGCAGACCAGTGTCGCATGAATTGAGCCCCCCCCCCAACCCCCAGCAATTCTCCGACCCGGCCTGGGGTCAGAGAATCCTGCCCCTTGTTTTTCTGAGGGAAGAGAATGCAAAAGGTGATCTGATAGAGCTTTTTAAATCATGAAAAATGTATATAGTGTCATACAAAGTAAAGACATGTCATATTAATAATTTTACACATGGATTGCGATTGTATGAAAGCTACTGGAACTGTATTTTATATGTTTAATATAATTTGTTAAGATGGCTGCCAAGGGTCAGGTGACACAGACTATCAAGCTTCTGGAAATATCTGAACTGAATAGCTATGAGTCCAGGCCTCCCATGCAATTGTTATGGGAGAGACGTTTTCAGAACCCCAAAATGTATCATGGAGTTCAACCAACCTCTCCCTTTAATGGATTGTTGCTTTTGAAGCACACGGCTTGGTCTCCAGGTGTGGTATTACAATTATGGACATGTGGGATTTTAAACACAAAACAATATTTATTCCATTAATTCAACGTTACCTTTTAAATAAACATTAGGTCACTTAACATCCCTTACTTCAAAGATAACCCCCGAAAATAATACAACACTAAATAATCCCTCAAAGAGCTCACAGCAAACCAGCAAGGCACTTTTCAGCTGCTCTCTCTCAAACTGAAACTAAAAGCAGAAGTGAGCTCAGCTCCCCCCACCCTCTGACATCACTTCAGTAATATGAGCTGCTCCATTTCTTAAAGGTGCATTGCTTAAACATCCATTTCTTAAAGGTACTCTCACATGACACAATGGACATACCAAAACTAATGGTATCTGTGGAATTCACACCTGCCATGTTTAAAACCTACTCAAAACACAGAATTAATGGACTCCGAGACACTTTGGGCGGGATTCTCTGATCCTGAGGCTAAGTGTTGACGCCGTCAGAAATGCCATTGCGTTTCTCGACGGCATCAACACGACCTTAGGATCAGCAATTCAGGCCCTTACAGGGGGCCAGCATGGCACTGGAGTGGCGTACACCACTCCAGCTGCTGATCCCGGTGTCAACTGGGCGCCGCGAGGTCTGTGCATGCGCAGTGGCACCGGCGTCAACACGCGCATGCGCAGTGGCTCCCTTCTCTGTGCCGGTCCCGACGCAACATGGCATTTGGCTACAAGGGGCCGGCACGGAAGAAAAGAGGCCCCAGCCAGAGAGGCCGGCCCGCTGATAGGTGGGCCCCAGTCGCAGGCCAGGCCCAGGGCCAATCCCCCTTCTCCCTCCACAAGCCGTCCCCAGCAGACCCTTCCACACCGAGGTACTGCCGGCTGAGAGCAGATTAGAATGGCACTGGCGGGAATCGGGTGTTTTGCTATGGCCTCCCGGCCCATCCCGGGCCGAGAATCGGCAGGGGGGACCGCATAGAACGACTGGCTCCATATCAACCGCGCCGGCTCCAATGGCGACGATTCTCCGCTCTGCGGAGTATCACGTCCCGGCGTCGGGGCGGCGTGGCGTGATTCATGCCGGTCATGGGCATTCTGCGGCCTGGCTCCAGCCTGAGAGAATCTTGCCCATTGTCTTCAGGTTTTCAGTGCAGCAACCATAGCCGATGTGATCAGTTATCCACCAGTTAAGTGTGAAAGACCATCAACTATCTCATATTTTATCTCAATAGCCTTTTTGTTTTAAGCTATTCTGGATAGATAATGACCACCGATCATGTGACTGAAACTGGCTCCTGGTACTGTGATCCTTAATTATTTCAAGACCCAAGGATGCTTGGGCAGACTGCAGAAGAACACTGACAAGATAAGAGCTATGGAGAAACGCTACGCCTTCTTTGCCTTTTAACATCCATTGTAACTATCAGCCAGTCTGAGAACCATATTCTGAAACTGCTGTTCCAGTTTCCAAGTTTTCCAAAGAATTAACCTCCTTGATAGTTGCCACAGAAAACCTCACTGCCTGCTATGGACCATTTTCTTTACAAGACAACTTGAAATCACCAATCAAGAAACCACAGGCCAGCCATGTGGGAGGGCTGAGATTTTATATCAGAGGCCATGTTAAGTGTAATCTGTAAAAGTTCATCATGCTTTTATCCATATTCTATCTTTTTGCACGCATCCATTTTTGTGGATGAGAATAGCTTTTTTATTCTGGTAAATCTGCATAAGGAAGGGATTCCAAAAGAGAGAAAATACATAATACTATCTTATCTTAATAATTGTGAAAATGTACCAATAATTACATGCACAAAAATGTTTTCTCGGTTAAAAAAAACTTACATGACAACGATGTGCGGATTAATACAAATCTAAAAAAATAGTTGAAACTGACGTGATAAGTTTGCTTCGATTGGCTGGCATAGTGTTCTCATAGACCATCATAGATCGTCATAGAATTTAAAGTGCAGAAGGAGGCAATTTGGGTCATCGGATCTGCACCTGCCCTTAGAAAGAGCACCCTCCACCGTATCCCCATAAGCCAGTAACTCCACCTAACCTTTTTGGACAATAAGACTAAGGGCAATTTAGCATGGCCAATCCACCTAACCTGCAGATCTTTTGACTGTGGGAGGAAACCAGAGCACCCGGAGGAAACCCACGCACACACGGGGAGAAGGTGCAAACTCCGCACAGACAGTGACCCAAGCCGAGAATCGAACCTGGGACCCTGGAGCTGTGAAGCAATTGTGCTACCCACTGTGCAACGCGCTGCCCTTTGTTGTCCTCTTTATTGTTTTCATTCCGCACTGTTTATATACTTCCCTTCAGCTGGGAAGGGGAATAAATAGCTGCAGGATCTTATGCAGCTTTTCCAGTGCTCAGTCATGGGTAATTCTACAAGATGTGAATTTGACAGGGTGAGTTAGAGAGGGCATTACTTTAGTAACATGTGACAACCCACACAGTGTCCTAGAAACACAGCGCAAGAGAACCTTGCAACTTCTTAAATTGGTTGTCAGATCCCTGAGTCAGTGAAACCGCATGCATAGAAATGGGTGCCTTAACCATAATCTTACTGTAATCTCAATGTAATTGGCTAGTAGCTTTTTAAAATTTGCATGTTATTTTTGTCTGCCAGTGGTTGTTTTTGATTACTTAAACAGATACACAAGGCAAGTATTACCAGCAGTCATTTATTGATATAAATGACAATTTGAGGCTGACAAATTGATTGTGAAATTTAAAACATCGAGCAGTGAGTAACACATGCCGCAAAAAGTTGATTTCTCTATTTAAACTGGGTTTTGTAGCTCAGCTAAAACTTCAGGCAGAATTTGTCTTTTTAGGTGACATGGAGAAAATGAATAATTGGAAACTGATCGTAACTCTGTGTTGAGAGGAATCATGAGCTCCTGCAGCAGGATGTGTAACTTAGCAATGATGAAAAGGTTTTCATTACATTTCTACGTAGATGTTGTATAATCTACAGAAAGAGGATCTGTGGATTCCAGCAGCCGTATCAGACTGTTTTATTGATTAGTCCTAAAAAGTCAAAATATTATTGCAAGCTTTGGGATATGAATTTTAGTTCCACGGTCCCAATCCTGATGACGGCGTAAATTTGTGGTTTGGAACCCAAAAGTAGCCATGGCTAGATACTGGAGGAGATTTTTGAGGAGGTAGACAATTAAGAGGACACCACTCCCAACCCCACCTGAGTGGGAACATTCAACAGGGTTGCAACTGGGAGAGTCAATGGGAGCACCTCAGACTCTGGGAATCAAGTAGCCACACAGGGAGAGATGGTAGTGCTTCTGGAGGTAGTGATCACAAGGGATGTGAAACTGGAGGCAGCCTCTGAAGACTTGTAAATACTCAAAATATACTGTGGCCACTGCTACCAGTTAGGCCATCATGCATAATAAGAATATTGTCACAGGCAGGCTTACATTTACACTGCAATGAAGTTACTGTGAAAAGACCCTAGTCGCCACATTCCGGCGCCTGTTCGGGTACACAGAGGGAGAATTCAGAATGTCCAAATTACCTAACAAGGACGTCTTTAGGGACTTGTGGGAGGGAACCGGAGCACCCGGAGGAAACCCACGCAGACACGGGGAGAACGTGCAGACTCCGCACAGACTGTGACCCAAGCCGGGAATCAAACCTGGGACCCTGTTCCCTGTGAAGCAACAGTGCTAACCACTGTGCTAGCACTGTGAGGCCACCACCATTCCACCTACGAGTTCCAGCAACAGGCAAGCCTGTTTCATGTTTGGAAAATCCAGCCAGCTTGTGAAGAATGCTCCCAATTGGCACTTTAATTGGCTTAATCAGCTACCCACTGCTGGTGGGCAGGTAGCTGCTATCTGTCAGGAACCGCCTTCTTGAAATGCCAAAATTACATTTATTTTCTTTTGAAGAACATAGAATAAGAAAAAAATAATTTAATCTATTTTTGCTTGTTGACTCTCCACCTTATGGCTAATTACCATCTGTCAGTTTTAACAGTGTCCTCATCTTAACTTTACACCCTCTGCTCTGGTGGTTGGCACGGCAGATTGGCAGGCTGGCTGGGAGCAAGAAATTGATGACAAATCCACCTCCAAATCCACCTCCTCCTCGGGCGGTCCTCCTTCAGCCCGATAACCCAGTCAGCATTTAGATCATATATGGTAGCACTGAACCTCAATACTCACAATTTAATTATAACCATTTTCAAGGAGTAAGATTTAGTTGGCAAATGATTAAACTGCTCGCCTTTGTTATGGGGCGCTGCTTGGAGGTTACAGGATAAAAGCTCATTGACTGGAAGGCATGCAGCGGGGTTTATAGCTTTATAGCTAACCCTTCTTTTTGTGTGTATGCTATAACATTTTTGCCATCGCTACATCATTGGTATTATACCTGCAATTGACACAAAAACATTTATTACTTGGGAGTGACGTGTAAAGTAAACGGTGAATGGGGAAGTGAGGTATGGCAGCTGTTATCTTTTGAACTAACTGCTACTGCATGTACTGCAGCCAGCCCTGGCAGGGTTTTTTGTTCCCATGAATGAATGGGCAATAAATCTGCCATGGCTGACACCATCAGTGCTGCCAGAGTACAGGGGAAAATTTGCAGAAGCATCTTGTGTTCCTTGCTTGCCGAAAAATGAGTTCAATAAAATGGAGGTGATCAGTGCTTATTTATAGGGAGAGCTAATCCATCCACAACTGACTGTCAGAGTTTAACCTAGTGTTTTCCCATTTATGCTCACCAGAGAATGTTCATAATACAGTTTTACTAGCCTCTGCCATTTCAAATCATATCTAGTGGTGTTAACAGCACGGATGGTTTATTGCATTTGTTTCCTGATGGAAATAACTGTTTCTAATTATTTTTAAGAGCCTTAACTGAAGAAAAGGTGGATCTAAATGCTATGCAGTAAGACTAGCTGGTACCATAATTTTATAAAAATAACCTGGGGTTATATACAGGAATTATACTTCAAGAGATGCAATATGACAAGTGTTACTCTTGGGGATGGACGATATTCAAGCTCTTTTGAAAACAAACCCGGGCCATTGCCAATTTCTCTATCTTTAATGGGCTGGATTTTGTGGCCACAAATCAGCTGGGACACGCAGTCCAAGCCCCTCATCCACCAACCCCCCCCCCCCCCCCAACCCCCCCAACAAATATCCCCCACCCTCGCATTTAGGTACAATATGGGGTGATGATGGAGGTCAGCAATCAAATGTTTGCGACAATATGGAAGGCAGGCAGGTGCCAAAATCAGAAGCCCTCCCATCATTTTGAAAAAAAGAACAGTTAGTCAACTTGTTAAAGAGGTAATTGACTGTAATTTTACATTGCCCATTCAATTTCTTGGAAGTGGCAGGGGAAAAACATTGGGAATGACTAATGGCAGTTATGAGGAGGCAGTGCAAAGGTGGATGAAAAGACCTGCATATGGGGCCATGGCTGTATGAAGCAGCAGAGTGTGCTGCTGAAGGCGCCAGCATTTGGCTGTTAGTCGACTTCAGTTCTTCAGTTTTTATAGGCTGTCATTACAAATAAGTAGAGAGTGCAAAGGAAGGGGGGGGGGGGGGGGGGGGGGGGGGGGAGGGGCGGGTATCTTGTATGGCTGCCAATGTTAGAAATGCAGGTTCCTTTAAGAATAAATCAGGACTGGCATCAGGGTGAAGTGAGAGCAGGTGATGCTCATTGAAGCTTGTTTTTAAGAGTTGGATTTTTCACCAGTTGGGGAGGCTACTGGACAGCGAAAGGATCCAGAAGATAAGAGTGGAAACCAATATTTTTACTGAACTGTAGTATTACGATGAATCAACAGAATGTCTCCTGCTGTCCAATTTGGTAAATGGATGCTCACCTATTTAACAGGGTGAGGACACCAGAAGGTGAACCAGAAATTGTTGTTTGCGGTACCCATGAGGATTGTGCACTCTGAAGCAGGCTCCTCCGTTGATAAGGAAATCAGGAGCAGGAGGCAAAAGAGGCCAGCCGTCTGGGGATAGATGCTCACTTGGTCCCAGGTGAGCGAACTGCAGCTGTGCAAGAGCCAGTATAGGACAGAAATCAGCAGGAGACAGCCCGTGGTAGGAGAAGATACTATCCTGCGCAGAATGCCTGCAGGAAAAGATTGAAATACCTTCAGCTCCCAGAGCACCAGTGCCTTTGCAGACTAGTGGGCGGTGGCCAACAAGGGCTTGGAGGAATCCCTTGATGATATCGGGAGAGTTTTCTCAACTGTTTGCTGTCTTCCATACCAGGGAAAGGATGAGAAAAGGTTACTGACAAATAAATACTCCAAAAAATAATATTTTGCAGGTGATTAAATCATTTTAGATTATTATTTTCCAACAGGTGCAAGCATGGAAGATAAAGTTGAAAGAAGAGAAAAATAAAATAGCCATCGCAAAGAATCTGTGGTGAAATTCCTGAGATGTATAAAGTATAATTTGGCTGTTTGCGTGCTGACTGCTATTCCACCGCAGTCAGTGATTTTTTTTCCTGACATTTCTGTCATTGATTGTTGGGTTACCACTTTGTTGTGTTCTCTGCAGTATGATCTTAAACTGAACAAAGTTGTCCACCATATACCGGTCGTCACTTGCCTCAGCTGGATGATGGACAGTTATTTATATCTGCGCTAAACAGTTATTTCTACCATGATGAGCTCAAATGTGAATCTCAAGTTTGAACTAAACCATATTTTGCTTCAATCCCCCTTAGATTTATATCAAGAAGTTGGTTAAAAGTGTCTGTTCTTTCCAGAAGAAGTCAATAAACATACACAGAATTGATCATGAAGCTTGTGTTTATAAAATAAGATATCAGTTACCTTTGGAATTTTCCTTCAAATATAAATAATCTACATATATATATATAAAACATTGCATCTAACACCTGTTTTACCCATTATGCTTGCTGTGCCTTATCTCAAGATATTATCCTTAATATATTAAGCATCCATCATATTTTCACCTGATTTACTGCAACATTATATTGATAAACAACTGTAACATATAGCTAAGTGTGCAAAGTGACAGCGCAGAGATCTTCATTTCCGATGCAAACAGTGCACCAATGTTGTGTCGGTTGTTTATTTGTATGATTGCAGTGTGCACAAGGTGCACTGATATGTTGCTGCAAGGGCACAACATCACAAAAGACAAGCATAAGTTCAAGCAAGCCTGCGTTATTTAAAGCCAGCCTGCACCTCTTAAAAGGGCGGTAAAGGTCCAGGTGATGGAAGTTATTTTATGAAGTAGTGAGAAAGAGATAAGAATGGTACAACTTGGCAAAGAACCGGCATCCAGGTTCTCTGACTCAGCACTTTAGTGCACAAGGTGGATCTTTGTTATTCTTTCAGAGTGTGTTTGCTTACACTACTGAGCGTAACTTGCGTTACTCAATCCAGATGCTGATGAGGTTTTCTGTATCTTGATGAAAAAGACTCGAATTCATCCAGAAGTAATGAAAGGTTTATGGAGTAACTAAATTAACAATTGCGTGCGTTCTTTACTTTAAGATTAATACTAGTAGAAAGGTTACAAGATCTAAATACAGATTCTATGTTTGACTACACTAATCACTCTGAGCTAAGTCTATGTGCTCCTGCTCTCATCACAGTCCAAACAAAAGAAGAGAGAGGAACAGCCTGCGTCTGGCTTTTATACCCGTTAGTGCTGCCCTCCAGTGATCTTCTGATTACACATTAACCCCTTATGTACATGCACATACAAAGATCACTTCCATGGATAGTAGCAGAGAGGCCATGAATCCACAGAAGACTCTTATTCGGGCAGCGGCTATGTCAGGATCCAACTGGTCGCACCTTCTCTGGACACATCTTTTATTCCTTTACTTGTACCTGTACCACTTTCTTTGGCCATGAAATCTTTTGCACTGCACCCTATCACAAGCCTTTGCTTTTTGTTCTGCCTTCCACTTTTCCTCACTTTCACTTCATCAAAACTAAATGAATTTCGAACTTTTCCCTGGTCTGGTGAAAGATCATTGACCTTAAATGTTGGGCACGATTCAGCGGCCACATTGCACTCAAAGCAGATCTGGGCGCAACGCTGAATCGCATGAGAGTCCCAAATGAGGCTCTGCAGCCGGCACATTGTCAGCCGCTCGACTGGATCCATCCGGTGCTATCTGCATTGGGCTTATTTTAATACCTGGGCGCTGTATGCACC
Organism: Scyliorhinus canicula; assembly: GCF_902713615.1. Classification (NCBI taxonomy): domain Eukaryota; kingdom Metazoa; phylum Chordata; class Chondrichthyes; order Carcharhiniformes; family Scyliorhinidae; genus Scyliorhinus; species Scyliorhinus canicula. The sequence goes on from NC_052154.1 coordinate 40,391,706, forward strand.
CGGTGCCTGGGCGCTGTATGTACCCGGTGCCTGGGCGCTGTATACACCCGGTGCCTGGGCGCTGTATTTACCCGGTTACTGGGCGCTGTATTTACCCGGTTCCTGGGCGCTGTATGCACCCGGTGTCTGGGCGCTGTATGCACCCGGTGCCTGGGCGCTGTATGCACCCGGTGCCTGGGCGCTGTATGCACCCGGTGCCTGGGCGCTGTATACACCCGGTGCCTGGGCGCTGTATACACCCGGTGTCTGGGCGCTGTATGCACCCGGTGCCTGGGCGCTGTATGCACCCGGTGCCTGGGCGCTGTATTTACCAGGTGCCTGGGCGCTGTATTTACCCGGTGCCTGGGCGCTGTATGCACCCGGTGCCTGGGCGCTGTATGCACCCGGTGCCTGGGCGCTGTATTTACCCGGTTACTGGGCGCTGTATTTACCCGGTTCCTGGGCGCTGTATGCACCCGGTGTCTGGGCGCTGTATGCACCCGGTGCCTGGGCGCTGTATACACCCGGTGCCTGGGCGCTGTATACACCCGGTGCCTGGGCGCTGTATACACCCGGTGCCTGGGCGCTGTATACACCCGGTGCCTGGGCGCTGTATACACCCGGTGCCTGGGCGCTGTATACACCCGGTGCCTGGGCGCTGTATGCACCCGGTGCCTGGGCACTGTATGCACCCGGTGCCTGGGCGCTGTATACACCCGGTGCCTGGGCGCTGTATGCACCCGGTGTCTGGGCGCTGTATGCACCCGGTGCCTGGGCGCTGTATGTACCCGGTGCCTGGGCGCTGTATGCACCCGGTGCCTGGGCGCTGTATGTACCCGGTGCCTGGGCGCTGTATGCACCCGGTGCCTGGGCGCTGTATGCACCCGGTGCCTGGGCGCTGTATGCACCCGGTGCCTGGGCGCTGTATGCACCCGGTGCCTGGGCGCTGTATGCACCCGGTGCCTGGGCGCTGTATGCACCCGGTGTCTGGGCGCTGTATGTACCCGGTGCCTGGGCGCTGTATACACCCGGTGCCTGGGCGCTGTATGCACCCGGTGCCTGGGCGCTGTATACACCCGGTGCCTGGGCGCTGTATGCACCCGGTGCCTGGGCGTCAATGGCTGCGCCTGCGAGACTGTGCCAGAGTGCCATTTAGCACTGATTTCCACAAACATGAGCCAGGCATGACGGCACTTAGGGGGGGTCTCACAGGCCATTAGAGACCCCTGGGTGGTCGAGGACAGGGGTCTCCCTGTTACTCCCCTGGCACCTGTGCAGCTTGGCAGTGCCAGTCTGGCAGTGTCAGCCGGGAATCCTGTCAATGTAACCCTGGCACTGCCAGAGGGCCAGAGCACCTGCCATGTGCCAGGCTGGCTGTCCCAGGGTGCCCGGGTGCCAGGTTGGCACTACCTGCGGTCAGACCTGGGGGGGGCTTCTTGCCAAGTGGAAGGGGTTACAGAAGTTCGGGCGGGTGACGGGGGGAGTTTGAAAGGGGCCTTGTAGAAAATGTGGGCTGCCTTTTAAAATGGCTCGCCAGCAGGAAGTGTCTCTGAGTGTGGCCTCAGGGGGGGGGAAAACCCCCCGAGGCCCAAAAAAACAATAAAATGCCGATGAATTGCGTGTTGAATCTTGGCGCTGCAGCTGTGGAGAAACACCCAGCCACAAGCACTCAAAAGCAGACTTTAACCTTTGTCTACTGAATCGCGCACATTAACCCTGTTTCTGACTCCCCAGGCACTGCAGACCTGCTGAGTATTTCTAGCAGTTTCTGTTTTTAGGTCAGATATTGACACAGCACATGCTTCAGTGGATAACTTCGAGACATTATCCAAACATGGTGAGATCCTGAGCAAAGATACAGGAGGAAAAGGGTAGTACAGATGTTAACTTGCAAGAGGGCATTGTCATACGTTAATTCTGCTCCAGAGGCGTAGATGGGCACCTTGATGGAGTGACAGACAGAAGAAGGCTGATGGGAAGCTCTCTAGAGGCTTGCCACATCGGCAGGTTTTCCAGGACATCTGTGGCCATTTCAAGGAGCGTGCAAGAGTTAGTCCAATGTCAAGCTTCCACTTTCTTTTCATTTCTTCATGGAATGTGGTCTTTCCTGGCTAGGTCAGCATTTATTGCCCATCCCTGGCTGCCCTTGAGAAGGTGGTGGTGAGTTGCCTTCTTGAGCCGTTGCAGTCCATGTGGTGTAGGTGCACCAATAGCGCTGTTAGGGAGGGAGTTCAAAGATTTTGATCCACCAACAATGAATAAACTTTGTGAGGAGCTTGGAGTCCATTGTTTTTTAGTATGGGATTGGTGACCAGCTCCATTACCAAGCCATGATACAACTAGAGTAATCCAGAGGCAGACTCTGGGGACCCGGGTTCAGATCCCTCAATGGCAGAAGGTGAAATTTGAATTCAATAAAAATTTGGAATTAAAAGTCGAAAAGGTGACCATTGTCGATCGTCGTAACAAAACACCTGGTTCACTAATGTAAGTGGTTAGCACTGTTGCTTCACAGCGGCAGGGTCCCAGGTTCGATTCCCGGCTTGGGTCACTATCTGTGCAGTCTGCACGTTCTCCCCGTGTCTGCATGGGTTTCCTGAATGACGTATTATTAGGTAAATTGGACATTCTGAATTTGTCAGCATTTGTCCTCACAGTGCTACCATTTTGTCTTCCATCCACCCATCAGCCAGCCAGTCCAAACAGTGCCGCACATGACAAGATGGTGCAGTCCAAAGTTGGGCCTTTAAGGGCAAGGCCTGATCAAGTTAATCCTACAAGGCCATCTTCAGTCTGCCCCACTGACGGAAAGTGAGCAGCCTTCTAACAGCCACTCTGCAGACACTGGGGTAGCACTGCACAGAAGCATTTGTACAGGCGCTAAGAAAATGCACAAGATGATTAGCTGACTTTTGTGTGGAATGTTGGATGGTTTGTAAAGTTAGTTGGCACATTTCTTTCATTGTGGCCTTTACTTCAGCTAAGAGGATGCCCTGAAAGTCAGTATCGGAGGTAAGGAGGCATGTGGGATTGTTGATGAATATGAAATTAGATTTATGTTCACCAACGCCATGTACTATTGAATGAGCCAATTATGGAAAGCACTGCTGGAAAGGGGCTTCATTTGGGTTCCCGCTCCCTTCCTCTTTCTCTGCTTCTGCCTTGGCTGTCCATCATATACAGGATGGCAATGGCTGTACCCGCATGGTAGTGAGGTGATGTAGGGTGCAGCAGACCATGACAGTGGTGTGCTTTTGAGAATACCGCAGAGCTCCCCCAGGCTGGTCCAAGTAGCAGAAACATTATTTAAGCACCCCAGTGGTCTGCTCAATGACATTTCATTTGACAGCAAGTTTCTCATTTATACATGCTGCCCATGTGTGCTTGGGTTGCGCACTGGAGTCATGAATTATCCACTGACCTGTCTCCAACCCCCATCCACATGCACCATGCTCCCAGTATGAGCTGCAGGCTTCCTACATTTGGCTGCGGCCTACTTTGGAAGTGCTCCTTGTGCAACTGGAAGCCAAGTCTGTCAGTCAACCTGTCAAAGAAAAACGTTGTAGGCTGTGAAAAAGTCGCAACATGTTGGGATAACCATACCCCAGGTTTCACATTAAATTCTCTGCCTATGTAACCTTCCACTATCAGGGCCAATGGGAGTCAGTAGCTGGGCTTTTCCAGTCCCATTGAAGGTCAATGGACTAATGGCTGCCTCTCCAAATTTTCTGTTTCTGCCCACAGTGGTTCTCGCCATGGGCCTGACTGGAAAACCTTGACCAGTAAGCATTCCTCAATCTGATTTGGTGAAGAGACACACTGTTGCTTGTCCTTTTTACACACATGTCATTATCCCTGTAGGGAGCACTGAGCTCTTTAATTAGCACAAATATTGATGTAAAAGTCCAGAGAATCTGTTAACGTCCACAGGGTAAGTGGATGACAAGTGGCTGTCATACGAAGCTGACCACAAAATCCGTGCCAATATTTGTCATCAAAATAATGATGAGGCTAATACAATTCAACATATGTGAAAATGCTCCAACAACTTCAAGAGGGGCAAGTGTGCAGCTGAATGCAAATATTCAAAAGTCTTTGTGAGCCTCACCTTTGACCTGCTTTGATATGCTTCTCTCTTTCTGTGACTGAACATTGAATACGCGCCCTTTAATTCACCTTTGTTCTCAGTACTTCTGCTCTTTAAATTTTGATTTATTTCAATTCACCTTATTGTCCATATGGAAATGTATTTCATCATACTCTGCTCATTTGTTAAAAACTATAACATAAATGAATGACAACAATAAAAGAAAGAAAATTACCCAATCACAGCGATCTAACTTTAATTAAAATATGTATTAAAAACTATTCAAATACATTAAAGTGATCACTCAGTGAATCCCATCTTGCGTGCAAGTCCTCATCCATACGTCAAACACCTAGTAAAAGTTCTTACAGAGAAGGGCACAAATTAGTTCAGGAACCGATTCGTCTTGCTTCAGAAGGACTGTGACCTTTTCCCGGAATGCATCCACCAGGCAGAAGGTGTGATTCTCATTGTTCATGTCATTCTCTACTTCCGTCAAAATTCTTCCATTACAGATTTAGTCAAGAAAAGGCTAATCATCAAATACCCCTCCTGTCTGGATCAATAATCTCTGTACCCTTAAAAAGTCTGCTCTCCCAAGGCAATGATACCAGATGATGCATTTAAAAGGATAACACTATCAATTCTAGCTGTGTAGAATAGTTTCATAATTGGAGGATTTACACAAAAGGATTTTACTTTTCTGAGGCAGGATAATCTACTATGTGCTTTGGCGCCATATCTGTACACTGTTCTCTCCAATTCAACAGCTGTTTTTAAATCTAGATACTTCTAGTTAGTAACTATATAAGTGTTGATATCAGGAATCTTGGGCGGGATTCTCCGACCCCCCGCCTGGTCGGAGAATCGCCGGGGGTCGACATCAAGGGGCCCAGAGGACTGGAAGGTGGCTAATGTAACACCACTGTTTAAGAAGGGAGGGAGGCAGAAGATGGGAAATTATAGGTCGGTTAGCCTGACTTCGGTCATTGGTAAGATTTTAAAGTCTGTTATTTAAATGAGGGGCGGGATTCTCCGACCCCCCGCCAGGTCGGAGAATCGCCGGGGGCCGGCGTCAATGCCGCCCCTGCCATGTCCCGAAGTCTCCAGCACCAGAGGTTCGGCGGGGTCAGGAATTGCGCCCCGCAGTTTGGCGTTCCCCCCCCCCCCGGCGATTCTCCGGCCCGCGATGGGCCGAAGTCCCGCTGCTGTCATGCCTCTCCCGCTGGCATGGATCATACCACCTACCTTACCGACGGGACAGGGCGGCGCGGGCAGGCTCCGGGGTCCTGGGGGGGGCGCGGGGCAATCTGGTCCCGGGGGGTGCCCCCACGGTGGCCTGGCCCACGATCGGGGCCCACCGATCGGCGGGCGGGCCTGTGCCGTGGGGGCACTCTTTTCCTTCCTTCTTTGCCATAGTCTTCACCATGGCGGAGGCGGATGTGACCCCCTCCCCTGCGCATGCGCGGGGATGACGTCAGCAGCCGCTGACGCTCCGGCGCATGCGTGGACTTCCGCCAGCCGGCGAAGTCCCTTCGGCCCTGGCTGGCGTGGCGCCAAAGGCCTTTCCCGCCAGTCGGCGGAGCGCCAACCACTCCGGCGCGGGCCTAGCCCCTCAATGTTAGGGCTTGGCCCATAAAGATGCGGCCCGATGCCGGAGTGGCTGATGCCACTCCATCCTGCCAGGAACCTCCGCCCCGCCGGGTAGGGGAGAATCCCGCCCTAGTTCTTTCATCTTGTTTTTTTAAAAATTCTGTGTAAGAGAATTGTTCTCACACCATTTTACAGACTTCTTCACCAAGCTCTTGTAGTTTCCTTCGCTATCACTTCTGAGACCCACAAGTACCATATCGTCTGCAGACTTCAAGATCATTACGTTGTTATTTTCAAATTGTTAAAACTGCTTGGTTAAGGAGGTGCAGTGTTGCTTGCCCTGTTCACTCAGGTTCCAGATGTTCTGTTCCCCTTTGCCGTGGTGTTAATCAGCTTACAGTTTCAGCAGCTTTGTAGGCAGATGCTGTTAGTTGCCCTGTTACAGCAAAATCTGGTCTGTTTCTGATCTGTCATAAATAAGTCAGTAAGTACAGTGTAAGAGCTGTGTACAGGCGCAGCCAAGGGGGAAAAAAACAATGGGAAAGGAGCGCATCTTTCTTATGTTGTAAAGGATTATAAATGACTGTTGCAGCTGCCGTGTGTCATCTGAACTGCAGCACAGAATTTGAATGCTCCTGCCCACATCTTGCACACGGGTACAGTAGCATGGTGCTGATGCTACTAGACTCTCAATCCAGAGGCCTGGACTACTAATGCAGAGAAATAGCATTCAGATCTGAGGAGGGCAGTATGAACACAGTTCATAAAAGAACCGGATTCAGGCTTTTGTGTTTGGGATTGAAAAGGGGTGTCAGTGAAAGTGTTCATGGGGCCGTTGGACTGTTGTAAATCCCCGATTGGTTCACTAATGACATTTCGGGAAGGAAAGCTGCTGCTCTTACCCATCTGGCTCAGATACGACTCCAGCCCCACATCAGTGCTGCTGAGTGTTAGTCATTACATCAAATCGCTACAAAGAACAAAATTGAAACCAGCTGGGGCACTCACTGCTACGTCGGCTTTGAAACAGGACATAACAAAGGCACTCCCAGCTGAGTCAGCTCCATAAAGCCCTCCGCACTAACATCTGGGGACTGGTTCAGTGACTAATTAAGCAACATTACTATTATTCTGCAAGTAAGACCTTGTAGCTGACATTCCAAGCCCCTCCTTCATCGGCCCTGGATATGTAATGTCCCATCAGCAGGACAGACCCACAGTGCAGACACAAGATATATAGTCAAGTGGGAGTACTCCTGGAAGACCTCAACATTAACCCGCAGACCCATAAGTTCTAATGGCTCCAGAACAAACGTGAGCAAGAAAACGCCCTGCTGAGTACCAACTATTAGCAGATCAATCGGGACTATTCTTTATTGAATACCGTTTGGAGGAAGCTCTGCAGATGGCAAGGGTTCAAATATAGAATGGGCTTTGTCACAGGTCTGGGATGAGAAGAGGAGGGGGAGGCACGGTGGTGCTGTGAGAGAAACAACACAATATCTATTTGACCTCAGCTTCACTCATCTCCTTATCGGAAATGCATCTATCCACATCGAAATAACCATTGCAGAAACCCGGTGGTCCAGGACAAGTAGTGACAAATGTTTGCCACACTTAAGAATAAGCTCTCAGTGAAATTAAATGAAAATCGCTTATTGTCACGAGTAGGCTTCAATGAAGTTGCTGTGAAAAGCCCCTAGTCGCCACATTCCGGCTCCTGTTTGGGGAGGCTGATACGGGAATTGAACCGTGCTGCTGGGCTGCCTTGGTCTGCTTTTAAAAGCCAGTGATTTAGCCCAGTGTGCTAAACCAGCCCCTGGCTAGATTGTGTAAATGTGTCGGCTTGTCAAAGAAGTGAAACTTTTGACAATAGCTGAGACATCACAGAGCAGAAACCAGACAGGTGAACAGATAAAAATATACCCTTGAATCACCAGGATCAAGCTCTCCTGAACAAGAAGCAAGGGCACCAAGCAAAAGCTAAAGGGATATTTTTTTAACTTATGCGTGCGAATGATATAATCAGGAAGTCAACTGCAATTTTTGCCAGGGGGCCTGAGTGGTAAGTGACTGTGAGTTTCTGATATGCCATCAATAAACACATGAGTGATAAACGTAACTGAGGCTTTAATACACTAAACAGCAAGCCTCCTGGCCTCTGGTCCTCAACTAGGTCGGAGGCGGAGACTAGCCACCTTTATACATGAGCCCGAGGGGAGGAGCCACAGGCGGAGCCAGTGGGACAAGCCCAGGCATGTAACACACAATACAATGTAATACAGTGGTTTACCACAGTTTCTCACTAGACCAACCCAGCAAGATTGGAACCAGAAGAGGCCTAACAAGGTCAATTTTAAATTTAGTTAATTTTCCTTACAGAACCTGGAAGAGCAAGGAGCTCTTCTTGGGGCCTACATGAAAAGCTGAGGCCTTGCCTTCTGTGCTCTCGACCTGTCCACACCTGCCCCAACCCCTACCCCCACCCCCACATTAATGCTGGCAAGTGGTCTCCAGCCATGTAAGATTCTGCTGCTTCCGCTGACTTTCCATACACTACAAGGTGGCAGTGGAATTTCAATGAAGTGTGGGTGCTAAAATCTGTCAGGTCTCACTCTGCTGTGGATGGGCAGGAGATTAGTCCACATGCATGGTTTCCGATCTGAAACCAACTGGCAGTTAAAGTCCAGGTTTACATTTTGTCTCACTTGCACCGGATGTACACCACGGTTTTGTAAACTGGAATGAGCAAATAGTGTGCTACTCGGTGTGATGCTCTAAGTGTGTAACTATAGGCAGGGGTCGGCCAGGTTACACATAATTGAAATGGCACTCATTTACATAGAATTACATCGGTCTGAATTTTGCGCACATTGTGCACATGTGATCAGCGTGGTTGGAAGCGGCTGCGATTTCTGCTTCCGGCTACTAATATAAGACAGATATCCTTCCCTGAAGGACATTATTACGAGTACTAGTCCGGAGACAATACCGCTATGCCACTGCAGGTAGGCTGCAGAAGGACTTCGACAGGCTAGGAGGGTGGGCAAAGAAGTGGCAGATAGAATACAATGTGGAAAAGTGTGAGGTTAAGCATTTTGGAAGGAGAAATGGAGGCATAGACTATTTTCTAAATGGGAAGATGCTTCGGAAATCAGAATCACAAAGCGACTTGGTAGTCCTTGTTCACGATTCTCTTAAGGTTAACATGCAGATTCAGTCAGCAGTTAGGAAGGCAAATGCAATGTTAGCATTCATGTCAAGAGGGCTAGAATACAAGACCAGGCATGTACTTCTGAGGCTACATAAGGCTCTGGTCAGACCCCATATGGAGTATTGTGAGCAGTTTTGGGCCCTGTATCTAAGGAAGGATGTGCTGGCCTTGGAAAGGGTCCAGAGAAGGTTCACAAGAATGATCCCTGGAATGAAAAGCTTGTCGTATGAGGAACCATTGAGGATTCTGGGTCTGTACGCGTTGGAGTTTAGAAGGATGAGGGGATTTTATTGAAACTTACAGGATACTGCATAGAGTGGACATGGAGAGAATGTTTCCACTTGTAGGAAAAACTAGAAGCAGAGGACACCATCTCAGACTAAATGGACAATCGTTTAAAACAGAGATGAAGAGGAATTTCTTCAGCCAGAGGGTGGTGAACCTGTGGAACTCTTTTCCGCAGAAGGCTGTGGAGGCCAAATCACTGAGTATCTTTAAAGCAGAGATAGATAGGATTTTGATCAAAAAAGGGATCAGGGGTTATGGGGAGAAGGCAGGAGAATGGGGATGAGGAAAAAAATATTAGCCATGATTGAATGGCAGAGCAGACTCGATGGGCCGAATGACCTAATTCTGCTCCTATGTCTTATGGTCTTATAATTAACATGGAGGGGTGATAGGACTGCCTCCTCAGAAATGTTTGCTCAGGAGGTGGCACCCTTGGCATAAGGTTGACGCCATACCATTGCAGCCTAACTGAGGGTGTGTTAAATTAAGGTGTCCCTGGTGTCCCTACCCCCCCCCCCCCCCCCCCCCCCCCCCGAGGTTTGCCTCCAAGTCCTCACCCTGTGCCTTCCTGGGCTCCTCATCAGATCCATCATGAGGGACATCCTCTGCCACCTGTGACGTTGTCTCACTATCGTCAACCCTCAATGGGTTCTCCCTTTCCAGAGCCAGATTCTGCAGAGCACAGCAGACAATGTCTATGAGTGACATACGCTCTGGAGGACATGGCAGTGTTCCCCACTAAAGTCCAGGCATCGTAACCTCACCTTCAGCAGCCCAATGGTCCTCTCAACCATCACCCTTGTTGAAGGATAACTCCTATTGTACCTCTCTTCTGCCTCTGTTATGATGCCAGATTGATGTCATGAGCCACCCTTTCATTGGATATCTTTCATCATTCAGCAGCCAACCATCCAGCCAAGCTGGAGCCAGGGACCGGCTTGGAACTCGAGGGTGTTGCAAAATGGATGCATCATGGGAGCTGCCTGGGTACCCTGAACAGACTTGAAGAATCTGGTTGTGTGGTCGCATGTCACCTGAACCTTCATGGAGTGATACACCTTCCTTTTCACAAAGTTACCCAGCTGACCCACTGGCACTTTTATGGCCACATGACTGCAGTCTATGGCACTCTGGATAAGGAGAATCCAGTGATATCTATGAAGCTTCTGGCTCGCTCAGCCTGGGCGGTTTTATCTGTTCGGTAATGAATGAATGTGCAGATTCTTCTGAACTAAGTGTTGGTGACAAGCTTGGCACAGCTATAAACTGCTGATTGGGCCATTCCACACAGATCCTCGAGTGGCTCCTGGAATGATCCGGATGCAAAGAAATTGGGGGCTACTGTGGCCTTTAGAGCCACTGGTATTGGGTGCCCATCCACACAGTTGGAGGCCATCTCTGGCCCAATAATTTGGCACAGGGATCTCAGCGTGAAATCAAGATATATGTCAATGCAGAGTTGATGCCCAGGTTCTTCAGAGACAGACCAGTGCCATCTGCTTTGCATCAGAGGAACTGTTGCAGAGAATCCCAAAAATTTGGAATTTGCAAGACTGTGAGGGAAGACTACACAACTACAGGAGTGATAACACTGACCAATAGGAATCTTTAATGTTAAAACAAACATTATTTTAAACACAGAATCAATCACATTAGCAACACAGTTATAGGGTTCCAATTAACAATTAAAACAGTTGCTAAAGTAAAGGAAAAAATACTTTTACTCCCTGTCTATACCAGTCACTATATATTCCAATTAAGCAACCAAATACAGTACAAATGCCACTTAGAAATAAAGTTAACAATCAGTTATTGCCACTGTCCCTCTATTCGCATGGCCACTTCCTCTCCCTCCCCATGGCCACTATTCCTCCTCCCTATGGCCACTTCCCCTCCCTCCCCGTGGCCACTACTTTTCCTCCCCATGGCCACTTCCCCTCCCTCCCCATGGCCACTTCTCCTCCCTCCCCATGGCCACTTCCCCCCCTCCCCATGGCCACTTCCCCCCCTCCCCATGGCCACTTCCCCTCCTCCCCATGGCCACTTCCCCTCCCTTCCCATGGCCACTTCCCCCCCTCCCCATGGCCACTTCCCCTCCTACCCATGGCCACTTCCCCTCCCTCCCCATGGCCACTTCCCTCCCTCCCCATGGCCACATCCCCTCCTCCCCATGGCCACTTCCCCTCCTCCCCATGGCCACTTCCCCTCCCTTCCCATGGCCACTTCCCCCCCCTCCCCATGGCCACTACTCCTCCCCATGGCCACTTCCCCTCCCTTCCCATGGCCACTTCCCCCCCCTCCCCATGGCCACTACTCCTCCCCATGGCCACTTCCCCTCCCTCCCCATGGCCACTTCCCCCCCTCCCCATGGCCACTACTCCTCCCCATGGCCATTTCCCCCCCTCCCCATGGCCACTTCCCCCCCCTCCCCATGGCCACTACTCCTCCCCATGGCCATTTCCCCCCCTCCCCATGGCCACTTCCCCCCCCTCCCCATGGCCACTACTCCTCCCCATGGCCATTTCCCCCCCTCCCCATGGCCACTTCCCCTCCTCCCCATGGCCACTACTCCTCCCCATGGCCACTTCCCCTCCTCCCCATGGCCACTTCCCCTCCTCCCCATGGCCACTTCCCCTCCTCCCCATGGCCACTTCCTCTCCCTCCCCATGGCCACTACTCCTCCCCATGGCCATTTCCCCCCCTCCCCATGGCCACTTCCCCCCCTCCCCATGGCCACTACTCCTCCCCATGGCCATTTCCCCCCCTCCCCATGGCCACTTCCCCCCCCCTCCCCATGGCCACTACTCCTCCCCATGGCCACTTCCCCTCCTCCCCATGGCCACTCCCCCTCCCTCCCCATGGCCACTACTCCTCCCCATGGCCATTTCCCCCCCCCTCCCCATGGCCACTCCCCCCCCCTCCCCATGGCCACTACTCCTCCCCATGGCCACTTCCCCTCCCTCCCCATGGCCACTTCCCCTCCTCCCCATGGCCACTACTCCTCCCCATGGCCACTTCACCTTCTCCCCATGGCCATTTCCCCTCCTCCCAATGGACACTTCCCCTCCTCCCCATGGCCATTTCCCCTCCTCCTCATGGACACTTCCCCTTCCTCCCCATGGCCACATCCACTCTGTCCCCATGGCCACTTCCCCTCTCTCCCCATGGCCATCACTCCTCCTCCTTATGGCCACTTCCCCTCCCTCCCCGTGGCCACTACTTTTCCTCCCCATGGCCACTTCCCCTCCTACCCATGGCTACTTCTCCTCCTCCCCATGGCCACTACTCCTCCCCATGGCCATTTCCCCCCCTCCCCATGGCCACTTCCACTCCCTCCCCATGGCCACTACTCCTCCCCATGGCCATTTCCCCCCCTCCCCATGGCCACTTCACCTTCTCCCCATGGCCACTACTCCTCCCCATGGCCATTTCCCCCCCTCCCCATGGCCACTTCCCCTCCCTTCCCATGGCCACTACTCCTCCCCCTGGCCACTTCCCCTCCTCCCCATGGCCACTTCCCCTCCTCCCCATGGCCATTTCCCCTCCTCCCCATGGACACTTCCCCTCCTCCCCATGGCCATTTCCCCTCCTCCCCATGGACACTTCCCCTTCCTCCCCATGGCCACATCCACTCTGTCCCCATGGCCACTTCCCCTCTCTCCCCATGGCCATCACTCCTCCTCCTCATGGCCACTTACCCTCCATCTCCATGGCCACTTCTCCTCCTCCCATGGCCAGTTCCCCTTCCTCCCCATGGCCACTTCTCCTTCCCAAGACCACTTCCCCTCCCACCCCATGGCCACTACTCCTCCCCATGGCCACTTCCCCTCCTCCCCATGGCCACTTCCCCTCCCTCCCCATGGCCACTTCTCCTCCCCATGGCCACTTCCCCTCCTCCTCATGGCCACTTCCCCTCCCTCCCCATGGCCACTACTCCTCCCCATGGCCACTTCCCCTCCTCCCCATGGCCATTTCCCCTTCCTCCCCATGGCCACATCCCCTCTGTCCCCATGGCCACTTCCCCTCTCTCCCCATGGCCACCACTCCTCCCCATGGCCACTTACCCTCTCTCTCCATGGTCACTTCTCTTCCTCCCCATGGCCATCGACAGGTAACAGGCTGGCTCTGAAGTAAGTCGATTAAAGCCTAGATTCACATCGGAAACACGTGTCTGGTGAATTGATGGTTCCATCACCCTCCCTCCCCATGGCCAATACTCCTCCCCATGGCCACTTCCCCTCCTCCCCATGGCCACTTCCCCTCCCTCCCCATGGCCTCTACTCCTCCTCCCCATGGCCACTCATCCTCCCCATGGCCACTCATCCTCCCCATGGCCACTCATCCTCCCCATGGCCACTTCTCCTCCCCATTGCCACTATTCCTCCTCCCCATGGCCACTTCTCCTCCCCAAGACCACTTACCCTCCCTCCCCATGGTCACTTCCCCTCCTCCCCATGGCCACCTCTCCTCCTCCCCATGGCCATATCTCCTCCTCCCCATGGCCACTTCCACTCCCTCCCCATGGCCACTTCTCCTCCCCAAAACCACTTCCCCTCCTCCCCATTGCCACTTCCCCTCCTCCCCAAGGCCACTTCCCCTCCTCCCCATGGCCACTTCTCCTCCCCAAAACCACTTCCCCTCCTCCCCATTGCCACTTCCCCTCCTCCCCATGGCCACTTCCCCTCCTCCCCATGGCCACTTCTCCTCCCCAAAACCACTTCCCCTCCTCCCCATTGCCACTTCCCCTCCCTCCCCATGGCCACTCCCCCTCCCTCCCCATGGCCACTTCTCTTCCTCTCCATGGCCACTTCCCCTCTCTCCCCATGGCCACTTCCCCTCTCTCCCCATGGCCACTCCCCCTCTGACCCCATGGCCACTTCCCTTCCTCTCCATGGCCACTTCCCCTCTCTCCCCATGGCCACTTCCCCTCTCTCCCCATGGCCACCTCTCCTCCTCCCCATGGCCACCTCTCCTCCTCCCCATGGCCATATCTCCTCCTCCCCATGGCCACTTCCACTCCCTCCCCATGGCCACCTCTCCTCCTCCCCATGGCCACCTCTCCTCCTCCCCATGGCCATATCTCCTCCTCCCCATGGCCACTTCCACTCCCTCCCCATTGCCACTTCCCCTCCTCCCCATGGCCACTTCCCCTCCCTCCCCATGGCCACTTCCCTTCCTCCCCATGGCCACTTCTCCTCCCCAAGACCACTTCCCTTCCTCCCCATGGCCACTACTCCTCCTCCCCATGGCCACTTCTCCTCCTCCCCATGGCCAGTTCCCCTTCCTCCCCATGGCCACTTCTCCTCCACCCCATGGCCAGTTCCCCTTCCTCCCCATGGCCACTTCTCCTCCTCCCCATGGCCAGTTCCCCTTCCTCCCCATGGCCACTTCTCCTCCCCAAGACCACTTCCCCTCCCTCCCCATGGCCACTACTCCTCCCCATGGCCACTTCCCCTCCTCCCCATGGCCACTTCCCCTCCTCCCCATGGCCACTACTCCTCCCCATGGCCACTTCCCCTCCTCCCCATGGCCACTTCCCCTCCTCCCCATGGCCACTTCCCCTCCTCCCCATGGCCACTTTCCCTCCCTCCCCATGGCCACTTCCCCTCCCTCCCCATGGCCACTTCCCTTCCTCTCCATGGCCACTTCCCTTCCTCCCCATGGCCACTTCTCCTCCCCAAGACCACTTCCCCTCCCTCCCCATGGCCACTACTCCTCCTCCCCATGGCCACTTCTCCTCCTCCCCATGGCCAGTTCCCCTTCCTCCCCATGGCCACTTCCCCTCCCTCCCCATGGCCACTTCTCCTCCTCCCCATGGCCAGTTCCCCTTCATCCCCATGGCCACTTCTCCTCCTCCCCATGGCCACTTCTCCTCCTCCCCATGGCCACTTCCCCTCCCTCCCCATGGCCACTTCTCCTCCTCCCCATGGCCACTTCCCCTCCCTCCCCATGGCCACTTCTCCTCCTCCCCATGGCCAGTTCCCCTTCCTCCCCATGGCCAGTTCCCCTTCCTCCCCATGGCCACTTCTCCTCCCCAAGACCACTTCCCCCTCCCTCCCCATGGCCACTACTCCTCCCCATGGCCACTTCCCCTCCTCCCCATGGCCACTTCCCCTCCTCCCCATGGCCAGTTCCCCTCCCTCCCCATGGCCACTTCCCCTCCCTCCCCATGGCCACTTCCCTTCCTCCCCATGGCCACTTCTCCTCCCCAAGACCACTTCCCCTCCCTCCCCATGGCCACTACTCCTCCTCCCCATGGCCACTTCTCCTCCTCCCCATGGCCAGTTCCCCTTCCTCCCCATGGCCACTTCCCCTCCCTCCCCATGGCCACTTCTCCTCCTCCCCATGGCCAGTTCCCCTTCCTCCCCATGGCCACTTCTCCTCCTCCCCATGGCCACTTCCCCTCCCTCCCCATGGCCACTTCTCCTCCTCCCCATGGCCAGTTCCCCTTCCTCCCCATGGCCAGTTCCCCTTCCTCCCCATGGCCACTTCTCCTCCCCAAGACCACTTCCCCTCCCTCCCCATGGCCACTACTCCTCCCCATGGCCACTTCCCCTCCTCCCCATGGCCACTTCCCCTCCTCCCCATGGCCAGTTCCCCTCCCTCCCCATGGCCACATCCCCTCTGTCCCCATGGCCACGTTCCCTCTCTCCCCATGGCCACCACTCCTCCTCCCCATGGCCACTTACCCTCCCTCTCCATGGTCACTTCTCTTCCTCCCCATGGCCATCGACAGGTAACAGGCTGGCTCTGAAGTAAGTCGATTAAAGCCTAGATTCACATCGGAAACACGTGTCTGGTGAATTGATGGTTCCATCACCCTCCCTCCCCATGGCCAATACTCCTCCCCATGGCCACTTCCCCTCCTCCCCATGGCCACTTCCCCTCCCTCCCCATGGCCAATACTCCTCCCCATGGCCACTTCCCCTCCTCCCCATGGCCACTACTCCTCCTCCCCATGGCCACTTCCCCTCCCTCCCCATGGCCTCTACTCCTCCTCCCCATGGCCACTTCTCCTCCCCATTGCCACTACTCCTCCTCCCCATGGTCACTTCTCCTCCCATTGCCACTATTCCTCTTCCCCATGGCCACTTCTCCTCCCCAAGACCACTTACCCTCCCTCCCCATGGCCACTTCCCCTCTCTCCCCATGGCCATCTCTCCTCCTCCCCATGGCCATATCTCCTCCTCCCCATGGCCACTTCCACTCCCTCCCCATGGCCACTTCTCCTCCCCAAAACCACTTCCCCTCCTCCCCATTGCCACTTCCCCTCCTCCCCATGGCCACTTCCCCTCCTCCCCATGGCCACTTCTCCTCCCCAAAACCACTTCCCCTCCTCCCCATTGCCACTTCCCCTCTCTCCCCATGGCCACTTTCCCCTCCTCCCCATTGCCACTTCCCTCCTCCCCAGGCCCTTCCAAGTCCCATGCCCCATGCACTTCCCCTCCGCACCATGGGCCACTTCCCCTCCGCCCCATGGCCACTATCCCCTCCTCCCCATGGCCAATATCTACTTCCTCCCCATGGCCACTACTCCTCCCCATGGCCACT